>NC_140584.1:400764655-401964655 GCF_964204655.1 Triturus cristatus
AACAAATGTTGGTATTTGTATTAATCCCCTTATTTCCCTTGATCCTCCTTTATTAACTAACCCCCCGGTTGGCACTGGGGATAATATGGGGAAGCTACTTTCATGGAATATTGCTGGGTTGGCCTCTAAACTGATATCTGATGATTGGCTTTGTTTTGTTAATGACTTTGACCTGTGTATATTTCAAGAGACCTGGCTATGTGAACCATCTTTTGCTCAGGGATATTTGAATTACTCTGTGCCTGCATTAAAAGGTCTAAAGGGGAGACCTATGGGTGAATTAACTATATGGGTCCGTCAGAGTCTAAAGTTAGTTGTCAAAGCCATTGACACCAGCCATAGAGACATACAATTAATCAGAATGAACTTAGATAAATTGGGAATGCTTGGTATTTACAATGTTTATGTGAGGAGTAACAGGGGAGGGAGATCTGAGGTTTTAGCGGCCTTGGGACGTCTCCTTGATATTCACTCTCTAAACAATAACATTGTCATTGCGGGTGATTTTAACAGAACATTCGAACCCCTAGCTACCGAAGATGATTTTCTTGGGGACGAAGAAGATCGGCAATGGGGAGTTCCCAAGCTGGAGCTCAAATCGGTTGTGCGTTGGACCGATGACGTGATTAGTTTGAATGCCCTCTGCTATGAAAAGGGCTTAAGAGCTCTAAACGAGAGGACTCGAATTGATAAAAATGGGACTAGTACATTTGATAACGGGCGACACAAAAGTAGAATTGACTATGTTTTATGTAGTCTTAAACTATGGCGGTTGATCTGCGACATGGAGGTTGTTTGGAGGAGTGAGAGTGATCACAACCCCCTCTGTGCAGATCACAAATGGTGGTCTTCCACCAACCGGACCATTGGCCCGATTGAGCTTGCCCCTTCTTTGACTGTCCCCACTAACGATATGCGCAGATTAAGGTGGGCGAACATAGTGACCAACCAACTGGCCATTGCTAACATCAGCGGCGAAGTAGATAAAGCAATACTAGCCATTGAGCATATTAATTCATCTAGCACCGGGTTGGGCAGAGTAGTTGAAATACACGACTCCCTCTTTTGTGCAATAAAAAACCACTTCCTTAAACCTGTGAAAAATAAAGGAAAGAGAGCCCCAAAGCCTGCAAAGTGGTACAATGACCAATGTAGAGATGCTCGACTAGCTTTAGGAACCGCCATAAAGGAAAGGAATATAAAGCTAGTATATCAAAGGCAAAGAAAGCCTGGGATGAGCATCATTGGTCTGAGCTAAAGATAGCTAGTGACAGGAATGATTCCAGGTTATTCTGGAGCATCGTTAAGTGGGGAAGTTCGGGTTTACCCGTACCCCCAAATAACAATGTACCAGAAGATGAATGGGTAAAATTCTTCAAAAATCAGTATGCTGAGCCAAATAAAGTCGTCACAGGGTCAGATATAAGTTTAATTCAATTTAAAGAAAATTTCTTTAGTATCAAAGAGATTATGATGGCCCTCAGCTCAGTGTCTGGTGGACGCGCCCCAGGACTTGATGGTGTCCCAGCTGATGTCTTTATCAATGACAAAGAGCGCTGGTGTAAGTATATACATCTTCTTATTAATGCAATTGCGCAGGGCGCAGCGGTACCAATATCTTGGCAGGGTGCGGTAATAATATCCGTGTTCAAGAAAGGCGACCGGTCCCACCCGGGCAACTATAGACCGATAAGCCTTATTGACACTATCCAAAAGGTTGTGGGGCGCGTGATTGTCAATAGGCTCCTTGACTGGGCCGAGGAGACCAATGCCCTGTCACCCTTCCAGGCAGGATTCCGTCGGTCCACAAGCACGGTGGACCAGGTTTTCCGCTTTACCCTGTTGCAATGGAGGACCGTGGTGCTGGGCGAGGGCAGCTTGTACGCAGCTTTTGTTGATCTGCGGGCTGCCTTCGACCTAGTTCCCCGGACCAAGCTGTGGTTGGTTCTTAAGAACCAGGGTCTACCAGAAGAGTTACTGTCACTAATAATAAGGTTTCATGAAACAAATTTTGCCAAAATTCAGTGGGGGGGACAGGGTTCGGTGACTGTGGGTTTTCCAGTTGAACGGGGTGTTCGACAAGGATGTTCAATGGCTCCCATCCTTTTTACATTGTACATCAACGATGTTGTTGCCCGTATGCTCTCTGCACAGGTGGATGCTCCCTCTATAGCTGGCTCAAAAATGGCTATTTTAATGTTTGCAGACGACACGCTTATTTTATCTAAGACTCCAAGCGGTCTGCAGTGTGCTTTGTCTATTTTTGACCAATTTTGTAGGGAGTATGGCTTAGAGGTCAACACAGCTAAAACAAAACTTATGACTTTTAATCCCCATCGTAGCTTTAAATCCAAAATTACTATGAATGGCCGCCCGCTAGAGGTGGTGAATACTTTTAAGTACCTAGGACTACACATATCTAGTGAGAATAGAAGGCGTCAGCATATAGATATTGCTACACTTAGACATAGGCAATTGTCCGGTGCCATTAGCTCAGAGCATAGAAAATCTTTGACCAAACCAGTAAAACCTGTACTTCAGGTTTACGAAGCGAAGGCTCTAGGCTCTGCACTCTACGGGGCTGAGCTATGGGGCTTCGAGAAGGTGGCTGCACTTCAAACCTCGGAAAATAAATTTCTCCGGGCAATAACCAGTGTCCCTAAAAGTTCACCTTTGTTGCCCCTTAGATATGACCTGGGTAGAAGAGCAGTCACAGATTTGGTTAGGCTCCGTCCGACAGAGACTGCTAGTCATTTGACTATTCTCTGTTATGATCCATTGTCTATATTTCCAACTTGTATTCTTTTAAAAAACAAGAAATTCTTAACCAAGATAAATTTCAAACTTTTTATAATTTTTTAACTGTCTAATAGGTGTAGTACGTCATTTTCAAACTAGAACTGTCAATCAAGTTAGAAATTGTAAAACGTATGTCTTGTATTCTGATATCATGTGGCTGTAAATTTAATTCTATTTTAAAATGTTGTATGAATTTTAATTCTTTCTTCCTGTTGTATGTATTCTGCTTTTATGATTGAAATCTCGAATAAAGCATACTTTGACTTGACTTGAAATGAGGTCTACTGTGAGACAAATTCGTTTTTTATCTGTTTATTGCTACAAAGGCAGCATAAATCATTCAATGTATTGTGGGTCATTATCTTACCTCGGACTACTGATACATCATTTTTGTTTGCTTGTTAATCATGGAAAATGATTTAGCAGCAAATGGTGTGTCCTGTATTTCTGTATTTATTTAATTGTCTACTAGCTCCAGTTCTGCCCTGGTAAAAAAGTGAACTGGAGAAAAACGATGTAAAATGTTTAGCTTCTGAAACATTTGTGCATTATTGCAAAGCTGAGGTACTATTGCCTTTTGAAAATGTCCGCTTTAAGGAAAAATACATTTTAGGTTTCTATTGACTTAATCTTCCTATGGAGTTTCATCCTTTGTGGCAACACTGCATGTAAATTCCAGTGTTCAGAACAAAAGAGACCATTTCCGAAGGCCTGTGTTACTGTTTTGTGAAATGCGACTAGGGTTAACTACATTTCACGGTAGGTGGGTAACTAGCAATTGCCCGGTGCCTGTAAGCAGCCGCAAACAATAGCTGCTATTGAAGCCTCAGTTCAGCTCTGTCCTATTTCTATTTTCCTCAGTGTTCAATGAAAGAATCAGAGTATAAGATATCACCTATTGTTTGAAATCACTATGACAACTGCTGTGTAGCACGATACAAGACGTGGAATAGAAAACAATTGTTGGAAAAAGCAATCAGCAGAATTTAAGAAACTGGCGACAATATTTCCAAAGAAAAGTGAGAACATATGTTTTGCATCTCTTTTTTAATGTATTTGATTTGTTTGTTTTGATAGCCTCTATGTAGCCATGGAGGTCTGCACTGGCAGAAAAGGTGGCTTCAGGGTGAAAAAGACCCTTTGAAATGCAGCGTACGCTACTACAGGTTGTTATCAGAGCACACAAGGAACATTGAGGGAACTGAATGCAAAGTTGTTCCACATCCAATGGGAATTAACTGGCAATGAGAGGAGGTAGGTGAGGAGATGCTGGCTGGAAATCTAAGTTGTGAGTAAATCTTGAATCAAATGGAAATAGAAGTTTGGATCCAATTGGAAACACAGAGGCACATTTACCAAATTCTCATGCAGCGCAGCTGCCAAAAATGCTGCTCTGCATTGAGTAAGAAGGAGCGGGTGGAAACACCATACCATACCATACCAGATATGGCACTCCCCTTTCTATAGTGCCGAAACAGATTTTGCTGCCGAGCGTCACGCACACACCATTGCGCCATAGTGCATTGATTTGTGTCAAGCCTTCTTTGCACCCGGATTTGTGTCAAGCCTTCTTTGCACCCGGATTTGTGTCAAGCCTTCTTTGCACCCGGATAGCCAATTTTTATTTGCTTTCTGGTTCGGAAACTGTGTCTTGACATGGTACCAAGTTCCACAAGGGTATATAGAGAGTCCTTCCATTTGCAGTCAAATATTGAAACTGGAAGGGTGCCCTTCCTGTGCAAAATACTATGCTTAGCTCAGCATCAAAACGTTTCCTACATTGTATGTGGGATGTACAGTGTAGCACACATGCATAGTTGGACAAAAAAGAGAAATGGAAAACATTTCTTTTTTTAGTGCCTGATTTCAAATGGCTATATTTTTTGACGCAAAATCGTGTATCAAATTTTTGATAGATAGGGTTTTGCGTCCAAAACCACAGGTGGTAGCATAGGAACGCCCATGTACAGCCCATGGAACGCCCCCTTAGTACTCAGTAATGCAAATCAGCACTAGGCGCTGCTTTACGTTACTTTTAGGAAACTTTCCACCGCAAAACAAGTTTTTATTGGAAAGTAAATAATTTATTTTGCTGGTTTGCAAACTCAGCACAAAATGTTAGTAAATCTACCTCACAGTGGATGTGTAATTAACGCACATCGGCACGATTATGACGAAGGCAAAGCTCTAACCTTAGAAATGTTATTAACTTCCTTCTGATTACGAATTGCCTAGTGTCTTGCTAACAGATTTTCTGGGAGCGGGAAAACTAGACTGGCTTTACTGACAGGAAAATCTAGCCAGTAAAACTACTTTACGATTGGGCTGCAAGTGAGGCCTGGATCTGATACCTGGTCCCCTATCCAACACCTTCTTAAGGCATAGGGAAGCCAACTTTCTCCTCTACCCCCAAGCCCACCTAACAGACCCCGCTCTTATTTACCACCTTCTTAGAGCATATTGTTCGTGAGTTTTAATCACTGTGGGATTGGTAGATCTATCTGTAATTTCACCTGGAAAGAGAGGGAATGCACATTCAATAGGAACTAACTTGCAATGGGAGGAGTTAGGTGAGAAGATGCTGTCTGGAAATGTAAATTCTGGCCTTCTGGCCCACCCACATTGTCACATCGAAATCCTTCATACTCGTACTTGGAGTCCATAGTGTTTCTTAACCACATATACATTTTGTCATGTAAAACTTGTTGAAATTTGTACAGGTGTGACGGCCTCCGAGTTGTACGGGTAGGGCGGGGGGGATAGAAAAATAAATTAAAAGTGTCTTACCTTGCTGCCAGTCACCGCCTTACCTCTAACCTCCTCTTTTGTTCCAGCAGGAAGCACACACAGGCTCCCCTAAGCCAATCACAACGCTGCTTTCCTGGTGATACCAGCGTTGTGATTGGTCTGAGCATCGTGGTTCAGTGCTCTGACGGGGACTATGAGCTTGTGCATGTTCTCCACCCAGGTTGTACAATACAGTCGGTGGAGAACATGAAAAGTGCGCATGACTGTTTGGCTAGCCCAAGACGGCTGGCCAAATCATCATGCGCACTTAAGTGCCCTAACCACTCCCGCCCTGCTGGCTGAGATGACAGCCCAGCCCCACCCCACACTGTAAACCTTGCTCACAGCAGACAAATAGAATGATAATAACACAGTGTAATTATCATTTTATTTTCCCTTTTTCCACTGCTCAAAGAGCAGTGGGGCAGTACCCCTCCGCCTTAGCGGAGGAGCCACTGCTGAATTTGTATTGGAAAATTTGAAACATTCCAGGTCTTCTGCTTCAGAACAAGGGAAGACAAGCCGCATTATTGCCTTATTCTCCACTGGAGGGTACAGAACGAAACATGGGGAGGTAATACCGCACCCAGTAAACACCTCATCCAGTACTATAGCTTTTACCACTCAAAATACCGCAGCCTCCGAGAATGAGGACCATGTTGTCTGCGCTACCGGGAAGGAAAGATGGGGCATGATATCTTGGGCAGGGAACATGTGACAGATGGGGTGTGTAAATTAGATAGAGGAGATTATGCCAGAAAAAGAGGGGGTTTAATTCCCTCCCAAATTGCAGGAGGCATTGACTGCTTCATAGGGTGGTTTGTTCCAGAGCGCGAGTGCATAAATGCAAAGGACCTGTTTTCTTGCCCTTCCTTTGGGTGCTTCCAAATTCCCAGGGCAGCATTCTGTGTTGTGCAAAGCGAAGAGTAGGCTTTTCATACGGGAGGAAAGGAGTCTGCGATGCAGGTCAAGCTAAAGAGATTGTTGATGAAAAAGTTGGAAAGGTTGTGTTTTTTTCTCAGAAGGCCGATAGGGCTGGGGCAGAGTCTGTTGAGTAACACGACCAGTCTTTTTTGAGTCACTAGTTACCTCGTAGGATGTCCTCCCCTGCCCGCAAAATATAAATTCACACCTCGCTTTCCTCTTCTTTACAAAACAGAACATTTTTCTGTGCTCGCGCCCACAGAGAACTTAAAATACCAAACAGATGTTCAGCTCGGAGCTCGCTGAAAGGCAGATGGCATGCTGAGAAGCTGGTGTGAGGATTTCGAAAGCTTTGCAGCTTGGACCGTTGGTCTAAAACTTTCAACATATTTTCTGCAGTCGTTATTTTTTTTTTTTTAAAGGGTAAGTGCCGGGCCCAAAGCTCTGTTCAGAGCCGCGCCGGCGAGATTGAAGGTCAGGGTACCGAATACTAATGCTACCTAGCCTTGCTTCCGCCTCATGCTTCCTTCTTCCATCACCATGCTCTTCCTGCCTTATGATGTCATTCTTGCTGGTTGTTTTTCAACCCTGCTTTCCTCCTTTGTCGCTATTTTTCCGTCTTCTCCTTCTTTCTCCTTTTGTATTTTTCTCTAGCTCTGCATCAAAGCATGTTGAGGAAAAAGAAGTGCCGGTTCCCAAAAATGAGTGCCGGTGGAGCCCACCACCAACCACCAACTCAAATTGGGGACTGCTCTTCTGCCCAAGTTTGGCTCCGAGTCAGGCTAAGAGTTGTGCAGTTGTTTGTACCATCTTGAGGGAAAATCAATTTCCCTCTCTACAAAAGGTGTTGCTTGATCTTTTTTGCACGTATATTCTTTTTGACATCTCCCACAAGACTTGATGTGAGGCGGTGCCATGTTCTGCCCAAGATGAGATTTTAGAATGCATCTGGGCAGCACGATCAAAAATGCTGAAAAGCAGAACTGTGATATTACTGAAAGAAAAGAGTGGAGGTAACTTTTCTTGCCACTAGTGTCCAGGCTGGTAGTAGATAAAACCATAAGGCCCCTCCCCATTTCTGATAGAGAATTGTGCTAACTCTTTTAAGGTGCCAGGTCTGCCAATAGCATGCTGGCAATCATGCATGTCATTGTACTTTTAAAAGGAATAACACTGTAATGTTTAAATTGTTAAATATGTTCAAATCTACCAGGTAGTCACATTTCTTATGCACCTCCTTCAGCCAGCATTGCATTTTGGAGCTTGTAGTTTCATATTTAAATCGTAAGGATGGGCTGAAAACTTCCAGCATCCAAAGTGCTTTCTGCTGAAAAGCAGGACTAGCTGTGGGTGTCACAAATAGGCCTGGGCTAAAATTCCGTTCCGCTCGCGGAAATCGCGATAATTTGACATTTTTGTGATCCGCAGAGAGCGCGAAAATGTAAAAATTTCCGCAATCCGCAATTTACCGGAAATGTTTTGCTTGTTCGCACTGTAAAATAATACATTCTTGCGTGCGCGCGATCGCCTTACCTGAATCCCCGCGTTCACCGACAAGTTTTCCCGATCCGGTCGCGTTCTCCACGAGATGTTGGATTGTTGATAGCCATTTGCGCTGTCTCGCGACAGTTCGCGCCCACAGTAACGTCATTCGTTGCGCGATCACGTCTTTCTTCTCGCGATCATGCACCGCGAGACAAGTGAAAACGAGATGGCCGCGCCCGCGAGCAACCGCATGGGTAAGTTGGCGAGCCGCGACCACGCAGAAAATACCGTGAACGGGCGGGGAAAAAAACTTCCGCATCTTCGCAATATTTCCGCGTGTTTGTGGAGGTTTTTAACATTTTCGCGATAATTTGCGAAAGTGAATTTCGCAAATTCCGCCCACTCATAGTCACAAATGGTATGGAGCCAGTTGGCATCTGGGTACAAATTCTGCCAAATAAATGGAACACATAAAAATCAATTTATGTCAAAGTTTCTTTGACAACCATTAAGTTTCTTACATGTTTTGGATCCTTTGCTTACAATATCTTTTTAATGTCATACATAGGATTTATTTTTAGAAAGAATTAAGGCAAAACATACCGCCAAAAAAATTCTCACTTCCAAAGATTGACGTGCTATATTTTAACTTTCAAATATCTAGAATGCAAAGTTAAAAAGGCGCTACAGCAAATCAACTTTGTCTATATTTATTAGGGATCTCCATTTTTGCTAACTTCTTTGCTGTGTTGACCCACTGCCTGCTGAGTGCTGGGCTGCAGGAGGAACTGCCATTCTGCAACTTGCCTTGATGTGCTGGTATGCTACTTGCTGTCATCTTTTGTGCCCCAGAAGTGTTCTCCAAGGGCTCCAAGGGCTGTGTGACTCTGCAGCTTGTGAGTCTGGCAGCAGGTCGTTGGCACGATCAGTGCATGGCTGATTCCCGTTTTTATTAAGGACTGTTAGTTGATTGCAGGACCTGGTCAAGTGCCTCACTAAGGACCAGCACTTGCCTTGCCTGACTAGCGCCGCGCTGTCTTAGTGCACCGAGCCCCCAAGCACTCTGCGAGGTGAAGTTCGGCACCTAGGGTCTGCGTGTCCCCCCTTCTTGCTCCGTGCCGCCCAGGCTATGTGCGCTGAACCAAAGAGCCGCATTCCTATGAGCCATGTGTTGCCCCGGCAACAGAGAGGCCTGTGACATCAGTAACAACATCAAGAGGGGGAAACCAGCACTGTGCATCCACTGAAGAGCTGGCCGGGAGAGAGTTTATCCTCCTGAAGAACCATGTGCTGGCCAGCAGACTAATGAGGATGCCTCAACTACTCAAGGACAGCCCAGTACAGCACACCTGGCTCCCTACTGCTCCAACCTCAAGGTATTGAAAAAATGATATCAGACCTTCGAGGTCTCACTTTAGCCGTACCTTCTTGAGTTTCCCTGGTCATGGGAAACTGCACTGACCCCTCGCTCTGTGTGTCTGGAGCCTGGGGGTCGTTCTCACACCTACTGAAGCCATCCAGAGCTTGCTTGTGGCCGGTCTTTGCCTGGAAGCTACAACCTTGGCCCCAGAGGGCTCTAGACTCGACTGTACTTGGGGGTATTCTTGGTTCTGCATTTCTGGGGGGAACCTCCGTGGAGGACCCCAAATGTAGGCGTGCAACTGCCTCCAAGAGACCAAAACGGCCCGAACATTCAGAACCATATTACTAACGTTACAAGACTTTGTCCTTGCCGACCCCCGATAAGAATCTTAATCTGTGCATTTTCATAAAGTGTTGGATGAAAGAGAAACATATTTTTTAACACTGTGAAAAACCAATGCATTATTGAGATCATTAAAAAGTTCTTATTTGATTTATGTCATTTTGGTCTTGATTTGTTTATAATATAGAAGCCTAGTTTTACAACCCTGTGTGGAGTCTCTTTTTGTGGTGTATTCATTGTGTTACTGCGTTTGTGTGTTGCACACGTGCTTTACACATTGCCTCCATAGATAAGTCTGCCTGCTCTGCACCAAGCCACCAGATGGTGAGAACAGGTTATCTTTGGTGTGTATCTAGCTTACCCTGACTAAAGTGGTGGGTTCTGCCAGCCTGGGGTGCATACTTTAGCACACTACAATCCTGTCTCTAGAAAATCATTTTACATTTAAACTAAAATATTCAAGATGGATTGTAATGGAATGGGTGATATTTTGTAGAACTTCCATTGTTCATTTGCATGTTCATTGGCATGTAGATGTCAATGTTAAAAAATCAATCCCCTAACATAGTGGAGTAGAAAAATAGACTGGACAAGACTTACAATGCTAAAAAATCGTAAGAATGGAAAAGGTCACCACTGGAATAGTAGATATAAGGGGGAAGGAGGAAAAGAGTGTTGGCCCTGGATTTAGTAAATCATAAAAAGTGCAGTCATAATCTTGGGCAAAAAAATCCATGCAGGGCAGCTTGGTTGGAATCTAATGGAGGTTACTTTTCAGTCTTTTTCAATCTTCATACCATATCTGAGAATAGGAGGAAGGACAGTGATGTTTTGTCAAATTGGAGGGACTGAAACGTGTAAATGAAGCAAGGAATGTAAGGTTTGGTGATTAGTTTGCCTTTTACTTTCATGATTCCTCAGCATAATGTCCCAATGTTCTGCCCACAGGTTGAAGAAAAGTGGCATAATGGTCCTAACTTTTACCATTTCAGTCCGAAAAAGGGAGCAAAGAATGTCATCACACCATTACTCTGGCCCTCAAGTAGAAATCGTTGAGCCTTCGCTATAATATCACAATTTCAGTGAATATATTATTGCAACTGAGAAATGTGACATTACTGCAAATTTTGAAATAACAATGAGGAATATATTGGATATAAAATGTTTTTTTCCTTTTATCGGTCCCAAATTTCTCAAGAGTTTTGCTATTGCTGATGAGCAAGAATTTACTGTATAAAGAATGTGTATTACCATATTTGTGAGTTTTGCTAAATGTATAGCAAACCACTTTCCACACATTCAGTACAATATTTCACATCTTTCTGACGAACCTGCAATGAGCCCCTCAGAAAGCTGGAAGTCAGCCACAGAAATCTTTGTGTAAACTGCAGGTCACAGATTTAAATTAATCCAGGGCTGATCCCACCTTTCATTCATCTTGTGGTGCAGATGGTCAGTGTAAAAAATCTATGTATGAGTAGTACAGGGTAGAAAAAAATAATAATGGAGATTGGTGAGGTTTGGGGAGATTAGTTAACTTTGTTTTCTATTTTTTCTCCCTGTAGTGGGAGGAAAATATATAAATAAGTAGGTACATGACATTATATAAGAGGTATACATATATAGAGGTTTTAACATGATATGCATATGAAAATAAACAGGAGATATAAAATTGCACTAGTAAAGTCCCATATGTACATGCATGGAAAAATATTTACAAACTCAGTCTTTCAGTTTTTGCTGTAAATTAAATTGTTTTACTTTATTTATTATAATGTTTTTGTTTCTTTTTCTTTTTTTCCTTTTTATATTTTCCCCCAATATTTCAGTAGTGACGCACTTATGGCTAAATTTGCTGGATTCATATTTACACTTTATGACAGATATGTGCTATTATAGGAAAATACATCTATAGTCATACACTCCTCAACCTATAAGTTAGTGATATATTGATCTACTTGTATATGGGTAAAATGATAAAGTTATATATGTATGTATGTTTTTGATTTTTAAAACATTTATTTATTTATTTTTATTCCTCTAGTGAGTATAACAAAACATATCTAGAGATACATACCCATATCATTTCTGTTTGGGTTTTGGTCCATTCATTAATCAGTATTATTTGTTTTTATTATTTAATTATTCTGATTCATGTATTAATTAATTTTTTTAAGTAGTAAGTATATTGAATAGTTCTAGAGTGGAGGTGGAGGTTTCTTTGTTGTATGTATTTTGTGATTTTCTTTCTAATGAAAAGTGGTCCTGTTCCATGTATTGCTATGTGGGTGATACAGAACAGCTTCAAAGTGGATCTTCTTGCAACTGTCAACCAATGTAGGGCCCCAAAGGCAGGGGAGATGTGGGCTTGTGGCTATATATGTAGGAGTATCCTGTCAGCATAGTTTTGGATTTCATGTAGTCTTTTAAAGTTTGAGAGGAATTATCCATGTTAGAGGCCATTGGGGTAATCACGTTTGAACTGCACAGGAGAGATAGTAGCTTGAAATTTGAGTGAAAGTCCTAGGTGGGGGAAGATTCATTGCCCAGTTTCATAGTAATGAAACTTGATCTTGCTATCTTATCCACATGTGCATTCATTGATAGCTTAGAGTCCATGGTAATATCAAGGTTTCTTATTTCCTTGGATACTTTAGGAGGTGGTCCGAGAACACCAGGTAAGGGTCATAAATTTTACAATCGCCACAGATGAGTATTTCAGTTTTGAGTGCATTCAATTTGAGTTGGCTCCATGTCACCCACTGATCAACCACTCAGAGACAACTGAAGATTTTTAAGTTTCCAGTATCTTTGGGGCTTTCCAGTTGAGAAAGTATTTATGCGTCTTCTGCATAGTTACAGCAGGTGAGCTGAAATTCACTTGATAATTGCCAGTAATGATTTCATGCAAAGATTGAAAAGCCTGGTTGAGTTTGTAGAGTCATTAGGAACCTCTGCTTTTATGTTGTAGAGTGTAGATGAGAAAGGAGGACTATTGATTGTATTTGTTCTGTTTTGAAGGTAGGATCTGATCCAGTCAAGACCATTCCCATCAATGCTGGCTTAGCGGACTCTTTAGATTGGAGTGTTATGATTAAATGTGTTGAAGGCAGCTGAAAGGTCCAAGAAAAGTAATGTAGTGACCCAGTTGTAATCTACTGTGTTTTTAAGTTCATCCAAGATTGCAATTAATGCAGATTCTGTGCCTTTTCCTAGTGGGAATCCGGTTTTGAAGCTGGAAAGTATGGCGTTATCTTCAATAAACCGAGACTTCTGGGTGAATGCTGATCTTGCTATTTGTTTGCTGTGATATGGTCCATTTGCAATAGGTCAGTAGTTGTTTAGGTCTTGAAAAAACAGGTTTCTTTTCGGTAATAATTGTTGTTTGTATTTATTTTCTGGCCGGGAGAGAGTTTATCCTCCTGAAGAACCATGTGCTGGCCAGCAGACTAATGAGGATGCCTCAACTACTCAAGGACAGCCCAGTACAGCACACCTGGCTCCCTACTGCTCCAACCTCAAGGTATTGAAAAAATGATATCAGACCTTCGAGGTCTCACTTTAGCCGTACCTTCTTGAGTTTCCCTGGTCATGGGAAACTGCACTGACCCCTCGCTCTGTGTGTCTGGAGCCTGGGGGTCGTTCTCACACCTACTGAAGCCATCCAGAGCTTGCTTGTGGGCGGTCTTTGCCTGGAAGCTACAACCTTGGCCCCAGAGGGCTCTAGACTCGACTGTACTTGGGGGTATTCTTGGTTCTGCATTTCTGGGGGGAACCTCCGTGGAGGACCCCAAATGTAGGCGTGCAACTGCCTCCAAGAGACCAAAACGGCCCGAACCTTCAGAACCATATTACTAACGTTACAAGACTTTGTCCTTGCCGACCCCCGATAAGAATCTTTATCTGTGCATTTTCATAAAGTGTTAGATGAAAGAGAAACATATTTTTTAACACTGTGAAAAACCAATGCATTATTGAGATCATTAAAAAGTTCTTATTTGATTTATGTCATTTTGATCTTGATTTGTTTATAATATAGAAGCCTAGTTTTACAACCCTGTGTGGAGTCTCTTTTTGTGGTGTATTCATTGTGTTACTGCGTTTGTGTGTTGCACACGTGCTTTACACATTGCCTCCATAGATAAGTCTGCCTGCTCTGCACCAAGCCACCAGATGGTGAGAACAGGTTATCTTTGGTGTGTATCTAGCTTACCCTGACTAAAGTGGTGGGTTCTGCCAGCCTGGGGTGCATACTTTAGCACACTACAATCCTGTCTCTAGAAAATCATTTTACATTTAAACTAAAATATTCAAGATGGATTGTAATGGAATGGGTGATATTTTGTAGAACTTCCATTGTTCATTTGCATGTTCATTGGCATGTAGATGTCAATGTTAAAAAATCAATCCCCTAACATAGTGGAGTAGAAAAGTAGACTGGACAAGACTTACAATGCTAAAAAATCGTAAGAATGGAAAAGGTCACCACTGGAATAGTAGATATAAGGGGGAAGGAGGAAAAGAGTGTTGGCCCTGGATTTAGTAAATCATAAAAAGTGCAGTCATAATCTTGGGCAAAAAATTCCATCCAGGGCAGCTTGGTTGGAATCTAATGGAGGTTACTTTTCAGTCTTTTTCAATCTTCATACCATATCTGAGAATAGGAGGAAGGACAGTGATGTTTTGTCAAATTGGAGGGACTGAAACGTGTAAATGAAGCAAGGAATGTAAGGTTTGGTGATTAGTTTGCCTTTTACTTTCATGATTCCTCAGCATAATGTCCCAATGTTCTGCCCACAGGTTGAAGAAAAGTGGCATAATGGTCCTAACTTTTACAATTTCAGTCCGAAAAAGGGAGCAAAGAATGTCATCACACCATTACTCTGGCCCTCAAGTAGAAATCGTTGAGCCTTCGCTATAATATCACAATTTCAGTGAATATTTTATTGCAACTGAGAAATGTGACATTACTGCAAATTTTGAAATAACAATGAGGAATATATTGGATATAAAATGTTTTTTTTCCTTTTATCGGTCCCAAATTTCTCAAGAGTTTTGCTATTGCTGATGAGCAAGAATTTACTGTATAAAGAATTTGTATTACCATATTTGTGAGTTTTGCTAAATGTATAGCAAACCACTTTCCACACATTCAGTACAATATTTCACATCTTTCTGACGAACCTGCAATGAGCCCCTCAGAAAGCTGGAAGTCAGCCACAGAAATCTTTGTGTAAACTGCAGGTCACAGATTTAAATTAATCCAGGGCTGATCCCACCTTTCATTCATCTTGTGGTGCAGATGGTCAGTGTAAAAAATCTATGTATGAGTAGTACTGGGTAGAAAAAAATAATAATGGAGATTGGTGAGGTTTGGGGAGATTAGTTAACTTTGTTTTCTATTTTTTCTCCCTGTAGTGGGAGGAAAATATATAAATAAGTAGGTACATGACATTATATAAGAGGTATACATATATAGAGGTTTTAACATGATATGCATATGAAAATAAACAGGAGATATAAAATTGCACTAGTAAAGTCCCATATGTACATGCATGGAAAAATATTTACAAACTCAGTCTTTCAGTTTTTGCTGTAAATTAAATTGTTTTACTTTATTTATTATTATGTTTTTGTTTCTTTTTCTTTTTTTCCTTTTTATATTTTCCCCCAATATTTCAGTAGTGACGCACTTATAGCTAAAATTGCTGGATTCATATTTACACTTTATGACAGATATGTGCTATTATAGGAAAATACATCTATAGTCATACACTCCTCAACCTTTAAGTTAGTGATATATTGATCTACTTGTATATGGGTAAAATGATAAAGTTATATATGTATGTATGTTTTTGATTTTTAAAACATTTATTTATTTATTTATTTATTTTTATTCCTCTAGTGAGTATAACAAAACATATCTAGAGATACATACCCATATCATTTCTGTTTGGGTTTTGGTCCATTCATTAATCAGTATTATTTGTTTTTATTATTTAATTATTCTGATTCATGTATTAATTAATTTTTTTAAGTAGTAAGTATATTGAATAGTTCTAGAGTGGAGGTTTCTTTGTTGTATGTATTTTGTGATTTTCTTTCTAATGAAAAGTGGTCCTGTTCCATGTATTGCTATGTGGGTGATACAGAACAGCTTCAAAGTGGATCTTCTTGCAACTGTCAACCAATGTAGGGCCCCAAAGGCAGGGAAGATGTGGGCTTGTGGCTATATATGTAGGAGTATCCTGTCAGCATAGTTTTGGATTTCATGTAGTCTTTTAAAGTTTGAGAGGAATTACCCATGTTAGAGGCCATTGGGGTAATCACGTTTGAACTGCACAGGAGAGATAGTAGCTTGAAATTTGAGTGAAAGTCCTAGGTGGGGGAAGATTCATTGCCCAGTTTCATAGTAATGAAACTTGATCTTGCTATCTTATCCACATGTGCATTCATTGATAGCTTAGAGTCCATGGTAATATCAAGGTTTCTTATTTCCTTGGATACTTTAGGAGGTGGTCCGAGAACACCAGGTAAGGGTCATAAATTTTACAATCGCCACAGATGAGTATTTCAGTTTTGAGTGCATTCAATTTGAGTTGGCTCCATGTCACCCACTGATCAACCACTCAGAGACAACTGAAGATTTTTAAGTTTCCAGTATCTTTGGGGCTTTCCAGTTGAGAAAGTATTTATGCGTCTTCTGCATAGTTACAGCAGGTGTGCTGAAATTCACTTGATAATTGCCAGTAATGATTTCATGCAAAGATTGAAAAGCCTGGTTGAGTTTGTAGAGTCATTAGGAACCTCTGCTTTTATGTTGTAGAGTGTAGATTAGAAAGGAGGACTATTGATTGTATTTGTTCTGTTTTGAAGGTAGGATCTGATCCAGTCGAGACCATTCCCATCAATGCTGGCTTAGCGGACTCTTTAGATTGGAGTGTTATGATTAAATGTGTTGAAGGCAGCTGAAAGGTCCAAGAAAAGTAATGTAGTGACCCAGTTGTAATCTACTGTGTTTTTAAGGTCATCCAAGATTGCAATTAATGCAGATTCTGTGCCTTTTCCTAGTGGGAATCCGGTTTTGAAGCTGGAAAGTATGGCGTTATCTTAATAAACCGAGACTTCTGGGTGAATGCTGATCATGCTATTTGTTTGCTGTGATATGGTCCATTTGCAATAGGTCAGTAGTTGTTTAGGTCTTGAAAAAACAGGTTTCTTTTCGTTAATAATTGTTGTTTGTATTTATTTTCTTAAGTCTTTGGGAAAAGCTTCTGTTGTCAAGAAATGATTGATGATTGTTCTGATTGGGGTGGCAGCAGAGGTTGTTAAAAGGATGTTCTTGAAGATTTGGGGTAGACAAGGGTCAAAGGGGCAGCTGGCAGGCCAGCTTGGTATAACAAGATCTATAAATTTAGTTGCTGATAGTTGCTTGAAGGAATTCAGATGGTGGGTTGACCTACCCTCGGGGGCGATTGTTGGAAAAGGGATGGTGGTTTTCTTTTAGTTTAAATAGGAATCCAACATGTCTGCTTTGGATGTGTAATGATTTGCCAGTTTGGCAGTAAATTCTTGGAAAGTAGGATGGTTTACTTTTGTGCATTTAGGATTATGAAATTCCATGAGAATGTTATAAAAGCCTTTATTTGCACACTTTTCATGCTGAATTCTGTTGAATAGTAGCTTTTTAAATAGATTAAATTCTGTTGAGTTTGCATAGGCAGAGTTTATCTTGAATGTTGGTTGTTTTGAGCCAAGTGTGTTGTAGCTTTGCAATGTGTTGTTCAATCTTTTTTTATTTCTGCATTCATCTAAGGTGCTTGTTTTCTTTTTTTCTTTTTAATAGTTTTTTTATTTTTCATTGCCACAAAAAAGAAGCAGAAATAGTAAATATAACAACATTTTCAAATAGAGATGCATCAGTGTGCATATGCAGAGCGCAAAGGAGCGTTTAGGAAGAAAAAAAACATAAGAAGAATGAAAAAAAGTAAAAGGAGAGAAGGAAAGAAAAAGACAGGGAAAGAAGAAGAAAAAATACGAAGAAAAAGAAAAAAGAAAAAGATGAGGCTACATACAATCATCAATCCCAATGAAGACAGGACCAAACCCTGCACAGTTTTAACAGGGATCTGGGGCCTCTAGCTTTTGCCAATGCAGTTTCCATTTCGAAGATCTCCCTCATCAAAGACCAACATTCATTAATACTGGGAGGTGTAGCATGTATCCAAGAGCGGGCTATACACAGACGAGCACAAGAAGCAATAATGGAGGCTAAGGGTTTCACCCGGATTCGGAAAATAGTCCCAACAGCAGCTCTTTCTCTGAGACCGGGCTATCATAGCTGACCCAAGTTGTCAAAGCCAGAGCAATGTTAGACCAAAAATCCTTTAGCCGAGGGCAGGTAAAAAACATATGGTGTAGATCAGCAGCATATTCCTGACATTTAGGGCAGTTGGTCTTAGCAGCAGTTGAGTTGTTAGCCCATTTGGAAATTCTCTTGGGAGTGTAATATAGCATAAAAATAATTCTATGCTGTTGTAATTTTAGATTGACAGATGTTACAGCTGAATCAATAGTTTGAAGAGACTCTTGTATTTCCTCCCTAGAAATATCAGAGCCAAAAACCCGACTAAGTTTTGCAGCAATTTGTACACTGTCATCGCCCACCGCCCCAATAAGTTTTTGATTAATTTTACCGATGGCTCCTCGTCCTCTAGTGCCGACAAGTATAGGCAAGATCTTGCATGAGCTAGACAACTCGGATAGTCCCCGACCTCGAGTGAGATAATCGCTAACTTGCAAGTATTTGAAAAAATGGGTTTGGTAGAGATCATATTCTTCTTTTAACGATAAAAAAGTTCGAAAACCCTGATCATCATATAACTGACCCATCCGCGTTATGCCCTTAATTTGCCATTCTTTCCCGATATGGTTGTGGAATGTATTAGGAAACAAAGGATTCCCCAATAGCACCGTATATTGGTGCAAGTCGGCTATTGCGTAGGTTTTACAAATTTCACGCCATATTTTGTTAATATCTCTGACTACCTTAAAGCGAACTCGCTTAAAATAGTTAGGATCAGATGTTTGATATAGTAAAAACCCAGTATTTGGCCCGCACGCCAGCTGATATGAAATCCAATTGGGATTTGTATCAGTTCCTCTGAGTATACTCTTTATCCGTCCCATAAATGCAGACCAAAAGTATAGCTTAAATTGTGGGAGGTTGAATCCGCCCTGTATACATGAAAGTTTTAGAAGTCGAATAGCTCTTCTAGCCCATCGATATCCCCAGCTAAAGCTACCCAAAACACTATCTAGGCGTTTGAAAAAAGAAGATGGTATAATTAGTGGGATTGTATGAAAAAGATATAAAAATGTTGGTTAAAATATTCATTTTAACCACATTGCACCACCCATAGATACTAAGAGGGAGACGGTGGCAACTTCGTAACTTCTTTCTTTAGTAATGTATCATAGTTTAGTGGGATGATTTTGTTGACTTAGCCGCTAAGACATACCCCCAGATAGATAGCTGTGTTTGTAACTCCAAAAGTTACTGGGTGTTGGACTAATTTAAAATTTTAAATCTTCTGTGTTTTGTGCAAATTTAGTTTGTAGCCAGAAAAGGAGCCGAATCGCTGTGCTTCATACATGATTGCGGCCATAGCTTTAACAGGGTTGACTGAAAAAATCGCGATGTCATCCGCATAAGCGGTTAGCTTTAGATTTGTCCCGTTCAGAATAACTGGATCAATATTGCCATTGATCAATAGATGTTGGATAAAAGGCTCGATATAAATAGCAAATAATAAAGGGGACAAAGGACAACCCTGCCGGGTCCCCCTGTGAACTGAAATAGAAAGAGAGGAAAGCCCATTGAGTTTAATTGTAGCTGTTGGGTGATTATATAGTTTCTGTACCGCCAAGATAAACCTTCGACCGAAGCCCATACAAGACATAAATATCCATAGTGTTTCTCATATCACCCGGTCGAAGGCTTTCTCGGCGTCTAACATCAGCATCCCCATCTGCTGACCTATCTGACCAGAAACATCGAATGCAGCTATTGCCATGTTAATATGAGCGGAAGTGTCTCTTCCAGGGACAAAGCCGTGCTGCTGCTCCGAGACTATTAAGTGAATTACCGGAGCTAGGGGAGCCGAAAGAATTTTAGAAAAGAGCTTAGCGTTGGCGTTGATCAGCGCTATTGGTCGATATGAACTCATATCGTCAATAAGCTTCCCCTTTTTTGGGAAAACGACAATATTAGATGTGTTCCAAGAGAGAGGAACCTCTTCTCCCTGAAAAATAGAGTTGCATACCTTAAGGAAGATAGAGACCAGTATATCTTTAAAGATTAAAAAAATTCCAATGGAATCTTATCCTCGCCGACTGCCTTGCCAACCAGCAGAGCCTTTATAGCTTCCCCGATTTCGCATGCATCAATGTCTGCATCCAGTGGCTCGAATACCATCGGACACAGGGTTGACAACTGATATTCCTGCGCGTATTCCGAAATGATCTGTTCTCCCGAACTGCCTGAGCAACTATATAAGTTAGCATAAAACAACCCAAATTGTTCGACTATGTGAGCAGACCTAGTGTATATCAAACCGTCCACCCCTTTAATCATTTTTAATTGGGTTTTAGCATTTTGATCTGCTATTTGATTAGCTAATAGCAGACCGACTCTGTCGCCGTACTCATACTGTTTAGTCCTGAGCTTGTGATAGTTATTAGCGACTTTGTCTTTTAGCCGTCTTTTGAGCTTGGCCCGTGATTCTACAACCTTTTGATATAGCGAATGTTCAGTCACTCTCTTTGTGACAATAGCCGCAGCATGCTGATGCTCCAAGTTCAAGCCCCGTTTTTGCTCCTGATCCCACTGTCGGGAGCCCAACCTGTTTTGCCTTATGACAAATTGGAGTGTGAGTCCTCTGACATAAGCCTTTAAACAGTCCCAGACAATTGTGATTGATGCCGAACCCATATTAGAGTCAATATTCTCCCCAAGTGCCTTGTGCATCACCTCTATGTATTCGAATTGCTAAGAAGATGTCTAGGAAAAGTAAAATCCCTAGTTGGTGCTTGTGTGTTTGACTGTAACTGTGCTGTTAGCATAACAGGGTTTTGATCTGAAGTGATTTTAGGACATACTGCCACCAGTGCGTTTTCCAAAATGGAATATTTGGCAAAAATCATATAAATTCTAGAATAATGCTTATGAGGAGATGAAAAAAAGGTGTAGCCTGGGACATTGGGGAATAGCCTCCTCCAAGAATCTTCCAACTGATGCAAATGTAAGAGCTCATGTATAGCAGTTCTAGTTTTACACATTCTGGCGCGAGCAGAAACATTAGTTGTATCAATCCTCCAATCCATTATGCAGTTAAAATCGCCCATCACTATCTTATCGCCAGACCATTCCAACAGCTCGGAGCTTACTTGATAGATAATATCTGGGCAGTCTGTGTTGGGGCCATAAACCATACATATTGTAAACGTATGCCCATAGATCAAAATTTGTGATATTGCCCACCTCCCCCTAATATCTGTGAGTGAGCGAACGACAGTAGCCTGACACAGTCTGGATTTTAACAAAGCCACCCCACGAATAGAAACTGTTTGTGATGTGCACGCCATAAGGTCGTATCCCAAGTGCTTAAAAAGTGCTTCGTCTTTATAAGCAATATGCATCTCTGCCAACCCTAATATATGAGGCTTAAAAGTCTGTAACTCTTCCATTACTAATCGTCGTTTCCCCGCTTGATTCAATCCTGCTACATTCCAAACATAGACACTTAAGTTCAGGCATTGTAAAATATTCAAAATCCGGATCAAATTATAAGTACTCAATATAAAAGACTCCTCTGTCTGTTGCTCTGCATAAATACAGTGTTTGAACTTTCGAAACTGTGGCTTTTACCCCCTCCCCTTACCTGGACAACCATCCCTACCTGACCCTTCGCCCACCCCCCTCCTAGTTACTGGAAAAAGGAATCGCCCCTTTCCCTGCTGTCCCATGATGACAGCATTGCGAAGACGCCCTCCCTAGACCCCCATCCCCTGTGACCCCTACTGCCCCCAACCCTGTACGTCGATCATACCATTTAGCCTTGTATCTAAAAAAGAAAAGACCCCCCATACGTGCTTACGAATAATTTTAAAAAAAAAGGGAAAACGGGAAAGAATAAGGAGAGGAAGTCTCTTAGGAGTGTCCGTTATAGTGTCTGTTTTAGTGCAGAAGATAGAAGTCTGTTTTCACAGGAACATCCTCTCTTAGAGTTACTGCAATGGGCTTAAGACTATAAATACTACTTGCTAGCTGGTTGCCATTTGCTCAAAGCTTGTTTGGCGTCTTGCTCATTGAGAAAAAAATATTGTCTGCCATCCTTGACTACTTTCAAACGTGCGGGCTCTTGCACATACACCTGCGATGAGACAGTCTTAAAGGGATCCATAAGTTGGCGATGCCTCCACCGCTTGATAGTCACCTTGCATAAATCAGATCACACAAAAATAGTCATTGTATCTACCTTCACTGGGGCTGCAGGATGCGCCTTAAAATATATTGCTTGACGCGAAAGAAAATTGCCCAGGAACACGAAAATTAGTCGGGCAAAATTGGTTTTAGATTGATTACCCTAGGTGGCTGAGATTGACAATGGTAATCTATGTGCTCTTTAAACTTGGGTGTCTATATCCCAGTCTGCGAGGTCAGGGAAGGCTTTTTGGAAGAGATTGACGATGAAAGCGCGTGGATCGCTGCCTTCTCTGCCCTCTGGAATTCCAAAAATTCACAGGTTCTGGCTCCTCGAAATCTTCGATCCTGAACTATATTCCTGACGTTTGAGAATCCTGCGCTTTAACAAGATTAACTGTAAATGTATTGGCTTCTTCCACCTCCACCACTCGTTGTTGTAAGTCAGCAACTTCAGAAGAAAGTTGGGCGACCTTGGATGTGACCTCAGCCAATGCTTGCTTTATTTCAGAGCTATTGATTTTAGCCTGCTGATGGTATTCTTGGGCTTCTGCTCTCTGAATGTTCAGTGCCGACAGAATGCTAGAGAAGGGAGCATCTTCTCCCGTACTGTTGAAGTTCTTGACACACGCTTCTGACAGATTCGGAGGTAACACCTGACGGTGGGGGGCAGGGGAGAAGACTGAGGATGTTGAAGATGTTGATGTTGATGAAGTACCACTGGGTAGAGGGTCAGGTTTCTCCAAGGGAGCCGATGAAGGTTGCCTCTGGCTCCCTCCATCGCTCCTGAGGTCTGCCCGATCTCCTTCAGATGTTTCAGTCGGGGAGGCCGCAGATTGATTAGGGTTTGAAAGTCTTGAGGTAATAGTTTTGACCTCTCCCTTAGATGACACCCACTTGCGAAGAGGGCTGATCCTTGTCCCGGCCTTAGGAGCATTGATAGTTGCATCCTTTAGTCTCCCATTGCCTCAGTTACTTGCTGTTTTACCCCTCGTCCGCGCCCTTTGCCTCCTTTAAGTTTTTTAGGCGTATTAAGATTCATATTTTTCTGAGCCTTCGCCCCATTAGGGTATTGCATCCATTCTTTGCGCTGAACATGGGGTCCCGGACCAGGTCATGCTGTTCTGAATCTGGCGCCGACTCTGTTGGAATCTGAGCATTTAAATTTTGGACTGAGATGTTACTGGTTGATTCTCTATGAGTCTCTGTGTGTTTAGCGAGATCCTCTGCTTCCTGGCTGATAAGACCCCCATGACCAGCGGTTGTAGCTGTGACTATTGCTGTATCTATGACGTTATCACTCCCAGCCATATCATCCTGATTAGTACCGTTATCATTATCGGGACCATCCACTCCCACTCCGTCTGCTCAGTCTGCTCTGTCAGTCTGATCAGTTGGAAGAGATCTTGTGATGAAAATAGGATCAGAGAGTAGAACAGTTGTAGGAGAGACGCTGCTGATTAGGCTGTTATTACTGTCAAATGCAAGACTGACACAGTTCCTACTTCCCTGCACTGCAGTGTTTAGCACCTCAGCCATTACAAGACCTGAAATTGAATTTTCAGAGCCACATGTACGAAGGATTTCGTTTGCGTGGCCGGATTGCAGTAAGTTCAAGTTAGACTTCCCTATTTGTGACCCAGACCCGGACCTAGACCCAGACCCAGGCTGAACCTCCGCTTTAAGCCTACTATTGCTACCAGTAGCTGTTTGTAAAGTATGTACAGTGGAATGTGGCTCACCAGTTGTAAAGGAAGTGGTGTTGCTTACCCCGTTATTGCCAGTCGTCCCAGTAACCTTCTCCTTCTCCTTGTCTTTGCCCCCCACATGAAGTGCTTCACTTGTTTCCGCCTGTGTGGAGATTCCGTTGCGCCTGGTTTTTGCATTGCGTGGTGGGCCCATTTCTTGTACAGACGCTTTCCCCCCCAAAATTGCGCTAACAGAACAAACTATAAGAACAGTTGAGGGGAATTGTGGAGTGTAAGAGAGCTGGAGCGGGCCTGACCAGGAGAACCACCTTTGCGAAACCCTTTGAGAAACCCTTCGGTTTAAGGTTGAGATGCGACATATCCGCTGATCTTGTGGAGGAAAGTAGAAAATGAAAAACAAGCGTCTGGTGAAGGTAAACTGTGGCAGAGACTTGACCGAAGCCCAGCAAAGTAGACAAAAAACTGTTCCTATTGCTCAAAAATGTCTCCAAAAGTCTCAGCAACAGGTGAGTATCCTATGAGTATCAGAGTGCTGAGTGTAAACAGACAAGGGGGCCACTCGTCAAAAGCAGACCTCAGAGAGCCTCAGACATGTTATTTTGCTGTTACACAGCTGCACACCCCCTACACTGAAATGCAGAGCCCAACAGGGACCGGGGGGGGCAAAAACCAAGGCAAAGCAGTCCTTGAGGGAAAGGTTCCACACGTCTCCACAACTTTGCTGCTTTTCACCACTTCTCACCGCGGCCAAACCGCGCCAGCAAGCAGCAAGCCGGTGAAGCAACCTCGGGAAATTGGGGAGTCAACAGCCAGCAACAAGGCAGAAGGAAACCCCGGAGGGAGGATCCCACGACTCCCACAGGGCCACGGTCCACAGCTGAGAAGAAAGCAATAAGGGCAGCCGGGGAGGCAGCCAGAGAACAGGCGAAAACAGCCAGAGAACCAGTGAGGCAGCCCAGAAACCCCACGGGACGGACCACGGCACCTGAAGCGAGCAGCGTCCCGCGGCTCGCATCCTGCGGCCTTGGCAGCTTCAGCGGCTCCTGCGGCTTCGCTACATCAGCAGACAGGCGGGTAGGCAGATAGGTAATGAGGCCAGCAATGTCGAAGCACACCTCGGAGAAGGCGCCCCTGCTCCGGGTCCTTGAGTAGCACGTAGAAGATTTAAATCTTGGCTAACATGTTATCCATTATCCATTAGCCGCTAAGAGAATGAAACATGTTGTCTGCGTGGGAGCGCAGGTAGAGAGTCACTGAGGCACTAGCAGAGGAGTAGGGAGAGCAGGGAGAGCGTCAGCGCATTCGCGGCTTCACACTGCCATCTTCCTTTTCCCACTACTAAGCCACAAGGTGCTTGTTTTCTTTTGGCATCATTTGTTCTTTTTAGTGGAATTAGGATATCAAAAGCATCTAGGAGCCATTCATAGAGTTATTTATCTGCATTTATTGTGTCCAGATCTGTGTTTCCAGATCCTCAAAATTCAGTTTGTTCCAAGGTCGATGTGTGCTTGCTGGTAAGGTGGGGGGAGTTGTAATGTCTTGTGTTAGAAAGCTACCGGATGGTGGTCTGACCATGTGACTAATCCTTTGGAAAGTGACTAGCTCGGATTGGCAAAACTGACATCTAGGATGTGTCCAGCAATGTGTGTGGGTGTGTCTTTGCCAGGTCTTGAGCACACAGTTTGCCACTTTTCAAGTTGGCGCTTTTGAGAAATGAAGTATAAGCTGTAGCTGTATGTGAACAATAACCTTCCCATACTTTCAGCAGTAATTTTACAACAGAGCTGTTCCATGGCATATCAGAGCTCGCTGTTTGTGGCTCTCCAAGTCCATAGAAATGCCTGCCAAAAATACAGATTTCTGAATGGCACTCCCTACACAGTGAAATCAACATATATTGTGGACTGACATCACAATTTTACAAAGGAGCTTTTTGTATTTTAGCCAGTTGTGTGATGTGCACATCATTCTCAGATAAGTATTCATGTATTAGTCCAATTTGATACCCTTCACACCGGGTCAGATTGGGATCACAATGAGGCCCAGGCACTCCCTAGAAATAAAGTGGCCCCCATTCTCACCCTTTCATTGTTCACCATTTGTTTAGTCTCAGTGGACTCATTTTTAGAGAAATGTTTGTAAAATTAAGTATTTTAGAGCTTATACAGCCAGCAACATTGGTGAAAACTAGAAGCACTGCAGTTTGGCCCAGTTGGAGGGGTGAAATAAAATGCCCCCAAGGGCCACGACCATGGATCTGGCTAGGGTTACCACCTGGCAAGTTTTTTACCAGCATGAACAGTATTTTAATGTCCGGGATGATACTAAAATGAAGAAAATCACCCAAAGCAAGTATTTTTTCCTTCATCAGTATGCACTTTAAAAGCAAAGTAATTCAAAAGCACATTAGAATGTGTTCTAAAGGTGACTAATAGTTAAACATAGACAAAGGCAGAGCAGCCATGTTGAAAAGGAATATGGGTGTTTTTACATTAAGTCCTCCTTATTTATCATGGCGCAGGCCTTTGCAGAATCTGGCTGGTTATTTTTTGTTTGTGTAGTTTTATATGGCGTGAACTCAGCCCAAAGGCACTGGAGCGATTTATTTGAGCACTAGTTACATTACACAAGATCAAATTGATTTTTATTTTAGGCCTTGGGGGATTAAGTGATTTACCCAGAACCACAGAATGCTGAGTCAATGCGGAGACTCAAACATAGGGGAATATTTACAAGCCCCTTGCACCACTTTTGCATCACTTTTTCACTGTTAAAAGTGACGCAAAAGTGGTGCAAGGGGTTTGTAAATCTGCCCCATAGTTCACAGCCTTTCTATTTTTCTCTCTGGAAAAGGTAGCCTCACAGCGAGGCCTATGCAAATACACCCCCCCCCCCCCACCCCCCCACCTCTAGGGCCTAAAAGACACTGGAGCCGAGGTGATAACACCGGTCCAATATCAAGGATTCAGCATACTCCCTTCTCCCCTGCCAGAGTGGGGTGGCCCGGCGGGAAGGTGTCCGGGGGAAAACCCTGCTGCTGGGCCGTATGGGACACATGGGGCGCCGACGTGAAAATGGCCCAAGGACCAGAGCAACATCGAGCTCCTAGCTAGGCTGTGTGGAGGGTCTGGCTGACATGAAGACTCATTACAGGGGCGTGGCGGGGGTGGGCAGGGGGGGCTTCAAGACTGTAAGGCTCTGTAGGCCGGTTGTCTGAGGCCCTCAGAAAAATGGCCCGAATGCACGACTGCCCGCTATCCCAACCGTCTCAATCCGACCCTGCATAGTGGGGTACAGTAATTCAGAGACACAGGCAGGGTTCCAACAGGTCACTGGTGGGAAAGTTTTGTGTGTGCGATTAAAGGACGAGGTTTGACATTTAGGACGTAGCTGGTGAATCGAGATTTGGAGTGCTGCTCAAAATGAAGTACTTTTGTTTTCTTTATTTTTTATCTGGGTTTTTGAAAAGCGCTGCAAGCCACCATACCTTATGACCAGAGTGCTTTAGGTAAGGGCTGGGGGAAGAGGTCAAATTCTTGATGGGGATGGCCAGTCAAAGTGTGGCATAAATTGTTGCTTTTGAGATCCTCACCCAAGTGTCAACATTTGATGATGAAACCTTAGAAGTTTTAACGATGTTCACGGGCATGGAGTATGGATGGTAGTAGCTGACCTTAGGCAGACTAACCGAGATGGTCAATGTATCTTGGGTTCTAAGTATCGAACTGGAGAATGTCTGATTTCTTATTTGAAAAGTTTACACCAGGTAAAAAAGAGGCAGACTTGCTGGGGCATATTTCCAACAAGTAGCGATAATTATCGCGTTTTATTCTATCGCCGGCTATCGCTGGATTTCATCGACAGTATAGCGGCGTATTAACAATGCTTAGCACATTGGCGATCTGAAATCCAGCAATAGTGGCGAAATGCAGGAATATCGCTGGAAATCCAGCGATAAAACATCATCGATAGTGAAATCCTTGCTGATAGGCCATGGTGGACTTAGCCCATCAATCCACCTCCCATGGAAGAAATGGCTTAGTCAGAATTTTTGCAGGAGTTAAATCCTGCTATAAAGGGGGCTTAGCGCGCCTTTTCCTCTCGCATCGCGGGTCAGGGGCAGCCTTGTTAATATGGAGATGCAAAGTTAGCAAGTGTTTCCCATTTAGTATTGCTAAGGTACGCCCACTTTGCATGTCATTAGCGATAATAATCGCTGACATGCAAAGTGGAGTAAAAACGGCTGCTTACTCAAGGAAACACGCGTTAGCGTGTCCTTGATAATTTCGCGATATATAAATAGCCGCTTTTCGGCCGAAAACGGCCGCTAAAGAGGCGGAACTGGGCTTGATCATATGCCCCACTGTCTTCAGAAGAGTGGGGTGAATTTATCAGTAGGTTTAAAAGGATTTGTGCGGAGAGTGATCAAATTCACTACCTTGCACTTGGCTCTAGCTTCTGATTGGAAGGTGCTCTGGAGTGGGGCCAAGGGAATAAAATGGCTTTTATCACAAAATATTCGATGCATTTTTCAGGACGGCTTGTAAGTGGCTAGGAGACTTTGACCAGAATGAATCTGCCAAAAAAAAAGTATATTAACAAGGTTTTTACTATCTCCTGAGGCGAAAAGCCGGGAGAGCGCTAGCTATTGTTTTTAATCCGTTTAAGAAAATTGTTGTTTCTCACCTGCCCACTCGCTCCATCTGAGCTCTCCTTCGCTCTTGGTAGCCCCGCACAGCAGATCCATCGCTGGTGCGGAGCCCCACACTGCCGCCGCCATTCCCCGGAGGACATTGGCCACGCCTACCACTTCAGGCCACGCCCCCCGCTGCAGGCATTTAAACGCTGACGGATTGCGCGCCAGTCAGAGGTTTTTACTATCTCCTGAGGCGAAAAGCCGGGAGAGCGCTAGCTATTGTTTTTAATCCGTTTAAGAAAATTGTTGTTTCTCACCTGCCCACTCGCTCCATCTGAGCTCTCCTTCGCTCTTGGTAGCCCCGCACAGCAGATCCATCGCTGGTGCGGAGCCCCACACTGCCGCCGCTATTCCCCGGAGGACATTGGCCACGCCTACCACTTCAGGCCACGCCCCTTCCGTTTCCCCCATTATAAATAATGTGCTTCCCCCGACCGCGCAGCGGGTGGGCGCAGCGGGTGGGCGCAGCGGGCGCGCCGCTTGCGCGCCGAAGGCGCGCCAAAGGCGTGCCCATCTGCGCCCGTCCGCGACCGACCGGGACAAGGGGCAGGCCACTATGCGCAATTCATAACATACACCTCTGATCAACTGCGCGCTCTTAACAAAAAGAGGCCCCTGAACATTGCTACTCTGTCTTATGTTCAGCTCCTTGGCATCGCTCAGTCCAGGGCCATCTCACCCATCCCTTCTCTCCCCTCTTCCACAGCTGCTTTCCTCCTGAACACAAGGTCAGCCGTTAAACATCAGATTGAAATATTCGATCTATTAGATTCCAACTCTCCTGACCTTCTGTTTCTTACCGAAACTTGGTACCGGTCGGATTCTCTACCTAGCATTCTGGCAGCCCTCCCGCCTCATTATTCCATTCTTCCCGCAGACCGCCCGGAGAACAAAGCAGGCGGCGGGGTAGCCTTAATTGCCCGTAAAGACCTTCATTTTCAGATACTCGCCTCATCCACGATTTCTACAGCTGATTGTTTAGTAGCCCGTTCCACCTCCTTTAAGATTCCTATTACCTGAGTACTAATATATCGCCCTCCCCAATCATCTCCAGGTTTTCTCTCGGCCATCCAGGACCTACTGGCCACTTTGGTGGTCAACAACGCCTCCGTTCTTGTACTGGGTGACTTTAATTTTTGGCCTAACGACCCTGCTGAAGATACTAAATCTAAGGATTTTACACAACTGCTTCTCAGCCTTAATTTCACCCAGCATGTTCAAGGCCCTACTCATGCCCAGGGCCACATTCATGACCAGATATGGACACTAAACATCCCGATGTCAGTCCCTAAAATTTCCCCCTGCCTATGGTCCGACCATTCTATGCTTGCCTTTTCCATGATCTGAACCACAAAACGATACCTCCTTGCTCAAAAACCACTCGAACAAGGAATTGGAATCGAGTTGATATTTCTTCTCTGTGCAACTTATTAAACGCCACCTGCCCAGACTTATCAGGCCTGATTCCCCACTCCCAGATCATCACCCTAGATCATTGACTAGCCAAAGCCTGTGATGTAGTGGCCCCTCTGAAGCGGGTCACCATTAACCGCACCCACAATGCCAACAAGTGGTTTAGTCCTGGCCTTAAAGCCAAAAAATTAGAATTACGGCAGGCTGAACGAGCCTGGAGAAAAGAATACTGCCCTACCCGGAAACAATATTATATTACCATTCTTAAAGAATACAAACAAGCCATCTTGGCAGCTAAAACAGAATATTTCTCGGAGTGCATTTTGGCTGCTGAAAGCCAACCACGGGAGATCTTTGCCACCGTTCATGAGTTGGCATCCTCGAACAGAACTCTGCCCAAGATCTTCCCCTCTCAGGCGTTATGCGACTCATTAAATGAATTCTTTATTGATAAAATAACTTGTATCAAAGCCAACATCCCCCTTTCCTTGCTTACTCTCCCTCAACCCCCCCTTCCAGGCAATGCCTTGTCCCTCACTTCCATCCCCCCACTCACCAGAGAAACCCTGCTTCCTTTACTTAGCCGCGTCAAGTCAGGCTCCCCAGCTGACATTGGCCCGGCACGTATTCTTTGCCAGATCTTTGCCAAATGTCCATCCCCGATTCTTACCCTTCTTAATGACTGTTTCATGCACGGTTTTGTCCCTGTCGCTTTCAAGAAGGCTATTATTCTTCCTATACTTAAAAAAACGGGGGCCGATCCCACATCCACGATGAATTACCGACCGATATCCCTTCTCCCTTATCTGAGAAAGATAGCTGAGTCTCATGTCACCCAGACACTTAGCATTTGTATTGAGGACAGCAATTACCTTGCACCCTGCCAGGTGGGTTTTCGTCCCCGCCATTCTACGGAGAAGGTGGTTATTTCAGTCATGGATCAACTCAGGGAGGGTCTTGATACTAGCACCCCTCAGGCTCTGGTCCTCCTGGACCTATCCGCCGCCTTTGACACGGTAGACCATTCCATCCTCTTGTCCCGTGTCGAGGCGGCGGGCATAGGAGGACAAGCATTGACCTGGATAGGCTCATTCCTGGCCGATCGTACCCAGGCCGTTCATCTGGTAGAATTTTCCGCCCCCCTCGCAGGGTTCAATGTGGTGTCCCTCAGGGCTCCTCTCTTTCCCCTTTATTATTTAATCTTTATATCTTTCCTCTCATTTTTGCACTACAACAAATGGAGGTCACAGTCTATAACTATGCTGATGACCTACAACTCATTTTTAATTTCTCTTCTCCCTCACTAGCCGTCTCTGCCTTCCAGTATGTCATGCTGTTTATCCGGGAATGGATGAATGTGAACCATCTTAAACTTAACCCGGATAAAACGGAGTTGATTTTGACAAGTGGCAGTAGCAACCCCTGGTCTCCCTCCTTTTGGCCTTCTTCCCTCGGCTCCCCTCCAACGCCCTCCCATTCTGTTAAGACTCTTGGCATCACACTTAATCATCATTTGACTCTTCACTCTCATATTAGCTCGGTTGTCTCTTCTTGTTTTTTCACTTTGCGCACCATTAGGAAAGTTTCTCGGTTCTTCACTCCCTCTGCACTCAAGCTGATTGTAATGGCCATGGTTTTATCCAAGATTGATTACGGGAACATCATTTATAATGGTGCTCCCGGCTACGCACTTCAACGCCCTCAGATGGTACAGAACCAGGCAGCTCGTCTGGTACATGGTTTACCCAAATTTCATCATTCGTCACCTCTTCTTATTGCTCTTCACTGGCTCCCTATCAAGCAACGAGCCCTGTTCAAGCTCGGTTGCATCACCTTCCAAGCCCGGTCAGGCACGGCCTCTGCCTTCATAAATTCTGCCGTTACCAACTACTGCCCTTCCAGAGCCCTTCGTTCATCCGCCAAATCTCTACTAGTCATCCCTCGTTTTAAGAAACAGAGATCTGGAGGCCAGAAATTTGCGGTGCTCGCGCCCACTTTCTGGAACTCCCTCCCTCTCATCAGACTTTCTCCTTCCTATATGGATTTCCGCAAGGTCCTTAAGACTTTTCTGTTTAAGCAGGCCTTCAATTTATAGTCCCCTGTACTCTTCTGCCCAGGAATTCCTCTAGCGCCATGAAACTGCTTTGTGAACGTGCGCTTTATAAGTTTTAAAAAAATTCAAATTCAAATTCAATTTAATCCTCACTCATGTGTAAGCGATAGCACCCCTACCCACTTGTCATCCTGGATGGTTAACTTTGGAAGATGTAAAATGCCAATGTGAGGTTTCACTTTCAAACAGTCCGAATAACAATTCTGGATGACTGCCTTAAAGGATGACAAAAATAAATAGGTGAAGTCATTATGGGTGATGGGGTACTACCTAGCAGAGGGAGACAATTTCCAACACTCAACACCTTCAATTACCTGCATTCATTAAGCACTGGTACCACTTCTGATGCCCATAGAATTCAGGACCTTGGGTTGACATCAGCTTCCAATGCTTAAGGCATTTGTTCAATCAAGCCGCTATCATTTACGGAGGTCATCTACTTAATTTGATCCCTCTCATTTACTCCTTTCAGGTGGATTTCCACTTTCTGCAGCTTTACCATGCATTGATCAGGTAGACATGCAGGACTGGTTACCTCACTCTTAAGCTCTTTCAACATATTTTCACTTCTGAATCAGTGGAACATTAATATTTCCAGGCAAACATCACTTTCTGAACTAGTCGTTCCAGGTCAAGGCGTCCCTGTTTTCCGGAGCATCAGCTTCATGGTCTGTGGCTGGCCCGGTATCTCTCGCCAACTTCATGGCGGCTAAGGCAAGATGACTGTTGTTTTATCCCTAGCTAGAGTTGTTTTGACTGGTCCCAAGCTCTGTGTGTGACACCTTACAAATATAAGCTGCACCAAAGGAGAAAGTACACAAGTGTTGCAAGGTGGACAGAAATTGTTAATTACTGTGGTTGCCCGATACAAGCAGGCGGGGGTAACTAGGCCTCTCTGATTCTAGACAGCAGGGACATGTCTACCTTTCCAAACATAGTCATTGTAGAGTGGTAGAAGGGAGTGAGAAGCAGCCAGGAAGTGGGGGGTGACTGCCATTAAGGCACTCATTCCACTAGTTGGATAGTGCTATGAGTGGGTGGCCACATTCTAAGACCCCCACCTACCTTTCCCTCTCCCTGTAGGGAGAAGGAGATAGTCTGCAGGGCCCGAGGAAGGGCCAGAGAGGTAATGTACTAGGATTTAACCTTTGTAGTCTAGTCTAAGAATTCTTGCAGAGCTTCAGAGACAGAGGTTCTTGAAAGAAAATGTCTAGAATGAATGCAAGGGATTTGGCATTTAAAACAAAAGGTAACTTCATTCCCGTTTTTCAGAGTTTTGTCCTTGTAGGCTGCAATACTTCAGCACTTTTTGGGGTGCAATCATTTAGATCTCATTGTTTGTAAGATAATGGCCGGCTACTCACAGGTAATCTTCATTACTCTGAGTCCTGGTCTTCTTGTTCCATTCCTGAGCCTATGCCTCCCTCCCTGGTTTCTGTTTATGGTGATTGTTTTCTTGTTTTTTCTTTCTTATGAGTTTCTTTGGTATTCTCAGGATGTCCAGATGACGCGCTTCCCCCTTTATGCATGCTGAGTAGGCATCGCCATATTGGGGGAAGTATTTTTACCTCAGATAGGTAATAGTTTCTGCGGAGCAGGCAAACTGCTCATGCGTAAGGAATGGGATGGTAAGACGGACGAGGAGGTAATGTGGAAGGAGAAGGTATGCTCAACTGGAAGAAGAAACAGGGACCCTGTATGAATACGGCTTATAACATTCTCCCAGGGACGGACTGGCCGTAGCGGGCACCAGGCGTTTCCCCAGTGGGCCGCAAGGGTGGGGGCCGATTTTGGGCCCCTGGGGGCTGTTTTTGTTACAGGGTCATTTTTGCAGCATAGCTGCAAAATCGGCCCCTGTAACAAAATCGGCCAAAACTGGCCCTGGCAAAGAGCTCGGCCGCTCCCAGGGGGGCCAGCCGAGCTTTTTGCCAGGGCCAGTTTTGGTTCCCAGTCCGGCCCTGCATTCTCTCTCTGTAACTCCATGGTGCAGGAAGAATCGGAAGTGCCAAGTGGCAACGTAAGCCCTGCCCTGCATATCTGTATGTGAAGTCTCATCCGATGACTTGTTTATGCTGTAAGCATTTGCACCCTAGTGCCTTCTACTGCGCTCCAGCCACCACCACAACTGAGTGTCATGCGCAGGACCCTTTGGTGCATGGTTATAGCATCCAGTAACACCCTGGTGGTGGTGATTTCACACTTCTGTCTGGTTCAAGTATTAGGACTAGAACTTTTTTCCAGCACTGGGTCTACAGGGAAGCACCTTAAAACTTGAATGCCACAATTGCAGTTGCCCTAAGGGGACCCCGTGCCCTGGCTTTGTTCAGGGGTGCAGTGCTTTTTGCTCATCTGTGCTCTAGGTACTGATTAGAAAATCAGCACAGCTCTTCTTGTTGCTGTATGGCCTGTATAGGCTAATAATGGTTAATAAGGGGTTCGGTGACTTCTTATGGACGCTCTTTTCGGCCTCAGTGTTGTGGGTGGGTGCGCGCCAAATGCCCTGCAGCCTCCTTCAGAGGTGATGTGCGAAAAATACAAACGTGAAATTAACATGCTCCCCATCTTTATCCTGTAATGCCAATAAAATGATTTCAGAGAAACAATGGAGCGTTTATGGAGACCGCCGCAGGGTCTCATTAGTCTCCATGAAATCCAGCTGCTGAGTAAATCCAGTAATCTGTTTTTAAGCACCGTTGTAAATGAGTGGATTAAAGGGATAAACCTCTGCGCGCAGGAGCTAATAGCTAATCCCAGAGGTCGATGTGCCGTGCGCAGGTGGGCAGCCTTTGGAGTGGGATAATTGTCCAGTCCTGATTATCGCATTGCATTGTGGGATATCAAACCCAGGATCAAAAATGGTGCTTTTGTGCGGTCAGGATGTAATTCTCACTGGGGGTCCGCAGACTCTGCTGTCATGCATGAGATCTGTGATATAAAATCCATCATGGCTGCGCGAGTCCCTCGGTGCTTGAGGATAGGGCGAGGTGGCAGCAGATGTACAGCAGTTATGAATGTTATCAGGGGTTAGGCAGGAGCAGCAGCTTCTACCCCTGGCTTTACCAGTCCTGCCAACTCACATCAGAGGCGCAACTAGAGCCACATTTATTTTTGGTGGGGGGCTACTAAAGATTTGGGGAGGGGGGGCTAATTCTTCAAGCAATAGGTAGAGTGGAGATGAAGGGGTGAAAAAAGAACAAAGCCTTGTTAACACGTAAATTGTCTTTTAAAGACCTGTGAAGTACTCGGGTGTGGCTGCGATAAGCTCAAAAACTGTCTGTGTGTCAGCCCGGGCTGACACACACGACGGGTGGGGCTGAAACCCTTTGAGTCCTATGTGCCTTGCGCACCTGACTCACATGGGGGCATATTTACAAGACCCTAGCACCACCAGAGCGTCGCTTTTTTCGATGTTATGGTGGTGCTGTGTGCTGGCCCATATTTACAAGGCCACGCAAAGACACTTTGTGTGGCTTTACATGGCCTTGCACGCATGGCCCTCTTTCACGCAGTACTCAGCGTTTGTAAATCTGAGGCAGGGCCAAAAACTAATGCCTTTCCAGGGGAGGAGTAAAAGTGGGTAAACGAGGAAAAAATACTTGTATTTCTCTTTGTTTTGTGCTCTTTCTATGTGTGCTGCAGCAAAATGCCATTAATGATTGTTTTTGTGCAGGATGGTGTCCCTTCCTCCACAAACACAATCATCCCTGCAACACATGCCTCCTTGCACCATGGTTGCAAATACTCCGCATCCCTTTGTTTTTTAAATGACGCGTGCCATTTCATTGTAAGTATACACTATGGTGTCGCCATGTGTCACATGATTACAGAATTCTTCACATGGTCTCCTGGTGAAGTGCTGATATCACACGGTGAGCACCAGGCGAGCTGGAAACCCTTGCACTGAGTGGCTTTTCAGCTCACTTTTGAAAATTCTACACAGACACCCTAGGACCTCCATCCAGGCCTGGCCCTTGCAGACTCCACTCCTTTGCATTCAGAGGCTTCCTGCCACCATCTCCTTCTGCTTCTCTTCACTGTTGCTTTCTCTCTCTCACAAGCTTACTCATACTCCACTCTTTCTCTCACATCTGTTTACCTGTTTTCTTACCTCTGTTTTGCTGATTTGCCTCTTGTTCCGTCTCTCATGTTGTGCTGACCTGGCTGTTTTGCCACTGTTTCTTTTGAGCCACTACCACTATTTTTCTAATCTTTTGCAGGGCTCATTGCCGTCTTTTTCCACTCTCTTTCTGTGCTAATTTCACTTGTTCTCTACTCTTTTCTCTACTAATTTTACTCTACTGCAATCCTTACCTCTTCCTGTCTCTAAAACGCTCTCCTGCCCTCTCCCACTTTGCTGACTTTCATGCCCCTTCCCAGCCCTGTCCACTGCCCGTCTCTCTTCCCCCCTTCTGAACTTACTTAATGTAGGCTGCGCATAGCATGCATGCTGCAGGTGCACCACTAATGTACCAAAGGCAAGTCAGTCTGTGCCCGCTTCCAGCCAACCTGTAACCAGGGACAGGACCATTGGTGCTCCGCCCTCCCTGGCCCTGCTGCTACTCCACCACTGCTCAGTATGCATTGAACCCTGGACATTGCTCAGCTTTGCAGCAGCGCTGCACTTCAAAACACCGAAGGGTCATTCTCCTGTGTGATCTGCAAGTTTACTTACATCCTCCCACACCCACCCCACCACACACGCACCACCAGCACTCAACTATCCCACTCTCTCAACTACACACACCAGGCACACATTACACCACTCTCCTCCCTGTTCTGCATATTCTTCAACACCCGTTCTCATACCAAACATGCAACCAAAATCTGGGGCCTGCTTCACGACCACTCACTGGACCTGCTCTTCCAAAAGTTAACCTGGCTAACCCCTACTTTAGGTCTGACATCACTACAGAAATCCCACCTGGCTACAAGGTCACCAGACACGACAGACAATTCAAACTTAGAAGAAGAATCATATTATATTCAAGGAAACCATCCACTGCACCACCACCATATCAAAAACTACCCTGCAACATGAAGCACTTGTCTTTCAACCTCTACATCACTGCCAACTGCACCCTGAGTGGCACCTTCATATACACCCACACCCAGGACCACACACCAGGGGTCATATTATCAAGCCAGGCGATAAAATTATCGCCGCTTTATCGGCAGAAAACTGCCACTAAAACAGCAATCATGGGCTTGATAATATGCTCTATGGAATTCCAATTGAAGTCCATGTTAGACGTCCTTCACATTAAACATGGGCTTCAATTGGAATTCCATAGAGCATATTATCAAGCCCATTATCGCCGTTTTAGAGGCAGTTTTCTGCCGCTAAAGCGGCAATAATTTTATCGCCTGGCTTGATAATATACCCCTAAGTTTGCCAGTATGTCCACAATTTTATGGTAGACCTGATCCTTGACTCCAGCACCTTAATCCTCTTTGGCGACCTAAACGTCCACCAGAAAGACCACATTGATCCCATCATGACCTTGCTCCTCAATAAACTGTCCAAACTCGGCCTCTCCCATCATATAAAAGGGTCCACATATGCCACTTGACACCTGCTGGGGCCCATATTCACCATCTTCAGTGAAATCACAAGCCCACACCAATCAACTTGTCACCACTCCTTCATCAGCTGCATCATTCCCATCCCACACCACGATAGAAATAATGCCTCCAAACCCTCACATCAAGACTGAAACACGGTCTCAGAAGCATCCTGGTCTTAGCACAGCCTTAGCACAACAACAGCCTCTGCACAGCCTTGGCACAGCAACAGCCTCCCTGACTCTATCTCCAATTTCAACGCCAGGATCACTGTCTGTGCAGATGTCTTTGCCCCCCTTAAATCTAACAAAACCTCGAAAACCAGAGCACAAGCCAAGCTGGTCGACAGAGAAGTTTAGGATGTCCAGGCACCACTGCAAGCAACTTGAGCTTAGATGAAGATTTAGACAGAACAGTGCAAACAGGGACACTTATAGATCTAGCCCCAGACACTGCCATGCTTCTGCGTTCACAGACCATATTGAATGCAGCACCAACAGCACAAAAGTAATCTTTGTCATTGTAAAAGATTGCACGTCCCCAATAGCCAGATCCATCTGCCTCACCCTCTCTCAGGACCTCTGCACTGAGCTATCCCTTGTTTTCAGATCACCAGCCTCTATGACAACTTCAACCCCCAACCAAGCCCCTCAGCCCTTGCAGCACTCCTGCCTGTCTCAACCAACACACAAGAAACCACAAACTGCATGGTTCTTCATCACCACAGCAGAACCCACAACAACTATGGAGTCCATCCATTCTGGAGATCCCTTAGACCTCTGTCCTCACTATCACTACAGCCAAGAGCAGGACTCATTTGCACTCACTCCAATCCTGGACACTTTTAACCCCACATTCACCTACCCAGATCCCTGGAAACACGCCACCGTACCCCCCCTCCTCAAGAAATCCTTAGCAGACCCAACAACATCAGCCAACTACTGACCAATCTCTATGCTACTCTACCCAGTGAAAGTCCTGGAGAAGATGCTGCACACCTCAATATAAACCATCTCCTCAGCACCACTCAATCTTGATTTGGGCCCAACCACGTCATGGAAAATCCCCTCATCTCCACCACAGACAATTTCTAATAGAAGAGACACCTCAGCACTCATACTTCTGGACCTCTCTGTGGCTTTCAGCCCCACCACCCACTCTATCTTCATCTGATAATTCACAAAGCCAGCATCCAAGGTCCTGTACTTCACTGGATATGCTCCTTCCTGACAGTGCCAGTCAGTCAGCCTGGCCCCTTTCTGCTTGTTGCCTTTAACCTCATCTGTGAAGTCCCTCAAGCATTATTGCTTAGCCCAATTCTGTTCAATACCTACATGTCCCCTCTCACCAGTATCATCCACACCCACAGAATCAATGTTTTATTATATGCCAACAACACCCAGCTCATACTCTCCCTCATCGACAGAACACTAAAAAACTGAGCCAACTTTTCAGCCTGCATGAGTAAATTCACTGAATGGATGAAAACCAATTGCCTCAAGCTAAACACTAACAAGACAAAAGTTGTGATCTTTGGCAGACACACCTTGCTGTGGGACTTCACTTGGTCGCCTGCTAAACTTGGACCCAAGCCCCTTCCTACAACCCACTCCGAGAACCTTGGCAAAGTGTTAGAGAGTCATCCTTTTTCCCTGCTCACTCCCATTTTATTTTGCTGAATGATACTGGTGTTAAATGACTCTAACAGTACCCTGTGCTCTGCAAACCGGGCCCAGGACCAGTGCTATGTGTAAAAAGGTATATGTAATAGGGTCCACTTACAATTGGCAATGACAGATCCAATAAGTACTTAATAGATACTAGGGTCAGGGGGTGCAAACTACCTATACGCCCCTAGAATATAAGAAGGTGGAATTAAAGTTTAGAGGCCCAGCAGATTTCCTGTACTAGTATGTGTGTGCTGCTGTGTACCTGTTGTCCTTTTAAAGGCAGTCCTGCCTTGCAGTCTGTCTTTAAAACTAGATTCTCACAATTGATGGTAACAGAAACTATAAGTCCCTAATATGCACTAGGTCATCGAGGTTTAGAGGCCCAGCAGAGTTCCTACACTTGCATGTGTGCACTGCTGAGTGTCTGCTGTCATTTTAAAGGCAGTCTGGCTTTGCAGATTGTCTTTGAATGTAAATTGTGTTCAAACTCGACTTTGGTGGTATGGGCACTTAAAAAAGTGATGATCTACCTTATTTTTACATATTAGTTACCCCCAGGGTCTCTCCTAGATGTCCCAGGGGTGGGGGGTGGTCTTGTAACTATAAGCAAGGGCCTTATACAAGATGTTTTATCTGCCCTGGTGAGGGGAAAACTGTTCATGTCATTTTCCACATTGTAGATACTGAGCTCCTTAGGCTAACATTGCAATACATTACTTAGTTGTAAATCTTGCTAGGACAAGAGTAAAATATAATTCAAGGACTTAAAAGATTGGTATTGATAAATCCAACAACTGGCCAGCCACTGTTGAAATTATCGTAACTAGTACAAAGAGACTAGTGGTCTCTGCTAATTGGTCAGCCTTAAGAGGCTTAGCCAGGCTGCTATGATTAGGTGAAACATGGCCTGTCAGGAAAAGAGGTTTTCTGATGGAGAGAGTGCTGCTACTGGGAGGATGGGTCCTGCAGATGGGGCTGGGTAAATAAAACTGAGCTCAAAGAGAGAACAGATCAGTAAGGAATGCCAGGTGTGCCTATCCCCCACATCCTGGGTCCCAGCCAGATAGCAGGCTTTGGACAGGAATTTGAAGAGGTCAGGGGGAGGAGAGCTAATGGAAAAGCGGGTTCGTTTAGCTAGCGCTTACTCCTCTGGAGATAAATCATCCATGTTTGATTTTGGAAGTGCAGTGCCTTGTGGGACAAGAATATGCCGTACTTTGGAGGAGGTTGCCATGTTTCTGGGTGGCACCCAGCATCTCATTGGACAGAGGTGCCCCCTGCTTGTCCCTACACAACACTAAATACATGTCTGACTGCTGCATAGTTTCTCAGATCTGCTGCCTGAAACTACAAGGAGAAGAAGGACTGCCCTGCTGGAATCTAGATTTGCACCCAAATGTCTGTACTCTGAATGACTGCGCCTGCTGCACAATCTGGTACTACAACCCTGGGGACTGTGTCTTGCTTCTGGAAGGACTATGGCGTTGACTGCCTGAAAGCCAGAGGCTAACAGAGCCCACCTGCATCTTCACCAGGAGTCCCCATCCTGGAGTGCGTCCAGTGGACTTTCAAGGATTTGGGCAGGTGCATTGGGGGAATTGTGTTACAGACATCCTAAAGACCATCTAGGAGACTCCAGACCTACTTTGAACCTACAAGGAGACCTTGTTATTGTTCTTATGGTATTTTAATTTATTACATGCACAAATCATCCGGGGGGGGGGGGAATATCTCAGCTTGGATACCAAGGCAACAGACAGAGGATACTACTTTTAGACTAGGTTAGTCTTGAGCAGTTTCCTGAATTGGAGGTGGTCTAGGAAAGAAAACAACCTGCCTCTTGACCAGGGCTTTCTGCACCTAGGGACCTTGAGTAGAGATTTGTCACAAGATCTTAAGACTCTGGGGGGAGAGTAGCGAGAAATCTTAGAAGATATATAGGTGTGTCGTTTACTATATATGCGTTATGAGTTAAGCAGCAGATCCTGAAGATAATTCTATTTCTCACCGGTAGCCAATGTAAAGCATGTAGAAGATGGGAGGATGCTGTTCCAGAAGGGAGGTTGCAAATGAGACATGCCGCGATGTTCTGTACCACCTGAAATTTAGGTAGCAACATCTTATTGGCTGAGGCCAAGAGAATGTTACCATAGTCCAGACAGCTGATAACCGATTCCTGAACTAAAGTTTTCAGTGCTGTGCTTGGTTGTAGAGCAAAAGCTCTTCTCAGCAGACGCAGCATGTGGAAGCATGAGCCTGTGGTGGCCAAGACTTGTTCTTTCATAGCTAGAGATTGATCCATCCGGACTCCCCCAATTTTTACTAATAGTTTGGGTGAGGTGGCAGCACCAAGTTCTGGGGGCCACGAATCAGGTGTCCAGAGTTGTTGGGCCTTCCCAAACAGCATAATCTCAGTTTTTGCTGCGTTTAGCTGGAGACAATTTTCTGTCATCTAGTTAGCAATTGCATTCATACCCGCAGAAAAAGATTCTTTAGTTTTAGCAAGATTTTTATCAAACAAGAATAATAGCTGGGTATCGTCTGTGTATGATATAATATCGAAGTTGAAGGCTCTGACAATTTTGTCAAGGGGTGTAACATAAATGTTGAAAAGTGTGGGGCTGAGGCAGGAGCCCTGTGGTACCTCTCTGTCCAGTGTCATGGAATGAGACTTATAGGGACCCAAAATGACCATTTGGGTCCTGCTAGAATCAATCATAGCATTTGTAAAGAGCACTACTTACCCGTGAGGGTCTCAAGGCGCTGGGGGGTTGGAAAAGCTGCTACTGTCCGAAAAGCCAGGTCTTGAGGAGTTTTCTGATGGTCAGCAGGTCTTGGGTCTGCCGTAGGTGGATGGGGAGGGTGTTCCAGGTCTTGGCGGCGAGGTGGGAGAATGATCTGCCGCCGGAGGTCGCTCTTCGGATGCGGGGGATTGTGGCGAGGGTGAGGTCGGCAGAGCGGAGCTGACGGGTGGGTGGGGGTGTAGAAGCTGAGTCATCTGTTGAGGTATGCTGGTCCGGTGTTGCGGAGTGCCTTGTGTGCGTGGGTGAGGAGCTTGAAGGTTATCCTCTTGTTGATGGGGAGCCAGTGTAGGTCTTTCAGGTGGGTTGTGATGTGGCAGCGGTGGGGGATGTCGAGGATCAGGCATGCAGAGGGGTTCTGGATTCGTTGAACCTGTTTCAGGAGTTTGGCCGAGGCTCCTGCATAGAGGGCGTTTCTGTAGACCAACTTGCTGCTGACGAGGGCCTGGGTGACCATTCTTCTTGTTTCGGTGGAGATCTACTTGTAGATCTTGCAGAGCATGCGGAGGGTGTTGAAGCAGGAGGAGGTGATGGCGTTGACCTGCTTAGTCATGGAGAGGGTGGAGTCGAGGATGACCCCTAGGTTGCGTGCGTGGTCGGTGGGTGTTGGAGCTGTTCCCAGTGCGGTCGGCCACCAGGAGTTGTTCCAGGCCCAAGGGGTGGAACCGAGGATGAGGACCTCCATCTTGTCTGAGTTCAGCTTCAGTCGGCTGTTCCTCATCCATTCGGCGACGGCCTTCATTCCTTCGTGGAGGTTGGTTTTGGTGGTGTGGGGGTCCTTGGTGAGGGAGAGGATCAGCTGGGTGCCATCAGTGTAGGTGATGATGTTGAGGTTGTGCAGTCGGGCGACGTGGGTGAGCGGTGCCATGTAGATGTTGAACAGCGTTGGGCTGAGGGATGAGCTCTGGGGTCGCCACAGATGATCTCGGTGGCTTCGGAGCGGAAGGGGGGAAAGCGTACGCTCTGTGTTCTGCCGGAGAGGAAGGAGGTGGTCCAGTCCAGGGCGTTCTCTTGGATCCCGGTGTCGTGGAGGCGTGTGCGTAGTGTGCGGTTGATGAGTACAGGCCCCAGCTAGGCCCGCAAGTACAAAGGGTTCGCCCTTCTGTATACAAAGTACTAGAGGGAAGTTGGCACGGAAACTGCAAATACAAAGACAAAGTTTATTAACCTTCAAAGGTGGTCCTACAACCTATACAACACTTTACAGTATTGCACAGAGTAGCACAAAGAACTTGTGCACATGGTCCCCTTTTATACACAATAGGGGGGCTCATAAGTAGGGGGATACAACATGAAGCAAGATTTATGGCCTTATATGGACATGTTCAGTGCATGATCAATACATGGGTGGAGTTAACAGTTCCTCAGACCCGCGAAAACACATTTAAGCAAAGCCTAATCAGTGACAGATGTGGTCAGTTCTGAACATGCACAAAACGCACAAAGGAGTTATTCATAGACTGTTGCTAGGCAGATCTCGGGAGTGACTAATGAAGAGGTAAGACTCTTCTCGTGCAGAGCACGTGGTTTCATGGCCATACAAAATGGCGAATGGCTAAGCAAAATGGAGTCTGAACATTAGTCAATATAAAGCAGAAAACGTAATTCAGACATGAAGAGCACATGTCTTCAGTGAATGCTTAATCATATCGCTGTTTTATTTACAACACAGTGGCAGACCATGTTTCTCCGTTGTCTAGCAGGGCCCTGATGTCATTGGTGGCGGTGATGAGGGCAGTTTCGGTGCTGTGGTTGCTGTGGTACCCGGATTGGGACGGGTCCAGGATGCTGTTCTCCTCGAGGTAGCGGGTCAGTTGTTTGTTGACGGTCTTCTCGATGACCTTTGCCGGGAACGGGAGCAGGGAGATGGGCCGGAAGTTCTTGAGGTCCTTGGGGTCCGCCTTGGGTTTCTTGAGTAAGGCGTTGATCTCGGCGTGCATCCAGCTCTCCGGGAAGGTTGCTGTCTCGAAGGAGATGCTGATGACTTTCCGGAGATGGGGTGCAATGGCGGTGCTGGCTTTGTTGAAGATGTGGTGTGGGCAAGGGTCTGACGGGGATCCTGAGTGGATGGTGTTCATGATCTTGATGGTGTCGTCGTCGTTGATGTTGGTCCAGGAGAGCAGGCGGTTGGTGCAGGTGGTGGTCATGGGGGCAGAGGTCTCAGTGGTTGTCGGTGCAGTCGTGGCGTTGAAGCTGTTGTGGATGTATGCGATCTTGCGATAGAAGAAGGTGGCCAGTGAGTCGCATAGGTCTTGCGAAGGTGGGATGTCGTTGGTGTTTAAGCTGGGGTTGGTGAGTTCCTTCACGATGTTGAAGAACTCTTTGCTGTTGTGTGCGTTGTTGTCTAGGTGGTCTCTGAAGGAGGCTCTTTTGGCTGATCTGATGTGGTGATGGTGTCTGCGGGAGGTGTTCTTGTGGGCTGCGTAGCTGTCCGGTGTTTGTTCACGGAGCTAGTTCTTCTCCAGCTTTCGGCAGGTTTGCTTGGAGGCCTGGAGGTTGTCAGTGAACCAGCTGGCTCTCTTGCTGGTGTGACTGTTGGAGGGTGTCTTGAGCAGGGCGAGGGTGTTGGCGCAGTCGTCGATCCACTCTCTGAGGTTGTGGGCGGCGGTATCGGGGTCGGTGGGGTCGGCGGGTGGGCTCTGGGCGAGGGTGGTGGTTAGCTGGTCTTCGGTGACTTTTCTCCAACGGCGGCGAGGCATCTGTTGGGTGCGGTGGTGTGTGGTGGGTTTCCGGAAGGTGAAGTGGATGCAGCGGTGGTCGGTCCAGTGGAGTTCGGTGGTGTGGTTGAAGGAGACGTGGGGGCTTGCGGAGAAGATGGGGTCGAGCGTGTGGCCGGCGGAGTGGGTGGGTGTTGTGACGAGTTGTCTGAGTCCGAGATTGGCTAGGTTGACGATCAGGGTGGTGGAGATGGTGGCGTTGTTGTTCTCGAGGTGGAAGGTCCGGTCCCTGAGGAGGATGTAGTCCGTGGAGGCGAGAAAGGAAATCATCCAGCCATTGTAGAGCTACTCTGTGGATACCAATCTCTTGCAGCCTACCCAGTTACCTGGGGTGGAATACAGTATCAATTGCTACGGACAAGTCCAGCAGCACCTGTATAGATGGTATGTTAGCATCAAGAGAGCATCTGATGTGGTCAGTAACCACTACCCGGGCAGTGTCTGTGCTTTGTGATGGTCTAACACCACACTGAGATGGATCAAAGATTCCATTGGCCTCCAGATATTCCATAAGTTGCTTGTTTATGTGTTTCTCCAACAGCTTACCCAGTAGAGGGATAAGCAAGATGGGTCTATAGTTGTTGAGATCAGTCGGGGCCAAATTGGCCTTTTTTTAAATAGGTCTAATCTGAGCCGACTTCCAGATCAATGGAATTTTACCTAAATTTATAGGTACAATAAATAGTGAACAGATTGAGGGAGCAAACACATATGAAAGGTCTGCCATGATTCTGGGAGAGCATACATCTAAGGGAGAGCCTGACGTGGCTGAGACAAGAAGTTTCTGAATAGTGTCTGGTGAAGAATATTCAAATTTACATCCCCTCCTCACAGTGGTTCGGTGGCCAGTGTGGAGCTCTTCTCCTCTGAATAATCCGGCGACTATATCACGTAATTCCATGGCACTGTTCTGAATGGCTTCTTCTTATATTGGGATAGGATAATCACTAGGTCTTTTTTGCTTACTGCAATGTTCGGTTTCTGATGGGGTGTTGCCTCTCCCCTGTGTGTTTAGCACGGTAAGGGTGACATTAGATTGTAATGTATCTTACTTATCTTATGTTTATGAATCTAGGATGTTTACATGATACATTTTGCTTCTGGTTACATGCAGAAGTTCTCTGTGCAGGGTTGCGCAGGGATGGGTGGGGGGAGGTGGGGGGATGTTCTTTGTTTGGTTACAGCTATCTGCATACCAGTATACTCACTGTTCAATGCAGAGATTTTGCGTTGCTGCAATACAGCACTCACTAAGATCCACACTAAATGACGACATTAAATAACCTGCCTGCCTACTCCGACCTGACACTTATCACCTGGAACGTCAGGTACCTTAATAATGCCAGAAAAGGGAAGCACATACTACATTACCTGCAGAGGCATGGGGTAGACGTCGCTTTTTTACAAGAATCTCATTTACCCAAAAGAGATGTCACCCATTTCACTTCTAGCTGGGGCACACATCGGTACTTTACGAATTACAGTACTTACGCGAGGGGCACTGTGATACTGATACACAAACGTCTCCCTTTCAAACTACACAAAACCCACAGCGATAGAGAAGGCCGCTATACCATTGTAGTAGGGCAGTTGATGGGTATCGCATGGCATTTGCGTGCATATATGCCCCTAACACGGACAGCCCAGAGTTTTTCAATTACTTACATGGACAACCCTTACAGCTCGACACGGAGCATATATGGATGGGAGCGATTTTAATCTCTTACTAGATACTCCCTTGACAGTTCCTCTACTTCCCCTGATACAAAACCACGAGGGCGCCGAGCGCTGTTAGAGCTGTGCGACTCAGTTGGGTTGTGGGACATATGGAGACGGTCTAACCCAGTGGATCCCGCATATTCTCACTCCTCTACACAGTACGATACATGGACCAGATTGGATTACTGGTTGGTATCCCTAGGTCTATCCACTTGGTATAGGAATATCCAGATACTGCCCAGAACATACTCGGATCATTCTCCGGTCACGTTGAAGGCACGGGTTCCTAGACCAAAGGGGTGTGAAAGGCAGTGGAGGTTCCAAGGGAGGGCCCTTATGAATGATATGTTTAAATCAGAAGTTTGCAAAGCTATAGAACAATATTTTGAGTTAAATACTGCATCAGTCAATTCCTGGGCCACACTTTGGGAGGCCTTTAAAGCCTACACACATAGTGTTTGCTTCTCTAAGAATGCTGGAGTGTTGAGGGACCTTAGGCTGCACTTGCTCATATTGAGCAGATATTACAACTGATGGACAGGGTGCAGATTGATCGCCCGGATCCTGCTGAACTTGGCCCACGCCTTGCCTTCTTGGCAGACTTCAGGGAAGCTGTGGGGAGGGAAACCCATTTTTTAAGTAAATATGCCGTCGCTCGCCGCTACGGAGAGGGTGAGAGACCAGGTCGCACATTGTCACGACTTTTAAGGCCCATACCTGGACGGTCATATATTACTAGGATTAGGTCCCCGACTGGCCAGATTCACACAGACACCCCTGGATTTTGGGATGAATTTTTAGCATACTATCCCATGCTATATACATCCAAGGTAACCCACAATGCATCTGGTCAAGAGGAGTATCTGGCTGAGTTAGCCTTGATCTACCTGGAGAAATTTATGCAAGAGCTCATCGTGGAACCATTCTCCGTAGAGGAGATCATCAGTGCAATTGATGCAATGAACGGCTCCACTGCCCGGGGCTTGATGGTTTTACGGGTGACTTCTACAAGTCCGACAAAGACCTTTTAGCGACACTCCTACCAGAGGTGTACAATGAGGCGCTTGAGAAGAAGGAGCTGCCTCCCACTTTAGGAGAAGCGGTAATTCTTCTTCTTCCTAATCCGTGAAAAGACCCGCTGGAATGCACGGCGTACAGGCCGCTTTCCCTTCTAAAATCTAGATTATAAAATCTTGGCCAAGATGATTGCGTTAAGGCTAGCACTGTTGTTAGATTTAATTATTTCCCTGGCCCAGTCGGGGTTTGTCCCCCACAGATCAACCTCCCTCAACTTGAGAACGTTGTTTGCGGTGCTGCATAGGATAGCACCTGAGGTTCCAGCTGCAGCGGTCCTCCTGGACACCGAAAAAGCCTTTGACTCCTTGGAGTGGCCCTTTTTTCTGGCAGTAATGTGGAAGATGGGTATGCCAAAAGGTTTTATTGATCTAACAGCGCAATTATACACCGCCCGATGGCTAGAATCCGTTTAAACTAGGCCTGGGCGAAAATTTCGTTCCGTTCGTGGAAATTGCGATAATTTGACATTTTCGCGTTCCGCGGAGAGCGCGAAAATGTCAAAAATTCCGGTTTCCGCAGCTTGGCGATAATTTGTTTCTTGCTCGCGCTGTAAAATAATAAATTCTTGCGCGCGCGCGATCGCCTTACCTGACTCCCTGCATTCGCCGACAAGTTTTCTTGATCCGGTCGCATTCTCCATGAGATGTTGTATTGTTTTTAGCCATTTGCGCTGTCTCGCGACAGTTCGCGCCCGCAGTGACGTCATGCGTCGCGCGTTCACGTCTTTCTTCTCGCGATCATGCACCGCGAGACAACTCAAAACAAGATGGCCGCGCCCGCAAGCAACCACATGGGTAAGTTGGCGACCCGCAACCATACAGAAAATCTCGCGAACATGCGGGAAAAAAACTTCCGCATCTTTGCGATATTTCCGCTTGTTTGCGATAATTTTAAACATTTTCGCAATAATTTGCAAAAGGTAATTTCACAAATTCCGCCCACCCCTAGTTTAAACGACACACTCTTGTGTTCTTTTAACCTCTCACGTGGCACAAGGCATGGCTGCCCATTATCCCTGCAACTTTTTATATTAGCTATGGACCCTGGTCAGACATTTTCAGGAAAGACATATGCATAGAGGTCTCCAGTTCTGTACTGGCCCTCTCCTTACTTCATTATATGCCGATGATATTATCCTATATGTCCGAACCCCTCAAGAGAACCTAGAACCACTTGTTAGAGAGATTATACGGTTTGGCCGGTTCTCGGGCAGAAATTGGAGCAAGTCAGTGATATTCCACCTTACCAGTAACATCAGGAAATGAAGCTGAGAATATCCACTTGAGTGGTGTTTGGACTGGACTAAATATCTGGGCATCTATGTTCACAAAGAAGTAGAACAAACAAATAATCCGGCTGAACTACGGTTAGGCTATACATAAATTAGAACTGCAGGTGGAAAGATGGTTAAGACTCCCTCTCTCGATTGCGGGCAGGGCAGCGTTAATAAAAATGATTGTCCTCCTGAAATGCTTGCATTTATTTAACAATATTCCCATTCCACTTCGAAATAGATTCTTCCTCATGTTGCACTCTCATCTCATTAGGTTGGTATGGAGGGGCAAGAGGCCTAGGGTTAGTTGGGATGTCCTGACCCTCACATATGAGCGAGGGGGATTCAGTGTTCCGAACCTCCATCTGTATTATTTGGTCACACAATGCAGTTATGCGCATTCCTGGTATCACCCTCACCCCTGGAATCCCATACATTAGGCCCAAAGCAGACTTAGCCTTACCCGGCTCTCTGAACACGGTGTTGCCGCGGGGTCTCCCGCGGGACCCGCTGGATATTCAAACTGTATTGACTGCTAGCTGGGCCTGAAAGTAGTTAGCTAGAGTCACTGGTGCTCATATTTTATTCTCTCCTGATTTCCAACAATTCATGGATGCCCATTATGGAGGAGAAATTGGTACTACGCACACTTTCCAAATATGATATAAGTAAAGTTGGGGATCTATTTACTGGGGGCCATGTCTTCTATAGCACAGACGAGGGGAGATTTAGTGAGGCATCATTTATGGACCATTTTAAACTAAACAGAGTTTGCTGTGCACTAAAATCGGTGATTCCAGGGTTCCCTGTGGAGCCTGGTCGTTTTGCCACGCTGACCACTGTAATTGGGAGCCCAGGGCGAGTTCATCTTATTTCTAAATTGTCCAGGGTGTGCATTGCATTGGTTCCCAGCAGAGATGCTAAGGCTCTAAATGCTTGGGAAAGAGATCTAGGGCACCCCATTCTGGATGATCAGTGGACCTTCTGCTGCACACAAACTAAAGAACAGCCGACAAAAATTGCTACATTTAAAATTTTTGAGGAGAATCTACATGACATCTGAAAAAATGCACGTTATTGATCCAGACAGACCAAATAATTGTTTGAATGTGGGGCGCCACATGCTGACTTTGTGCATCTCGCCTGGAATTGTGTCAAAATCAGGACCTATTGGAGACAAGTATACAGGGTAATTGGGGCAATGACAAGTTTAGAGATAACGCCAACACCTGAGAATGCTCTGTTGGGATACGTGTTTGGTTTCCCAAAAGGGGTTCGTAAGTGTATGTCAATTGTGCTATTACTGGCAAAGAGAGAGATCGCTCTAAAATAAGTCTGTAAAGCCTCCCCAACATTAAAAGGCTGGCTCAACAGTTTAACAAATTGCAATACGAATAGTGACCAACCACCAGCATCCCGTCTGCGTGATATCTGGGGGCCCCATAGGAGCTATTTGATTGCATCAAGCGCATCCCCTGCTGTGCAACAAACAGGTGGGATCATGCCAACTGGACTGGGATAAGTTGCTCCATATGTGGATCCAGGTGGATTGCCGGTGTAACAGTTCCTTTTATGTAAGGGCAGATGCTATGTATAGCTATGGACTGAATGTGGGGGATTTGGGATTTGGTAGGAGGTCGGGAGAGGTATAAGATTCGCTAGAAATGTAATGGTTTTCATTTGCTGTATCGTGCTTTGTTTAAATGCAAAATTTCAGTGAGCAATCATGTGTTGAACGTAACTCTTATGAAACTGGTGAATAAAGTTTACAACAAAAAAAAGAATCTTCAAATTTACATAGGCTTATTACGCCATTAGAAGGAAGTGCACACAAATTGAGCTCCTCACAGGCCTGGTCAGATGAAGTAGACAAATATTGATAAACCATTTTAATTTTATCCTCGAAGTGGTTGGCTAAGGCGTCACAAAGAGTTTCCAAAATAGTTATTTCCAGGGAACAAACATCCGGATTTATGAAAGATCTTAAGCACTTTAAAAAGGGCTATGGAGAAAGTTTTAGCCTCTGCGATTTGGCTTACTATATACAGTTGATGGGCTTTATTGATATTGTGATGGTACATGGTTAAAGATAGTCTATAGGTATTCTTGTCAGCAATAAGATTAGTCTTACTCCACCTTCTTTCTAATCTCTTACAAGAGGCTGTCTCTGTTTTTAGTTCTATCGTGTACCAAGGCACATGAGGTCGATGTAGCCCATTGTCATAAGGTTTGAGAGGGGCTATTTTGTCAAAAGCCGAATTCAGAGCTTTATTATAGTCAGAGAGAGCTTGATCAATGTCTGGGTTATCTAAAGGGATAGAGAACGTCAACTCCTTAGCTACCAAAATCGGGGTAATTTTCCACCACTGCCTAGAAAGATTTTTATAACGTCTGTTTGTTTTTTTCATCACGTTGTAAGTGGGGATCCTGAAAACGATGGTAGCGTGGTCAGTCCAGAGTAAAGGTTTGGGTAATTCCCAGGTCAATGATTGGTTGGTTGTGAAAATTTGATCTAAAGTATGACCTGCAACATGAGTTGATCCCTTGAATTGTTGATATAGGCCAAGTGCTGCTAAATCAGAGTATAAAAGCACTTCCTGCAGTTTGGAGAACTTTTGGGAAAAAGATCCATAAGGTGACCGACCCGACCTCGAGAGTTAACCCTACTACCTACAACCAGGCCAGAATTTCAGGTTTGTCCCGCTGAATGCCCCAGAGATCTGGGCTTTCAGGATTTGACCGGGGCCTTGCAGAAATTCAAGCCAGCGGACCCTCTCTGAATCTGGCCTGCTGTGGAGGGTTAAGCAATGTGGGATGAAAAAGCTACAGAAAAGTGTGAATTGTAAAACTTTGACTTGGGCCTCCCACTTAGTGTATCCGACCAGGGCTCCATCACGATCAGCCTCAAACTTTGACTTTGTTCCGGTCAAGCACGAGTTGATGTCCCAGAGTGGTGCTATATATTTTAAAGCACCATAAAGTGGTTAATCTTTCAAAAATTATATCTCTGGTTCCCTACATTGGATTTTTGAAGTTTTGTTGTCTTTTTGTTCATTAAAAAAATCCTACTTTTATTAATTGATTTTTATTGTGTGTTGTGCCTAACTTAGTTGATGTATTGGTGTTTTTAAATGCTTTACACTCTTGTCTCCTAAGTTAGGTCCGATTGCTCATTGACAGCTACTAAGGGATGATCACGGAGCTAATATACTGAGACCTTTAGTGGTAGGTGCATACTTACCCCTACCATTAACCCATTTTCCAACATTTAGCCATCGAGAACCAGCACGCCATACCCAAACAAGTTATCACTGTCTCCTCCTCCTGCTGCCACACACATAGATGATAAAGAAAATATTCAAATCTCTCTACCGACACCAGAACTGTTACCCAAGCTCTCATCACCAGCAAACTAGACCACGGCAACACCTTTTACACTGGAATAAACACTCAACTGACCAGATGACTTCAGACCATACAGAACTCAGCAGCAAGACTCACCCTCAGCCTCCCACCCACGCAGAGACCAGCTCACACCTGAATGGAGCCCATTGGCTCCATATCTGAAAAGAGCCCTTTTCAAACCTTTCACACACACCTTAAAGCCTTACACAACGCAAGCACTGCATACCTCGAAAATTTCATCAGCTTCCACAAACCTACCAGACACCTATGTTTAATATCAGGTTAGTTTAAAACCCACTAAGGAGTAATAGGCACAATGCATAGAGCAGGACCAATCAACTGCATCTAGGTCTATAGGAAGACATCATATGAAAAAGTCGGGAGGAGAACCGCTAACGCACATTGTCTACAAAGAGGAAATTATATCCACGACTCAAGGGGAAAGAAACTCGTCCAAATGGACTCGCGGGGTCACATAAACATGTCCAAATGGATCAAAAGGCACGGGGGTAATCACCGTAACCTTGAACTTGGTGGCAAAAAACTAACTAACACAGCCACAATAAATCAGCGACTGCTGGCAGGGAGAATAATTAAACAAGCGAGCCGGAATAACAGAATATCCGTGTTCGCATACGAAAAGCCAGCGTGGAGGTCAAATTTCGGCACGAACTCCGGAGGGGCAGAAAAGGGAACAAAGGGAGATAATCTTACCCTGAATCACAGCAAGCTCATTTCTTCAAAAAATGAATGAAAGGAAGCTGCTGCAGGATGAACCCTTCATTTATGTTGTTGAGCGAGGACGCCCTACGCCACATGACGTCCCGCGTGGAGCAGCAGCTAGATGCTTGCAGTTGCACCCTAAAAAGTGTATTAGAAAAAAGACACCGGATTGTGTGTTCGTTAAAACGGTATTGAAAAGGGGAAATGACCGTATAGTCGAATTGAGTACTACATGTTATTAGTTGTATTTTAAATAGGAGTAACAACTGGGGCAATCTTTATAAAAGGTATTAGAGGTCGAAAAACTCATGTTGTTGCAATGAACAGTACATGTTTCAGTTATACTTAAAACAGGAACAACTACAAAGACAGCCTTAGTATAAGTCCAAGAACAAAGACCGGATGATTTAACAAAATTAAAAAGAAAAGCACCATCGATGAATGTGATGTCATACCTAAATATAAAACATATATATGTATACGGTCGCATAAACATCCGGCCTGGACGCCCTATTGTATCTGGTTGTGGCTCACTATTGGAACCACTTTGCAAGTACATAGACTTCTTTTTGAAACCTATTGCTGAAAAGACGGAAACATACTTGAGGGATACCATGCAAGTCATTACCTTGGTGGACCACAAACCTTTTGACCCTAATGAGCAACTACTTGTCACATGTGACATCGTTTCACTATATACAAGTATTCCCCAAGAACCGGCACTGGGTGTTATGCGAGAAGTTCTCAATCTACGACCTGCTCCGATGAGGGTGCCTACTGAATTCATCATAGCTCTCCTCACTATTGCTATGAAGAAGAATTTCATTTATTTTCAAGGCAACTACTATATACAGACGAAGGGTGTAGCGATGGGGGCTGCCTTCGCCCCGGATCTAGCCATCCTCTATATGGATAGTTTTGAAAAACTCTATGTTCTTAATAATAACCCTTTTCACCAACATGTTGATTTATGGAAACGATATATCGATGATATATTACTTATCTGGAACGGTGATATAGCTCAACTCAATCTTTTCCATGAGTGGCTGAATCGATGTGATCAAGCTATCCAGTTTACCATCCATTCATATGCCCAGGAGATAGCTTTCCTCGATCTCAAGATCTTTAGTGAAGACAACAAACTATTCACTACTTTATACAGGAAACCTGCTGAACGTAACTCTCTCCTAAGGTACAGCAGCTATCATCCACGTGGCCTACGAGACAATCTTCCGGTAGGACAATTTCTACGGATCCGCAGAAACTGTACGAAGCGGGCAGACTATTTGACGGAGTCCGAAGATCTTAGTACCAGACTGATTTCAAGAGGCTATCCCAAACGTTTGGTCAAGAGGGCCCAGAAGAGGGCCTAGTTCAACCCAAGGGAAACCTTACTAATGGCCAAAGACCCTGATGACTCGGCCTCCAAAAGAATGATCTGTGTTACGACGTTTTCCACCAGGAGTAACGCTGTAAAAAAGATAATAAATAACCATTGGAACCTGGTGGCAACCGAGATTGATCAACCTAATTTACCCATGCACTCCTTCAAAAAAGCCATGAGTATCAAGGATCACGTGGTACACTCTTTTCTGGAGGACCCAGTGGAACCAATTATCCAGTCGCTCTGGAACTTACCACCTATTAAAGGATACTATAAATGTGGATCCTGTAAAGCGTGCCTAACGACGATACAAACCAAAAACTTCGTCTACAAACATCATACAATCACGTTGCATTCCCATACCAACTGTAATTCCATCAACGTGATCTATAGGATTGTCTGTCCATGTGGGTACCTATACATTGGCCAAACACAGCAGAAAATAAAAGCGAGGATACTACAACACCAAAGTAGGATCAGATGCTCTGTTGCAGGAGCACCCCTTGTTGAGCATTGCAGTCAGTTGGGACATAGCCCTGATCAAATGCAATGGCTGGTGATTGAAAAAACAGAGCTGGGCCCAAGAGGAGGTAACATAGCCTCGATCCTTACTATAAGGGAATCCAAATGGATGATCCGTTTGGACACTATCAATAGTGGTTTGAATGAACAAGACCCCAGTAATGCCCAACTAGCCTGTCTTAGCAATTAGGGAGGTATGTTGATTTCATTCTGGTTCTTCACTGCACAAATTGATAACCTTACCAAATGCCAGACTATTATGTATAAATCAGACTCTAGTATGTGACTCTGCAATCCATATATACTTGACATTTGTGGCATACTACTATATTTAACTTTATGACAATTGTTGTAGTGTTGAGTTAGCTAATGTCTAAATGTTATGCCTATTGTCAGTATCCGGATGTTTATGCGACCGTATGAACTAGACATATACATACGTATACATATATATGTTTTATATTTAGGTATGACATCACATTCATCGATGGTGCTTTTCTTTTTAATTTTGTTAAATCATCCGGTGTTTGTTCTTGGACTTATACTAAGGCTGTCTTTGTAGTTGTTCCTGTTTTAAGTATAACTGAAACATGTACTGTTCATTGCAACAACATGAGTTTTTCGACCTCTAATACCTTTTATAAAGATTGCCCCAGTTGTTACTCCTGTTTAAAATACAACTAATAACATGTAGTACTCAATGTATGTATAGGTATACTTGTATAGCGCATTAACTGCCACCCAACGGGCATCCTGGCGCTTAGACTTTTGATGGAGCCTGCACAATGTTATCAACCACTGTATGATTTACGCCACTCTTGGGAAGAGATGTGTTTTCAAAGCTTTCTTAAAAGAAGGAAGATCTCCCACACTCCTCAAAGCCAGCGGTAAAGAGTTCCACAAAGTTGCTGCTGAGAACCTGAAAGACCGGCCTCCCAACCGAGTCCTCAGGATTTTAGGGACTACCACCAAGCAGGCTGTGGCAGAGCGGAGAGATCTAGACGGAGTGTACCACGAGAACATGTTCTGCAAAGGGATGGGACCTTGTTTATGAAGGGCCCTAAAAACTATGCAGAGGGCTTTAAATTCGATCCGCTGAGGGACTGGCATCCAGTGGAGGTCCCTGAGCGCAATGGGAGAGGAATCAGCACGCCGGCGTGACAGGGCCAATTTAGCAGCGAAATTCTGCACGCGCTGCAATTTTCCCACCAGAGTCACCGGGGCTCCCAGAAGTAGTGCGTTACAGTAGTCAAGTCTACTTAAGATGGTACTCCGCACTACCTCTGGTCTAGCCTGTGCTGGGAGCAGTGGTAGGATCTTCCTCAGCGTGCGAAGCAAAGCCATGCACGTTGCCACTGTTTTGTTAACGGATACATCCAATTGAAGGTTGGAGCCGAAAAATACTCCCAAATTCCGCACACAGTCTGCCGGTGCACTAGTGCCCTGGAAGGAAGGGGCCAAAAGTCAGACGGAAGAGGCCTGGGGGTACGGTCTATTGAACAATGTAAAACCTCCATTTTGGAACTGTTGAATTGTAGGGAGATGTGGCATAACCAATCTGCCGTAGAGGTCATGCAACGGTGGAAGACCTCTTGCGACACCGCCTCCTTACCCTCAAACGAGAAGATAAGTTGGGTGTCGTCCGCATAGTTGGTGACTGCGATGCCAAAAGATTTTATCAGCTTGATCAGGGGGCAGAGGTAAAGATTGAAAAGGATAGGACTGATGGCTGACCCCTGAGGCACGCCCTGCCCAACCCTTCTGATGATGGATTTGAACGGTGGCAGGGCCACTACCTGGTGTCTATTATCCAGATAAGACACCAGCCAATCAAGGGCCAAGCCAGTCACCCCCACTTCCTCCAACCTCCTGATCAAGATCGTGTGGCTGACCGTGTCGAACGTGGCCGACATGTGGAGCAGCACTAAAAAGGCTGCCCGTCCTTGGTCGGCACGGGTCCTGAGGTCATCTAGCACAGTCACCAGTGCTGACTCTGTCCCATGGGCTGGTCTAAAACCAAATTGGGCCACATCCAGGCATGCATTGGTCTCCAGATAGCTGGAAAGATGTTTTGTAGCCCATTTCTCCAAGATTTTGATTGGAAAAGGGAGAAGGGAAATGGGCCTGTAATTGGCAGGGCAAGAAGGATCCAAAGATTCCTTCTTAAGAAGTGGAGACACCACTGCCAACTTCCAGCAATCCGGTACTCGTGCAGACCTGAGGGATTGACAGCAGGTCACAAATAATGGCGGAAAGAGTTCTTCCCGAAATAGCTTCCAGAATTTGTGAGGAAGTGGATCAAGGGGCGAGCCCGAGGAGACGTTATTAGCCAGTGCACTAAATTCCTCGAAAGATGGAACCGGGAAACTATCCAGGCATGCTAAACCAACATCTCCTTCCATGACAGATGTCAAGGTAGGAGTGGGCAAAGACTGGGTGCCTGAACTTGACGAAATAGCAAGGTTGCTCAAAATGGTGGCAATCTTCTCCTCGAACGCCTGTGCCAACGAGTCGCACAGAGATTGAGATACAGGGACATCGTTTGCAATACAGGCAGGACGCGATAGGTCTTTAACAATTTTAAACAGCGCCTGAGATTTGTTCGCCGCCGACAATAGAGAGTCCTCTAGGAATTTAGCTTTAGCACATCTAATCTGTGCTTTATAAGTTGCCAAATTTTGCCTAAAACAGGCTCTATCTGATTCCCAGTACTGTTTTCTCCAGGCACGCTCCGCCCTCTTGCACTGGAGGTTGGATTGAAGCAGTTCCTCTGAAAACCACGGCATAGCATAAGTGGACCTATCTCTAGTTTTTCGCAGTGGAGCTAATGAGTCAAGTGAAGCCACAATTCGCTGGCTAAGGTTTTCGTAACTCGCATCCACACTATCTCCCAAAGAAAAACCCATCGGAAGCAAGGCAGGCAGGGTGGACTGCGTCAAGAGCTTGGACCATTGTCTACTCACCCTAGTAGCACCTAGGCTACCTTTCTTTGTAAAGGCTGCGGGGAGTGAAAGGGTGAAGTGAACCAACGCATGGTCTGTCCAACATTGAGGTTGAATGTTCTGTATAGCTACTTTCCCTATATCTGCAAAAATCAGATCTAAAATATGACCTTTTGTATGGATACTAGCTGTTGCAACTGTATGTTACTACAGGCCTGCTCCAGATCTTTAAAAGCGGAATCCGTTGGACCATCTGGCCATAGGTTGAAATCTCCCAATACCAAGAGTCTAGTGTGGGAGTTAGATAAATCATGAATCAGGTCAATTAGCACTGATACCTCTGATAAAGATCTGGCCGGGGGTCTATAACACAGCAACCCTGTGTACAGAACACCTCCCTGACTATTTAGGAAAAAGCCCAATAGCTCGTAGCCTGGAATGGCCTTGATGTCAAACTGGGAAAGATGTAAGGTCTCCCTAAAAATCAGGCCGACTCCACCTCCCCTAGCTCCCACCCGGGGTTTATGTTTGATTTTATAGCCTGGAGGGCAGGCTAGGCCCAGATCCACCATACTGTCTATTCTAGTCCAGGTTTCTGTCATGAAGAGTATATCGATCTTCTCGGACTCTATGAGGAGCACGATTTCCTCATGATGTTTACTAAGCGATCTTACATTTAGTAGACCACAAGACAATGTTTCTGGGAACCTACTGGTGCTATGTAGCTCAGCCAAAGGCTGAATAGTGGCACTGGGATTCAGGCTTAGGAGTTCATCTCAAGAATAGATAAGCTCACCCTGCGATGAAGAGGCAGCCTTTCCCGCACCCGTCGCGTCCCGTGCGCGAACGGGCGCAAACGGGCTTACCTCTGGCGCACCTCCGGCGTGCTCCCGCTGCGCGCCTTCGCTGCGCGCTTGTACCCCACGCATCTTAAATGGCCGTAAGCGCGGGAGTCTGCATAGACCACTAGGGCCACACCAAATATGGCGCCCGAAAGTGTCAGGCCCTGATCTCCCCCCACCCAAGATGGCGGCCTTGAATCGCCACGACGTGGAGGATGTATGGCCTGGAAGTCCCTAATTCCCGCAAAATGCGGGGTGACAAACAGTTATCGTGCAGTGTCAGGACCTAGGGAGAAATATCAGCCCAGAAATGCAGCAGGTAAGAAAGCAGCGCTAGTCCAGTAAAAGCGCGGCGCGATCGTGCAGTTAGGAATTAAAATAATTAATAGCAGGAAGCAAGCGTGAGCGCTGCTTAAAAGAGTCTTCTTGCCTACAGAGCGGCACCGAGTTATATAGACTCCTCCAAACGCGGGAGTCTGCGTAGACCACTAGGGCCACACCAAAGATGGCGCCCGAAAGTGTCAGGCCCTGATCTCCCCCCACCCAAGATGGCGGCCTTGAATCGCCGCAACGCGGAGGATGTATGGCCTGAAAGTCCCTAATTCCCGCAAATTCGACTATACGGTCATTTCCCCTTTTCAATACCGTTTTAACGAACACACCAATCCGGTGTCTTTTTTCTAATACACTTTTTACGGTGCCACTGCAAGCATCTAGCTGCTGCTCCACGCGGGACGTCATGTGGCGTAGGGCGTCCTCGCACAACAACATAAATGAAGGGTTCATGCTGCAGCAGCTTCCTTTCATTCATTTTTTGAAGAAATGAGCTTGCTGTGATTCAGGGTAAGATTATCTCCCTTTGTTCCCTCTTCTGCCCCTCCGGAGTTCGTGCCGAAATTTGACCTCCACGCTGGCTTTTCGTATGCGAACACGGATATTCTGTTATTCCGGCTCGCTTGTTTAATTATTCTCCCTGCCAGCAGTCGCTGATTTATTGTGGCTGTGTTAGTTAGTTTTTTGCCACCAAGTTCAAGGTTACGGTGATTACCCCCGTGCCTTTTGATCCATTTGGACATGTTTATGTGACCCCGCGAGTCCATTTGGACGAGTTTCTTTCCCCTTGAGTCGTGGATATAATTTCCTCTTTGTAGACAATGTGCGTTAGCGGTTCTCCTCCTGACTTTTTCATATGATGTCTTCCTATAGACCTAGATGCAGTTGATTGGTCCTGCTCTATGCATTTTGCCTATTACTCCTTAGTGGGTTTTAAACTAACCTGATGTTCCTAGATTTTGGTTCTTTAACCTGTACGCTGAATGTCCTCCGTTTTTTAAATTTCTAATATTTTCGTTCCCTTCTTTTCTTTGTTGTGTTTTTTATATATAGAGGCCAACGTTAACTGTGATTCATTTCACTACTCCCACCAATGGTATTGCCACGGCTAGCGATGCAGCATTAATTAATGTCTCCAGAATGGTGTGATAATTAATCTTGACTAAGTAAGTTGAATTTATTTAGATTTGGATTTGAGAATCAAGTTAATTTGCTTTCGGATCACCCCCGCATTGACACCTTATTGTTTCAGGTGCCTTTCACTCCGACCCTCTTTGGAGCCTTGAAGCCCTAGTGTCGTCTACGCAAAGCCAGTACCTACTAGGTTCTAACCTTTCAACACGGTAAATATAGTGATTCATCCCCTTCTTGTCCAGGTAATTGCCGTCTTGGGATATGATGTAATACCCCTTTTTTAATATTTCTCTAGGTGACCCCCCCCCCCCGTTTACACCGTCACTTTTGTCCTGATGAAGACCCCGTCAGTAGGGACCCAATCAACCTACCTGGGTTAAGGGGTCGAAACGTCGACATACAACTTAGACCAGTACCATCAATAGTGCAATTTGCACTGTGTTTGTTCAAAAGTACATGGTTGTGTAAATGATTGTATATCTAATGAATGAACTCCTTTTTGATTGCGTGGCATAGAGTAATATGCCCAACAATTTAATTGTGATATTGTCAAACGCTATATGTCACTTGCCCTACTACCTCACTCTAAATCACCTCCCTCCCTATCCTGGGCACCTTCAATTCTTTGTCGTATGTTGCTTGTTTATTGCTGATTTAATTCACAAATGACCAATTGCTAAGTGTGATTAAATAACACTTCAGCATTACTTAATTGCTTATTCTTCTTTGATGTTGTTTTTGACATTGTTATATAAGCATATATGCTCTGGGACCATTTCTTTATACTGCTAAGGTAACTATAACTCACTCCACAGCTATGCACAGTTTTCTTATTAATAATTTCACTGCAAATGCTGCAGTGATATTATCAATGATGTCATAGTAGATATCATACGTGATGTAATATGTGCATGATAAGGGTGCGAGCTATAGTTCCCTCATGGCACAAGTAGGCCACTACACTCTAGCCCACTCCATTCTATGCCACTCTACTGTACACTTATCCACTGTACGCCATTCCATTCTACACCACCCCACAGTTCACCAATCCACTATACATCACTCCACGTTACGACACGCCATTGTACTTTATTACACTGTACAACACTTCATTCTACGCCACTCCAGTCTATGCAACTCCAATGTATGCCACATCACTCTACACTATTCCACTCTATGCTATTCCACTCTATGCCATCCCCTCTGCACCACTCCTCTCAACACTATTCTTGTGTATGCTACTCCACTCTATGCCACTCCACTGTGTACCAGTACACTCAACCCTATTACATCCTACACCACTCCACTTTACGCTACTCCGCTGTATGCCACCACACTCATTCCACTTTATGTCACAACAGTCTATGCTATTCTGCTCTACGCCACTCCTATCTACACCACTTCACTCTATGCCACTTCACTCTATAAGAATGCACACCGCTACACTCTTCTCCAATCCACTCTACCCCACTCCACTCTGCCACATTCCACTTGCACCACTCTACTCTACATCACTCCAGTCTTTGCACTCCTGCCTACTCCTCTCCACTGTATGCGACTCCACTCTATGTACTCCACTCTGTGCTATTCCACTGTAAGCAACTCCACTCTATGCCACTTCACTGGCGAAGTCCACTTTAGTCCTGAGGCCCTCAGGGGTAAAGTGGAATTCATTGCCCAACCAGTTGGGCACCAGGAGGCGCGTTTGCAGAGTGGTGGAAAAAGAGGCGTGGCCTCCTACAACCTCTTAGCAATACTGCTGTGTGGGACTTACTTGAGGTAACAGGAGGGGTTTTTCGCCCCCAAGGAACCTCTGGAGACAAGGGGTCTTCATCCCCAAACCAGCAGTGCGCCATGAGACACATTTGTAGAGATGTACAGAAAGGGAGCAGGGCCTCCGGTGAGTTGCCAGGCTTTTTAAAAAAAATGTCTTTCTTCTTTTTTAGGAAAGGGGGCTATGTATCTCCCCTCCCCTGGCCTATTTCATCCCCGGGGACCCAATTCCCCGGGGCCTGGTCTTAAATTTTTTAAAGATTTTTTTAGTTAATTATTGGGAGGGGAGCCATGCTGCCACCCACCTGGGACTGCAGCCCCCACAGTCTGCTTTTTAAAAATTTATTTCAATGATTTCACCCCCGGGAACCCCATCCCCTGGGGCCAGGCCTCTACTGTGGGTGCCCTGGTCCCACCCATTTGCCCCAGAGAGGTGCCAGTCCTGGGGCTGCGGGGGGTGCCAAAGCCCCCGCATTAATATTACATTGGCAGTCCCCAGGGCTGTGGGGGTCCGAGTGCCCCCCACCACATTTATGTCATGTTTTGCCTCGAGTAGATGGCTGTCACTGGTCTGGGGGTTTTGCGCAGCCCCCCATTAATAAAAGTAAAATCCCAGGGAGGTTGTGGCTCCCGGAGCTGTGATGGGTCTGAGCATGCCCCCACATTTTCACTTGTAAAGCCCCAGAGAGGAGGCGGTCTCTGGGGCTTGGGGTTCCGAGAGGCCCCCCATTTAATAATTAAAGAAGCCCCGTGGAGAAGGTGGTTCCCAGGGTTGTGGGGGCTGTGTGGCTCCCACTTTAATTTTTACCATTTACCCCAGGGAGGTGGCAGTCCCTAGGGCCCCCAGTCGGGCCAGAGTTAAATATAGAAAAAACTACGGGGCATATTATCAAGGATGGCGTTAAAATTATCGCCGCTTTAGTGGCAGGAAACTGCTGCTAAAGCGGCGATAATGGGCTTGATAATATGCTGCAGAGAATTCCAATCGAAGCCCATGTTCACACCAGTTGCAAAGTCTGCAGCTCTCGAAGTAACACCCCATCCTCTCCCCTAAGTTCAACATTTAATCAAGTGGTCAACTGGAAAAAAAACCATAAAGATAGCAAATAATTTAAAAGTGCTTTGTCGCTATTTGAAAACTCAGAAAATATGTCCTCATTTTCGTTTTTTAGAGCACTAACCATAATTTTGATGCAAAGAAGACCCTCTCATATATGTAATTTCTAAAGGAAATGCTCTAGGTATTACAGTTTTGATTACATCAAGATGACGTCAGGCGTTCCACAGTTTTGTAATAAATATAGAAAGTTAACAATCTAGTTGTTCATTAGGATACTGTTGAGAGGCAGAGGCCAGGGGCACGGAAATTGAAGGCAGGTTGGAGGGTGCAGAGGCAACAATTTGACCACACTGGGCAGGCAGGAAGGGCCGTGGCAGCACAACAGACTATGGAGGGCAGTGGAAAGGGGGGCAGGGGCAACAAACCAACAATACAGGACTGGCAAGAGAGGCTGTGGCAATATAATAGACCATTGTGGGCAAAAGGAAGAGGCAATGGTAGTACAACCATACATGCCAACAGACCCGATTCAGCCAGGAAATTCAAATGTTTTTAAGCTCAAATGGGCTTTATTTGATCTGTCTCCTGTCTACAATCTCCTCTTTTTCAATGTAACTCAAAGGGGAAAATCAATACCCCAGTTTTTTTTCAAAATCTCCCTCTTACCAAGTTCAAAATGTTCGCAAGTATGGTACATTGGATCATGGAAGGCAGGAGGAATTGGGGTAGGGACATGGACTTGGATAACAGAGGACAGGAGGGACATGGAGAGGTGCACCAAACTGACCCTGCAGGGCAGGCATCAGGGTTTGCAGCAGCACAATACACCACACAGGGCATGCGGGACGGGAGTGCAGCACAACAATCCATGGAAAGCAATAGGGAGGGGACAGGACCATGCACATGGACAACAGAGAACAGAGGGGAAAGAGGCAATTGTAGCTTGCTGACCATAATGGACAGACAGGAGAGAAAGCTGCAGCATAACAGACCATAAGGGGCAGGAGGGACGGATCAGGGGCATTGCAATGGAACAGACAAGCCATGAGGGAGGGAATAGGGGTACATGGTAACATGGTAACAGAGGGCTTGGGGCAAGGGGGCAGGGCAGGAGCAGCAAGATGACCATGGAGGTCAGGCAGGATGGGCACTAGAAGCAAGACACACCATGGAGAGCAACAGTGAGACTATGATGGCATACACACAGACCATGGAGGGAAGGTGGGAGGGGGTCACGGCAGCTAGCTGACCACACGGGGAAGGTGGAAGGGGCCGTGGCAGCACAGAAGACCGTGCATGGCAAGCAGGAGGGTTAGTGGCAGCACAATGGCTATTATGGGCAAGAAGGAGGGTGCAGGGGCATGCACAAAGGACAATGGAGGATAGAAGGGAGGGTCAGGACCTGGGCACAGACAAGAAAGTTCAGGGGAAGGGGCCTCACAACAGACCACGCGGGACAGGCAGGAGGAGCAGTTGCAGCACAACAGACCAGGGAAGGCAGAAGGGTGTGGCAGTAAAATGGACAATGGAGGACAGGAGGAAGGGGATAGGGGCATGGCATGTGGACTAGGCCTGGGCCAAAATTCTGCTCCGTTCGCGGAAATTGCGATAATTTGGCATTTTCGCATTCCGCGGAAAGCGCGAAAATGTCAAAATTTCCGCATTCCGCAGCTTAGCGATAATTTGTTTATTGCTCGCGCTGTAAAAAAAGTACATTCTCGCGTGCGCGCGATCGCCTTACCTGGATCCCCGTGTTCGCTGACAAGTTTTCCCGACCCGGTCGCGTTCTCCACGAGATGTTGGATGTTGATAGCCATTTTGCGCTGTCTCGCGACAGTTCGCGCCCGCACTTGTCTGCCAACAGGCCTGCTTTTTCATCCACTAGGATCAGAGCAGGTAGCCACAGCTTTATTAATCAAGTGTTTTCTGTGTGGTCTGTTGAATTTAGACATCATTTAAGGGCATGGATGGCATTGGATTGAGTTGGGGAAGTGTGTTTTGGGGGTGGCCTTTGTGATGTTGTTGGGCCTGGCCATGTGGCTGGTGGCCATTTTGAAGCCTATGCCTGCAAGCTTGCCTGGCCTTTTCTGCCAACAGGCCTGCTTTTCATCCACTAGGATCAGAGCAGGTAGCCACAGCTTTATTAATCAAGTGTTTTCTGTGTGGTCTGTTGAATTTAGACATCATTTAAGGGCATGGATGGCATTGGATTGAGTTGGGGAAGTGTGTTTTGGGGGTGGGCTTTGTGATGTTGTTGGGCCTGGCCATGTGGCTGGTGGCCATTTTGAAGCCTAGGCCTGCAAGCTTGCCTGGCCTTGTCTGCCAACAGGCCTTCTTTTTCATCCACTAGGATCAGAGCAGTTAGCCACAGCTTTATTAATCAAGTGTTTTCTGTGTGGTCTGTTGAATTTAGACATCATTTAGGGCATGGATGGCATTGGATTGAGTTGGGGAAGTGTGTTTTTTGGGGGTGGCCTTTGTGATGTTGTTGGGCCTGGCCATGTGGCTGGTGGCCATTTTGAAGGCTAGGCCCGCAAGCTTGCCTGGCCTTGTCTGCCAACAGGCCTGCTTTTTCATCCACTAGGATCAGAGCAGGTAGCCACAGCTTTATTAATCAAGTGTTTTCTGTGTGGTCTGTTGAATTTAGACATCATTTAGGGCATGGATGGCATTGGATTGCATTGGGGAAGTGTTTTTTTTGGGGGTGGCCTTTCTGATGTTGGTTGTCTTAAAGACATGCTTTTGTTGTATGTGTCTGGTGTGTTGGTGTGCAATGCATGCACCCTGCAGACCTTTTTGGGGCCTGTGAATGTTCTTATTTTCATTTTGCATTAAAAAGGCAGAGCAGTGTGCTTTAGCATGCAGCCTTGTGTTTCCCAGGCCCCCTGCTTGTTTGTGTTTTGTGAGTGTCCATGGGGCTGGTGGCCTTATTTTGGGGCATATTATCAAGCCAGGCGATAAAATTATCGCCGCTTTAGCGGCAGAAAACTGCCGCTAAAACGGCGATAATAGGCTTGATAATATGCTCTATGGAATTCCAATTGAAGCCCATGTTAGATGTGAAGGACATCTAACATGGGCTACAATTGGAATTCCATAGAGCAAATTATCAAGCCCATTATCGCCGTTTTAGCGGCAATTTTCTGCCGCTAAAGCAGCGATAATTTTATCACCTGTCTTGATAATATGCCCCTTTGTGTTTGGACTGGGAGTTATTATTGTCCTGCTTTTGCCATAGGCCTGCATGGTTTTCCTATTGGCTATTTGGCTTACTGCTTCCATCCATCCACTCCCTTTGCCGGCAGCAGCTCCATGGATGCCGAGATGCTCAAAATTTTTTATGGCAAATAGGGTCCACCCCACTGCCATTACATTTTTATTTTGGTGGTTATTATTAACTTTCCTATCCTTCCTGAGAGTGTAGTGTGTGACTGTACACAGTAGTATAACATAGCCCTTGTTAAAAAATAAAAATAAATGGCTAGACTATATTTTTTAGTTTGCACTAGTACAGTACTAAGTAACAGAATCACAACAACAAATGCAACATTTCACTGATGTTTTTCTCCTGGCTTATTTGGTTCCAGGTGCACAAAAGACAGAGGAGGCGGTGTCATCAGCATCACCCGGCTACCCGTTGTATTGCCAGCCAGACAGAAGTCCTGCTGTGCATCACGTCCACGTGTGACCAGAGCTTGTTGTGCATCTGCATCCTGCCTGACATCTGAAGAAGATGGCCCCAAAGAAAGTTACTAGGTCCAGTACCAAGAAAGTTGCCAGTGAGAAGAAGGAACAGAAAAAGGAAGTGCCATTAACCACGACTGGTGGTGTGCCGGCCAATGTTTTTTTTGGCACCAAAAAAGTTACGCCTGCAGCAGCGTTGTCCGGCAACCAAGCTGGGAGCAGCACAGCGGTCCAACCACACCAACCTAGGCCCAAGGGCTTTAGTGTCGCAGAGGTAGCCAGTCTACTAACAAGCAGCGATGTCGAAGAAATGTCATTACCGCAAAGTAGTACACAATCAAGTTCAACGCAGGTGCAAACTCAGCAGATAAGTGTGCAGCCGCAACAAGAACAGCAGCAGCCGCAACAAGAACAGCAGCAGCCACAACAAGAACAGCAGCAAGAACAGCAGCAGCCGCAACAAGAACAGCAGCAACCGCAACAAGAACAGCAGCAGCCGCAACAAGAACAGCAGCAGCCGCAACAAGAACAGCAGCGGCTGCAACAAGAACAGCAGCGGCCGCAACAAGAACAGCAGCGGCAGCAACAGCCCACCATAGTAGTTGTTGCACCTGACGTAGGGGCATTTCAGGAAATCGAGCTTCCTGCAGACAAAGTGGAGCAAAGTCAAACCACTGTTTCAGAAGATCTATTGTCTTCCAGACCACCAGCAAGGAAAAGGAGGCTTAGTCCATCATCTTCTTCTTCAAGCCCCGCTTCTGATGATCGTGATGACACTTGGGTCCCACCAGCTCGGTCTGAGAGTGATATACGCCACAAGACAATGCTTCTGAAAAGGAAGGTCCCAGAAAAACTTAGAGTTATGGAGGTAGATGTAGAAGAGGGGGGTGATGATGATGTTGATGAAGACGAGCCAGTCATCACGCACATTACTCCCGCCACAAAGGGATGGGAGACCAACATTCTCACCCTATCCAGAAAGGCTGCTACTGAGCGGGATGTGGCACGGATATCACCAACGCAGCTTACACCACCACTACCTCCAGCTGCCATATTTTCCAAGGCCCGGCAGGGACCTACATCCAGCTCAACCATCTCAGTAGGTAGTGGTAGTAAAAGTCACAGTCTAGGTGCAGAGGGTCACATTTCAAGCACACCCTCCAGTTCATCTGGTATTGAAAGTGGCACATCCAGCAGTGCCAGAAAGTTCTCCTCCCCAGTTTGGGACTTTTTTTCTGTTAGCACCAAGGAGGAGAACGTTGCTATATGCTCAATTTGTCTGCAAGGTGTTCGGCGTGGTAAGCTTGGTACAAACTATGGTACCGGAGGACAAGCAAGTCATCTCAGAATACACCACACTATCGTGTGGGAGAATCACCTACTTCAGTTAAAAGAAAGTAGAAAAACTCAACCCATTGAAGTTGGTCAGGAAGAATCAGGAAGCGATATTATTGCGGTGGAAGGTGAAGAAGAGGGAGGCATTTCTAGCCCTGTCCCCAGTAGTGCAGTGACACCACCCACATCCTCCTCAGTAACATCAGAGTGGCACCGCAGTAAGAGCCATACTCTGAGTCAGGCTGAGACACCAAGGCGACCGAGTACCGCAATTTATCTGTGTCATTGAGCCTAAGTGGGTGAGCACCACAAAGGAAAGTAATTCAGCCTACCATTGAGAGCATGTTTAGGTTGGAGGGGCAGTTCCAACGCAACCACCCAACGGCACGGTTGTACAATGCGAAGCTGGCTAAAATGTTAGCCCTGGACCTTCTTCCTTTTTCATTTGTGGAAGGGGTGGGTTTCCTTGAATTGATGTCTGCCATCTGCCCTAAATGGAAGGTTCCCAGCCGGTCATATTTCACAAGAATTGCTGTTCCGGCACTACATCATGATGTGCTGGAATTGGTTGGACAAGCTTTGCAGCAGAGTGCTGTTCACAATATCCACCTGACAACAGACATGTGGACCAGTTGCCAAGCCATAGATTACATGTGCATCACTGCACACTGGATCTCTTTTGTGGGGGTTAGAGATATGCTATCTGCACAAGGTGCTGTTGACACAGCTGCGATTTTTGAAGGTACTCGGAAACATGCAACTGTAGCCATGTTCACCATGGAGAAATCTCATACGGCTGAAAACATTTTACACGAGTTTCGCAGCAAGGTTTTGGAATGGCTGCGGCCAAGAGGGCTTGGTATTGGTTTTGTTGCCACAGACAATGGCAGTAATGTACTTAAGGCCATGGAACTTGGTTCCTATTTCAGGGTTCCATGTTTGGCGCACTGCATAAACATTATAGTTCAAGACTTTCTGAAAAAAGAACCCATAGTCAGCAATTTACTGACCATCTGCCGAAGAATATGCACTCATTTCAGCCATTCTTTTAAAGCTCGGAAGCAGCTGCGGATCATCCAACGTGAACATAGGATGCCAGTCAAGGCATTCATCCAGGAGGTGGCAACACGCTGGAACTCAACGTATTACATGCTTGATCGTCTGTATGAGCAGTACAGGTCACTCCATGAATATGTCTGGAAAAGAAAAGGGGATGCTACTGTTAAAGGCATGAACCTTGACATTGAGCAATGGAGCCTAATTAAATGCCTGACTGAGATGCGTTGTCCTTTTGAGGTCTTCACACGTGAAGTCAGCAAGGAGGATTGTACAATGGGCCAAGCTATCCCATTATTGCAAATGCTAGAGCATCAGCTGAATAATGTGTCGGAATCGTACAAAGGTGTAGAAGACAAAAGGGAAGCTCATGACTTGGTGGAGAGCTTATCCCGTCGCTTAGCTGAAAATGTAAGGATACAAAATAAAATTTTGTCACAAGAACATTACATTTGTGCTACAATTCTGGATCCACGTGCAAAATTTGGACTGAAGACATTCTTTGCTTTCTCCGAAATTGATGTTGCCCGCTACAAAACTTGCATAGCTGAAGCAGCCAGTAAGTTGGAAAACGAACGGCTGCTAATTAAAAGCCCGAAAGATCAACCCACAAGAAGTACTGCAGCAGGCCATGCAGGATCAAGTGCAACTTCGTCGGCTAAGGGCAGTGCGTTTGGATCACAAGACTCACCATTACTATCGACCACAGCAACAATAACTGGATCAGTAGGAGTACAATCATTACACGATTGGTATGTAAAGTTAGGCATTAATAAGCACAGTGCTGATGCACAGAGAAAAGAGCCCAAAACCTTATCAGCAGCAACCCTGAACATTGAGCGGATGGTCCAGGCCTATCTGGACGACCCAACAGAGGTGTACATTGATGAAAACCCATTGCAGTATTGGTATAGGAAAAGATCTGAATGGCCACAGCTCAGCAGGCTGGCGATAAGCTATCTGGCTTGCCCTGTCGCAAGTGTCTCTTCCGAACGTGTTTTCAGTGCTGCTGGTTCCATTGTAACATTGAGAAGGAGCAGTCTCTCGCCCAAAAACGTGGAGAGGTTAACAATGATCAAAATGAATCAGCACTTCATACCACTGAATTACACAATACGTGAAGCAATGGAGGAAGATGAGGACAGCGGCTCAAGTGACGGAAGTATTGTGTCACATGATTACCTACTACTGGCTGAACCCCCAGAGTTTGATGACGAGCTATACTTCCCTGACAATTAGGCTTGCACTTACTGTCTTCCTCCCTTTTTTCCCCCTTTGTTTGTGTGTCTGTCGTTCCGGTTACAAACTTGTGAATCACAACAAATCCATTACCACCGTCTTCTACTCTTCTAATTTCATATACAAGTTTCAGGTGTCTGCAATTTGACAGTACAGTACTCCGAATCCAGATCCTCCGCTCCATCATACTGAATCTCCTGCCCAAATACATTGCCCTCATGAATGATGATTGGATGATGGTAAAAATGGTAGAAGAACACATTCAAACTTTCCTAGTCCTGCTAAAAGAAGTGGAGCATGAATAAGATGACTACTATAGCTATCCTCCTTTCAGAGCCGAGAGAGACTGCTCATTAACTGAAAATAAGATGGAACAGGTAATGATTGATGCCATGCATTGGACGCAGAGTCGCAGACTGAATGATTTTGTTGTGTTTGTTGTGCATGAAGTTATGTAATTGTGCACTGCCACTAATCATCTTTCTACAGAACACACTAAACTTAACTCAAGGTAAATTAAATTTTCCCCTTCTTGCAAATATTACATTTGTACTTCTCCTCCAGCTAGGTGATACATTGCTTTTAATTCAATACAGGAAGGGTACTCACTCAATCTGAGCAATGAGTATGATTGACACAACAGCACCGTCCATCATGATGATGGCGAAATAGACGGCCCGTTAACTTAAGATGAGAAGGAGCAGGTAATGACAATTAATGGCATGCATTGGACACCTGACTCTGAGTGATTGGTCTTTGTGTTTTTGTTGTTCGTTTGTTATGCACAAAGTGAAGTCAAAGTGTACTAGTAATCTATCTTTCTGTACACACTAAAGAATGACTCAAGTCAGTAATATTTCTACTCTTGTTGTGTAATCAAAATTTTACTTATACTGCAGGCCAATCTTCACAGTCAGTCAGTAAAAGTATCGGAGATGATGATGAAGTCAGGAGGATGTTTCTTGAGTGGCATAAAACGTAAAAGCCTAAAGGTAAACACGTCAACAACAACCACAGCAGACCCAAATGTCTGTGTAGAAGTGGAATAGAGTGTAGCGGTGGGATGTCTGCGGTGCATTGATTTTACTAACTTAAACTGTAAAATGCTATGTTTTGAATGGATAATGTGCTTTGCCTTTGTCCAACTCTTTAAAAAAAAAAAAAAAGTACTCTAAAGTCTTAACGTAGGATGTGCTACTGCTAAGCACTGTGGGCCGGCTCTCTCCTGGTATTGTTGAAGGTCAATGCTGGAAACAGACTAGAGTAGACTGAGATGATGCATACATGCCACCTCGGAAAGTGTTCTTGTTGCACTACACCATAAGGTGTGCATTTGTTTCAACTTTGTTTCTCAATATCCCCTTTGGTTTTCCATCTACAATTACAGGCCGGGCCTTGCCCTATACTTTGGAAAACATTACAATGCACACTTACCTTACCAATAAATCAACATTTTTTTTCCAGCCGGGCAGTGGCGAGTGGCGACTCGAGGCGACACACCCAAGATTGATGGACGAGAGGAGCAAGAGGAATGCCGAGATGCAAATCCAGTCCACATTCTTTACCAGGATAACACAGTAACAGTATCCACTTAAATCTTCTTTTAAATAATTTGATTAATATTTTGTATGCAATCTTTACAACAGTGTGTTCTTGGAGTTGTTGTTATCATCATTAGGTTTGGTCTGTGTTTACGATTCTTCCCTACCAATATTTAAAATTTCTATTTGCTATCTGTAAAAGTATTAAGGCCGGAACAACAGAACAAGAACCAGAAGTGTATGTAATCCGGGTCTCTCATCATCATGCATGCATTTCCTTTTTCTCCCTTAACATATGGATATGGTAGTCTTCAATGATTGTCGTTTGTTTCTCCATGCATACTGTTTTTCTATGTCAAACCCTTCCCAAAAACCCCCTTCCCATCCATTCAACAAACCCTAACCCTCTTCCCCCGGGCAGTGTGACTTATTGTCGAGGTGTGACTAAATTAAATGTACACCAATACTTAATCACACACTTGCTGGGGCGGATGTGGCGAAAGCAACAGTACTTCAATTTCAAGGCAGAGCGATGATCTTCTTCTGCTTGCCCACCCATGAGTAGGATATTTCAGAGGTTATTTTATTTAACAAAGGAACATATACCTCAGCATGAATTGCCGGCATTGATTGGATTTGTTTGTTGTCATTCCTCATATACAGCACTAACTGTTAGGTTGTAGGCCTAGTCAAGTGACTTGACACAACTATAGTTTGTAACTCTGTCTAGTAGGCTATCCCAACCACCATTATGTTTTGTTGTCAAATATTTGAGCATATTATTGTTGCTCGGTAAGTTCTGTACTGTACTTCATTCTACTACTCCTCTAACAGTCTCTCAAAGGCGATTAACTGTCTCCTTTTCTTTTTTTGCAAATGCTGCCGCCCTGCCAGTGTCGACTACTACTACTATGCTACCACCACCACCACCCCAATCATGGCATGTATGAAAAAGGAAACCATCTTCACCATGCAGCCAGTGCTGTGCCACAGTTGGACATAAACATCAAGCACCGGTAAGAGAGAAGTTTGGGGGAGGCAGAATTAATAATGGACATGTTGTCAATGATTTCATTTTCACACACCAGTCCAAAGAATGCATAAACTAGAGGACAGACTGAAAGTACTAGAAGGACAAGTCAATGAGTGAGGTGTGTCTCATCTATCTGTTTGTGTCTTATACAGTCAGCCAATTATTTAAATCAAACACAGGCTATGGGCGGCCATGCACCAGCAAGGAAACAATGTGATGTAAAACAGTTACCCCACCTACAAAACATTAACAACATTGCATGTAACATAGAAAAATATATTTAATTTACCCTAACAAAAATAAACTAAACCCACAAAAGCTGACCCAGCTCCCTCCCTAACCCCAACCAATGTCCATAGGAGAAAAAAGTCCGTAACACCCAAACAAGTTCCCACCCACCCACCCAAACAAGAATTAAAAAAGGGGCAGAACAAGATGACAGGGACTAAGTGGTGGGGCGGGACTCAAGGAGGACACGCATCTGGCCCTCTAAACGGGCGACGCGGCGTCTAAGGGTGCGGCAGTTGCAGCCACAGTGGGGGGGCACCGGAGATGGCACTATGGTGGCGGCGGGCAGCCGCCAGACGGTGGTGCCGTACCACTGGAGGGCGGTGGCTGGGGCCCGAGGCACTGGAGGAGGCTTGAACAATTGCTGCCGCAGTCTCCTCCTCCTCCTCGGCTAAGACCACCAGCCGCCGGTATTCCCGCTGGATTGCCTCCAGCTTCCGGCGCCGTGCCTTGGCGGCCAACTCCTTACGATTTTGTTTCGGAGTAGCTGTGTATCAAAAAGAAAAAAACAAGACAATTGTAAAATATACTCTTAGAAAAACAGTAAGACAAGTTAATTATTTATAATTATTTATACACATAGTGGCATGGTAGAATTCTAGTCTTCTAGTTCACTCTTCAAACGTCCCCAACAACTCATACTTACTTACGACATCGGATAGCGGGCGGACTTTGTCCGCCCGCCATCCTCACGCTAAAAAGGGTGGGAGTCCCGTGGGGACAATTAATTAGGATGATGCACCCGGCACAGTGGCGGGCGCATCCTGTTTTTTTTACGTTCTGGTTGGCATTGCCGAAAGCAATGCTAAAAATACATGTTGTGCTGCTTTTCCAAGCACAACATGACGGGCCCCGCACAGAGCCTGTCCCGTTTTGCTTTGAAAGGCGGGGTGTACCATAGCATAGGTAGGTACCCTCCATGGGGGCCCCAAAGCATACTCTGCAATGTCTGCATGCCTTTCCGTGGTGGACGGCAATGCCGCCACGCAAAGGCATTCCAAAATGCAGATTATATGGCTGGCGGTGTGTTCAGAGAGACACCACCGCCATATTGAACCCTTTTCCGCCTGGTTGACATGTGGGGGGTCTGAATATTTTCTACAGGGATGGCGGGAGGTTTGCCCCTGCAGTGTCAGCAGTGAATACCGCCGGCCCGGCGGGGGCAATACGCCCACCATCCTAATGGGGCCCTAAGTCACAACTGGACAGTATACATATACATACAGTACACCCTTGCAGTGAGTGTACTGTCAAGTTCAACAATAGTTAAGGATTATGAATCTAACTTACCACCGCCCACCACTGGTGCTGCCACTCCCCCTACCGCTCCGTTGCTATCTGCAGCAACTGGCGAATCCTCGCCCTCCCCGTCGCCTTCGCTGGCCCCGGCAATGGTGGTCGGTAGTGCGCCTAGAAAACATTACACATTTATTAGGCGTCATATACACCTCCCCCCTATTAATCAGTAGCAAGGTTGAAAAATGAGTTAATACTAACATACATCACTAGTACAAATCAGGTAGTAGTAGAGTAGACACTAATAGTTATATATGATCATTGTAGCCTTTGCTTAATTAGCCCTAGCCATGCTACCATTTTACTTTTACATGTGACGTTACCTTGCAGCTTCTTGTATAAGACACCTTTGAGCCCACATGAACTGCCTCACACTGCTACTGTCTAGTCTACGCGCTGCGTACAAGCGGTCAACAAAAACATTAACAAGCCACTTTTTTAGGAAGTACTGGTATACTGTTAGTCCATATTGCTTATCCATAAATGCTACACTTTTTGGCACGGCTGAGAAATGCTTGCAAGTTGCAATATACTAACGCACACAATTTCATTTTTCGCATTACAGACGGAAGATTCTCTTCTACGAACCAGAGCTTCTGAATGATGCAACAACTACCATTACTAGGTTCTTCTAAGGTGAGGGGTCCCTTCACTCACATCTTCATTTATAAATTTATATAAACTAAATTCCTAGGGGATGGTGGTGCTGCCTTCCACCACTGTTCAGTTATCATGATTTAATTCCCAAGTGTAACAATGTATATTGTTTTAATGTTATTGATTTTCCGGTTGGTGCTGCACTTTATAATCAAACAATGTACAGAGCTTCTCAATTGTGAAATAAACATTTTGAACTTACATAGACTTGGTGGTATTTGGTGTGGACTAACTTACACGAGTGAGCAAATTAAAGTAAGGGTGTGCATGTGCATTGCTTCCACGACTGAGAGGTTGGGTGTGTTATGTTCTGGGTTGTCTACTTGTTGGGTATCTTGAGGGGAGGGTTCGGAGACCTAATAGTTATGACAAGACAGTACTATAGTCAAGCAGTGGAATTGTGGTGGGTGCGGAATTTCTGATTGAGGTGTGCGAGGAAGGTCCAACCTACCATCACCAACATCCTATTTTCTGGTGCAAATGTCTGTGTATGTGCAAGATCCCTACAACAGTAGTAGTATGTCCTATAGGCTATCATATCAAAATAGTAATAACTCTGGTTGTGCTGTTGTTGCTGTGAATTTTCAAAGCCTCAAGATTAACAAAGACTCAAGATCAATAAGAGTAAAAGTAGTACAAGACGACGACCCAAAGGATTGGACTCAATGGCTCGAGCTACTGGTGAATATGAGTTTTATATTACAACCTTTGACATAAAGAGTGGCACTGGCCAACTGGGCAAGACTAGCTACTACAGTACAGATAGACTGATAGTATGTAGTAGTAGTAGTAGTACTGAGAGTCATCATAGCGGAGGCAGGGATAAGATTTTTGAAACCGTACAGATCGAAGGATAATTGGTGGTAAAAAAATAGCATTTGGAAACAAACAATAGTTCGTGAAAAATATGGGGCAGTAAAAGTTATGGAATAAGAAATATTATTAAAAACAAGAAGACTTACTGGGGCCAGTAGAAGAACCCTCATTGGTGTCCTCCTGGTGGTTGTCTGACTGTCCCGCCGACTGCCCACTCCATGTCTGTCTGCCCCTGGGTGCTGATGAACAGGAAAGATATAAGAAAGAGACAAACATTGATGGATGGTGTCAAACAAATACAATATTTTTCAACAACGGTCAAAAAACAATTATGTAAACAACAATTGCAATAACTAAATTGACCAATCTCATCTGGTCAACAAGTAATATCGGGGGATTCGCATTTCGACTACTTAAGTTACTATTTATCAACAGTAATCCAGTCTTCCATTCTGATTCCAGAATACTAAGTTACAACTAAGCCTAAGTACGACGTCCCACCCAACCTAGTCCACCTATTCCAGGCATGCCAATTGTACATTAAGTATGCATTTCCACTGTATTCCTCAACAATGCATATGGTCAAATCATGGAGGACACATGACTACATTTTTTGTATACACCAAATTTTGGTTTGATTGATTGATGCTGATCTGCTAGCGCTAAGCCTACCACCACTCATTGAACAAACTAGAAAAGGTTCTAATAAAGACTGCCGTACTAACAGCACGTCAAGTAACTGAGTGAGGGGGCATCACACATACCACTAACAAATTAGAAGCTCATACAAAGTGCCTAAACCTAAGTATCAATCCGCCCCTATCTATTAGTGACAGGACAAAGTAAGGAGTGGACTAGAGTCACTGTAGCATTACGTAACTTAATTTCTCTAAAATAAACTCGTAAAGAATCACGCTAAGCAAGCGCAAACGCAAAGCTGCAAACAAGTAAGATTAGTAGTAGCACAGAAGAGCACCTGTGTCATAATCAAAGAAGACTTTTAAACATAATTATCCTGGAATGTATTGTAAGCAGCAACATTCTAGCTGGTTGGAAGGAAAAAAAGATATTCGCAATATATAACACAGAGCAGAAGAACAGACACAAAGTTGTAATAATTAAATAGGTACTCACCAAGCCCCGGGATCTTCACTCCTAGCAGGTCCAGCAGGTCCTGCTCACGGTCCAGGATGTCAGACCACTGGTGCGTCAGCTGCGCCTGGGTGCGCCGGACCCCAGAGAAGTGCGACACTGCCAGGCGCACCTTCCCCCACCACTGCTGACGCTCCCGGAGGCCGTACCCGGACCCAGGCCTGCCACCTGCTGCCAGGGTTGAGGGGAGGTGGCGCTGCACAAAGAAAATTAGTGCAGCCAACTCCACCTCCCAAATAAGGCCCGTGCCTGCACCCCTTGTGGGCGCCGCCTTCCGCAAGGAAGGCGGTCGAGGCTCTGGCTGCGACGGCGAACAGCCCTACCCTTAGACATGGTTCTGGGGACGGGGCGGGAAAGAAAAGGTTAAAAAAATAAAGGAGTAAAGGAAAAAAATAGCAGGCAATAGAAAGAGAGAAAGAGTAGCTAAAAAACAAAAAAAAAGTAGACAAAAACCAAAAATATAGAAGCAGGAAAATAGTTAGAGAAATATTAAATGGCTATAAACAAAGGATTGAAAAGATTTTGGGAGGATTCAAAATCAGGCCCCAGAACCATGCAATAGAGTGAAAAACAAGATGGCCGCGCCCATTGCGACCACGTGCGCAAGTTCGCGCGATATTTTCTCCCCGAGCAAGCAAAAAGCAACGCGATCAAGTAAAAGCGGTCGCGAACAGGAAATAACTACCGCGAACGGGCGCGAACATGCATTGCGCGACCCGGAACAGGAAGTAAGCATCGCGAGAGGCGGGACAAGTGAAAACAAGATAGCCGCGCCCGTGAGCAACCGCATGGGTAAGTTGGCGACCCACGATCACGCAAAAAATACCGCGAACGGGCGGGATAAAAACTTCTGCGTCTTCGCGATATTTCCGGCGTGTTTGCGGAGATTTTTAGCATTTTCGCGATAATTTGCGAAACTTAATTTCGCAAATTCCGGCCACCCCTAATGTGGACAGGCAGGGTGGAGGTGGCAGGGACAGGTTACAGTAATCTGACAATGCTAGGCAGGTGGGAGGGGAGTGGCAGCTCAACAGAACACTCAGAGTAGATAGGAGTGGCAGGTCAATGGAACATGGTGGGAAAAAAGGATGGAGCAGGGGCATGCACAAAGACATCGGAGGGCAGGGGGAAGGAGAATAGGGGCAGCAAGCTAAGCACAGAGGCTAAGCAGGAGGTCAATGATGGGGCATAGAATTGGGCAATGGAGGGCAGGAGGAGTGGACTGGTACATCATGCTAAATGGAGTGCAGTGGCAGCACATCAGACCATGCATGGCAGGAGGGAGGAGGCTAGTCCATGGATTCAGACAACAGAGGATAGGGAGCAGGAGAATGGGGCAGCAAGCTAACTGTTCAGAGAAGGTGGGTATTAGGAACTTTATTGTTTTTAAAATGTGTGTCTGTGCGAACTACTTAAAATATGAACAAGTATGCAGCATAATCTCACTTTTATTCAGGAAGAAGAGGGCGTTTGTGACTGTGACTCCGGGCTCACTTGGCAGAAACACCCCCTGACCCTCCACCCCCCATCGCAAAATGTAATACCTGTGAAAAGGGTAGGTGTACTTTGCAACTGGGGAACCAGGTTGGAGTTTCTGCTTCAGCTCGACATTCTGTGATTCTGGTCAAATCACTTAATCTCCCCATGTCTACAACCAAAATGAATATGTTCCTGTGCGATGTAACCAATGCTTATGTAAAGCACTCCAATACCTCACAAGTCTACACTATATAAAACTGCAAAAACACAAAAAATAAGTGTTTTGCACACTTCTGTCATTGGGTTATACTTGGGCTACATCTTGGTGATATTTGGGCTACATTTGGGCTCTTTTGTCTCTGGTGGCCATCTTGGGAGATTTATTTGTTATGAAGTTTCCTAATTTCCTCATTTACTACAGTCTCCTCAGTAGGAAATACTTTCAGTTTTTTAAGCAGACATTCAGATGTGTCACACATTGCCATAAATTCTGAATGTTAGCACTCATAGTCCTGAGAGCACGATTGAAAATGAAAACTAGATATAGTGTATGGAATAAATTATGCACCAAAAAGTGTGATATAACATGAACCGGGCATGAAATATAATATGCAATACATTGTGCGCAATGACAGATTCATTGGAGAGCGCGAGATAGCACAGGCACTAGCGCGAGCTATGCGATATGCGCCTTGGAGTGTAACATGCACAGGGCAGTGTTGTGTAACCTAACTAGTCTCTAAAGTTGTAATATAATAAATGTGCTGGGGAGTGTAACGTTGCATATGCACTGTGACAAAGATATGGATCCCAGATTGTAATATGTATGGCATAGCGCTGTGCGTTATAACATAGGCATCGAGGAAGGCACGTTAGATGGGGCAATATAACCCGTGTGAAGGCAAGTGTGGCATGACATATTCACGGGGTGGTGTTACAGTACACATGGGCAAGAGAGTGTCATAGCATACGCACTAGCTGGTGGAATACAACACAGTGGTGTGTGGCACTCGGAGGGCACCGGTGGGTGTAAACAGCATTGGGCTCAGCCAGGAGCACGCTGTGACTCTCAAATGAGGTTGTCTCCTTTTCAGAGAGTAAAATAAAAAGTATTACACATCCGGCGGTGGATGTGTGTTTTATTAACCATGAAGGGGGTTTCTTGCATAGTTTTGGTCGAATTTTTGTTGAATCCCCTTTGAATGGCTTGGTGTGCGTGTGTAATAAATGTGCCCGTCAATAGCTACCCATGTTTGTATAAATAAACGACAAGGGTGTCTACTTGTTGAGTATCTACAGGCGGGTGTACCGGGATAAGGCACGGTAGGGTGTCAGACACGTCAGAGCTTCACTAGCGGTGTAAATACATTCCACGTGGATTCATTGTATGCATAGTCGCCTTTTAATTAATATCACGCAAATCGTCATGGTGATAGGTACATACGGTTTATCCAGCATGTCCTTGGTGTTTCTATAAATATATTAAAAAAAAAAAAAATTTAAAAACAATGTCCGGCCCTGGGGATTGGGTCCCCGGGGCCATAATTGGCCTGAGGGGGGCAACGCAGCCCCCCTCCTAAAGATTTTTTTTTTTAAAAAGGCCATGCCCTGGGGGTTGGGGTCTCCGGGGCCGATTAAGGCCTTGCGAGGGGGGCCACGCGGCCCCCTTCCAAATTTAAAATAAATAAATAAATAAATTAGGAGGCAGGCCCTGGGGGATGGTGTCCTCAGGGCCAATAAATTAGAAAAAGAAGGGGGGCCACACAGCCCCCCTTCTTAAAAAATAAAATAAATAAAAGACCGGCATCACACTGGAGGCCACGCCCCCTCCTTGCAGCACTCTGCAAAGGCGCCCCCTGGCGAGTTGTAAGTTGGGGAATTAATTCCCCTTTAATACTGAGGGTCCCTGAGGGCCAACTAGCCCAACAGGTATCTCCAGTATGTGCCAGGGAGCTGCGTTGCAGACAGGTGTTCTGAGGCCATGCCCCTTTTTACACCTCTCTGCAACGCAGCTCTGTGGTGCTTACTGGAGGTACCTAGTTGGCTAGTTTGACCCTGGGAACCCTTAGGATTCAAGGGGACTTAATCTCTCAACTTACAACAGCCACAGGGCGCGTTTACACAGTGGTGAAGGGAGGGGACGGGGCCTGAGGTGATGTGTGCAAACACGCCCTGTGGCGCGTTTTAAGTTGGGGAAATAATTCCCTTTCAATCCTGAGGGACCCTGGGGGCCAACTAGCCCACCAGGTGCTTCCAGTAAGCACCACTGTGCTGCGTTGCAGAGAGGTGGTGCAGGCCGTGCCCCTTTTTACACCTCTCTGCAATGGTGCTTACTGGACGTACCTAGTGGGCTATTTTGCCCCTAGAGACCCTCAGGATTCAAGGGGACTTAATCTCCCACCTTAAAACGGCCACAGGGCGTGTTTACAAAGTGGGGAAGGGAGGGGACGGGGCCTGAGGTGACGTGTGCAAACACGCCCTATGGCACGTTTAAAGTTAGGGATATAATTCCCCTTCAATCCTGAGGGCCCCTGGGGGCTAACTAGCCCACCAGGTGCTTCCAGTAAGCACCACTGCGCTGTTTTGCAGAGAGGTGGTCTAGGCTGTGCCCCTTTTTACATCTCTCTGCAACGCAGCTCTGTGGCGCTTACTGGAGGTACCTAGTGGTCTAGTTGGACCCTAGGGACCCTCAGGATTCAAGGGGCTTTATCTCCCAATTTAAATCGGCCACAAGGCGTGTTTACACAGTGGGGAAGGGAGGGGACTGGGCCTGAGGTGACGTGTGCAAACACGCCCTGTGGTGCGTTTTAAGAGGTAGTTTTAATCCCCCTGCCCTATTATATACTAGGTGCTTACAGAGGAGGTCATGCTAATCATAGGGGAACCCCAACGCATAGTGTTCCCTGGTGTATGTAGGTGTTTTCACTGCATTCTAAGTGTCTTTTAACATAGCACTGGCTCTAGGACTGGTTAGTCAGACTCAGTTACCACCAGTATCCATCTGAAAAAGTTGAGGGTACAGGATGATTTTGCAACAAGGCTTCTTTCTGCTCTTCTGTTTGTTCTTTCTGAACGTTATCCTTCTTCCTGCACTTTTCTTCATCTTTGAGGACTTCTGTTGCTTCTTTCTGCATTTCTTTTTTTTCTTTCTGTGCATTTTTTCTTCTTTCTTCAGATGTCCTATCTCTGTAGGCATAGTTAGAAATTAGCATTTAAAAAACCTTTGAAATTCACTGAAAAAACCATAGGTTTCAGGCACATTATAGTTAGGAATTAGCATTTAAAAAACCTTAGAAATTCGCTGAAAAAACCATAGGTTTCAGGGGCGTTATAGTTAGCTGAACTTTTCACTCGTACAAAACCATTGAAATGCCCCCGTTATAGTTAGTTCAGCTAACTATAACTCGCGTGCCCGCAATGCACTGCTGATGACATCACATATTACATCACTCATGACATGGTCAGGGACATCACTCATGACATCACTCATGACATCTCAAATGACATCACTGATGACATCACTGATGACATCATCCTTGTGATAGAGTGGCAGACCTCCTCTCACCCTAATATAACCTTTGATACACACATTCAAAAATAGAAACTAAAAATTTCAAAACAATGGACATACCAATACCAGTTACAACAACCTATTCAGTAATTCTAAGATCCACATGCACATCCACTCATTCACCAACAGTCCTATACAGTCACTCATACATGTACTCACTCATCATATGTACTCATACACCTATACATCCTGTTACACAACGCCACTCATCCATAGAGTTACTCACACACATAGTCACTCTTGCTAATAAAGAATCAAACATCCATTTACTTGCATATACAGTTATACACACACCACCACACTTACTTCTACAGAAACTTACACATACTTAGTCTTTTAAACAATCACTTATATAAACACTTACTTATTCATACAGGAACTCTCCCAATCTCTCACTCTCACATATACTCACTTATATAAACCAATAGTCACATATACTAGCTTACAACATATGTAGTTACTCATAAAGACACCATTGAGACAGTCATTCACTCACTAACACACCCATACACACACTCATCCACTCATACAGTCCTGCACACATGCTGTCTTCAACACATGCAAACAGTGAGTCACTCATTCATGCACCTATGCACTATGTAATACCCCCCACTGAACCATACAGACACTCAGACACTCATACTGATACTCAAAAAACCAACTAATAACCTATATAGACACTCATGTAGCTACTCACCAACCCATGCAGCCACTTATACACAAAGTGAGAGACTGATACAGATATTTACATATTTAAACATTACTCACTAAGCCATGTATTTACATATTTAAACATTACTCACTAAGCCATGTATTCACTAAGATACACTTAATCAGTCAGTTATACAATCAATTTTTCAAAAACAAATCATCCATTTAGACACGTATATACCCATTTATTCTTCCATCGACCTTGAGATATACATATATAAAACATATTTAATTTTCAGAAACACACACATTCACTGAATGATGTCATCAGTGATGTCATCAGTGATGTCATTTGAGATGTCATCAGTGATGTCATGAGTGATGTCAGAGCGGAAACTCTGAAAGAAATTGAACGCATAAATGGGCTATTGGAAGGATTAGATCAAAAGGATCTGATAATAAAAGGTTGTGTGAACATTAAGGTATGTATTAAAAAACATGATGAATTAATTAAGGCAAGGAAGGTCTTCAAATTCGTACGTGATGAAAACAATAATGAGACAGGACGAGTGTTTACTTTTTCAAAAATGTTCGATACATTCAAGAGAGAAGCATTAGCCACCAGAATGCCCACTGCTCAAACGGCAATACAAACAGGTAATGTCCTTAAAACATCCAATTTAGATGTAAGCTCTGTTCTAAGTAGCCGTGAATCTGAAGACACTAGATAGCCAGGATCAAGCTTGCAGTCGATGTTGGCAACCAATCTAACACAAGCTGAGGAACTCAAATTTTTAAGGCAGGATCAACAACAGACCTAATGGCCTCGGAAGCCTCAACCCAAACAGGGAGGGGAGGAACCAACGAAGGAGGGCTAGGCGGAGGAAATCAAGGCAACAACAAAAACAGAGGGGCACAAGCGAAAAAATGGACACAGTAGTTTCACCTACTGACAATACTGTCATCAATCTAACTGATACTGCCTTAGCATCGGCTGAGGTACAACTGTTATCTCTTGGTTTAACATACTGCCCAGAGAGCAATTTTTAATACAACCAATCAAGGGTGGATGTATATAAATTTATTCGCAAGCTGAAACTTATAAAATGTTATCAACTAAAGAATTCAATGACCAGTAACAACAGTGTAACAGCTACCAAGGATGCCACTACCAATTTACAGGCAACTGACGTAAACACATTACGGCTTTTACATTCTTTAGCCAATGACAATGATGACTCTACCAATTCCACTCAACAGGACCTGATGGAGGCTTGTATCAATATCAGCAGCACAGTATGTAGCCCTTTCCGCCCAGTTTCCACTTTTGTATCAGTCATGCCAAAAGATCCAATGGATGTATTCAGCGAACAATTAGTGGATGAGCTGAAAACATTAAATATATCTATCAATCGAAGGACACATCAAAGGAGGCATCAAGAAGTACAATACTCCAACTTAATGAGGGAAACTAAGAGACAACAACGATATAGTAATTAAAAAAGCGGATAAGGGCGGGAATATTGTCTTACGGCCAAAACAACTATGCATGGAAAAAGCAAAATGGCATTTAGATGATGTAGCTTGCTACAGAAAAGTATCGGTTCAGGATTTACGACAAGAAAAAGAGATGGTATTCAATGAATTGGCCCAATGGAAACAAACTGGCTTGCTGACCAAAAATGAAGTTAGTTATTTGAAATGAACATCCGGTAACTCCTGTTCTCTACTTCATTCCGAAAGTCCATAAAAACATTACAACTATTCCAGGAAGACCCATTATTTCGGCAAAAAGAAGTCTTTTTGACCCAATGTCAAAATATATGGAATTTTTCTGCAAGAATATGTATCAGGGGTTACCTTCATTCATCAGATATACTGGTGACTTTTTAATAAAACTACAACCTATTGAATGGGACAAAGATCACTCATTCATAGTTATGGACATAACATCTCTATATACGAGTATTCATCATGGTGATGGAATTGAAGCTGTGAAACACTTCCTGGATCAAAGATCCATACACCTGGATGAACACAATCGAATTGTTTTAACTATGATCGAAATGTGTTTAAAGAGCAACTATTTTCTTTTCATCAGGGATGTATATCAAGAATTAATGGGAATGGCCATGGGTGCATGCTTCTCCCCCAGCTACGCATGTCTCCATGTTGGCTGGTGGGGGGAGCATATCCAAAAGTTGTAGCATAAAATCATGTGGGATGGTCATGTGAAACATTGAAGTATGTGTAGTGTGGAAGGGCACTAAAGAGCAAGCAGAAACATTTGTCAGCTCAATCAACAACAATACATTTAACTTAAAACTCACTGCACAAATTAGTTTCAGCAGTATAGAATTTTTAGATGTATGGCTATATATTGAGGGTGGAAGGGTACACACTAAACTCCACAGAAAAAGCAAGGCAGGGAACTCTATTCTTCATGCGAGAAGTGCACACCCAAGGCACTTGATTTGAAGTATCCCCTATAGGGAGTTTTTAAGAATGCGCAAAATCTGTAGCCCTGAAAGAGATTTAGAGCAATGCCAACAGGAAGCAGTACAATGCTTTATATAAAAGCACTGATGTAAATACAGTCCTCACTAAAGCCAACACTCACACCAGAAAAACCTGCTTAATTACAACAGAGACAAGATTAAACTTGTTCCTTCATTTAGTAGGCAGTTACTGCTTACAGTAGGCAGGAAAAACAAATCAGGCAAATCATCAGTACTCAGTGGCCTATTGTACTGACTGACATTACATTAACCCCTTTGCTGCTAGGCCTTTTCCCCCGTGTGCTAAGCCTTTTTTTGGTTGTTTGGGGTAGTTCGCACTTAGGCCCCTGTAACTTTTTGACCACAAAAGGTATCCACGCCATTCTTGCGTCATTTTCTTCTAACATCATGGGGATTTTAAAGGTACCCAAAGTTTGGTGATTCCCCTGGAGGAGACTTAAAAATGAGCCAAAATACATCTACATTTTGGTGCTTTGGGGAAAAATGAGAACAAAGTGCTACAGATGAAAGCATCTGTTTTTTTCCCTGTAAATGGTATCAACAAAGGGGTTGTAGTGCTATCTTCACTATCTTCCTAGCTTTCAGGGACAAGCAGACTTTTGTCATAAAACCAACATTTTTTACACAGTTTTGGCATTTTTCTGGGACATAACCTATGTTTGCTATTTTTTGTTCTTTCAAGCTCATTCCAGTTAATCCAGTTAATGGTAAAAATGGGTATCAAACCAATGATGGATCCTAGAAAGCTATACATTTCTGAAAACTAGACATAATTCTAAATTTAGCAAGGGGTCATTTGTGTAGAACCTTCAAGGTTTTTGTATAGAAATTAACAGTTGAAAATAGAAACAATTGAAAATGAGTTAAACAAAACAGCCATTTGTGCCAACGTTTTCACCTGTAGCTTCTACTAAGTATGACAGATATTTCAAAGCAATATACCGTTACATCCGATGCACCCTTCTGGTTGTGGGGATATGCCGAGCTTGCAAGTTCGGAGTTAATACCACTGAATACATAACGGCATTTAGCAATAAACCTATTAAGCTCAAAGGTCACTACACGTGTCGAACTGATCAAACCATCAATGTATTAGAGTGCTTTTGTGGCCTGAAATACGTGGAGAGCACCAATCTCCAGGTATTCAACAGAATATTGCAACATTTGAGAGAGGTGGTAAACTCAGACCCAAATTACCCAGTGGCCAAGCATTTAAAATTAGTTCATCATAACAATCTCAGTGAGCTAAAATACTTTGTGATAGGTGCAGTTCTATTATCTAGACGAGGTGGAAACAGGGAAAAACTACTGTGGCAACTGGAGTCACAGTTTATTTTACAGTTAGACACTAAGATGCCGAATGGTTTGAACACCAGAGAAGATCTACACAATTTCCTTTAGTATGGCAGTAGTGAGTCTACAGATTGTGCTTCTTACCACCTACTAGCAGGCCTGTCCGTCAATACTTGTTAATGAGTTTTTATTATGTCTTAAAAGTATATTTTGTATATTTCTAGTCATCAGTGTAGATAGAGACTTGTTGTAAATAATTTTGATATATGAAGGAGTTCTTCTACACTTAGCACTTTAGTGAGGTATGGGATTATGCAATATAGAGGGGGTCTCTGCGTCATCTTTAACATCTATATTTCAAGTATGAAGGGATTTTGGCAGTCCACGCGGCATACCCATACACTTACCTACTCCCTGCTGACGAGAGGCAACTACCTCGAAACACGTGTCCAGGGATGGCTAATGCGACACTTACTTTCTTCAAACACTGTGGCACAGGCGTACTCGCCGCCGCCACTACATGGACCACAGTTCCTCAGGGCAACTGGCTGGTGGGACGAGCAGGGTGCGGCCAATTGGATTTGATGTATTATGGCTCCCTTGAGCCATCGGGCTGACGAGCCCTGGACCAGCACCTGCGCGCCATGAGAGGTACTTTACCTGTTAATACTTTTTGGCAGTCCACGCGGCACCCCCATACACTTACCTACTCCCTGCTGACGAGAGGCAACTACCTCGAAACACGTGTCCAGGGATGGCTGATGTGACACTTACTTTATTCAAACACTGTGGCATAGGCGTACTCGCCGACGCCACTACATGGACCACAGTTCCTCGGGGCAACTGGCTGGTGGGACGAGCAGGGTGCGGCCAATTGGATTTGATGTATTATGGCTCCCTTGAGCCATCGGGCTGACGAGCCCTGGACCAGCACCTGCGCGCCATGAGAGGTACTTTACCTGTTAATACTTTATGGCAGTCCATGCGGCACCCCCATACACTTACCTACTCCCTGCTGATGAGAGGCAACTACCTCGAAACACATGTCCAGGGATGGCTAATGCGACACTTACTTTCTTCAAACACTGTGGCACAGGCGTACTCGCCGTCGCCACTACATGCACCACAGTTCCTCGGGGCAACTGGCTGGTGGGACAAGCAGGGTGCGGCCAATTGGATTTGATGTATTATGGCTCCCTTGAGCCATCGGGCTGACGAGCCCTGGACCAGCACCTGCGCGCCATGAGAGGTACTTTACCTGTTAATACTTTTTGGCAGTCCACGCGGCACCCCCATACACTTACCTACTCCCTTCTGACGAGAGGCAACTACCTCGAAACACGTGTCCAGGGATGGCTAATGCGACACTTACTTTCTTCAAACACTGTGGCACAGGCGTACTCGCCGTCGCCAGTACATGGACCACAGTTCCTCGGGGCAACTGGCTGGTGGGACGAGCAGGGTGCGGCCAATTGGATTTGATGTATTATGGCTCCCTTGAGCCATTGGGCTGACGAGCCCTGGACCAGCACCTGCGCGCCATGAGAGGTACTTTACCTGTTAATACTTTTTGGCAGTCCACGCGGCACCCCCATACACTTACCTACTCCCTGCTGACGAGAGGCAACTACCTCGAAACACGTGTCCAGGGATGGCTAATGCGACACTTACTTTCTTCAAACACTGTGGCACAGGCGTACTCGCCGACGCCACTACATGGACCACAGTTCCTCGGGGCAACTGGCTGGTGGGACGAGCAGGGTGCGGCCAATTGGATTTGATGTATTATGGCTCCCTTGAGCCATCGGGCTGACGAGCCCTGGACCAGCACCTGCGCGCCATCAGAGGTACTTTACCTGTTAATACTTTTTGGCAGTCCACGCGGCACCCCCATACACTTACCTACTCCCTGCTGACGAGAGGCAACTACCTCGAAACACGTGTCCAGGGATGGCTAATGCAACACTTACTTTCTTCAAACACTGTGGCACAGGCGTACTCGCCGTCGCCACTACATGGACCACAGTTCCTCGGGGCAACTGGCTGGTGGGACGAGCAGGGTGCAGCCAATTGGATTTGATGTATTATGGCTCCCTTGAGCCATCGGGCTGACGAGCCCTGGACCAGCACCTGCGCGCCATGAGAGGTACTTTACCTGTTAATACTTTTTGGCAGTCCACGCGGCACCCCCATACACTTACCTACTCCCTGCTGACGAGAGGCAACTACCTTGAAACACGTGTCCAGGGATGGCTAATGCAACACTTACTTTCTTCAAACACTGTGGCACAGGCGTACTTGCCGTCGCCACTACATGGACCACAGTTCCTTGGGGCAACTGGCTGGTGAGACGAGCAGGGTGCGGCCAATTGGATTTGATGTATTATGGCTCCCTTGAGCCATCGGGCTGACGAGCCCTGGACCAGCACCTGCGCGCCATGAGAGGTACTTTACCTGTTAATACTTTTTGGCAGTCCACGTGGCACCCCCATAAACTTACCTACTCCCTGCTGACGAGAGGCAACTACCTCGAAACACGTGTCCAGTGATGGCTAATGCGACACTTACTTTCTTCAAACACTGTGGCACAGGCGTACTCGCCGTCGCCACTACATGGACCACAGTTCCTCGGGGCAACTGGCTGGTGGGACGAGCAGGGTGCGGCCAAGTGGATTTGATGTATTATGGCTCCCTTGAGCCATCGGGCTGACGAGCCCTGGACCAGCACCTGCGCGCCATGAGAGGTACTTTACCTGTTAATACTTTTTGGCAGTCCACGCGGCACCCCCATACACTTACCTACTCCCTGCTGACGAGAGGCAACTACCTCGAAACACGTGTCCAGGGATGGCTAATGCGACACTTACTTTCTTCAAACACTGTGGCACAGGCTTACTCGCCGTCGCCACTACATGGACCACAGTTCCTCGGGGCAACTGGCTGGTGGGGCGAGCAGGGTGTGGCCAATTGGATTTGATGGATTATAAATTATTGATAGTGCCATATAATGATAGCTATGTGTGTGGTTCCAAGATGATAATGTTAAATGTCTGCATGACCTTGTATTTATTACACAAGTAGTTTGCAGCACATAAGCACTTTTTTTAAATAGCACTTCTGGCAATTTGCTATACGTAAGCACTAGCACTTTCTTTATATCATTACAGTGAGATGTTACATTGACTATTTTAATTCATTTGGGGATTTCTCATTAATTAGAATGAATCATATGCATATAACCATGGATATCAGTCACAAGACCGATACTAATTATATTGTGAGTTCTTTTTGAGAGATCCATGTTTTAAAAATAATTTTGTCATTTTTTAACAACATGAAGCACTGTATGCATTTATATAGATCTTAAAAGCAAAAGTCAGTTGTTTATGTCTATCAGCATTGCAATGCCTAATTATGCACGGGTGTTTGGTGGTCACTATTTAAACAGAATGATTACAGCAGCGTGTCATGTAAACAAGACCGCGCTTGAGCGGTCGTGACGCGTCATGCTAGGTACTGGCCTGGAATAGACTGGTTGCTATGGACTGACTTGTTCTGAATTAAAGCACTGCAATTTATAATCAACGCCTGGTGATCCGTACCTGTTTGGCCTCGTCATAAATTTGCGGGGAGCCAGGATTGTGTTTTTCACATACATACATAAATGCATGCATACATACATGCATATACATACATATATATATATTCACTGAAAAAACCATAGGTTTCACACAAGTTATAGTTAGCTGTACATTTCACTCGTAAAAAACCAATGAAATTCCACGTTATAATTAGTGCAGGCAACTATAACTCACGCGACCGCAATCCTCTGCTGATGACATATGTGTCTTTATGAAAAAAAAATATTTGTAATATATGTATAGCTAAAATTTAATGGAAGAAGACATGGGCAAATAAGTGTCTAAATACAGTATTAGCATCAGCAGAGGATTGCGGTCGCGTGAGTTATAGTTGCCTGCACTAACTATAACGTGGAATTTCATTGTTTTTTTACGAGTGAAATGTACAGCTAACTATAACTTGTGTGAAACCTATGGTTTTTTCAGTGAATTTGCAAGGTTTTTTAAATGCTAATTCCTAACTATAACGTGTGTGAAACCTATGGTTTTTTCTGTGAATTTGTACGTTTTTTTAAATGCTAAGTTACTTTACGCCATTCGTGCCGTGCGCGCCCACTTCACGCAGTTCGTTCCGAGCGCGCACGGTGCGCTTCGCGCACCATGCACGCACCACGCGCCCACTTTACGCAGTTAGTGCCGTGCACGCACGGTGGGCACGCGGTGCGCTACGTGCACCGCGTGCCCACGTTACGCTGGATGGGCCATGTACGCAAGATGCGCTTCGCGCACTGTCCGCACACGGAGGACAGATTATGCGCTTCGTTGTGAAAGGTTATCTATTAAATGTTCAAATTTACTTCCTGGTTTTGACCGATTCGAATGTTTACTTTGATCTAACAACCAATCAGATTTGAGCTCGCGCACGGCACCGTACGCGTACGGTAAGCTTACGGTAAGCGCACGGTAAGCGCACGGAGCGCGCTTACAGATATATATATTGATTTAAATGCTATTTTCTCAGGAACTACTGAACAGATTTACACCAGACCTACAAAAGGCACTTCCTTGACCTTATGGCTACCTCTCTGCCAAATTACAAGTAATTCTGTTCAGCCGTTCGGGCTGTAGCTGTGTCTAAAGGTCCTATGGAAAAATGCATGGGGAAAATGCATTTTGGGACCCCCCTTTTTTCTCAGCCCCCGCTTGACGAATCACCCCGAGACTTTCAGGGTAGGAGCGGAGCGTAGCGCCCCATTAGTTTTGAAAATTTCGCGAGGATTCGTCAACCGGCGCAAAAGTTATTCAAAATAGAATGTTGCGGATTTCCTATGGAAACAGGGTCCTATAATACACACACACACATATATATATTCAGTGAAAAAACCATAGGTTTCATACACGTTATAGTTAGCTGGACATTTCACTCGTAAAAAACCAATGAAATTTCCCCGTTATAGTTAGTTACGCTAACTATAACTCGCGCGCCCGCAATGCACTGCTGATGACGTCACATATTACAACACTCATGACATGGTCAGTGACATCACTCATGACATCACTGATGACATCTCAAATGACATCACTGATGACATCACTGATGACATCATCCAGTGAATGTGTGTTTTTCTGAAAATTAAATATGTTTTATATTTGTATATCTCAAGGTCGATGGAAGAATAAATGAGTATATAAGTGTCTAAATGGATGATTTGTTTTTGAAAAATTGATTGTATTACTGACTGATTAAGTGTATCTTATTGAATACATGGCTAAGTGAGTAATGTTTAAATGTGTAAATACCTGTATCAGTCTCTCACTTTGTGTATAAGTGGCTGCATGGGTTGGTGAGCAGCTACATGAGTGTCTATATAGGTTATTAGTTGGTTTTTTGAGTATCAGTATGAGTGTCTGAGTGTCTGTATGGTTCAGTGGGGGGTATTACGTAGTGCATAAGTGCATGAATGAGTGACTCACTGTTTGTATGTGTTGAAGACAGCATATGTGCAGGACTGTATGGGTGGAAGAGTGTGTGTATGGGTGTGTTAGTGAGTGAATTGCTGTCTCAATAGTGTCTTTATGAGTAACTACATATGTTTTAAACTAGTATATGTGACTATTGGTGTATATAAGTGAGTGTATGTGAGAGTCAGAGATTGAAAGAGTTCCTGTATGAATAAGTATGTGTTTCTATAAGTGATTGTTTAAAAGACTAAGTATGTGTAAGTTTCCATAGAAGTAAGTGTGGTGGTGTGTGTATAACTGTATATGCAAATAAATGTATGTTTGATTCTTTATTAGCATGAGTAACTATGTGTGTGAGTAGCTTAACTAACTATAACGGGGAAATTTCATTGGTTTTTTACGAGTGAAATGTCCAGCTAACTATAACGTGTGTGAAACCTGTGGTTTTTTCACTGAATTTGCAAGGTTTTTTAAATGCTAATTTCTAACTATAACGTGTGTGAAACCTATGGTTTTTTCAGTGAATTTGCAAGGTTTTTTAAATGCTAATTCCTAACTATAACATGTGTGAAACCTATGGTTTTTTCAGTGAATTTGCAAGGTTTTTTAAATGCTAATTTCTAACTATAAAGTGTGTGAAACCTATGGTTTTTTCAGTGAATTTGCAAGGTTTTTTAAATGCTAATTCCTAACTATAACATGTGTGAAACCTATGGTTTTTTCAGTGAATTTGCAAGGTTTTTTAAATGCTAATTTCTAACTATAACGTGTGTGAAACCCATGGTTTTTTCAGTGAATTTGTATGGTTTTTTAAATGCTAATTCTTACCTATAACATATGTGATTCCCATATTTTTTTTAATTGATTTTGTATGATTTTTTTATTATAAATTCTTATATTAAATGTGTTTTTTTAAAAAAAAAAACAAGTTTTTTTTAAAACTTTTTATTCTCTTAAAACACTATGTTTTTCTTAAAAAAAATCTGCAATATATCAAGTTTTCTCTTTTTTTTTTTTACCAAACAGGTAAGATATATTAGTATAACATAGAAAATAGTTTTTTTTTTTTTTTTTTTTTTAGTGCGCGTACGGTAAGCGTACGGTAAGCGTACGGTTTACGCAATGTCCGTAATTTATCTACTCTGTTTGCGTATAGTTATGCAATTTGCGTAGCCGCGCGTACTGTGCGTGGGGCGCGTAGGCGTGTACGCTACACGCGCACGTTACGCGGAAGTGTTGTGGAGTGACTGTTTTGCGCATGCGCGCGAGCGCGTGTCTTTTTTACGCGCATGCGTACTTTTACCGTAAGCGCACCGTAAGCGCACCGTAAGCGTAACGTACGCGCACGGTGGGTCATGTGATCATGAAACACAACTTTTGATTGGTTGAAACTACTTTCAGTTCTAGAACTCTCCTACACCACACCCATTCCCCTCATTTCTGCTTGTGATCCCTTAGGAGAAGGAGCTGACTTGTCTTTGTGATACGATGGCAGACCAGCACTCTTCTACTGAGAGTGAGGCTAGCAGCACCACCATCAGGCAGAGAAAGAGGAAACAGAAGAGCTCTTTCATATGGGAGTATTTCAGTTTTCCAGAGGGTGAGAAAAAAGTCAATGCTGCTTTGGTGACTTGCAAGCTGTGCCAGCGTGTACTTTCGAGAGGTAATCCCAACAAGAAGTATTCCTTCGGGAATCACACTATGTTGAGACACCTTGAGGATGTGCATCCTAGGACACATGCACGACATACTAGAGGCAACCCTTCAGTAAGTCGAGCAAGCACATCAACAGCAGCTCAGCCGAGTCCTTCTTCGGAAGCTCAGCTGAGCCCTTCATCTGTGGGGGCAGATTCACCTTTTTCTGATCCTCTGTAAACGAACCCTCGGTTTGGTAGGGTTACTATGCGGTGTTCATTTTGCCATGATCTAATTGTTCATAGGGAGACCAGTGTTCCCCTCATTAACAACAAAATAGACCAGCACAAATGTCCAACCAGCTAATGTTCCCATACTTCCTTTCCTCTGTCCCTGCATGAACACAACGGCTCTTTTAAGAGCCAACCTTACCTCTCAACTTTTTTTTATTTTTTATTTAAAACTTTTTTTTTTTTTTTTTTAAAACACTAAAAATCAATTACCACATCTCAAGATGCTTGAGGAATTAATAACTAAATACTAAAAATCTTTTTGAGATAAAGTGGAAGAAAGAGACCTTCTAATTTCTCAGTTACCTGTCCCACCCAACAATTTAATTTTTAATTAAAATGTAATTGAAATTACTTGAAAAAATGGTTGGTTTTTTTTGAAAATTTTCTTTCACAATCTGAAAAAAAAGAAAAAAGTATTAATATTTAATAAATCAATATATAACACAGTACACGTATTTACATATTTTTCCCCAAAAATGTTTTGCCTTTTTTTTGCTGTTTTCAGAATATATTGCATTTCACTATAAATTGTGAAAGCAATTGCATTCATCATTTAACAGCGGGCAAAAAAAAAATAACAATCTCAAAGATTGTTTTAAAAAAGCCCACTATCTCTTTTTACTTAAACATAACATTATAGAAATGCATAATATTCTAAAAAAATATCATCTAATATCAATACTTATTTCTTTAAAATACCGTCTGACATTTTTGTTTCAGAAGTATAATCACAAAAATATATCTCAAATAACTCCACAATACATCTGGTTCCATTTCCTTTAGGCCAAATAGTAATTTTAAAATTCTTTTTTGATTACATTTCCAATGGTAATCCAATAAAATTCTAACGTTTAAATTGTACAGATCTCACCGATTCTCTGTAACATTTTGGTTTCCGAAAGATTAATTAATAATTAAATAAGTCCACAATACAATTATTTACCTTTCCTCATGGCCAAATAGTAATTTTAAAAATCTTTTTTGAATAAATTTCCAATGGCAATCCAATAACATTCCAAAATTTAAATTGTGCAGATGTTACCGATTTTGTCTAAATTTTTGGTTTTCCAAAGTTTCATTAAAAATTTAAAAAGTCCACATTACAATTGGTTCCCTTTCCATTAGGCCAAATGATAATTTGAAAAATCATTTTTTTTAAAATTCCAATGGTAATCCAATAAAATGGTAAAATTGTTTTGTACAGATCTTGCCAAGTCTCTCTAAAATTTAGGTTTCAGGAAGATTAGATAGGAATTTGCTAAATCAAAAGGCAAACGTTGCTTGAAAATCAATTGGGAATCATTACACAGTGTCCAGCCTTTTTCACATTTAAGATAAACTGTGTAATGTCCAGAAGTAACAGTAGGTCCTTCATGGAAAATTATTGCAACTGTTACAAAAGTTTTTCCTGAAATTGATAATTGCTGTCCTGTAAACTTCTTTATTAAAGTATCCAATTTTGAACCATCAGCTTTACATCGTTGCATCATTAAAATTACATATTGTCCGTATTCCTTTAAAATTAACGTTGAAAACATTTCAGATTGACACTCACCGCATTCCATGTTATGATTAGCATCTTTAACTAATTTAGCAAAAGTGACTGTTTTACTTTCTGGCAATGTTAAATAAATAAACCTTTCAGAATCAACATTAGAGCCACATGTATTGTAACAGTTTTCACAACTATGTTCCCATTTATAAGAGACACCAAACATATTTTCAATGGGAACCCCTTCTTCTTCCAGTACCTGAAGAAAAAACATCAAGAATTCCTGTGCGTCTTGCTGTACATTTTGAGAAAACTGTGTTCGTACTGAACATACATCTAAAAGTTTTCTAATTTCAGTAGCACTTTCTATTTGAGTTTTATCATAACTCAGCTTTTGAAAAAGGAGACTCAACTCAGAACAGAATCTTTTTCTCTGATTTACTATTATCTGCTCTTGCACACTTTCTAGATAAAATGCAACATTCAGCACTACATTAGCGTAGCAGTTGACACCAGAGCTATTTTCAAAATGACATCCTAAAACCTCTTCTTCATTTTCCTTTTTCTTTTTGCTTGCAATTACATCACTCCTCTTTTTTTTCCTCCTCTCTACATCTTCATTACAGATATTCTCATTTCTCCTTTTACGAGAAACTACACGTTTCTCCAACACAGGATACTGACCTAAATGAGGAGCATAGGTTCTTCTTAATCTATTATACTCCTTTACACAATTTGTATCAGCACTAACTTTTGAGTCATCAAAGTCTATCATGAATAAACCAGATAATGTTTTCACTCGTGACAAAGCTACATAAGCCATACCTTCTTTGAACACAGTTGAACCAATGTTCACAAAAGCACAATCTACAGTCAATCCTTGAGACTTGTGAATAGTTACAGCATATGCTAGCGAAAACGGAAACTGCTTCCTACGTACATATAAGTCTTTCACAAGCATGAAACGAACTGAACAATGACAAATGTCTTTAACTTCTTCTATCTGATCAAATTTTATTTTTAAACATTCAATTCCATCTTTTTTCTGATAATTAATAAGACCCACAACTCTTCCCATAGCTCCATTAACTAAACCTTTTTCAACATCCAAATTTCTCCTTAAAAATACTCTACAGTTCATGCAAACATATAGATTTTTTTCTAATCCAGCTGTTTTGGAAATGTTCTTCTCTAGTGAATCCAATTTATTTTTCAGTGTGCCTGTTAATGTGATAGTAATTCTTCCATCCTCAATTTTGTCCACTGCTTCCAATTTCCTGATATCTTCCTTTTCCAATTTTAAAAGCTCCTCATTGAATATTGAGCATTCACGTAGAGTTGGCATTAAGCAGATGACACTTTTCTTTTCTGCAATGTTCTTGTATATCTTCTCTGCAACTATTTCTTCCTTTGGAAATAAATTATGTAGCAGCCGACTCTGTAATGCTTTTTTGCCAACTTCTGTGAGTAGTCCAATTCTGATATCTTTCAGAATACTTCCATATTCTTCATCGTTTGCTTGCCTCATATTAGTAGTAAGTTCCTTGTACTCAAAGAAGGACCAAATATTTGCATTACCGATGCTTCCCAATGACTTCTTTGTGTCTTCATGTGTCACAGTATTAAACACTGGTTGTCCTTTAACTGGAGTAAGTTGTAGAAGATCCCCAAAAACGATGACATGTTTTCCACCAAATAACACGTCATAGTCTGTCCTTAGAATTTGCTGCATTCTTAAATGCACAAAGGCAAGCATTAAGTTTGATACCATGCTCACCTCATCAATAATGAGAAGTTGCATCTTCTTCAATACTCTTGAAACTTCCAAGCATGCTTCTCCAGTTAGCTTGTTGTATTGTATTTTGTTCACATGCTCCACTGGTAACATTAGCAAACGATGTAAGGTGATTCCTTTTATGCTATATGCTGCTAACCCAGTTGGAGCAGTAACCACACAAGACAAAGTAGAATCCGTTTTTTGCTGTAGGTAGCTTCTGATGACTTTTATTAGGAAACTTTTTCCAGTTCCAGCTTGTCCGCTTACATACATCCTGATTGGATGAAATGATGTGCATGAGCACTCTTTTTTTTCATGTAGAAATCCGTGATCAATTTTGCTTCTGATCTCTTCATAAATTTGTTGCTGCTCTTCATTCAGTTGTCTTTCCAAATTTTGTAAGTCTATAAATTCTTCTTGAGCTTGATTCATAGCCGTTTCCACTTCATTCATGGCTATTGATGCTTCATTTTCAACGATTGGTTGTCCTAGGGGATCTTGACTGAGTGTTCCTGAACTTTGGCTGTCTTGAGAACTGTCTCTAGCTACTTCAGCTGCAATTGTAGTTTCCTGTTCAATTTCTTCATTTAACATTTGCAGATAAGTTGAGAATGTACTGCATTGTATGCTGTCTTTGCAAGCATTAAAAGAATCTTCATAGCTTTGAAATTCTCCCAGTAGTTCATCCTCTGTACGCCATGGTTTAAACAGCTGTAAAAGAGCCAAGTAGTAAAATTCCTTTTTGTCAGTAGTGTCGCAACTCAGCTTCCTGTGATTTATCAAACTTCCTTTTGTTTGCTTCACCAAACATCCTTCCTCACCAATGACTTTATATTTTCCATTGTTGATGTCTTCTGCGGCTTTCCGTGAATAAATGTAGTTCTGCAGCACTTCATAGAGACACATGTTCTCCAGATGATGACTTCTTTTTGGATAATATGTGTCCAACATGTTTGATTTCAAAATATCTGTACTTTCTGGGTCCTTCTCGGCCAAATATTCAATTTCTCCAACAGATTTCAGTACCCGATTTCTCATTGCTGCAAGGCCTAAACTTGCCCAAATTATTCTTCTTGATTTCGAGTAGAGACTTGCAGAAGATAACCTATCTGAACATTCGTAGGATCCAATTTCTCGATGCGATAACATCTTTAAACTGAAACTGTACAGCTTCTTACTGACAGTCTTCTCGTGAGAAATCTCTTCCCACATTTCTTTCAATTCAGTTTTTTCAGATTTAGTAATGTAAGACGTTACATATTGAGCAACAGCAATAGAATTGTCAGCTACATACTGTATATCCATGTTAGCATTCCACATGGATAAAATGACTGGGTTGTAGTCATTTATATTTTTTGATTCTTCTTTTCTTTTTAGGTTGTAGGTATTCTTAGGTGATTTTCTTGTGATAGTATGTCTCACAGATGACATAAAACTGTTTACTCTTCCATTTGAAAGAACAGGTCTAGGAAATCCAAATCGACATTTAGTGTAGTATTTATCTTTGCTCTTGTATTTCCGTCGACAGTATTTTCCACACCGATGACTTTGGAAACGTAAAACTTGCTCCTTTAACTTTTTCTCTTCTGTGCTTTTTGGTATAGCACATGTTGCATATTCTTCAATGTAAGATAACACTGCTTCATCAGTATCTGTTCCAAACTTTGGGGCATCCTTGATCCACAACAGCATATGAATATGAGGAGCACCTTTTGCCTGGTACTCTTTTCTCCAAAAGAAATCCACTACTTCTCCAAGAGGTGGATTTTTTTTATTGCAGATGAAGGACATCATAGCCTCAAATCTATGATTGAAATATCTGCAAACATTAACCGGATCCAATTAGCACAGTTCTCCTGCTGTCTTGTATTTGATGTTTTTAATGTTTGAATTTGCCTCTCGTAGAAAATCCAGTAAATCATCCCAAGCGTACTCAGCACAGCTTAGGGTAAGGAACCATGTTGGTGTTCCTAAATTCCGTAACATGCATTTTAATTCACCATGGCGTCGGTACCAATATTCATTTGTCCCACGCTGACAAGCCATCAGATTGATCAGTTGTGTTTCCAAATGATCATCTCGGTGCTGCACTTTCTCCATAAAATCCTTAGCAGACACATTTTGTAAATGTACTCCACTTTTTAAAATGTGATTTACTGCATAAGATAGTGCAGACAAGTCGCTTTCAAATAAAAGATGGAACAAATAAGGAATACTTTGTCGAAATCTGGGATCTTCTGCATATAGTCTTGTAGTCCGATACTCAGAAGCTGGAATCTGTTCTGGACGTTCATCGTATCGTCCTCCTTTTCCTTTAGGAAACAGCTGGGGAAAACATCGAGCTTCCAAGCTCTCCTCCCATACACTCACGGGAGTTCCTTTTGCTTTCTTCATCTGAAACAGATCAATATTGTCTCCCATAACTTCTTTTGAATGTAGAGGATGTATGCTAAAATGTTCATAAATTTATTCTTCCTTTGACTTGTCCACTTTTTCAATTTGTCCAGTTGGTGTTTCTGTGTCTTCTTGTAAATCTTCTTCTTCTTCTTCTATATAAATTGATTCATACCATTTGTTATTCCTTTTCAAATACAAATTTGCTCTTTGTACTTTCCGTACATCTACCAGCTCCTGCCAAATCTTCTTATTCTTTGTAGGTACACCATTAACCAGAATAACTAATGGTTCAGTTTCCAAAGTATCTGCATCAATAGTTTCCATATTTTTTTTCAAATCCAAGGGCAAATACACCACTCTACCTTTTAAACCTCTCAGTAAATCTGAAGGAGGTAATTTACCAGTTTTGGGCTCCATACATACTATGGTCTGGAACGGATGAACACATTGAATAAGTATAGACTCATATGTATTTAATTCAGAAAGTTCGGCAGGAATAACATCCAATTCTAAATTATTATGTACAGCTCTGGTTGGCATTCTATTTTCCTCTAACTTGTTGTAACAGTATTTACAAATACGCTGATCTTCACCCAATTCAAAACAATTTTCAAGAAATATATATGTGGCAAAATCCTTCCACTTATAATTATCTTCATTTTCACTCTTTCTGTAGAGATCAACATTCCTAGTTTGTTTTCTATAATGAGTTCTGCGGCAACAAATACAAGTTATATTTGGTCTTTCATTAGAGATTATTGCAAATTGTGTTATGTGATCATTAAATGTTTTACTTACAGAGGGTTCTACATTCTCTTCCACTTCTTCCTCATTTACTGTGTCCTTTTCTGCACTGTCTTGTTCAGGACCAAAGTAACAAAACTGAATTTCATCAATAACCTTCTCTACATCTGATACCGATCCACGGAACAGAGCCCTATTCAATTCATCTAACTTTATTGCTGGACTGTTAGCAAAATACAACCGTCTCACAAACTTTCTCATTTCAGTATGATGAACAGCCAGCATCCTAAAATGATGGAAAACACTATTACACACTTTTCTAGATAGACAAGCCAGAGAATGACCCTGCAAACCAGTATTCTCTCTCACTCTGCATGGATCTAGACTTTGAAGCACCTTAATCTTCTGCTTTACACTTTTTTTACTATATTCTCTTAGAAACTCACGAAATTTATCAATAGATTCCTGACGCACAGTGCAAATACTACTACAATTCCAAGTGTACAATGGGGCTTTAGGACGTCTCCCCATAGCCTCATCCGCCATCACTTGTACCTCATCTCTTGGAACAATTATCTCCTTCTCCATTATGCAACCATTTTTCACTTCATAAGCACGACCTCTGGTGTCAACTGCATGCAGCAAACTATTACTTTGAAAATAACTCTCTTCATTAAAAAAAGGTTCACTACTTGAACTATGCATCCATTCTCCTAAAAACACTTTACAAAAGTTTGTTCTTTTCACTACTCTTTTCCTTTTGCTTTGTGATTTCAGTACATTAACCATTTTATCTAATGTACGCATCCTATTCAAAATTAAAATGAATAGTTTCCTTTTTAATTCTAATGCCTTTGCTGCAATGGCTTCAATTTCTTTTTTTCTCTTGTAATATTTTGCCTTTTTCTTATATTTCTTCACATCCTTTATCAAATTGGACATAACTCTTCTCTGAAACATTTTTCTACGTATCTCTTTAAACGCTGTTTTTCTGTTTAAGTTAATCTTTGTTATTGCAGAAGGTATATTTGCATTAACTAAATTCTCAATTTTTTCCTGTTCTTTTCTATTGAAAACATTCTTTCCAGTACAGACATTTTGTACATTTTTCCTTTTTTTGAAGATGTTCTTTAAAAAATCTTTTGTCTGCTTACCAGAAGTCTTTCTCTTTTTCCCAACATGAGCATCTCCAACTAACTTAGGTCCTCCAGTTGTCTTCAAATATAGTTTTTTTTGTGGTTTTTCCTTACTCTGGATTTTGTAGGCATCTTAAATTTTGTTCACTGCTCTTCAGCAATACCTGAAAAAAACAAAAAAAAAAATCCTTTTTTATATTTAAATATATTACTACATTTTTTATGATCTTTTCAAATCTTAAAATACTAAGTACCCCTTTCCTAGAAGTGAAAATCACAATAACACCTTCACAAATTAAATATCTAAAAACAATTCCTGTGTGCACACAGAGTCATGCTTTGAAATTAGGCAGAACACGAAATTTCTTTGCCAATTGGAAAGCACACATTCTACTACTTTTTTGGCAAGTGATAAGTACTTTTACAGTCTGACACATTTTGAATCCACTTTTCAGATTCTGATAAAAGCACATGTCCAAACTGCTTTTTGAGACCAGCACCATGTGTAACCTGGGTGACTGACTACACTCCAGCAAGGGCAACCAGCCTTAGTGATGCTGAATGTATTTGCATTACTGACTGCAACCTCAAACCCAACTCGGTTGTGAATACTGTGCATGATTCCACAGGATAAGCAGCTGGGTGTGTGCTAAGAGTCTGCTTCTGCATAAAAAAAATAGCTCCCCCTTTCCATCTAATGCAAATGTAAAATCACCAGAGCAATACCAAACAGATTTCTGAGACCAGCAACATGTGTAACCTGGGTGACTGACTACACTCCAGCAAGGGCAACCAGCCTTACTGATGCTCAATGTATTTGCATTACTGACTGCAACCTCAAACCCTAAAAGTATTCCTCATTTATACCACTACACCTTAATTTATGGTGAAAACATAGTCCATATTATTTTACATGTTTGTATTTGCATTACTAAGTGCAACCTCAAACCCCACTCGGTTGTGAATACTGTGCATAATTCCACAGGATAAGCAGCTGGGTGTGTGCTAAGAGTCTGCTTCTGCATAAAAAAATAGCTCCCCCTTTCCTACTAATGCAACTGTAAAATTACCAGAGTAGTACGCAATAAATCTCTGCCTGAAATTCCTCTTTGCACACAGAGTCATGTTTTCATATTAGTCTGAAAACGTAATTTCTTTGCCAATTTGAAACCACACTTACTACTCTTTTTTTTGGCAAGTGATAAATACTTTTACAGTCTGACACATTTTAAATCCACTTTTCAGATTCTTAAAAAAGCACATGTCCAAACTGCTTTTTCAGACCAGCAACATGTGTAACCTGGGTGACTGAGTACACTCCAGCAAGGGCAACCAGCCTTAGTGATGCTGAATGTATTTGCATTACTGACTGCAATCTAAAACCCCACTCGGTTGTGAATACTGTGCATGATTCCACAGGATAAGCAGCTGGCTGTGTGCTAAGAGTCTGCTTCTGCACAAAAAATAGCTCCCCCTTTACATCTAATGCAAATGTAAAATCACCAGAGCAATACGCAATAAATCTCTGCCTGTAATTCCTCTTTGCACACAGAGTCATGTTTTCATATTAGTCAAAAAACAAAATTTCTTTGCCAATTTGAAACCACACTTACTACTCTTTTTTTTGGCAAATGATAAGTACTTTTACAGTCTGACACATTATGAATCCACTTTTTAGATTCTTAAAAAAGCACATGTCCAAACAACATTTTCAGACCAGCAACATGTGTAACCTGGGGGACTGAGTACACTCCAGCAAGGGCAACCAGCCTTAGTGAAGCTGAATGTATTTGCATTACTGACTGCAACCTCAAACCCCACTCGGTTGTGAATACTGTGCATGATTCCACAGGATAAGCAGCTGGTTGTGTGCTAAGAGTCTGCTTCTGCATAAAAAAATAACACCCCCTTTCCATCTAATGCAAATGTAAAATCACCAGAGCAATACCAAACAGCTTTCTGAGACCAGCAACATGTGTAACCTGGGTGACTGACTACACTCCAGCAAGGGCAACCAGCATTAGTGATGCTGAATGTATTTGCATTACTAAGTGCAACCTCAAACCCCACTCGGTTGTGAATACTGTGCATGATTCCACAGGATAAGCAGCTGGGTGTGTGCTAAAAGTCTGCTACTGCATAAAAAAATAGCTCCCCCTTTACATCTAATGCAAATGTTAAATCACCAGAGCATAACGCAATAAATCTCTGCCTGTAATTCCTCTTTGCACACAGAGTCATGTTTTCATATTAGTCTGAAAACGTAATTTCTTTGCCAATTTGAAACCACTCTTACTACTCTTTTTTTTGGCAAGTGATAAATACTTTTACAGTCTGACACATTTTAAATCCACTTTTCAGATTCTTAAAAAAGCACATGTCGAAACTGCTTTTTCAGACCAGCAACATGTGTAACCTGGGTGACTGACTACACTCCAGCAAGGGCAACCAGCCTTAGTGATGCTGAATGTATTTGCATTACTAAGTGCAACCTCAAACCCCACTCGGTTGTGAATACTGTGCATGATTCCACAGGATAAGCAGCTGGGTGTGTGTTAAGAGTCTGCTTCTGCATAAAAAAAATGCTCCCCCTTTACATCTAATGCAAATGTAAAATCACCAGAGCAATACGCAATAAATCTCTGCCTGTAGTTCCTATTTGCACACAGAGTCATGTTTTCATATTAGTCTGAAAACGTAATTTCTTTGCCAATTTGAAACCACACTTACTACTCTTTTTTTTGGCAAGTGATAAATACTTTTACAGTCTGACACATTTTAAATCCACTTTTCAGATTCTTAAAAAAGCACCTGTCCAAACAACATTTTCAGACCAGCAATATGTGTAACCTGGGTGACTGAGTACACTCCAGCAAGGGCAACCAGCCTTAGTGATGCTGAATGTATTTGCATTACTGACTGCAACCTCAAACCCCACTCGGTTGTGAATACTGTGCATGATTCCACAGGATAAGCTGCTGGCTGTGTGCTAAGAGTCTGCTTCTGCACAAAAAAATAGCTCCCCCTTTACATCTAATGCAAATGTAAAATCACCAGAGCAATACGCAATAAATCTCTGCCTGTAATTCCTATTTGCACACAGAGTCATGTTTTCATATTAGTCACAAAACGAAATTTCTTTGCCAATTTGAAAGCACACTTACTACTCTTTTTTTTGGCAAGTGATAAGTACTTTTACAGACTGACACATTATGAATCCACTTTTCAGATTCTTAAAAAAGCACATGTCCAAACAACATTTTCAGACCAGCAACATGTGTAACCTGGGTGACTGACTACACTCCAGCAAGGGCAACCAGCCTTAGTGATGCTGAATGTATTTGCATTACTGACTGAAACCTCAAACCCCACTCGGTTGTGAATACTATGCATGATTCCACAGGATAAGCAGCTGGCTGTGTGCTAAGAGTCTGCTTCTGCAGAAAAAAAATACCTCCCCCTTTCCATCTAATGCAAATGTAAAATCACCAGAGCAATATCAAACAGCTTTCTGAGACCAGCAACATGTGTAGCCTGGGTGACTGACTACACTCCAGCAAGGGCAACCAGCCTTACTGATGCTGAATGTATTTGCATTACTGAGTGCAACCTCAAACCCTTAAAGTATTCCTTATTTATACCAGTACACCTTAATTTATCGTGAAAACATAGTCCATATTATTTTACATGTTCCTCACATTTAAATTTCTCCCAAAACAGAAAATGATAAACACAACTTCAACAAAAGGAATTCCAATTCTATTATTCATTTCTTAATTTACCATATACATCCCCTCTCAAACTCTAAACTCACCTTTAAAATTAGTTTGCTGTGAAAGAAATGTGGCACTCAAACAGCAGATTATCAGAGCCAGGATCTCTGTTCTGTACACCTCTCTCCTCTCAGCAGAACCAGATAATGGCAATGTTTCCCTCTTTTTTTCCACACATATACATGTTAATTTCAAATCTCAGTGCTTCCCCCTTTTTTTCAAATGTAATCACACATTTCTATTGGTTGAAAACCAACCCTTTTCCAAAAGTACCCTTCCCCCAACTTGACTTCAGCCTAGTACCCTTCCCCAAACTTGACTTCTGCCTGCTACCATATCAACAGCTCTTGAAACACTGCTGTTTAGAGTTAGGTCAGAAGTTCACCACACAATGTTTCATTTCCAAAGAGCAGGAGTGCTTGACTTTTCAAACCTAACAGCAAATCCATAGTACTGTTCTTTGGTAACACATTTTTCTGTACCAATACAAAACATGCTTCTATAAATTTACACATACAGCCTAGTTTTTATTGTAGAATGGTATGAAACAGCCAATCAGTTTTAAAAAAAATAAAAAAAATATGTATGCCTCCATTTCCAAACTGTCTTTCATTTCTTTTTACCATTCTACTGAATTACACCTCCTGAGTGCATCCAGTTCTCCTTTGAAGATGTTCACAGTGTGGATTGTAGGGCACAGCTATGTCTTCTGGAGTGAAAAGTATGCAGAGAAAACAGGTATGGTGAGAGACCTTGCTTTGCCAAATGTAGACATTAAATGGATTGGTCAGAGAGGGTTAAAGTGGCACCAATTGATGCCATTGGTGAAATCCTTCATACAAATCCAACACCCTGACCTCATAATAGTGCACTGTGGTAGCAATGACCTAGGCACTTTGACTGGGGTAGGTCTGGAAATGCTTATGAAGGAGACCTTTGCACAACTGTTTTCACTTTTTCCTAAAACTGCCTTTGTGTTTTCTAACATATGCCAAAGGCAAAAATGGAACTGGTCCAATCATTTCTGTCCACAGATTGACAAAGCAAGAAAGCACGTCAACAAATCTGTTTCTGCTTTCCTCCGAGACTATGGTATGGGTTCCATTTACCACAACAACTTGCGTTACGACATGCAAGACATTTATAGAGGAGATGGTGTACACTTCAATGATGAAGGGAACAGAGTCTTCCTCTTGAACCTTAGACTCTGCATCGGTACTTACTTGTAGGTACCACTAAAAAATCACTTCATAAACACAACGGCTCTTTTTAGAGCCCCCTAATATCTAAACACTTAAATCTGCATTTCATTTCTTTTTAAAAAAAATTTCTACCGTACGCGTACGGTAAGCTTACCGTAAGCTTACCGTACGCGTACCCCGCGATTTTTTTTAAAAATTAATAAATGTTTTTTTTGTACTTTTCTGTCCTTCTTTGACCCCCTTTCAAATGTTATGGGGTCTGTAACTCTATTCCTTGCCCCCTTTTCAAGTTATCACCCTTTTTTTTCTGAGTGAAACACACAAAATGGCGGCCGCCGCTTTCTGGTTTCGACCGATTCGAATGTTTACTAAGATCTAACAGCCAATCAGAATCGCGCTCGCGCACGTCACCGTACGCGTACGGTAAGCGCACCGTAAGCACACCGTAAGCTGGCTCAGATATATATATTGATTTAAAGGCTATTTTCTCAGAATCTACTGAACAGATTTACACCAAACCTACAAAAGGCACTTCCTTGACCTGAGGACTACCTCTCTGCCAAATTTCATTTAACTCTGTTCACCCGTTCGGGCTGTAGCTGTGTCTAAAGGTCCTATGGAAAAATGCATGGGAAAAACGCGTTTTGGGACCCCCCTTTTATCTCAGCCCCCGCTTGACGAATCCCCCCGAGACTTTCAGGGTAGGAGCGTAGCGTAGCGCCCCACCTATTTTGAAAATTTCGCAAGGATTCGTCGACCGGCGCCAAAGTTATTCAAAATAGAATGTTGCGGTTTTCCTATGGTAAGAGGGTCCTAACTATAACTACCTACAGGCGACCGCCAGTAGGTAATATATATATATATATATATATATATATATTACCTACTGGCGGTCGCCAGTAGGTAGTTATAGTTAGGACCCTGTTTCCATATATATATATATATATATATATATATATATTACCTACTGGCGGTCGCCAGTAGGTAGTTATAGTTAGGACCCTGTTTCCATAGGAAATCCGCAACATTCTATTTGGAATAACTTTTGCGCCGGTTGACGAATCCTCACGAAATTTTCAGAACTAATGGGGCGCTATGCTCCGCTCCTACCCTGAAAGTCTCGGGGGGATTCGTCAAGCGGGGGCTGAGATAAAAGGGGGGTCCCAAAACGCGTTTTTCCCATGCATTTTTCCATAGGACCTTTAGACACAGCTACAGCCCGAACGGCTGAACAGAGTAACATGAAATTTGGCAGAGAGGTAGTCCTCAGGTCAAGGAAGTGCCCTTTGTAGGTCTGGTGTAAATCTGTTCAGTAGTTCCTGAGAAAATAGCATTTAAATCAAGATATATATCTGAGCCAGCTTACGGTGCGCTTACGGTAAGCTTACCGTACGCGTACAGTGCCGTGCGCGAGCGCAATTCTGATTGGCTGTTAGATCTTAGTAAACATTCGAATCGTTCGAAACCAGGAAGCGGCGTCCGCCATTTTCTCTCTCTTGCACTCTGACGGGGAGAGGATAAACAAAGGCCAAAAACATATAAACGGACTGGTTAGACAGTTTCTAACCACCTAGCTTTGATGTATGTGTCCCCAAAGTACCCCCAAAAAAATCACCGATTACGCTTACCGTACGCGTACGGTACAAATAAATAAAAAAAAAAATGATCCACATTCTCCCCACCCCGTGTGCAAATGCTGCCGCAGGGCCCCATTTGTGCATGGCTTATAACACATTAGAAATCGAAACGATTAACTTTCACAACGAAGCTCTGAATATGTCCTCCATGTGCGCACGGAACGAACTGCGTTAAGTGGGCGCGCACGCCACGAATGGCGTAAAGTAACTTAGCATTTAAAAAAACGTACAAATTCACTGAAAAAACCATAGGTTTCACACACGTTATAGTTAGGAATTAGCATTTAAAAAACCTTGCAAATTCAGTGAAAAAACCATAGGTTTCACACATGTTATAGTTAGCTGGACATTTTACTGATAAAAAACCAATGAAATTCCCCCGTTATAGTTAGTGCAGGCAACTATCACGCGACCGCAATCCTCTGCTGATGACATATGTGTCTTTATGAAAAAAAAATATTTGTAATATATGTATAGCTAAAATTTAATGGAAGAAGACATGGGCAAATAATTGTCTAAATACAGTATTAGCATCAGCAGAGGATTGCGGTCGCGTGAGTTATAGTTGCCTGCACTAACTATAACGGGGGAATTTCATTGGTTTTTTATCAGTAAAATGTCCAGCTAACTATAACATGTGTGAAACCTATGGTTTTTTCACTGAATATATATATATATATATATATATATCACTGAAAAAACCATAGGTTTCAGGGGTGTTATAGTTAGCTGGACTTTTCACTTGTACAAAACCATTGAAATTCCCCCGTTATAGTTAGTTCAGCTAACTATAACTCGCGCGCCCGCAATGCACTGCTGATGACGTCACATATTACATCACTCATGACATGGTCAGTGACATCACTCATGACATCACTGATGACATCTCAAATGACATCACTGATGACATCACTGATGACATCATCCAGTGAATGTGTGTTTTTCTGAAAATTAAATATGTTTTATATATGTATATCTCAAGGTCGATGGAAGAATAAATGGGTATATAAGTGTCTAAATGGATGATTTGTTTTTGAAAAATTGATTGTGTAACTGACTGATTAAGTGTATCATAGTGAATACATGGCTTAGTGAGTAATGTTTAAATATGTAAATATCTGTATCAGTCTCTCACTTTGTGTATAAGTGGCTGCATGGGTTGGTGAGTAGCTACATGGGTGTCTATATAGGTTATTAGTTGGTTTTTTGAGTATCAGTCTGAGTGTCTGCATGGTTCGGTGGGGGGTATTACGTAGTGCATAGGTGCATGAATGAGTGACTCACTGTTTGTATGTGTTGAACACAGCATGTGTGCAGGACTGTATGGGTGGATGAGTGTGTGTATGGGTGTGTTAGTGAGTGAATGACTGTCTCAATAGTGTCTTTATGAGTAACTACATACGTTTTAAACTAGTATATGTGACTATTGGTGTATATATGTGAGTATATGTGAGAGTGAGAGATTGAAAGAGTTCCTGTATGAATAAGTATGTGTTTCTATAAGTGATTGTTTAAAAGACTAAGTATGTGTAAGTTTCCGTAGAAGTAAGTATGGTGGTGTGTGTATAACTGTATATGCAAGTAAATGTATGTTTGATTCTTTATTAGCATGAGTGACTATGTGTGTGAGTAACTCTATGGATGAGGGGCATTGTGTAACAGGATGTATAGGTGTATGAGTACATATGATGAGTGAGTACATGTATGAGTGACTGTATAGGACTGTTGGTGAATGAGTGGATGTGTATGTGGATCTTAGAATTACTGAAGAGGTTGTTGTAACTGGTATTGGTATGTCCATTGTTTTGAAAATTTTAGTCTCTATTTTTGAATGTGTGTATCAAAGGTTATATTAGGGTGAGAGGAGGTCTGCCACTCTATCACAAGGATGATGTCATCAGTGATGTCATCAGTGATGTCATTTGAGATGTCATCAGTGATGTCATGAGTGATGTCACTGACCATGTCATGAGTGATGTAATATGTGACGTCATCAGCAGTGCATTGCGGGCGCGCGAGTTATAGTTAGCTGAACTAACTATAACGGGGGAATTTCAATGGTTTTGTACAAGTGAAAAGTCCAGCTAACTATAACACCCCTGAAACCTATGGTTTTTTCAGTGAATTTCTGAGGTTTTTTAAATGCTAATTCCTAACTATAACGTGCCTGAAACCTATGGTTTTTTCTGTGAATTTCAAAGGTTTTTTAAATGCTAATTTCTAACTATGCCTACAGAGATAGGACATGTGAAGAAAGAAGAAAAAATGCACAGAAAGAAACAAAAGAAGTGCAGAAAGAAGCAACAGAAGTCCTCAAATACGAAGATAAGTGCAGGAAGAAGGATAACGTGCAGAAAGAACAAAAAGAAGAGCAGAAAGAAGCCTTGTTGCAAAATCATCCTGTACCCTCAACTTTTTCAGACGGCTACTGGTGGTAACTGAGTCTGACTAACCAGTCCTAGAGCCAGTGCTATGTTAAAAGACACTTAGAATACAGTGAAAACACCTACATACACTAGGGAACATTATGCGTTGGGGTCCCCCTGTGATTAGCATGACCTCCTCTGTAAGCCCCTAGTGTATAATAGGGCATGGGGATTAAAACTACCTCTTAAAACAGGCCACAGGGCGTTTTTGCACACGTTAACTCAGGCCCCGTCCCCTCCCTTCACCACTGTGTAAACACGCCCTGTGTCCATTTTTAGTTGGGAGATTAAGTTCATTTGAATCCTGAGGGTCCCTAGGGTCCAACTAGCCCACTAGGTACCTCCAGTAAGTGCCACAGAGCTGCGTTGCAGAGAGGTGTAAAAAGTGGCACGGCCTGGACCACCTCTCTGCAATGCAGCTCAGTGGCGCTTACTGGAAGCACTTGGTGGGCTAGTTAGCCCCCAGGGGCCCTCAGTATTGAAGGGAAATTATATCCCCAATTTAAAACGTGCCATAGTGCGTGTTTGCACACGTCACCTCAGGCCCCGTCCCCTCCCTTCACCACTGTGTAAACGCGCCCTGTGGCTGTTCTAAGTTGAGAGATTAAGTCCCCCTGAATCCTAAGGGTCCCTAGGGTCAAACTAGACCACTAGGTACCTCCAGTAAGCGCCACAGAGCTGCGTTGCTGAGAGGTGTAAAAAGGGGCTTGGCCTCAGAACACCTGGCTGCAGCGCAGCTCCCTGGCGCATACTGGAGATGCCTGTTGGGGGCGCGTTTGCAGAGTGCTGCACGGAGGGGGCATGGCCTCCGGCACGATGCCAGTCTTTTATTTATTTTAGTTTTTTAAGAAGGGGGGCTGTTTGGTTCCCCTTCTTATTCTAATTTATTGGCCCTGATGACCCCATCCCCCAGGGCCAGTCTCCTAATTATATTTTTTTGACCCCAATCCCCAGGGCCGGCCACTGTTTTTTATTATTTTTAAAAAATATATATTTATAGACACACCTAGGACATGCTGGACAAACCGTACGTACCTATCACCATGACGATTTGCGTGATATTCATTAAAAGGCGACTATGCATGCAATGAATCCACGTGGAATGTATTTACACCACTAGTGAAGCTCTGACATGTCTGATGCCCTACCGTGCCTAATCCTGGTAGACACCCTTGTCGTTTATTTATACAAACATGGGTAGCTATTGACGGGCACATTTAATACACATGCACACCAAGCCATTCAAAGGGGATTCGACAAAAATTCGACCAAAACTATGCAAGAAACCCCCCTCACGGTTAATAAAACACACATCCACTGCCGGATGTGTAATACTTTTTATTTTACTCTCTGGAAAGGGGACGAACATCACTTGAGAGTCACAGCGTGCTCCTGACAGAGCCCAATGCTGTGTTACACCCACCATTGCCTGCCGAGTGCCACACACCTCTGTGTTGTATTCCACTAGCTAGTGCATATGCTATGACACTCTCTAGCCCATGTGCACTGTAACACCACCCCGTGAATATGTCATGCCACACTTGTCTTCGCACGGGTTATATTGCCCCATCTAACGTGCCTTTCTCGATGCCTATGTTATAACGCACAGTGCTATGCCATACATATTACAATCTGGGATCCATATCTTTGTCACAGTGCATATGCAACGTTACACTCCCCAGCACATATTTTATATTACAACTTTAGAGACTAGTTAGGTTACACAACACTGCCCTGTGCATATTACACTCCAAGGCGCATATCGCATAGCACGCGCTAGTGCCTGTGCTATCTCGCGCTCTCCAATGAATCTGTCATTGCGCACAATGTATTGCATATTATATTTCACGCCCGGTTCATCTTATATCACACTTTTTGGTGCATAGTTTATACCATACACTATATCTAGTTTTCATTTTCAATCGTGCTCTCAGCACTATGTTCTATATAACACTGTGTTCACCTACCCTTTTCACGGGCATTACATTTTGCGATAGGGGGTGGAGGGTCAGGGGCTGTTTCTGCCAAGTGAGCCCGGAGTCACAGTCACAAACGTCCTCTTCTTCCTGAATAAAAGTGAGATTATGCTGCATACTTGTTCATATTTTAAGTAGTTCGCACAGACACAATGTTTTAAAAACAATAAAGTTCCTAATACCCGCATTCTCTGAACAGTTAGCTTGCTGCCCCATCCCCTTCCTCCCTATCCTCTGTTGTGTGAATCCATGGACTAGCCTCCTCCCTCCTGCCATGCATGGTCTGATGTGCTGCCACTGCCCTCAATTTAGTATGATGTACCAGTCCACTCCTCCTGCCCTCCATTGCCCAATTCTATGCCCCATCATTGACCTCCTGCTTAAACTCTGTGCTTAGCTTGCTGCCCCTATTCTCCTTCCCCCTGCCCTCCGATGTCTTTGTGCATGCCCCTGCTCCATCCTTTTTGCCCACCATGTCCCATGGACCTGCCACTCCTATCTACTCTGAGTGTTCTGTTGAGCTGTCACTCCCCTCCCACCTGCCTAGCATTGTCAGATGACTGTAACCTGTCCCTGCCACCTCCACCCTGCCTGTCCACATGCCATGCCCCTATCCTCTTCCTCCTGTCCTACATGGTCCATTGTACTGCCACACCCTTCTGCCCTCCCTGGTCTGTTGTGCTGCAACTGCTCCTCCTGCCTGCCCCGTGTGGTCTGTTGTGAGGTCCCTTCCCCTGAACTTTCTTGTCTGTGCACAGGTCCTGACCCTCCCTTCTATCCTCCATCGTCCTTTGTGCATGCCCCTCCACCCTCCTTCTTGCCCATCATAGCCATTGTGCTGCCACTAACCCTCCCACTTGCCATGCATGGTCTTCTGTGCTGCCATGGCCCCTCCCACCTTCCCTGTGTGGTCAGTTAGCTGCCCCTGACCCCCTCCCACCTTCCCTCCATGGTCTGTGTGTATGCCATCACAGTCTCACTGTTGCTCTTCATGGTGTGTCTTGCTTCTAGTGCCCATCCTGCCTGACCTCCATGGCTATCTTGCTGCTCCTGCCCTGCCCCCTTGCCCCCAGCCCTACTCCCTCCCTCCTGGCTTGTCTGTTCCATTGTAATGCCCCTGATCCGTCCCTCCTGCCCTTTATGGTCTGTTATGCTGCAGCTTTCTCTCCTGTCTGTCTATTATGGTCAGCTAGCTACCATTGCCTCTTGCCCCTCTGTTCTCTGTTGTCCATGTGCATGGTCCTGTCCCCTCCCTCTTGCTTTCTATGGATTGTTGTGCTGCACTCCCGTCCTGCATGCCCTGTGTGGTGTATTGTGCTGCTGCAAACCCTGATGCCTGCCCTGCAGGGTCAGTTTGGTGCACCTCTCCATGTCCCTCCTGTCCTCTGTTATCCAAGTCCATGTCCCTATCCCATTTCCTTCCATGATCCAATGTACCATACTTGCGAACATTTTGAACTTGGTAAGAGGGAGATTTTGAAAAAAAACTGGGGTATTGATTTTCCCCTTTGAGTTACATTGAAAAAGAGGATATTGTAGACAGGAGACAGATCAAATAAAGCCCATTTGAGCTTAAAAACATTGGACGTTTCCTGGCTGAATCGGGTCTGTTGGCATGTATGGTTGTACTACCATTGCCTCTTCCTTCTGCCCACAATGGTCTATTACATTGCCACAGCCTTGAAGGAGGGTAGATTTTGTATCACAGGGGGCCCCTGACCCGTTCTGTCCACACCTGAAGTATGAGACCCTTGTCCTTGCCCTGCCAGCTGCATTTGTAGGCCGTATTAAATTGACCAGCGGGTCCTGTGTTGCTATATAATTATCCTGAGACATCCTTACCACTCAGCCAGCATAAAACCCCTGTGTAGGCCCTTCTGTTCAATATGTAGGCCTCTTTGTTAAATTGACCATAGCTCTGCAATTTTAGTGTATAGCAGTCTGAAGGCAGGTCTGCGAGGCCTTCTGATCCAAACTAGTAGCCCCCACCCTACCCGAGTGCTCCGTGCTCGGTATCAAAGTTCAACATCCCCCTGAAGCTGTCGACATACAGTAGGCTGCAACCTGGACTGGTACTTGCTTCCTGGGCAGGTTTCCCGCTTTTAAGGAAGTGGCAACCGCAGAGCGTCAAGTTAGGAGAACTGAGGAGATTTTATACATGAATATATTGAATTCCCGTACAATACCCATTATTTTCTGCTTGCTCTATGGAACTTACGATAAGCGATTGGCCTGAGAGACTGACCTTTTCACCCAGTCCATTGTCAGCATTAAGTGGGTAAATGACGAAATGTCTGGTAAAATCTGCAGACGAAGCTTTTGGGTAGCATACGTAGGTAGATGTAGCGTGCAAAGGAGCCCACAAAATGATATAAAAAGGGAGCACCCACAGATATCGACGGACTACCTCGCCATCTGTATGTAGGTTAACAGGCAGTGCAGGTTTTCCCCAAGAGCTGGAAGCTCTTGTCTTCCTTTGCTTAAAATGTCTTGCTCTGCTTTGCTTGAAGTATCTTATTCTATTTTACCTATATGAAATGTCATGTTATGTTTAACCATTGTTCTCTTTACTTTTGCATTTAAAAGATTTTGTATTGTAGTTGCAGGAATGCTTGCTCTAAGAGTAAACGTGAGTGTTCCTAGGTAACATTTTCCTTGGTGTAACTTGTTTCTCATGATGCATTTATAGATGTGTTTTCTCTCTCTCTCTGTCAGTACATTAATTGAGATACAGAGAATATTATGACAGCTGTATGATTATCTGGATTCTGTATTTTGTACTTTATGTCTCTATTCTGCGGTTTCTTTGAAGTTGCATCTTCTCATTAAACTGCCATTGTATTCTGCCTCCAATTCCATGTCTCGTATGTCTGTTTTCTTCATTTTTGGAGCAAGCGTTCCTAGGCACCCCGGCTCAAATTAAGGTGCCCCTTTTGTCCCTGACTCACTCTCCTGCTCAGTTCTGTGGTGGCTCCCGGGGATCTGGGGACCGCCCCTAGCTTCCTTGACCCGTAGTAGATCTTCCCTCCAACAGCCTCTCTTGCAAGTCCTGTATTGTTGGTTTGTTGCCCCTGCCCCCCTTTCCACTGCCCTCCATAGTCTGTTGTGCTTCCACAGCCCTTCCTGCCTGCTCAGTGTGGTTAAATTGTTGCCTTTGCACCCTCCTACCTGCCTTCAATTTTCAGAGTCCGTGCCCCTGGCCTCTGCCTCTCAACAGTATCCTAATGAACAACTAGACATCATCTTGATGTAATCAAAACTGTAATACCTAGAGCATTTCCTTTAGAAATTACATATATGAGAGGGTCTTATTGGCATCAAAATTAAGGTTAGTGCTCTAAAAGACTAAAATAAGGACATATTTTCTGAGTTTTCAAATAGCGACAAAGCACTTTTAAATTATTTGTTATCTTTATGTTTTTTTATCCAGTTGACCACTTGATTAAATGTTGCACTTAGGGGAGAGGATGTGGTGTTACTTCCAGAACTGCAGACTTTGCAACTGGGGAACCAGGTTGAAGTTTCTGCTTCAGCTCGACATTCTGTGATTCTGGTCAAATCACTTAGTCTCCCCATGTCTACAACCAAAATGAATTTGTTCTTGTGTGATGTAACCAATGCTCATGTAAAGCACTCCAATACCTGACAAGTCTGCACTATATAACACTGCAAAAACACAAAATAATAAGTGTTTTGCACACTTCTGTCATTGGGCTATATTTGGGCTACATCTGGGTGATTTTGGGCTACATTTGGGCTCTTTTGTCTCCGGTGGCCATCTTGGGAGATTTATTTGTTATGAAGTTTCCTAATTTCCTCATGTACTGCAGTCTCCTCAGTAGGAAATGCTTTCAGTTTTTTACTTTGATTCCATCATGAAGGTATTCAGATATGTCACACATTTGCCATAAATTCTGAATGTTAGCACTCTAGTTGCTCATTAGATCACTGTAGTAAAACTACTGTTCACCATGGAAGTCTGCTCCTGGTATTAAAAGTGCATGTTTCAGTCTGCATGTCAGAATTTTTTCATGAAATAGAAGAGGATTTGAGAAATCACTCAAAATGTGCCCTCATTTTCTTTCTTCAGCATTAATCATAATTTCTATGGCAAAATGAACCTCCTCATTGTGTTCCTTTTTAAATTAAATGTTTTAAGTGTTACCAGTTTATTCCAATCAAGATTGCTTCAGGTGTGCCATACTTTTGTCATAATGAAGACAGTAAGCGCTCTAGTTGTTTTTAAGAACATTCTGGGACATTCTGTCATTGGGCTATACTTGGGCTACATCTGGGTGATATTTGGGCTACATTTGGGCTCTTTTGTCTCTGGTGGCCATCTTGGGAGACTTATTTGTTATGAAGTTTCCTAATTTCCTCATTTACTGCAGTCTCCTCAGTAGGAAATACTTTCAGTTTTTTACTTTGATTCCATCAAGAAGGCATTCAGATGTGTCACACATTTGCCATAAATTCAGAATGTTAGCACTCTTTTTGCTCATTAGATCACTGTAGTAAAGCTACTGCTCACCAGGGAAAACTGCTGCTGGTATTGAAAGTGCATGTTTCAGTCTGCATGTCAGAATTTTTTAATGAAATAGAAGAGGATTTGAGAAGTCACTCAAAATGTGCCCTAATTTTTCTTTCTGCAGCACTAATCATACTTTTTATGGAAAAATGAACCCCCTCATTTCGTTCCTTTTTAAATTAAATGTTTTAAGAGTTACCACTTTAATCCAAGCAAGATGGCTTCAGGTGTGCCATATGTTTATCATAAGTAGGACTGTTAGCGCTCTAGTAGTTCTTTGGAACACTCTGGGAAGCTGCAGTAGAACACAAAGGAATCAACTGACAGTCTCTGCCCTTGTTGGATGTACATGTTTTACTGAGAATGTCAGACTTCATTCTCACATGACTGAGAAAGATAATGTGAATTTACAGAAAATAAGCTCTCAGTTTAGCCTATAGATCACCTTCCAAACCTCTGTGGTAAAAGCATGAGAAAATATTTTTCTCTCAATCATGATATCCCAGCAGAAGGCTTTTTCACATGGTGAAATCACCTTAGAACATACCACAATTCCTAAAATGAGTATGGTACCATCAACAAATGATTTATAATGTAACTAAAGTCTTAAAACCTTCTATTAACTGCAATGCTTTTTAATGAGGTGCTATCATGTATATTGGTCCCAAGATGGCTGCCAACACTTCTTGGATGAAGTGCTGACAGCCAATCAGATCTCAGGATGAGATGTGTGGTTAGGCTCCGCCCACATATATATATGCTTTTAAATGCTATTTTCTCAGGAAATACTGAACAGATTTACACCAGACCTGCAAAAGGCACTTCCTTGACCTTATGGCTACCTCTCTGCCAAATTTCAAGTAATTCTGTTCAGCCGTTCGGGCTGTAGCTGTGTCTAAAGGTCCTATGGAAAAATGCATGGGGAAAACGCGTTTTGGGACCCCCCTTTTTTCTCGGCCCCTGCTTGACGAATCCCCCCGAGACTTTCAGGGTAGGAGCGGAGCGTAGCGCCCCACCTATTTTGAAAATTTCGCGAGGATTCGTCGACCGGCGCCAAAGTTATTCCAAATAGAATGTTGCGGATTTCCTATGGAAACAGGGTCCTAACTATAACTACCTACTGGCGACCGCCAGTAGGTAATATATATATATATATATATATATATATATATATATATATATATATATATATATATATTATCTACTGGCGGTCGCCAGTAGATAGTTATAGTCAGGACCTATTTTCCATAGGAAATCCGCAACATTCTATTCGCAATAAGTCTGGCGCCGATTGACGAATCTTCGCGAAATTTTACAAATTTTGGCCAGCTCCGCTCCGCTTCTACCCTGAAAGTTTTGTGGTGATTTGTCAAGCGGGGGCAGAGAAAAAAGGGGGGTCCCAAAACGCGTTTTCCCCATGCAATTTCCCATAGGATCTGTTGTCGCAGCTACAGCCCGAACTGCTGAACGGAATTACACCTAATTTGGCAAAGAGGTAGTCCTCAGTTCAGACTTGTGCCTTTTGCATAAATGGTGTGAATCTGTTTAGTAGTTCCTGAGAAAATTAGGGTAAAAATGTTAGTGATATCTATGGCCGGGGAGGATCCACGCACCTTACCCGCACCGTAAGCGCACCCTCCCCACACCGAGCGCGCACCCTGACGATCACGCGCTGAATGCTAATTGGCTGTCGAGTGTCTGTCTACATTCGAAACCAGAAACTGTTGGCGGCCATTTTCTGCCTTAGTAGAAGAGAGGCAGAAGAAGCAAGGGGAATAAGTGTGTGAAACATATAAAGGGGCAGAGTGGAAATACTCTGACCCTCTAGATCTGCTTAGGGGGTCCCAGAAGGACCCCCTGGGGCCCCCTTTTTTTATTTTTTAAACGGCTAAATGCGCGCAGGGTGCCTGCATCCTATCGCGTTGGGTGCACGGATTCTCTCGCGTTGGGTGATCGGTTCCTATCGCGTTGGATACGCGGATCCAAGGAAAAAAAAATTGACATTTTTGGGAGATAAACATCAAGCTTAAGTGTTTTGTTCTTGAGTGGCTCTAAAAAGGGCCGTTGTGTTCATTGAGAGATTTTGGTACTTATAAGTAAGTCCCTATACAGAGTCTAAAGTTGTTGAGGAGACTCTGTTTCCTTCATCAGTAAAGTGTACTCCATCTCTCCTATACATCTCTTGCATATGAAAGCGCAGATTGTTATTGAAAATGGACCCCATTCTATAGTCTCGGAGAAAAGCAGAAACAGATTTATTCACATGTTTCCTAGCTTTCTCAATTTGGGGACAAAAATAATCGGACCAGTTCCATTTCTGCCTTTGGCATATGTTAGAATACACAAAGGCAGTTTTGGGGAAAAGTGAAATCAGTTCTGTAAAGGTGTCCTTCATAAGCATTTCCAGACCTACCCCAGTCAAAGTGCCTAGGTCATTGCCAACACAGTGCACTATTATGAGGTCAGTGTGTTGGATATGCATGAAGGATTTCACCAATGGCATCAATTGGTGCCACTTTAACCCTCTCTGTCCAATATATTTAGGGCCTCATGTAGGTAGCCGAATACCGGTCGGTAACGGCCGATTTTCGGTAATTATACCGTTACCGACCGGTATTTTGGCTTTTGAGATGTAGGGGGCTCATTTCTGCATTCGGTAATTTACCGAATCGGTAATTTTACCGATTCGGTAAATTCCGAATACAGAAATGAGATGTAGGGGGAGTGTGTGGGTGTGTTTTGGAGTCGGTATTTACCACCAACTATTAGTTGGTGGTAAATAATGAATGGATGTGTTTAAGCGTTTTAAAGCGCTTAGAAGTGTGCAATATGGCAGACATACATGCCCTTAGGGCATGTATGTGTGCCACATGTGCACACATGGCCGTTTCAGGGGTGCAACAGGGTGTCAATGTGACACCCTGCCACCTCTGCATGTGTTCCCCCCATTACCGAATCGGTATTTACCGATTCGGTAATGAGGCATACCTTCCCATCAATGGGAAGGTATGCCTCATTACCGAATCGGTAAATACCGATTCGGTAATTACCGAATTATTCCGAATCGGTAATATTTACCGACCAATTACCTACATATCATTTACCACTTCATAAATACCGAATCGGTAAAATTCGGTATTTATGAAGTGGTAAATGTGTCCCTACCTACATATGGCCCTTAATGTCTACATTTGGCAAACCGAGGTCTTTGTGAATGCCTTTGTTTTCTGCATACCTTTGGCTCCAGAAAATATAGCTGTGTCCCACAATCCACACTCTAAGCATCTTGAAAGTAGGTCTAGATGCACTCAGATGGTCTCTGTAAATGAAATGGAAGTTTGGAAAGTAAGATTTTCCTAAAATGGTGGCTAAGATGCAGTTTTGAAAAAAGACAAGAAATCATTGATTGTTTGACAACCTTCTACACTGAAAGGTAGGGTGCATATTTCTGTTTTTTAAACGCATGATTCTTATTGGTTAACAAAAACTGATTGTAAGGAACATTATATATGATAAGCTGATATGTTGAAAAATCAAGCACACTTGCTGTCTTGATTAGCAAAATTGTGTGCTGAACTTGTGACCTGTGTGCTCAGAACAGTGTTCCATGACCTGTTTCTATGGTAACAGGCAGAAGGCTGATTGGGGGAAGGGTTCACATTTATGTCATTTGGAAAGGGTTGAAATGTTTAACCAATAGAAATGTGTGTTTGGTTTTGAATTTATGTGGGAAGGAATGTGATTTGATGTTTACCTGTATATGTGGGGAAAATGAGAGGGAAACTTTGCCATTTTTTGGTTTTGCTGACAGGTGCACAGTGCAGAGGTTCTGTATAAGATAATCTGGTGTGTGACTGATATACGTCTTAATCTACACAACTACTTGAAAGGTGAGTTATTTAATTGAGAGGAGGTCTTTTGTGATAAGCATTTGTATTTTTCATGTGTTTGCAGTGAGATAACTGTGCTGTTTTTATACTTTGGTACAATTAGAAATCAGTGATTGTTTATGAATTTGTGAAATGAGTTATGTTTCTACACTAAAATGTAGTACTCCTTCTAGATGAAGAAATGTGTTTTGGTATAGTGCAAGGGATAGTGTTGTTTGTCTGGAATCACACAGTGAATCTGTGTGCATTTGGGAGTTACTGTGAGAGAAGCATTTGGTAACATTATGTATTTGCTGACAGATAACTGTTTTAAAACCTGTCATGTTGTGAGGTTTTAGTAGCATTAGAAGCCAGTCTTTGCTTATGCATTGATAAAATGAGTCATGTTTTGACACTAATGTGCTGTACTTTAATATGTAGATTGTGTGAAGTCCCCTTTCCCCTTCCACAGTAGTGAATGAGTTTTGGTAAGCTGCTAGGGATAGTGTTGCTTGTCTAAAAGCACACTGTGAGTCTGTGTGCATTTGGGAACCACTGTGAGTGAAGCATTTGGTAATATCGTGTATTTGCTAACAGATAACTGTATTAAAATCTGTCTTGTTGTCAAGTTTCAGTAGCATTAGAAGGCAGTTTTTGCTTATGCTTTGATTAAATGAGTCAGGCTTTGACACTAAAGTGCAGTTCTGAAATATGTATTTTGTGTGCAGTCCCTTTACCTCTTCCACTGTAGTGAATGAGTTTTGGTAAACTCCTAGGGATAGTGGTGCTTGTCTAGAATCACACTGTGAGTCTGTGTGCATTTGGGAACCAGTGTGAGAGAAGCATTTGGTAACATCATGTATTTGCTGACAGATAACTGTTTTAAAACCTGTCATGTTGTCAAATTTTAGTAGCAATAGAAGCCAGTCTTTGCTTATGCATTGATAAAATGATTCATGCTTTGACACTAATGTGCTGTACTTTAATATGTACATTGTGTGTAGTCCCCTTACCCCTTGCACAGTAGTGAATGAGTTTTGGTAAACTGGTAGGGATAGTGCTGCTTGTCTAGAATCACACTGTGAGTCTGTGTGCATTTGGGAACCACTGTGAGAGAAGCATTTGGTAACATTGTGTATTTGCTGACAGATAACTGTTTTAAAACCTGTCTTGTTGTCAAGTTTTAGTAGCATTAAAAGGCAGTTTTTGCGTATGCTTTGATTAAATGAGTCAGGCTTTGACACAAAAGTGCAGTCCTGAAATATGTAGATTGTGTGCAGTTCCCTTACCACTTCCACAGTAGTGAATGAGTTTTGGTAAACTCCTAGGGATAGTGGTTGTTGTCTAGAATCACACTGTGAGTCTGTGTGCATTTGTGTAACCACTGTGAGAGAAGCATTTGAGAACTTCATTTCTTTGAATATGCATAACTGCTTAAAAATTTTTCTGTTCTCAAGTTTAGGTAGAATTAAAAGGTAGTCATTCCTTATGTATTCACCGAGGAACTGTCCTTGCAATACTGTAAACATTCAGTTAATATTCAAGTAGTAATGGAGTGAGGCAGGCCTTTGCACATGCATTTATTTAAATGCTTATCTACTATGCATGCAGTTCTCTAACCATCTACATAGTTCTCTTTCATACCTTTAATTCCACAGTCAGTATCCATACACTTCAAGCAAATACCCTGTCACTCCCCATGTACTCCTCTAGTGACCCATTCAGCACCATGTACTAATCCATTCACTGCGCAAAAACCCAAACACTTATAAATTCTCCCAGGCACTCTCTTTGCAGTACTTTAATCATTCAGTCAGTGTCTAAGTACTCATGGTGTGAGCCAGGCCTTTCAACATGGACTGCTTTAAACCCTATACAGTATGCATACAGGTTTCTAGTCACCTACACACTTGTCTTCCACTTCTTTAATTAACTAGCCAGTATCTATATATTTCAATAAACATCTTGTCAGTCATCTTGCACTCATCCAGTGACTGATTCAGTACTATGTACTATTCTCTTCACTGCGCCAGAACTGAAAATTTAAAAGTTTTACCCAGGCACTGTCCTAGCAGTAGTCTAATGATTTAGTCAGTTTCCAAGTACTCATGTTGTGAACCATGCATTACCACATAGACTGCTTCAAATGTCTGTGCAGTATGCATGCAGTCTTCTAACATACTATACACTTGTCTTTAACAGCTTCAATTCCCCAGTCAGTATCCATGTACTTCCAGCAAACATTCTGTCACTCCCCTTGCACTGTTCCAGTGACCCATTCAGCACCATGTAGTAATGCATTCACTGCGCCAAAACTGAAACACTTATAAATTCACCCATGCACTCTTCTTGCAATAGTATAATCATTCAGTCAGTACCCAAGTACTAATGGAGTGAGACAGGACTTTGCACATAGATTGATTCAAACGTGTTTCCACTATGCATGGAGGCCTCTAAGTACCAACACAATTGTCTTTCAGACCTTCAATTTCCCAGTCAGTATCTATAAACTCCAATAAACACTCTGTCACTTCAATTGCACACATCCACTGATTCATATGGCACTAAGTACTAATCTATTCACTGCACCAAAACCAAAAAACTTAAAAAGATTCACCCTGTCACTCTTTATGTAGTACTGTAATGATTCAGTCAGTACTCAGGTAGTTTTGTAGTGATCCAAGTGTTACTCTATGGACTGTTTTAAACGTCTATCTACTATGCATGTAGGTCTCTAGCCACCTACATACTTGTCTTTCACACCTTCAATATTACAGAAAGTATTCATACAGTTTCCACAAACACTCTGTCACTCTCCTTATACTTCACCAGTGACCCATTCAGCACCATGTACTAATCCATTCACTGTGCCAAATTCTAAACACTTATAAATTCACCCAGGCACTCTCCTTGCAGTACTCCAATCATTCAGTCAGTACCCAAGTACTCATGCAGTGAGCCAGGCCTTAGCACATGGACTATTTCAAACGCCTATGCACTATGCATGCAGTTCTCTAACCATCTACACACTTCTCTTTCACACCTTCAATTCCCCAACCAGTAAAGATACACTCCAGCAAACACCTTATCACTCCCCTTGCACTCCTCCAGTGACCCACTCAGCACCATGTACTAATGTATTTACTGCACCAAAAGTCAACCACTTATAAATTCACCCAGGCACTCTCCTTGCAGTACTCTAATCATTCTGTCAGTACCCAAGTATTCATGCATTGAGTCAGGCCTTAGCACATAGACTGCTTCAAACGCATATTCACTATGCATGCAGTCCTCTAACCACCTACACAGTTGTTTTTCACACCTTCAATTCACCAGTCAATATTCATTCACTTCCAGCAAACACCCTTCACTCCTTTTGTACTCCTCTAGTGACCCATTCAGCACCATGTACTAATCCATTCACTGTGCCAAAACCCAAACGCTTATAAATTCACCAAGGCACTCTCCTTGCAGTCCTCTAATCATTCAGTCAGTGCCCAAGTAGTCATGCACTGAGCCAGGCCTTAGCACATGGACTGCTTCAAACGCCTATCCACTATGCATGCAGTCCTCTAACCACGTACATACTTGTCTTTCACACCTTCAATTCCCCAGTCAGTATATATACACTCCAGCAAACACCCTGTCACTCCTCTTGCACTTCTCTAGTGACCCATTCAGTACCATGTACTAATCCATTCACTGCGCCAAAACCCAAACACTTATAAATTCACCCATGCACTCTCCTTGCAGTACTGTTATCATTCAGTCAGTACCCAAGTACTCATTCAGCGACCCAGGCCTTAGCACATGGACTGCTTCAAACCCCTATCCACTATGCATGCAGTCCTCTAACCACCTACACACTTGTCTTTCACACCTTCAATTCCCTAGTCAGTATCCATACAGTCCAGCAAACATCCTGTCACTCCCTTTGCACTCCTCTAGTGACCCATTCAGTACCAAGTACTAATCCATTCACTGCGCCAAAAGCCAACCAGTTTTAAATTCACCCAGGCACTCTCCTTGCTGTACTCTAATCATTCAGTCAGTATCCAAGTACTCATGCAGCGACACAGGCCTTAGCACATGGACTGCTTCAAACCCCTATCCACTATACATGCAGTCCTGTAACCACCTATACACTTCTCCTTCATAACTTCAATTCCCTAGTCAGTATCCATACACTCCAGCAAACACCCTGTCACTCCCTTTGCACTCCTCTAGTGACCCATTCAGTACCAAGTACTAATCCATTCACTGCGCCAAAAGCCAACCACTTATAAATTCACCCAGGCACTCTCCTTGCAGTACTCTAATCATTCAGTCAGTACCCAAGTACTCATGCAGTGAGCCAGGTCTTAGCACATGGACTGCTTCAAACGCCTATCCACTATGCATGCAGTCCTCTAACCACCTACACACTTGTCTTTCACACCTTCAATTCCCCAGTCAGTATTCATACACTTCTAGCAAACACCCTGTCACTCACCCAGTCTGTCTCCTTATAGTACTGTAATCATTCAGTCAGTTAGCATGTAGTCTTTTAGTGAGGTAGGCTTTAGGGCATGAACTGCTTCAAAGTAGTGTTTTAACCATTGTCACACTTGTGCTTCAGGGTTTTAGTTTCTTAGTCAGTTTTTATATAAAATGTGTTTCTACAGTAATAGAATAGTATACATTTGAAAGTTATTAATATACATTTATTTGTGATTCTTTTTTACAGATACTGTTTTTCAACGTTAAAATATAGAAATCATGCCAGAAAAAAAAAGAAAAAGAAAAGAACAGAGACAGGAGGATTACTTGAAGAAACATCAACCACAAGTATTGAATGTACAAGATAATGTGGCTAAAAGGAAAAAATCTTCTGGTAAGATCACAAAGCAATATATTAAAAATGTTTGTAGGACCAAAGAGAATGTACATAATGCTGGAACTACTGAGAATGCTTCAACTAAGAAAAGAATTCAAAATAAGAGGAAAAGCAAAAAAGCAAATGGTCAGTCAAAGGAGATAAAGTATGGTAAAAGAAGGCAAAATCAGTATAAGGAATTACGCAAAAAAATATTTTACAAGAGAGTAGTGCATAATTTGCTGAAAGATGTGAAGAAATATAAAAAGAGAGCTTTATTTTATAAAAAGAAGAAGTATATTGAAAACATTGTGGAAAAGGCTTTTGAAATAAAAAGGAAACTGTTTATTTTAGTATTAAACAGAATTCGATCACTAGATACACCAATCCATGTAATGAAGGCCAAAAGTAGGAGGAAAAGAGTTCTTAATAAAAAAAAAATTGTGATTTTTTGGGGGAGAATGGAAACACAGTTCCAGTTCAGAGCCACTAGTCATTCTAGTTAATGGTGTTCCTACTAAGAATAAGAAAATTTGGCAAGAGTTAGTGGATGTTAGAAAAGTGCAAAAGGCGTCATTGTATCTGTTAAAAAATAATGAGTACTATAGAAATGTGTTTGTTTGAGAAGAAGAAATAGATTTAGCAGAAGATACTGAAACAATAAGTGGACAAATAGAAAAAGTGGACATGTCCAGACGTGAAGAGATCTATGAACATTACAGTGTACATCCTCTTCATTCCAAAGATGTGATGGGGAATACAATTGAGTTGTTTCAAATGAAAAAAGCAACAGGAAGTCCCATGAGTGTATGGGAAGAGAGCTTGGAAGCTCGTTGTTTCCCGCAGTTGTTTCCAACAGGAAAAGGGGGACGATATGATGAACGTCCTGTGCAGATTCCTGCATCTGAATATCGGACAACAAGATTATATGCAGAAGATCCAAGACTTCGACAATGTATCCCTTATATGTTTCATCTTCTGTTTGAAAGTGACTTGTCTGGACTTTTATATGCAGTAAATCACATTTTAAAAACTGGAATGCATCTTCAAAATGTAACTGCAAAGGATTTTATGGATAAAGTGCATCAGAGAGATCATTTAGAATCTCAGTTGATTAATCTGATGGCATGTCAGCGTGGGACTAATGAATATTGGTACCGTGGACATGGAGAACTGAAATGTATGCTACGGAACTTGGGAACTCCTACATGGTTTGTTACACTAAGCTGTGCTGAGTATGCTTGGGATGATTTACTTGAATTTCTTCGAGAGGCAAATTCCAATATAAAAAAATATTGAATACAAGACACCTGGAGAATTGTGCTCTTTGGATCCTGTCAATGTATGCAGATATTTCAAACATAGATTTGAAGCTATGATGTCTTTCATCTGCAATAAAAAGAATCCTCCTCTTGGAGAAGTTGTGGATTTCTTTTGGAGAAAGGAGTATCAAGCAAGAGTTGCTCCTCACACTCATATGTTGTTATGGATCAAGGACGCCCCCAAATTTGGAACAGATTCAGATGAAACTGTTTTGTCTTTCATTGAGAATTATGCTACATGTGCTCTTCCCAATAGCAGAGAAGATAAAAACTTAAAACAACAAGTCTTACGATTTCAAAGCCACAGGTGTGGAAAATATTGTCGACAAAAGTACAAGTCAAAGGATAAGTTCTATACCAAATGTTCTTTTGGATTTCCACGTCCTGTATTATCCAAAGGAAGAGTGAACAGTTTTATGTCAGCTATGCGACATACCATCACAAGAAAGTCTCCGAAAAACACCTACAGCTTAAGAAGAAGCAAAGAATCGAAATACATAAATGACTGCAATCCAGTTATTTTATCCATGTGGAACGCTAACATGGATATTCAGTATGTTGCGGACAATTCCATTGCTGTTGCTCGATATGTAACGTCTTACATTACTAAATCAGAAAAGACGGAATTGAAAGAAATGTGGGAAGAGATTTCTCACGAGAAGACTCTAAGTAAGAAATTATACAGTTTCAGTTTGAAGATGTTATCGCATCGTGAAATTGGAGCATATGAATGTTCAGATCGGTTATCATCTGCAACTCTATATTCCAAAAGTAGAAGAATCATTTGGGTGAGTCTAGGTCTTGCAGGAATGCGAAATCGGGTACTGAAATCTGTTCAAGAAATTGAATATTTAGCAGAAAATTAACCAGAAAGTACAGATATTTTGAAAACGAATATGTTGGACACATACTACCCAGCCGCGGTCGGTAGTAGGAGTAACTGCAGGGCGGTGACGTGGGGAGGGGGAGGGGCAGGGTGGGGGGTAGTAAACTATGGATTACGGAGGTTTACAGGTAACTTTACATATGAATTAATAAAACAAATTTTGTTGCGTGCACTGCATCCCCAAATGCGATGCAGTGCACGCAACGAAATTCGTTTTATTAATTTATATGTTAATTTACCTGTAAACCTCCGTAATCCATAGTTTACTACCCTCCACCCTGCCCCTCCCCACGTCACCGCCCTGCAGTTACTCCTACTACCGACCGCGGCTGATAGTACCCAAATAGAAGTCATCATCTTGAGAACATGTGTCTCTATGAAGTGCTGCAAAACTACACTTTTAAACGGAATACTACAGAGAACATCAACGATGGAAAATATGCAGTGATTGGTTCCGAAGGATGTCTGGTGAAACAAAGGAAAGGAAATGTAATTAATCACAGGAAACTGAGTTGCGACACTGCTGACAAAAGGGAATTTTACTATTTAGCCCTTTTGCAAATGTTCAAACCATGGCGTTCAGAACTGGAATTACTTGGAGATTTTCCCAGCTATGAAGATCCATTTAATGCTACTAAAGATAGCATACAATGCAGTGCTTTCGCAAATTATGTCAAAATGTTGAATGATGAAATTGATCAAGAAGCTACCATTGCAGCTGAGATTGCTAGAGACAGTTCTCAAGACAGTCAAAGTTCTGCTGCACTGAATCAAGATCCACTAGGACAACCAATTGTTGAAAATGAAGCAGCGATTGCAATAAATGAGGTGGAAACAGCAAAGTCTCAAGCTCAAGAAGATGCAATACAGTTAGGAAACTTGGAAGAACAACAAAATGTTGAACAGAAACAAATATATCAGCAAGTGAAATTGCAGATTGACCATGGATTACTTCATGAAAAGAGAGGATGCTCATGTACATCATTTCAACCTATCCGAATGTATGTGAGTGGTCAAGCTGGAACAGGAAAAAGTTTCTTAATTAAAGTAATTACAAGTTATCTGCAGAAAACAACTGATTCACATTTGTCTTGTGTTGTCACTGCTCCAACTGGGTTGGCAGCACGTAACATCAAAGGAATTACTTTACATCGTTTGCTAATGCTGCCAGTAGAGCATGAGAACAAATTGGAATACCACAAGCTATCTGGAGAAGCCTGTTGTGAAGTTTCAAGAGTCCTGAAGAAAATGAAACTTCTCATTATTGATGAGGTGAGCATGGTCTCAAACTTGATGCTTGCCTTTGTGCATTTAAGAATGCAGCAAATTCTTAAAACAGAGTATGACGTGTTATTTGGAGGAAAACACGTCATAGTTTTTGGAGATCTACTGCAACTGACTCCGGTAAAAGGACAACCGGTATTTAAAACACTAGCCCATGAAGATACCAGAAAGTCTCTTGGCAGTGTTGGTAATGTGAACATTTGGACTCATTTTGAATACAAAGAACTGACAACAAATATGTGACAGGCAAATGATGCTGAATATGGAAGTATTCTTCAAGATATAAGAATTGGAATTCTTTCAAAACAAGCCAACAAGCTTTGAAGAGTAGATTACTTTGCAATGTCTTTCCAAATGAAAATGCAGCTCCTGCAAAAGTGTACGTGGAAATTGCTAAAAATAAATCAGTGATTTGTTTAATGCTAACACTGCGCGAGTGTTCCATATTCAACGAAGAACTATTGAAACTGGAAAATGAAGAAATTGTAAAAATGGAAGCCATCGATAAAATACAGCATGAAGGAATCACTATTATTTTGAAGGGAAAGTTGAGATCAAAACTGGATTGTTTAGAAAAAAAAATATCTAAAACTGCTGGTTTAGAAAAGACACTATATGCGTGTGTAAACTGTCGGGTAATTTTAAGGCGTAATTTGGATGTAGAGAAAGGTTTAGTTGATGATGCAATGGGTAAAGTGGGGGATTTTGTGAATTATCAGAAAAAAGAAGGAATTTAATTTTTTTGATTAAATTTGATCAGATTGATGAAGTTAAAGAAATTAGTCGTTGTTCAGTTCGTTTTTTGCTTGTTAAAGATTTATATGTCCGTAGGAAACAATTTCCATTTTCTCTGGCATACGCAGTGGCTATTCTTAAATCTCAAGGATTAAGTGTAGACAGTGCATTGGTGAACATTGGATCTACCGTATTTAAAGAGGGTATGGCATATGTTGCTTTGTCACGAGTCAGAACATCATCTGGTTTGTTTTTGATTGATTTTGATGAGACGAAGGTTACTGCAGATGCAAACTGTGTAAAAGAGTATAATAGGTTAGGAAGGGTGTATGCTCCCAATTTAGGTCAATATCCTGTATTTGAAAAGCGTGTGGTTGGTCAAAAAAGAAGGTTTGAGAATATCTGTACTGAAGAGGTCAAGAAGGGAAAAGAACAAGATAATGTTGTGATTGCAGGTAAAAAGAAATTGGACACTGTTGAAGAGATTGTTGATTATCAGTTTGAAAATAGTTCAGGTGTCAACTGCTATGCTAATGTAGTGGTCAATGTTGTTTTTTATCTGGAAGGTTTCCGAGAACAAATTATGCAGAATCAGCAAAAAAGATTTTGTTCTCTGTTGCATTCTGTTTATGAAAAGTTGACAACAGATACAAGTAAAATACAATCTGTTTCAGATGTGTGTAGTGTTTTAGATATGTGTTCTGGTTCTACACAATTTTCACAAAATATCCAACAAGATGCTCAGGAATTTTTAATGTATATGCTTACCATTTTTGAAAATGAAGGTGTAGAAATAAAAAATATTTTTGGCCTTTCTTACAAATGGGAACATCATTGTGAAAATTACATGTATACATGTAGAACCGCATAAACGTCGCGTTACGTACATCGAATGTGTCGCGTATAGGCTGGGAGCCGCGTACCGGTCGCGTTGTGATCGCGCACTAAACACGTACCCAACGCATACTATGCGCAGATGCTACCATGTAGGGATCAAGAACGGTGCGCATAGGGTGCGCGGATCCAAAAATCATGGAAAAAAATATATAAAATAAAGTTTTGAACATATAGGGGCCGATTCCGATCCTGGAAAAAAATTCCCCGTACGAATCGTATCTGGATTTTTTACCGTACGAATCGTACCAGTCCCGTACAAACTGGCAAGTACGATTCGTATGTGAAAAAGTCCATACGAATCGCATTGGGTAAATTCCCCGACACGTCCTCGGGTCGGAAAAGGTGTCCGACTCGTCCCCGGACATTTTTACGTACGAATCAGAAAACTGAAGTCCGAGCGCGCAAGTACGATTCGTACCGTCCGTCCGACTGTACAACCGTATGGTAAAAAGACCGTCCGGAGCGAACTCCTATAGCAACCATGGAGACGTCCAAACAGGTGCCTGGTATGTGCCGAACACCCCCCCGTATGTACGCGCCATACCCCCAGCCCCCCAACGGATGGACACCCCGTACCCCCACTCATGTATGTACGGCGCAGACCCCCACCCGTGTATGTACGGCGCGTACCCCCACCCCCGTAGGTATGATGTGTACCCCCACCCGTGTATGTACGACGCGTACCCCCATCCGTGTATGTACGGCGCGGATCCCCACCCGTGTATGTACGGCGCGTACCCCCACCCGTGTATGTACAGCGTGGACCCCCACCCGTGTATGTACGGCGCGGACCCCCATACTCGGGTGGGGGTCTGTGCCGTACATACACGGGTGGGGGTACGCGTCGTACCTACGGGGGTGGGGGTTCGCGCCGTACATACACGGGTGGGGGTACGGCGTGTCCATCTGCGGGGGGGCTGGGGGTACGGCGCATACATACGGGGGTCTGGGGGGGACGGCGCGTACATACGGGGGCTGGGGGGGACTGCGTGTACATCTGCGGGGCTGGGGGAGGACGGCGCATACATGCGGGGGGCTGGGGGGGTACGGCGCGTACATACGGGGGGCTGGGGGGGGACGGCACGTACATATGGGGGACTGGGGGGGGGACAGGACATACCGGGCCCCCTATTCCGCTCGCATCGCGGCGTACTGCGCTTTTCCGGCAGTTTTTGGGTGCCGTAAAAATATTGCCGTCCGGACTGCTGTCGGTACGAATCGTACTTGTTGGGACGTAAAAACATGCTTAACTCCGTCCGGACGTCACGTCCGCGGTGTCCCGGATCACAATCGTATGTATTTTGCTGTCGGTCGGTGTTTTTTCCGACTCGTACGGCAATGGTGTTTCCGTACGAATCATACTTGCAAGTTTGTATGGTGTTTTTACCGGGTACAAGTCGGACGGAGAAAACGTTCGTACCCGGTTTTTCCAGGATCGGAATCAGCCCCATAGTTAAAAAAAAAAAAATTTTAAATATAAAAAATATGTTTGAAAAACCCATTAAAAACAAATAATATTTTTTAATTTTGAAAAAGATTTAAATGAAAAAATAGGTTAAAAAAATAGTGTTAAAAAAGAATTTCAAAAAATCATAATTAATGAAAGTGACATACTGAAATTGAAAAATATAGAAATCCAATGAAAATCATTAAACATGATATCTTTAGAGATAAGTTATAGATAGGAATTAGCATTTAAAAAACCTTGGAAATTCACTGAAAAAACCATAGGTTTCATGCACGTTATAGTTAGGAATTGGCATTTAAAAAACCTTTGAAATTCACTGAAAAAACCAAAAGTTTCAGGGGCGTTATAGTTAGGAATTGGCATTTAAAAAACCTTAGAAATTTACTGAAAAAACCATAGGTTTCAGGGGCGTTATAGTTAGCTGGACATTTCCCTCGTACAAAACCCTAGAAATTCCCCTGTTATAGTTAGTTCAGCTAACTATAACTCGCCCCGCCGCAATGCACTGCTGATGACGTCACATATTACATCACTCATGACATGGTCAGTGACATCACTGATGACATCACTGATGACGTCATCCATGTGATAAATTAGTGCATCTTCTCACACCCTTTTTCTCCTTCGCTTGAAAGCGCACTCATACTGCAGGTAGAATTCCAACAAAACCGGCAATTTGTATCCAAAAGTAAGTTTTTCGTGTCTGATGGGTTTCAGAGCTACAAGCTCCTTGTTCACAGCCATTTCCCCAGTCTTTTCAGAAATGCTAAAAGAAGCACCTGTCCTCGTTAATTACATACACTTTATAGCCCCCTGGTGAGCATCCCCAGTGAATATTATTTTGACGCTTTCTGGGACATGTAGTTTCCTTCAGTCAATACTTACCCTCTCGTGGGGTCTGAAAAGACTTGGTTTATTTTGGAATGTCATTCAAAGCCCTCCAATGGGCTTCCGGATAATCAAATGCAGTTACCTTTTATTTTCCTCTGCAGTCCTGCATTGAGTTATTGAAAAAGTTCCAAACTGGTGGCCTCCGCAATATTTCTGTGAGTGGTGCAGCTTTCTCCGGCAGAAGAAGCCAGAATTACATCTCCATAAAACGTTTCTCCTTTGCTTGAAAGCGCACTCATACTGCAGGTATAATTCCAACAAAACCGGCGATTTGTATCCAAAAGTAATTTATTGCACCTGATGCGTTACATCAGTTACTGGAGCATAGCATAACATGGGAATAAAAAACAGTGTTACACAGTAAACATGAGTTAATTCGAGAAAAACAGTTGGATATATTCACAAGAATGTGTGCTAAACATCACCAAAAAATGCAAACGCGTCTTTACACATCGCAGCCCATCACGAGAAAATAACCCTGCGTTAACGTGGAATTCACAAGACGGCGGTAGCATGCGGTAGTCTGCCGAAAACGCGGCCAATGTCCGTGATACAACCACCCCGACGGAGATAAAAACACAAACCACAACACCAGAAAACTTGCGATGAGCCCATTTGCGATGAGGAAAGCAGGGATAAGCACTGCCAGGACCACGAAACACACGGCATGTGGGAATAAGCACAACAAAAGCCTGAAAAAGTAAGACAGACCAAACAGAAAACAACAGCCAACCACAATGGAGGTAACCCGAGCCAGCAGACAACCCCAACAAACCCATTGGCAACAAAATATTGTACATGGCAGGCCAACTTGGACAAGATGAATGCAGCCTGAGAGCGGAGGAGGACAATGGCAGAGAACCAGAACTCCAGCAATGATGCAAAAGGCACAAACAAGCACAAACACTCCAACAACAAGAAGGCAGCAATGCACACCGGAGGTGGGAGTCCAGCCCCACACCAGGAGCTGGATGACACGGAGGAAATGGTGTCCACCACATTAGTCTGGAGATGGTGGCAGGACTCGGGGACCGGAAACTGCACCAAACCACAGACACAACAGCAACAGAGAGAGGAGCCATCAGGGACTGGGGGACGGGGGGAGATGGGCACAATGACACACATGCACAACTAAGCACAGCACAACTGCAGACAAACCATGCCAAAGAGTAACAACACCAATCAGGAGCACAAGTCATACAACCCAGCAATGTCACACCAATGAACAAGCACAGAAGTGAAGACAACACTGCCTGTAAAGGAGAAGGGTGAGCCAAATCAGAGCTGAAGGGACATCTCACACACAATGCAGCACACACACATAGGAAGCAGAGCACCCCAACATCGAACACAATGTGGTACAAACACCAACTTGTGCACAACCAAACACATGACACAAGTGCACCCGCCTGTAGCCGGTAAACGGCCATACGCATCTGGCAAAGCATGAAACAGGGACATGATAATGCACAAGTACAAACACACAGTCCTTATGGGGTAGCATTGCACGGATTGCAGGAAGCCAGAGAGTCCATGACACACGCATTGGCATACAAATCAAGACACAGCACAGTTGGAGACAAGTGAAAGTGTGTAAACTTTATCAACAAGTGCAAGTCAGTACGGCCAAGCGAAGTGCCACGATATGCCGACAAATGCAGCAGCAGTTCTGAATGAGGAACGTAGGAAAGCGCCCATGTCCACCTCGGGGGAGTCCCTCACCAACACAAGTCAGTGCAAACCCGTGTTGGGTGTCTGCGCCTGGAACATGAGTCCTGGCCAATGCAGCCATGTCCACTGTCGTCTCTGGACATGTGACCATATCCACAACATGCAACCATGTGTCATGAGAAGTGCAATGGCTCACATCCAGTTCTGACTGCAGGTACATTGTCACTTGTTCATGAACGCGAGTGCAGCTGAGTAGGTCAACATCACCAATGAGTGATCGTCGTCCACCCCATCTGACATGTGGTCGACGTAATCAATCAGCTGACCTGGACAGATGTGCTGACTTCAACCACTGGACCCAATGTGCACCAAAGCCCAATCGGGTAGTGGCTCAACGTGCTCACTGCACACGATGACTCGTGCAATCTCCCAGGTCCAGTTTCCAGCCTGCATGCCAAACATCCATGCATGCCATAAGCGGTCATCCTGGTGACACTCCTGGTCGTGGGCCAACAGAGGGTGCACACACACGTCTAAATCCAGGTCTGCTACCGTTACATTGGAGAGGCAGGCATCCATGGACCACTCAAATATGCACGAGCGACGATGCAACACAGGCTACACGCAGGTGATGTGCACAAGGTGGAAGCTCAGCTGGTAACTGATACGCAGCATTGCCAAAGGCAGTGCCCACAGTACATGCAGCAGATGTGCACGGGTCAGTTCCACGTGACTGGAGTAGACCATGTGTCCGGGATGTTCTGCCATTGCGTCAGTGGCTCTGCCTGAAGCAGCACTGGCTTGCCCTGAAACACTCCTGTGGTTGAAATGGCACAGCTCGGTGCAGTGACCAGTGTCTGTGTGCAACGGGTGCATGCCTTGGGTGAGGTGGGAGTTCGTGTGTAGGCCAAATCACGCACGCCAACTACGACCAAGGACTACTGCATGTGGGATGTGGACACATTGGTTTCACGCCGGGCAGTGCATAGTGTGGGAGTCGCAAGCAAATGCTATTGTATCTGTCAGGGGGTGCTGCGCACATGCAAGTTCCTGCTTGGAGCTGCAGATATGCTACCACCTGATAGTACAGACAAAGGACCTTTCATCCCCACAGTAACTTCACCAGCTGCATGCATACAGGAGATGTACAGAGGCTGGTCATGGGTGTGGTGGGACGTCTGCGACCCTGGGAATCACGGATGATATGCGCAGCACAATGCACATGAGTGGACTCATTGTGTGTCACGTTGCCACACAGCTGCTCCTCCCTGCCACAGACACCCACACTTGTGTGCGCTGCATGGTTGCATCCTACAGGACACCATTCTAATGCCTGTCCGTGCATGTCCAGCGCCATGCCAACAACGCCACGACGCTGGCCTTCAAAGGTGTGCGCCCACTTGGGTGTAGGCCAATGGTCCGGACAGGGCGGACACAGGTGTCTAGCCCATGGCTGGCTGGGATCGCGCTGCGAATGAGGCCAGGCAACAGACTCATGCATCCGCAAGACTGATACACATCACACCTGGCATGCATGTGCCAAGACGCAAAGAATTCTTGCTCTCCTACATGTCCCCGTACCTGCGGGCCACACTCCTGGTACATGCCACATTGCAACATTGTGTACTGTGGCCCTGGTGGTGACAACACCCCAAAACAGAGACACACTTACCGCACTTCCTGCACAGGGCCAGATCCATACCACGCCCTGCCCCCCCTGCTGAACCAGCACATGCAGCCTGTGCATGCAGGGGGGCAGGTGCGGGGCAACGTGTCCAGGGTCACTGCCAATGCCGAGGTGACATGGCAGCGTCCGCAGAAGACAGCACACTGTGATGTTGCAGGGCCCGTGCTCATCAAGCTGACACAATGAACACACGGACACACTTGCTCAGATGTGTGAATGGCTACAGGCACGTGCGCACGGCCACATTTATTATCAGGCACACTTACCGAGTGATACCTGTGTTGGATGTGTGTGGAGTGTGTGCACACCACACACATCCAACCGCCTGGGGTAGCGACGGCCATGTAGGCTTTCACCGAATTAGGCTTTTTTGAGATGAGTGTGTTTACAGCGAACCATTGTATGGTGAGGGCTTTGCCTGGGCTTAGCGAGAGGCGTGTGCATTTGTACCAACTACATAGTCAATACAGCACGTCTTTCTTTTTCTAGCTTGTACCTTGCCAGCGTTTGCTTTGTTTGTGTTAGACTCGCTTTACACATTGCATGTTATTGTTTAGCTTAACACGCGCAAAGCTAGCTCCCTCCCCTTCAGGAATTACCATGTTTAGTCTTTAGCAAGTCACATTATTTTTGGTGTCTGACTCGCACTCTATATTCCTTGATGGGGAGAATCTATGGATACTTACAGCCTCGAGTTCGCTTAAGCATGAGATGCTTAGCGCGCAGTTTTCTTCCGAGCTAAGACCATAATGCTCAGTGTCCCAAGGGTTGGCCACATGTGGCGTGTTCCCCCGCTCATTGTCTTGTGTTGAACATAAGGCCTATAATGTAGATTGCATTACACAGGATAGTACCATTCCTGTGCCTCGCTCGATTTTATTATTTCTTTAGAGCGAGTTACATTTGGAGTTGTGTGCGAGCTCCTTTGCAGGGCTCTTTACTCGAGGTGTATGACTGTTGTTGAAGGTTGTTTGACACACACGCGCAGTAGCTCTAATTTGAGTTACATTGGTCTAAAGATCACTTTACCATCTATGATACCTTTTTCTATACTAGGTTGTTTTTTATTCTTGTTTTAACAGAGCGCTGCCTCACGCCCTGAGTTGTCACCAGGAGCGTAGACGTACAGTCCCGATCTATGACGGGTAAGCTGAGCAGTGGTAGACCTGTTGGCACCAACTGCTGAAAGTTACTAATTGTTCTACCCCCTACCCCCTTGCTATATTAATATATGCTTTTCTTGTGTTTTTCCCTTGTGTTTTGCACAGGTACTTCATTAAGAACCCCTGCAGCTCCACTTACCATCAGTTGAGTGGTTATACCTGCCGGAGGTATCGTTTTGATTCCATTCAGGCTTATTTTGTTTTCACCTGGTATTAGTTAATGTTGCAGTAGTAGCATTTGGTCCTGATGAAAGCCATGATCACAATTTTTGATCATTAATGGCTGAAACATGTCGACCACCCTTTTTTTAGTCTTGGACATCTAATGATACTCAATAAACATATTATTCGTTAGATAGCCAATTTTAACTGATCTTGCACATACACTACACCTTTCACGTTATTTCACCACACGCAGGGCAACTTTAGTCTCTGTTTAATTAGGCCTCATCAGGTTGTTAAGACCCAGAAAACATCCGTGAGCTCCTCCTTCCTCAGCCACCCTGGAGTTGTAGCTCTTTAACCACACCAGGTTGTGGTTAAAAGGAGGCCCCAGATGATGAAGCATGCCACTTCGGTGGGTGATGGGACTCCGTCCTCTTTATGAGGACTTTTGTGTCTGTTTGTAGCATCTGGATTTGTGGCTTTGGACAATTAGTACGGCATTCGCAGACCCACAGATTTCTTGTTGTTTTCAGATATAGACACTAGGGGATTTTTTCCGTGCAGGTCTTTAAATTATCCCTTTGACCCCCGTTTTTTACCGGTAATTTTGCAACAAGGAAAATACAATAAGAAATGGAGTTGCCTTTGTGGGGACCTGCTAGCCAACGGGCTAGTGATCACGAAGGAGCCTCCAGCGGTCGCACTTGGAGCTGGCCCACGGGTCACTCGTGGAGTGGAGGCCAACAATATTCGGTGCAGAAGGTGCTCAAGGCTGGGGCTACTCAGAGCCCAAAGCACAATTTTGAGGAGGACCAGGAAGATAGTGTTGCTGCATAAGTTCACGGTGTACAGGGGTCATGTTTCCACGTCGCCCACAATAGCCACGGGCCTCAGCTTTGCTGTGGACTCAGGGTAACCTTGGGGAAGTCTGGAAATCTACCTCTGGTGATGCAAAGACTTCGGCGTCCAGCGGGAGCTTCAGTGATGCAGACTGGTCAGGTGCTTCTTTGGTGCCTGCCAAGCAGGGGAGTCACTCCTTGACCCCTAGGGAGATTTCTCCAGTCTTCTAGTCAGGATAGAACATCAAGGGTCCAGGATATATGTTGCAGAGTTTCATCCAGGGTAATCTAAAGTCTTAGGGACTGGATTCCTATACTTATACTAAGTTTAGGGGATGGACTAACTCTAAGGCCACACCTATGGGTGGGTCTGGAAAGAGGGGTGGTTACACCCATTTCCTTTGTCCAGATTCACGCCAGAGCAGGGGCAGGTAGCCCCTGAAACCGGTTTGAACTGGACTATGCACAGGGATAGCAAACGTGCCCCCAGTGCAGGACTTCAAAGCACCAGAGAGTGCTCCCGCCCAGCCCCAATACACATCAGCCTGTCTGGGGAGGTGATTACACCTCCCTTCGACAGAAAGCCTATTATCCAGGCCTCCCCTGCCGGAGTTTCGGTCAGCAGCCGGAGGCCAGACCCGTGTCTATGGCAGAGGCATCCATTTTGTGATGCCAGGGATCAGGAAAGTCCTACCGGGTTTGACCAGTGTGAACATGTCTCTCCCTCTAGAAGGGTGGAATGCTACCCCCGCCGCCATGACTGGCAGGGGGGGAGTATTCCAAAGCATTTGACACCAAACACAACATGTTTTGATGCAGCCATTCCAAAGTTAGCATTTACCGTGCGGTTATAATGCACTTAAGAGTCTATGGTATGGCTGTACCACAGAACAGCTAGAAGGAAGTATTTCCGAAAGCTGCAGAGGGGCTCAGCTCATGCTTGGGCACCCTCTCACACAAAACCAAGCACTCTGCCTTCAGGATTGTTAAGGCCTGCCATAGGAGTGGCTTATAGGTTCATATGTGTCTGTATTTATATGTGGATATAGGTAACCTATACCACGGTAAGGGGTGCAAGCACACCCTTACCCAGGCTGCAGTAGCAGACCTGTGGTGCCATTTTGGAGTGCTTCCCAGGGGTGGCATAATATATGCTTCAGACCCTGGTAGGCCTCTGAGGTACCTATGACCTAGGTATACAGTATACCATATAGTAGGGGCTTATAAGGCACTTCAGAATCCAATTAGATATGTACCTAATGTACATGGAAACCATTTTAGAGAGGAAGCAGCTAGGCTGTGGTCCTGATTAGCAGGGCCACAGCCAGACTAAGGTCGAAAAACAGTGAAACACCAGCACAAGTGGGGGTACCCATGTGAAGCAGATCCTACTCTCCTACACAACCTCCCCCCCAAACGCAGGGACATTAAACTAACATTGACCTGTTGAGTCTTCGTGTTCTAAGTGGAAATACCTAGAGAGTCCATCCGCATTGGCATGGTTACTCCCAGGTCTATGTTCCACTGTAAAGTCCATCCCCTGTAGGAAAATGCAGTTTGGGGTTTTTACTCTTCATTTGTTTTAGCCATAAAGAGGGGCTTATGGTCTGTCTGAACATGGAAGTGAGTACCAAACAAGTATGGCCTCAACTTCTTCAGAGCCCAAACCACAGCAAAGGCCTCCCTCTCAATGGCTGACCAACGTTTCTCTCTAGGGGTCAGCCTTCTGCTTATGAAAGCTACTGGCTGATCCTGACCTTCATCATTCAATTGTGACAGTACAGTCCCTATCCCCAATTCAGATGCATCTGTTTGGACAATGAACTTCTTGGAGTAATCAGGACTCTGCAGAATGGGAGCAGTGCACATGGCCTGCTTCAGGTCATCCAATGACTTTTGACAGCTAGCTGTCCACTGAACCTTTTTGGGCATCTTTTTGGAAGTTAAGTCATTCAAGGGTGTCTTTATTGATCCATACCCTTTGACAAATCTCCTATAGTACCCAATCAGGCCTAAGAAGGCTCTCACCTGAGTCTTGGTAGTTGGAGCAATCCATTCCATTATGGTTTGGATTTTGCTCTGCAATGGTTGAACCTGGCCTCCACCTACAAGGTGGCCCAGGTACACAACCTGACTCTGTCCTATCTGGCACTTAGTAGCCTTGATAGTGAGGCTTGCCCTTTGCAGGGCCTCCAAAACATTCCTCAAGAGGACCAGGTGATCCTCCCAGGTGGAGCTAAAGACAGCAATATCATCTAGATATGCTGCACTAAAGTCTTCCAGGTCTGCAAGGACTTGGTTCACCAACCTTTGGAAAGTGGCAGGTGCATTCTTCAAAACAAAGGGCATTACCACAAATTGATAGTGCCCACTAGAAGTAGAAAATGCTGTCTTTGGCTTTGCATCATCAGCTAGTCTGATCTGCCAGTAGCCAGCTGTTAGGTCAAATGTGCTTAGAAACTTGGCTGAGGCCAAAATATCTATCAGCTCATCTGCCCTAGGGATGGGATGGGCATCAGTCCTAGTGACTTCATTGAGACCCCTGTAGTCTACACAAAACCTCATCTCTCTTTTCTCACCACTGGTGTGAGGTTTTGGTACCAGGACTACTGGACTAGCCCAAGGGCTAACTGAGGGTTCAATCACACCCAAATCCAACATCTTTTGGACTTCTGTCCTTATACAGTCCCTGACATGGTCATGTTGCCTGTAGATCTTATTCTTCACAGGTAGACTGTCCCCAGTGTCCACCTCATGAGGGCACCAGGTGGTCTGACTTGAAGTAAGAGAAAACATATGTCTAAATTGGCTGAGAAGGTGTCTGCAGTCAGTTTGCTGCTGGGCAGTAAGGCTGCCTGCCAAGGCTACACCATCAACTGACCCATCATCAGGGTTCTGAGAAAGCAGGTCAGGGAGTGGGTCACTCTCTTCCTCCTGTCCTTCATCAGTAGCCATGAGCAAGCCCATGTCTGCCCTGTCGACATATGGTTTAAGTCTGTTGACATGAAGTACCATATTGGGACTCCTAGGGTTTCCAAGGTCTACCAAGTAGGTAACCTCCCCTTTTTGTTCAACAATAGTGTGAGGTCCACTCCACTTGTCCTGGAGAGCTGCTGGGGCCACAGGCTCCAACACCCACACTTTCTGTCCTGGCTGGTAAATAGTCAGTACAGCCTTTTGGTCATGCCAGGCTTTTTGCAGTTCCTGGCTAGCCTCAAGGTTTTTGTTTGCCTTTTTCATGTACTCAGCCATCCTAGAGCGGAGACCAAGTACATAGTCCACTATGTCTTGCTTTGGGGGCTTGAGAGGTAACTCCCATCCTTCCTTCACCAAACACAATGGACCCGTGACATGGTGTCCAAACAAAAGTTCAAATGGGCTGTAGCCAACCCCCTTTTGAGGCACCTCCCTGTATGTAAATAAAAGGCAGGGCAAGAGCAGGTCTCATTTTCGCCTAAGCTTCTCTGGGAGTCCTATGATCATGCCCTTTAAGGTTTTGTTGAATCTCTCAACCAAACCATTGCATTGTGGGTGATAGGGTGTGGTGAACTTGTAGTTCACTCCACACTCCTTCCACATAGCAGTCAAGTAACTAGACATGAAGTTTGCACCCCTGTCAGATACTACCTCCTTAGGAAAGCCTCTACAGGTGCTGGAGTGGTCCTTAGGGGAATTGCTTCTGGATACCTGGTGGCATGATCCACTACCACCAGTATAAATCTGTGCTCAGATGATGTTTGTAGATCCATGGGACCAACAATGTCAATCCCTATCCTTTCAAAGGACACCCCCACCACAGGTAATGTTATCAGGGGGGCCTTTGTAGTGCCACCTGCTTTGCCTCTGGCTTGGCAGGTTACACAGGAGCGACAAAACTCCTTTATGTCTTCAGACATGTGAGGCCAGTGAAAGTGAGGAACAATTCTGTCCCAAGTCTTGTTCTGGTCTTAGTGTCCTGCTAGGGTAATATCATGGGCTAGTGTCAATAGGAAAGCCCTAAACTTCAGAGGTATAACCAACCTCCTGGATGCACCAGACTTGGGGTCTCTACTCTCTGAGTATAGGAGTCCATCATCCCAATAAACTTTATGGGTGCCACTAGCATTCCCAGCAGCCTCATCAGCAGCTTGCTGTCTGAGGGTTTCAAGCGAGGGGCAGGTTTTCTGCTCCTGGCTCAGATCAGACCTGGAAGTGCCCCCTGTCCCCAAGAACTCAACCTGGTCAGGTTCAAGCTCCTCTGGGATAGTTCCTTCTTCCGGCTCAAAATCATCTCCCTGAGGAGACTGATCAGCATCCTGAGACAGGTGGGAAGGCTCTGCCTTAACCCTACTGCTCCTCCTCTTGTGAGGCACCTGGTCCATTATTCCAGAATCCAGGGCCTGTCCAGTTTTAGACATTTTTGCCTGTGACCTGCTCACAGCAAAGACATGTGCAGGGATCCCTAACATAACTACATGTGTCCTGAGCTCCACTTCAGCCCAAGCTGAAGTCTCTAGATCATTGCCAAGCAAGCACTGTACTGGTAGGTCTGCACTTACCACAAACTTCTTAAGGCCAGTTACCCCTCCCCAGGAGAAGTTAACAACTGGTAGAGAATGGTCTGTTCTGACATTGCTAGCATTGGTCACTTGGTACATTTCACCAAGTATAATCTGCCCCGGATCCACAAGATCTTTTGTCACCATTGTGACATTTGCTCCTCTGTCCCTGAATGCCCAAGCTTCTACTCCATTAATTAAAGGCTGATGTCTGTATTTGCCCAAGTTACTGGGACTCACAAAGGGGGACATATCCATGCCCCCATCACTGACAAGCACAACCTGAGTTGGTACTCTGACTAGGCCAGAGTCCATCTCAGAACCCAGGGTCAACCCTACTACACCCTTATTCTGTGTATTCCCACCACCAATTGTAACTGCACTAGGGGGAGCAGGTGCCTTAGGGGCATTGGTGGTGGCTGGAGTATATTCTTTGGCCTTGGTGCAGGCACTAGTCCAGTGAGTTTTCTGTTTACAGATTTTGCACCAAGGTTTCTTTTGGCCTTTCCCTTTGTTAGCCTGTGAATTCCCACTTGAAGAAGATTTTTGGGGCCCTTGAGAAGACTTCTGGTCTCTACCCTTGTCCCCACCCTTATCAGAGTTTTTGGAATCTTGCTTCTCTTGGTCACCGCCTTGGTTCTGTATCTTCTGCCTCACCCTGGTTCTGACCCATTTATCTGCCTTCTTTCCCAATTCTTGGGGAGAGGTCAGATCAGAGTCTACCAGGTACTGGTGCAACAGTTGATTTTGACAGTTATTAAGAATCTGCTCCCTCGTTATCAGATTGTACAATCCTTTGAAGTCACACACTTTACTGCCCAATAACCAACCTTCCAGAGCCTTAGTAGCACAGTCAACAAAGTCAACCCAGTCTTGATTTTGTGCTTTTTGGGTGTCTCTGAACTTTAACCTGTATTGTTCAGTGGTTAGGCCAAACCCATCTATTAGTGCACTTTTCAAGACTTTGTAGTCATCAGCATCCTCTTCTCTTACAGTGAGGAGCTTGTCTCTGCCTTTGTCGGCAAAGGAGAGCCATAAGATTGATTCCCATTGACCTTGAGGGACCTTCTGTACTTTACAGGCCCTCTCAAAGGCAGTTATTCATGTGTGGATGTCATCCCCACTCTGGTAGGTAGAGACAATCTTAATTAGGTTTCTATGGCCATAAGATCTCTCCCTATCTCTAGGGAAATTGCTGCCACCAAGGGACTCTAGTCCCTCCTTTTTGCTAGCTCTGTAGAGCTCTAGGGCTTCCCTATCTAAGGCCATATGCTGCTTTCTGAGGTTGAACTTGTCTTGCTCATACTTTAGCAGTCTCTCTCTCCTCTCCTGGGAGGTTTCCTTCCCTCTGTGAGAAGAGACAGAGGTCCCTATAGAGGAGTTAGACTGGATAGATCCCCTTGACAGAGATCTATCTCTTCTAGCCCCTCTGTCAGGTCTACCTGGCGGAATAAAGGAAGGAGCATACTGTCATCCTCCTCATCCTCATCCAGGAGATCTGGGTTCACCAGAGTCTGGTCATTGTCACCAGTCTGGTCAGCATTAGAGGTAGGGTCAGGGGAATTGTTACCCCTAGGCCCACCCTCACGTGCTGCCCCACCCACACTGTCTACATCATCAGGCCCACTAGGCCCTGTGATATCATCCAGCTTAAGTATCTTTATGAGATGAGGGTGGATGGACTTTTGCCTGCCTTCAGCTTCCTAATGGAACATAAGGCCCTTAGCTGAGCAAAGGAGAGATCCTCATATTTATAGGGAAGGAGCTCACTGGTTCCTAGTAGGGAACCATTGGTTCCTGGCTGACTAGACATTACTAATGTGGTGTGGTGTATTGCACTAGCTACACTAGTGTGGCCTACAAAACTCTCTTGAGTTGTAGAAAGGGTGTGCTATTCCTTAACACACAACTCTAAGTTCAATAGAACTTACTGTAGCAAAACTTGATATTATATGTACCTTAGGTACCTTTAGTGGTTTTCAGTTGATCAATTCAATTGAGATTATCTGGTAAAACAATAGCAAACTGGAATCCCACACACTGCACACCAATGTGAGAAGGTGGCCTGATATATGCTGACCACTAGTTCTAGTGGGCACCTTGTATCAGTCCAAACAACCACTTATGGTGAATGGTTAAAGACAACCTTTATTAAAAGCTATCCTAGTGGTAGCTATGGAGAGAAGCCTTCAGGCTAAATCTTGAAGGAATGTAAAGCAGCTTATTTTACCAGTCTATAATCTCTTGAATGATCAAATGAAAGGACAACCACACCAGGTATATATTCAAAATATATGTATTTAGGTTAAAACACACCCCTCTAGTCTCTTTATGAGACTGGAGTTCGAAGTACTTTGTTTACAAGATAGCAAGAATCAGTAATAGCACAAATCGACGTTTGGGCCCTAGGGGCGTACCAAACCATATGCCAAAAAAATGGTATAAGAACCATAACTGGAATAGACACAAGGCATAGAGCCTGTAGAATCTCTGGGACCCCAAGGAACCACCCAAGGTAGTGACACAGGGGACTCACGGGGACTATATGCAGTGTGTAAACACAACCGCGGGTTCCCGTTATCTTCTAAGGGCAATGTCGCGGTTGGATATTTAAAGATTAGGGACACTTCTAATCGAGTCAGGACCAAACCCTTATGGACTTATGAAGTTCTAGGGCTAGCACCCACGAGAGCACCGGAGTACTCGAGTTACCTCACCCAGGGAAACCGGGTGCATAGCTGTCTTTTGGTGTTGGGTTGCGTCGTCGATTTCAATGGAAGCCTGCAAAGAACTACTGCTGCCGTGTAGAGGAGAAGTGTCCGAAGAGATCCAAGCCTGGATCTAGGATGGAAGGAACCTGAAAGCAGAGGGGACAGAGTCTGGGTCACTAGCCAGTGACTGAGGGCAGGATGGACCACTGATGTCGGGTGCTTCAGGTGAGTGGATGGGTGTCTTGACTCTTCAGCCACGAGGTCCCGGAGGTGTCGAGGAAGTCCACGAGCCGGAGTCGAGCTGTCCCACAGAGTCTGTTGAGTGCTGCGGTGTTGGCGACCAGAATGGACCCAACAAGCCTTGGTAACGCCAAGTCACTGGAATTCAGAGAAAGGACTGTGGTGCAGACCAGCAAGGTCTGAGGGACTCACCCAGCAAATGTAAGTCAGGGCACATCTGGAGCAACCAGGGAAAGCCCAATTAGAAAAGGAGTTGCCTTCGTGGGGACCTGCTAGCCAATGGGCTAGTGATCGCGAAGGAGCCTCGAGCGGTTGCAATTGGAGCTGGCCTTCGGGTCACTCGTGGAGTGGAGGCCAACAATCTTCGGTACAGGATGTGCTTAAGGCTGTGGCTACTGAGAGCCCAAAGCACAACTTCAAGGAGGACCAGGAAGATAGTGTTGCTGCGGTGTCCAGGGGTTGCGGTTCCATGTCACCCACGATAGCCACAGGCCTCAGCTTTGCTGTGGACTCAGGGTAGCCTCGGGGAAGTCTGGAAATCCACCTTTGGTGATGCAAAGACTTTGGTGTCCGGCGGGAGCTTCAGCGATGCAGGCCGGTCAGTTGCTTCTTTGGTGCCTGCCAAGCAGGGGAGTCACTCCTTGACTCCAAGGGAGATTTCTTCAGTCTTCTAGTCAGGATAGAACATCGAAGGTCCAGGATATATGTTGCAGAGTTTCGTCGAGGGTAATCTAAAGTTCTAGGGACTGGATTCCTATACTTATACTAAGTTTAGGGGATGGACTAACTCTAAGGCCCCACCTATGGGTGGGTCTGGAAGGAGGGGTGGTTACACCCATATCCTTTGTCCAGTTTCTCGCCAGAGCAGGGGCAGGTAGCCCCTGCAACCGGTTTGAACTGGACTATCCACATGGACAGCAAACGTGCCCCCAGTGCAGGACTTCAAAGCACCAGAGAGTGCTCCCTCCCAGCCCCAATATAAATCTGCCTGTCTGGGGAGGTGGTTACACCTCCCTTTGACAGGAAACCTATTGTCCAGGCCTCCCTTGCCGGAGTTTCGGTCAGCAGTAGGAGGACAGACCCGTGTCTGTGGCAGAGGCATCCATTTGTGATGCCAGGGCTCAGGAAAATCCTACTGGGTTTGACCAGTGTGAAGATATCTCTCCCTCTAGAAGGGTGGAATGCTACCCCCGCCACCAGAACTGGTTGGGGGGTAGTATTCCAAAGCGTTTGACACCAAACACGACATGTTTTGATGCAGCCATTCCAAAGTTAGCATCTACCGCGAGGTTATAATGCACTTAAGAGTATATGGTATGGCTCTATCACAGAACAGCTATAAGGAAGTATTTACGAAAGCTGCAGAGGGGCTCAGCTCATGCTTTGGCACTCTCTTACACAAAACCAAGCACTCTGCCTTCAGGATTGTTAAGGCCTGCCATAGGAGTGGCTTATAGGTTTATATGTGTCTGTATATATGTGTGGATATAGATGACCTATACCACGGTAAAGGGTGCAAGCACACTCTTACCCAGGCTGCAGTAGCAGACCTGTGGTGCCATTTTGGAGTGCTTCCCAGGGGTGGCACAATATATGCTTCAGCCCCTGGTAGGCCTCTGAGGCACCTATGCCCTAGGTACATAGTATACCATATACTAGGGAATTATAAGGCACTCCAGAATCCAATTAGATATGTACCTAATGAATGAATGAATGAATGAAATTATATTTATATAGCGCGTAGCTACCCAGAGGCCTCCTAGCGCTTGCGGACACGGAGAGCACCAAAAGAAGGAGTATCACTGAAATGCTGAGAGGAACAGGTGGGTCTTGAGGTGTTTACGAAAGATTGATATCTTAGGTTCACTACGGAGCGTGTGTGGGAGAGTGTTCCAGGGGTTGGAGGCATTCAAAGAGAAGGAGCGACCGCCCCATCTAGATCTTCGAACTTTCAGAGGCGTGGCAAGGAAAGCGGCAGTAGAACGGAGAGTTCTGGTAGGTTGATAGGGCACAACTAGGGATTGAATAATGTCGGAGCCGTATTTCCAGAAGGCTTTGTGAGTTAGACACATGGCTTTAAACTGGATCCTGGCTCGGATGGGCAGCCAGTGTAGGTTTATTAAGGCAGGCTTAGCTGACTGTCTGTGGGGAATCTGTAATTGGTGACGTACTGCGCAGTTTTGGATAACCTGGAGCCTATTTAAGGTGGACTGGCGGGCGCCCAGGTAAAGTGCGTTCCCGTAGTCCAGGCGGGATAGAATCAGGGCCTGGACCATGATTCCCCTGGCTTGAAAAGGGAGCAGGGGGAGGATTTTCCTGAGCATTCGCAACAGTCCAAAACATGAGGCCGAGAGCTTAGTGGTCTGATGATTAAAACAGAGGGAGCTATCCAGCCATACTCCGAGACTTTTAATCTGTTGCTTGGGAGTGGGCATAGGTCCAAGACATGGTGGCCAGACAAAAGATGAGGAGGGCGAGGGGGTCTTCCCTAGGAACATAAGTTCGGTCTTCTCCCCATTTATTTTGAGGTGGGAATGGCTCATCCATTGGGCGACTGCCTCTAGGCAGAGTCCTAGAACGCCAGATGAACCCTCAGGGTGGTTAAGTGCCACCACCAGTTGGGTGTCATCTGCTTAGGTGATTATTTTGATACCGAAGGGATGCACTATCTCGGCCAGTGGGGCCATGTAGGAATTAAAAAGGGTGAGGCTCAATGAGGATCCCTGCGGGACCCCGCAGTTAAGGGGCCACTGCTTGGACATAGATGTCCCCTCAAAGACTTGATAGAAACGATCCTTTAGGAAGGACTGAATCCAAGTGAGTGCCATCTTTCCTATCCCCATGTTAGTCAGCCGTTCAAGAAGGATGTTGTGGTTGACAGTATCGAAGGCGGCACTGAGGTCAAGTAGAATGATACCTGCTGAACCGCCCTGATCTAGAAGTCTTCTGGCTTCTTCCGTAACAGCGATCAGTGCCGTCTCGGTGCCTAACTGGGGACGGAAACCTGTTTGGGAGATGTGGAAAGGATTATTGGATTCAAAGTAATTGACTAAAGTAGCATTGATATGACGTTCAATCAATTTACTCAGCCATGGGACGAGAGAGATGGGGCGATAGTTTGCCAAGTTAGAACGGTCCAGATTAGGTTTTTTTAAAAGAGCTCTAACCTGGGCGCATTTCCAGGCCTGGGGTACTCTGCCAGAAGTGATGGAAGAGTTGAGTATGTCAATGATGACTGGGCCTATGGTGTAATAGATCAGGGAAAGGTGTTGAGGGGGGGCAGGGTCTGTGGGAGAACCAGACGTTACCCTGGAGAGGAGATAGTCCAGACCTTTCTCATCTAGCAAGGGGAATTTTTCTAGAGAGTTCGTCGTTTTGGATCTGGGACTGGAATCGGAGGGGTCAAGCACATAAGGAGAAAAGGACTGACATATTAGTTGAATTTTCTGGTGGAAGTATTCAGCTAACTCATTGCAGTGCTGAGAGGCATCCTCCAATTTGGGAGGTTCCTGAGGGGGGGAGGACAGGGATTTGGCTATTCGGAATATTTCTTTCGGGTCAGAAGCAGCGGCATTGATCTTGTCCTCATAGAAGTGTATTTGCGCTGATTTAATCTCAGCTTTGTAGGATCTTAAAGCTTCTTTGTACTCAGATTTCCTACATTCCTCGTAGTTCAGTCTCCATCTTCTTTCTAGTTGTCTGCAGGTTTGTTTAATTTTCCTTAAATTAGGGGTGTACCAAGGGGCCGATTTCTCCCTACATTTCTTGTAGGACGGTACTTTAGGCAGAAGCGTGTCCAACGAGTTACAGATCCATGCATTGAAATTGTTATTAGCCAGATCAGGATTAGGGTTATGGGGGGTCTGTTGGTGGCAAGAGTAGCAGACCAAATACTGGCAGAGAGGTTCGACCATTTTCTGTCCAGGGTGGCTGTAGACAGCAGGACGGGATTTGGGGAACTAGTCTCCCAGGTCATGGGAACTAATAAGTGATCAGTCCAAGGAAGTGGGATAGGCGCGGCCACTGATAATTTCTGTGCATTACTGAAAACTGGATCAAGTAAGTGGCCTTTGTCGTGGGTGGGAGAGAAGCCCTTTTGTATGATTTGAAGGGCGGAGAGGCAGGTAGACAGCTCCTTGGCGGAAGGATTAGAGGGGTCATCCAAGTGGATGTTGAGGTCACCGAGCATCGTAAAATTTGCTAGGGTTACAGCTCGCTCAGCCACGAATAAAGGAAGGGAGTTAAGGAATTGGCCTATGGGTCCGGGAGGGTGATATATTAAAAGACCAGAGAAGGTACAAGTGGGTGAGAGTTCCAAAGCGAACAGCATACTTTCGCAGTCGGGGGGGCCCTCTGAGGATGAGCGACAGCTAATAGACATTTTGTATATTATGGCTAGTCCTCCGCCTCTAGAGTTCTTACGGTCAGCTCTATGTATGAGATAACCGGGGGGTAGGGTCTGGCAAATATCTGGGTCAGAGTTGTTGTGTAGCCAGGCTTCCGTTAAAAATAAGACGTCAGGCTGACGATCTTCTAGTAGAAGGCGGAGTTCTGTAGAGTGTCTGGGAAGGGAGCGGCAGTTTAGTAGGAACAACTTCAGGGGTAGGGCGGGTGTGTTGGACTCCTTGAAACTTGTTAACAGTTTAAAGCAACAGGAAGGGCAACCAGAAAGCTCTCTCATGGGATTTATAGAGTGAGCGCAATGTGTGGCGGTGGTACCCCGTAGGGCTTTGAGCGAATGGGCGCTGTAGCGAATAGAAGTAGGGGAACCGCCAGGGGTTGTGGCCCTAGGTCCCGGCCGGTCGCGGACGGGCGCAGACGGGCTTGCCTTTGGCGTGCCTTCGGCGCGCCGCCGGCGCGCCCGCTGCGCGCGTCCGCTGCGTGATCCAAAGTGCATCTGAATATATACTGAGTCAGCGAGGAACGAGAGCGTTGACTGACCCGGAAATGCACTGCCCAGGAAGTGTCTCCAGCCAGCCCTCCGCTCAACGGCACTTGCCGAGTCGGACCGTGGCTTAAGGAGCACTCCAGCGGGGATGACAGGTAAATGTGCAAACAAGCAAATTGAATTTAAAAATAGCAGTGTGATGGGGCAGCGATAAAAACAGTAGCAATACAAGTTGAATTTTTAAAAGGTGAAGCACTCTAACACTCAGCTAGCGGCAGTACCTCTTGATTCAGGCTCTGCGCGCGTCCTTTTTAGAGAGGAAGCAGCTAGGCTGTGGTCCTGATTAGCAGGGCCACAGCCAGACTAAGGTCGAAAAACAGTGAAACACCAGCAAAAAGTGGGGGTACCCATGTGAAGGGGTACACATGACTCTTTGCGCACAGAGTTAGTGGCATCAGTGCAGTTAGGGGATGCCGCCTGCAATGAGGTGTGTCCAATGGTGTGGATTCCTCCACATCTTACCCAAAACACAGTTTCACATGTGTGACCTACTGGACCGCAGTGTAGGCCTGAGGCAGCGGTCAGCACAGGCCATTCACTGAGTGTCGCCGGCATAGGTTGGATGGCCCCATCGGCCTGCATAGTTCAGGTTCAGTGGCACCACGGTACGCAGACTTGCGATAAAAAGGGTTGTTGGCACCAGGTCAGGTGTTGATAATGTTCAGTCACCTCTGTGACTGTGACCCGAATTTTGTCCAGACTTAGCCGCATCTTCCTCTTACTCCTCTCCGTGCGACCACTGGTGTGGACTCTGCCATTCATGATTCGCGACTAGGTGCTGGATGTGGGACCTACTGGTCTGCAGGGTAGTCCTGGTCCCTCATCCATGTGTCGCCAGCTGGCGTTGAACAGGGTTAGTGGCACCACGTGTCGCTGGCTGGTGTTGTACAGGGTTAGTGGCAACACGTGTCGCAAGATGCCCATATGGAACTATGCCTCACTGATCGGGGGGGTCTGGTGCTGTGGCCGCTGCCCCAGCTTTGGGGTCACTGCAATTCAGGACTCAGGACACAGTTTCACATATGGGACCCAGTGGACCGAAGAGGACGGCGGTGTATATATGTGAATGAGGAAGGAGTAATGTGAGCCAGTGTCGGGGGGCCAGCGAGGGTCTGCGGAGGCTGCAGAGGTGACGGAGCTGGTGCTTAGAGCTTGCACCGGCACATGGTGGACCCTCCTTGACACACGCCGGTGTCAGAAGGTGATCAGTGTGGCCTGTCTGCGCAGGGGTGGGCCTGACGAGTTCGGGGTCCAGCAGGCCGTGGTACAGCAGGTGCACAGGATCGCAGGCAGCTCAGCTCAGGAGGACGGCGTCGGCCTCGTGGCATGGTGAGAGCCGCCACCCTGGCAGAGACGTTGGGCTTTCCGGAAGAAGACCACGCCCAGTGCTACGTGCTTTTTATTCACACCCCTACGCTGGCCGGGCGTACGCCAGGCCAACCCACTCCGCTCACGCTTACTGGGGGGGACATAATAGGCAACATTTCTGCGAACTCCCCAACTGGCCGGGGTGACATGATTGTGTCCACTGTCCACTACACTCCATACACCAGAGGTGTATGTCGCCATGGATATGGGTGTGTTCTGCATGCTGCGCTCTGTCCAGCACATCTCTGCCACTCTTGGCATAGTGTGCTTTCCCAGTCATGGTTCTCCTGCCTCCTTCACACATGCCTGGTTGCCACCTCTCCCCACATTGGGCTAGTGTGTGGCTGAGGTGCCATGCCGTTGATGGCTCATGTTCATGGCTTGCCCAGGTTCCCATTGTGAGTTGTTCTGTCATGTCTGGTGGGTGGGCATGTTGTTTAGCATATTGGTTTTGATTTTGTGACATGTGCATTGCCAGGGTTGTGAGTTGCATGGTTGTGGAGTTGAGGTGAGTGGGGTGTTCATTTGGAACTTGCCATGGGGCTGTGCATTTCCCTTGGTGCCATCCTGGGGATGCTGGTTGCTGATGGACTGTCGGAGGATGGAGGAATCATGCACACTGGCTGGGAATTTGGAGGCGAGATTGGTGGAGGTTCCACGGTGTTCAGTTGTTGTCTGCACATTGATGTGATGTGTGTTTTCTGTTGCAGTGATTGTGTGCTGTGTCGGCAGGGGGCACAGGTATGACATGTATGCTATGGCATATGGGTCTTGCTTGGTGTCCAGTGGATCCTGCGCATTGTGTTGGACGCATAGGGACTGGGGTAACAGGCTGATGGTGATGTCCAGGTCAGGTGTGAGGGACTTAGATGTGGCTGGCTGTGTGACTTCTCTGACTGTGGTGGGTGTTGGTTGGGGGTATCAGGGGCCAACAGGTGCAGCACAGCCAGCAGCTTTGTGTGGGGTGGGATGTTGGTTGTCTGCAGTGTTGGTGCCATCAGCCTGTTGGGCGTTGTTGGTCAGGATGCGTAGGATGGTTGTCCTTTTGAGCCTGTAGTGGGCAATGACATTGTCAGGTGTTGGGTCTGTGTGGCTGGTGAATTTCCTGGGGATCAGCTGTCTTTGTCTGTGCTGCCTCTGTGGTGGTCTGGGGGGGTGATGGTGTTCCGGGTGGGTGTTGGGGTCCTGGGGTGGTGGCGGTGGGTGTTATGGTCGTCTTGGGTGCCCGGCCCGCATGACCAGTGGCTCCATGGCATCTGTTGCCCTTCCGATGTGGCTGTGGGCTGTGCTCCCTTTTGTGGTGCAGGCTGTGGTCCGACTTTGCACCAGGTCAGAGCAGGTGTTATTTTCCTGCTGCTAACGCGCCTTATCGCCGGTTTTGTGTTCTTATCGCAGTTCTGGCTGGTCGTTGTGAATGTTGTGGAGTGTTGTTGTGGCTTTGGGCACGGGAATGCCTACTCTGCATCTCATTAGCGATTGTTGCGGGGGTCTTCTGTGGCAATGTTTTTTGCGGCTGCTATCGATGGTAAATTAGTGCTGTGGGCTGTTAACACCAGCTTGAGAATGGGGCAATCGATTTATCACAACTTTGGCTGCGATAAAGTGCTGTTAACTCGGCGATAGCTCCTTGTGAATATCCCCCATAAAGTGGACACAAGACCTATGGGGCATAGAAGGTAGAGAGGGGAAGTAAAAGGGTTGCAATGCGGAAAGGGTCAGACTGAACAGCAAGGGAGAAAGAACTTAAGGGAAACCAAAAAGTCAGTGTGAGAGTCAAAAAACCGGCTGGGGACCAGCAAACACATGCATCCAGAATCGGACTCCATTCCCTGTGTCTGATCCTCTTGGACATGGAACGGTGTATTGCAGGAGCAAGCATCAACCAGGAAATCCACCGAAGCCAGGAAATCAATCGAAGCTGCCATGATGGAGGACCCAAGTGATGGACCCCAGCAACTTTGCAACAAACTGGCGGTTTTGCAAATAAGAAAAAAAATCCAATCGGAAAAACAACAGGGAAGACGACCCCATGGAATAGGACTTGATGGGGGAGGCGGCCACAAGATCAGGCGTAAGGAAGGCAGGTGATCGCCAATCTAGCTCGGGTCGTCAAAGGCAAACACTTGGGGCTAGGCTACAGGGGCAGCAGTGTAACAATTAAACATGATATGTTGGTAGGAGAAATCAGCTCCCAGGTGCCCAGGCTGTAGTCCTGGAAGAGGGAGGCGGCTGAGGGGTGACGAGGGCACGCTCAATAAGAAAAACACAAAGGAAAACCAAAACAAGCTTGATTGTGCTGGGTAGCAGCGTCACTGAATTCTCGCTGCATTCTTCTACGCAGATTCGGAAGGTGTAGTGGGAAGCCAGACGAGCGAGTTCAAAGCCCGGAAGGCAGGTGACGGCCGAAGGGGTGATTCCCAGCCCATCTCCTCAACAGCTGCCTAGGCAACTCAACTGGGCATCGCCCACTCCATTTTGTTTTCTAAACTGAGGGAAGCAAATCCTTCTGTAAATGATCACTCCAGGAATACTGCTTTTCATGTCCTCTCTTGTAATGGCATCAACCATGTTGTCTGGTGGAGGGTGTTTTTGTTGTTTATTTAGGGGAACAGCCCTGGAGTGAAATTACTGATCAGGTCTTTTGATTTTGTGTGGTCCCGGTGGACATATATCCCTCGTAGCCTGAGTGACATTAACACTGTGGCAGCCTCATTCATGGGTGGGGACACCTCAGGGATGTTAACGCTATGGGATGCTGGAAAATTATGGAGGCTGGATTAATTCCTCCACTCCTGAATAATAGGGCCCAGTAGTTAGTGTTTATCCAGGCAGGGCCAGTCTCCAGTGGCTTAGGTGTGGGGCGAGGGACTCCCTTGTAACCCAGAGGTCTATGTGCCCAGTATTTCAATTGAAAGCATCAGTTTGTAGTTCCTTTCAGCTCATTGCTGTTGGTACCAGTGCTCTTTTTTCCTGTTAGGGTACCAGTGTTCTTTTTTCCTGATAGCTTTGACTGTCTGTCCTGGGTCAATGCTCACACTGGAGGGTGTTCTGATGTGCCTCTATACTTGTTGTTCACTTTTGTTTCGTCTAGTTCAGAGATGCAGCAGTCCTTCAATCTTGCTCCCTCGGCCTGTGGCGTGAGGGGAGTGAACTGCTGTGCAGCAGCCATGCTCCCGCTTTGGTCTCACTAGTGTGGACCACTTCCTAGTGATGCCGGAGCCCTCACACTCTCCATTCACCTTTCACTCGTCTTTTGTGAAGGGTGCCCCTGAATAATCCAGGTGCTTTCAGCATTTGCAGGTTACAGAGGGCTCAGGGACTCAAATCAGCCCTCCAGTGCTTCTTCCAGGCTGCCAGGAGCGTGTACCGCTCCTTACTTAGATCCTCAGAGATGGCTGTCATGTTGATCCCCTCATGCCCAGCAGTCACCAAGACAGTTTCAAGTTCAGGGTTCTCTTTAACAGCTCAAGTCAGCTCCAGATAGTGATTTGGTCATCTGGGATGACAAGACCTAAAGCAGCATGTCAGGAGTGTTTGCTTGGGAGAACGTCTCACAGTTTTACACTTACAAGTCTTATGTTATGTTATGTTGTGTTGTGTTGCGTTATGAATTTATTGCTAGGGAGCAATGATGAAAGGCTGGCAACCCACCAAAATTTGACCTGTGATTTACTAGCTTCACACACCTCTTACAAGCAGGCAATTAACATGCATCTACATTTTATCAGACACAGAGGTTGGGAGGAACATATTGCTCCAGAGATCTAGTCAGTGAGAAGTCACTGAATGATATGATTACAGTTTTAGTCTCTAAATACAATATAGGATTGCTGTGTTTTGAAAAGTGGAAAATTTGAAACACAGATGAAATTGCACCTTAGGACCAGCCAGAAAAAAAGCATTGGCCAACACATTTTTGACATTAAAAACCAGTTTCCTACCATGTGACATAGTCAGACTATACCATTAACTGCTTTAAACCATGCTATTATTGTTTGTGACATAAATGTCTTTGGGGAATGGGCTACATGATAATCTGAAGAAATCCTGGCAGGTTGGTGCCTCAGAAAATCCAAAAGAGTTTGAATCGGGTCAACTTCATGTCAGATGTTCCAGGATATCCACTTGCGGAATGGTAATAGGATGATAGAGAATAGAAAGAGGCATAGGCAGTTGCACAGTTCTGGTAAACTGCATGAAGGACTAACACTACTTCTAAACAAACATTCTTTTGCCATTAATAACCTGGCTCTAAGAACAAACACCCAACCTTTATGTTCAGCTCTGCCTTTGAGATGAAATTTTACATTTACAAGGCTTTTTCCTTTATCACTTGCAGTCCCATCATATACCCCAATTATCTGGCTATCCACACAGTTATGGAAGTCTTGGTTTCTCAGATATCTTGCAGATCGTGTGTGATAATAGCAAGCACAAATTATTGTTCTACAAAATTATCAGAGCTAGAATATTGACTACCGCATACCCTGAAGGTGAGTGCATCTATGTAAGTATAGATTCACAATTCTTAGCTTCACATCTATCTATCATGAAGATACATACATTGTAAAAGTAGGTAGATGTTAGAAAAGGGGTTTCTGGTTGGCCAGGGTATGCACGCAGAACCCACCACTCTAGTCAGGGTAAGGGAGTTGCACAACCAAGTTAACCCCTGCTCACCCCCTTGGTAGCTCGGCATGAGCAGTCAGACTTATCTCAGTGGCAATGCATGAAGAGTTTTCACAATACACACATTAGTGGCACAGTAAATGCACCACAAAATAGATTCCACACAATATTATATGAAAGTATGTTTCTGTATTAAATATAAACATAGACCAAAACCACATAAATCAATATCACTTTGTCAACTGTGCAATTGTCATAAGATCACGGTAAGTGCAATAAGAAAAATAATTTTATGTAGCACACGTCATGAAAACACCATCATTGTGCATACATGTCCATCCTGAAATAATGTGCAAGGCAAAAACAACACATATCATAACCTCAGTGCATGAAATGCAGCAGTTATGGTACAGAGAGAAACACCTGACTCACCAATCATCATTGTAGGACATGAACACCTAGTGCGCACAAACTCCTGCATGTCTGTTACATATAATACAGTAATTCAGGCCAACCGTGGGAGTACAGGAACCCCTGCACACCTACCACAGTTACTCCAGTAACTCTACTGGTCCCCAGAACATCAATCCTTTAAACGGGGGTCCTCTATCGAGGTCTCACCCTGTCTGTGGAGCCACATACAGTGCCCCCAAAGTTATGACCAAAACTGAGTAGAGGAAGCATCCACTTCGGGATTCGCCGAGGAGACCTTGCATGGTCCCCCGTATGCCACGGAGTCAATGGCCGCTGCCTGTGAACGAGGTGCAGGATGGCCTCCCAACTCCCCTGGGGCCAGTCTTACCTCCTCAGTCCAAAACAATAGCGTCACCCATGAAGTCAATGCCGGACGGTGGTGTGACATCCCTCAGGGTGCAGGGAAAGAATATCGAGATAAAAATATCGAATTGCACAAATATCATGGTAAAAATATCGTGGGTCAGGAATATCAACAGTAAAATCTTCTTGGTCAAGAATATCGATTTTAGTAAAGTAATATCAAATTAAAAAATATCGAAGTGTTTAATATCGTTTGTAAAAATATAGGGGCCTATTAGCATGGCGGGCGGATCATCACCACCCAACCAGTGGTGTCGATTCGCCAGGCAAAACACCCCGCGGGACGGCCTTTAACTCCCTGCCACATTAGCATGGCGGGGGGTACCGTGGCGGATGGAAAGACCGTCTGCCGCTTTTCCGCCGGTAGCCAATCGTCACAATTGCCTACCGGGTGGAAAAGGCCTATAATATGGCACCGCCATCCATATTATGATGTGGGCGGTGTTATGCCTTTCCATGGTGGAGACTCTGCCATGGAAAGGCATGCGGGAATCGCATTGAGGGCGCGATGTGGACCCATGGGGGGTACATTGCGTGTGCAGTAGAGGGAGAACCTCATTAGTATGTGATATAGCCTAAAACACCAGGGGGCCACAGCCAAAGATACGGGAAATGAGAGCACATTACAGTCGAGGAACTCATGTGCATATATTAGCTTGGTGGAATATAAAAATCAAAGTAGCTGATTTTTTCCTTCTCTTCATTTCGTTTTTCCTATTAGCGCTGGCTAAGGCACTAAGACATAGACGTTGAATTTTGATGAAGATAGCTATAGCCGTCAAGACAAAAAAGGATAAAGAGCTTAAAAACCAAGAACACCTGCAAGGATAAGACTGAGAATAGCCCTTACTAAGTAGGTTTCATTCTATAAATAGAGTGAACGTTTTTTCTTGATAATAGGCACAATCCATCTAATTCCCCACTATGAGATATCTTAGAGATAATAACTCTCAGTCCCTATGATTTAACACAGGTTCCCCGAGGAAAATGGTATTTTGAAGGCAAAAGTCTCCTAAATTACAAGATAACGAAAACCGACTACGTGACGTAGTTACGGCTGCATTGTACAGTTTTAGAATGACTCAGATGAATATGAGGTATGTTTGATCAAGATATATCGGATTATTTGGTGGTTAAGCAATGAAATATCAATTATAAAGAGATGAGCTAATTACTATTATTTCCTACAGTAATAGCCAGAGTCAAGCAAATTCCCTGTGATATTCAGATAACCATACATCTCCGTATTAAAACTGAGGAGCCAATTCGCCTGTTACAAGGTAGATTTACACATAATTTTTCCTAACATCTTTTAAAAATAGTTTGTAAGTAAGTTCCCCAGAATGATATTTGGGTAGATTGAGAACAATAAGCAAAGAGTGTATACTTCATTTACCTCTTACATATTCTGCTTTTTCTCACTTTTTCTCACTTTCTCTTTTTCTCTCCACCTTTTGATAACTAATAAAACCTGTTAGAGGGTAATGAATTCAGTAGCGCTATTGCTGACCCGACAGTGTTAAAGGGTTTTTTAAATTAATTATGTGTGGGAGATAAATTGTAAATTCTCCTGTGGGATCGATATATGGTATTGGATATAATACAAAATTATGCCCAGTAACGTTATCCTATTGATTTTTCAGACAATTCAGGCCCCCACCATTGCCCGTGATTAACTCATGTAGCAACAGGTCCTGAAGAAGGTGGCATCTGAAGAATGTTAGGCCACCGAAACGTGCGTCGACCGGATAGTATGAGACACCCCAATGTTTAGCAATCTGTCAGAAGACTCAACGGCTTGCCCTGTCTTGGACGAGCTCCACAATTGTTGTTCTTCTCCTTTTGGGGTGCTGTATGCAAGGTGTTGTATGAATGTGATATGTATGGAGATATCTTAGAGGTGTGATTAGTGTGGGGGTACTCTTATTTCTTAATTGTTGTGAATTATCGATGCAACTCACATGGTTTGATAATCAAAAAAACGTTTGTTTATATTTTTGTATAAAAAGAAAAAACCATTTACTAAAATAGAGATGAATTGCACTGTATGAGAAAATAATGTGAAGAAGGTATTAATCATGATGAAAAAATAACTATAAATAAAAAAAAGTTATAAAAATGGAAATATAGTTGTGATATCTATTCCCATTTGTACCCACTTTAAGCAAAGTAAGATAGGTCGAGAGGGATACTGTTCAGCATAGTTGATATTTTCTTTTTTCCCCCTGTTCCCTGACCTCAAATTAACTTACCAGGGGGTTACCTTTTTCTGCATGACCCCCTACATTGGCATACACAAGGTGGCAAGCACCACGCAGTGCCTGTCATGTTGTGCATGCCAATGCACAGCATGCTTTTTCTACATTGTGGCGGGTGCTGCTTACAGCACTGCCCGCCACAATGTTGAATATGCGGGATGCGACCGCCACAGTGGCGGTCGCATCCTAATTGGTGGTGCGGGACCATCGCTTCACTGGCGGCCGGTCCCAGCACCGCTAGGGTGGCAGGCGAACTGAAGTCTGCCCACCATCCTAATGGACCCCATAGTTGTTAAATATATCGATTTTTTATTAATGTTATGTATTTAGATTTTAGATGTTTGTTTTTTGTATAAGAATTTTTTGTATTTTTATTATATGTGTTAAAATGTAAGTAGTTAATTTGAAAAGAAATATTGAATTTTGAATTTTTAGTTCAGGTTCTGGCTTTATAGGGGGTTTATAGGGGAATAGGGTGGGAAGTAATTTAATTATATACATTTTATTCATTTTTATAGTAGTTATTAATTTGTTTTTATTTGAAATTTGTGTTTTTAGTTCCATAGCGGCTTGTGGGTTATAGGGGAATAAGGTGGGTAGTAATTTAATTATATAAAATGTATTGAATAATTTTTATTTATTAGGATTTGTTTAATTGTGATGTTATAGTGTTAAATGTGTAAATTAATTTATTAATAAGTGTTTATTAATGAGTTGTTAATTAATTTAAATTAATTAATCAGTAATTATTGTGTAATTAATTTTAGGTGTGTTTTGTGGTATTTATAGGTGTAAATGGTGTGAAGGATGGGAATGAATTTATTTTGTATTGATTAATTACGAATTAGTTGTTCATTAATTAAAATTAGTTAGTTAGCAATTAATTTTTGGCAATTGTGTAATTAAATTTAGGTGTCTGTTGTGGTGTTTCTAGGTGTAAATGGTGGGAAGGGTGAGATGTAATCTATTTTCTATTGATGAATTATTAATTATTTGTTAATTAATTTAAATTAATTAATTAATAATCAACAATCGTTATTGTGTAATTAATTTTAGGTGTGTGTTGTGGATATTATAGTGTTAAAGTATGTGTACTCAATGAATGTTTATTATCTTGCTTTATTAATAATATATTTTACATTCATTATTAATTATGTTAATTATGCAAATACATTTCAATAAAAATGTTGATGTCTTTTTTTTATTGGTTTGGTGTTATAGGGTAGGATATAAAATAAATACATTTATGTTTTAAATAATTTGTTTGTGTGTGAATATTTGTTCCTTTTAAATAAATATTGTTTATAAATGTATTTATTATATCATATTTGTAGCTTTTTGTTAAATGTAATTAACATTATAATATGTGTTCTATTTATATGTTTAATATATTTAACTGTATATATTTTAAAATATGTTTGACTTATTTTTAAGTTTATTTAATTTTTTTTAATTGTTTAAATGTTATTAGTAATTTTTGTTTTTCTGCTATCCAATACTTCCCCTACTGTTGCACTCACTGGAGTGGGGATAGTCATTTTTACCCCTCCGCTATGTAGCACTTTCCCTACTTTTGCACTTACTGGAGTGGGAATATTAATTTTTACCCCTTTGCTATCCAATACTTTCCCTACTGTTGCACTCACTGGAGTGGAAATAGTAACTTTTGCCCCTCCGCTATCTAATACTTTCTCTACTGTTGGACACACTGGAGTGGGAATAGTAATTTTTACCCCTTCGCTCTCCAGCACTTTCCCTACTGTTGCAGTCACTGGAGTGAGAATAGTAATTTGTACCCCTCTGCTATGCAGTACTTTCCCTACTGTTGCACTAACTGGAGTAGGAATAGTAAGTTTTTACCCCTCTGCTATCTAATACTTTCCCTACTGTTGCACTCACTGGAGTGGGAATAGTAATTTTTAACCCTCTTCTATCAAATACTTTCCCTACTGTTGCTCTCACTGGAGTGGGAATAGTAATTTTTACCCCTTCGCTATCCGCACTAATTAAAATGTATGTTAAATGTAATTCATTTTGTTAAAGATAAACTTAATATTTAATTGTTTTAATATATATTATTTTACTTTATTTATATCTTTTAATCAATGTTTTTTACATCTATATTTTTAATTTCGATATGTTTGATTCAATGTTTTTGTACTTACCTGTTTAAGTATAGGGAGTCGATATTTTTACTATCTATATTTTTTTCTCAATATTTTTACATCAATGTTTTTACCATTGATATTCTATCAGTGAACCACAACTGGGCCCACCTCTGATGCCAGCACGATGCAGCGCTGGGCCACGCAGAAGCTTCAGAGATTAAGCTGATACGCTCCATGTGGCAGCTAGTGTGTCATCAAGGGGATTCCTGGTCGTCCCTGCAATGCATCCCGAGGGCCTCCTCTTGTACTCAGCTGTGGCCCTTGGAACCAGCATGTGGCATCGAGGAGGGTAGTCTTAGGAGACCTCGAGAAAGCACTGGATTTGCAGAGCAATTGGTGCGTAGCCAAAAGTGTGATGAATCATAGACGCCTGCACTCCAAAATGAAGCTGGGAAAAAGCAGTAACCACGATCTATGCTGAGCCGAGTTCAGCACTCTGCATGCGCTGAATAAGAACACACGCTACAATCGACCAACAAGCAGCATTGTTCTGGGATCCTTGAGCCATCCTGAACTAAGCAGGGAGGGAGCCACCGCACCCGTCCGTGGAGAGCACTGGAAGTATGAAGAGCAGGCAGGCAGGCAACAGGCCAGCACAATGGTTTCCTTAGCAGAGTGGCAGTCTCTCTAGTAGCCCAGAAAGCAAGTAGGTCAGCACAACAAAGCAAAGTTTTCCTAGCAGCACAGCAATTCATCCTTGTGCAGTATGTAGAGCCAGAAGCGTCTGGTTACAAGTCCCATGCAGTGTCTAGAAATATGGGGTCAGAGCCCCTGTACTTATACTCGAAATGTCTTTGATGTGGAGGTAACTTTAAAAGAAACCTTAGAAGTGCTCAACACCCCCATTCAATCCCCGTCTTGTCTCCAGACATCAGTAGGGGTTAAACGAGCCCTTTGTATTCGGGTTGGGCCCAGCTTATATAAATGTAAGTGTGCCCCACCTTCCTCTCTCCCAGCCCAGAAAGACCATTCAGGATGCAGATGAATGCAGATGCAACCCTGTTACACCCAACCCTTCCTGTGTGATGGCTGTCTGGAAAGTATGCACAATCCCAGCTGTCGCTCTACCCTAGACATGGATTGGAGTCAGGCTGCAAAGAACAAAGAGTCAAAAGCAGGAGCAGCCCGTGCAGGTAAGAGCGGAGTTGGCTTGGTTGGGGGGAATCAAAAGACAACTACGATGGAAAACTAAATAATTAATTAATTTTCCCTTGTTGTCTTCTACCGAAATCCCTTCCCCACCCGGCCCAACCACACCACCGCTCTTACCTGCACGGGATGCTGCTGGTCATAAGCACATAGAAATATCCACTTCCTTGGTGGCGAGCAAAAGAATGATCTTTGTGACTGGCAGTGAATGTTTGCATTGTTCAGCATTCCGTCCTTCATTTGTTCCTTTTGCATTTGTTGCCCTAAGTGGGAAGGGTATGCCCAGACCTGGGTCCGATATTCACTGCGCCCCTGGATTGAAGCTAGCCTGGTTGATGAGGAGTGATGCCCCGAAACCGGTCCCAGGATGCTTGTTTCTGGTCCAGGGAGGACCTGGCTTGGCAGTTCAGGCTGAACTGTTCCCATGAAGAACAGGTTCAAGACTGATTTGCATATGGCTGGGTCTAAACTGGGGTGGCGTGGTGAACAGAAGAACAATGGAATAAACCCAGATCTTTGTGACTGGCAGTGAATGTTTGCATTGTCGGGAATTCCGTCCATCATTTGTTCCTTTTGCGTTTGTCGGCCTAAGTGGAAAGGGTATGCCCAGACGTGGGTCCCTTGCTCGTTGCGCCACGTGATTCAAGCTAGCCTGGCTGATGAGGGGTGATTCCCTGAGACTGATCCCAGTATGCTTGTTTCCTGTCCAGAGAGGACCTGGCTTGGCAGTTTGGGATGGACTGTTCCCATGAAGAACACGGTCAAGACTGATTTGCATATGGCTGGGTACAAACTGGGGTGGGGTGTGGTGAACAAAAGAATGATGGATTAAACCCAAATCTTTGTGACTGACGGTGAATGGTTGCATTGTTCAGTATAACGTCCATCATTTGTTCCTTTTGCACTTCCTAAAAGTGACATTTCTCCAATATTAATGAAAAATCCACTATTACCACTATTTCAAACATACCAAACATAGCAACCCTGCTCCTTTCAGATCAATAATAACCACTGGAAAACTTATCAGGGAATTCCCAATGCACACCTATGAGAGGAGCGGCCCTCACAGCAGTAAGACACCAAATAGGCTGTTTGTCACTACCAGGACATGCCACACAATGAAGGTACATGTTCCATCTTTTACCTACACAGCACCCTGCCCATTGGGCTATCTAGGGCCTACCTTAGGGGTGACCTACATGAACTAAAAAGGGAGTTTCAGGCTTGGCAAGCATCCTTAAATTCTATACACTAATTGGTAACTGTTCCTGTCAGAAAAGCTTTCATCAACCTATTGTGGTTGAGAGTTAAAGTCAATGTGGACTCCTAAGAAGATGGTTGGGTCTAGGTGAAAGTGGGGGAATGCCTCCTTTTGGAATTAGTGCCCTCACACACCCTTGTGGGTGTCATGCTTCATCATCAGGATGAGCTCCTCATGGGGATGGCGCTGCTGCCCCCACGGGCCCTGTGAGAGGGATCTTTTTCGGAGATCTTTTGTAGGAGGTGCCGCAGTTGTACATGCGGGTATGTGGGCCTTGTAAAAAAGAGTGTGAATGGATAAAATTACCTTGCAGGTACCTGAAAACAATTTTAATTCGAGGGTCCGGAAGGTAAGGTTAAAAAAAGGTTGGAATGGAGCCTCTCCTTAAAGCAAATGTGGTGGAGGGTCAAGTATATTCCCACTGCTCTCAATCTGTGAAAGTGATACAAAAGTGCAGTCTGGTCAACATGTTTTGCGCATCAGGCGGGTCCCTAGTGGATCCCTGTGCGCTTCTTCAGAACCGAGAAAAGTGAAAAGAAACGTGGGAATCAGGGAAAAGACACCCTATAATCCCACCATGCCTACAATGAGGTCAAGTGCGTTTTTTTGTGCTGTAAGGAACGTATTGTTCGTGTTCCTTAATCCTAACCTGGTGGAGACACAGAGAGAAGACATACAGGAGTACAGAATAAAATGAATAAAATATATTAGAATATGTGAGTGTTTGATGGGGTTAGAATGCTGTCATAGTGGTTCAATTTCCACTTAGTATACATAGCATGCTCAGCGTAACATTCCGTAGTAATCGTGATCAAGTACACGTGTGCGTGACAGAAGCCTGCACACAATTACGGCCAGTGTGAAATGAATATTCCCACAGGCAGTGTTGTTACCATAATGAGGCATATTTAACGGTGACACGTTATATCATGCATGCATCAATTCTCAACACAGAGGGTAAGTGTCAAATGACGGTCAAGTAAAAAAGGCAGGAAATGCCTGTGTGATCATGACAGTCCATTAACGCTATCTGACATTGAGCGAATAGTGGCTGATACCTACATCCGGTATGTAAGTGCTTATGGAAGTCTGAGCATAATAAATGACACAGAGCGGTCTGCTGCTAACGTCTATATCTGTGCGCCACTCGTAACGTGTATAATCAGTAAAAAATGAGGATAATTTGACAATGTGTGCCTCTCATTGTATACAGAACAGAAATATCAAGATATACATAAAGGCCGCCTACCCCTCTGAACGTAAGGATTGGCCTTGCCGGCTAGTACTGCGGTCGCAAAGAGGCAAAACTGTAAGTGCGAGAAAGTAAGTGAAGGCTACGTGAGCTCGTGTAGTATGTGAGCCAATGGTGCGGTAAAGTTACCTGAGTCCATAGTGGAGAGCAGCCGGAATATACTTACAGTGTGCCTCTTGCTTGATAGCCCGTTACCTGCCATGCCGAACTGGATTGCCGTAGCGTGAGGAGAAATGGTTGCCTAGTTATAGGCCGTTCACTTCCTGGAATCGGCAGGACCGGTGTGGGCGTTTCCCATAACGTGGCTTCAGGGCAAAGGTCGTGTTACTGTGGCAGCCATATTGACCAAGGGTTCACCTCTGGTTTGATAGTGATCATGGGCAGTGCAAACAAAATGATGTTACTGTGGCGGCCCTCTTAGAAAGGGTCTTGTATGGTTCGATTGTGCTAATGGGCAAAAAACACAAGAGGATGTCGGTCCCTATACTGACCGTAAATGGATTAATGGGATCCAGAAGGGAGGTAAATGACCAGCCTAGGTAAGTGTGAGCTACGCGCGGTCCCTAATCCTGCAATGCACCTAGTTAAGGAACATGGGTCATAAATGTCAATAAATAATGTATATGGAAATGTTGGAATTCCTTTAGTGAGCAGATACTCATGAGGTGCTGTCATACATTAGACAGTGAAGATGTCTCTGGCCCCACTAAGTAGTTACAGTGTCTTTGTGAGGCAGGATTCGTCCCTATGGTATGTGGGGCGGGTACTGGAGAGGTAAGTAGTACATCATATGGTGGACCCCATACTGTCATAAAGCCCTGGTCTGATGGTGTTGTTTATTCTGATTGCACCAGTCATGTGATTAGCACATCAATTCCACACAAGGAATGTTGTCATTGAGGCCCCCTATGTTGCTTTTCAATCGAAAAACCCACCGTTGTTCTTGCCTGAATAGTGTGTTGGTGGCCCAGTCGGGGTTAGATTCAATGATTGTTCACCTAAGAGTGTCCGGGGGATAGTTTTTCTCCAGAAAATGATTCTGTAACCTAGTGCTTGTTTTTCTGCAGCGAATTGTCTTTTTGTGCTCCCCAATGCAGATTTTAATCGGTCTGGTAGTCATCCCTACATACCTCATCCCGCAGGGGCAGGTGATGAGGTATATGCAGTTTTTTGTATTGCAGTTCGTGTGGCGTTTCTGATGCCAAGGTCTAGCCAGACCTAGGTCAATCTGTTTAGATGGTGTAGTCAGGGGACAGACAGAGCATGTCCCACAAGGGTAGTGTCCTTCTACTGGTGTCAAGGCCCATAGAGTAGGTGGTCTCTGCTCTCTGGATTGTTAGTTTGGGATTTGTATGAACCAGGATATCTTTAAGGTTCTGAGTGCATTTGAATGCGAAAGAGGGGGTGGACCTGGGGTAAAATTCAATGTCTCAAGAATCCTCCAGTTTATTTTATAATTGTTTGGATCCTGTTGGAGTTGGGAGTGAACATGGTAACGTATGTCAATGACTCTATCTCTGATTTTTCTCTGATCTCCAGGAGGGCCTCTCTATGATTGTTTCTAGCCCATTTCTGAGCCTGTTGTATAATTTTCTTTGGATAGCGTCATTCTGACAGGTTCTCAGAGAGTATTCTGGACTGGGTTTCGAGCTCGTTGAGTGTATTGCAGGGACTGGCCCACCGGGAGATTGTTCTTTAGTGCTTTTGGGTGGTGGCTTTTATACATATGAAAACTATTCCTATCTGTAGGTTTTCTGTAGTTTGTACTCAGTAGTAAGCCACGTCAGTAGCACGCCATCCTGTAATTAAAATTGTTTTCAGGTACCGGCAAGGTAATTTTATCCATTCACACTTTCTTACAAAGCCCACACACCCGCATGCACAACTGTGGCACCTCCTACAAAAGATCTCAGAAAAAGAGCCCTCTCACGGGGCCCGTGAGGAACAGCAGCGTCAACTTCATGAGGAGTTCAGCCCGATGATGACGCATGACACCCGCAAGGGTGTGTGAGGGCACTAATTCCAAAAGGACGAATTCCCCCACCTTCATCTAGACCCAACCATCTTCTTAGGAGACCACATTGACATTAACTCTCAACCACAAAAGGTTGATGACCGCTTTTCTGACAGGAACAGTTACCAATTAGTGTATAGAACGTATATCTCTGGGAGCACTGGTACTGGACCTATTTCTTTCTAAATTACCTCCCTGTTCCCCCCTCTACATTTTGTTACGAAGCAGCTTTAAATGCCAAGTCACTGTGGCAGTAAGCAGGCTCTGTAGCATCAGGCCTGAAAGAGGTTTGAAAGGCTACTTCTGTGAGGGGCGCAAGCAGTGCTGCTGGTCCACTAGTAGCATATAATATTCCAGCCCTTGGTATATGGGATACCACTGTATAAGGGACTTAAATGTAAATTCAATATGCCCAACAGGTGTAAGCCAATCATTCCAAGTTTAAAGGCGAGAGCACATGCACTTTAGCACTGAATGGCAGTGGTAAAGTGCCCAAAGTCCTAAAGTCAACAAAAACTGGTCAGAAAAAATACAGGAGTAAGACAACAAGTTTGGGGATAACCCAGCAAAAAGGGCCAGGTCCAACAATATAAATAAATTAAGAATAACACATCTATACTTACCTGTAAATACTTACCCGCATGGTTTTGGATTGCCATTATTCTGTCTGCAAGGTTTTTGTAGCACAATTTTTAAGACTCAGTATTCTAGCAGTATACCATCCCACTATGTTGCAGGTTTCCGGATGTGGTTGCCATGATTTGACCCAACTGCTGCCAGAAATAATCCTGCTCCTTATGAGGAACTTTATTCTTCTCTCATTAGGTTTGTGTCTTCCTTTTAACCACTTCTATCAATCAATCGATGAGTATTTGTAAAGCGTAGGGGTATCCAGGCGCTGGGGTGCGGTGAGCCTTTGTTGAAGAGCCAGGTTTTTAGTGCCCTCCTAAAGTCGGTGAAAGAGGAGGAGATTCAAAGATGGAGGGGGAGGTCATTCCAGGACTTGACGGCAATGTAGGAAAAAGAACAACCTCCACTGTGGCTTCACCGGATATAGGGGATAAGTGCGAGGGATGCAGATCGCAAATATGTGGTAGGCTGGTGTAAGGTCAGGCGGTGTTTGAGGTAGGTGGGTCTGGCATTGTGGAGAGCCTTGTAGGCATGAGTGAGGATCTTGAACTGCCATATTTTCTGGACTGCAAGCCAGTGGAGGTTTCTGAGGTGGGGGTGATGTTGGACCATTTGGGGAGGTTGAGGATAAGTCTGGCTGTGGCGTTCTGTATTGTCAGAAGTTGTTTGAGGAGTCGGGTGGTGGTTCCGGTGTTGAGTGCATTTCGCAGTCTAGTCAGCTGGAGATGAGGGCTTGAGTCACTGTTTTCCTGGTGCTGACGTGGATCCATCCAAAGGTTTTACGAAGCACGCAGAGGATGCGGAAGCAGGAGGAGGCAACTGCATTGACCTGGCATTTCATGAAGAGTTGGTTGTCCAGAATGATACCGACGTTGCGGACGGGGTTGGTGGGGGTAGGAGAGGGACTGAGTGCTGGGGAATATCATGTGTTGTCCCAAGGGGAGTTGTTGTTTCCAAAGATGAGAACACCGGTCGTCTGTGTTGAGCTTCAGGCAGTTGCATCTCATCCAGTCTGCGACGTTGGTCATGGCGTTCCAGAAGTTGTGCCTGGTGGTGGCGGTGTCTTCCATGAGGGAGAGGATAAGTTGGGCGTCGTCTGCATATGAGATGATGTTGATTCTGTGGGTGCCGATGATGTCGTCCAATGGTGTCATGTAGGCTTTGAAGAGTGTGCGGCTGAGAGACGATCCCTGGGGGACTCTGCAGATGATGTTGCTAGGTTTCGAGATAAAAGGAGGAAGGTGAATTCTTTTTTGTGCATCCTGAGAGGAAGGAGGGAGTCCACTTGAGGACATTTCCTCCAATGCTGATTTGGTGAAGTCTGGAAATGAAGGTGTGGAGGGATATGGTGTCAAAGGCCTCTGAGAGGTCAAGGAATATCAGGGCAGCTGACTTGTTGCTGTCAAGGATGGCTCTGATGTCATTAGTTGTGGCTATCATGGCGGTCTTGGAGCTGTGGTTTGGATAGAAACCTGTCTGGGTGGGGTCGAGTAGGTTGTTTCTTTCCAGGTAGTATGTCAGTTAGAGGTTGATGGCTTTTTCAAGGACCTTGCACTAGAAAGGAAGCAGTGCATTAGACTGGTATTTCTTGAGCTCGCTGGGGTTGGTGGAGGGCTTCTTTAGGAGGGGTTTCACCTCAGTGTTTTTCCAGGTGTTGGGGGACATGGCAGTGGTGATGGAGGAATTGAGGATGGTGGTGAGTGTGTGGGGGCAGCGGTCAGTTGGTGCTCCAGAGTGAATGGAGGTCATAATTGCTGTGGGGATGGTCATGGTGAGGGAGGCTCAGTCAGTGAGGTGGCTGTGGGATAGGCTTGGGCAGAGTTCGGGGGGTTCTGCTACGCAGAACTCCGGGAAGTGACCAAAAAACTCCGCCATGCTACACGGAGTTCCACAAGCGGCAGAGTGCATTAGGTCACGCCCTTTGCACTGATTTTTAATAGCAGATTTTTTTCCTGTGCTGGAAAATCGGTGTGAACTGCACCATGCGCAGCGCAAGAGGGCACTGCATCTTTCTGCCACTCAAGTAGATGTTCTACTCAAGTGGCAGCATCCTCAGCATGAACGGAGGTCATCTTAACGTGAGCGTTACTGGCCATCCACGACCGTCCGCGTTCAGAAATCTCACCTGGAGGTGGTCTGGAGTAAGCCTAACATTGGCACGCACGAGTGAGGAAACAACTCTGCGGATCAGAGAGGACTTTTTCTGAACTCTGCAAACTACGTGGAGTGGGAAAATCTCTGCGAGGGGAGTGGAATTTCACACCCATGCTTCATATGGGAGTTATGAGAGTGAAGAAGTGGTTGAGGTTGAAGGGTTGCTGGTCGAAGTGCTGTAGATGTCTGATATCCTGCTGTGGAAGTGGTCTGCCTGAGAGTCGCACAGGGCTTGGGTGGGGCTGATCGTGATCTCAGTGGCGGAAGGACAAGAGAATTCTTTGATGATGCTGAAGAGTTCTTTCATGTAGTTAGTGCTTGTCTCTATTCAGATGGTCAGAGCATCATTTTTGGCTTCCTTGAGGCGATGCTGGTACTTGCTGAAGGCGCTTTGAAGGTGGTGTGGTTTGTGGGGGTCTTGTCGTAGCACCATCATCTCTCTAGTTGTTTGCATTCATGTTTGAGGGGCTGGAGTTCAGGGGTGAACCAGCTGGCGTGTTTAGTGGATCTTCTGGTGCTGGCATTTTTCATTTGGTGATCCAGTCGGAGAAGGTTTTGATGTCTGTCTGGGGGTAGTGTGGGGTCTGTTGGCAGTGAGGGAAGCATTCCAGTTGGGTTTGGTGATTTTGTTCCAGCTGCAACATGCAGGGGTGGTCCTGTGATGGTGAAGTGGGCGATGCTGTGGTTCTATGAATATGGCACCTTTGTTATATTGTTACATTTTTGATGCATAGGAGCTGCAATCAGATGTATATGTAATGACTGCCCTTTTGTTGATCACAGCAGTTCACAGAATGATGACGAGGTTGACGGTGACAGAAATGGTGATGCTTGATGATGATGTTCCAAATCACGAGGATACTGGAGAAAACTTCCCCAAGTTGGAATCCACCTTCCCACTTTTCTCTCAGTCTCTTGCTAATGACTGTGTTATTTATTGCCTAATTATATGTGGGACAAGGCAGATTAATTGCTTTATGTTAATCGCAGTGTATTGTCAGAAGGTGGGTTCACTTGAGCCTAATGGAGCTAGTGGACTTCATTAACCTGGTTGCTTGCAGTGTAAATCAATAGCCTTGTTAAAAGATAAGTTTCTCTTCATGATCCATGAGCTGATGCATCCTGTTTCTGGACTTCCACGGGGTGGGAACATGGTGTTTGCAATAGCGTTATAGTTACAATACCTGTTTTGCACAGTTTCACTGTTTTTGACATCCTAGAAACTGGGTTCCATACATTATCACCCACAGTTAGAGCAGCAAGGCTTGTAACTGCTCTCTCAGGGGAATTGTGTGTGGAACGAAGCTGCAGTACACCCAAAATAAGAGTTAAAAAGGCAACCTAGGGGGCATATTATCAACGGCCAGCGATAATTATCGCTGGCCGTACATAGTGATAGTAATATTATCGCCGGCTATCGCTGAATATTATCGCCATGATGACGCTATATTTACAACGCATAGCGCTATGGCGATATTATTTCGGCGATAGCGGTGTTTTCAATGGAACATCGCTGGTTTTCCAGCGATGTTCCATTGAAAACAGCGATAACATTTCTGATACGACCCTGTGGTCGTATCAGCATAATCCATCTCCCATTAAAAGTATGCCTTAGTCAGGAATTTAACAGACGTTAAATTCCTGAGTTAAGGCTGAGGTAGCGCAATTTTTTTTATCGCTGCACCTCCTTGTTAATATCGCGAAGCTGCCTTCACGATATTAACATGTGTTGTTTTCACAGCCACGCCATCTTTGCATCTCATTAGCGATGCGAGGTGAGGCTGTGAAAAAATGGGCTCTACATCAAGGAAACACGCGTGAGTGTGTCCTTGATGATATTGCGATATAATTATTGCCGCTTTTCACCCAAAAACAGACGCTAAAGCGGTGATAATTATATCGCCAGCCCTGCCTAATATGCCCCCTAGTAAGAAAAAAGAGCATTCACGCTTACTCTAACGAATCCTGTTGAGGAAATCATGTTAAATTACTATCTAATCTACATGGATAGGTATGTCTTAGACAGCAGTGATACCACAGGCCAGGAAAAAGATTAATTATTGAATAGTGCTTTAAAGGTGACATTGTTTGTGAACTTGGGGGAGTGCCAAGCAGGACTTCAGAAGACATTTTATGCAGGCCTCATGTCTGCAGACGTTGGGCCTGCAGGAATTTTCTTCTCATAACAGGTTAGAACTTCTACAAATGTATAGCACTTCACAGTAGGCATAGTTCTTGCAAAGTATCTATTGTGACAGGATCTAAAAGCAGCTGGTGATAGGAAGGTTAGGTAAGAAAGTATGTTGTAAAGCAGGAATAAATTTACTTATACTCAAATGGTGCAATTGAAAACCTTTTGTCTTACCGCTCAAGTGTCAAGGATTATTGACTAGTGTGTTTACTGCACTTTTCATTCTGGAAATGAGCGTGAAATAAAACCATGATCAAAAATAAATATCCAAAATGTGGATATATTACTTGTGGATTTTTCATTGCATTAATCCTTTACAATTGATTTGTGAGACTGCTCACTGTGGTCAATGCATACCAAATTTTGCAGCTAATGGGTGTATACCAGTGCACATTCTGTAAAGCATTCTATTTTACATATAAATGTGTGCATACGTGATTTTTAAATGTATAAAAAGTTTATTTGTAAAAAGAGAATATCTACAGTATAAAAAATGTAATTAATAGAAAAATATAAAATAATTTGTGATACACTTAGGTGCTGATTCCGATCTTGTAAAACTCGGGTACGATTTGTCGTACGGAGCGTATTCTCCATATAACTCGTACCCGGGAAATCCACCATACAATCCAGCAAGTACGATTCGTACAGAAATACCATTTCCGTACGAATCGTACAAAACACCGTACGGCTAAAAAATACCTACGAGTCTGATCCTGGACAGCGCGTACGCGACGTTCGTACGGATTCAGGCAGCGTTTTACGGACCAGCAAGTACGATTCATCCCTACGTCACTCCACACAGCTATTTTTTAACGGCAGCCCAAAAAAGCTGGAAAAACTGAGTCCGATGCGAAAACGGAGACCCGGTACGCGACGGACAGCCATGGACCCCATCTTACGTGTCATCCCAGCACTCTTAGCCTACGACCTGCTGCACCGAACCCGACGCACACGCCGCAGGAGGTGAGAACAACACCCAGCGGCCAAGGGGGGGTGAGGGGCAAGAAAAATACCCCCTACCCAAAATAAAACCTACAATATTGAGGACATACATTACCTCAAGGGTCTGGTCACTCCGGGGGGCGTGTCCACCAATCCCTGCGTCACGCAACAACGGAAGTGGACGTGTACGCCTACCCCTACGGCAACACTTCAATAGGGATACGCACCGTACTCACACATACATAGCGTGGGTACGGTCCGTAGCACTATATCAGTGGTGTCATGGGGGTACGCGTGGTACGGACCGTACACACGTCCTCAGAGCGTGTGTATGGTGCGTATCACCATTGTAGTGGTGCCATAGGGGTACGCGTGGTACGAACCGTACACACGCCCTCAGAGCGTGTGTACGGTCCGTAACACCATTGTAGTGGTGCCGTAGGGGTACGTGTGGTATGGACCATACACACGCCCTCAGAGTGTGTGTACGGTCCGTATCACCATTGTAGTGGTGCCGTAGGGGTACGCGTGGTACGGACCGTACACACGCCCTCAGAGCGTGTGTACGGTCCGTTACACCATTGTAGTGGTGCCGTAGGGGTACGCGTGGAACGGACCGTACACATGCTCACAGGGCGTGTGTACGGGCCGTACTACGCGTACCCCTACGGCACCACTACTATAGTGATACGTACCGCACCCACGCATACATAGCGTGGGTACGGGCCGTATCACCATTGTATTTGTGCCGTAGGAGTATGCGTGGTACCGACCATACACACCCCATGAATGCGGGGGTACGGTCCGTATCACACGTACCCCTACGGCACCAGTACATTTGGGATACAAGGTGTACACACACCATGAATGTTGGCCTACGGCCTGGTGCACCATATTACCTCTATATTGGTGTATGTGTAGGCCCAGGACAGCAGTGTACTGCACCAAGGGGGTGGGTGGCTGCATAGGATTCCCAGCAGTGGACAGACATGTGAGGAGTGGGTGCAGAGGACTCCCAGCAGTGGACAGAGACATGGGGGTGGGTGCATATCACTCCCAGCAGTGGACAGAAATGTGAGGGGTGGGTGCAGAGGACTCCCAGCAGTGGACAGAGACATGGGGGTGGGTGCAGAGGACTCCCAGCAGTGGCCTGCAATATGAGGGGTGGGTGCATATCACTCCCAGCAGTGGACAAACATGTGAGGGGTGGGTGCAGAGGACTCCCAGCAGTGGGCAGAGACATGGGGGTGGGTGCATATCACTCCCAGCAGTGCACAGACATGTGAGGGGTGGGTGCAGAGGACTCCCAGCAGTGGACAGACATGGGGGTGGGTAGGTGAAGAGGACTCCCAACAGTGGCCTGCAATATGAGGAGTGGGTGCATATCACTCCCAGCAGTGGACAGACATGTGAGGGGTGGGTGCAGAGGACTCCCAGCAGTAGACAGAGAAATGGGAGTGGGTGCAGAGGACTCCCAGCAGTGTCCTGCAATATGATTGGGGTGGGTGCATATCACTCCCAGCAGTGGACAGACATGTGAGGGGTGGGTGCAGAGGACTCCCAGCAGTGGACAGAGACATGGGGGTGGGTGCAGAGGACTCCCAGCAGTGGCCTGCAATTTGAGGGGTGGGTGCATATCACTCCCAGCAGTGGATAGACATGTGAGGGGTGGGTGCAAAGGACTCCCAGCAGTGGACAGAGACATGGGGGTGGGTGCATATCACTCTCAGCAGTGGACAGACATGTGAGGGGTGGGTGCAGAGGACTCCCAGCAGTGGACAGACATGGGGGTGGGTGCATATCACTCCCAGCAGTGGACAGACCTGTGAGGGGTGGGTGCAGAGGACTCCCAGCAATGGCCTGCAATATGAGGGGTGTGTGCATATCACTCCCAGCAGTGGACCGATATGTGAGGGGTGGGTGCAGAGGACTCCCAGCAGTGGCCTGCAATATGAGGTGTGGGTGCATATCACTCCCAGCAGTGGACAGACATGTGAGGTGTGGGTGCAAAGGACTCCCAGCAGTGGACAGAGACATGGGGGTGGGTGCAGAGGACTCCCAGCAGTGGACAGACATGGGGGTGGGTGCATATCACTCCCAGCAGTGGACAGACATGTGAGGGGTGGGTGCAGAGGACTCCCAGCAGTGGCCTGCAATATGAGGGGTGTGTGCATATCACTCCCAGCAGTGGACAGACATGTGAGGGGTGGGTGCAGAGGACTCCCAACAGTGGCCTGCAATATGAGGTGTGGGTGCATATCACTCCCAGCAGTGGACAGACATGTGAGGGGTGGGTGCACAGGACTCCCAGCAGTGGACAGAGACATGGGCGTGGGTGCAGAGGACTCCCAGCAGTGGCCTGCAATATGAATGGTGGGTGCATATTAGGGGTGGGCGGAATACGCGTAATCGCGTCACGCAAATCTCCGCGAAACGGTAAAAAATCTCTGCGAACACGCAGAAATTCCGCGAACGCGCGGAATTGCTTGTTCGCGATGCTTTTTTCCTGTTCACAATCGCTGTTTGCGTGCTCGGGAAGAAATATCTCACGAACACGCATTTTGAGAACGCGAACAAGCAAAATATTTCGCGAAGTCGCGGAAAGCAGATTTTTGTGCAATTTCGCGTTCTCCGTGGAACGCGAAATCACCCAAATTCCGCAAATTCTGCGAGCGGAACGGAATTTACCGCCCAGGCCTAGTGCATATCACTCCCAGAAGTGGACAGACATGTGAGGGGTGGGTGCAGAGGACTCCCAGCAGTGGACAGACATGGGGGTGGGTGCAAATCACTCCCAACAGTGGACAGACATGTGAGGGGTGGGTGCAGAGGACTCCCAGCAGTGGCCTGCAATATGAGGGGTGTGTGCATATCACTCCCAGCAGTGGACAGACATGTGAGGGGTGGGTGCACAGGACTCCCAGCAGTGGACAGAGACATGGGGGTGGGTGCAAAGGACTCCCAGCAGTGGCATGCAATATAAGGGGTGGGTGCATATCACTCCCAGCAGTGGACAGACATGTGAGGGGTGGGTGCAGAGGACTCCCAGCAGTGGACAGACATGGGGGTGGGTGCATATCACTCCCAGCAGTAGACAGACATGAGAGGGGTGGGTGCAGAGGACTCCCAGCAGTGGCCTGCAATATGAGGGGTGTGTGCATATCACTCCCAGCAGTGGACAGACGTGTGAGGGGTGGGTGCAGAGGACTCCCAGCAGTGGCCTGTAATATGAGGGGTGGGTGCATATCACTCACAGCAGTGGACAGACATGTGAGGGGTTGGTGCACAGGACTCCCAGCAGTGGACAGAGACATGGGGTTGGGTGCAGAGGACTCCCAGCAGTGGCATGCAATATGAGGGGTGGGTGCATATCACTCCCAGCAGTGGACAGACATGTGAGGGGTGGGTGCAGAGGACTCCCAGCAGTGGACAGACATGGGGGTGGGTGCATATCACTCCCAGCAGTGGATAGACATGTGAGGGGTTGGTGCACAGGACTCCCAGCAGTGGACAGAGACATGGGGGTGTGTGCAGAGGACTCCCAGCAGTGGCCTGCAATATGAGGGGTGTGTGCATATCACTCCCAGCAGTGGACAGACATGTGAGGGGTGGGTGCACAGGACTCCCAGCAGTGGACAGAGACATGGGGGTGGGTGCAGAGGACTCCCAGCAGTGGCATGCAATATGTGGGGTGGGTGCATATCACTCCCAGCAGTGGACAGACATGTGAGGGGTGGGTGCAGAGGACTCCCAGCAGTGGACAGACATGGGGGTGGGTGCATATCACTCCCAGCAGTGGACAGACATGAGAGGGATGGGTGCAGAGGACTCCCAGCAGTGGCCTGCAATGTGAGGGGTGTGTGCATATCACTCCCAGCAGTGGACAGACAGGTGAGGGGTGGGTGCAGAGGACTCCCAGCAGTGGCCTGTAATATGAGGGGTGGGTGAATATCACTCCCAGCAGTGGACAGACATGTGAGGGGTTGGTGCACAGGACTCCCAGCAGTGGACAGAGACATGGGGGTGGGTGCAGCGGACTCCCAGCAGTGGCCTGCAATATGAGGGGTGGGTGTATATCAATCCCAGCAGTGGACAGACATGTGAGGGGTGGGTGCAGAGGACTCCCAGCAGTGGCCTGCAATATGAGGGGTGTGTGCATATCACTCCCAGCAGTGGACAGACATGTGAGGGGTGGGTGCAGAGGACTCCCAGCAGTGGACAGACATGGGGGTGGGTGCATATCACTCCCAGCAGTGGACAGACATGAGAGGGGTGGGTGCAGAGGACTCCCAGCAGTGGCCTGCAATATGAGGGGTGTGTGCATATCACTCCCAGCAGTGGACAGACAGGTGAGGGGTGGGTGCAGAGGACTCCCAGCAGTGGCCTGTAATATGAGGGGTGGGTGCATATCACTCCCAGCAGTCGACAGACATGTGAGGGGTTGGTGCACAGGACTCCCAGCAGTGGACAGAGACATGGGGGTGGGTGCAGAGGACTCCCAGCAGTGGCATGCAATATGAGGGGTGGGTGCATATCACTCCCAGCAGTGGACAGACATGTGAGGGGTGGGTGCAGAGGACTCCCAGCAGTGGACAGACATGTGAGGGGTGGGTGCAGAGGACTCCCAGCAGTGGCCTGCAATATGAGGGGTGTGTGCATATCACTCCCAGCAGTGGACAGACATGTGAGGGGTGGGTGCAGAGGACTCCCAGCAGTGGCCTGCAATATGAGGGGTGGGTGCATATCACTCCCAGCAGTGGACAGACATGTGAGGTGTGGGTGCAAAGGACTCCCAGCAGTGGACAGAGACATGGGGGTGGGTGCAGAGGACTCCCAGCAGTGGCCTGCAATATGAGGGGTGGGTGTATATCAATCCCAGCAGTGGACAGACATGTGAGGGGTGGGTGCAGAGGACTCCCAGCAGTGGCCTGCAATATGAGGGGTGTGTGCATATCACTCCCAGCAGTGGACAGACATGTGAGGGGTGGGTGCAGAGGACTCCCAGCAGTGGCCTGCAATATGAGGGGTGGGTGCATATCACTCCCAGCAGTGGACAGACATGTGAGAGTGGGTGCACAGGACTCCCAGCAGTGGACAGAGACATGGGGGTAGGTGCAGAGGACTCCCATTAGTGGCCTGCAATATATGGGGGGAGTGCATATCACTCACAGCAGTGGACAGACATCTGAGGGGTGGGTGCAGAGGACTCCCAGCAGTGGACAGACATGGGGGTGGGTGCATATCACTCCCAGCAGGGGACAGACATGTGAGGGGTGGGTGCACAGGACTCCCAGCAGTGGACAGAGACATGGGGGTGGGTGCAGAGGACTCCCAGCAGTGGCCTGCAATATGAGGGGTGGGTGCATATCACTCCCAGCAGTGGACTGACATCTGAGGGGTGGGTGCAGAGGACTCCCAGCAGTGGCCTGCAATATGAGGGGTGGGTGCATATCACTTCCAGCAGTGGACAGACATGTGAGGGGTGGGTGCACAGGACTCCCAGCAGTGGACAGAGACATGGGGGTGGGTACAGAGGACTCCCAGCAGTGGCCTGCAATATGAGGGGTCGGTGCATATCACTCCCAGCAGTGGACATACATGTGAGGGGTGGGTGCAGAGGACTCCCAGCAGTGGCCTGTAATATGAGGGGTGTGTGCATATCACTCCCAGAAGTGGACAGACATGTGAGGGGTGGGTGCAGAGGACTCTCAGCAGTGGCCTGCAATATGAGGGGTGGGTGCATATCACTCCCAGCAGTGGACAGACATGTGAGGGGTGGGTGCACAGGACTCCCAGCAGTGGACAGAGACATGGGCGTGGGTGCAGAGGACTCCCAGCAGTGACCTGCAATATGAGGGGTGGGTGCATTTCACTCCCAACAGTGGACAGACAAGTGAGGTGTGGGTGCAGAGGACTCCCAGCAGTGGACAGAGACATGGGGGGGTGTACATCATTATCAGATGACCACAACTCCATGGGTGTATGTACGCATCCCTAACTGTGGACAATGACGATACTGCCATAACAACACATCACAGACAGCAGTGTCCCACTCCCAGGAGGATGGATGTCACTCCCCCACTGCATGACACACCACATGTGGGTATGAGGACAAATAACACATGCATACCCATCCCTGGCGGATGCAGCACAATACACACACTGAGATCATGCCACAAGACTGTATAGTCATGTCACTGCCTACTAAGCTAAGAGAGCCAAAGGGAACACACACTGTCACGCACATCCCAGGACTGATAGGAATGTTCAGGTGCTGGGCCAGCCACCAAGATGTTGTCTCTCATGGAATGACTAGGGTGGAGTTCCCACAGATACAATGCCCACAATTGTGAGTCAGGTGCCCAAATACCCTGCAGAAAAAGTACCATATGTGTGCTAGGCCGGGAGTACACACATGCATAGTGCTGAAAAGGGAGAATTTCTCCATGAAGGCATTTCGACATACTCAATACACAAGTACAGTGACTAGCAAGGATGGCACAGACGATGCAGCCGGAGACATTGCTAAGCAGGCATGGCCATAGTTGAAGGGATCCGCCACCAACAAAGGAAATGTAGTTACAGGTCAGCACAACAATTGTGCAACTCTTTGCAGGGAAGATGTCAGGTGCCACAGAGGAAGGAACACTCCTTGGGACAATGTCTCAAAACCAAAAAAACACACTACCAATGATTCTTTGCAGAGACCTTGTAATGGCATGCAGAAACCATGGTCCACCACATGACCATCAGAGTAGAACATTTCTCAGAACCATAACACATTACCACAACACCAACTCCAGGAGCCTCAGCACCAACATCAATACCTGAAATGCAATAGTGTGCAAAGTAAAAATAAAATGCTTTATTCAGCATAAAAAAGAAATTCATGAAATGACACTATATACAAAGGCCAATGGCCAGTCCACAATGGAAGTCCTTGGGGGGACACATGGGCATGCGTCTCCCCTAGCTTGCCTGCACATTGGAACCCTCAGGTTCATCGACCGGGGGGGGGCATCATGTGGGGAAGGACCAGGCACCGCAGGGACAGGAGGGGGTAGGGCAGGTGTGGTGGGTGCAGGGGTGGACGTCTCCAACGCAGGGGGTGGGGCAGCGGCAAAGGTGGATGTTAGCACATCACTGCACACTGCTGCTAGGGCGTCCAGGGTAAGCCCTGCACCGGAAGAAACCCCACGGGCAGCGGAGGGGGGGGTGGCCGAGGGATGGGGTGCAGCACTCGTGGGGGAGGGGGTAAACAGTGGGGGGGACTTGACGACCCTGCCCGGGGACTTCCTGGCCCGCTTGCCGGGCGGTGTCACAGTGGTGGTGATGGCCAGCTCTTCGGGTGTCTGTTTGGCAGGGGAGCCAAGGGGAGTGCTTTTGGAGGGACTGGGTTGTGAGGCCTGCGGACTCAGACTGTGGCTGCGTGTATGTCTTTTTGGGTGTGCCTACATCACCCTGAGTGTGCGTGACAGGAGGTGTGCACTTGCCCTTACTTGGTGGTGTGCTGCCTGTGTCTGGTGGGGTGTGTGCTTGGGAATGTCTGGGTGTGCAAAGGACAGGTATGAGAGAGGGAAGTGTAGATTGGGCTGGGGTAGGGTGGTAACGAAGCTCTGCAGGAGACTCACTGCTGCCGTCAGTGAAGAGTCCATGGACCGCAGAAACCTGCGTTGTTCAGACATCGATGCTGACATGCCCTCCATGAACGACACCATCTGTGTTATCAGTGTGGTGTGGCCATGGGGGACAGTCAGCACTGATGCCTGCCCAACCTGCAACTGCCGCAGTATGTCCACAGACTCTGCACTGAGGGCAGCATGGGTGACAGGGGCAGGGCGTGCGGTGCCTGTCCCGAAGGAGACATGGTGGTGCCCTGCATGGACAGAAGGGACTGGAGCAACTGGGAGGGCTAGGCTGGGAATGGAGGAGGTGGGGACAGATGTTGGGCTGCTGCCAGGTGTTGTAGCAGCCTCCGCCCCCTCGATGAGGTCAGCCTCGGACCCGTCTGCATCATAGTTGGATTCGCCACCAGACAGGTCCTCTGACTGACTCCCCTCCCCCTCCGTGCCAATGGCTCCCGCAGACTCGCCAGCACTGGTGGCACTGGTGCTGGGTCCCTCATCCAGGTCGTGCAGGTGTCTCCCTCGGTTTCCAATGATGATGCTGTGGGCAAGGTGAAGATACAGAAAAACATCTGTCACCTGTATACATCTGACACATGAGTACAAAAACAATAGGTCACAGTGCATATCAGGCAATGCATCATGACATGAGTAACAGCTAGATTACTCCGCACATATGTAAGCCCTGTACTCCCCAGTTGGTAGACCCACCATGGCACTTGGACACAAGGAATAATGGGACACACCAGCCCAAAACTTCGATGAGAAAACACCGAGGAGCTAGTGTCTGGGAACAGGTGAGCACAGCAATACAATGAAGTCATGCCACCTCTTGTTTACCCTGAAAGAAACAGTAGTGGTGCACCCAAGGCAAAGTAACACACCTCAATACCAAAGGTGTCCCCACACTCAGAGACCTGTAAGTACTTTGGAACACAAAACGAAAAAAAGTTGGTCCCTTGGGAATCACAATACTTGACACAATCGACATGGTCAGAATGTGGGAATGTGCCATTTTGTGAACAGAACACACATGTGCCTTCATAAGAGATGGCTCCCAAGAAGGTGCACGCAAAACTACATTTACCCAGTCATTGAAGAAGCTGGCAGCCTTCTTTAAAGAAGCCACTGTTAGAAAGAAATGTTGTTGCAGAAAGTACATATACATGGGCCCACGGAGGGTTTGATGACTTGATACTCGTAAGTTGGTATCACCAACAACCAAGGACCTACCCAATTCTCACAACACTGGGGGAACATATATATGTATAATCTGAAAAACAGTCTCATTAGAACAGTGCCTTCTTTAAAATTGTGCCAGCGTATTCCCTGAAAGTGTAAAGGTGGTTTAGTGTGCACTTCCTTGGGAGACATCTGTCATGCAGGCACATTATTGTTCTGAACAACAAAACATCAAACTAAAGCATAGAAAACATGAAGACCTGTTGACAAGTGTTGTGAGTGCCAAGGTACAATACCTTGTGACTAACAACTTGAATTATGTCAGTTGTCACATGGCCATCCGTTACCTGATGACACAGTTGCCAACACATCTGACCCACTGCCTGTCATGTGGAGTGGCACACATGTCCAAACCCAGGACAATGCATGAGCTAATGGGCCTGCTATTGTGTTGTAAAAAGGCATACCTGCACTGAGGAGACACCCCCATGGCAAGCCAGAATGTCCACACAGATGTCAGCACACAAAGACCAAACTACGTAGCATCTTGACCACACACTGGTGCAAAAAATGAATGAGCAGGAATCATGTATCTAAACAATTGACACATGCTGCAAAGCACAAACATTAAACCCTGCACAACATCACTAGGACACTGCACGTTGAGTCTCTGTCCAGCCAATTATCACATACAGGTCAGACCTGGCCAGGAGACATAAGGTCTGGCAATGTAGGCCTCGCCCGCACAAATCCCCCATACCTGAGACAATGTGATTGAGACAGATCAAGAAGTGACACCTCTTAATCAGGCTTTACTAAAATGTGCAGCAAGACTTCCCAAATTTACTCCACATCACCTCGTGAGGCTGCCAACACATATTTGTGAGTAACAATCATCGACAGATAGTTGTGAACACAGGCACTGCCCAGTGTGAGTATGCACAAGCCAAATGGGGTCTCCCTGTCCAGTGGACACATTTAGCACACTTTGGATAAATACAAATGAGGCCAGGGAACAATGCCACAGAGGCAAACATATGCTGAACACACTGAGAATGGACACAGTGTTGGATGACACACATGGTTACGAGTAGTGGGCACACTGCTCCTTGTTCCTGGAATGATCTGACTGTAACATGAGCAACCGTCCTGGCACTATGCATATCTCCCACTCATGCACATCATGTCTGAGGCCACAACATTGGTCATGCATGCTGCAAGGGTGTTCATTTGAAACCTCACACTCCCATGTTGAGACTCATCATCAGTGCCAACAAATATGGACCCCCAACAGAGTGAACAGGACAGGGCACAGGCAAGGTAACAACACATGTCACAGACCACCCTCCCACATGATGCTGAAAGCAATGTGCACTTGGATCAACTGGCAGGCTAGATGACCATGTGCAATTGTGATTACACACAGACCAGGGGACACATGTCAAGCAGGGGAAGGGACGAATAAGAGCACCGGTTGACTTTGGGGAACAGAATATGCACTGCACATATAAGCCCTGGCAGTGTATCCAGGCTACAGGGCACTTCCAAAAGCTGGGGACACACAACACAACAAACAGACAGGTACCTACCCCCTTCTTGCGTCTGTCCCTCCTGTAACTGCCCATCCAGGTCAGGGAACACCACTGCCAGGACACGCATCATGTGGGTGGTCAGACGTCGGCGCCCGCCGTGGGGGTGTGGAGGGGAGAGCCCCAGCTTGACCCAGGCGATCCGCTGGGTCCAGCACCGGATGTCCTGCCACCGTTTTCTGACTTGGGCTAGGCGCCGACTGCGACCCCCCGCCACTCTCATGGCCCTGACGATCCGCTTCCAGATCCCCCCTTCTCGTAGGCAGTTACCTGTGAGGATGACAAAGTGAGACAACATCACTACACCTGCTCCATGTCACAGAGACACACATTTGAACATCGATGATATGTTAAACAGGACATAGGATGCTGCCAAGAAATCCCATCTTACTCATATCAACATTGGCCTCTGTGGAAGCCCCAATGCACTACATGGCATTGAAACTACACAGGTGGCAGGAGTGGTGCGACACACTCCCTTATCATGGCACACACTGTGCATCACATGCAACACCAGGCTGATGGACAGCACCTCAAAGCAGTTACATGCCCCAGCCCACTGACGCAACCTTAGCAGAGTACACAGACACACACAGGCACAGATCAATCACCTGCCATTGGCAACACCGGATACATACCTCACTCTGCACATGTGCCACTTGCCTGTGGGGTGTCAGAGGTGTCGGGCTAGCTCAGCAAGTCAGACACACAGCACGGCTTACTCCTCACATCAGATGGGTAGAGCTGTTGCCTCCTCCATGCAGCACTCCATGCAACACTTCACATACTTCACACTTCACACACTTCACATAGACACTCACCCACATGACAAGGAACCTTCACACACATCAATGTCCAGGAGGGCGTACACATCACTTGGACACTCTCACCACAGCTCCCCTCAACTCAAACACATCTGTGGGTACAGTCACCTGTCACACCGGGGGGACCACTGAATCACCTCTGGACAATAGCCAAAAAATGCCACCAAGGATTTGCCAGGCTGAATGTGTCATGCACTATGCAGTGAATGTCACAGTAAGCACAATGCAAGTGAGGAGTGCACACAGGAATTACTGCATGCTCTGCATGACAGACATAAGCCTTCCCCCCCTGGGACCCACTCTAAACCTCATTGCATGGATGTCACACCTGGACACAATGCCAGTGGTGACAGCCACGAAACAGGTGCACAGTCAAAGGTAGTGGGGTCAGCACTCACCTGCTCCCCTGGTCTCCCATACAGGCTGGGGTACTGTGGGAGGAGGACATTCAGCAAGGCCTCATTCTCCTCAAGTGTGAATGACTGGGCCCGCTCCACAGTCCGTGACATGGTGCCAGAGGAAGCACAGACAGCAGCAGTGTGGTCGACAGGAAAGTTGTGCAGGCAAGTGCCCTCTCATGGGTTCTGGCTGACTTATATCTGTCTTGCTGGGGGCTTTAATTTACAGGAGTACAGAGTGATTGGTCAGACTCATTTGCATCCTACGTTTCCTCCAATCCCTTTAAACATACACCAATGACACGAATTTGCATGGTTCAAATTTTGAGCATCATAGCAAGGCAAACACCACTTTGCAACATTGTAATTTTTGGGCCAACTGACTTTTCAAGCCCACATGATGGCCACATTGCAACTGAAATCTCTGTATCCATGACAACCAGCATGCATTTTGGGCCTAATACTTGTCCCCTATGTAATTTTTTATTTAAAAAAACATGTACGGTGCGTATCACTATAGTAGTGGTGCCGTAGGAGTACGCATGTGTGTACGGTCCGTACCACGCGTACTCCTATGGTACCACTACAATGGTGATACGGACCGTACACATGCTCTCAGAGCATGTGTACGGTCCGTACCACACGTACTCCTACGGCACCACTACTATAGTGATACGGACCGTACACACGACGTGTGTATGGTCTGTAACATGCGCACTCCTACGGCACCACTACAATAGTGATACGGACCGTACACATGACGTGTGTACGGTCCGTAACACGCGTACTCCTACGGCACCACACACGCTCTCAGAGCGTGTGTACGGTCCGTACCACGCATACTCCTACGGCACCACTACTATAGTGATACGGACCATACACACGACGTGTGTACGGTCTGTAACACGCATACTCCTACGGCACCACTACAATAGTGATACGGTCCATACACACGACGTGTGTACGGTCCGTAACACGCTTACTGCTACGGCACCACTACAATAGTGAAACGGACCGTACACACGCTCTCAGAGTGTGTGTACGGTCCGTACCATGCGTACTCCTACGGCACCACTACAATAGTGATGCGGACCGTACACACGCTCTCAGAGCATGTATACGGTCCGTACCACGCATACTCCTACGGCACCACTACAATAGTGATACGGACCGTACACACGCTCTCAGAGCATGTATACGGTCCGTACCACGCGTACTCCTACGGCACCACTACAATAGTGATACGGACCGTACACACGCTCTCAGAGCGTGTGTACGGCACCACTACAATAGTGATACGGACCGTACACACGACGTGTGTACGGTCCGTACCACGCGTACTCCTACGGCACCACTACAATAGTGATACGGACCGTACACACAATGTGTGTACGGTCCGTAACACGCGTACTCCTACGGCACCACTACAATAGTGATACAGACCGTACACACGCTCTCAGAGCGTGTGTATGGTGCGTTTCACACGCTTACACTGGTGATAGGAGGTTCACACGAAAGGAATGGAGGTCTCCGACTCGCACAAGGCTGTACATCAAGTCATTGTCATTGCAGACTTTCATGTGCAAGGCCTAGGTGTGTCAGACAGTGATATTGCACATGTCTCCTCATGTAGTTGCACAATTGATGTGTGATGACCTGTGTACACATGTCATGTGTGATGGGGCACTATGTGGCACACTTCCCCTTCACACTTTGCACATGTGTGCCTGTAGTACAAACGTGTCAAGCACAGCATCACTGGTATGGCACAGTCACCACCACCCGCAACTGTCCCCTGATGCCAGGGACAGAGACACTAACAACTGACATTTCACAATCAGCGTGCCCCGATGTGACTATGTCATGTGTGTGTCATGTGTTCCCATGAGCTTGCTGTTACTGTTCCGTCAACTACATCTGCTGTTGCTGCATCCAACATGTGTCTGTGTGGAGATGGGCATGGCACACATCTATGCACACCATGCCACATGTGGATTCCCACGTAAGCAGGGTCTGTATGCATCGGACATGATATTTTCCCATGAGGACATATCTGCGTCGTCTCAATGTCTGTGTTTTCTGTTTTCACGTGTACCCCTTCATCGCAATGTGTGTGATCTGTACATGTGACATTCCATGTGACCTGTGCGTCTAGCTTGCTGTCAGCTGTCTGTATGAGATGACATCCTTTAAATGCAGCTATGTGGATGTATGTCACTCCTTTGATGTCTCTGGCTGTTCACTCAGACTGGCCCCCAGCTCGTTTCAGGGCATGTCATGTAGACTTGCCAATCAACGGGTGTATCTGACTTTTCGTAGGAGTATCACCAAGCTAGCATATGTGTCCTGGATGTATTGCACACACCAGACTCTGTATTTAGCAGATGTGTAGTAGCAGTAGAGCATGTGCTCTGTTCATTGACATTGATGTTGTTATGCTCTCAATCTTCGTCATTCATCACAATTTTCTGCAGGGCACCGCCTGTCCCTCGACCAATGCCAGACTTGGGTGCCATGAGGGAACGTGCCTGCATCCGACGTTAAAGATTCAGACAACAGTTGATTGAGGACTTGAACACCAAGGTGGCACCACACCTTTGACCGCGACACAGGTATCCCACTGCGCTGACCCCCAAGATGAAGGTGATGGCAGCCCTACATTTCTTTGCCACAGGTACGTTTCAATTCACCATAGCTGATGTTGGTGGCATGTCACAGACAATGTTCATCCGTGTCCTGCGTGATGTTTTGACAGCCATGTTGGAGCACCTTGATGAATTCATCCATTTTCCGACTCCTGAGGAGTTGACAGGTGTCAAGGGTGTTTTCTATGCCCTGGGAGGGATGCCCCATGTCATTGGGTCCATTGATGGGACACATGTGGCTTTGGTACCACCACAGGCACAGGAGGTAGCCTATCGCAACTGTAAACATTACCACTCTATAAATGCCCTTGTGGTGTGTCTTGCTAACATGCTGATTTCCCATGTCTGTGCACGTTTTCCAGGGTCAACACGCGATGCCTACATCATGAGGTGTAGCAGGGTGCCACAAATGATGCTGCGGCTGCACAACGAACGAGCATGTATTGTTGGTGGGTATACTCTGTTTGTTCTGTGTGTTGCGGTATCTCTGGCTCTTACGGCATCTCCTGACCCACTTATTTACATGATGTTTCCATGTAGGGGACTCTGGCGATCCCAACATGCCATGGCTGATGACGCCTCTCCGCAACCCAAGATCAGCTGCAGATCACCGGTACAACAATGCACACGGGCAGACCAGGCGAGTGATTGAGCGGACGTTTGGCCTCCTGAAGAGCCGATTCCGGTGTCTTCACAAGACAGGCGGGTCCCTCCCATATGCACCGGCGAAAGTCTACAAAATCTTCCTCGTGTGCTGCATGCTGCACAACATGGCAGTGGAGAAGGCAGTGCCACTCATCCTGGAGCAGGATGAGCAGGAACATCCACCTGTGGAGGATGAAGGGCTTGGTCACGAGGCAAGTGAGGAGGAGGAGGATATCCGGAGTCAGCTCATACGCAACTTCTTCTCATAATGGTGAGTCACTGGGTCTGAGTGTGCACGCTTGTAGCCTAGGGTGGCATGTGTTGCAATGTGTGTGTCCAGCTGACTGTATGCTAAGTGACTTAGATGTGTGTTCTGATGTGTCACTCGAGTGATGATGTCATTCCACACATTTTAGCAGGGACACTATTTTAAATTTGCATGGGGACAACATTGTTCCTGTTTAGTAAATGAGCATGTATGTGGAGAAAAGTCTTCTAGCTGACTTCTTGTGTGTCTGTCATTCCCAGGTTCTTGCGCATGTTGTCTGCTCGTGTCATCGTTGTCCTCCTGCTATTCGTCATGAGTATTGCAACGTGTGCTGAATCAGCGTTCCATGCACGGACATGGGGAAATTTCATTTTGGGTAAGGATTGCACCAAGGTATTTTGGGGGTGGTACGTGTATGGAATGTGTGGGGACTGCTTCTGTGCATGTTGTGTTACCATGCATACATGTTGACTCACCATAGGTCACATAACATGTAGCATGACTCCCATGAATTAACAGTCACCCTTCGTGACAGTCATCTGTAATGGTTTTTGGATTCTGATGAAGGCATCAATGTCTGTAAAACTTCCCTCTGAAACATACAGGATGCTACGGGTGGACATAGTGTGGGAAATCCCCATGACGAGCTCAATGGGGAATTGCAGCCTCTCCGTGTGCAGCAGGAGGTGTTTGGCTCATCCCGTTAACTTGTGTGCCAGTTCATTTAGATTTACAACATCTGTGTTGTGAAGGGGGTGTCCAGCGTAGGTCCCACATGTTCAGTCAAATTACCTGTGAGTCTGTTCATATTGATGCATTTCCCTCAGTGTGAGCTTGAGTAATAACGGTGTTCCTCACCCTCCGAAGTGCCTCATCTCTGTCAATGCAGGACTCTTGTCACTTTGCATGCGTCATCTCTGGCATAGTTGTCAAAGATTGTGCATATGAGTGTATGTGTAGTTCGGCAACATGCATGCAGTTCTTCATGGATAATAATCTCTATTGTGCATGAAGTCCATGGTTGTGTATGTATTTGGGCAGGTTGCTCCCACCAACGGGCCGTCAACGCCTGCTGAGGGTGTGTCTCCTGTGCGCAGCTCGGCCTTATGTTTCCTGATCCTGTGTCAGTCATCTTTGGTGATTGCTCATCCATTTTCTCTGGGTGAGCCATGAGTAACCTGACACTCCTTCCTTTACATGCACCTATTGCAGTTGTCCTTTTTGACATCCTTGTCTTTGTGTGCTACTTTTGGCCTAGTTTCCAGTACATGCCGCCTGCTGCTGCGGGCCCTGCGGCAAGGCCCCACCAAGTTCCCCGATTCTGCAACCCACACGCCTCCATGATGCTCCTCCCTTCCTCCCTCCACCCATTCATTAGGCTGTCATCAGCTTGTCTGTGCCAATGTTGCGGCCAGGCGGTGCCAAAGGCAGGACCGTCAGCGCATGCAATGTGCACATTGCACGACCCTCATGTCCTTGCATGACCCACATCACACAACAGTCTCATGTTGCAGCCACACTCCAAGCAATGTCCAAGCGAAAATCAACCGCCTGCTCTCAGGCATACCCTAAGAGCACACACGACACCTTCGCATGCTGAGTGTGCAGCTCTAACTGCCTACATAGCGCTGCCCCGCCTTCCAGGCCCTGTCACACCAACCAGGTCATGTCCCTCCTACTCCACACCGGCTCCGTCAAACAGCACACCATTGGACTCTATTACCTCCTCAACACAACAGGCCCACACATCACCATCATGACAGTGACCTGGATGAAAGCATCCTCAGCACACAACTTCTTCATTGCCATCTCAGACGGATACAAGAGCACCCGCAGGGACGGCACTAACAATCCCGGAGGATGAATTGATATCTCTTCCCAAGTACGCACTCAGGTTCACAAATCCGGTTTGGCACAAACCCCCTGCAAACCCTCAGAGTAACACTCATCTACAGATCTCCAGGCCTACATCCACAATTCCGCAAAGCCATCAACACGTCCATCGTCACGCACGCCCTCACATCCATAGGATACATGTGGCTGTGGGCCAGGAACTTCTGGCTGGATGAGAACCACACCAGCATCCATCATTGGTCCATCCACATTAGCATCCACGTCTCCGACGGGCAACACACTGCCACACACCCCACTACGAATCCCCCAAAGATGCTTGATATAAGTCAACACAGACATGCTGTGTGGGACACTGGAACCAACACCACCGCCACACCCTGCAACCTCACACACTGGATCAGCAACTGATCCAACAATCTAGCCACGTTGACGGACTTTCCTGTGACGCACATCAACAATTAGGCCACCTGGGACAAGGCAGACCTACTGGACTCATACACGTCTAGCAGTACTCTTGTGCACAGCTTGCAACACAAATAACCATCAGTGGCCTTACAACCCTGGAAAACGGCACACACAGCCATCACCATATCATCAGCAAGGACAATTGGAGATCCTTCAGATGGGGCCGAGGCCAAAAAACAGCACAACATCAAGGATCTCATCAGCATCGTGAGTGCACTGACATCAGCTCTCCATCCAAAAGACACCCCACCCTTGCAAGGCTGAGCCAAGCCCTTGCAACTTTCTACCACTGCAAGTTCATGGACATACACGCAAGCCTTGGCACACAGAGGCAGAAGGCACTATTAAACGCGTGACCAACCACCCTCAGGTTTTGGACTTCCATCATCAGCAGATACAACACCCGGCTCATGTGCAACATCCCCTGGGGATCTCCATCAGGACCCTTCCCACACAACATCTCAACCACATCATTCCCCATCCTTGTAGCCCCGTCCAGCACGTCATGTATGTATGTTTGGAGTTAGCCACATTCCATGGTAGATAGAGGCATGCAGTGACCCAGGCCCTTCTTAGACAATGGACGGCAGGAACGCTAGCTCTCAAGGAACCTCAACGTGCTTCCCTAGCCAGCAAATGTCATCAGGAAGACAGTCAACGAGCAATAGACAAACTTCCTCCACTGAAAGAGCTCCAGGCAACCTGCACAAGACCGTCTTCCACAGTAATCACCCCACTGCAACCGTCATCATTGCCACCAACACCGACAACTTTGCCCTGCTCAACAATGGTGAGGACACCCCCCTTGACCTCTCCACAGCATTATGCACGATGTGCTCACACACTGTCAGCTCACACATCTCCAACACTGGTATCCAGGGGATGGACCAGGATGAAATCACCAAGTGGCTCACCAGCAAGGCCATGGGAGTGGGACTCAAGCCTTCAGCATGTAGTACAGTGGCGTCATCTGGCACATGGCCCAGGGCTCATCTCTCAGCGTGTCAATCTTCAATGTGTCCATGATCCCCCTCTCCTCCATCACATGTGCACACAATCTCATCATTATCTCGTATGCCATTGACAGCCAGCTGCTCCTCACCCTCACCAAAGACACAGCCATTGCCAGTTCCAACCTTCAAGAAGGCATGAGGTCTGTTGATGAATGGCTGAACATCAGCCACCTGAGGCTGGACTTGTACAGGACTGAGGTAATCATCTGAGGATTGTCCCCTTACAGCTGGGTCAACTCCTTGTGTCCCACCCGCCAGGGCACTGCACCAGCACCCAGTGGCCAGGCACACAAGATGGTGTGCATCATGGACTCGTCGCTCACAATTGCCATGCAACTCACCAGCATCTTTACCTCATGCTGCAACACCCTCCGCATGATGCACATGACCCACAGATAGATCCACTCCAAGGCAAGACAGACCGTCCCCCAGGTCCACGATACCAGCTGTGTCAACTACAGCCCCGCCCTCTACGGAGCAAGTACAGCCAAACTCCTGGAAGTCTTGTCCATATCCAGGGTGCATCTGCACACTTCAGCTTCAACATCCCGCGCCCCAGCCACATCACCGTCCACCTGAGATAGCTGCAATGGATAACTGTCTGCTGCAGGATGACCTTCACACTCCTCACCCACACTCAGGAGGCAGTCCACAACCCCAGACCACAAACCAACCTTGGACGTCTGTCATCCAAGACCCCGTTCGGCCAACTCCGTGCATCCAACATTGCCCTGGCCAACATTCTTCACATCCACCGAAGTCCAGCATGCAGGACATAGTTCTCCCACCTGGCTAAACATACCTGGGACTCCCTTCACGGGCACCTCCACATGAGCCATGACCTCTACACCTCAATGATGCTCTTCCAAATTGGTCTGTCCGCACAGTATTGCAAGCCCCCCCTCAGCAGCTTGAGGCCATCACGGGTGAGTATTGTGCTCCATGTCTGTATTGGATGATACATTGTGACCCATGTGTGTCCTGTACCGGACTCAGATCCCAGGGTATGGATGGCTGGAGTTAGTTCAACACTCAGGCCTAGTTTGACATTTCCCCACACATATGTTGTGGACTCATGCAAAATGACTGCAACATCTAATTAAAGAAATTTAGTTTTATTATCGGTGGGGGGCGTCTATTGTGGGTAAAAATAGGTGCTATACAGTGTGCCTAGAATCCAAAGTTCGCAGGGGGAGATGGGATCCTTTGCATTTGAAGTCATCAGAGTCCAGAACACAGTGTTTGTCATCATTGGTCAGACTGTGACCAGCAAGTCCATGTGGCAGAGAATGTCAGTGAATGAGGTGCTGCTGTTGCGCATGAAGGCCAGGTGCCAGGCCAGGTGACCTGGGAGATGTGGATGGTCCGCTGCCTCTCACGGTCTTTTCTGTGGACGACCCACCTTCCTCGCGGGACCCTCAGATGCAGGCCTTGACAATGCTTGGGACGCTCCGTCGGACGAATCCTCCTCCTCCTCCCTCCCTGTGGCTGGTGTTGGTCTTCGCCTGGTGGCACAGGGAGGGTTGCCCATGTTGTCGGTGATCCGACGGAGTGAGCGGCTTATGTCCGTTTGCACCGCCAGGAGCTCAGCCAGTCTTGCCTCCATCCGTCCTTGGTGTTGTTGTTGACTGGCGTGTTCCTCGGCCTGCTGGTTCTTAATCTCTGTGAGGGTCTCCACTACCTGGCTGATGGCCCTGGTGTCATGATGTTGCGTATGTGTGACATACCGGTCCCTTCATCTGGCTGGTCAGGTTCTTGCCTCCGCCTGCCTCCACTCCCACCACCCCTGCCCACACGAGCCTGGCCTGCCATTGTGGGCACATCGGGTCTATGGGACCCCTGAGGGAAGGCAGTTGCGGGGTTGTCTGCCTCCTCCTGGGTGCCCGGCGAACCTTGTCCCTCCAGGTCAGACTGGCTCAGTTGTTCAGTGCAGGCAAGGCTCCTGGGTGTCTCCTGGGATGTGACAGGAATGGGGGTGGTGGTTGGCACAGATGTACCTGAGGCAGGTGCTGCAGGGGCTTGGACACCAGAGGGTCCAGGTGGGTTGGGGTCATCCACGGAGTGTTGAGAGGCGTCGCTGCCGGTGAGATCAGGTTCCTCCCGAGCCTGGGACTGTGATTCTTCCCCCCCATTGTTGGGGGGAGATCCATGACATTGCCCTGTGTGTGAGAGACAATGTTAATGCTGTTTCATGCAACATCCATGTTTCATACATATTCAAGTTGGCACAGTTCCTCCAGGTAGTTGTATGTGCCTAGCATTCCCCTCACTGTTTACTTGTGGATGGGTATGTTGCGGGGAACAGATTGATATGTTCTCCTAAGTGTTTGACATGTGGATATTTGGCTTGGATGCTTCTTTGGCTATGGATTGATCTTGTTGTGTCACATGTCCAATGTGAGAGTGGGTAAGTCCATTGCCTGCCCCGGGGGTGTGTGCTTGTGTAAGGGGTGTGTGTGACAGGGCCTGCTGGTGGGTGTAGTGTGATTTGGCTGTGGGTCTCCCAGGTGATGTATCTGTCCCCTCATGGTGCATGCTTGTGGTGTTGGTGTTTGAGTTTACAGTGGTCACAGGAGGGCTTTGTGCTGCCTACAGCAGGGCCAAGTGTCAGCTACCATGTCAGTACTTTGCCAGTCCCTGTGCATTCGCATGGTGCATGGGTATGTCCCTGGGCCATATGGGCTGAGGGCAATGGTGTCTGATTCAGAGTTGAACAATGTGTTTTGTGAGACCCACCCTCCCAGCATCCCGGACATCCAGTCTTGGGTTTGTGCTTCGTGTAGCCTGGGACATGGCATGGCCTTGCTTTGTGGATGGGGCACACACATGTTAGTGGTATGAGCGTTGTTTTTGAGTGTGGTGGTGTCCGGTGAGGGCTTGGGGGTAGTTGTGTGCATTTGGTGTAGTTGGGGTGTGGATGCCATTACCCCCATGTTACGTAAGTTGTTTGTGTACTCACCAGGCTCTGCAACTCCTTCGACTCCGTGTACTTCCACCGGCGGAAGCAGGGCCATCACCTTCTCCTCCCAGGGATGGTAATGTACCGGTCTGCGGGGCAGCCCACCTCCAGTGATGTTGCTCTGGGCGTAGTCCTCGTTCATTTTGCGCTTGACTGCCCTCCGCAGATCGTACCACATGGCTTGGCATTCATTCCTGGTCCTTCTGATGGGCGCAACAGCATTCACCCTATCGACGAACCTCTGCCACAGGCGTGATTTTTCGGCTATGCTGGTCTGTCTGACCAATGTTCCAAAGATCTGTGGCTCGACTCTGATTTTTTTTTGTTTAAAATATTTTTATTGCAGGAATCCGTAAATCGTTACATAACCGGCCAACATTATATATCACGCCCGATCAATGAGACGCAACCCTCCGTTCCCCCACCGTAAGTTACTTACACAGCCATTCAGCCCACAACCCTAGGGTCGGGCGGCGAAATTCAATGGGGGCTCAGGAGGATGTCGAAGCTGGCCCGGAGAACCCGCTGTCCGTCATCTGCTTTTCCAAACAAACCCATAAACCCAAAATAACACCCCACTCTTAAAACACCCCAAACCCAGGTAAACCCTCCCCCTCCCCCCGCCATCAGCGCGCGGCACCAACCGCCGCAGGATCTCCAAAAGGACCCACGGGGAAAGCAATAGATCTGAAAAGTGCAATCGTCTATCGGGACTCAGGGCGAGCCTCTTCCTCAAGCTCAGAGTCGCTGGGGGCGCCATAATCCCTAAGGGCCTGCACCAATATCTCCCATTCCAGCGCTGCCTCCTGTGCCTTCTCATTACGCTGCCTCCAAGCTAGCTGGTATCTGAGCGTACTCTCCCCCGCCGCCCACTTCAAAAATTCGCTGCGCCACCGGCTTCCCGTCGGACCAGCTCGTGCCTTCCAGTTCCTGGTCACCTCCCGTTTAGCAAGGAGTAGCCCCAGATCAATGAACTTGCTAGAAATTTTATTTTTGGGGGTATGAGGGAACCAGTGCAGGAGGCCCACCGCCGCGTCAAGCGATAAAGATCTCCCCGTCGTCTCCTCCAGGGTCTTCCCCACTTCCTCCCAATAGGATGACAATCCCGGGCAGGCCCACAGCATATGGAGGAGGTCCGCCTCCTGGGCCGGGCACCTGGGGCATTCCGCCGAAGTCGTACCAAAATATCGCCTGATTTTCACCGGGGTCAAATAGGCTCTATGGAGCACGTAGTAGTGGACCAATTGAAAGCGGGCGTGGCGTGTGCCCTTCCAGGCCCTCCGCACTAGCTGGGCCCAGGTCGTTTCCGGGATCTCCCTGCCAATGTCCTCCTCCCAGCGGTTTCTCAAAGTGGTGAGGGGAGCCATCCCCTCATTGATCAGTCTGCCGTAAAGGCAAGTGACCGCCTTCACCGTGCCCGCAGACATCATCACGTATTGGCATACTGGGGATAAAGGAGGTTCCTCCTGCCCGCGTCTCCAGTGCGCCTGGATCGCTCGAACAAGGGCCGAGTGCAGCAAAAAGTCGCCGCGGGGAATCCCGAAGCGCTCGATGAGCTCCTGGAAGGGCAAGAGCGACCCGTCCTCGTATAGATCCCCGATTAGCTGCAAACCGGCGTCCTCCCAGGTCGCCAGCCGCGACCAATCACCCCCATGGGGCAGAGCCGTTAGCATCCCCAGCGGTATTTCAGGCGCGTACGGTGTTCGCAGGTGGCCCCGGGCGTGAGCTCGGTTCCAGCACAGGCGGATAGTCCGCTCCTCCATTGACAAGTCCTGCAAGGCCAACCGTTGTCTCATCGCTATGAAGGAGAGAACATGCCTGGCCATGCCCGTTCCCCTCTTTTCTTCGGGGCCCCGGAACTCCCGGGCGATCTCCTGGGTGAAGGCCTGGAGCTGCGCCGCTAAATAATACTTTTCGAAGTCCGGCACCGCAAGCCCACCCTCCTCCTTCGGCCTCAGTAGGGTCCTGAGGGCCACCCGCCGGCGGCCCGAACCCCAAAGGAATCCGACAATCATGGATCGTAAAAGTCGAAACGTGGTCGGTGGGACCCAGATCGGTAGTGTCCGGAAATAATATAGCAACCGGGGGAGCGCCACCATTTTAAGCAAAGCAATCCTCCCAGCCACCGAGAGCGGTAGCGTGGCCCAAAAGCCCACACTGCCTCGAAGTGCTCGAATGCCCCGGGCAATGTTCCCATCCAGGAGGCCAGAAGGTTCATGATAGACATACACCCCTAGATACTTAAAGCAGTCGGGTTCCCATCTAATCTCCCTACTCAGAGTAGGGGTAGGGGTGCCCCTGCGGACCGGGAAAAGACAGGTCTTAGTCCAATTCACTCGGAGGCCCGAGACCTCCCCAAACTCCGTGAGCGCCGTCGCAGCCCCATGTGTGGCTCGACTCTGATGACTTCGTTGACAAGGATGTCCAGCTCATCCCTTGTGAACTTTGGATTCTTGTCCGTGGGAATGGTGTGGGGTAAGGGTATGGATGGTTGTGGGTGTGTGGGTGTGAATGTGAAGGTGTGTGTGAGAATGTGAAGAGGGGGTATGTGTGAAGGAGTGTGTGTGAAGGTGTATATGTTAAGGTGTATGGGTGCAGTTGTTGGGGTGTGCTCTGTAGCTGCTGCGAGTCTGTTGCAAAGGCTCATGGTTTGTGTGTGTGGGCCCTTTTTATTGGTCCATTTGTGGGTGGTCCTGAGTTTGAATTTTTGGCGGGTGTGTTGTAAGAGGTGGTTGTGAGTTTGGGCCTCTGTTTACCTGTTTGGATGTGCCAGGTCAGTAATTTAGATTTTTTTTGTACTGTAGACGTGTTTTGTGGTGTTGTGTGAGTCGAATTGACCCTCTTTGTGCTGTTTTACAGTGTCCTGGTTCAGTACGAGTCATTTTTGCGTATGTAAGGTGCATCCATACGCGATGTTGTTGTACCGTGCTCGCATACGCAATGTTGTTGTAAGGTCCGTACATATGCGATGCTGGGGGACGGTGCTGGGGTACGGTGCATACAAGTACGATGCTGGGGTACGGTGCATCCAAGTACGGGGCTGGGGTACGGTGCTGGGGTACGATGCATCCAAGTACGGGGCTGGGGTACGGTGCGTCCAAGTACGGGGCTGGGGTACGGTGCTGGGGTATGGTGCATCCAAGTACGGGGCTGGGGTACGGTGCTGGGGTACGGTGCGTCCAAGTACGGGGCTTGGGTACGGTGCATCCAAGTATGGGGCTGGGGTACGGTGCGTACAAGTACTGGGGTGTGGTACGGTGCTGGGATATGGTGCGTCCAAGTACGGGGTTGGGGTACGGTGCTGGGTGCGGTGCGTCCAAGTACGGGGCTGGGGTACGGTGCTGGGGTATGGTGCGTCCAAGTACGGGGCAGGGGTACGGTGCAGGGGTATGGTGCGTACAAGTACGAGGCTTGGGTACGGTGCGTCCAAGTACGGGGCTGGGGTACAGTGCTGGGGTACGGTGTGTCCATGTATGGGGCTGGGGTTCGGTGCTGGGGTACGGTGCGTACAAGTACGGGGCTGGGTTACGGTGCTGGGGTACGGTGCGTATAAGTATGGGGCTGGGGTACGGTGCGGACATGGGGGTTACGGTGCTGACATACGGGGGACGGTGCTGACATACAGGGGGACGTGCGGACATACGAAGGGGGGGCTGTACGACTCGTATCCTGGGCACAAGTTTACCTGGGATACGAGTGGTACAGAGTTCGCTCCGTACGGGCCGTTTTACATACGCTTGTATATACGGAAGGGTGTTACGGATTGTACTTGTGCGCTCGGACTTCAGTTTTACGATTTGTATGTAAAACTGTCCGGGTACGTCTCGTAGACCTTTTCCCGAAGCGATTAGTATGTATTTTTCACGTACGAATCGTACTTCACCGGTGGGACGGGACTTGTACGATTCGTAGGTAAAAATATACGGATACGAGTCGTATGGGAAATAATTTTACCCGATCGGAATCGGCACCTGTGTATTAAGAAACCCTACAAATTAGCTACAAAAGTAAAAATTTGAAGAACGTAATATTTTAGAAATACAATTTGAAAAGAACCTTTGAAATTCACTGAAAAAGCCAATGGTTACAGGGACATAATAGTTAGGAAATTGAATTTAAAAAAACCTTAGAAATTCAGTGAAAGAACACAAATGTTACAGAAACATTATAGTTAGAAACCAGTGAGATTCATGAGTTATAGTTGCCTGAGCTAACTATAACTTACACCCCACGCAATAAACTACTTATGACCTCACATATTATATCACTGATGACATCTCAAATGACATCACTGATGACATCACGCCCCCTTTCCCAACCACTCTGCACAGGGGCCTCCTGGCGTAGTACTGATGGGGGATGAAGTCCCCTTGGCTACTGGGGGTTAATGGGGGCCAGGAACCCCTATCATTGCAGCAACTAAATCTGCCACAGCAAGACTGCTGAGACAGTGCTGGAAGCCCCTCCCCCTTTCTCAACAACTCTGTACAGGGGCCTCCTAGGACACTACTGGTTGGGGGCTGAAGTCCCCTTGGCTGATGAGGGATGTTGGGGACAAGAATGCCTTTTGTTTACAGCTGGATTGCTGAGACATCGTTGGAGGCCGCACCCCTTTCTCAACCACTCTGCAAAGGGTCGGGCATCTACACTACAGGTTGCAACAGAGGTCGCTCAAGCTCGATTGCGAGCACTCTTGGCAAGACAAAATCTGCCCTATTGTTGAGTATGGAGTTTATCGATATCTTAACATTCTCCGCAGAACGTGGGTTTGCCTAATTCACCGAAATCCATGAGCGGACTGGAATTGTATAGCTAGGCCTAGTTACCACTCACAGATCCACTCTGAAATACACGCATCTATTCTCAGACCCACTCAGACACTTACGGACACACTCAAAGACCCACTCAGAAACTCAAACAACTCACCTATCTAAACAACCACTCACACACACTCTCAAAGGTTACAGTTAGGAAATTACATAAAAAAAGTTGAAATTCACAAAAACAACAAAGGTTACAGGGACGTTATAGTTAGGAAATGTAATTTTTTTTAAACCTTAGAAATTCACTAAAAAAAACAAAGTTTAAAGGGATGTTACAGTTATTCTCAGATTTCACTCATACAGAACCAATGAAATTCCGCAGTTATGGTTACCTGAGTTAACTATAACTTATGCCCCCGAACGCATTGCTTACGATCTCACATGTTACATCATTCGTGACACAGTCAGTGACATCACTGATGACAAAACTGATGATATTTCAAATGACATCACTGATGACATCATCCACAGAAGCACTCTCACACCCACTCATTACCCTACACAACTTCTCATACAACTACTCACACACCCACACAACCACTCACATACCTATTCACAGACCCGTACAAGTACTCACCACGCAGCCACTCACTCTTCCATAGAGGCACTCACACACCCACTCACACTCATACAGCCACACACACAACCACTCACTCACACATACAGCCAGTAACTTACCCATACTGCCACTCATACAGCCACACACTCTCCCATACAGCTACTCACACACCTACTTATTCACCTATTCAGCCACTCACATACCCACTCACTCATCCATACAGCCTCTCAACACAGCCACTCATATATGAGCAGTCACACACTCACTCACACACCCACACAACCACTTACATACCTACTCACACATCCATACAAGCACTGACACATCCACTCACTCACCCATACATCCATTCACACAGACACTCACTCTATAATACAGCCACTCACACACCAACTCACTTAATGAAACACCTATTCAAACAGCCACTTACTCGCCCAACCACTTACACAGCCAGTCAGTCATTCATACAGCCATTAAGACATCGACTCACTTAATAATACAGTCACTTACACACCTACCAATCACCCATACAGCCACTCAATAGCCACTCACTCCCCCATACACCCACTGACACACATACTCACTCACCAATACAGTCACTCACACAGCCAATAAGTCACCCATACACTAACTCACACACCCACTGAAACATTCATATAGCCACTCAGACACCCACTCACCCACAGATACAAACAGTCACACAGCCACTCACATAATCTATGTTAAAAATGTAATCACTCATTAGTAGTACAAAAAGCATAATATTTTAACTTCTGTAGTACCTTCTGGTTGTGGGGATGTATAGGGCTTATAGGTTCTCCAAGAACCTGAGGAACCCAAAGCCAATAACTGAGCTGCACTTTGCAATGGTTTTTCATTGTGTAGCAGGTATACAGAACTTCATTTGGTAAAATATATATTGTGAAAAATAGCTATCAAGGAAACCTATGAATTTCCGAAACAGGCACAAGATATGGAGTTTATTGAAGTTACTTGACCTGCAGGTCTAATAAAATTGTTATGTTTTTTGAGTCATGTGGAGAACAGAGCCCAGGGCAGAGCATCTGCCTCAGAGCCCAGACGGAGCTTCTGAACCCAGTCAAGCTGGGTGGTGGCGACACCCCTTGGCATTGTCATTCCGAGCTGCTGCTGAAATGTGTGGTTGGAGGGGGCAACGGACTGGCGCATAGGGGCCGGACCACCAGGCAGCATTTGGGACCCAGCGCCACCTGTTCCCCTTCCACTCTGGTCAGACCACTGGTGGGACACAAGCTGCCAAGGCTGCTGAGCCTTCGCTCTACTGGGTAGGGTCTACACTAATGGCAGGCCCTCAAGTCAGATGATCCCTGGCTCGGTGGAAGCTCTTCGCTTGAAACAACAGCTGAGGCTGACCAAGCTGTCCATCCCAAAACAGACCAAGCATGCTCAATTGATCAGAGTATCCAGCACTGACCGGACACTCCCCGGGCAGGCCGCCTTACAGTGGTATGTTGGCTTCATATCTCTACATGCTCTTGGGGAAGGCAGGCTCAAAGATAAGGCCCATCAGGCAGGGCTGGGAGGCAGGTGTGGACCCAGGCCCTTGGGGATCAGGCAGGTCAGCCTGGGCAGCACCCTGCTGAGAACTGATGGAACACAAGGGGATCCAGAGTACCTGTCACTAGTAATCCAGAGGAAGGCTACCACCCTTTCTTGTAATCCGTGTGCATCGAGTGACTAAGGAGACCACTGGCAACAAGGCTCCCAGCCACCTTGAACCCTGCCTGGGCTTGAGGAAGCAAGGGAGCCCTCATCGGAATTTCCAAAGCAGCAAAGATATTGGTTTCATGTCCTTGAAAGAATGGCTGAGACTGGCCAAGCAGTCCATCCCTCAATGGACCAAGTGGGCCAAAGGATCACAGTATACGGCACTGTCTGCATCTTCCCCCGGCAGCCGGCCCTGCACCGGAATGTCAGCTTTGTCTCCCTGCCGGCTCTATGGGAAGGCATGTTCAAAGGGATCACTGACATAATATCGACTACAAAAATATAGACTTACAAAAATATCGATGCCAAAATATAGAATACCAAAATATCGACTCCCTATCTCCAAACAGGAAAGTACAAATATATAGAATCCAAAATATCGTTGTAAATAATATAGTTAGTCAAAATATCGAATTTTTAAAATGTTTTAAAAGTAATGTAAAATTAATGAAATAATACATATAATTAACTGACACATACTTAAAAATACTTAAATAACATTAAAATTAATAAATAATTAATGTAAGTAAAAAAAATAATTAATACATATATATTAACGTAATATTTATTAAAAATATTCAATATTTTCTGCGTAGGATAACGGACGGGTAAAATTTACTATTACCAATCCAGTAAGTGCAATAGTAAGGAAAGCGTTGGATAGCGGGAGGGTAAAAATTACTATTCCCACTCCAGAGAGTGCAACAGTAGGGAAAGCATTGGATAGCGGGAGGGTAAAATTTACTATTCCCACTCCAGTGAGTGCAACAGTAGGGAAAGCGTTGGATAGCGTAGGGGTAAAAATTACTATTCCCACTCCAGAGAGTGCAACAGTAGGGAAAGCATTGGATAGCGTAGGGATAAAAATTACTATTCCCACTCCAGAGAGTGCAACAGTAGGGAAAGCGTTGGATAGCGGGAGTGTCAAATTTACTATTCCCACTCCAGTGAGTGCAACAGTAGGGAAAGCGTTGGATAGCGGTAGGGTAAAAATTTACTATTCCCACTCCAGAGAATGCAACAGTAGGGAAAGCGTTGGATAGCGGGAGGGTAAAAATTACTATTCCCACTCCAGAGAATGCAACAGTACGGAAAGCGTTGGATAGCGGGAGGGAAAAAATTACTATTCCCACTCCAGAGAGTGCAATAATAGGGAAAGTATTGGATAGCGTAGGGGTAAAAATTACTATTCCCACTCCAGAGAGTGCAACAGTAGGGAAAGTGTTGGATAGCGGGAGAGTAAAATTTACTATTCCCACTCCAGTGAGTGCAACAGTAGGGAAAACGTTGGATAGCGTAGGGGTAAAAATTACTATTCCCACTCCAGAGAGTGCAACAGTAGGGAAAGCGTTGGATAGCGTAGGGATAAAAATTACTATTCCCACTCCAGAGAGTGCAACAGTAGGGAAAGCGTTGGATAGCGGGAGTTCAAAATTTACTATTCCCACTCCAGTGATTACAACAGTAGAGAAAACGTCTAATGGCGTAGGGGTAAAAATTACTATTCCCACTCCAAAGAGTGCAACAGTAGGGAAAGCGTTGGATAGCGTAGGGATAAAAATTACTATTCCCACTCCAGAGAGTGCAACAGTAGGGAAAGCGTTGGATAGCGGGAGGGTAAAATTTACTATTCCCACTCCAGTGAGTGCAACAGTAGGGAAAGCGTTGGATAGCGTAGGGGTAAAAATTACTATTCCCACTCCAGAGAGTGCAACAGTAGGGAAAGCATTGGATAGCGTAGGGATAAAAATTACTATTCCCACTCCAGAGAGTGCAACAGTAGGGAAAGCGTTGGATAGCGGTAGGGTAAAAATTACTATTCCCACTCCAGAGAGTGCAACAGTAGGGAAAGCGTTGGATAGCGGTAGGGTAAAAATTACTATTCCCACTCCAGAGAGTGCAATAATAGGGAAAGCATTGGATAGCGTAGGGGTAAAAATTACTATTCCCACTCAAGTAAGTGCAAAAGTAGGGAAAATAATAAATTAATATTTTGTTAAAAATTAATTAATTATTAATACCAAAACAAGTATTACAATTAATTACCAATCACACAAGATTTAATAATTGATTATTTATAAATACCAATATATTTTTGTTTAATTAATTACCTATTAATAATTAATTAACAACCAATTGTTTTTCAATAACAAACATTAATAAATGCTAATAATACCAATTAATCATTAATTAATAATATATTGATTAACGATATACACAAATTATTTAAATAATTCATTTTTTACAATTATATTACTTCCCACCATATTCCCCTATAAACACACTACCCGCTACAAATATTAAATGAATACAATTAACATAATTATCAATTAAACAATTAATACAAATTAATTACCAATTAATACAAATTATTTACCGATTAATAATTAATCAACAACCAATTAATTTTCAATACCAATTAATAATTAACTAATAACAATTAAATTACTTCCCACCCTATTCCCCTATAAACCCACAACCCGCTACAGAAGTAAAACGCTAAATTAAATTAAAGATATATTAATTAACAATATACACACATCAATTAAATAATTAATTATTTACAAATATATTACTTCCCACCATATTCCCCTATACACACACTACCCGCTACAAATATTAAATGAATACAATAAACATAATTATTAATTAAGCAATTAATACAAATTAATTACCAATTAATACAAATTATTTACCAATTAATAATTAATCAACAACCAATTAATTTTCAATACCAATTAATAATTAACTAATAACAATTAAATTACTTCCCACCCTATTCCCCTATAAACCCACAACCCGCTACAGAAGTAAAACGCAAAATTAAATTAAAAATAATTAATAATTCCTATAAATTATTATTTAATGTACTATAATTAAATTACTTCCCACCCTACTCCCCTATAAACCCACAACCCGCTACGGAATTAAATTACACAAAAATAAAATAACATAAAATTCATTATTTTAAAAATATACTAACATACATTACAATATTAATACATACTTTTAACACATATACTAACACTTAAAACACTAAAAAAAAATCGATATTTTTAACAACTGTATTATGACTGTCGATATTACTTACTTCTATATTATTGCAATCGATATTTCTTACCTGTTTTTCGATATTCTTCACCACTATATTTTGGCAATTCGATATTCTGTCCATTCTATATTTAAAACTCGATATTCTGTCCACTCGATATTTTTTTTTCGATATTATGTCTATTTACCGTTCAAAGGAAATGCCCATCAGGCATGGCTGGATACAGGTGTGGACCCATGCCCCGGGGAGACTAAGTGGACTAGTCCAAGCCCTAGTGCCACCCTGGTAAGAAGAATCACTGGACCACAAAGGGATCCACAGTACCTTGTCCCTAGTAATCCAGAAGAAGACTAGCACCCTTTATTGTATTCCATGTACACCGAGTGACAGAGGGGACAACTGGTGACAAGGCACCCAGCCTCCTAGAGACCTACATGGGATTGAGGAAGCAAATGAGCCCTCATCAGAGCTTCCAAAGCAACAGAGATGTTGGCTTCATGTCCCTTGAAACAACAACCGAGGATGGCTAAGCAGTGCATCCCTCAACAGACCAAGCATGCCTAATCGATCATAGTATACAGCTCTGTCTGGATCCATACCGGAAAAGCCACCCTGGCCCGGGATGTCAGCTTCAACTCCCTGCCTGCTCCCGGGGAAGGCAGGCAGAGAAGAAATGCCCATCGGGCAGGGCTGGGAGACAGGCCAGGCTAGCCCAGACCCTGGCGCCACCTGGCTAAATACTGCTGAACCACAAGGGGATCCAAAGTAGCCTGTCCCTAGTAATCCGAAGGAAGGCAACAACCCTTTCTTTAATCTGTGCTCAGTGAGTGACAGAAGAGACCACTGCCAACAACGCACCAAGCCCCCTGAAGCCCTGCCTGGGCTAGAGGAAGCAAATGAGCCCTCATCAAGACTTCCAAGGCAGCTGGGATGAAGGCTTCATGTCTCTGTCTGCTCTCGGGGAAGGAAGGCTTGGAGGAAAGGTCAATCGGGCATGGCTGGGACACGGGAGCGGACATAGGTGACTGGGGGTCCGGGGCCTCGCCTGGGCCCTGGCAGCACCATTCTGAGAACTGCTTTACCTCCAGGGGGTCCAAAGTACCCTGTCCTTAGTAATCTAGAGGAAAAACACCACCTTTTCTTTTAATCTGTGCACACTGAGCGACAGAGGGGACCGAATGTGCCTGGCCTCCTGGCACCCTGGCTGGGCCTGAGGAAGCAAATGATCCCTCATCCGGACATCCTGGGCAGTCCAGCCATTTTGATGTGTCATTGGAAAGCATTGCGCCTGACCAGATGTCCAAAGGGCTCAGTGCCACCAGATAGCCAGGCTCGAAGGACAGCCAACTGGTCACGCTGTGCCTCAAAGAAAGGGCTTCTGCTTGTCCTTGGAGGGGACGGTGACTCTGCGGCCCAGGTGCTTGGAGTCCCAGCAGGGCCTCAGGAACCGGGCTGCAAGGGTGGCTCACATGGAGTTCTGACTCGGGGCCCGCAGGCACCTTAACATGCAGGTGAAGTGGGGTGGCCACATGGGCCCAATAGAACCCCTCCTGGGCCCTTGGAGGTGTGGCAGGCCAGAGAATGGAGCCCAATGGCTTGGTGAGGCCCAGTCAGAGCTCGCAGGGGAGGCCTCACCGTGACCCCATCTTGGGTGCTTGGACACATGGTGGGCTGCAGGATGGGGCCCAGGACAAGAGGCCAGGGGCCCCAGTCAGAAATTCGGAACCCGGCATAGCAGGGGAAGCCTCCCTGGCCCCAATGGAGCCAATCCCAGGCTCTTGGCGGTGTGGCAGGCCGGAGGACGGAGTTCAGGGAAAGAGTGCCCAGGGCACAGTCAGAGATCCTGGACACAGGCGCAAAGGGTAGGCCTACCCGGGACCCCATCCTGGGTGCTTGGACACATAGTAGGCAGCAGGACAGGGCCCAGGATGGGCCACCCCCACCCAATGGCCCAGGGGGCCCAGTGAGAGCTTATGGACCCAGCCAAAGCAGGGGAAGCCTCTCTGGGCCTGATGGATCCCCATCTTGGGACCTTGGCAGTTCAGCAGACCAGAGGATGGAGCCCAGGGTGGGAGTGCTCACCCCAGGGCCCAACGGGACCCCGGGCCCAGCCAGAGTTCTTGGAATCATCCACGAAGGGAAGGCCTCCCTAGGCCTGATAGACCTCTGTCCCGGGCATTTGGTGGTGGGGCAGGTCATAGGACGGAGACCCAGGGTGGGAGGGCTCGCCACAGGGACCAGTCGGAGCTCCTTGAACCAGGCACACAGGGGAGGCCTCCCCGGGCTTTATAAACCCCATCCTGGGTGATTGGACACATGGAGGGCCGCACGACCGGGAGCCTCTACCCCAGGGTCTGCCAGGGACCCGGTCAGAGCTGCTGAACTCGGCCAAGCAGGGGAAACCACCCCATGCCTGATGGACTTCTGTCCCGGGACCTCGTCAGTGCAGCAGGCTGGAGAATGGAGCCCAGGGAAGTAGGGCTCAGCGGGGTCACGGGGCCCAGTCAGAACTCCTGGACTTGGACTCACAATGGAGGCCTGACCAGGCTCCCCCGGGATCCCATCATGGGTGTTTGGACACGCAGCATGCCACAGGATGGGACCCAGGATGGGGGTCCCCAACTCCCTGCTCGGAGCTTCTAAACTCAGCCAAGCGGTGTGGCCCAGGGAAGGGCCAAGTTGGAGCTCCTGGACTCAATCGTGCAGGGGAGACCTCCCCAGGCATCCCAGCACCCCATCCCTGGTGCTTGGACAAGCTGCAGTCTGCAGGACGGGGCTCAGGATGGGGGACCACCACATCAGAGCCCACCAATTTCTCGGTTAGAGCTTATAAACCCAGCCAAGCATGGGAAGCCTCCCCGGGACAATTGGACCCTCTTCCGTGACCTTGGCTGTGCCACAGGCTGGAGGATAGAGCTCCGGGACCTGGTGTCACAGGGAAGGCCCCCAGTCCCCTTGATGCCCTAACCTAGGTACTTGGACATGCAGCAGGAAGCAGGACTGGGGGCCCCCACCCAAGAGCCTGCCATGGCCACAGTCAGAACTTCTGTACCCATCCATCAGGGTAAGCCTCCCCAGGCCCGATGCACCCCCATCTCGGGCTCTTGGCAGTGCTACAGGCTGATGGACAAAGCCCAGGGCGAGCAAGCCTACCCTGAGTTCTGGATGGGTATCGCAAAGGGGAGGCCTCCCCGGGGCCCCATTCCAGGTGCCTTGGCATGCAGCTCGCTGCAGGATGGGGGCCCCCACCCCAGGATCTGCCAGGGCCCTGGTCGGAGCTTCTGAACCCAGCCAAGCAGGGCAAGCCTCCCAGTGTCCGATGGACCCCCTTCCCAGTCCCTTGATGGTGCAGCAGGCCGAAGTACAGAGCCCAGGGTGAGAGGGCCCGCCCCGGGGCTTGGTCGGAGCTCCTGGATCCGGCCACACAGGAAAAACCTCCCAGGACCCCATCCTGGCTGCTTGGAAATGTGGCAGTCCTGGGTGCTCTGCTACACGGCAGGCTGAAGGATGAAGCCCTTGATGAGGGGCACCCCATCCCAGGGCCCATCGGGGCCTCAGACATGGGCTGTTTGGTCACTGGCTGAGAACCACCAGACCACAAGGGGGTCCAGGGTACCCTGTCCCTAGTAATCCCACAGGCTAACCATCTTTCTTGTAATCAGAGTGACAAAGGGGACCGAAGGCATAAATGCACCTGACCTCCTGGCCCGGGGCCCACAGGCACCTTGATGCACAGGTGAAGTTGGGGACCAGATGGCCAAGGGTAAAGGCCAAGGACCCAGAACCTATACCCCAGGACCCAGGCCCCAGGCCCCAAGGCCACGGCACCAAGACCCAGGTCCCTGGCCCAGGACCTGTGACTTAGGACCTAGGCCTCATGACCCAGGCCCTGGGACCCAGGGCCCAGGCACTAGGAGCCATGACCCAGGCCCTGGTAGCCAGTCCCCAGGATCCAGGCCCGAGGACTCTGGACCCAGTCCCCAGGACCCCCGTGCCGGGCCTTTGACAGTGCAGCCGGCAGGAGGAAGGAGCCCAGGACGGGAGCGCCTACACCGAGGCCTGGCGGGGACCAAATTGGAGCTCTTGGACCTGGCCACACAGGGAAGCCTCTCTGGGCCTGGACAATTGGTAATAGCGCATGTTCTAAAATTTTTGTTCCCTTAGATTTTGGATCTTAGCTCAGCCAGCACCTAGGGAAACATAACCAACCTGGGGCTGTCCAGGCTGGCATGACTTGAGTGGCTCTCATTACGTTTTATTACTAAGTATCCCTTGCAAAGCTCAAACTTTGACTATAAAAACTAATTTTCCTCACATTTCCGTGATGGAAACTTCTGGAATCTGCAGGGCGTCGCAAACTTCCTTCCACCCAACATTTCCTCAAGTCTCCCAATACAAATGCTAGTCACACAATACAAATGGTACCTCACTTATGTGGATAGACCTAGTGTCTGAAACAGGAAATGGTCCAAAACGTCACATGGACGCAGTGCATTTTTCTACCAAAACGTACCATTTGTTTTCCAATGAGCCAATCAGCTTCTTTCACTTTTAATGTAATGATGCAGCACACCATAGGCGCCGATCATCATTACATGACCACAAAACATATTTAATTCCTTGGGCGGCAGGGTAAGCTCCCCTGCTCTAAGGCTGAAAAATACAAAAATAAATCTTTCTGCTGTAAACAGCAGAGGGATTTCCTGGCCCAGTTACATCCTCCGGACATGGCCACAGTGGCGGGGGACATAACCATTACGTCCTTGGCACAGAAAGTGTTAATCCAAAGCTCTAATATTGTGCCTGGAGTAGTAAAACCTGTTGTCATTTTACCGCTCAGTGTAGATAGCATTGGCTAATAATATTCTTAAAGATTTAGCTGCACAAATAGCAAAAGTCTCCTAACTTTTCTAGCTCAGCACGGATGGCACTGTGCTAATACTATGCTTAAATAAAAACTGTGGTAGAAACAAAAACATTTGATTTGGGCTGCGTTGCTGATGTTGTCGTTGCACTCCAACAAGAGCAGGTCTCCACTTAAAGTTGGGAATTACCCCGAGATCCTAGCCTTGCTTTGCATAACTTATGTGGCACTCCAAACGTGTGTGTGTAGTGGAGGGGAGGGTGTGTGTGTTTGTGTGTGTGTGGGTGTGTGTGTGGGTGTGTGTGTGTGTGTGTGTGTATATACATGCGCTAGGGATTAATAAAGTAAACTCATGAGCATACGCATGTAGGAAAGCATACAATGCCAACGCGTTTTCAAGATCAAGTCGTCTTGGTTACGGGTGGGCAGCCTCATTCACATGATTGGTTAAAAAAGAGAATTATTCTTCTTCTTCTTGGTAACAACATAAAAGAAGGGCAAATTGCTGGGGGATCGTGACATACTACTGCAGAAAACATGTCGTACCGAGAAAGCTCACACATATTCCTTAACTATAATACATTTTTGATCAATCTGGGGTTTGCTAACATTTCATAGAGAGCCGACATACAGATTTGTTTTACATAACATTTTCCAAATTATTATAATCATCAATTCCATACCCCACCCGACAATCAACATCCAGTCATGAAATTAAGTGGAAAAGTAAGAGGACAGAAAGAATCAGCTCTGCCTCCAGTCCGCGCCTTCACATTTAACCTCCACTGTGCCGTATCAGTGATCATAGTCTTTAAATTGTGTTTACACTCTATCATTTCAGGATTCACCCGATAGTTTTGTGCAGCGCTCAAGTGTCTATAATGGGACCCAATGTGTCCACAAAAGTAACCCATCAGGGTAATCCGTCCCCATGGCAAAAAATAAATAATAATTAATCTCATTCATTAAAGCAGATGCAATCAAGCCCAAGTGGACAACTTCTGTTACCAGGAAGCGCGGCGAAGATAACCAATGAAGCGTGTAACCAACTAGTATCAATGCCTTTTAGCCCCAGTGAGCTTATTGAACATCCTCTCAAGGGAGTGTTAGTAAATAAGGAATAAACATTGTCCACATACAAAATAAACCAATACGTAATATAACATGAATGTTCATAACACATATACGTGATCCATACGGTTTGTTGTTCAAAGACCTCCTAAAACCTGTGTTCTGTTAACTCAATGGCTCCAATACCGCCAAAGGCCTGCCGCTGTACAAGTGGACCATTCTCTCACTCGTAATCTCCCATCCAAGATAAACCTTATGCGTAAAGTTGAAACCAAGAGCGATGTTATTTGAGATGTCATCAGTGATGTCATTTCCGATGTCATCAGTGATGTGATGAGTGATGTAATATGTGAGGACATAAGCAGTGCATTGGGGTGGCGTAAGTTATAGTTAGCTCAGCTAACTAAAACTGTTGAATTTTTCTGGTTTTGTACGAGCCTAATTATAATGTCCCTATAACCTTTGGTTTTTTCAGTGATTATATATATATATATATATCATTTTGTTCTACTTTTTAGGGAAAACCCCCTTTTTTATTTTTTGAGAACAACCCACAAAACACGCTTTTATAAAACCAGTAACCTCCTCTTATCTCCCTTTACCCCTACTCGACTTGGAACCCTAAAAAACCCTTACCCCCTTTACCTCAAGCCTTCGCAAAACCCTAAAAATCTCTTACCTCTTTTTACTTATACCTGCCCTTGCACCCTGAAACCCTTACCTCTCATTACATCTTCCTCTACTTGTCCCTGAGCCCTAAAAACCCTCCCTTCTCTTTACGTCGACCCACTCCTGAACCCTAAAAAACACTTATCATTCTTTATCTCAACCCTCCCCTAAACCCTAAATATTCCCTTCCTCTCTTTCAATCTACCCTACCCTAAAATATAAAAACAATTTGCTTTCCTTTACCTCTGCCCTCCATTATCCTTACCCATTCACTAACCCTTACCCATCCTTAGGGCTTACATTTCCTTTCTTAAATGACATAATGTTTATGTCATTTAGGAGAAAAATAATATTTACCTACATGGCAAAGTACTGCAGGGTAAAGTAACAAAAAGGGGCATCACTGTATGTACGTGTGTGGTACTTACATGCATTGTAACATCCTACAGGAAAAAGACCGCAGGGTAAGGACCTGCATACCTATTGATCCATTGGCACTCATAAATACTTCCGCCACCAACAACAATATACAGCATGGACCAACTTCAGGCATTGAATCCCTTAATGATGAGTGATGGCATTTTGATTTATATACAGTGAATACATCCAGTGCCTTTTTTAATATCTTTTCCTTTAGACAACAGTGTTATAAAGTAGCATGCAATTAATTATGTGTGGTATTGAAAGAGGAATTCATATTTATATGCATAATAGCATTAACAACGATAAAATAAAATTAACATGTTAATATAATAAAGACGTTATGTTGAAGGAACTGTGCGTATACTAATATTAGGCAATGTAGGTCTCGATTTCAAAATGGTTGCGGCTGTCATCAACTATCTTTTCAGCATGTTATTTTGTATGTCCCTGTCTCAACCCTGTATACAGACAATTCACATACAAGCAATTTTGTTAAGATTGCTTTGAGTTGTAATTTCAATTTCCAAGCTACAGAATGATGTTTCTTTTCTTACAATTCTGTAGCATACTGTTTCATTGAGAGTGAATGTTCCCAAGGCTTCACCTAATCAGACCATTGTGGTTTCTCATGAGATCCTTTTCTTGTATATCAAGTACCAACATTTGTATTAACAATTTATGTGTCTGAGAGGCACCAGGGATGTGAACTGCATTCTGTAAATCTATGGGATGGTGCTGAATAATGTAATTTCAGAAAGTGTTCTTTCTTCAACCTGATTGATTTAAATTGTATGACTCTTGCAAAAATGTATTGCATGTAGGACTCTAATTATATTTTGCATTATAAAGAAAGCCCCTTGAGGAGGGTGTTGGGATCACTCACCCCTGATCTTTAGGGGATCCCACTATGTCCATCTGACCTCCAAAATATGACTCATTGTATTTGAGCTAAACTATACTTTGTTCTGCTATTTTATTATTGGCAGAGTATTCTGAGCTACATGCTATCTCTTTAAATTGATTGACTGATCCTAACCATTTATTTTGCCTACTGTAAAGCTTTAAACCTTTAATAAACCTTCATGGGTTTAATTTTTATGCTTGTCTCCTTTTCATTGTAAAGCCTAATGTGCTTCACCATTTTATAATTTGCATTGAACTGTGTTGCTCAGGTCCAGTTGAAAAGTAACAAAATCCTTACGAGATTAACATCTCTCCCAGTTAAGTTTGACCTTAGTAAAAAAAGTGCCATCAGATCTGGTAGCAGAGGATGGGTAGAAACTACACCTAGATCATGGGTATCTGGACCTGGATGGTTTGAAACTGGATTTCAATGGTACAGCAGATTAGAACCAGAAACTAAATTGCCCTAGTTCAATCCTGTGTTGGAATGGTCCTTTTTAAATGTATCCCAGTGTTCTGGTTCTGAAACTGATCTGTGAATTAAGGAGAAGTATGTATAAAAAGGGTGATATTTCATGGTAGAGAAACTCATTGAGAGTGTATTATTGTGCAATGTGGGATTTATTGTTTGGGTCTTTGGTGCCATGAAAATAAGTGTTTGATGAGTATGCTTTGCGAAGGAAATTGGGTTTTTGGATTTAGGGGGGGGGGTTGAACCCCTCTCAGCAACAACAACAATACATGTCAGGATGAACAACAAAAAGTCACTCAATTAAACTTTGCTTAACCCTCCGGTAGCTTGGCACAAAAGCAGTCAGCCTTAACAAAGAGGCAATGTGTAAGGTATTTTTGTAGCACACAGACAGTAATAAAATTAAAACACAACACGGGAAAAATCCCACACCATTTTTGAAAAATAGGGAAGAAGATATATATATATTAAATAATTTGACACCAAAATAACAAAAATCCAATCAGAAGAACCAAAGTTATGAATTTTAAAAGTTTTTCGTAAAAACTAGCACCTAAAAGGTCAAAGCTGCAACTGCTGGCATCTAGTTGCATCAGACTGGAGCAAAGTTGAAAGTTATGGCTAACCACAATAGAAAGCGGTTTCGATACATGAGGTGGATTGGGTCCGTTCTCGGCTTCCTGAAGAGCTTAGAAGATATTTCGGGGAAAAATGTCTTACTTGTTCCCATTTGGAAATTACACTTATAAAAATAATATTAAGGTAACTTCAATGTTATCCTATGGGAGAGGAATGCCTTGCAGTATTGAAAAATGAATTTAGGAGTATTTTACTACCAGGACATGTAAAACTTAAAAGTACATATCCAACTTATTTAATACACTGCACCCTGCCCTATGGGCTGTTTAGGACCTACTTTGGGGGTGACCTCTATGTATTAAAAATAGAGGTTTAAAACTGCACACAGGCTGCAATGGCAGGCATGAGATATGTTTTAAAAAGCTACTTGAGAGGATGGCAGAACAAGTGCTTTAGTCCAACTAGTACCATTTCATTTAAGAGACCCTAAGTACATGCTATAGCACAGTGCTAGGAATGTTTTTATTTATTTATTTATTTATTTATGGGTTTTTATAGCGCTAGAATCGACTCCAACTGGAGTATCTCTGCGCTTTTGGGCCGGTTTGTCCTTCATTCGAAAGAGAGAGGGCTGAGACTAGATCTCATTTTTAAACAGCAGGGTTTTGAGTTGTTTTCTGAATTTCATGTGTTCAGAACATAATCGAAGAGTTAAAGGGAGACTATTCCACAATATGGGTCCCACCACTGATAGAGCTTTGCCTCTGTGCCTAGAATTCTTGGCGCATGGCACTACCAGCAGATGCCCATTACTGGATCTGAGGGACCTGGAAGGAATGTAAGGAGTGAATTTCTTTTCCAGGTTGGAGGGACCTTGTCCATTTATGCTCTTGTGGATCAGACAGCATATTTTAAATTTTGTCCTTTGATGGATTGAGAGCCAATGTAGTTTTTCTAGGAGTGGCTTTGATGCTGTTCTTGGAGGGGCATTAAGGACCAGGCGAGCCGCCGTGTTTTGTATTACCTGGAGTCTGGCCAAGACTCCCTCATTGGCAGAGAGAAGCAGGCCATTGCCATAGTCGATCTGACTCAAGACAAGGTCTTGCACTAGGGTTTTTCTGAAGGGGTACGGCAGCAAGGGGAAGACCTTGCGTAGCAGGCTGATGGTATGGAAACATACGCCTGCATAACGACCTGTTTGGGCTCTGGGACTGTGCCAAGATCAAGTGGCCACCAATCAGGTGTCCACAGTATTTTAGCTTCTCCGAACAGCATAACCTCAGTTTTGCTGACGTTGCACTGTAAGTAGTTGGTGGACATCCATTGTGCTACAGCCTTCATGCCTGCAGAGAAGGAACTCCTTAATTCCGTGGTGAGGGTTTTAAAGGGGAAGAGGAGCTGCGTGTCATCAGCATATGACACGGGGATGAAACCAAATTTGCGCATCACTCTTGCCAGGGGTGCCACGTAGATGTTAAAGAGTGTTGGGCTCAAACAGGAGCCCTGAGGCACCCCTATCGTGATTTCTACCTCCGCTGAGCGGTATGTGCCCATGGTGACAGTCTGGGTACGATCGGAAAGGAAGCTCCTCAGCCAGGCAAGGGCTTTGTTCTTAATTCCTACATTCGACAACCGGTTAATAAGGATGTTGTGTGACACGGTGTCGAACGCTGCCGACAGATCTAGTAACACTAGGATCACAGAGTAGCCTTTGTCTTGGAACATATGCAAGTCGTCCGTGACAGACAAAAGGGTGGACTCAGTGCTGTGTTTCGGCCTGAACCCAGATTGGGAGTAGTCCAGGCCGCCAGCAGTTTCGATATAGCTGGATAGGAGTCTGTTGACATATTTTTCCGGCAGTTTTCCCAGAAATGGTAGCAGTGAGATGGGCCTGAGGTTAGCTAGTTCAGTCCATGGAGTAGCAGTGTTTTTCCTAATAGGCCTTACTAAAGCACGCTTCCATTCTCTGGGGACGGAGCCCGTACTAAGAGACAGATTGACAAGTTTTTCAATCATATGGCATAGTATTTCAAGTAAAGTGGCCATTGGTCTGGCTGGGATAGTATCTTCCGGGCTGCCACTTTTGATCTGCGTGGTCAGTGCTAGTAAGTCCTTGGGAGTGATAGGGGGAAAAATGTCTAGAGTATGTGTGTTTTGGTTATGTTCCGTGTCGTGAAAAACAAGAGCTGTGTCGGTGGTCATGGCATTATTCGAATCAACTATTTTCTCGTAGATAGTATCTATTTTGTTAGAAAAAAATATTGATATTTTATCGCAGAGCTGTTGAGACACCAGCTCAGAGCTTACGCATGCTACAGGTTTGACAAATGATTGAAGTACCTGATAAAGCACCCTGGGGGAATTCCCTGCAGCAGTAATTTGGGATGCTATGTGAGTTTTTCTCGCACTACGGATGGCTTTGTGATAGGTGGATAGTGAATCCCAGTAGTAGTGACTCCTGTCACTCACCAGATGGGAAGTTCTCCATTTTTTCTCTAGCTTCCTAGCTGCTTGTTTTAATGCTCTGAGGTCATCAGAGAACCAGATTTCTTGTTTGTTGGCAGGCCGGGGTTTGAATTGTTTTAAAGGGGCTATGTTATCTATAGCCGACCCAGTTGCTATTTCGAACTTCCTTAGGGCGCTTTCGATATTCTCCGATGTGGTAATGGAGGGCTCTGTGACATTGTCTTTAAAAACGTCTTTATTGACTTTGTGCCATTGATGTCGTTTGCTAGGGAGGGAAGTCGGTCCGTAGAGAGTATGTTTGGGGTGAGAGGTATAAAATTCAATGATAAAATGGTCAGTCCAGCTGACTTGGGTGGGGGGTTAGACATGTAACTGTGGGCAAATTGGCTAATATCAGATCTAAGGTGTGTCCTGCCTGGTGTGTTGGCCCTGAATTCAGTTGTGTTAGCCCAAGTAGGGATAAGTCGTTTAGTACAGACTGTGCCTCCTTGCAGTCTTTCTGTTCGCTATGTATGTTAAAGTCTCCTACCAATAGGAAGTCCCTATCATTACTGATATATGGGGCAAGGATCTCAAGTAACGTTTAAGTAAATAAAATGTGCCAAGAAGGTGCAGGCCAATTTTACCATGTTTTAAGGAGTGAACACAAGCACTTTAGCACTGGTTACGATTTTCAGCAAGCAGGAGGGGAATAGGCAAAACGTGTGGGGGCAGTCCACTGTAAGGCTGACAGGTCTAAATCTTAGGAAATGCAGTTTGGATTTACAGAATAGAAGAAGCTTTGCCTGAATAAGAGAAAGATTTCTTAAAAAATTTCAGAAATATAATGGTTGATGAAGAAATTAAGGAGATTACCAAATTTAAGAGTGCACATTAAAGAAATAGTGAATTGCATTTGAGGATGGAGAAACTTAAAGAAATTCCAGGAAAAGTGGAAAAGGAAATACAGTGTCATGGTGAAAGAGAAAAAAGCAGCAAGTGATGGAAACAATTGAAAATAAGCCGGATACTGAAGTGATCACGAGGTTCCCTGTGTAAGAATTGCTTGGAGAAATGTATATGCATGCGCCTTGGAGTCAATCAGATCGTCCTTCATTTACAAAGAATTTCCCAAAGCTTAGGGAAGAGCCTGATAAGTGGCATACAGAAATAGAGAGACGTGTTACTGTTTCTAAAGTACTGTAGGGGGACCTAAACATCCTGTTTGAGATTGTGGTTCCCAAAGGCCTGCAGATGGAATGTAAAGGGATTATGAATTGGCTACATAATAGTAAATTGCCAGAAGTGATAAAAAAATTCAGAGCAACAATTGATCATTTAAATTTGAAGATTGCACAAGGAAAGGTGAATTGGTTTAAAATTATTAGGGCGATGTAAGAACCAAGATTCAGTACATGCATATTATTAGAAGCTAATGCAGATATATAGACAGGGCAGTAGAGTTAAAGACCCAGCTCGTGAAAACCTTACTGGATTTGTTTCATTGTATGTGCCTGGTTTGCGCCCAGAACTCAGTTCTTAGCTACAGAAGAATGTGATGTGTTGGCAGACAAAGGCCCTAGAAAAAAGAATAAAGTAAGTAAAGTATTGCAGTGACACGTGGTGCAGAGCAAAGAAAGATCAAAAACGTACATGTTGGTGCAAATGGGCACGGCTCAGAGGAGTAGGCAGAGAGGTTCTTTTGTATCAGACTATTCTATTCCAGAGTCAGTAGCAAGGATATGTCCTTCCTCATGGAGGTAGAGGTTTTGTTGATAATTCCAATATGAATGTGACAATTTGCACCCAGAAAAAGATCATGCCATTAATGAAACAAGATTGGACATCGTAAATGAGATTGTACACTGGATCCTTGCAGAACACTGGATGACGCTCTAATGCATTCTTGGTTTCAGAACATGAATGTAATGTCTCAGCATGGGCCAATGCAGTCAGCAACCCCAGCCTGACTGACCCAAGGGCAGAGCATGCAGAATCAGAGACCATATCATGCAAGAATGTCACGATCCCCAATGATGCAGTAAGTCATGAAAAGTACAGGATTTAATTTTCAACAACATTTTAACTAGCAGCATAACCCTTTATTAACTGATGACCGGTTTCCACAATTTACAGTTTTTAGCACATTCTGAAAGTCCAACTAGACTTGTCCCAAACTAATCACATTGACCATACCTGAGGAGGGACGAGGATTGCATGCTTGGTGAAATCCTAGAGGTAGACCCGAGTAGCCCATATGTAGAATGTGGAGTGAATGGCCACCCAGTAGCATGTCCCTTTAATCTATTGGAAAGGGATTTGCTGTGAAAGATTGTTGAACTTGACCCTTTTTTCAGGGTTATCCCCAAACGTTTTGCTTCTTCCTTCTATTTTCTCCTGACCTGTGTTTGTTGGTTTTAGGACTCTGGGCACTTTACCACTGCTAATCAGTGATAAAGTGAATATGCTTTCTGTGTAAATTGTTATTATGATTGATTATCCATGATTGGCATATATTTGATTTACTGATAAGCCCCTAGTAAAGTGCACTGGGTGTGCAGGGACACGTAAAGCAAATACTACTAGTGGGCCTGCAGCACTGATTGTGCCACCCACATGAGTAGCCCTGAAAAGATGTCTCAGGCCTGTCACTGCAGTGCCTGTGTGCAGTTTGCTAACTGCCATGTCGACTTTCCAAGTTCACCCACTTGCCAGGCCCTAACCTTCTCTTTTCTTACATATAGGACACCCCTACCCTCTGGGCAGGGTGCAGTGTATTTGAAAGGTGGGACATGTACTGATGTGTGTAACATGTCCTGATAGTGAAATACTGCCAATTTCGTTTTTCACTATTGAAAGGCTATCTTGCACCAAAGGACAGAATGGGGAACACTTTATAACATTGTACAAGCATATCTTTCCATAGGGATAAGAAAGAAAAATTAAGTTTAGGCTCTCTGAACTCAGAATTTAATAACACACCTTTTACTAAAATTGGTTTTTAAATTGTGTGTTTGAAAATGCCACTTTTAGAAAGTAGGTATTTTCTTGTTTAACCAATCTGTGTGCCTCTGCCTGTTTGTGTATTGACTGTCTGGTTTTGGAGTGACACGGGCTGGGGAGGTGCATTCTCTCAGACAGCCACCGGGGCGGGGGAGGGATGTGGATGTGTGTCCTGCCTTTTCTGAATGAGTCAGTGCTGAGCTGAATAGACCTGTGCTGCATTCAGAGTAGGGGGAGGAGTTCTCACTAGCACCTGAATAGGCCCGGTCTGCATTTAGAGTGGTGGGAGCAGATTTCCCTTGTACCTGAATAGGGCCCTCTGCCTTACACAATGCTGATGACCAGTTTCCTGCCAGGCAGCTGCACCAGAGAGGACAGAACTGGTTTGGACTGGGCTCAGAGACCCGTGCACAAAGAGAACAAAGACATTTTGGGGTATAAGTATCAGACCCAAAACCCTAGGCTTTTAGACTACTTCTGGAATCAGAAGGAACATTTGCTGAAGAGAAGACCTGGAGAAACTGAGGGGAAGTACTGCCCTTGCTGTGTGTCTGGGTTTGGAATGCAGTTGCTGTTTCTGCCAAAGAAAGGTGAAGGACTTAACGGTGTGCTGTGTCCCCAGCTTGAGGAAAGTCTCCAAGGTCTTGAGTAGAGCTTGTCTCCTGTTTTGAAGTCTCAGGAACAGAAAGACTTCACACCCAGCCCCCTGAACTTCCTTGCTGGGAGTTCTGACCTGCCAGGAGTGCCTGTGACTGTGTGGTGCCTGGAGGTTGTTCCTGCTGCTGGGAGCTGGAAAGCAACGCAACAAACAAGGAAGTTAACGCATCGCTATTCTTGCTACAGTTTTCCGAAGCAACGCTGTGGTGCGAGAAGAATCTCCCTGCACTGCCGCGCCACTGCTGAAACCGATGCATTGAGAGATCACCACTGAAAAGGCCGAGGCAGCATCGCTCGACGCCACCACATCATTCGCCAACGCATCCTGGATTTCCACGCATCGTCCCGGTGTGGCAAGTTTTTTCTGACGCATCACCCGCGGATCGGAGTCGTCTCAGAATCGACGCCTTACTTCCCCCTACAGACCGGACCCAACGCACCGCTCCCCTGTGTTCAGCAGAACTGTTGCATCGCATCCACAAAGGTCTCAGTAATTGACACATCTCTTTGTTTTTTAACCCTCCCATCACTGTGGCAGTTTGGCTTGGTGAATTTTGTCGCCACCACAGGTACTTTGCAGGAAATCAGGCATTCATAGTTTGCTATGGACTCAGTTGCTAAAACCTTTTGAAAGTAATTTTTCTTAATACTTGTATGTTGGATTTGTGTCGTTTTGGTCTTGTTGAGTTTAGATAAAGATACTTTATTTTCAAACTGGTGTGGTGTCCATTTGTGGTATTATCACTGTGTTACTGTGAGTGTTGGTACAAATACTTTACACATTGCCTTTGGGATAAGCCTGTCTGCTTGTGCCAAGCTACCAAGGGCATGAGCAGGGGTTATCTAAAGTGATTATCTCCCTTACCCTGAGAAGAAGCAAGGGTCCCTATTGCTCAAAAAAACCTACCTCTGCCAACTAGCGACCACCATTTCTAACAAAGATGAATTGCACAATCTTCTGTACTCTAAATGGAGTGGCAATTTCGACCCAAGATTTAAGATGATGACTTCAAAATAAAAACACAAGAGTCAGATGTCTGTTTACTCCCTGTTTTGGCAAAAGATGGCTTCCTTCCTAATTTGAAATGTACAGTGAAGGAGGCAGTTTGGGATTTTACAGACAAGACAGGACGTTGAACTGATAAAAGATGCTGAGCGATTGAAAAAAAAAGGAAACCAGATGCAGTTTATCCTTAAACACACCATTATAACTTTACTCTAGGATGATGCCATTGATTGAACAAATGATAGATCAGGGCATTTTAAAGGAAGTATTGGACAGACCCTATAATTCCCCAATTCTAGGACTTCAAAATGCAAACCAAAAATGGAGAATAGTACAGGACCATAGAAAAAGTAATACAATTGTTATCTCATGATGTTCTGTGTTACAGGATCCTCTTGAAATCCTTTTCCTAATCCCATCAGATGCTTAGTCATTCACAGCCAAGCATTTTTCTCCATTCTCCTGCAGGTGAACAGTCAGATTCTTTTTGCCTTTACATTGTTTAACACAATTTTGATATGGTGTAAGGTTCCTCAGGGAGATAGAGAAAGTCCTTTGATCTTTAATCAGATATTGAAGAAAATCTGGACACTTTACAGTTACTCTGTAATTCATTACTGGTACAATACATTGAGGACCTATTGGCGGTGTCTAAAACAACAGAGGGGCATATGTACAAGGGAGGTGGCAGAGTGAGGTGTTAGCCTTCCTGGCTTAACACCTCACTCCACCACTTCAGAAACGCAGGGCTGCACCTGCATGTTTACAAAAATATGGTGCAGCCGTGCGTTTCCCCCTGCGCTGTTGCTACACTTAGCAGCCTAGCACCAACGCAGGCACCCTTGCACCATAGTGCAAAGATGGCTGTGTGCAGGGGAAGATTGTTTATGTGCAGGAAGGTCACCCTTCCTTCACATAAACAATCTTTAAATGTTGTTTTGTAAAAGCTGCAAAGTGGATTTTTTTTAAATGATTGTTTATGTGCAGGAAGGGGGACCTTTCTGTGCATAAACAATCATTGGGCTTTTGCTGTTTTCATGTGTGCTGCACTACGCAGCATAAAGGAAAACAGCAAAAACTAGGAGAAATGAAACATTTACTACTCTGGCGCTGCCTCCTGTTTACGCCTCCCTTGTAAATAGGGGGCAGCGTCACAATCAATGAGTGTTATGCTGGAATGCCCACAGCAGCACCCATTGCTCCCCCCTTCAAACAAAGCATAGCGTGGAAGGGGGCCTTATTTAATAGGCAGAGTTAAGCCACGTTAAGTGGCTTAATCTGCCTTGTAAATAAGGTGAAGCCCCTATTGCCACAGGAACATCATAAAAGAGATTTTCCCGTGGCGATAGGGGCTTGTAAATAAGTCCCAGAGAGTAGCAGATTAGACATAATTGCATAAATCATCTTGCAGTGAATGGGCACAAGATGTCTCATAATAAACTCCAGTACTGTCAGAAAGAGGTCATATATTTGGTCCACCACATTGAGAAGGGAGTGAGAAAGGTGTCCAGAGAGTACATTTCCACATTTCTGAGAATGAATCCAACCACAGCTCAAAGAGCAGTGTGAATGTTCCTTGGAATAACTGACTACTGTTGCCGGTGGATTTCTAACCCTTTTCTAGTGACAAAGAGGCTTACTCACAATGATGTTAGTGATCCGGTCCCCTGAGATGACTCATACATACATGTATTCCTAGAGCTCAGAGACAAGCTCTGTAGTGTACCAGCACTAAGAATGTCAGATTTTGAGAATGATTTTCCTCATCTGTCACAAATGTGACGGGTGCACATTGTTTGTGTTAGCATGAACCCTTACAGAAGTGAGATGCCATTGACTTACTTTCCAGCCATACCGGACTCTGAGGGCATGGCACTTCCTGGTTGCCTGAAATCTTTCACAGCAGTCAGTGTGGGTATCCAGCGAGTGAAGGAATTGTAATGGGTTGGACTCTAATTGTGAAGGTTCCTCATTCAGTTGCTGATTCGTACACAAACTCAGCATATGACTAACCACTTTTTCTGACGAAATGCAAACAAATTAACCTGGTGACTGAAAATATTTCCATCAGATGGTGTAATGTTATGAATCCTATAGAAAGAAAGGTACTCCCTGTTTGCTTTCAGGTCCAAGAGGAGGGGGAAACAACAACAAATAAGGGAAAACCTCTAATCTGACCTATTTAATTTCAAACATTGGCTAAAGGCTCAAATCTAGGACATCTCCCCATTAACACTGTCTTGTAACATATTTTCCATATAATTTGTTATTTTATTTCCTACCAAAGAGAATTCATTATTTTTTCATTTTTATATAAAGATTTTTTCTTTTCCGTTTGTGCTCATAAAGTCATAAAATAGTACAATTATTTACAAATTTATAATAATTACATCTCAAAGTTGTAAATAACCCCACAGACATCCTCTGATTTCCCAATATAAAATAGAATGTATATTCTAGATATTTTTGAAGCACTTCAGTTACCCAGCAAAATACCTGTTGTGAAACTTGCTTCCCACAAGAGTGGCAAGGACATGGTCACACAGGGCAACACATATGCTGATCAGGTGACCCAATTGTGTGCTCTTGATTCCAGCTCATTCAATGTAGACAAACTATGTAAAACCGACAGTGACCATGTCACCAGCATGGTGTTGACAACAGTTCAGACATTCAGTGAGCTCAGAGACCTAAAGCATGAAGCACCCTGTAATGAGAAGAAAAGTGGGTAGCAGGTAGAAGTACCAAAGATGCATGCAATACTTGGGGTTCAAAGAATGGGTCAGAAACTCTTACCTATGATTTCCACAGGAGCAGAGAGAAGATAGTTCTCAGTGCTCTACTCAGAACTCCCCCGTACTCCAATTTACTGAATGATAAGAGTAGCCCAAGGGGGGAAAGGGGATGGGGAGAAAAGGAGAGACAACCTTGATTTCCTTCAGTTCCTTCTCTCATCTAGTATATTTCTAATCGCTGTGATAGATGGCTATACATGTTTGCTGATGTATGCTTCCTTGCTAGAAAACTGCAAAAAAATGCATTACACAGTACACTTCCTATTTAATCTTTCATTAGATTTTATCTCTAACTCGATTGAAAACGCTAAACCTTTATATATGCTACATAACCCAAGTGCCTAACGTTATTGCTCCTCCTCTAATGTGTATTCTTCTTGCAACAATCGTATTAAATTCTGTTGTCAATTTGCTCTTTTCAATTACACATCACTGAACCTTCAAATAACCTTTTGCTCATGAGTCTTTTCTCTTTGATGTACTATTATCGTTGTTGGTAACCTTTGGTATACTCCTTTTCTTTTCACATTTTACTTGTGTGTGCCATGAACAGATGTAATGATTGAAAGACTCCTCAGGTAAGAGTAATTTTTTTCTTCTCAATGAACTTGTTCTCCTTGCTTTCATTTTAGAAACTAGCCCATAGTCCCAAAATATACATATACACTGAAGGTTTTTCTTCCCCTTCACTCTACTTGCGAGGCATTTGACCACAAATATTATAATTAGAACTGTCACTTAACTTTTATCTCATCCAGCTTGTTCTGAAGGAGTTGCATCCTCAAAACACATCCAACAAATGTTCTTTATGTGTTTTCCTCTGAAGAATGCTTCAAATTCCAAGATGGAAGCAGAAACATAAATGCCTTGCAGGGGGCGGCGTGTTACAGTCTCCTCTAAAAAATGGGGAAACTCAAAACAGAGACATTACTAGTCTCTAGTTGACCAAAGGCATTTCTGTAAAAATGGGAGAAAACACAAAGAACACGTATGAAACCTAAAAACCAACGCCACTACCCTAAGCTGACTTTCGCGACAGAGTGCTGAGGTAAGGCCTGCTCACAGGGGAATTTCCTCACTTAAATGTACAGTTTGAAAGCAGTGTGCACTGCACATTCCATTCTAAGCCTGCCCTTGAAACACTAGCACTGTGTCTGGGGAAAGGGACATTAGAGACAATCTTGCAATTCTGCAATCTTCAATTTGCTTTCCAATTATTGGATTTGATTCTCCTTTTAGATTTGAACTGTTCTTTAGAAAGGATTACATTTACTGCTTTAGGCCTTGCTTTTGGGGCCTGCTGCTGGATCCTGACAGTACCCCCTTGCAAGGAGGATTTTTCTGGACGAGGTTTGGTTAGAAATTTCTAATGAAAGGCTCTAGTCAATGAGGAGTATGTACATCTGTACGCGGACCTCAGGATTTTTCTTCTGGTCCATAGCCTTTCCACTCAATTAGATATTACACTTGACCTATCACTTCCTTAGAGCCTAACATTTGTTTCAGTTCAAACTCTGTCCCTTTTGCTAGTTGTGAAGGCTTATGTGGCAATTTTATTCTTAAATTCTGTGGCATCTTCTTTAACAATGAAACATGGAATAAAGGATGTATTTTAACATCCGGAGGCAATTTTAATCGAAAGGTTACTGGGTTTATGATTTTCTCAATTCGATATAGTCCCACAAAATGAGGTTGGAACTTTCAACCACCCTGGAGTCTAAGATTTGTTGAGCTCAGCCACACTTTGTCTCCAACCTTCAATTCTGTTTTTTTTTTAATCTACATAGAATTTGTAAAGCTCCTTGGCCATGGTTATATTTTCTACTGCTAATTGGTGTATTAATACCTAATGTTGGACAACATCTTTCATGGCAGGGATAGTGACTTCCTGAAAGTCTACCACGGAATTCGGAATGTCTACCATAGTTCATATAAAAAGGGGAATAATTTGTAGACACACTCTTTGTATTATTGTGTGTCAACTCTGCAACCCAGAGATGCTCTGGCCAGTCCCCTCTTTGTCTAAAAGAAACAATCTCAGATATTGCTCTAGTTCTTGGTTTGCTCGTTCTGTTTGTCCATCTATTGCAGGATGGCAACTGGTTGAATATTTGGTTTCTATGTTTAATCCACTTGTGAAACTGTTCCAGAACTTTTGCAAAAACCGAGTGCCTCAATATTATATAATTACCTTTGGAATACCATCTGCATATTGTATGTGTTGGTCAAAATGTTGCGTGAGTTGCCTTGCTTTTGGCATTCCTTTTAATTGAATGAAATGGTCCAACTTTCTAAAAGCATGGACACACACTAAAATGGTATCAAACCCTTGACTAGAAGGTATGTCCACTCTAAAATCTAAGGTCACGGTATGCCATGGATGAGAGGGGATTGGCAATGCTTGAAACAGACCTTTAGGGGACTGCATCTCTGATTTTCCCAGAGCACAACTCTCATAGGTTGTCACATATTGTTGGATATCTTTAGTCATTTGTGGACACCAAAACCTTCTTTTACTAAATCCTCATTCTTCAGGATTCCTTTACGACCGGCTAATGGGCTATCATGACACTCTTATAAGGTCTTTTAACGTGAGCTTGGTTTGGAACGTACAAGGCTCCATCTCGATATGGCAAATGATCTCAAATTACTCTTTTTGAATCCTGACCGGCTCACTCCTTCATTTCTTCTAAACTCAGGGACTTGCTTACTTGTTCTTACATGGTTCCTTTTAGAGTGGCTCCTATGATCTTCGTCTCTGAAATTATTTTCTGAGACTATCAAATTCCTAGGTGTTTCTGTATCTATTCATGATAAAGCATCTGACTTTCTGTTTTTGTTCCGGGTCTATATGTGATGACAAAATTATAATCTGTAAAGTACAAGGGCCAACGAAGTTGTCTCGGAGTCAAGGTTCTTGTTGATTTCAAACATTTCAAATTTCGATGATCAGTATACACTGTGATTGTATGTCTGGCTCCCATGATATAGTGTCTCCACTCCTTGAAATCATCTTTTATTGCAAACAGTTCTTTCTCAGTAATGGTATAATAAATTTCAGCTGAGGTCAGTTTGTGTAAATGATATACCACTGGATGTAACTGCCCAGTCTTATTGTGCCTTTGAAATATTACACCACCTATAGCCAAATCAGATGCATCGGTTTCTACATACAATAATGCAGAGGGATTGGTAGCAGCAAGATTGGGGCAGTGGTAAAATCCTTTTTTAAACATTTAAAGGCATTTTCTGCATGTTGTGACCATTTGGAAAGAACTTATTTTTTCAATAGACCGGTTAGAGGAATTACCTTCTGGGAGAAGTCCTGGATAAATCTTTTGGATAGAAGTTTGCAAAGCCTATGAAGCTCTGAACTTCTTTCACTGAACTAGGGGATGTCCACACTGTGATAGCTTTTATTGTTTGCTCCTCCATAGTCACTCCAATTACGGATAGTCCAAACCCGATGAACTCTACAGACTTAACATTGAAGGCACAGTTCTCTAGCTTCACCAACAGACAGTTTACTCTCAATTTCTGCAAAAATACTCTCACATGCTCTCTATTTTCCCCCTTTGAGTTTGAATATATTAGAATGTCATCTATATAGACTAAGGCACATTTGTTAATGAATTTGTTCAACACGTCATTGATAAATTGTTGAAAAACTGCTGGGGCATTACACAATCCATACGGCATCACCTGATACTCAAAAAGGCCATACTTTGTCCTGAAACCTGTTTTCCATTTGTCTCCCTCTTGTATGAGGTGATGAGCTCCTCTCAGGTCAATTTTGGTATAAACGTGTGCCCTCTTCACTTGGTCCAACAACACTGAGTTTGGGGCAAAGGGTAATTATTAAATTGATGGCTTTATAATCAATGCACACTCTTTGCTCTGCTTCTTTCTCAGGAACAAAGAAAAGTGGTGAGGAAAAGACAGATTGGGAGGATCAAGTAAATCAATTGGCTAAGTATTTTTGTATATAATTCTTCAAGCGCTGGTATTCTTTCTATGTTAGAGCATATATCCTACTGCATGGCAGATTTGAACCAGGTTCTAGCTATATCTTGCAATCACAGGCTCTGAGTGGTGGGAGCTTCTCTGCTTCTACCATTGTTAAAGGCACCCAAATAATCTTCATATTCTAGTGGAATTTCATCGCTATGAATTGCACATAATGAAGCTGCTCCCTCACATCGTAAGGTAGCTAAATCTATTTCTTGACATAATTCATGTTTTCCAAAACAGTTTTCTTTGCAGAACTCCGAATCCATGACTGTGGTTCTTGTACTCCAATCTATTGTGGAATTGTGCTTGTTTAACCATGGTAACCCTAGTATGAGTTGAAACTGTGGGGCATCATTCAGATTAAATTGCACTACTTCTTGGAACCCTTCTTGAGAGATCAGTTCTACTTGATCAGTGAGTATCATAAAGGGACCAGATAAAATATTTGTCCCATCAGCTGCTCGAACTGCTTCACTCCAGTTCTTCCAAATAGCGGTCAATCCTACTTTCTCCCAAATGTTTCCGGTGGCTCCAGAATCTACAATTACTGATTCTTCTTGCAATTAAATTTCTCGAAACGTAAGCATCATAGATAGGACCAGATGAGGAGAGGAAGAATGTAAGGTATTAACCAACTGATGGGCCTTTGGAGTTGTATCTTTATCTGCATACATCAGACCAACTCATGCTACTGATGGTGCCGCAAGGTTTCCTTCAGCGACTGCTTACGTTTTTTCAGACACATTTTTACAAAATGTCCACTGGCTCCACAATTTAAACATTGGTTATTTTGTTTTCTCTTCTCTTTTTTCTCTATGGACAAAGGACCGCAAATAGTTCCTATTTGCATAGGTTTAACTCCATGCTGGTACTGAGACCTTTGGATTCTCTGGCCAAAATCTATCAAACCATGGCACATTGGAACAAAAGTCTCTCTTTCTGTCTCCTCCTCTTTCATTTTGACAAAAATATTTTTTTTAAACCATAACCACTGGAGCAGAGACTTCGGTTGGTAGGTATTTGAGCCAAGGCATCCTCCAAATCATCTTTTCAGCCTCTATAAAAGACTGCTGCTCTTTTGCTTTCTGGCCACTCCCTTTCCACCACCAGCTGGTTAAACTGCACCAAGTCGGCCACTAAGTCTCTATTTTCTTCCCTCAACTCTGGTAACTTGTTGTCTGTAGTTTGTGACACTTTCCTTCTATCAAAAATGCTAAGAAATTCTCATTTGAATTCTTCAGAATTGTACAGGACTGGGCGATCTCTGGAAGATAATGGCATAGACCCTGATGCTGTATCTCCGCTGAGAGAAGGCAGAATAAAGGCCATTTGAGATTGTGCATCAGGTAAAATCGAAGGACCGCACATAGGGCCCGATTCACAGAACAAACTTAAGACTAAATCCTAAACTTAGTACCATTCTGGTATTCACAGAATGCACCTAGTACTTCTGCTATTCACAGAATGAACTTACTACTTTTGCTATTCACAGAATGAACTTACTACTTTTGCTATTCACAGAATGAACTTAGTACTTTTGCTATTCACAGAATGGATTTACGACTCCTAAACTTACGTCCGCACTCGGGCCGGAAATTCCGGGCCGGAGGCGGAGCTTCCGGCCCGGAGGCGGGGCTTCCGGGCCGGAGGCGGGGCTTCCGGGCCGGAGGCGGAGCTTCCGGCCCGGAGGTGGGGATTCCGGCCGATTTAGCTATGGCCGAAATCTCCACCTCCGGGCCAGAAGCTCCGCCTCCGGCCCGGAAGCTCCGCCTCCGGGCCGGAAGCCCCGCCTCCGGGTCGGAAGCTCCGCCTCCGGGCCGGAATTTCCGGCCCGAGTGCGGACGTAAGTTTAGGAGTCGTAAATCCATTCTGTGAATAGCAAAAGTACTAAGTTCATTCTGTGAATAGCAAAAGTAGTAAATTCATTCTGTGAATACCAGAAGTACTAGGTGCATTCTGTGAATACCAGAATGGTACTAAGTTTAGGATTTAGTCTTAAGTTTGTTCTGTGAATCGGGCCCATAAAGTGTAGGGAACATTGGGTCAAGAAGGCTTGAGCCTTCTGTGGTTCCCCATTAGAGGATTCAGGGGGATCTACAGGCATCACAGGGGACAACAAGTGTACGAGTTGGATAGTAACTCTAGATACAGGTTTTGAGGTGGAACTTGAACCTTCTTCTTCAGATGGAAGCCTAAAAATAGTTGTTGAAAGTATTCCACTCACCTTTTTAGCTAAATCTGATATTTCTCTCCTAAACATCACTAATTCTTGTCTTAGACTTTTGTTTTCCTCTTTAACTGTCACTAATTCCTTTTGAATTGCTTCTAAGATTCCTCCCAGATATTTTAAATCAAAACCCTTGGCCCTGCTACTCAGGTGAAAAATCAGTGTGGGCACTTCACTCTGTCAGAATCTCTGACCTATGAATTCCACAGTAGCAGAATAAAGACTGTTCGCAATGCCCTGCTCAGAACCCCTCTGTCCTCCAATTCACTGGAGGACAAGAATGCCCCAAAGGGGATTGGGGATTTGGAGAAAAGAAGAGACAACCGTGACTCCTTAAGTTCCTTCTCTCATTTAGGATATTTCTAATCTCTGAACTAGTTGGCACTATGTGTTTGCTGATGTGTGTTTTTGTTAGAAATGGGATTTCTGGTTGGCTAAGGCTTGCGCCAAAGCCAGGCAGAAACCACCACTCCAGTCAGGGCAAGGGAGTTACACGCTGAAGATAACCCCTGCTCACCCCCTTGATAGCTTGGCACGAGCAGTCAGGCTTATCCCAGAGGCAATATGTAAAAGCGTTTGCGCAACACACACATACAGCAGCAACACACTGGGCACACCACAAAAAGGAACTCCAAACAAGGTTATATAAAAAATAGCCTTTGTATTATCATAAACACATTAGAATAGTAATCACACAATATACACTGTGCCAACTAGCACTAGGCAATATTCACAGGGGATTATATACAGGACAGGGCCAATCGAGCCACTGTCAGAACCATTAGATCAGGTAAGTAAATCTAAAACATAACCAGTCCCTACTGGTACCATAATGACCTAAGCATTATCACATTAGCATCAGACACCATCCTAAAATATCATAGATGAGTTTAGGCATAACATTACTCATAAATTACATTAGGCATAAAACATATTAGGCCCAAACCTCATTAGCATAAATTCATTATGCATTGGGCCTCACCAGCATAAACACATTATGCAATTATCATGGGGCATAAATCACATGACACAATAATCATGGGGCATAAATCACATGAGGCATCTCATTAGGCAGGACGTATCTTAGGCATAAAAGCAGCAGTGCACCATAGTAGCACTGACAAGGGCCTTCTGCCCTAACAAAACCCTAAAATGACCCAAGGCCAACTGGCCTTCCTCGGGGCTCAAATGCCCTGTGTCCTGCACAGTCAGGGCTCTAAGAGGGACCTCGTATAGGGCCCCCTGACTACCTCAGCATAAAGTGCGCAAGTGCACTGGGGCCTGGGGCGCACTCAACCCTCCTTTAGAAAGAAGAAAATCACTGGCCCCCTCGTTGCAGCTGCCTGTATCTGCTGCGCAGCTGTGCAGGAAACAAACGACACTAGCACTCTCCGTGCCTCTAGCACACAAAAACAATGCACCGCACTCAGCCCCTAGGACTGGGACTCTTCTGGTGCCTCCTCTGACGGGGTGGGGGGGCAGGCACCGACAATGTGCCCCGACAATTCCCCCCTCACTGGCACTTCTGGTGCCTCCTCTCCATGTGTAAATTAAAGCCCCACTCACCGGGCTCTCAGGATTCCTCCCACTCGCGCTGGCAACTCAGCTCCTCACCCTGTGCACACAAATGCGGGGTGGGCTCCCGCCTGGCTTCAAGCCCGGAATGAAGTTCTGCCCGGAGTCAGTCCTTCTGCGGCTAGAGCAGCGGCCAGATTCCTCCTTCTGGAAACTGGGCGGGATACTGGGCAGAAGCCGGTTGTCAGGAAACACGCAGGCTCTCTACCTAGCTCATGAGGGCCCCCCGTGCAACAATCATCTGCGCCTCTGCCGGACTTCCACTCTCGGGGAGCGAGGTGCAGAAAAGGGAGCCCGCGAGGCTCTCGCGTTTTGAGCAGGCCCGGCCCACAATCAGGTGAAGGTGCCTGACTTCCGTTTTCGGCGCTCCTTCTCTTTCTGCAATTGCGGGGTGGGAACCTGCTTAAAAACAAAGTTCAAGTGTGGGGTGGGCACCCGTCTTCCCAAATCCAGCACAGAAGTAGGGTGGGTACCCGCCAGCCACCACCAAAAGGGCAGCCCGACTAAGGCTTGGGATTAAAGACTGCACTCCTGCAAACCTATTGGAGCACTTAGTGGTAGCCCCATTACATCATGTACTACGTTCACCCACCGCTTCTCATTTAGTGTCCACATTGTATCACCGTGTATACGTTGATGCCGCGTACCCTCAATGTGTATCTCGAGATAAATGGTCGACCGAACTGGAACATGACATCTCTAATACACAATCTACGTATTGTTGTAAACAAACAGAACAGGTCTCCTCCAGTAGCCACCTACGCACTACTCACTACAAATTCCTCCACCACAGCTATTATACCCCGGTTAAACTACACAAATTTGGGTTACGCAACACAAACTGATGTGATAGATGTAAGACGGAAGCTGCTGACTTCCTTCATCTCGCTTGGGGATGCCCATCTGTTCACACATATTGGCAACAGGTCTTCACAGCGTTAGACTACATGACTTCTTTATCCCTCTCGAGGTCTCCTCTTGTGGCCTTACTAGGCTTCACTGAGCAGGTACCAGCAATTCATCGTAAATTTGTATCCTTTAGCCTAGTTGGCCTGTAGGTGGGGTCGGGGAAGGGCACTCAAATTCAAGGAATGGATTGGAGACATGACACTATGGCAGGGTCAAACTTGTACGTATGCTGAGCTACTCCGGGTTTCCTCACGCCCTCAGGACATTTGGGGCCCACTTCAGGCATACCTACTGGAGCATCCAGCTAAGATTGACCAGGAGTCCTAATACTCAATCTAATCATTATACGATTAGGCCTAAACACTCCAGGCTACGGCTTTCTTTATGCACCCCATGTGTACATCGTCCGTCTTATTTCACTATACAATGCTATATGATGTTCTCAAGATGTGACATTCCTATAAGATACCACTGTGGTGAAGCAGGGGTAGAGATTTGTCCTCTGTGCATGAATGGATTTGAACCTCGCTGTGCTACATGTCATTTGCTCTGCTTTATTTGTGTAACAATGCTGATTGTCTAATACATATGCTGTACTTTGTTTATGTGTAATATCAATAAAAATATATTTGAACAAAAAAATTATAATAAATCTGCTCACACCATTGCACAGCTTTTACTATCACTATTCCAAATATACCAAACTTGACCACGCTGCGCCTCTCATATCAGGAATTACCACTAAAATACTTTTCAGGGAATCTCCAATGCATTCCTATGGGAGGGCAGCCCCACAGTAGTGAGAAACACAAATGGCTGTTTGTCACTACCAGGGCATGTCACACACTTAAGGTACATTCCCTATCTTTTACCTACAATGCACTCTGCCCATAGGGCTAGCTAGGGCCTACCTTAGGGGTAACTGACATGCAGTAAAAGGGGGTCACAGACATGGCACACACTGTAGGTGCCACGTCACAGTGGTAGTAACACTGTGCGCACTGGCCCTGCAATGGCTGAGGCCTGAGATAGGTTTGCAAGGCTACTTTGGTGGGTGGCGCAATCAGCGCTGCAAGCCCACCAGTAGCATTTAATTTACCAGCCCTGGGTATCTGAGATACCATTTTACAAGGGACTGACAGGTAAATTAAATATGCCAAACAGGTGTCGATCAATCCTTATCATTTGTATCACAGAGAGCACACAGACTTTACACTGGACAGCAGTGCTAAAGTGCCCAGAGTCCTAAAACCACCAACACCATATCAGAAAAAAGGCTAGGAGAAAGGCAAAACGTTTATGGATGACCCTGCAAAAAGGGCCAAGTCCAACAGTTTTCTCTTGAGAGTGTAAGAAAATGCAAAAAAACACAATATACAATATTCTTCATTCCTAATCTTTCATTAGCTTTTATCTCTAACTCAATTGAAAACACTGAACAGTTATATATGCTACATACCCCAAGTGTCTAAGTCTATTGATCCTCTTCTAATGTGTATTATTGCAACAATCCTATTAAGTTCTTGTCAATTGCACATCACTCAACCTTCATGTAACCTTTTGCTCATAAGTCTTTTATAATTGATGTGCAATTATCATTATTTGTAACCTTTGCATATATTCGTTTTCAGGTTTTACTTGCTTGTGCCATGAAGACATTAAAAGATACAAGGACTCCTCGATTCCTCAAGTAAGAATTCATTCTCCTGACTTCCGTTTTAGAAACTAACCCAGAGTCACCAAATAAACATTTCCACTGAAGTTTTTTTTCTTCACTCTACTTACAAGGCATTTAAACATAAATGTTATAATTAGAACTATCACTTAGCTCTTATCGCGACCGACTTGTTCTAAAGGAGTTGCAGCTTGAAAACACTACCTATGAACGTCCCTTCTTATAATTGTTTGCCTCTGAAGCATGCTTCAAATTCCAGGCTTGAAGCAGAGACACTAATTCCTCACAGGATGCGGTACATTACAGAGAGGCTTCTCACAGTCTCCTAAAACAAATGGCCAAAACTCAAAATAGAGACACTACTAGTCTCTATTTGACCAATGGCATTCCTGTAAAATTGGGAGAAAACACAAAGAACTAGTACAAAGACTAAAAATCGACGCCACTACTCCCAACTGACTTTCGCTACGGGGGCTGAGGTAAAGGCTGCTCACAGGGGAATTTACTCAGTGATGTGCGCAGTTTGAAAGCAGTGTGCACTGCACATTCTACTCTAAGCATGCGCTTGAAACACTAGTGTGGTGCCTAGGGAAAGGCGCCTAGCTGCCATCTTGGAATTCCACAATCTCCCATTTGCTTTCTAATTATTGGATTTGATTCTCCTTTTAGATTTGAGTTGTTCTTTAGCAAGGGTTACATTTACTGTTTTAGGCCTTGCTTTTTGTCACCTGCTGCTGGAGCCTGATAAAATGGCAGGATGTTTTACCGAATACTCAGTAGCCTGCCAATGATCTGATATTTCCATGGTATTATACATATGAGTAGGGATGAGATGATTCATACCTTTAAAAAAAAGAAATGATTAATGCCCACTTTCGGTCCATGGTTGAGAGTTTGTTTCAGCGATGCATTACCTGCTAGATGTTAAATGTTGGCAAGAAAACAGTTGTGATCATGTGACCTATTGGAAAGTCTGACTACCCATTTGCTGAAATGCAGTTACATTTTGTAGAGATGCCTGTTTTGAACAGGCGTTGGCATAATTTAGTAGTAGTGTATTCAGTGGTTAATTTGTAAAAGAAAATCAGTACGTGGGCTCTCGTCAGGGGGCAGCTCGTAGAAGTTCATTTCTCAAGTTAGCGCCGCCTAAAACAGAACCAACTATTAACCATGAAAGTGAGGAGAGGATGTGGCGTTATGTCCAGAGCTGCCAACTTCGGAGCTTGGGAACAAGGTTCGAGTCTCGCTTCGACTCAACATCCTGTGATTCTGGGCAAATCCCTTAATGTCCCCATAAATTAATGTGTCCTTAACTGGTGCTCATAAAAAGCACTGATTTTGATGATTAACTGCCGGTTTTGAGCACCGGAAACCACCAGTTCAAATTAAGCACTGCATGTATCTTTTCTCCAGGTGGGTCGAGGCGTACCCAACTAGAAGATATGATAGCCTCACTGTAGCCAAAGTACTATTGAAAGAGTTAACACCTAGATTTGGCATGCCAGTTTCTTTAGAACTGGGCTGTGTCCCACATTTTAAGAATAATATCATGGAGCTACTCTGTATAGCTCTAAGAATTGACAAGAAATTCCATTGCAGTTATTGACCAGAATATTGCAAAGGGCTGACTGATGTGGCGTATTGTATCTCTCGTCCGGTCTACTTAGCAACAACACCAGTGAGGCAGGAGCAGTGCCACAACCTCAACTGTGGAGACTGGGTTCTGGTGAAAAAGCATATCTGCAAGACCTGTCTGGAGCTCTGCTGGAAGTGGCTGCACCAATTGATCTTTGTGACGAATACTGCTGTGAAATGTACCGGATTGGCACAGTGGATTCACACATTGCACACAAAGGGAGTAAGACAAGCTGATGAAGAAGTGGTGACAAAAGCCACTAATTCATCAAATCAGACCCCAACCCGATGCGTGGATATCGAAGAAGAAGAAACACAAGCTGGTCTCTGCAAGATGTGGTGTCAGCAAGTCCTATATGATCTGATCAAACTTTAAAGCTAAAAGGGAAAGATCAGGATGAGATTACTAATGAGTTTCAAATCTAGAGAAAGAAACAGAGACAGAGATTAAAGTTGCATATCTCCTGAACCCTTGAAGAGTCTTGATTAGCTGTGAGGGGCAAAGAGGGTCAAAAAGAAAACCATCCTCAATCTATGGCAAATAAAGTGAGGGCATCAGCAGACACTGAAAACAGATGTAAAGATGAAAATGTACACTGTGAAAAACAGCCATCGTAAGTACTTCACGTAGAAGAGTTTCTTGTGACAGAATTTGTCCAAGAGGTTTAAGATAAAGGAAAAGAGTAACAGAGAAAGCTCAAAGACTCAAAACAGTTAAAGAAGAAACAGAGCACGTAGAACAAAGTGACAGTGTCAATGAACAACAGAAAGTGAAAAGACCCAAGAGACTGAGAGGGCCTAACAGAAAGTATGCATCTCCTGAATGATCATATCAAGTTGATGCCCAGCAAACTGGACAATCAGATGAAGTAGTCATCAATTTAACAGACAATCCAATCATTTTTAAAGAATAACCCTGAGTATGAACTGATCAAAGTTGAAGTTGAAACAGTCATTTCTGAATAATTTCCTGATTTGATGAAATATTGAACTAAGTTTCAAACTGAAATCTCAAGTTAGAGTCTGTTTTGTTTTGTACCTTATTTGTTCAGTTGAAGATTTTAGAGTTTCCTTCTAGGTATTGAGTTGAAAACTGTAGGTTCCTTGGACATTGAATGGTGAACTGAATGACATCTGATCTGTTTGATGAAACTTAGGTTTTGTTGACTTTGCACCACATTAGATTATGATTTTATTTGTTCATAGAATTTTCGTAGAACAAGCATGGCTAATGGAGAGAATATTGCAGCAAAATGTTACAATTGATTTAGGTAGTTATGATATTAACATTCATAGGCGGCTTAGTAGTGGGATTTTGCACTTCAGTTGGACATGCTTCACCTAAAATCAAAAATACCCAGGCCTTAATAGATGAAAGAATAAAGTTAGTTAACAAATTGTTGCACAGAAATAATTTTGAAGGTCATTTTTCGAAAAATGTGTACTTTAGTTTATTTGATGAATATTAAACATTAATTGAAGTACATGATTGTTACATATGTACCTTTTGTCTGCATCTGCTCCTAAAGCGTGACATGCCATCATCTTCCCTGCACCTGCTCCTTGTCAGGCAGTGTGTTTATAGATGTTATATATATTAAAAGGATTTTCTTGAATTATATCTTCCAAATGATGTTTATTTGGAGAAGGGGCCTATTGTTGGAGTCTTGCATTCTTATTATAGAAGTGAAAGACTGTGGACTACGTCTAGATACATTATATACACTGCACAAATTAACCAAACTAACTATGTTTAAACCAATTTACATTCAGGTTAAATAGAGATAAGAAGGAGTTTGTGGAAGGGTTCAATAAACAGAAGACAAGTGTTAGCCCTGGCATCATTAGTGTGGTTTCCCCTGTCTTTTTTCCTCTAACACCTGCATTTTTTGACTGTGTGCTGGGCTTCGTTTGTGCTGGTTTGTGTAAGCTGGGCACCTTACCACTGCTGATCAGTGCTAATGTGCAAGTACTCCCTGTGCAAATTGTAATTCAGATTGGTTCTCCATGATTGGCATATGTGATTTACAGGTAGGTCCCTGGTAAAGTGCACTATGTGTGCTCAAGGCCTGTAAATCAAATGATACTAGTGGGCCTGCAGCACTGGCTGTGCCACCCACTTGCATAGCCCTGTAAACCTGTCTCAGGCCTGCCATTGCAGTGTCTGTGAGTGCAGTTTTAAACTTCCATTTCGACCTCACAATTGCACCCACTTGCCAGGCCCCAACCCTCCCTCTTACTACATGTAATGCACCCCTAAGGTAGGCCCAAGGTACACCCATGGGCAGGGTGCAGTGTATGTGAAAGATATGACATGTTCTAGTGTGTTTTACATGTCCTGCTAGTAAAATACTGTCACTTTTGTTTTTCACTATTGCAAGGACTAGCTCACTTATAGGCTATCATTGGAGCTGCCTTGTAACATTTTACAAGTGTAACTTTCAATTGGGAACAGCTAGAGATTTGGAGTTTGGGCTTTTATTAAAGGTAGTTTTTAATTGTGTGTTTGAAAATGCCACTTTTAGAAAGTGGACATTTTCTTGTTTAACTATCCTGTGCCCCTGCCTACTTGTGGAATGGTTTCGATTGAAAGAGGCAATTTGTGCATTCACTCTAGACAGTCACACAAAGGGAGTTGAGATGTGCCTTGCATATCCTGATGGACCATCAACAGACTGATGGGCCTTCCTGAGCTAGAGTGATGGGAGGAGCTCTCACCTGCACCTGAATAGGGTTGTGCCTCGTTGTCACAATGCTTTCTCCACCACCCTGGAGTGTGTCTGGGGCCAAAACTAGGCAGGACAAGAACTTGTGCATAAAAAGACAATCCTTTGAAGAATGCCTACTTCATAGACCAAAAGGAGGGTATAAGTATTGGACCTAAAACATCAGACTTTTAGAAAACATCTGGATCAAGAGGAACCTCTGCCAAGGAGAATAGTTGAAGGGCTGTGAGGAGGAGTACTGCCCCTTTGCTGTGTGTTGCTTTGCTGGGTTGGTCTGCAGATGCTGCTTCTGCTTTTGGAGAGGAAAAAGACTGGACTTTGCTTTGTACCCTGCTAGTAATGTTTCTACAAGGGGCTGTGTATGCTTCCCTCCTGTTAAGAAGTCTCAGGGTCATCAAAGACTTTATCTGACCCACTGTGTGGTGCCAAATTTAGTCCTGGGTCTTTGGAGGCTGTTCCAGCTGAAAAGACCTGCTTAAAATCATCAAAATTGACTCAGCACCGCTGTGCTGGAAAAATTTCCATGCACCACCAACGTGTGGCCAAATGAATCAAAGCAGCTCCTGAATTATGTGTGTTAAATGCTTGTCATTTTGGTCTTGTTTGGTTTAGATAAAGATACTTTATGTTTCTAAACTGGTGTGGTGTTCATGTGCAGAGATTTCAATGTGTTACTCTGTGTGTTATGTACAAATACTTTACAGATTGCCTCTGAGATAAGCCGAACTGCTCATGCCAAGCTACTAAGGGGGTGAGCAGGGATTATCTGGGTGTGTAATTCCCTTATCCTGACTAGAGGGAAAGGTCCCTACTTGGAAAGGGTGCAAGCCACTGCCAACCAGAGACCCCCCATTTCTAACAACAAGATTCAGTGCAAAGTTGAAGGAGGCGAGACAGATTGAGATAGAGAGAGAAGAAGAGATGGTTGGAAATGCAAGAGAACACCCAAGATTCAGTCTTGACCAGACTTGAAAGGGGCAAAAGTGTGTGGTAGGTAAAAAGAAACAGAAGGAAACAGAACAATTAGTGGGTTGGAGCAAGTGTGAAGAAAATAATTTGCAAATAATATGATTTTGACTTGACGATAGCCCATTATCAAGGGGATTTATTATGTGTGTGATAGGACAGCCAATTTTAAACTCCCTCTTAATAGGGTGCGTAGCGTCTATTTAGGTTTAGTTTCCCCCCTTGTTTATCAAGTGGATTAATTCAGTGAGAGGGATAATACAATTGAACAGAGAAAGAGTGCAGCTTTGATTAAGTGTCAGGAGATATATTTGGTGCTATGATTATATCCATTTGAGTAGCTTTGAATGACTGGAAGATCAGAAAGCAATGTACCATTGTGGATCAGTTGGCTGCTAATATTGCTGGTGCCTTAACAACCATTAACAAGGAGCTATTGGCTATTCAAGTCATGGCTATGAAAAATAGGCTTTCTTTAGATGTATTATAGGTGAAGGAAGGCAGAGTCTTTCGCATGTTGAGGGTACATTGATGTTGCACATATGTACACATAAGGCAGAAGCATGTTGCCACACAGGAAAAATAAAATGATAATAACACCATGTTATTATCATCGTATTTTTCTGTCCTGGTTTTAGGTGCGGGCAGGTGCCAACAGAGCTGGGGGATGCGTGGTGGGCACCTGTCTCTTTGACGGGCCGTCTTGGGCTGGCCAAACAGTTGTGCACACTTAGCATGTTTTCCACCTGGCTATATTGTACAGCCTTGGTGGAGAACATGCACAGGCACTCAGTCCCTCTCTGAGCGCCGAACCATGGTGCTCAGACTAATCATGATGCTGCTATTATGCTGGTGACAGCAGCGTCGTGATTGCCTAGGGGAGTCTGGGAGCCTGTGGGCTTCCTGTTTCCTGGTTTTCTGCGTCGGACATATGTCGGAGGAAAGGAGGCGGCTTGCAGGTAAGTGGATTTTACCTTTTTATAACCCATTCCCCTCTCTCCCCCTCCCCTTCCCGGTTCACCACTACTGCCCCATAGCAGTCGCTACTGCATGCAGGTCAGACACAGATGTCTGAAGCGCTTGTTTAACATACTGAGTGGAATTTATATATGGACGAGTGAGTAAATAGGTGAGTTCTGACATCATTCTCACTTATGTGAAATTCCACCTGAACATCCTGAAAGTTCCAAATTTTCCATATATTGAGAAGTACCCGCTAAATCGCAGGTCATTATGTATTTGGAGCAGTCCAGCCACAGCCTACGTAACTATACTCTATACAAGCACGCAAGTGCAAACTCGTCGAAAAGGTTTTGAATGCGCCTGTACCGTATGTTGTGCAATCTGCCTTGGTGCTTCACCTTTATCCTTTTTTATTTTTTTTAGTCCTGCTTGTGTTTTTAAACTGTATTGTCTGGTTAGAGTAATTCAAAGCCAATGGCATATTTTGTTTTCAGCAATAAAAATCATATTTGAGTGCGATGTGCATAAAATTTCAAGTAATGCAGATAATAATAAACATGGTTTCACGCGGACATGCAACACTTGGAATAGGGCTTGAGTGGGAAACAACCGTTTTGCATCATAAAGTAACTGAGGGGCATATTATCAAGGACAGCGTTAAAATTATCGGCGGTTTAGCGGCAGAAAACTGCCGCTAAAGCAGCGATAACGGGCTTGATTATATGCCGCAGAGAATTCCAATAGAAGCCCATGTTGACACCAGAACCTGGGCTTCTATTGGAATTCTCAAGGGCATATTATCAAGCCCATTGTCGCCGCTTTAGCACACGAGGAAGCTGGCTTTGCTCACTTTTTCTGGCTCCCAGTTTAGTCGAATCACTTCTCCTTTGAAGGCGTCACCATCTGAAGCCACTACATCCCCCGTGCTTGCAAACACCCAAACGTGCAGGGAATGAAAACAGCACGCTTGGGTGCCAGAGTCTGTCCTGTTTAGAAACAAAAAGCAAACAAATGAAAGGCCCGACGCACTTCTCTGAGCCTCTTCGCTCGTACTCCAGCTCACAGCAGAAATTGGTTTCGGATTGGGCTGCTGTGTTGAAGGCAGTGTGACACTGCTATATTTCACTTGTGAGGCTGAGCAGCGAGGCGTGTTATTCATGATTTGACTTTGGGTTATAGCAGTTTTTGTGTCAAATGTTCCAATTCCAGCAGATTTAATAGAGTTGGCCTCCGTACCCTTCACCGCTCTTTGCGGTGGGTGAGATTCTCTACATATATCAATTGTATCTACAAGCAAATCAAATTTATCACTCCCGTGGTTACCGCTGGAAACTATTATAAATGTTGGAGGCGCTTGGCGCGGCGAGAAACATCATTTCCAGAGGAGTCCGGGTTATGCTGTGGTTGAGCACAGACTCTTCTCCTCCAGTTGTTTGTCTTTGTAGGGTTACGGTTTCTGTCTGTTTTATCATTACTCCCAAGGGCTAGGTGCGCTGTGTGACTGACTATTAATCCACCCACTGATACAATCGCACAACCACACTCTCAACAAGCATATGCAAAATAATGAAAATAATAAAAGTAGAAAACACAAAAAATGTTGGGGCATATTATCAAGCAGGGCGTTAACATTATCACCGCATTAGCGGCAGAAAACTTCAGCTAAAGCGGTGATAAAGGGCTTGATAATATGCCGCAGAGAATTCCAATAGAAGCCCATGTTGACACCCGAACATGGGCTTCTATGGGAATTCTCTGCAGCATATTATCAAGCCCATTATCGCCGCTTTAGCGGCAGTTTTCTGGCGATAATCTTAACGCCATTTCTTGATAATATTCCCCGTTGTCTCTTAAATGTTATACTCGAAAAAAGCATTCACATGGAACTCATTTTTAGAAAACGTGTTGTTCACAGATTATTTCTGTTTACAGAAAATGTATTATACTAACATGTGTAATACACAGTAGCCTTCAAAAAGAAGTTAGCAGCAAAAATTTCAGCACAGCCAGTATTTATGAACAACTGCAGTTCAGCAAAACCAAAGCCGAAATCAAAAACATGAGGGTGAAGTACAATGTACACATACACGTTATATTGGTTGCTTTATATCATAAGGCAGCAGTTTTACATTCAGCCAGATTTAGAGACACAGGGAAGACATAATTGTATCATAATTACAACAACAAAAAACAGCCTGTCTTTGTATATGTGTCGATGGCGTTTCGACCCTTGTATGAATTTGCGGGTCTCCGCAGGACTAGAAATGCCTGGGGTTTGGCTAAGAAAGCGGACAATGTGTCCGAAGGGCGGGGACCAATATATTTTCTTGGTCGATGGATGTAAACTGAGAAGGGGCGGCGGTCCCCCTCTGAAACACTGAAAAAGAATAGCAAGTGACGAGCATCTACAATGTGATTTCTTCAAGGATCAAGAGTTCTCATAGGGGCATATTATCAAGCACGGCGTTAAAATTATCGCCGCTTTAGCGGCAGAAAACTGCCGCTAAAGCGGTGATAATGGGCTTGATAATATGCCGCAGAGAATTCCAATAGAAGCCCATGTTGACACCAGAACATGGGCTTCTATTGGAATTCTCTGCGGCATATTGTCAAGCCCATTATCGCTGCTTTAGCTGCAGTTTTCTGCCGCTAAAGCGACAATAATTCTAACGCCGTTTCTTGATAATATGCCTCATAGAGTTTAGTAAGCGTTCCAGTGCTCTATCAGCACGATGGCAGGGACCTGCTAGGGCAATATAATGCTCCTATGGCAGACCGCCAAGCGGCACAGTGCCAGGCTGCTTCCCTTGTTGGGTGGCAATCGATTAGGCTTGAGGGTCTCTTAAATGTGGCAGGCATATGCTTGATATGACAAGGTAGAGTAAACCATTAAGCATAGCAGCACAGAGCCATCTTAAAATAGCAATGTGCGTAGTGTATGCACAGTGTAATATTAGTCTGCCCTTAAAAGTCTCTTGGATTTAACATATCTTTTTAAAGTCTTGCAGCCCTTCTTAAAAAAATGCTCTGAATAAATTGATAAGATCTATGGTACCAGCACTTTTTATGTTGAGTCTAAACAGCGCTTGCGCTGTAGGCGATCACTTGTTTTACTTTGTGGAGTGATGGAGTATTGGCTCGGGCCCGAGCAGTGTCGTGCACACTGCTTGCTGCCTGTATCGCCTTGTTTCTATCTGCCTGGATGCACTTTCGGTTCGCTGACACCAATCAACAGACGCACAGCGCCTGCCCCCCCCCCTATGGAGTATGTGGTCAAGCTACTGTCTGAGGATCCGGCTTCACATGCTTTAAACAAGCATTTGCAATGCAATAGGTCTCGAATTTACGCTAGTTTGAGCTATTGACATTACAAATAACAATGCCTTTTATTTTTGATTTTAAAACATAAATGAAAGGCATTGTTATTTACAATGTCAATAGCTTAAACTTGCGAAATGAGAGACCTATTGCATTGCAAATGCTTGTTTATTTTGATAGGGCGAATACCAGCACTTCTCAAGATAAATGCTATACTTTTAAGTGGAGAGTACCAGCACTTCTCAGAAACAAGCAGGTACTCTTCTACAGAGTACCTGCACTTACATTTTTCCATTTCAACCACTAGATACATTTGAGGCGGTGGTTGCAGGTGGAGCTCACAGCACTCCTTTTTTGGGCCCAGCCCTTATTTTTCCTCAGAAGACTTTCACCCACAGCAAGAGAGAGAAAAATACAATAGGGGGAAAGGGGGAGGAAGAGAAAAACTAAACAAGAATTGGCATAGCCTATAGGTTTCGCCTTTGGAACCTTATAAGTGTTTAGCCATGCAACAGTTGATGTTGTTGCACCAAGGATATTGTGCTGCATAACTAAATACTTATAAGGTCCCAAAAGCGAGACCTATTGGCTATGCCAATGCTTGTTTCCAACTGCAGTGACAGCAGGCACATCGATGTGCATGTGCTCACACTGCTCATTTCTCACTAGTGGAGAAGTTACGGCATGAAGTCATGCCAGGTGAGTGTTGAAGGGAAGGGAAATCCTTTAAAGAGTCATTTTCTCTCTGGATTTCCCTTCTCTTTTTGAAACTCAGGAACAGCAACATTGTCGTGGTGTCACCAGGACTGTAAGTGGAAAATTTCTCAATATTATATACAAGCCATAGTCGTTGCTTATTTATTATATGCAACTAACAACCATTGACAAAGCAAATAGTCCTGGCTTGTTGAAGGTGAAGTATTGCTTGTATCATATATCTGGATGCAGTGACAGAAACAGCAAAATGCAAGTCGGGCAGCACACTATGCTAAGCACGGATTTTTAACTTACGTGTTTTAAGCCACGTCCTTAATTACATTGGCCACGCCCCTTTGAGAGACCCCCCCAGTTTTTTCTTCCTACCTAAAGTCCTGGGTGTGCTTACATTCATAGTACATCCAACACGTGCATTACACGTTATCTGCAATCAAGCCTGCTCTTGACAAGATAAGTTAAAGAGACCAAGGATCTCATAAAGCAAAGGGGGTCTGAGTGAAGGTGTGACCCTGTGGTATAATAAATAAAATACTGCCACCTCACCTTACTGAGTATTACAAGTTACCTGAAGTTCTATGACCTAAAAGGGAAAGTATTCTTTGACGTCGTGATATATCCTTATAATGTACGTCCTGGGATCACGTCTTCTCACATAGTAAAACAAATTTCAGAAGGCACACTCAAAATCTTCATGGCCCTTTGTCCGTCACATGACAATTGCTGGCTCCAACGCTAGTCATTTTAGCAGCCTTAGAATAATACATGTCTGAGCCGACCCTGCAGGAATACCATCTTCGCCAAAGACAAGGTGTCCAGTGGGAATGCATGTGTGGCCCCACAAATACTGAATTGTGGAACTTGTAGTCCTGCTTTTGACACTGTAAACAAGGCCTGAAGACGCCAGCATGCCTAATGGTGCTGGATAAAATGCCACCACTGACAGAAAATACTAGAAGACCTGGAGCCACTTGGGGGGACTCTGGAGATGGTCCCAACGGGCCACTTGGACAGAATCATTAACACACTGAGCCACGATAACAGTCTATGGGACCTTCATTAATGAATGTATTCATATCTGGCACATGGACAGTGCAGTCTGATACACCACCTGCTATGGATGACCTATTTACCGACCTGATTTTGCACACCGGGACTTCTAAACCCAAACTTCTACTAGGGAAACACGAACTACAAATCCGAGAATGTAACCCCATACTGACCGGAAAATCAGGACTGGCTATAGGGGCCATTGGCCAGAATTCTAAGGCATGCAGCGCCACAACTCACCTTCTCTGTTGAGTGCCGAGCCATCCTTTCTTTCCTGAACACTGTGCTCCCACTGGTGGACTGTGCTGTCCTGTCAAGGAAGAGAGGATGGAGGATAACGGACACTGGACCCGGACATCACATGGTCCACTCCCTGTGCAGAGGCGGAAGTGGAGCAGATGGATTAGTCTCCTGTCAACCCTCTATGCATGCGCAGAGCAGGAATCACTAACCACCCGGAGTGAGCAGATCACGCATAAGCACTCAAAGAAACGCTAGTTTGTATTACTCAAATTTAGCCGCATACTCAGTGAACCGTCTAGTGAGGTGATATAGATTTTTGAATATTAAAAGAGTTGCAGACCAAAATCTGCCGACTTTGGAGCTGGGGAACCAGGCTCTAGTCTCGGCCTAGGAGTTTTAGGTTTTAAGTTACCACACAAATAAAAGAATTCATTCATTCATTCGTTTCGGAGTTGGCTCAACGTTCTGTGATTCTGGGCAAATCTCGTAACCTCCCCGTAGCTACAAAAATGAATGTGTCCTTGTGAAATGTAACCAAATGTAATGTAACCTGTGCTCATCTAAAGCGCTCCAATAACTTCGGGTCGAGTTCGCTCTACATGAAACTACAAAAAACTGTAACTATGTAAAGAAAGTAAACAAGGGGTTTCTTTAAATTGGGAAAAATGCTGCGTGGAAAATTAGCTATTTTGCATTTGTAATTGAAATTGAAACCTTAAGGCTAAATACACTTGGTACCTGTAAAGACAGAGGCAGGCGCTGTCGTTCCCGTGTTTACTGCCGCCCACCGGTAAAATTGCAAAATTATAGACTTTGGAATTAGGAAACAGGTTCGAATCCCGCCATGGACACGACGGATCCTGTGACTCTGTGCAAATCACTTATTATCATTGTGCCTTAAATGTAGTGTCTGGGTCTATTATAAAGCGCTTTAAAGCACCGGTGTCAGATTCGCGCTACTTGCTAATGATGAGGAGAGGAGGAGGCAGCAGGGGGAGGGGAGAGAGGAGGGGGCCTGCTCCTGTTTCCCTTGCGGGAGCGAGCAGGAACCATATATTAATTAAAACCAGATGGCTTTAAAGCTCGCTCCTGCAAGGGAATCGCCAAACGTGCACGTGGTGCCATTCAAAGCAACGCGTGCACGTTTTTGCCTGCAAAACTGAAGCGATTTCAAAAGGTCTTTTTCCTATGCAACTCATGCGTGCTGCGTAGGCGAGACCTGAAAACAGTGACCAAGAAAAAAAGCAGGGATGAAAAAGAACCTAATAGAGTGGGATAAAGAAGCAGGGATTATATGGTGGTTGAAAGAGGTATGAGGTGGTATCAGGACAACACAACCTTGGTATTTGGCAACCTCTACATTCAAAAGAACCGACCGTGAGCTTCTGGGCAAAACTTTGGACCGCAGCACTGATTCTTTTACATATTAAGCACTAGTGACCATAACCAATTCAAGCCTACTGTATTGAGCATAAGATTTCCCATGAGGCAACGTTCAGACATCCAGTCTAAAATTATAAATATGTACAAAATGTTATTGGCAAAACTATATAACGCCCCTCCCAAGGGGAGTCAATTAGAGTTATCACAGTGCAAACCTTCTACCTCCTCGGTTTGTAAGAATGGTTAACCAACATCAAAACCTTTGGCCAGTATGGTAATGTATGGAATTCCATGTAACAGAATATCTGTCTACTGGCTTTAATACTCTGTAATAATATTCATCCCATAGGGCATATTGGCTTTGTCATGTGTTTTCATAATAAATAAGACAGTCCTACTGACACTACTGTAACTTTTCATAAAAAACAGACAAGACCAGTGGCATCAGACATACCTTTTCCAGATAAAACAATCCAGCCCATTAGTAGGGCTTCTGGTTTTCAATTAAAAGTATTACAGATAGAATCTCACAGAAACGAATATTAGCTTTCCAGTGGATGCTGGAAAACACTGAATTTTGCTGCATTTACACCGCTTTTGCACAGTGAGTTAAAGCAGTATATGTGCAGCCCCTATCTCTAAAAGCATTTATTTTATGAGTGCTCACTCTATGTCAAACTTGTGACCCATGACAAGCCATCAAAAATTTCCTGGTGACGGCCTTCAAGGTCCTTGGGAACCCAGGACACAACTCTAACTAATTGTTGCTGCCATTTTGGGGAACATGGCTCATCTCATCTGGACTCAGCTTAATGTTATCTGCATCATTTTGTGCTTCATTTATTTGCAACATATGTAACTGTGCTTTTTCTTTCTGCACAAGATAGAAAATGAACAAGAACAGTGCAAGGGATGAAACCTCTGCACAGCATACAAACATAACGCAGATGGTGCAACTCTCATAAATGCCCGACATGAGCACAGCAGTCCCTGCACTACTTTCAATTAAACACAGACCTCATGCGTGGTAGAAATCAGTGCTTAGTAGGCCTCACATGAACCTCCACATAAATACAATATCTGATAGGCAGGGCCCACAATGCATGAAGACAAGGATAAAGAAAGATCAACAATCATATCAGACACTAAGGGGCCGATTTCGATCCAGGTCGGAAGGGCACCAAACGCGATCCGGCCGGAAAAACTACGAGCCGCACGCATGTTTTCCGGCCGACTTGTACAGCTGTACGAGCGAGCAAGTACATTGCAAGCTACGTGAGATTTACCGACCGAGTCGTTTCAGGGTCCGAACCGTTCTGTACGTCTCGGTCGGAAGCTAACCGTGACGTGCAATGGATGCGATTTACAGCCGAGCCAGTACGATGCACGCGTCGGACAGCCTGTGCGAGCCGGAGTGACCGGCTCGCAAAACGTCTGGATGGTTGCCTTTGGGGGTCCGCGTCGGAACACAGTGGGAGACCTACGGGTCTCCCCAACACAGGCATGTACGGTGCGGATGGCACCGACGCGTACCCACTGTAGGGGGCGCACTGCTCCATGACGTACCCATTCAGTCAATGGGAGCCCATGTATGCGTCGTACGACCGGCTCCCATTGACTTCTATGGGAGTCCGACCGAACCGAGTCCGGCAGCATACGGCCGCATCGTCCTCACTGGGTCGGACTGCAGGCCTCCAGCTCGGTCGGAAAACACTCCGGATCCGGCTCGGTCGGAGTGCTTTCCGACCTGGATCGGAATCGGCCTCTAATAATACATTTATATGTCCATTCCTTTCTTGGTAACTTGAGACAAAAACAGGACTAGTTAACACTGATTTCCAATAATGGATTACGCCAGAAGATATACTTCATGCCCTAAGTAGAGAACCATTGAGATTTAACTAATGAAAACAACAGTATGATAGTGTGCTAAATGTTCACTATTAACTTTTCATCAGCTGCAATCAAATATTGCGAGTGAAACATATTTTAAGTCAGCAAAACACACAAGATGATGGACGGAATGTTGCACATTGGCAAAACATTCACCCCCAGTCACAGATCTGGGTTTAATCCATCATTACTTTGCTCACAACGCCACCCCAGTTCAGACATGGCCATATGCAAATCAGTCTTGACCCTGTGCCTCATGGGAACAGTCCAGCCCGAACTGCCAAGCCATGTCTTCCCTGGACCGGAATCAAGCATCCTAGGATCGGTTTGGGGGTTTCACCCCTCTGCAGCCAGGATAGCTTGACCCCAGTGGCGTAGTGAGCACGGGACCCACGTCTGGGCATACCCTTCCCACATAGGGCGAACAGCAAAACACACAAGATGATGGACGGAATGTTGCACATTGGCAAAACATTCACCCCCAGTCACAGATCTGGGTTTAATCCATCATTATATTGCTCACCACGCCACCCCAGTTCAGACATGGCCATATGCAAATCAGTCTTGATCCTGTGCCTCATGGGAACAGTCCAGCCCGAACTACCAAGCCATGTCTTCCCTGGACCGGAATCAAGCATCCTAGGATTGGTTTTGGGGTTTCACCACACTTCAGCCAGGATAGCTTGACTCCAGTGGCGTAGTGAGCACGGGACCCACGTCTGGGCATACCCTTCCCATATAGGGCGACAGCAAAACACACAAGATGATGGACGGAATGTTGCACATTGGCAAAACATTCACCCCCAGTCACAGATCTGGGTTTAATCCATCATTATTTTGCTCACCACGCCACCGCAGTTCAGACATGGCCATATGCAAATCAGTCTTGACCCTGTGCATTTTAAGTCATGCACATTTTTTACCTGAGGTGAGACTGCCTTGCCGGGAAGAGGAGTTTGAGTGCTAGGAGATAATATTCTCGAAGAAGTGAGAAAAATAATGGAAATAGATGAGACAGAGCAATTTCAAGGAAAGAATAGAAGGAAAGCATGAAAGAATGAATGAAGAACAGACAAAAGGAATAAAAGAGAGAAGAACGGAAATAAAAGAGGACTTTTTTGTTGGAAAAACACTGACCCCCCCCCCATGAACTTTTATGACACAAAAAATGTAATAGTTGATATCCATTGATTTTTATAGGTTTTAAAAACACTGAAAGGAAACACCACCATAACTAACTAAAGAAAATAGAAATGGATAACAGAAAAACATACCACAACTGTTATCATTGACTTGCCATCATAACCAACTCAGGCATACTGTCTTGAGCATAACCTTGAATAAAAGGCAAACATGAGGCATACAGTCATAAAATAAAAGATATGTACACAATTATTGTTTGCAAAGCAATATACAACATGAAGAGGGGTTATCACAGTGTGTCTTTTTAAGGAATTGGATTTTTTAAATATTTTTTTATTATGTTCATAACCAGCATGAAATAAGCAGATAAGCCATAGTAGCTCCACCATTAAACAATGGGAACGTTTTGTATTGTGTCGTCACTAATAGTCCAATCACACTCTACTCCAGCCCTTTGCAGATATCATGTGGCAAATATGCCCTCCCCAAAAATGGTGGCCTCCCAATGGAGTGCTCTTGGGGGAGCACAGGGGCTTCCCCTATAAACATCACATTTGCCCCAGACCTTCTCCGATTTCCCCAGGAAAATACAACCCTCATATACCACCTTTTTTGCTACTATACAGCAATCCATGTTTCTCCTCCAGTCTTCCAGAAGCGTTGTTGTCACCGACCCCCACTGTCGAGCAATATTTTGTGCAATAATCATACCCAACATCATCCAAATTTGGTCCATACAACCTAAGTCAGTGGCCTCCCACACAGTAAGAAGGCACCATTTGGCAGAGACCTGCTGATTGCTACCACATAGAGTGTTCATACATGTCACCAAGGACTGTCAGAAATTCCGGACCAGCAGACAGTCCCAAATGACATGGATGAATGTACACTCACTGCCACACCCTCTACGCAATTCGCATCAGCCAGTCTACCCATTTTGAACAGGGTAGTACAGGTGAAATCCACCCTACTATGGAGTACTTTCAATTGAACCAGTCTAAATTGTGCTCTAACGTACAACTCTTTGAGAAAGGCTAGTGCCATCATCAGCCAGAGTCCCCAAGTCAGCCTCCCAATGTAGTTGTAATTAAATAAGTAGATCTGGCTATTTATTGATTCTTTTTTGTTATGTGAGTGATATTGCTTTGCGGTTCATGTGTTCATCCTGTAATCTGTCCTCAAGTGGCGACGATATAGGGAGGTCTTCCCCATGGGGAATGGCCACCTGCAGGACATGGCGTACTTGCAGATACCGGAAGCTCTATGCGGGTGACAGTTCATATTCCCTTTGTAGGTCATGAAATTGAATTATTCCTCCCCTGGTCCAAAGATTCCCAACTCTAGAGAGTCCTATAGGACCCCATTTATCAAAACCGTGGCATCTCCCCTAGTGTACCCAGCTTTTCAGAATCCCATAATGGCATTGCCTGCGTGATTTTGCCTCTCCAGCCCAGTGATGTAAGTGTTGTGTGCCACATTTGGACTGTAAGTGCAGTTGGCCTGGCAAGGGTCTGGTGTTGCATGTCGGTGTAAAGTAGAAGCAACTGGTGTCCGAGCTGAGTGACGGGGTGGGGGTGAAGGAGGGGGGAAACTAACAACAACAAAATACAAATAAAATAAATAAAATATAACTTACCTGCCCATCCTGCCGCACCGCTGCATCGCCATACTTTTCCTTCTCCTCCTCACCAGCACAGACACCCAAAATCCGCTGCAGCCAATCCTGATGCGGCTCTGATTCATTACAGTAGCATCAAGATTGGCCTGAGCACTCTCAATTTGCACTTTGTTGTGGGTGGTGAGTATATTATGGTAATCTTAGTGTCCTCCAACTCGTAGCACTAAGCTAAATTTGAGTAATACAAACTAGCGTTTCTTTGAGTGCTTATGCGTGATCTGCTCACTCCTTGTGGTTAGTGATTCCTGCTCTGCGCATGCATAGAGGGTTGACAGGAGACTAATCCATCTGCTCCACTTCCGCCTCTGCACAGGGAGTGGACCATGTGATGTCCAGGTCCAGTGTCCGTATCCTCCATCCTCTCTTCCTTGACAGGACAGCACAGTCCACCAGTGGGAGCACAGTGTTCAGGAAAGAAAGGATGGCTCGGCACTCAACGGAGAAGGTGAGTTGTGGCGCTGCATGCCTTAGAATTCTGGCCAATGGCCCCTATAGCCAGTCCTGATTTTCCGGTCAGTATGGGGTTACATTCTCGGATTTGTAGTTCGTGTTTCCCTAGTAGAAGTTTGGGTTTAGAAGACCCGGTGTGCAAAAACGGGTCGGTAAATAGGTCATCCATGGCAGGTGGTGTATCAGACTGCACTGTCCATGTGCCAGATATGAATACATTCATTAATGAAGGTCCCATAGACTGTTATCGTGGCTCAGTGTGTTAATGGTTCTGTCCAAGTGGCCCGTTGGGACCATCTCCAGAGTCCCCCCAAGTGGCTCCAGGTCTTCTAGTATTTTCTGTCAGTTGTGGCATTTTATCCAGCACCATTAGGCATGCTGGCGTCTTCAGGCCTTGTTTACAGTGTCAAAAGCGGGACTACAAGTTCCACAATTCAGTATTTGTGGGGCCACACATGCGTTCCCACTGGACACCTTGTCTTTGGCGAAGATGGTATTCCTGCAGGGTCGGCTCAGACATGTATCATTCTAAGGCTGCTAAAATGACTAGCGTTGGAGCCAGCAGTTTCATTATAGTTCTAGCTACTTACCATTCCCGAGATACAGTATTAGGAATAGATGTGCCACAGTGGAAAATAGCTTTTGGGTGCTAGTCTTTGTAAGGACATGTTAACATTAAATGTCCACATGTCCTACTTTTAAATACTGTGTGCCCTGCCTTGTGCACTACATGGTCTACAGAGAGGTGACTTATTAATATTTAAACAGGAGGTTTTGACCTGTCGAAAGGGTTTATTTTGAAAGGACAAATTACCAAATGTATACTGCTACAGTTCGGCTACACAGGGTAGGCCTGAAGCAATATTTGCACTACCACTATAGTGGATGGCACAATAGGTGTTGCAGTCAAATAGTGACATTTAACTTCCAGGCCCTTGTACCATATGATAGGGACTTGTAGGTAAAATAAACATACCAATTAGACATGTGCCAAATTAACCATATTTAAAGGGGGAGAACAAGTGCTTTACCACTTGTTAGTAGGGGTAAAGTGCACATAATTCTGTCACCAGCAAAAATGTAGGGTCCAATAAAATACTTAAAATATGGAGTGACCAAATGGAAAATGCACATTTCAAACATACCTCTACCTTCAACGCTTTTCAAAGGCAGTACCCAACATCAAAACCTTTGCCTAATAAGGTAATCTGCAACATTCTATGGAATTAAATCACTGCCTACAGGCCTTACCACAGTGTAATACCAATCCACCCTTTAACATATGTCTTTCATTATAAATGTCGTGTATACTGGCTTCATCATAACTTTTCTTAATAAACAGATTAGCCTTGATCTTTCTTTTGTTACCAGTACATACTTGAGCCTACTGTATGGAGCATAAGCTTTCCCACAAGGCAAAAAGTGTAATACAAATTCTATTTTCAGTAGAAGCACATATATTCTGTCCAAGCAAAAGCTTTTGGAAATGAAGATTAACATGTGGGGGTAGCCTAAGCTCCTCTCTCAGTACTGCTTCTTAAAGCTCTTTTTTATGGTGATCACATAATTACTAGCGACAGTTGCGCTGCCAAGCCAGACCTAAAAGGTGCACAATCAATAAACTGTGACCAAAAACAGCTGGGGAGAGGATGTGGCTTAACATGTCTAAAATTTCATGTGTCTGTCTGTAATGCAACTGGTGCTCATGTAAAGCGCTCTGATGCCTTTGGGTCGAGTTTGCGCTATATACAACTGTAACAAAAAAAATAGAAACTGCAAAGGCCAACCCTGCACCCTAGAAACCATACACCATAAACACAGTAAAACAAGTATTGGAATAGCCAATATGTCTCACCTTTGGGATCTTATAAGTGATTAGCCAGATGTTTTGGTTTGGCCTTTGTTTTAAGCTATGTTGTAGAGCAGTGTGGCTGCTGTGCAGCTGTGTTGCTTTGTAATGTTTCATAAAGTGTATTAGAACATTGGAATGTGGAGCACTCCATTGAATACGATAGAGTGCTCCGTGCTTCAACGGGCCGGAAAAAGCCCGCAATGCAACATTCCAATGTTGTAAGCTCGAACTAAAAAGGGGAAATTATGTATGGTGTGGAGTAAGTGAGTATTTTAGCATTCACCACTGCAATATTACAGCCAAAGTTGAGCAAAAAGCGCCTTGAGACCCTCACGGATGAGTGGTGCGATTATTTTTCCCCTGATTGATTGATTGAAAGTTTGCTAAAATAAATGTAGAAGCAGATTTTAAATTTTAGATTCAATTCCTCACTGCAATATTTTCTAAAATGATGGGCACAGCAGATCTATATGTTTTTACTTAGCTCCTCACCGCAATGTTTGCTAAGATAATGGGAGAAGAATGGCCTTCCTGGACAAGACATAAGATATGAGAGTTCTGATTCTGAATAGCACTGGTTACTTGATGTCTTCATACCCCCCTGCAATAGGTAGAAGGGTCTGTTCCTTCTGATAATGCTCAGGCACATGGAATTGATCACATCTATTAGTAATGAGTAACAATATCAGGATTCTATTACTTTAAACTAGTCCACAAGGAGGTTTAGCATCTTGTGGCCTTACCACGGCTACCACACATACACAGTGTGCCCATGTTGCATTAGAGTGATAGGTATAGTTAATACTCTCCCCATGATCAAGTTTTGTAAAAACCAAGACCTTGAAGGTCTGCCTCCAAATTACACCTGTTTAATTGGAAAGTAAAACAGGAGGGAATTTAAGTATCCCCAGCATAACTACAGCAAGGTCAGGTGCTGCACACAGCCCTTGATATGCTCTGATTGATGTGGATGATGAGCCATGAAAAACACCCTTCTAGCAAAAACTAACTAGTCCTTCATTAAGACTGGAGAGTGCCAACCGACCACGATCGGGCACCAAGCAGCCCTTCCTTGAATCTAGATGGCTAGGTACCAAGAAAGAGGTAGCACATCCCACCAGCCGACTAGTCACAGCCTCCTTGATGCCACATAAAATACTCATCGACACACCCCAACTAATGCAGCTCCAACTATCCATGTGCAGCACATCTAAAGTGCAATTCTCTAAATAGCCCAACGACCACTTGATGATAGCAAAGAAAGCAATCACTGGCTGCCAGCAGTTTATACTGGTGGCAGATGTAGTGAAAATGGAAAAAGCAGGAACAATTTACTGATTGGTAGACCATGCAAGGGGATCCTGCCTACTGAACTAGAAAAGGCAGACAAATGTTCAGGCATTTTAATAGGTAACAAGGTAACCAAATAACCAAGAGGGGGGCTGATGTGAATTCAGCATTAGATGGCTGATACCCCCATCACTAGGACAGAGCATGCCACTATAGCTGAAATGTCATGCAGCTTTTCCTGCGTGTTTCATGTTTGTTTTCACCAATTTCAGCGACATAAAATATACCAAATTCTGATGTGACCACAGCCGTGTGACCTAAAACTGACAGGAATTGTTAATAGTTGTGATAAATAAATTAAAATTAAAATCTAATCCCTACAATAGAGCTTGATTCGATTTTTAGGCATTTTTTGATCAATACTGATAACAGCATATGTAAATTACAGCGATACTTCGCGTCATAAGTGACAGCAACCAAAATATAAAATGCATTCCTATTATTATTTTTATTATTACCTTTACGTTAAATCATCATGTGCAAACCAACATTCCTTGTATTTAGCTCCAGCAAGAAGCAGCTATTCGTAGCCACCTACAACCTTCTCCCCAAGCCAAGGCTGGGCTGGCCTTGCAAGACAAGGGAGCATCCTCTTGGGGTTGGGGTAGGGCACGGCTTTCCAAGGTGAATCGGGCAAAGGGTCCTGAAAGCATCTCCAAAGGGACATACGTGAGTAACTGATGTAGAAGCAAGAAGCAGCTATTCGTAGCCACCTACAACCTTCTCCCCAAGCCAAGGCTGGGCTGGCCTTGCAAGACAAGGGAGCATCCTCTTGGGGTTGGGGTAGGGCACGGCTTTCCAAGGTGAATCGGGCAAAGGGTCCTGAAAGCATCTCCAAAGGGACATACGTGAGTAACTGATGTAGAAGAATTATGTTCCAGGGTAGTGTCCATTTTCATGAGGTGCTAGAACATTTGATAGGTTTTCTTCAGAGCGCCCTGCAAAAACGTGTGGATTTTAAAAACATTTTGCTTTGAAATAAATCATTTGGCCCTGTTTAAAAAAAAACAAAAATGTTAGTGGACTCACCCCCAAATTCTTACTTACAATGTGGGGTCCCCTTCCTGTGATTTGTAAAATGTGATTCTGGCTTTAAAGTACTATTCAGGTTTGCTGTTTTCTCACAGCCCAGCCCTGCCCCTTCAATCACCGGAATGACCTCGCTCATACCGATGTAACTGGCGAATGAAAGGAAAATCGAAAAATGACACACTTGCGAAAATCAGACTTTTTTCCCTGCTGAAACTTATCTGCTGGAGCGTGAAATTCTCCTGTATTTCGGTGCCCAGCAGCCCGGACGCGGAATGCTCTGTGCAGTCAATTGTAATGATTTCATAGGCATCCCATCTGAGCAGATTGCAGCCTGTTCTCACCAGAGCCTGGGTACTGAGAGCGGCGGGAAGGGAGCGCTCCTTGGCTCTCGGTGACTGACAAGCCCTGCCAGCGGAAATGACAGCCAGAGCACGGAGTCTGATGACGCCTGGGTGTCCTCAGGTGAGGTCCCTTCTTTCACTGCAAAATGCCTCTCGCTCTGGCATGGACGCTGATTCACAAACATTTCAGGGGCTGTGCCAGGGTTGGATTGGGATCAAGAATAGGCCCGGGCACGCAAAAAAAGTGGCCCACATCTGCGGATGTTTTCCTAATTTCACTTAGAAACAAAAATGCGTGGATTAGTTCACACTGCTGAACCACACATGAATGCAAGTGAGACCACCTCTGTACAGCCCCCATGCCTCCTCAATCTGCATACATTAATGGGCGGCCCCGCGAGAGAACGGTATTGACACCTCCACCCATCTGCCTCCTGAAAGGCCACTCAGGCACCCACTGGGCCGCTGGTGGCATGCAAACAGCACAGACAGCCCCCCCCCATGCCCAAAAAACGGCCCAGAGCTGAAACTCGGATACCCGCCCCTCGGCCATTGCCCGAGTGCCCGCTTTACCAATCCGACGCTGGGCAGTGCAAGTGATATCATGCACCATCTGAGCTCCTAAGGTTGACCTACTTTCCCCAAACTTTGATTCCCAACAAGCTACTTTTTGCTGCAGAGGGCCTTGCTCAAGGGCAAGAAATGCAAAGAACACAATGGGAACTGGGCTCTGAAAGCATTTCCTTTCTGTTTCTGTCTCTGACTTCATGACCTCTGAGACCAGGTGTAACAAGGATGGTGCTAGGGGTTGAAATGTCAGTGGTAGCAGCTGCTAGGGCTCGCTACGTCTAACTGACCTCCATTCGCTCTTTCCTAACAGCCATAGATGTCAGGTAGCACATGGCTCTCACTCTCTGTTGACAGAGATGGCAGCATGCAGAATTATTGATGCTCAGGAGAAGATCTGTGGCCTTGGACTTGCCCAGTTTTAGAGATGTGCGTGAACTCTCTGTTCTAAAACTGTGCGCATGATAGCTCCTGAAGGGACGGCACAAACCATTTGATCTGTTTACGCTCAGTCTCAAAATGTTCAAACTGAAACGGAAAGTGCTATGGGGGCAAGGATTACCAAATTATTGATAGGGCTTGGAGTAATTATGTAATTTAACGTTTCTCTTGTGATGCATAATTAGTGATTTTACTGCCATAACACCATATTGCGTAACAGATTATACAGTTTCACGAAAAACAGACGAGAAGCACTGAAACACCGTGATACTATGAATGCTGTGTTCTTTTGACAAATAGGATCAGAAAATTCAGCAGTCGGCTTGAAAGCGAGCAGCAGTTCTTTACTGTGGGCAGTCAAGTTCAGCATTTCGGGTAGATTTTTTTACTCGAGTGGACACAAAATCAACCTCAAATGCATTTTCGCTTTGATATTTTACCCGAATGGAATGCTTGGGTATTTATTCTTTTCAGACCCAGTCAAACCCCTCCCCCCCTCGAACTTCCCAAGTCTTCTAATCTCATCAACCAAAGACTACCAACTGACAGCATAGAACCCTTTATCCATCGAGGACACTGCAGCAATAATGAAAACAGTCCACTTAGGGGCTTCTACGGTCCTCAACATATCTGCAATCTGGGAAGAGCCACGATCAGTGCTGCACTCGCTTCATTCATCAACACTTTCCTCAAAAACACCTTTCTCGATAGCTACAAACATGCTAGTTAGACCCAGTCAGAACCCACCATTACAACTAGAATGAGTACGAAACACTCATCTGATAAACTGTGCTCACTCTCTGGTAGCTTGGCACCTATCAGTCAGGCATATCCTCAGGGCTTTAGTGTCAATTGTTGGCACAACACCCCCCGCAACACACTGCATTTGCCACAAAAAGACTCCACACTTATATATAAAAACACTAGTCTTTATATTACACATGCACACTGAAATCAAAAGGAGATACACAATGTATATACACTTTACAGTTATAAGCAATTGTCAAACTTCTTTATTGAAATCAAAACAAAACACACATTGTATATACACTTTACAGTCATATGCAATTGTCAGACTTTCCCACCGCAGAAACGTCAAAATGTCACTAGTCTCTGACTATGCCTCGTGACCCAGCCCCTCAGACTCTCAACTCCGCCAGCCAATGACACACATTGCCCCTGCTGGAGCCCTGTTAACTAGACAGTCGGAAACACCTAATATGGAAAGAACCAGTTACATAGTAGTATCCATACAGATTAGACCCTCAGGCACCTGCACAAGTGTGGGAGCGATATCCCCACATAGACAAAAGGTTGTGTCCCAGGAAGCTGCCATGCTCCCCGTCTGGAGAAATTATTTTCCCTCAAGCGAAGGTGTGGCCTGCCGTAGACCCCCAGCAGTGAGCTGCAGATGCCCACAAGGCATGTGAAACCCCTCGGGTCTTGTTACAATGTTTTCCAAAACAAAGCACCCTGTGCCATGGGTCCGGGGAGAGGTAGTAAACTGCCTCAAACAGAGGCCACAATGTCAGGCATTGTCACCCTCCCGATCTGGAGGTAGAAGACAGTCTCAGCTCCCGGCTCACATTCCCCCAACACCCCTCTGACACCACATGCTCCAGAGTGCAAATGAGCAGATGTCCCCTTGGTTGCAAGCAAGGGTCCCTCAGACTCAGCAAGCCCTCATCGCACTCCTCCAGCTCCTCACATCCAATGGCTACTGATCTTTGCATACACACTTCACTTGCACAGCGAGATGATGGTGTATGTGAGGACGGTCCTTGTCCCAACCATGATTCCCTCCCCCTGTTTCTGCCACACCCAGTGTGGTCCTTATGATCTCATGGAGACAGTGAGATCCTTTGTGTCCCTGGGATCTTGTGGACAAGAGGCCAGCTCACTGGCCCTTGGAGAGTACTTCGAGACCCAGGCTGCGACAGTTGACACTAGCTCCAGGCCACAACGTCCAGGCAAAATCCACCAAGTGATAGTCCCCATCTTGAAGCACAACCAGCTCCAGGTTACCACAAGTCTGCAGATAGTACAGTTGCAGACCCTCTTGCCCTAATGATTCTTCGTGTCAATCTCTCAGTACTGAACCAGCTTAGTATCGTTCGAAATCCAAAAGTTTCTCTACTTTTGGAGGCCGAAGCCCCAGTAGTTAAACCCACCATGGCTTTGAAGATACAATCACTTCAAAAGGCCACCTTTGAAATGCTAGGCCCTCTCTAAATGTTGTCCTCTCTGCCATTCTACCCCAGGAGGTTTGATCACAATCTTTAGTGGGGCCAAGACCCTGCCCCTTGAAATGCAGGACAGTGCCAATTCCACCACCATGTAACAGTCCCAGAAGGGCCCTTCAGAGTCGAAGGTCCACAGTTTCCCATGAACCCCTAGTTTATGGCCCTCTAGGAGGAATGCACAGATGAGGCTGTCTCCCTAGCACCCAAGTGTGAATTAGGAGACAGGCTGCCAGGCACACAGAGCCACGTATATCAAAATGCCCACTTTCCCAAATTGACATTTCCATCACAATAATGTCGAAGCCACTCCCACTACTGGAGAGGATTTGCCATTATGAACACATTGATACTAAACACCATACTGTTACTATTCTGCCCGTAGGAAATAATGCTAGACAGCCTTTCCCCACACCCCCTCATGCTAAACCAATGTGAGAAACAGGCACCATTGTACAGAACACACTATCCGGTGTCATTCACGACTCTTGCAGGTAACATATACACACACCTTCCAACCTCTTCCCAATACCTCACTCTGTCACCAGGGAGAACTCCGATATAGCAATAGACATGTAGAACCTTGGCACACAGCTTTGTCAATGCCAAGTCGAATAACAGTAACCCATGCACACAGGCCCCAACAGGACAAACCAGTAGCACAATCGATGAGCTACCTTCAGTGATGGCACCACCAGTGCGGCATGCCTATGGAGGCGCATTTAAAATATATTGCTTGGTATACGTCTGACCCCATAACAAGGGACTTACAGCTAACTCAAATGAGCCAATCATATATACACCAATCCACAGTATGTATATGGAGAGCTCAGAGCTTTGATACTACACAGCAGTGCCAAATGCGCTCACGATCTAAGGCTAGCATCCAGAGCAGTGTAAAACTGGGAAGGAGAAAAGCAAAATGTCAAGTGAAAGCACCCTCGAAAGGGCTATTTACAACAACACTGAAATCACTGCCCTCCTCAAAAAACACTTAGCCGACCCCGAAGTACTCAGCAAATACCGACCCATCTCGCTGCTCCCCTTCCCAGCCAAAGTCATTGAGAAGACCATCAACAGACAACTTTCTGACCATCTAGAATGCCATAAACTTCTGGGCGACTCGAATCAGGATTCCAAAACAACCTCAGCACCGAAACAGCCCTCATTGTTTCCACAGGTGACGTACGCATCGTCCTTGACTGTGGACAGACCACCGCCCTCATACTCCTCAACCTCTCCACTGCTTTCGACACATTCTCCCACCATTCACTCAATGCCAGACTACACAGCAGGAATAGGAGGACCATCACTCAAATGGGTAGCTTGCTTCCTCTCCGGATGAGCACTATGAGTCAGGCTCTCACCGTTCACATCAGAACCCAAATATCTCATCTGCAGAGTCCCACAGGGATAATCACTCAGCCCCACGTTTTTCAACATATACAGGACTCCTGGCAAACACCATCAGATCCCTCAGAATCAACATCATCTCCTACGCCGAAGACACACAGATCATTTTTTCCCTCAGGCAACATCGTCATTACCAAGACATTTTAAAATAATGCATTACCAGCGTGGCCAGTTGGATGAAAGAAAACTGCCACAAGCGCAGCACTGACAAAACAGAAGTGCTGATCTTCAGGAATAAGAGCTCACCTTGGGACTCCACCTGGGAGCCAGCAAATCATGAACCCAAATCCACCCCAACTGACCATGCTAGGAATCTGGACATCATCCTGGACACCAACCTCACCATGAAGCCCCAGGTCACCACTGTCAACTCCTCATGCTTTTACATTGTTCAACTATTATGTAAAATCATCAAGTGACTCACAATGGACAGCAGACAAGCCTTCCTGCAGACCCTAATCACAAGCAGATTGGACTATGGTAATGCACTCTATGGTGGCATCCCACCCCATCTTTATCATGGGCTTCAAACAATTCAAAACACCACCTCCAGACTCATCCTTGATCTCTCTAACCAAACCCACACCATACCACTCCTCAGAGAGCTCCCTTGGCTCACATACACATTCAAGTCACTACACAACATGGGACCCTCAATCACGGGCTTCACTTGCATCAACCCACCAGACATCTTCGCTCAGCATCACTCTCACTCACACATACACCGTGCATCCACAGAAGCAGAATGGGAGCATGATCATTCTCCTACCAAGCCACCAAATCCTGGATTGACCAATACATCACTTCCACAAGAAGCTGAAGACCTGGCTACCAATTAGTCTTGACGGACCATCGAGACTGCCTGTATTCATGCCCAGCCTCACCACTCACGAACACTCACCTATTCAATGCCTGTCTACCCTCACGGGTGACAAGCAGCACTCTAAACATTTGCCTTACATTTTTTTGCACAAAATGCACTTTTTATTTTATTTGGTTTTTATTTTAAACAGGAAGGAAATGCCATTGAGGCTGGGAGACTACTGTACATACAGTAGCAACTTCCTCTTCCTTTCCTGAAGACTCCTCCCTCTGCTTTGTCCAGGCCTTGGTCACTTTGGAATTGGATTTTTGAGGGACAGCATCACTCTCTCTCTTTACCTGCAATCTCAGCAGTATCCACGCCATTGAAATTTTAAATTTTAGGGAAAAATAAGTATCTTCAATGCAGCACTTTGGAAAAAGTTTGTTGTTTGAGGGAGGAAATATGCCAGTATTTTATGTTTCTTTTTGGGTTTTTTATTCTGTATCTTTATTAGTGGGCGGCGGGAGTTGGACTGGAGTAGGTAAGCTTATGTGGAATTAACCCTTTTTAAGAAAAAATGTTTGCACTTTTTTGTAATCTTGGGCAGAGTTCGCAGAATTCTGCTGTGCAAAACTCCCTGAAGTGACTAAAAACCTCCACCGCACTGCATGGAGCTCCACAAGTGGTGGTGGGCGATACATTGCTCTGCTCATGCTTTTTTTTAGCAGCTGGTGTTTGTCCAGTGCTTGCGATGTTTGCCATGGAAAAATCGTATACAGCTGCCAATATCTTGGACGAGTTTTATACAAATGCCTGTGTATAGCTTCAACCCAGAGATCTAATAAATGAACTTGCTGTCGCTGACAATGACAGTAATATAGTTAAAGTCATGGCTGATGGTGGATATTTCGAAATCCTGTGTTTAGCGCTTTGTGTCAATCTAATTGTGAAGGATGTTCTCAAATAAGAACGGGTAACCACCAACATAGTGGTTGCCTGTTAAAGAATATGCACTAATTTCAGTCATTCATTCAAAGCCTGGAAGGAGTTTAGGACCATTCAGTGTGCTAAAAAACAACCTGTTAAAGTCCTCATACAAGAGGTGCCAACATGTTGGAACATACTACAATGCATATTTGATCAGTACAAGTCCATCAATGATCATGTATTTCGAGGGAGAGAGGATGCCACTGCCAAAGCCATAACAATGGAGGTGGACAAATGGGAGCTAGTGCAGTGCCCAATAAAAGTGCTACTTCCTTTTGAGATTATGACTCAGTGAGTGGGAGTCCATGTTCCATCCATTCTCCTTTCAGTACTCTGGCTCACACAACAATCCACTCCTTGTATTCTGAAACAACCCCTTCTGAAAAAGGAATGAAAGTGCCCAGTATTTTTTTGTAACATGGCTCCAGTACTGTGGCACATATGTACTCTTTGGATGACACAATGTCTATTTGAGCCTTGTATTTCCAGTCAAGTGAAGGATTAAGCTCGAAATAAAGGTATACACCTCTTTGTATTCAACACCCACAGCTGTGAAACTGTCAAACACATTTTTAACTGCTCTGTTAGCAGATACAACAACAGGATAGCTTGGCCTATCGAACTGTCCTCCTTGTTTACTTCCCGTGTGAAAACCTCAAAAGGAGGTGCCATCTCTGTCAGGCATTTGGCTAGTTTCCATTTGTCCATCCCAATGGTCATGCTTCGGTTTGTACTGCTCAAGCAGACGTTGTAACAAGTAATAGGTTGAGTTCCAGTGTGTTGCCACCTCCTGTATGAGAGCTTTAACTGGTACTCTATTAGCTCGCTGAGTGATCCTCAACTGCTTTTGGGCTTTAAACAAATGGCTAAAATGAGAGCAGCTTCTTCTGCAGATGGGCAGTAGGTTGCTGACTAGGTCTTCTTTTTGGAGAAAGTCCTGCACAACGATGTTGATGCAATGCACCAAACACAGGACTCGGAAATAACCACCATCTGCTATGGCCTTAACTATATTACTGCCATTATCCGTGGCAACAAATTCAATTCTGACACCTTGCTGTTAAAGTCTTCAAGATGTTTGCAACTGTATGGCTACTGTTACATGCCGCAGAACGCTGTTAAAAATTTCTTCAGCACTGAGACCCGTAGGTAGCTGTTGCCTAACCCCCACAAAAATCATCCTTGGGCATATTCACAATGAACTATCGCCGAGTTAACGGCGCTTTATTGCAGCCAAAGTTGCGATAAATTTATCACCCCATTTACAAGCCAGTGCTAACAGCCCACAGCATCAGTTTACCAGCAATAGCAGCCGCAAAAAACATCTCTACGGATTACCCCAGCAACTATCGCTAATGAGATGCAGAGTAGGCGTTCCCATGTCAAAAGCCGCGACAGCACCACTCCACAACGTTCACAACGAACAGCCAGAACTGCGTTAAGAACACAAAACAGGCGATAAGGCGTGTTAGCAGCAGGAAAATAACACCTGCTCTGACCTGGTGCTAAGTCGGACTGCAGCCTGCACCACAAAAGGGATCAGAGCCCACAGCCACATCGGAGGGGCAGCAGATGCCATGGAGCCACTGGTCATGCGGCTCAGACACCCAAGAGGGCCACAACACCCACCGCCACCACCCCAGGACCCTATACAGCACCCGAAAAACCCACCGGACCACCACCCAGGCAGCGCTGACAAAGACAGCAGACCCCCAGGAAACACACCAGCCTCAAAGACCCAACACTTGACAATGTCATTGCCCAATACAGGCTCAAAAGGACAACCATCGCACGTATTATGACCAACAACGCCCAACAGGCCGACGGCACCAACACAGCGGACAACCAACATTCCACCCCACACAAAGCTGCTGGCTGTGCTGCACCTGTAGGCCCCTGGTATCCCCACCCTACACCCACCACAGTTGGAGGAGACACACAGCCAGCCACATCCATGTAACTCACACCTGTCAGCACAGCCTGGTACCCCAGTCCCCATACATCAAACGTAATGTGAAGGATCTGCTGGAGACCAAGCAAGGACCATACGCCAAAGCTGGATGCATGTACGTGTTGTGGGTAATCCACAGCACACATGTCATACCTGTGCCCCCTGCTGACACAGCACACAATTGCCGCAACAGTAAGCACACGTCTCGCATCAATGTGCAGGCAACCTCCGAACACCGTGGAACCTCCACCAATCTCGCATCCAAATACCCAGCCACTGTGCACGATTCCTCCATCCTCCGACAGTCCAGCAGCAACCGGCACCCCCAGAATGGCACCAAGGGAAATGCACAGCCCTTTGGCAAGTACCAAATGAACACCCCACTCACCTCAATTCCACAACCATGCAACCCACAACTCTGGCAATGCACACGTCAGAAAAACAAAACCAACATGCAAACCAACATGCCCACCCACCAGACAGGACAGGACACCTCACAATGGCAACCTGGGCAAGCCGTGAACATGAGCCATTAACGGCATGGCACCCCAACCACACAATAGCCGAATGTGGGGAGAGGTGGCAACCAGGCATTTGTGAAGGATGCAATGCCTAGAGTGGCGGAGATGTGTTGGACAGACCGCAGTATGCAGAACACACCCATATCCATGGCGACATACAGCTCTGGTGTATGAAGTGTAGCGGACAGTGGACACAACCATGTCACCCGGGCCAGTGGGGGATTTAGCACAAATGTTGCCTGTTACGCCCCCTCCGTAAGCGTGAGCGGAGTGGGATGGCCCGGCGTACGCCAGGCCTGTGTAGGGGTGTGAATAAAAAGCACGTAGCCCTGGGCATGGTCCTCTTCCGGAAAGCCCAACGTCTCTGCCAGGTTGGCGCCGCTCACCACGCCACAAGGCCGACGCCGTCCTCATGAGCGGAGTTGCCTGCGATCCTGTGTGCATGCCATACCCCGGACCGCTGACCCCCGAACCCGTCAGACCCGCCCCTGCACAGCCAGGCCACACTGTTCACCTACCGACACCTGCGTGTGTCACGGAGGGCCCACCACATGCAGGTGCAAGCCCCAAGCCCGAGGCCCGCGAACTTGGCAGCCTCCTCAGACCATCATGGGCTCCAAAACAGAGGCCCGCTTTAGTCCTTTCTCGTTGACGTACTCTACTGCCGCCTCCGGCCTACACCACGGTCAAGTAGGCTACACATTTGGAACTAAGTCTTGGGCCTACGCGGATTACTGCCCTCGTCCTACACTGCGCCCGAGTAGGTCAAAGAATTGGAATTGAACATTGATTATTCAAAGGCAGAATACATCTCCTCGCCCGCAAGGAGAGGTGTATGAGGGTGACGTGTTGCAGTCCCGAGGGAACAGGATCATCCTCACGGAGGTGATCGAACACTACCGACAACTGCCCTGGTGTCCCTAACTCTGTGCATCGCGAGCCAACGACAGGTGGGTGTGGGCCACTGCTGACCGCTGCCTCCGGCCTACACTGCGGTCCAGTAGATCACAGAGTCTTGATTTAGCGATGGCGGAGTTCATATCAGTGTACCGGCATCATCACAGACTGCATCCCCTCTCAGCACCAGTGGCACTAAGTCTGTTACCCGACATTCATGGACACTCTCTGGTCGTACATTGGTGGTGTCTGAGTCTATGGACCAGGGGCTAGTGTTCATCCTCATGTAGCTGATATCGAATTTGTGGTGAAAACGAGGCTGGCACTTTCCACTCCTCCATTTGCTGCTGCCTGATAACATTAGACCTTCTGCATCATGCCCTGGAGAACACCTTCCTCTGTCCCCCGCAAGCCAATGCCACATTCACCTTGGACATCGATGAGGACCTGCTCACTTCACATGGACCTACCTCAGTGCACCGCAAGTCACCGTCCTGTGGTAGGGTGCCTGTGCTGGCCGCTGTGCATATGGGGCCACTATCTCTGTGCTGGTCAGGTCTGGGACCCCTTCTTCTGAAATATTGGATGGCCTCTGAGGCGATGGCCACAGGGTCATCAAAGCCATGTGTCTGTGGCCCTGCGCTGTCCGCTGCCTCCGGCCTCAACTGCGGTCCACCAGGGCTCACACATCAAATCGAGGACTGACCGACCCGGACGTCGCATCACTGCAGAAGGCACACGCCACCACCTCCAACTGCCATCTGCCAGAGTCGAAACGGTGGTCCTGACGGACGTACAGAGTTGCTCACACCTGTCGTGGATGTCATCATCAGTCAGATACCCTGCTCAACACTCCAGGTGCCAATGACTCAGTGCACCGCAAGCCATCGTTCGTTACTGATTGAGTTTTGTGTTGTGGAGAGGTTGCACAGCATTGTCACCTCAAGCAGTGTGGGAGACCTGGGACGCTGATGAGGAAGATGATGCAGGTCTAACACACCCCACTGCATCTGAATCAGGAATGTCTCGAAGGGACACAATCCAAGACTTTTTCTTCACATGGGCGCGCTCAGCTGTGGTGCCCCTACCTCAGTGCATGCAACTCATGACACTTCTGTTTGCATGTTGCATTACCTCTGGACTTTCTCCGGCTCCCTCCATGTTGCTCAGCAGTTGACTCTGTCATGCAGGTGTTTTCATTTTCCGTTGTAATGGTGTCCACTGTTCAAGTGGTTGCCAGCACCAAGCACTGCGTGCGGGCTGGCTTGCACTCACCACACACACATCCAGCACAGGTGTCACTGTACATGTGTCCCTGCCAATAAAGGGGCCGGGCGCATGTGCCCGTAGCCAGTACAACATGATGTCTACGTGTGTCCCTGTTCGTCTTGCTGTATGCATGAGGGCCCTGTGCCCTACGAGAGTACATTGTGCTTTGTACATCGGGTACAGACATGTCACCGCAGGAAGCGGGTTTAGGCTTGGACATGTAGCTTTGTCGTCACCCACTCAATTCATAAGGGGAGTGGCCATGGCCATCGAGCGCAGGGCCAACGTGGGTGTGTGACTGCTATTTGCGTGCCCCTGGGTGTGGTTCTGTACTGTGAATGTGCATCTGCATGTGTCTCTATGGCAGTGTGGGTCTCCTTTGTGGGGTGTGTATGGTCCCTGGGGGTGATAGACACCTATGTATGTGTACTAGTTCACCTTCCATGGTTTCAGCACCTACCCACACCTGTTGGGCCACCTCCTTTTGGCGTGCTGACACCTGGCATTGGGGTGACATGTGTGGGTGGGTGAAGTGTCGTGATCCAGCTGTGCTTGCGGGTGCTTCCTGCTGTGTGGTCTGTTGCAGGCTCTGTGTTCTCCTCTGAGTAGCTTGTCTGCCCTGGTCCTGGTCGTGGGTTGCGTGGGATATCCATGGGCTGTTGTAGGGCATCGGTGTCAATGGTGTGGTGGTCCTCTCCGGCATCACAAATGTGTTGTCTTCTGTGCTCTGCTGGAGGTGTTGTGTGCCCCTCTGCAATGTGAAGGGGAGATGCATGTTGACATTGTGTTGACATATGTGTTGGCGTATTGTTCTGGTTTACATGCAGACTGTATGACAATGTACATTGTGACTGTTTGTGATGTGCTGGATTCTTCTTAGGGATAGTGAAGAGCTTTAGAACAGGCATGCAGGCCATCGGACAGTGGATGTCAGCAAACTGTTTAAAACTGAACTCCGACAAAACTGAGGTGGTAACCTTCGGTCATCTTAACCCTAATTGGTCCTCGGTATGGTGGCCGGTATCTTTTGGAGCCTTGCCTAAACCAACCACGAAGGTGAGAAATGTAGGCGTCATCTTTGACGACAAACTGAATTTTATGGCTCATGCCAACCAGACGGCCTCCACAGCGTTCTACAAATTACGCCTGGTAAAAAAGATCCTTCCATTTCTTCCCAAAAGTGTAGGCAAGACTTTAGTAAGTGCCCTAGTCCTGTCTGCATTGGATTACTGCAATGGCCTGTTTATCAATGCCCAAACTAGGGTCATCAAGAAAATGCAGACAGTGCAGAACGCAGCGGCCAGACTCCTCTCGGACATCCCTAAGTTTGAACCTATAACTGATACCTTGAGAAGCTTCCACTGGCTACCTATCAGGAATAGAATCAAATTTAAAACATTATGTATAGTTTATAAATCGCTACACTCGCAAGCCCCTCAATTCCTGAAAGACCACCTTATTCCTTATTGTCCTCCTCGACCACTTCGCTCAGCCAAACTGAACGATATGGTGATACCTCGGACCAGATTAGTCAACTGGGGAGACAGACGTTTCCTGGTGGCCGCCCCGAAACTATGGAACACACTGCCATAATCCATCAGATCTAGCCCAAATCTCCTGTCATTCAGAAAGATGCTGAAAACATGGCTGTTTAACCTCTAAGAGCTAGAAGCCAAGCATAGGAGAGTTCACATAGTACAGCGCCGAGACGCCTGCGGGCATTTGTTCGCGCTTTATGAAATGCCAAAAATAAATAAATAAATAAATAAATAGTGTACATTTGGACTACATGACGGATGTGAGGTCGTACGCGTACATTTCCATTTTGCAGTTTGCTGCTCTGTCAGTTGTAGTAGGCATGTTTCTGTGCATGTGTGGAGCCAGTTGTGTCCTCTGTTCTGCAGTGTCGGCTATGCGCATTGTACCACGTTGTTGTCAATGTGGGTGTGCTATTCTTTCTATGTGTGTGTGTGCTGCAGTGTGCCAAGGGGATGAGGGACATGTTCCTGAGTAATTGTGGGTGTGCAGTGTGCTACACCTCGTTGCGCCTGTGTGCCATTGTGCCCATCTCCGCCCGTCCCCCCAGTCCCTGTTCGTTACTCACCCTGTAGATGTTGTCAGGTCCTCTCGAGCTGTGTCCATACTCCCTACTCCTTACACCATCTCCACACTGATGACTGTGGCCTCGATTTCCTCCAGCTCCTCCTGTGCTGCTGGACTGCCACCTTCTGTCACTGTTGCTGCCTTCCTGTTAGCAGCGGGTTTGTGCCTGGTTTCGGTTGTGACGTCATGCCGGTGCCTCTTGGCCTTCTGGATTGGCCTCCTCCGCACTCTGACTGCATTCCAGGTGGTCTGCTTTTGGGTCAGTTGCTGGTAGTGTTCTGTCACCTCTGTGACGCTGGTCTTGTTTTCTTGCAGTCTGTACCCCGTCTTTCTCTCCCTCTTCTCCTTGGCCTTCCCCAAGCCCACTGTTCCTTGCTGGTGGTCTGTGGGGGTTGTGGGGTTCATGTTGGCCTCTACGCTGGGTCAGTTTGCATCCATGTTGCTACATGCTTTGGCTTGTTTCTGGTGTGTTGTGTCTGTCTTTTTGTGGTGCATTTACCCGCCAGAGGTGTGGTGTGTGTACCGCGTTGGCCTTGTCGCATGTTTTTTTGCGTTCGTGTTTCGCATTTTTGCGGCGTGGCGTTGGATTTTGCGCGGACAGTTGATGCTTTACCTGGTGACTAATGCATGCTACCGCTGCATTGTGAATACTTGTTTGGCACGACGTAATTTTCCCAGGTTGGGCTGCGATGTTGGAAGTTGCATTGGACTACTCTTGCGGTAGTTATCACACGTTCTTGTGAATATACCCCCCTGTGTACAGTGATACACATGTAATCAGTGGCTTGACAACTGGTCAACATGTCTGTTTTCAGGTGGATAGTCTAAACAGCACTCTGCTGCAATGCTTTTCCAACTAATTTGAGCACATCGTGATGGAGCGCTTGAACAGGCCCTTTAACAAAGTAGGTCCTACTGGGAACCTTCTATTTCGGGCAGATGGCTGCCAAAAACTCTAAAACAAACACTCCTTCCACAAAAGAAAAAGGAAGGAGGTACAGTACTACTAACATTTTAGTCAGCTTACCATTGTATAAGCGGACTGTTGGGTGGTTGCGGTTGTAGGGCCCCTCCTGCCTAAGCATGCCCGTTATAGTAGCCTGATACTTTTGGTTTGTGGTGCCACTGATGCAGGCAACTTCTGGAGAGGACCAGGAGGTGACAGACTCAATTGATCGGGCAGTCGCTACTGTATGCTGTGTTATCTCCATCTGACTCCCATGCCATTGCAAGGTTGCTGGTGATGAGGTGGGTGATACTGGTTTGCTGCTGGGCACAGGGCTGCTTTGCATAAAGATGTAACTGTTCTTCCTCACCACCACCTACAACTCCCACTCAGATGGGATGCTCCAGAGCTGTTACCCCTCCCACATCATCTTGACCACCACCACGTGCATAACGTTTATTAAGGTGAACCTCCCAGTGGAGGGTGTGATGCTCTTTCAAATAGCTCGCTGGCTTCCAGTACCATAGTTTGTACCAAGCTTACCTCAACGAACACTAGCATTACAAATTAAGCATGTTACGATGTTGTCCTCCATCTTGCTAACCATAAAGAATTCCCAAACTGGGGAGGAGTACCCTTTCTGTAAGCCACTGGTGCCCCTGCCTATGCCTGAAAAACAGGAGGTATGCGGGTGTGTCGATGATTAGCTCTCTGCAGTGAGCACTTCCACAGAGCTAGTGGAGGAAGCAGGTCTCGGCGTGGGCCTTGCAAATATAGGAGCTGGCGCTGACAGGGGTGATGGTGCCACATCCCTTGGAGCAGGTTGAAAAGGAGGGGCAATGTCTGTCTCGTCTGTCCCAGCTTCCACAATGAGTGGCTTGTCGTCATCCTCACACTCTACAATTGTAAGGCTTTCAGGACCTTTCCATTTCCTGAGCATCTCCTGGCATGTCTCAGACACATCCATGGCCCAATCCATGTCCAGATCAACAGAAGGGGGGGCTTGGAGAAGATGGTTCCATACTCTTCCTTTTCCTTGCCGAAGATCTGGAAGCCAATGGTGATTAAAGAGGTGGTTTTTGCTCAGCAGCAGTCTAAACCTCCTGTTCTGTTCCTACTTCAGTAAGATCCATTGCTGGCTGCGGCTGTTGTCCACTTTCTGGAAAAGATTGGGTACTACTTTGGGAAAGAGACAAATCAAATTCAATGTCACTGCTCGTCAGCATCAACATGATTAAAGTGGTAGCCTCGATGAGAGACATGGTGGGCTTGGCTTAGGTTAGCGTGGTGCTATTGATGCAGAAGTGCAGCTCACAGGTTCCTCTCTGGAGGCCTGTCCGGCAGGCACACGTCTCCTAAAAAAGGTTGTGGTTGGCATGCCTCTGGTGGAAACTGCTTGCTCTCCTCCCCACTGACCATTTTCTTGACACTACCTTTGTTTTGAGCCTTCTTGAAGCTGTCAGTTGGCAGTGTCACTAAGCTGCACAAGCGGAAGAGACTGAAAGACTCATGTGACTATCTGGCAATACTGTGGATGATGTCTCTTGTGCACGTAAAAGCAAACATGCATGAATTACATTTAGTGAAATGTGGCATTGCTGTAGTTTGAATTAGCACAGACATTATAATTTAGTGTGGTTACACAAGTTATCATTATAATTAACAACAGGTTACATAAAATGTAATTTCCAATCAATATAAGAATGTAACTGTTTGCTTTGCGTGCAATGCATGCATCTAAAGGAGAAACCAATGGCAGGCAGGTTGTCCAGGCATAAATGGAATTCGCCTTAAAAAATAAATGCTGGTGTATGTTGTTCACCTATGGCAAAAGACACACATTTGATGGACGGAATGCAGAACAAATCAAAACATTCACCCTCAGTCAAGAGATCTGGGTTAAATCCATCATTCTTTTGCTCACCATGCCAACCCAGTTTAGACCTGGCCATATGCAAATCCGCCTTGACTCCATGCCTCATGGGAACAGTCCAGCCCAAACTGCCAAGTCAGGTTCTCCCTGGACTGGAAACAAGCATCCTAGGACCGGTTTCGGGGTTTCATCCCTCATCAGCCAGGATAGCTTGAATCCAGTCGCACAGTGAGCCCGGGACCCACGTCTGGGCATACCCGGTGCACTTAGGGCGAGAAAGCAAAAGACACACAGTTGATGGACGGAATGCAGAACAAATCAAAATATTCACCCCCAGTCAAGAGATATGGGTTAAATCCATCCTTCTTTTGCTCACCATGACACCACAGTTTAGACCTGGCCATATGTAAATAAGCTTTGACCCCGTGCCTCATGGGAACAGTCTAGCCCGAACTACCAAGCCAGGTCCTCCCTGGACCCGAAACAAGCATCCTAGGACCGGTTTTGGGGTTTTGTCCCTCATCAGCCAGGATAGCTTGAATCCAGTCGCACTGTAAGCCTGGGACTCACGTCTGGGCATACCCGGTGCACTTAGGACGAGTAAGCAAAGGACACACAATTGATAGATGGAATGCAGAACAAATAAAAACAAGCATTGGCATCGCCAATAGGTCTCGCCTTTGGGACCTTATAAGTGTTTAGCCATGCAACAGTTGGTGTTGTTGCACTAAGGATATTGTGCTCCATAACTAAATACTTATAAGGTCCCAAAAGCAAGACCTATTGGCTATGCCAATGCTTGTTTTATTTGTTATTATTGTTTAACTATCCTCAGCAGCTGCAAAGTGCTACCAAGATTCCCGTTTCTTTTTCCCACTGTTGTTCACAGTTGTCTTCACTTTATTTTTCTTTTAATTTACTATTAAAATACGGCAGTATGCCAAGTTTGAACAGAAAATGAAATACGCTCTCTGTACGCTAAGTTGGACAAGTGCGCACATCTAATGAGACATGTTTACAAACCTGCGGGAATCTTGGAATGGGATTTCTTTAAGAGAAAAAAACACTGCAAGATTCCCTGCCAATATATGCGCCTGCGTCATGACGCATTTGATAGGTAATTAATAATCAATTGACAGTGCTATTAACTCTGCCTATTATAGCTGAAACCTAATGCCTTTGTCGTTGCTTGTTAGAATTTACATTTAACCATTTCTCTGGGTCGGCTAGAGTGTGGTGGACACCAATTAACCAAGGACATAATCCTGTTTTTGGTAAAGTGTCTGGAATGAAATCGTTTACTTAAATGTTCCCTGCAGCCCGCACCACTAAACGGCTGAGATTGAAGGGAGAAGGGAGGGCGCTGCCACAGGGCGCAGAAACCACTTAATGCGAGTAGTTAAAAGCCTTTTGTGGGGAGTCGTGAGCCAGGCCACGCGGCACGTCCATCGCGTCATGGCGGACAACAGGGGCGGCCTTAGGCATGTGCAAGCTGTGCACCTGCACAGGGCCGCCAAACCCCAGGGGCCGCCTGGCCACGAGGAATCGGATACAATACATATTTGTGGCGGCCCCTGGCAGGGATTTGGCGCCCTCCGGCTTCCGCCCCGCCTGGACCCCCTCTTCCGGGGCCCCCTACCTACGCTCCCTGCACAGGGCCACCATGAGCCTAGAGCCGCCCCTGCGGACAATCATGAGCAGAGGGGGCAGAATTCTATTCAGTGCGCTTTGAAGCCAGTTTAAGGCTCGAGGCCTGGTTTCCACGCCCCACCTGGGGCAGCATTTATTAGCGCTGATGGGCTCTGAGCGCACTGGTCCATCTCAAGCTCTCAATTAGCCCGATGAGAGGAGTGCCGCTCGCGCCCGCGGCTTCATCACGTGCTAACACTTATTCATCCATGCAGTGGCCGCAAGCAGCGATCAATGAACGCGCATGCGCACCACTCACTCATCTCGAAGGGAGCACTGCGTGGACACGAGGACTACGTGAAGGTGCGCAAGCCAGCAACTTCATCGAGATAGCCGAGCCAGAGCCGAGCCGGGCCAAGCCGGGACCTAAGAGTCCAAGCATCAGCGGAACCAGCGGTCTGACTGGAACCTAAAATTCCGAGCACGAGAAGTCTCTCTAGACTCTAAAAGTCAGAGCACGAGCTGGACCAGCTCTGAGCCTGGGGTCTGGCTTGAATTTAAGAGCCAGAGCTCAGCCAGAGGTTTGGCTTTAAGTAGGGTTACCAACTGGCATTGGTGCAAATTCAGGACGGTGAGTGTAAAAATTCAGGACAAAGGGTCAAAATTAAGGACACAAATTCAGGACAGGAGGTCAAAATTCAGGACAAAACTTCAGGACAATAGGTAAGATTTACAAACACACAAGAGGAGGTTGCACAATAGTATATAAGTAAACCGAGCCATATCCAAACATATTCAACCATTTGCAAACCTATCCATCATGTATCCTTCCATCTAACATTTCACTCATCCATCCCTTCATCCATCTTTTCACTCATCTATCCATTATCCATCCATCCTTTCACCCTATCCATCTGTACACTCATCCATCCACTCTTCTTCCCATCCATCCATTCACTCATCCATCCAGCCATTTACCCTTTCACCCATCCAGCCATCCTTTCACTTACTCATCCATCCATCCATCCATCAAGTCACTCATCCTTCCACCCATCCACCCTCCCAGTCAGCCATCCATCCTCCCTTTCTCTCTCGATCGACCATTTCACTTAGCCATCCTTCCTTCCATCCACCCACCCATCCATCTACTCATCCACTCATGAATCCATCCATTGACCCTATCACTCATCCATCCTTTCTCTCATCCATTTATCCTTTCACTCCTTCACTCATCTATTCATCCTTTTGTCCATCTACCCTCCCTTTCACTCACTCATCCATCCTTACATCCACTCTTTCACTCATCCGTCCATCAATTCACCCTTGCACTTATCAATTCATTAATCCATCCATCATTTCACTCATCCATCCACCCACTCACTCATCATCCACCTTTTCACTCATCCATCCTTTCACTCATCCATCCACCCTTTTATCCATCCAGCTACCCTTCCACCCATACTTCCAGCTATTTACCTTTTCTCTCATCCATCCTTCCACTCACTCAATCCATCCATCCATCCTCTCTCATTATCCATCTATTCAATCGTTCATTCATCCATTCACCCTTTCACAAATTCATCCAGCCATCCACCCATCCCTTCACTTACTCACTCGCCCACCTTTTCATATTAATTTTGAGCTGAGCCTTTTTGAGAAGAGGCCCATCAAGAACTTCACCCTCGCTGCAGGAGCCATTCCAGCACTGGGACAGAAGCCGCCCAGGGCGGAGACAGGATCCACCACAGGGGGGACAGGAGCCATCACAGGCGGGGGGACAGGAGCCACCACATGGGGGGACAGGAGCCCCCACATGGGGGAACAGGAGCCATCACTGGGGGGGGAGGAGCCATCACTGGAGGGGGAACAGGATCCACCAGGGTGGGCACAGGGGTGGGCATGCAGAATTCTAGTATCATCTTGGTCTCTTCCAGGGTGGGTTAGGGCTCCTCACCCCCTCCTGAATAAGACAACGAGAAGACAGTCTCTCTTTCCAAAATGTTAGTTTTGCCATCCCCCACTGTGATGTACAGTACTTAAAGGAGATACTCCGAGAGAACTGATTTAACTGATTGGCCTCCATAGTTTGTTAATCAGTGTGGGTCGATTGTGCCATTTCTTTATTTTATTACATTATAGACTGCATGTTTGAACCGAGGTTTGCTTACAATTTAGTGACAGTAATTAAGCTCTTTGAAGAGAACCACGTGCTGCCTCGGGGTAATCATGGCCGACTCTAGGATGTTTGGGGCCCTGGGCAGAAAGGGAATGTGTGAGGCCCCTCTAAATTGCAGAGACATGACACATGATGCATTCAGGGCAGTTTGCATCTGAATAGATGCCCCTGCTCCTGAAGCTGCAGCCCCTACCTCTCAGTCACCTTCAAGCACCTCTTAACAGCTCATCAAGGGCAGAAGGTGTGAGGGTTGCCATCCCGCTGTGCAATGCTGCTGGGTATCTGAGCTTTGGTACTGCATCGGAGTCTGTTACACCCGACCTCAACAGCATCGGAGTCAAGAAGGGAGGTGGGTGGAAGCTGTGCCGGCTTTAGGGTGGTGCGACCGGTGCCCGGTTAAAATTACGGACAAATGGCGTCCGTTAAAGAATCCTTCACGGACAACGGACAGACGGCCGAAATTACGGACTGTCCCTGAAATTTACGGACGGTTGGTCACCCTAGCTTTAAGCAAAGAGTCAGAGCCCAAGTGGAGCCAGAGCTGAACCCTAGTCTTGGTTGATCCTTAAAGTCAGAGCACGAGTCGCAAGAGCGCCGAGCCAGGGGTCTTGTTTGACCCTAAGACTCCAAGCACGAGCCAGGTCGGAGCCAAGCTAGGCGTCTTGGTTTCAACCTACGAGTCAGAGCACAAGCCATAACTGAGTCAGAGCTGAGCCTTTGATTTACAAATCCGAGTACCAGCTGAGCTATCATAAGATTTGACATTTAAGTGACACAAGAAACACCATGCAAAATATGACAAAAGCTCTTTAAAATTTAAATATGGAAGTATTCTTTTTAATATTTGTGGTTTGATGTAATACATTAGAGTATATCTGGATACTGAGAGACATATTGCAAATAATAATTTCTAAACATAAACTTAGAAATGTCCAAGGATTCCTCTGTGTCATGGTAAGGTTGAGCCTCGAGGAAGGCATGATAGATATGTTTGCCACGTGCACTGTGCAAAGCAACATTGTGTATTAAACTATGCAGGAGTGACTGTGCAGTGCACGCCCTGAACGAGACGACTTCAAGTAGCTCTCACATTATTCGCCCAGGGGCAATGTGGCACTCGGAGTTAAAAAGATATGTAAACATGAGGCAAAAAAGGTCAGAGAGGTAATAGTGACTAACTGAAAGAACTAGAAAAGCGCCAATCTGTCCTGTTAGCTAAAAAGTCAGGACTCAATGATGACGTCACACATCCTATAGGGTCACTTGACAACTGAGCACTTGTTGTCCTTATTCGTTGGTCTACCTGCCACACTTCTCCACAGTCCTAAATGGCAAGTGGAGGCGGTCCAGAGACAACTACCAGTGCAGGGCTACTAGGCCTACTAGTAAAGTTATCAAATTACTCCAGGTCCTCGTTCCTGGGCTGGCTCTCATTTACCTACTCAATGCAAACTGAGAGTAGTTGGTGTTACAAAAGTTTACCCCAAATTAAATATTTGGATTAAAATTCAAGATTTGAGTAGGTGGAAAATTTGTTCCGGAATATGGTGTCCAAGATGACCTGGATGTAGCTGGTAAACACATTTATAACAAGCATTGGCCGCGCGGCCGTGAAAATGACAAGGCCGTGCGGCCCGCGAAAGTGAAAGTGATCGCGGACGCGATCAAGCACAGCAGAGGTAGGACATATGGCGGCTGCACGCATGCACGCTCATGTGCACGCAAGCTTTAGGCCACAGGCAGAACTGGATCAGGCGAGACCTAAAAATCAACCCCAGTCAAGAGCAGGCAAGGTGTCCAGGGGAAGATGGAATAATCCTTAAAAAAGGAATGCTGTTTTGTGTTGTGCACCCATGGCAGGTAGGGTGTCCAGAAGAAAAATGGAGTAATCCTTAAACATTGAATGCTGCTGTGCGGCTGTGCACCTATGGCGGGTAGGCGGTGGGTTGATGCTGGAAAAATCTAAAAAACAAAAAAAGGTTTCAGGGAAAAGTAAAAATAAATTACAAATAAACAAAGGCATAGCCTTCTCCTATCAATTTCTGTTTGACAACTGGAAAAAAGGGTGGCGGCACAAAATGGCCACTGACCACATGGTCAAGCAATAACAGCCAGCAAGGACGCATGTGCTACGCAAACAAATGATGGACGGAATGCTGAATAAATCATACATTCACCCCCAGTCAAGAGATCTGGGTTAAATCCATCGTTCTTTTGCTCACCATGCCACCCCAGTTTAGACCCAGCCATATGCAAATCAGTCTTGACCCTATGCTTCATGGGAACAGTCCAGACTGAACTGCCAAGCCACGTCCTCCCTGGACCAGAAATAGGCATCCTGGGACCGGTTTCTGGGTATTACCCTTCATCAGCCAAGCTAGCTTGATTCCAGTGGCACAGTGAGCAAAGGACCCACGTCTCGGCATACCCATCCCACTTAGGGCAAAAAGTGCTACGCAAACAAATGATGGACGGAGGCAAGGAGACAATGCCTGCAACAAAGAACACACGTAGGCCTATGGCAAAAGCACATTGGTTGGTTACATAAAATGGCTGCCGACCACATGGTCAAACAACAACAACCAGCAAGGAAGCATGGCCACAACAAAGAATAAATACAGGCCTATGGCAAAGGTGCAATGGCTGGCTACACAAAATGGCTGCCAACCACATAGTTAAACAACAAAAAGCAGCAAGGAGGCATGGCCACAACAAAGAACACATGCAGGCCTATGGCATAAGCACACCGCCTGGCAACACACAATGGCCGCCAGTCACAGTGTCAAACAACAAGCAAAGAGGCATGGAAAATGAAGAACACATGCTGGCCTATGAACACTGACTATACAAAATGGCCCCTGACCACATAACAAGGGGAACAGAGACAAATGGTGGCCTTTATCAAACACGCTCACACATTGGCCAGACAAAGGAGGCTTGGTAACAGAGGAAACAAGCAGCATTAATAATTAATTCAGCAATGCCAAAAACAAAAAATTAACTAAGCTGTACAACTTTACAACAACAGACATCCCCCAAATATATATTACCCTTTTGCATAAAAAAGGTGAAATACCCCCAAAAAGCCAACATTTTGTATTTAATCCAATGCCATCCCTGGTCTAAATGATGTTTCAATTCCACAGACACCACAGAAACTGTTGTTTCATGCACTCACGACTAGTTCTGGGCATACTGGCTGGGTGTACCATTAGCAGACTAACCACATGGTAAAACACATGAACATTGCAAGTGTATCAAAATCATGGAGAAAAATTACTGAACTGTGCAACATTGTTCCTTTACAAAAGAAGAAAAATGTAATGAAAAACAATAATAAGGCACCGACTAAAACTGCAGGCCACCCGACACAATACATTTTAAAAATTGAAGAAAAGTACAAATAAATCCTGGTGCACGCCATCTATCAAACAAACAACACCCTCAGACAACAGTTTTTTTAACTTACTTGTGATATCGCAAATAGTCCTTAAATCCAATGGTAAATATGCAGTAGACAAAGAGAGTGATCCTTCCAGCTCCAAATCCAAAGGACCAGGAGGTGGACACAGCAATGGGAGGAGCCTGCTGGACAGGAACAGGAGGTTGGAGTCTCTGGAGCACTTCCTTCTTGTTGGAAAAAAAGTGAAAATTAAAAAAGGCTCCTCGCACTAAAACACAACTTGACCTTTCCGTTTGAGAAGAATATTACTTGAAAACGTCTTTTTGAGTAGATTTAGCAGCTTCTCAAGGAGAAGATCTGCGTGAGGATGCAGCCATGGTCACTGGTGTTCCTCCGCGCTCAGTGTCTTTAGAAAAAGGTGCCAGATGTTGCAGGTGCAGCCCAAAGCCACGCAAGCGGGCGCAAGTCTCGCAGGAGGTCGGCAAGTCTCGCTGGTGCTCATGGGTGGCCACCAAATCTCACTGGCGCTCGCGAGCGCTCGGCAAGTCTCATTGCACTGACAGTGTATGGAAACCCTGGCTAATCGAAAATAAATTCAGCTACGAGACGGAATACACCATTTATTGTGAACTCCGCATTCTCCGCGGAATGCGGAGTTCCCAAATTCTGCAAATTTCACGAGAGGAGTGAAATGTTACGCCCAGGCCTACATTTCATATCGTTGGGTGCCCTGGTACCCACCTAGGGCACCCACAATACACTTTTTGGGGGCCTAGAATGGGGAGCCCCAGGCCTCCCTTGTCCCGAGCCAGCTCCCTGCCTGCTGAGGAAGCGATCATTGCTCCCACCCATAGATGGAAGTAATCTGTTGATCTGTTTCTCTGCCCACAGGAGTATGGACAGGGAAACAGATCTCAAATCTGCTCCCAGTTGGCAGGAGTAGTTTTAAAGTTCCAACGTGCTTGAACAGACATTGTGTTTGCTGCCATTTGGTGGGAGATTCAAAAATGCACCTGCCAGTCAGAAGCAAACACAAGTTTTCCTGTCAGTGCTCGTGTGGGCAGGGAAACTGCTGTGTCTCTGGGCTAACCCGGGACTCAGGAAGGTTTGGGGAGAGGGGCATGCAGCCCCCCTCCCATTTTTTATTTTATTTGGCCCTAGGGGATGTGGTCTCTGAGGCCTATTAAGGCTTGGGTAGGGGGGGCTGCATGCCTTCCTCCCCAGTTTATATGTATTTGGAACCAGAGGATTGGATCCCTGGGGCTATTTAAGGGTCAGCAAAGGGCCTCATGCCCCTCTCTGCTTAATATATATGTTTTGGTCCTAGGAGATGAGTCCCCAGGGCCCGAAGACCAACACTACGCTCCACACGGCAAAGGCTGTGCAGGGTATTGGGTTGGCAATCTGCTAGGAGTTTAGCCACAGGGCCAGGCGTCAGGCCAAACTCTGTTATCAACCCCCTTCTGGCCACCACCAAAGGCTGTGCACAGCAATGGATTGGCTACCTGCCAAGAACACAAGAGGTGAAACAATTTGACCCTTTTCTGTAATGTTGATGGCTGCAGAATTTGGGCTCTAGTTTAGCCAGCACCCAATTTCAATTTCAAGGTTCTTGTACAGAGCATGGGGACCCAACCACGGGCTTCCCAGCACTAGCAGGAGACCTGACTGAGGAGGCTTGTAATCACTTCAGGAGAACAAATAGGTTTTACGTTGTTTCCTGAAACTAAGCAAGTTGTCATTAGATCTTTAACTTAACGGGAATGAGTTCCAGAGCTTAGAGGCCAGGTAAGCAAAGGAGCGTCCTCCACTTCTAGCTCTTTTTATTCTTGGTATGGTCAAGAAATATTGGTTCCTATCAACCCTGCATATTTCTGAAAACTAAACACCAGTGGGTGTCCAGGGTCGGAAAACTTGGGTGGTTTCACCAATTTTCTTTTTTACCCAGAAGCCCATGCAAACTTCAAACTCTGTCTAAAAAAACTCACATTCCCTGGTGTCCAGTGGGATTTCCTGACCCAGTGAGGTGGGGGCAGATTGGAGTATTACTCCCCTATCTACGTTATACAGGTAGAAAAACTAATGGGCCACAGGGTGGAGGAGAAGCATTAGCCCATGCCCAGGGGGCCACTCCACCTCTAAAAAGATATACTGTGTAACCACAGTCTCTGGTGTCTAGTGAGCTTTCAGTCCCCTGGGGGCCAGATTGCGGGTGAAAACCCCCATCCAGCCTCCAGGGGAGCAGAAAGTCTAATTGGCCTGGAATGGGGGAAAACACAGACCCATGCCCAGAGGGACACTACATCCCACTAATACTACAAAACTGCAGTTTCTGGTGTGGAGTGGGCTTTCTGCCTCTGCTAAGGAGAAGATTGGAGATTAATACCCCACCCACCTCCCAGGGGCAAAATGTCCAATGGGCCCTGGGGTCTAGTGGGCCTTCTGCCCACTCAGGGGCAGATTGGAGAAAAATACAGCATCCAACTCCTATGGAGGCAGAAACTCTAATAGGACCTGGTGTGGGGTAGCAAGCCCATGGCTAGGGGGTGCTCCCCCCACACAAAAATGCTATAAACTGCTGTTCCTTATGTCTAGTTGGCTTTCTGCCCAATTAGGGGTGGGACATGTTGGGGTGAATACCCCCATTCACCCCCCAGGAGCAGCAGCAAATCTAATTGGCTTAAGGGTAGGGGAAGTACAGGCCATGCCTGGGGACAACCCCTGCAATAAAATAATATTAGAGGGGCATAAAGTCTAATAGGCTTGGTGGCGGGGGTACATGTCAATGCCCAGGGGCTACCGCCCAATAAAGAAATGTTGTAAAACTGCTGTACCTGGTGTCTAGTGAGCTTTCTGCCAAGGAGGCAGACTGAGGGTGAATAACCCCATCCGCCCCTAGAGGAGAGAGGTTTAATGAGCCACTGAATGTAGGTCAGCACAGGCCCATCCCGAGGGAGGCCGCTCCGCCACCACAATGCGAGCACCAGAGGGTCCTTATCAGCCCTCCCCCGGGTAGCCCAATGGACTTCATACACACTGGGGAGGGAGTACGGGTGTCAGCCGCATTTTAAAGGTTAATACTGTTTTTTAACAAAATAAGTGAGAAGAATTCCCCGTAGGTTTGAGTTTGGAAAACATCAACTAAAGCCAGTCTGCAGACAAATGCTCCTGTTGTATGCAGTGAGGTTTCTACCATCACACTGATAACACTTTCTAGGTACCAAAGGTGTAGTCTGCTGTAGCACCCGCTTACCCAATATATTGTTCTAAGCGTGATACTTTAGCAAAACTTACTAACACTTTAATTGAGGATGTGCAGTTACTCTTTACCACTACTACCAGGGAAACACTGGTGTATTTTAAAACTGTCTACTTAACATTGTTAGAAAAACACCACCATACCCCAATCTCCATCAGAAACAAAATCTGCGTTTACCAGATAACTAGTTTACAAAGAAGTGGCCAGCAACAGTTTTACACAGGCTTTGATTTAAGGGCGATATTCAAAAGTTGGAGGGGTTTCCCCATTGCGAGGGACAATTTCCCTGGCAATTATTAAAGCAACATCTCTTGCCTTCAGATATGAGCTGAGCGCAGTATTAGTTAGGCATTAGTTAGGCCTCCGTTATGAGTGGCCCGCAAAATGGGCCAGATTTACTCCATCGACTGAGTTACTAAAATGAGGTTAACTGGAATTCAGGAATTACCAGTGGAATCCATAATTCTAGGTCTAATTCCCCTGAGTAATTCTTCCTTTTCTGCAGTATACTTACACAGAAATGGTGTCTGTTTTCAGTAGCAGAAATCTCCAGGTGTGAATCTCATAATTCCGATGGGGCCAGTTGCTGCTGTTAATGAGGGCCTTGCTGCCAGGCTGTGGTATTCACTGCTATTTTTGGTGGTCCTCACAGGCAAAAGAGACAAACTGAGAGCACACGTAGCAGGCAGTGGAGGCGGCCTCGGAACGGGGGGTGCGGCGGGAGGCAATGGATTAAATATATATATATATATAAACGTACTTTTCCTTCGCTGCAGCCGCCACCGCACACCTCTCCTCCCTCCTCATCATCTGCAGAGGCAGCACTGGAAGAATACTCTCCCAGACAATTGATTGGTCTGAGTGGCCCATTTGGTCACTAATTTAATGCGCACTTAGGGAGTGCAAACCACTCCTCACTGTGCTCAGCTCCGCCCCACCCGACCTGGCTCCAGTCCTGCACAGAAAAATAAAATAATAGGGGCAGATTTATGTTAACTGGCGCATCCCTGCATATCAGCAGGGATGCGCCAATTATTATGCGCCACAGCTGCGCCACCATGGATGCGCCGCATTTATAATGCGGCGCACCATGGGGCAAAAACGGCACAGATGCGTGACGCATCTGTGCCGTAAAAGTGGCGCATTGCTGGAGTTGCGTCGCAAGCGCGACGCAGCTCCAGCAATGTTCTGGGGGGCCCTATCTGTACAATGCTGCGTCAATCCTTACGCCTGCTTCAAGCAGGCGCAGGGTTTTGACGCAGCATGGGCCTAAAAGTGACTGAGTGAAATCTTGTAGATTTCACTCAGCCACTTTTAGGAGGCGTTCCTGCGCCGGAACGTCCCCACCTGCCCTGGAATGCCTACATGTGGCGCAGGGCTTTTCAACGTGACGCATCTCCCAGATGCGTCACGTTGTAAATACCCCGCACCATGGCGCAGGATTTGCGCCGCTGCTGCGTCACAAAAGTGACGCAGCGGCGGCGCAAAAGTGGCGCAAGTGCAACATAAATCTGCCCCATAATGTCTTGTTATTATCCTTTTATTTCTGTTTTTGCACTGCTCAAATAGCAGTGAGACAGTGCTCCTCCGCCTTAGTGGAGGAGCCGCCACTGGTAGTAACTACCTTAAAACTGATTAGTGCCACATTCAATTGCTGAAGTAACGTTAGGAAAGAGCATACAATGACTAGGTGAGTGTCGGAGAGGAGAGGGGAGTGCAGCTAAACTGTGGGGATGAAGTCTGGAAATGTGATCAGCAGAGTGATCGTTAAACTGCTGTACAGTGGCCATGTGTGCCCATTTTAGACTACAGGTGTGCTACTTTACGTCACCAATGTATTCCACTACAAATGAAAACCCCAAATTGTTCACACTTTTTACAATTATTCATTAACGGGTCACTGTTATCTGTGTTTGCCTTCAGATTTGTCCTCTTTCTTTCTTGTTTCTGGAGTCTTTTTTTGTTATTTACAGCTTTTAATAACGTTTGGGCTTGTTTATGATGTTCAAGCAAATTAATTGTTTCCATAAGTATATCTGGGGTGTGCACTGGTTCCCTGCAGCGATGTCACAAATCTGGATTAGAGAGTGCAAGCTGAGACACGGCAGAAGGTGCCACAGCGAAAGCCACAGTCGTTCTCCACGCGAGTCTACAGGATTTGAAATGCTACAATTGAAGACAAAATACTTTTTTTCCTAGAAGTACCAATTATACAGAGTTGACAAAATAGACCTTTAAAAAGCCCAAAGTAAAGAACTATAGAAAAACTAAAAAAAAAATGTTGTTCAGGTTGCACAGTTTTTGAGAGACTAGTCAGATCACGCTTGCAGCTTAAGCTGAATTGTAATTAAAATATATTTTCATCAGGTATGAATTTTGATCATAATAAAATTATGTCAGTGCAAGACTGACATGTCGTGCCTGACATCCTGCTGGGTCAAACTTGGCCCATCGCCCTCGAGAGATTGTAAAATTAAGTAGCTTCGAGCTGTGTGAAATTGACGCCTCATTACAGCTCAAGAGACCACTCAGTTTGTGGTGCGCGCTAAATAAATGATCGATAGAATCACTAACCGTGTCACAGTAAAGCCATTATGTATGGTCAGAGAGCCACCGTAAAATGAAAAATCGAGGGTCCGTTTCCTTTAATGCTGTCTGCCTAGGATCCTAGTAATATTGAGGTGGCCGAGTGGCATCTCTTCTTTTGCATCTAGTGGACATGTTATTTAATGCCTTTTCAGGAGACAAATCTTCCCTTTTTCCCCCATCAGATTTTGTTTGTCCGTCTGTACCCCTATGTGGACCAATGAGGATGGATATTTTGGCCATGTCTCATGTGTTTGGGATTTGAGGACTATTCACGTACTGTTCCGGATCCACACTGGAAGCATGGCTGAGGTGTTTGATAAGCTATAGATGTAATCGCTGCTTAAAACTTACAAGTCAAGTTTTGAAAAAGTAGTCAGATGGACAGTTTTTGCAAGGCTTTAATATAATTTTAAAGAAAGTGCACCGGGTAAGATAACATGACTCCATTGCCATCATGTGTTTCAATGTTTTCTGAGATCAAACGTGAGTCTTTCAAGTCATGTTAAACCATCACTTTAGAAATAAAAACATGACTTTTTAAACTTCACTTTGCAGGTTAATTGTTATGGTACTCGTGTACGATTCCTTTTAAGCGTAATACCGTTTGCACCGCCTCTTTGCCCTAGTGGCTGTCATAGTTAATAATGAATCATCTGGTTGTTGTTTCTCAATTAAAGGAGTTCTGGGATTTGGTCTTGGAAACACCCACAACACCTGTGTTTGTGATCATTTCCATGTCGTTCTCTCCCTGCTCCGCACCTGTGGCCCTGATTTTCATGTCATGTTGATAGGGATTGCTTCTCTAGATGTCTGTGTCTCACCACTCATGTGTTTGCTTTCCTACGCCATTTTAAGCATACCGTGTCACTCTCTTTCTCAGTGGTTGTGTCTGTGCCTCCAAACACCTGATTCTGTCTCTTCTAGAGCACTGGAGTTTATGGGGCCTATTAGGATGGCGGGCGCACCCTAGCGGTGCTGGGACCGGCTGCCAGTGGTACGGCGGTCCCGCACCGGCGATTAGGATGCCACCGCCACCGTTGCATCCTCTATTCCCAGCTTTGTGGCGGGCGGTGTTCACAGCACCGCCCGCCACAATGCTGGGAATGCCAATGCAGGAAGGGGCCCCCACCCCCCAACATCCAGGGTGCCTGCAAATGGCCCCCAACTGAGGCAACTGCATGCCTTTCCGTGGCGGTGTTGAAAGGCTGCTTCCCGCTGCCATCCTAATATGGATGGCGGTGTCTAGCAGACACTGCCACCATATCAGGCCCCTTTTCCGCCTGGTCACCTGTGTGACCGGCAGACAACCGTCGGACGGTCTTTCCATCCGCCGGGGTTCCCCCCTGCCATACTAATATGGCGGGGAGGAAATGGGTGGCGGGCGGGGTATGATGTAGGGCGGATCGCCACTGCCCGCATGGCGGTGGCGATCCGCCCTACATCATAATAGACCCCTATGTTGTTATCTTCATCTCAGAGGTTGTGTCCCATACACCGGTGTTTGTGCTACCCTGCCACATTGTCTTGTTAGTCTTTTTCTACCTAATATTTCTGTTTGTGGCTTCTTGGACCAGTATTCTCATCGCCCAAGCATTTGTCTCCCTGATTCAGTGTCTGAGTATTTCTCTCTGTGATCTCAATTCAGGATCTCTTTAAGCTCCGGAGCCTGTGTTAATGCCCCCCAAGCCTCTTTATCTGTGTCTCTCTTTTTTAACCTATAGTCTGCGTCCCAAATCACCAGTGTGTGTATGTCCATCAATCTCTACTCCATTGTTTGAGCCTGTTTATAGTTGCTCCTGTTTCAGATTCTCCAGGTTCTAGTAGCTGCATCCGCCTCAGTGTTCAAGTCCGTGTGCCTCTCTCCTTGCTCAGTGTGCATGTCTCTCCCACTCCTAAAGTCCATGCCCACCTGGGAAAGAGTATGTCTTCATCTCTCTACCAAGTTGTCCCTTTCTTTGTTTTTATACATCTGTGCCAATAGTTGTGTCTCTCCCTTTGTCTTTATGACCTTGTCCACTTTTGCAGTGCCCAATGTTTGTGTATTGAAGACTTTGTGCCCATGTCAGTATCTCTATGTTCTAAAATCCTTAACTCTACACCAACTTTGTGCCCATGTCAGTATCTCTATGTTCTAAAATCCTTAACTCTACACCCACGTGTATGAATCCCTGCTACATGGCCCGGTGCTCAGTCAAAATATCGAAGTTTAAATATCGACCTACACTAATATTGAGTTCTAAATATCGTAGGGATGGAATATCGAAGTCAAGAATATTGTTGACCAGAATATCGACTTTAAGGTAAGTAATATTGATTTTTTAAATATCAAAGTATGTATTATCGAAGTAAATAATATAGTTTGCAAAAATATAGTTGTAAATAATATCGATTTTTTTTTAGTGTTATGTATTTTAGAATGTATTTTATATGTATGTTTAACATTTTTAAACATTTTTACATTATTTTTAAATATATGTATTAAATGTTTAGAAAATAGTAATTTTTTTTTTTAAAGTAAATTTTGCGATTTAGTATCAGAGCGGGTTGTGGGTTTATAGGGGAATAGGGTGGGAAATAATTTAAATATAATTAATTAGTTAATATGTGTTTATTTATTTTTATTGTCAATTAATTTATTGTTAATTATTTATAAATTGGTAATTAATTTGTATTAATTGGTTAATTTATAAGTATATTAATTATACATAATGTATTATTAATTTTATGTATTGTTATTGTTAATTAATTTATTGTAAATTAATTATTAATTGGTAAATAATTTTAATTGATTGATTAATTGGTAATTAAATTAATTATGTTATTTTTAATGTGTAGCAGGTTGTGGGTTTATAGGGGAATAGGGTGGGAAGTAATTTAAATATGATTAATTAGTTAATATGTGTTTATTTATTGTTAATTAATTTATTGTTAATTAATTATTGATTGGTAATTAGTTTTAATTAATTGGTTAATTTATCATTATACTAATTAGAAATAATGTATTATTCATTTGTATTTATTGTTATTGTTAATTACTTTATTGCACATTAATTATTAATTGGTAATTAATTTAAATTAATTGATTAATCGGTAAGTACATTAATTATGTTTTTTTGGGGGGGCGTGGCCAAGCGCGGATCGAAGATGGCCACGTAGTGTACTAGCTCCGCTGATTGTCCTTGCCCCATATCTACCCTGAAGACACATCCGTGTCACCCGACGAAAGCTCCTGAGGTCGGAGTGGTGGCGGTTCCCAGCCCACTTACCCCGGTTCGCCGAGCTGGTCAGATGGGGGAGATACCATCCCCGGAGTGTTGAGGCCTGCTGAAAGCCCAAGGGCCGGGACCCATAGTGGCTAGAGGCGCCAGAAGAGAGCTCCGACCTGGCTAACTGCATCGCGTGGTGGCGCTGCCATCTTAAGGTGCCGCTGCGATATTTTGGGAGCGGAGCTGTGGGAAGGCATCCAAGACCCGCGGCGGCAACTATCACCCGAGTTCCGAATCCAGTGATGCGAGACTCTGTAACCAGCAGAGACGATGCAGAGCGCGCCCGCCGAGAGTTGGTTAATGCCGTCGGTGTGCACCTAACATCGAGAGCTTTCCTGCTGCCTGCCCCTCCGGGGCCGAAGTATGCCGCATGCCCGAATCGGGGCTGATATCTGCCGCACGCTTGGGTCGGTGGCAGCCCTGTGGTAACCGTTTATTTTTGCACATCGGGGGCACTGGTGCGTCCCCCCCCCCCCGGGGAGGCATCGGGGGAGAGCGCCGATAGATTCGACTGCACCGCGCGGTGGAGCTACGTTTCCACGGTGCCGCCGAGATCTCCTGAGGCGGAGCTGCGAGGAGGCATCGGAGACCCACGGCAGCGGCAGTGACTGACTATCCAAGCCTGTACTCCGACAAGGCGGGAGGGCGCGAGTTAGCAGAGGAGATACAGAGTGCACCTGCCGTGAATCGGGTTATGGCGGCAGTGCGCTCCTAAAGGTGACACTTTTCCCACTACCCGCCTCATCAGCACGGATATTTGCAATATATCCGGAGCGGCAGGGACCCTGTGGGCCCCGGTTTTGACGCATCTAGGCACTGAGGTGACCACCCCCGGGGGCTCAAGAGGGGCTAAGAGAGAGCTGGTGACCCTCTGCGATTTCCCCTGAGTGCAGGACAGTTTAAAGATGAAGGGGCTGCGGCAAATTTCCCAGGTGGTCAGTGGTGGACACGTTACTGGTTAAAGAGATAAGTATTATTTTTTGGGTCCACGTCTCACTTAAAGGTTGGTCCCCGATATTGCGGCAGCTGCCCAGAACCGAATTAAGGGACCTATCTCCCTGGGGAGAGCAGAACTGGGTTTTAGACCCTTGGGGCCTGCGCTTCAGATATTGGTACCCTGACTGGTTGACCCCATTGGTGAGCGCTGTGGGGGTTGATGCCTCTGCCTACCCCAAAGACCCCAGTCCCTTTGGAAACATACATTGGATACCAAAATGGATCGCGTCAAGGGTTCCGGATCCCGGGGGGCAAAGCTAGTCTAGACTAATAAACTCGACCGGTACACAGTTACCAAGGACACGCAGCGGAACCAGCTGTCCGGAGAGTTTACTCAGGGAAGCCCGGAGGAAGAGGAACAGGAACTATCACTCAAGGATGTTATGGAGGCTATCACTGGAGTCAAAACTTCACTGGAGCATAAAATGGACTCCATGGTGATTGACATCAATCTTATTAGGGCCGACCTAGGGAAGCGCAACGAAAAAGTCAAGCAGGTAGAAATAACGAATTCCAGTCTCGTTGGCGATGTCACACAACTGCAAAGGGAGGTCCGCGAGCTCCAGGACTCTCGCAAATTCGTAGATCTCAAGCTGGACGATTATGAAGGCCGGCTCCGGCGCAATAATCTCCGCATCCTAGGAGTTCCGTAGAAGTCGGAAGGGCAATCCCCGGACCTGTTCGTTGAAGACCTTATTCTTAAACAATTGCAGCCCAAAGGCCTTAGTAAATTTTTTGTTATCGAACGTGCTCACAGGGTCCCGGGCAGCCGTCCCAAACCGGGTGGTCTCCCGCGAGCCCATGCTGGCATGGGTCTTGAATTATCGGGACAGGGATGTTATTCTCCAGAACTTCAGAGCGGGGGCCACCCTTCACTACGAGAATGCTGACATTTCCTTCTTTCCGGACTTCACACAGAGAGTACAGAAGCAAAGGAGGTCCTTCCTTTCTGTGAAGCATGACCTGAGAGAAAGGGGCCTGAAATATTCAATGCTGTTCCCGACACGCCTTCAGGTTGAAGTGGAGGGAAGAGCATGGTTCTTCGACCAGCCTGAAGCAGTGGCAGAGTGGATTGAATATCGAGGAGCAAAGAGCCCAACGGACCGTGGCGCCGGAGAACATACGGACATCCGACCTGCTTGAAATAGAGACTTTGAGGACGGCTGCCTTGAATTGAGTAACCGGGAATCTGCTGTGAGGTGGGCCGGGGTGGGTGGGGTATCTGAGTTTCTTTGCGGGGGCTGGTGATTTTATATATGCCTTAAGTCACTTGTTTACTAGGGGTGCTACACTTGACATGGTTAGGGGCGGGGACACGGAGCACACTATTTCCCCTTCCTTTCTTCTTTTGAATTTCTTTCTAGGGCGACAGGCACTCTGCAAGTTTCCGATAGGCAGTTTTAAGCCCAGAGTGCAGGGCAGCGGGGTGGGAGGTTGTTGGATTGGGGTATTTTGTTTATTTGTTAGTTGCTGCATTTGTTTCATTGGTGCAATGTATGGGTACACCCACAGAACAGTTACTGGAAGTATGCTAGCCGGGGATTTCTGGACCTGCAATTTGCATGACAGGCGTGATGGGGGGTAAGAACGTAAAAATTTTGAGCTGGAATGATAACGGATAAGGGGACAAAATCAAACGAAGTGTGGTTCTCCAATACATTAAGAGGCATTCACCTGACATAGTCCTGCTCCAGGAGACACATTCGGTTGGGAATTTATGTAAGGCAATGCATAGGGGGGTTATAAGTTAATTGCACATTCTGGTTTCACCTCGGGTTCCAGGGGTGTGGGTATCATGACGAGAAACACTTTCCCACTGGCAGTTAGTTCCACATGGGTGGATGATAGAGGCAGATATGTTGGTGTATCTGGGATGTGGGAGGGCCGGCTGATTACCTTTATGTCCGTCTATGTTCCCCCAGGCCTACAGGGTACAGCATTCGCTGACCGCGGCGCGGCACTACTCACCATTCCGGATGGGCTCTTGGTCCTAGGGGGGGACTTTAATGCAGTGGTCTAGGGTACATTGGATAGATATCCCCTGTAGGAAGTGAGACCATCTGCCCATTGGTTGCCAGATTTCCTTGAGGCGATGGGACTGGTCGATGGCTGGAGAGTATATCATCCGGACCAAGTACAGTACACCTTCCACTCAGGGGCGCACAACAGTCTCTCCCGCCTAGACTATTGCCTTGTACCAGCTGCACAAGCCACATATATAAATGAAATTAAACATTTAGCCAGAGGTATCTCTGATCACTCGCCCGTTTGGGTTCACCTGCTCGTAAGTGTGGGTGGAGCGGGAAGGTTGGCCCCAATCAACCCTTGGTACCTTCATAACCCCAAGATCCGTAAAGATCTTATTAAGTCTATCAACGAATATTTTTCCGACAATGTGGGGTCAGTGTCCTCTTCCCAGACCTTGTGGGAAGCATTTAAAACTGTAATTCGGGGTCAAGCCCTGTCGTTGATATCAGGCTCCAAGAGAGACAAACAAAAAGAAGTCCTCGAGCTTGAGGCAGACATATATAGACTTGAGGGGGAACTGGAGTTCGGGGTGATGCCGGAGAAGCTCCATCTGTTGAGTCTGAATCAGCACGACTATAAAGCACTGGTCTTGGACAGGGCCAAGGCCCTGAGTAGAGAGCAGCAGGGTAGGATTTATGATCTGGGAGATAAGGCCGGAAAGCTCATAGCATGGCTGGACAAAAGGGAATGGGCAAGTTGGCTAGTCCCGGAGCTCAAAGTACAGGGAGGCGTCTCAATAACGGAACCGCAGGAAATAGTAGACAGGTTCGCTGACCATTTCCACTCAGTCTACATGGCAGTAACCTCACACACAGAAGCGGACTCTCAGGAGCTACTGCGCGATATAAAGCTTCCCTGTCTCTCCCTTGAAGATCGGGAATATATGGATAGTCCTCTTACAACTGATGAGATTGCACAAGCGATCCGCTCCTTAAATTCTGGGAAAGCTTTGGGCCCGAATGGACTCCCCATTGAGCTCTACCAGCTGAGACCAGATAAACTAGCCCCCTATTTTAAATCTATGTTTGAAGAATCTAGGGAAGCGGGAACGCTGCCCCGGGAACAGAGAATAGCTACCATTGTTACCATTCACAAAGAAGGAAAGGCCAAAACAGACTGTGCCTCATACCGGCCCATTTCTCTTTTGAACGCAGAACCTAAGATTTTGGCCAAGCTTTTAGCTATTCGCTTGGTGAAAGTGATCAGCTGCTTAGTGCACCCAGACCAATCCGGTTTAATGCCCCATAGAAATACAGCCCTAAACCTACGCAGGGTCCACGGTGTTACACGCTCCTCCACTTGCTCTGTATTCACACTTCCCTCCTTCCCCACTACAAGTCCCATAATGCATCAGTAGGGTTCTAGGTTGTGTACCTTCCCTCTTCCACAATTGAAACGAGCTCATTGGCTGTGGAGCTGTTTAAATCCAGGCTCCTCCTTGCGTTCAGTGCTTGGCTTTCGAAGCTCTTGGGAACCTCGACACCTTGCCTCACCTGTATTCGGATTCTTGGACTCCTTCACAAACGTTGGATCGTCGCTGTACTGAATCAACCTCCTGCTGTCCTTGAGGTTGCTCTTCCCTGCGCATATCGTTGCCCCCCCTTCGTCTTCTGGTCGCTAGGATTGCGGCCGCTACAGAGTGTCCTCTTTCTGTTTCTACGGACTTCAGGAACCTTGCCGTAACAACTGCTGGAACCTCGTCAGTTTCACTTCATTTTTCCTTGCTGGGAGCATTACCACTGTCTTTCCTCGTACCCGTTAGTGAACGGGTGAATCTCTGATATTATTTACGGATGGTTCGTGACTGAGCAGTATTCGTCAGCCTATGAGGACCACACTGCTGATGGACTCAGGTGTTTTCTGGTACGTTGCACGCGCGGCGCGCGTGCTGTGTTGACGAGTGTTTTTTGCTGCTCCTTCTTTATTTCCCCAACCTCCAAAACGAATTGTGCCAGCTTGTATTGTTGGGAGTGCTCACCTTGCTCCTGAGTCTCGGGGGTCTTTTGGTGCTTGAGACTTCACTCTCACGGACTGCTGCCTACTTGTGAATTTTACGCTGATTCTTGGGTCTTCAACAAACTTTATCAACCCTTACAAAACTCACAATTCTATCCGTAACTGTGCCCTGCTCATGAGTCCGCCTGGAAGGACACTACCCTGGGATTTGTTTGCTCCGTTTCTTACTTCCCCCCTGCGAATTGTGGAGGTACACAACTCCTTTAGCACATTTCCATACATATAGGGGGAAGGCAAACGAGGGTTCACATAGTCTCGTGCATACATTAACTTTCTGTTTCTCTGTTTTCTTTTTGTTTCCGTTTATTGTTTTGACTTACTGCAGTTCTGGCTACCTCTTATCTGGCTACCCCCCACAGAGAGACATCAACCTCCTTGTCAAGTCCCCAGACGATCCCTTGATGTTCCCAGCTCTTCCCGGGGGTGTCGCTCACTTCTCAGTTTTGGGTAATAGTACTGAGGGTAGTGATACCTTAGGGTAGACTGGTAACCTTATTCTTCGCTCCCGTGGATGCTGGCTATCACCTTCGACTTCTCCAAGTAAGTCTAGTAGCAAGAGTGACACACGGGGTGATAGACAGAGCCCACACCCTTCGAAAGCCAGCTGTGATTGTGTCGTTATATAAGTGCAGTGTTCGACATGGTTGACTATGAAATAATTACTCACAGAATGGGTGAAGCCAGAATAAAGAAATTCACTCTAAATTGGCTCATTTCGTTCTTGAAGGGCAGAACATTTGAAATTGGTGAGAACTCCTGCTACTCTGACATCCTTCCCTTGGAGTGCAGTTTCTCACAAGGCTTGGCCCTCAGCCCCACAAATTTTAACCTATGCATGTGCCCGTTGATAGATATTGTTCAGGAGTTCAGGCTATCAATAGTCTCATTTGCCAAAGACACACAATTGGTCAACTCCCTCGATCCTGGAAAAGGCTCACAGTACCAACAGCTGTCTCCCAGCTTGGAAAAAGTGTCCAAGTGGATGGCGAATTGCTGCATAAAATTTAAAGGGACAAAAACAGACCTGATGGTTCTGGGCAACAGACCTGATCCCCAACCACCTATAGACTGGCCGAAGTTTCGGGGCAATCCACCCTTCCCCTCCTCCCTCTTAAAAAGCCTTGAGAGATGTGGATGTATAAGTCTTTTCCATGGATGCACAGGCAAAACACTTGCGTATCCTTGCTTTGGCATCCTCAGAACACTCCTTAAAATCCTAGATGTTATACTGTGTCCAGAAAAATCATGGTCCAATCCCTTGTTCTTTCCTGGTTGGATCACAGGAACCGCCTATATCTAGGCTCCCCCAAATATGTTATCAAAAGGTTCTAAGTTGTCCAGAATGCAGCAGCAAGGATCCTACAAAAGGTCCAAAATGTGCCTGAGCAAGCAATGCCCTGGCATCTCTGCACTGGCTTCCCATTGAGGCAAGGATACAATTTAAATCTCTGTGTCTGGTGCATAGAGGGCTTAACTCCAAAGGACCCTCTATGATCGGGGCACTTCTGCCCCCTACTTCCCCAGCATGGTACTAAAATCCTCAATGGGTTGACTCCTGGAGGTGCCCGGAATCCAAAAGTCCAGATGGGGCAGTAGGTCCTTCTCAGATCTCATTCCCAAACTCTGGAACACTATGCCTATAGAATTAAGATGCCAAAACAATGAGCCTAAGTTCAGGAAAATGCTAAGGGCATGGCTGTACCCACACTAAACCCCTTCCTTGCTCCATCCCTTGTCCCAGTGCAATGCTATGTCTCAGCCAGTGCTGGGAAGCCCACATGCTTTAAACATCCGCATGGCATAACAACATTTTTAAAATCCCAAACCAATTCATAAAAAAGGTCAATCTAATGATTAAAAAGATACCAACATGACAAAAAATCATTTTGAGTTTAGGAGTTATAAACATGTTGAAAACAATAGCAATTTTGTTTGCTGCTTGTCTCCTTCTGTCTCTGGCTGGTAATAAAGTGAGTTCTGGAAAGGCCTTGTACCAGAGACATCGTTGCTTTTCTGAAAGTCAAAAACCTCCAGTGAAGCAATGTGGGCAGCCATGACCACACGGCTGGGCCCATTGATTTTATGTCCTGCTTAAGTTCCAAATCATGCACCAAAATGCTCCACGGGAAGTACCACTGAATTCATGCCCACTAAGTACTTATTTTACCTTCTCATTTAGAAACTTTTCTGGAGGACAGAATCCATAGAGGGGACAAGCCTTCCAGGCTGTAGCCATGCAAAGTACCATTATGTCAGATATCTTTTTTGTGAAATTCCCAGGAAGCATTGCTTTTTGCAGCACAACTCTCAGAGAGGGACAACTCAGTAAATCTTAACACCTTCCTGCACAAAAACAATCCTTTATGGCTTTTTTTCTCTTTCTATGTGTGCTGCAAAATGCAGTACACATAGAAAGAGGAAATTATGAGGAGAAATAAAGATAATTGTCCTCGTTATGCCTTCCCTGGGAAGGTGTAGCATTTTGTCATATTCCCAGGTCCACCACTCATAAATCTGGGAATGCATCAAAATCCATGGGTTGATGTGTGGGTAACTCAAGGCAACAATTTGCGCTGCCTTGCTTTACTCCAGAATGACCAAGCCATGCAGGGCAATGCAAGGGGGCCTTGTGTGGTTCCGTAAATCTCATTCTAGGTTTTTTTGTCATGCTGCATCCCCTTGTGTGGTGCAGGGTTGACGCCGAATCTTTGATTAATTTGCCCCCAAATTTGTTGACCCTGGGAATAGGTTTCCAGATCCAGAAAGTCAAGGGGGAGCAGGAATCATATTCACCGTTTCTTGCCAAGTCAGACTGAAATAGGCTTGTGTGAAATTCATATAATTTATTTTCATGTAATTAATAGAAATCTCGGCAAAATTATGCATTATTACGTGAAATTCAAATCTGTAATTTTGCTATGTATTTTAGCGCAAAACGCATCCTTATGTCAATGTTTGGTGCAAGGTCGCATTTAACAAAAGCACCATGAGCAACATCCTCTTGCATTCCGATGTACGTGTGTGTTTGCGGTAAATTTTTACAGTGAATGGCATGTTTTGCAGTAAGCTTTTACTGCAAACGGCATATAATTATGTGATGTGGCATAATGTCAAAACTTTAGGATTTTTGCATAACTCAAGCTTTGCAAAATTATGCAGTTGATGCTAGCATAACTTAAATTGTGGCCAGGTTTAGACTAAAATCCTCCAAAAGGCAAACTTCTTGTAGTCATCTCAGAAACAAAAGCGCTATGAATTGAGAGTGGTGGGTGACAAGACTGAGTTAAAGACTCAATTCCTCTGAAAAATCAGGCTCCACAGAATATCTTACTGCTTTTCCTAATAGTGTGCCCATTGCCTCAGATTTAACCTAATATCAATCCCACAAGACTGTGTTCTCCATATTTTGAATGTGCCAAACAGAAGTTACATCTAAAATTGTTTTTCTCCTTCTAATAGCTTCCTAGAGTCTACTCCTTTCAGCCCCATCCACAATCAAAGAGTAGCACGCCATTTTAGTTACCCGTGTATTTCCCTATCTCGCTGTCTATGAAAGGATGCAATGAGGTGGTTCTGTTTTCACGTACAGTTATCAAATCAGAAGGATTGATGCCACACTGTGAGAACTGCCCTTTTGTTAGTGTTAAATATCCTTGAAGGGGAATTTCTGAGACTGAATTCACCAACAGCTAGCTGGGTCTTTCACCGAGCAGAGCTTTAAACATCAAGATTTTGCTTTTGGCAGTTGCTTGTCAAATATTGAAGAAGGCTGTGGGCCCAGGAAGCTTATTTTGGTAGGAACCCTCATATATGCAGCCCATTCACTCCTCTCCTGGACAGAAACTAATTCCTGATGTTTTTTATGGCAGTCCAAACTGATTACTTAAAGTCAGCAATATAATCACCAGATCCAAGGAAATATTGTAGAGTATAAAATAAAAATGAATGCTGACCAATGATTTTTATTTTTATTCACCAAGTATATGCTCCATAAATGGCATTCTTAGAGTTTTCTAAGTCAAAACTATAAAAAAAGCAGGCTGTTTAAACTGTACAGGGCTTCTAAGCTGCTACCACTTCATCAGTGCTGTGACACTTTCTTCCCTTTTACTGTTTTAAACATGTAAATGTTGACAGTTTAAATGTTTTCAATTGACCATTATGGTGATAGGCTTTACTTTCAGGAGGCACTATGATAGCTGAATTTCCACATATAAAATTTACTGATTTTGTGTCAAAAACTGCTTGCCAGTTCAATACTGAGCCATGGCCCACAGTGAGCAGAACTCTCTCAGTGCATAAGCTAAATTTTGCCACCCACCCAAAAAAAGTTCTCCATTTGACGCGCATGTGTTATTTCACTTCTTAGAGGGAGGGTTATGGATCTCTGTTTTATTTTATTTCTTTTTTTTAGATTTTAATAAGTGTATACCTATATGTATTTTTATTTAAAAATAGAACTTGCAATTAATGCACATCTGCAAATGTTCAACTGAAAAATGTATATTCACACTTGGATGCCTGTTGAGTTTTAGATACAAAAATTACAACAGTTTACTCATTCAAAAACATAAACATTGTGCTGAAAGCAAATGTACACATCTACAACTATTTAAGCTTTAGTAAGCAATCTTATCTTTCTTTCAAACCCTCAAAATGTTAATCTGCTCAGATTTTATGCTAGCAGCCATTATTGATATTAGAGAGTCACCCAAAAGGAGACCTATTTTTCAGATTTTTTACTTTTTCAAAAAACAGATATTGTCATGGAACCATACGTTTTTCATCCTTTTACGTATATACAATAATTTTAAATGGAAAAGTTTGAGCCTTTTTTATAACAGAAATTAGACTTCTATTTTGGACATTGAACTTTCAGTGTGAGTCCATTTTGCAACACAATCGCTTCATTATCTTGCATTACTGCTTAAGTATTGCTCATATGTTTTATTGTAGGCATACTTTATTAGTTGGCAGCTTGTGCTGAGTTTCCTTTAATACAGCAGTACTTTTTCCTTTTTACAGCAAGGTCAGTAAATGAATACGGAACTGAGAGATTTGCCCGTGGTTATGTGTCAGAATATCATATACAAAATATCGTCTGCGACAAATATTGTATCCTAAATATCATTTACAAAAATATTGTTTAATTCGACTAAGATTTACTACTATTAACTTTACTATGGTGATATTGTAGTAAATAACATTTAGGAAACAATATTTATGTCAAATGATATTCTGATACCACACCTTGTCAATGAGCTACTGCTTCTTTATGACCACACAAGGCAATAAAATATAGCAGCAAAATTACCACAACACAACACTGAGAAAACAAGAGCCTAGCTGAACAATTCGCTATAACTCTATGCCATAAGAACCAGACAAACAAGACTCCAAATCAATAAAATATAATAAAACAGTGCAATGTTTTGTGATGTTGTGAGTTGTCCCATTTTTTGTCTTGTGTGAGTGTATGTATATGTCGGATTTCTAGAGAACGAACCTAGCTCAAGAGCAGCGGCGTGCTGAACACAGATCATGGCCCTCCAGAAGATGCAATTATTGAGGGGATGTCAGGGGTACACTGTAGGCTTCGGGTAGCAGTCCTTATAGAAGTGTTTCTTTAGATTTGTTTCTGAATTGTAATAAAGTTGGTTCTGATCTAATATCAATGGGAATGCTGCTCCAGATCCTTGGAGCATGAACAGAGATGACTTGCCTTATTTTTTTTCTTCTTATAGTGCTTTGTCTGCAGTCTGGTGATGTCTAGACTCCTGGTATGGCACTGTTCCTTAGACGTGGCTAGAACGTATGCCAGGTAAGTGGGGGGTTTCTTCTTGAGGGCGTTATCAGTGATGCAGCTTCTCTTGAAGATGGTCGGACTGGGATGGGTAGCCAGTGTAAGCATTTCAACACGGGGTGATGTAGTTGAATTCATTTCAGTTCTTGATGTAGGATACCTTTCAAAGGCGCTTGGGTTGTCACAAAGACCACTGTTGTTTGTGTGTTGTTTTATGTTGTGTTGGGATTGTGCTTTTGTTGTGGTTTGTATTTTTCCATGGTCTGTTGATAGTTTGATGTGCTGCTGTATTGTTGTTTTTGGGTGTTGTGTTATCGTGAATTTGTGTTCTGTATTGTGCTGTTGTATTGTTGCAATAGTGCCTTTTAATGTTGGTATTGTGTCAGTGTTTTGGCTGTTTATATGTTTTATTTGCATCGTTATTTTGAATGTAATATATGATTGTCATGTTTTTTGTGTTGCATTGTGCTGTTTAATGTTGAATGTGTGTTTATGTGTGGTACCATAAGATTAGGTTGTATTGTATTTTTGTGTTGGGATTTTGTTTTATTGTGTTGTGTTGCAGTTTGGCTGCATTTTGTTGTGTTGGTGGTGTTGCTGCACGCTTGTATTATTTTAGTTTTGCTTTAATGTGTTCAATTTTCTGGTGTGTGGTACTGTTTTTTGCTGTGATTCAGTTGCTATTCTATTGTTGCTGTGCCATATTTCGTGTACCTTTTTGTGCTGTGTCTTTTTTGTCTTTGCTGTGATGTTATTTTGAGTATTGTAATTGAATTCTGTTGAGTTTTCTAGTTCCTTTGTCATCTGTAACAAATGTTGCTATGTTTCCACACAAATACTGCGCATTTCATTTAACTTCCAATTAAATCAACCTTTTACCACTCTTTCTGTTGTTAACTTACCACAGCTGCAGCTCTGCCACTTTGTATGTTATCAGTCAGTCTCAAACAGTAGCACAGACTTCCTTAAATAGAACGTGCATAGATCCCCTTATGTGAGTATTTCATGATAATTTTTAAAGGCAGACTAATCAGTAATGTGCCTCACTTGAGTTGTGTAGGTCTCTGAGGGGCCGGAGAGGCTCGAGCTGCGGTGCCTCAATCAGTACAGAGCACACGTCTCCTGTGGCTGCTAATTTGGGGTTTTAGTCTTGGTGCTGGTTTCAAACAGCGGCTGCCTGCAGCCGAGAAAGAACCTGTGTTAACCGAGCTCAATACATTCCCACTGTATAAATCTTGATTTGGTGTTCAGTCATACAAGTACGAATATGTATTACAGTGCAGTATGCTACAACAACGAGGTTACATTGGTGGACTTCGAAGCCCCCGGGGGCCACAAAGGACTGCTAGGGGTGAGATGTGGGTGGCAGGAGGAGGCGTAAGATTGGCAAGAACAAACACGGGCCATATGTACGACGAAGTGGCGGAGTGTGTCGTTAGACTCCTGGACTTCACGACCCGCTCTGCCACTTCGGAAATGCACAGCTGCACCATATTTACAAGAATGTGGTGCAGCCTTGCGTTTCCCTCTGCGATGGCGCTACGTTTAACAACCTAGCGCCAACGCAGGCACCCTTGCACCAGAGTGCAAGAGTGTCTGTGTGCAGGGGAGGATTGGTTATGTGTAGGAAGGTGTCCCTTCCTGCACATAAACAATCCTAAAATGCCATTTTGTAACTTTCATGTGTGCTGCTTCATGCAGCACACGATAGTTACAAAATAGCATTTTTTTAAAGGTTTGTTTATGTACAGGGAGGGACACCTTCCTTTACATAAACAAACCATGGCATTTAGCTTTTTCCATGTGTGCTGCACAAGGCAGCACACGTGCAAAATGCAAAAACGAGGAGAAATAATGCATTTCTCATCGTTTCACAACCTTAATACCAGGGTTTGGTGCTGCCTCCTATGTACGCCACCCTTGTATATAGGGGGCAACGTCAAATACAATGGGTGTTGCAGTGGAACGCCCACCACAACACCCATTGCACGCCCCTATCACACTAAACATAACGTGAAAGGTTGCATTATATACAAGGCAGCGTTAAGCCACGTTAAGTGGCTTAACGCTGCCTTGTACATAAGGCAAGGCCCCTATCGGCACAGGAACGTCACAAAAAGTGACGTTCCTGTGGCGATAGGGGCTTGTACATATGCCCCACTATGTCTTCCTTAGCCAATTCACAAATGTCTATGAAAATCACCAGCACTGGATCACAGAAAGCAAGTTGAGAAAGTGCTAATTTAAGGTACAGACTCTGCCATGGTCTTGGGATGACTGGTGTCTCAAACATTTGAAGACCTGGTATGGTGTTACGAGACAACACAATAACGTAATACCAAACAAAATATCACTACAAAAATAACAGACATGCTACAACAAAACAAGCAAAACAGAACATTATATACAACCACAATACAGCCCAATACAATTCAGCACTGTAACACAAAAAACAATGGCATAAAAAACAACAGACACAGAACCAACTCAACAAATGCAACACAGTAACACAGAGCAACAGACAACAACTACAACACAAACACAAAAAAGGCAGCACAAAATAACACTTTCGCACAGCAAAAAGTAACCGTTAAAAACTTAACACAACAACAAAACACCAGAAAACAACAGAACTCAGCAACAAAACAAATACACCAACACAGTGTACCACAAAAACAAAGTAGCATAATTTTACAAAAACACAATGTGCAATAAAGCAATGCAACAGAACAAAAAAAAACATCCAAAACTTAACACCATACCACAACCCAGACACACAAAAAACAACCTGACACAACACAAATGCCATTTTGTGCTTTAGTATATTTTGTGCTGATGTATTTTTGAATTCTAGGGTTGTGTTGGTGTGTTGTATTTTTGACTTGTGGTTTTGTGTTTGTCATCATACCGTCATTGTGTAGTTGTGTTGATGCCTTTGCTGGTGCATCGTATCTGTCAGAAAAGGTGTAGGGCATGCTTACCTCTGCACGCCAGTCCCATGCAATGGGATACTCCAAATTTCCTGCACATGCATTGATTCAAAAGAAGACAGGGATGGAGAGGTGCACCGAGTGTGGGCAGCAGCTGGACAGAGGCCTAGCATCTCAGAGGAACATTGTACTTCAAAAACATAATTGAAGTTGAGAAGGAGTACATGTCCCAAGGAGCAACAAGATTATTATGAGACTTGCAGATGATGGCGGCCATCATGAATAGTTGACGTATAAGTTCCTTGTGAACCATAGCCAGTGCTTAATTTACACAGTGGTTTCCGGTGCTCGGCACCGGCACTTAATTGTCAGCACTGGCACTTATGACATTCTGCACATGGTGGCACTGTCAGTCGAATTCAGGGATAAGGACAAGGGCTGTTTATTAATTCAATACACAATGCAAAATGACTAATACCTACCACCCAGGCCATTCTTTTAATTGCTCCAAGGGCCTGGAATTGTCACACTTTTAAGAGTGTGATGATTAGTAGTGTGTTGATGTTGTCATTGGCAGTTCTGGCAGAGGCAATAGGTGGTGCAAGCTACAGTGGTCTCCTGATGAGAGGCCTGGCACTTATTATTTTTACTAATTAAGCATTGACCATAGCGTCTTTGTTAGGCAATTGTGATGTGAAGTTGCTGCAGCTGAGTATTGCTTTTTAGAAGTTAGAATCCTCTTAAACAATTATTCAGAGAAGATGCTAAAATACATCATCTAATCAGAGAAGTATTCTCGAACCACACTCGAATAAGAATATAGGCTTGCATTTGTTCTTACTTTCTAGGAATCTGTATTACGATTTGAACTTGTATTTTGAACTTTGCTAGTATTCACAGGGAGGCTACCCTTACAATTATAAACTACTATTTTGCACTATGCTATTATTCACAAGGACTAGTCCATCAAGATTACAAACTATATTTTGCATTTGTTTATACCACAGGAAGACATCCAATAAGACTGAGAAATTAACATTTATTTATATTGCTTCTACAAGCACAGGGTGTGGACTCACATATGATATAAATTATAAACTAGTTCTTGTTCTTAGAACATGCATGATATTAAGAAATTGACTAGAATTAGCAATTGATTATTGAAACATGTAGCAAAACCACATGATATTAGAAAATGCATTTTCATAAGTATCAACCATTACATTGATTATCATCAGAATCACAGAAGGCTTCTGCATAAAACTGAAGGTAGCTCTTTTATCAAATAATATATAATAACTACGGGCCTGATTCACGAAGGTAAACTTACACATTTTTGTAATTTTACATTTGTTTTGGAATTCACAATACTGTATTTAAATTCTGAGGTTACTAGTTCAGAGACTCTGCAGTTGACGCGGAGAACTACGAACATAAAATATGCGGCATGCCTAACTTTTTGTGTACTGAGTTTTCTGCCCCGACTGCGGATTTCCAAAGCAAGCGTAAATGTACGTAAACGTATAAGTTTAAATTTGTGAATTGGGCCCTATAAGAGTTGTTCACAGTTACAATACCAAATCCAAAGAAGGGTGGAATATGAAGGCCTTTATAATTTTGTTGCTACGGAATACGATCCTGAAGGGCAAGGAAGAGATACATCTCGAACATGAAATCCAGAGAGCGCACAGAGAGCCTTTCCGTTACAACCCCCAAAGAACCAAACCTAAGAAGATCCTTGTGAACTTTCTCTCATATACCATCAAAGAAGATATAATTAGCAGGGCTTTAAAAAAAGGTCCATATTTGCTAGATGGGTATTCCTTGCTAGTTAGATCGGATCTATGTAAGGCCACAGAACAGAGGCAGTGGGAATTAGGAAGCAAGATGGAGGAGCTCCGGAAGTTGGGAGTGAAGTTCCAGTTAAAATTCCCCGCAATGTTGCGCATTATGTGGAACAATCAAATGTATAATCTTCGGACAGTAGAAGATGTAGAATTGTTAGTCGATAGGATTAAAAAGGGAGATACTGCTAAGTGACGAAATTTGGATTACAGGATAGTTTGCTCTCTTATTCCCAGTCAGTGTAGCTGAAATTCTCCCAATGGTGCGACCATAGGCATTGTTATGCCTAAAAAGAGAGGGTTGGTTAAGGAGAGTGGGTTGGGATGGTGGTGGGGGGTGTGGGCACGGGTGGGGTGTAGTGGGATAAAAAAACAAAAAAAGTCCTCAGAACCTCCTATGCAGGAGAAATTTAATAAAGCAGCAATGAAGCAGGAAGTAGAATATGTCAGGGAGTACCATGGCCAAAATTCTGAGTATTGATATACTTACATGGAACGTGAATAGTCTTAGGTCTAAACCTAGACAGAGAAAAGTGATGGAGTACTTTAAAGATAGACAGGCGCAAATTATGATTTTACGGGAGACACACTGACTAGCAAGTGAAAGCAAGGAGTTGTTCGGTAGGTGTGGATGGGTCCAAAATTTCATCGCTTCTGATCAAGCACAATGTTGTAAGGGAGTCGCAATTCTAATTAGGAGTGGAAGTGGGATCGAGCTTAAGTCATCAAGCATGGATAGCTCTGGTAGATGGGCTTTAGTTCGAATAAAATGGGCGGATAGCGATTTCATAGGTGTTGGGTTTTATGGACCTAATAAGGACGTTCCACAGCATACTAGAATTAGAATTGAGGCTGGCGTATATGTCAGCTCCTGCAATTGTGGAGGGGATTTTAATGTACTGATGGATCCTGTATTGGACCGTTCAACGCGGAGGGAGAGGGCCTCTGTGCCCAGAATGAGGAATGCGTTGAAAAGTATGAGTTCGGATTTGGATTTATTACATGTGTGGAGACATTTGAGAGGAAAGGTGAGAGGGTACACATATCACAGCAAAAAATACCATCACATTTCAAGATTAGATTATTTTTTAGTTGATAGATGTCTTGCAACCAATATTAAAAAAATTGAGCATCTTCCAGCTCATATCTTGGATCATTCAGCTGTAAAAATAACCCTACAAGCTCTAGGACCACAGCGTTGCAAGAGATGGATGCTAAAGCGTGCCCTTCTCTTTGAATGGGGAGTAGAGACAGCTCTGAGAAAAGCTGCAGTGAAATATTTCATTAATAATAAAGATACCCCCTCCCCTGGAATAGTATGGGATATTCGTGGGGTCCTGAAAAGCCTTGCCTGCACAAAAAGCAGAGAAGAAAGGGCAGAATTAATGAACATCGAGAAGGAAGTCGGGATCCTTGAGGAAGCCTTGCATTCCATAAGTGTGAGAGAGGAAAGGGAGAGGTTGGAAAGGAGGTTAGAAGAGGTCCAACAAAAAATTTAAATCAGGTTAGAGTTAAAGTGTAAGGCATGATGGCAAGCAGCGAATGTGAAGGAATTTGAGTATGGAGAGAAAGCGGGGGCATTGCTGGCCTGGAAGGCCAGAGTAGAAAGAACCAGAAATGAGATAATGGAGCTGAGGGGGGTTCAGGGGAGGTGTTTGATAGTTGGGATGCTATGCAGGAACATGTAGTGGCACTTTTTTCACTGCTTTATAAGTACGATATCGCTTTAGACTCCCAAAAGCTGGGAAGTTGGCTTAGTACGCTTGGCCTCCCCGTAATGAACGAGGAAGGGGAAAAAATGATGGAAGCGCCAATTACGCAGGAGAAGATCAGGGGGGCAATTAAACGAGCTAAGAATGGGAAGGCCGCTGGCTTAGATGCTGTCCCCTCAGCAGTATATAAAATGGTAATAGAGGAAGTATTGCCTGTAAGGGAAAGTTTGTTCAATATGGTATATATGGGGGAGACACAGGTTCCAGAATCATGAAGGGAGGCCTCCATAGTCCTGATACTAAAACCAGCCAAGGACCCGGCAAAGGCAGAGTCGTATCGGCCGACATCCCTGCTGAATGCAGACTATAAGATCTTTGTCAGCATTTTAGCAGGAAGGTTGTCCAGAATTGTCCCTCAGCTTATACATGAAGATCAAAAGGGTTTTATCCCTGGGAGGCAGATGCACGAATTGACCCAGCAGGTAATAGGATGTATCGACATAGGTACATCAAGGTCGGTCCCCTTGGCGGTGGTCACACTGGACACCGCCAAAGCTTTTGATTGTGTTTGCTGGGAGTATTTTATGGGCAGTATTGGAGATCATGGGGTTTGGGCCACATTTTACAACTACACTAAAGGCTTTATATCACCGCTCTACAGCTACGATTCTTCTTAATGAGGTTCTCACTAGGAGTTTTTTGATTCTTAGAGCGACGAGACAGGGCTACCCCATCTCCCCTTTATTGTTTGATATATATATCGAACAATTTGCCCAGATGCTTCGCCAGGATGAACAGGTTATAGCTTTCTATACAGGAGCATATGAAAAGAAAATTGCGTTATATGCGGATGACCTTATAATCTATACAGCAGAACCGTCTGTAACAATCCCCAGGGTGGAACTATTAGCAAAAGAATACAGAGCTTTTTCAGGATATTCGGTAAATAAAGAGAAAATCGGGATAATGTGTTGGAATATCCCAGACTGGAAAGAAAGTGTCCAGAGTGAGATCAGGTATCTTGGAATTAATATTATTAACTCATTAGAGGGAATCCCCCAGCATAATCTAGAGAGGGTAGTAAAGGACATCGAGAAATCACTTATTAGATGGAAGAACCTGCCACTGTCATTATATGGAAGAGTAATCTAATCAAAATGGTGTTACTTCCTAAGTTGACATTTCTTTTTAACTGCGTTCCCCTTACTTTCCCTAGGGGCCTGATCGATAAAATACAGGCAAATTGGGAAGTTTTGTCTGGGCAGGTAGGGGAGCACGTATGTCATGGAAGAAATTGTGGCGTAAATTGGCAGTAGGTGGGCTGGCACTTCTGGACCTAAGACTATCTGCTTGGCATTTCAGTTCAAGAATTGCAGAATCCTTTTAGGTACGCCAGGGCCCATGGTGTGGTGTGGGTTGTTAGAGGAGATGGTTAAGGAGTGGGGAAGGAAAGGGTTTCTTTATAAATTTGGGGCAAAACAATTCTTCAAAAAAATTAGACTGAAGACGCTTAAGGCAGCACTTATCCTTTGGGTAGGAATAAGGAACATACTGGAAATGGGGTACTTTTCGGAGGGGGCACCAATATGGGATTTACCAGGTGCGCCAGAAAGCTTGCAAGACCAATTCAGTATTCCACTTATAGGGCGGGAATCGAATTATGGGGGTATCTCTTGGTGATGAAAGAGGTGGTGCCATGGGAAATCTTGATGGCAAAGACAGGAGGGTCCCTCTCAAGGTTTAAATATTTGCAGTTGCTATCCTGGGGGGAGGCAAATAGGAAAGAGATCGGAGGATTTTGGGAGTTTGAAAAGAAATTACAGAATGAGGCCCCGAAAAGGAAGGAAGTTAGTGAATGGTACCGGACCCTGGTGTTCTTTGAAGAGAAGAAGTTGAAAGCACCACATGAGATCTGCGATGGTGCTATTCAGATGACGGAGCCGCAGAGAATGTGGCAAATTTCCTTTAAACTATGGTATAAGGTGGTCAAGCCAGCAAATCTAAAAGGAACCACTTTTTCACAGTTAATAGATTGTATTGGACACCATATAAATTGGCAAAATTCGTAACGGTTGTTGCCCCAAGATGTCCCAGGTGTGATATATTGAGTGTGGATGATCGGCATATGTTTTTGTAATGCCCCATGCTACAGGACTATTGGTCTTCAGTGGAGAAGGCAATAAATGAAATTTTCTGCACCAATATAAAAATAAGCTTAATGTTGATTATGTTAAGGCTGGAGGATCCTCCGATCTCGCCCTTATCGACAAATATGCGGGCCCTACTCTTTTATTGATTCTTCTCGCTAGGAGAGAAATCTGCAAAAACTGGACAGATGCTGTACGACCCCAAGGGTTGGACTGGTTCCAGGCGGTCAAAACTATTAGCAAAATGGACATAGGACTAGAGACCAGTATACATTCCAAGATCTGGGAGGACTTTTTTAATTGGAATGGTATAATAAGAACTTAACCTCATGAGTCCTATGATTACACCTGCGTGGAACTAGCAACCCGGTCACTGGACGGGCTAGTACGCAGGACTATGGCGAGTCCTGCAAATAGTCTGGGGCGGTACAGGTCGGATGTCAGGATTTGCAAACAATGGTGGTATGAGGACAAACAAAATAATTTGAATATAAACTATACCAAATCCAATTATATTGCTGCTCAGGAGAAACATAAGAGTTTCATCTCAGACTAGAAAGAGGTAAATACAAAGTCTCAACAGATGCATCACATATATCAGAAGTCAATTGCCAATGCCAATAGCACAGCTATAATTAAAGTATTCTCTTGTCTTTAGATAGCAACGCTCCTGTAGTACTGATGTAGCTCCGCTGTGCACGCATGCTGTGTGATGATATCCAGCATCTCTAGGCTTTACTTAGAGTTTGGGAAAGGGGTTACTCCATCAAAACATGACATACTCAATCCACTGTATTACAAATGCTATAAGCTACAATGCACTTGTAATACAGGAGACAACTGTGATGGAGTATCCTGTCCACCAAACTCTAAATAAGGCCCACTGTTTCTCTTTCTTTTTCAGTCCCCTTTCCCCGGATCTACTTCTAGCATACATATTATTGTTATTGTAAGGTTGGCCCTGAGTTCATATAATTGTGGAGTCTATCACTGCTAAGCCCAAGTCTGGTGGCTCAGTGGACTAATGCATCCACTGCAGGGTCCTGTGTTCAAACTCATGGCCACTCGTTCAAATCCCAGTGAGTCCACTCAGATTTTCATCTATCTGAGGTCGAATAAATGAGTACCGTTGGGTAACAATAAGCATCTGTCATTCAGCACAATGATTCCTCGGGGTGAACGTGTGCTTTACAAATACACATGTTAAGATATGCTAATGCTTGATCCGGTCTCCAAGGTTAGTACGGCTTGACAGTATTGTGATTTGTTTTGTACATTTGTTATTTTTTATTCTGCTTTATTGTGTTCTTGAGTTATTTTACTGGACTGTATTTTGTTACTTTGGTGTTTTATTTTAATATGTTGTTATGTTGGTGTTATGTTTTGTGGCTAAACTGTACCCCAACTTCAATAAATCTACAAAAATATGTATAAACAATTCCGCTTTCATGATGAGGTGGTAAACTCTTTGCCCCCAGCACTGCCATGCTTACCACCAACATATAATAGCACCTGTAAAAAGAATCTGTGATGCCCCCACCAAAGTGTTTTGAAAGGTGTTTGTTAATATAAGCAACACTTTTCTAAAAATAATATTGTGAATCAAAGTAATCAGGAACCACAAGCCCTGCCAGGGCAAGTTCCTATACCCGTTCCTCCTAAATACAAGCAGAACAGGCCTGCTCAAAAGCGTCCATCACCAACAGGGAAGCCTTGCAGAGCTCTTATGTTTCCCTATATCCTGTATGAGCAGCTCGCCCAGTTGAGTTATTTCTTCACATTCTAGTAGCCCCAAATTTAAAATGGGCTAAACAGCCACATGATGCAAAATACCAAAATCTAAACTCACTTACGTTGTCCCTCATCAGCAACTTCTTAGGTACTCCAATTATACACGTAAAAATGAGATGATCTACAGATTCAATAATTTATACACCCACTTTCTCTGTCCATTTGCAATTTGACTACCCGTAGGTTATCCAGAAAAGTTTAAAGCTAAATAGGGGCTTTTAAATTATACAATACATAGCAAAGTGTGCATCTGTATCTCACAACAGTTTTGTTTCTATGAATAATTTTTTGCTGGAGAAATCTTTTGTATGGTTGCACGTCAATCTGGCAGTAGAAAAACAGATTTGCAAATTAGTGAACAGCGCGCATTTACACTGTGAAGGGACTATCGTTGTGGGGGCACCCTATGTAAGGGAGAATCATCCAACCTGGCAGAAGTATCACTAGGTTCAACCATCTTTCCAATACCCTGTCCACTCTTGACATCACAGACATTACATAGCACTCAGTGTTGCTCCTGATTTCAAATTAACATTCCTTCCCAGTGTCCATCCACATCTTTTTTTATCTATACCACCTCTGCTTTCACATTGATGTGGCACCCTTGCAAAGGATATACGTATTCTGAATCTACTGTTGAGGTCTTCTATTCACCCCCAATCTCACACCATGCACCCTCATTCCAGGAGCAGCCATCTCATGAAAAACACTACAGCTTGTGATTGCTCTTGTCCTTGCTTCCTCTAGTGATGTTAACACCCCTTTCAGCAGGAGGCTTCAGTGTAGGTGCAGGAAGGTAAGATCCAGGTCAGATTTTAAGGCTAACCGTGTACTAGATCTATGAAATCCATTTACACTCATATGGGCAGATTTACAAGCCCCTTGCGCAACTTTTGCGTCATTTTTAACATGGGAAAAGTGACGCAAAAGTGGCGCAAGGGGCTTGTAAATCTGCCCCATAGTTTCTATATTCACTATATGTGGATAGCTTGAAAATCAGACCTGGATGAGGCCTATCATCCTACGATGGGTACCCATGGTATATTGCACCTCCTTCAGCTTATTATGAATCCAGCCTGAGCCTGTGCTTCTGTGACACATGCCGTGTGTCATTTCCATCGCGTTTATCTGGAGTCTCTCAAATCTGGAGCTCCATCGACAGAAATAGAGGTGAGATTGGATGAGTATCAGCGATTCCTCTGCCATCTTTTAACCCCTGAGATTTTGGTGCTCTAGTCATCGATTTTTTAACTCAACTGAGGATTATAACCCCGTGGTTTTAGGCAATCCTATGACGGAGGCCAACTGAAGTGTGACATTTGCCTGCAACTGTTGGAAAGTGTGGAATCTGTCAAACCCTGCTGTGTCTTTAACACTGTATAAAGTTACCTCTACCTTTTTATCAATGTTAAAAGAGTCTTTATCTGATTTATTGTAGGGGTGGGCGGAATTTGCGAAATTCACTTTCGCAAATTATCGCGAAAATGTTAAAAATCTCCGCAAACGCAAGGAAATATCGCGAAGATGCAGAAGTTTTTTCCGCCCGTTCGCAGTATTTTCTGCGTGGTCGCGGCTCGCCAACTTAACCATGCGGTTGTTCGCGGGCGCGGCCATCTTGTTTTCACTTGTCTTGCGGTGCATGATCGCGAGAAGAAAGACGTGATCGCGCGACGAATGACGTTACTGCGGGCGCGAACATCTCGTGGAGAACGTGACCGGACCGGGATATCTTGTCGGCGAACGCGGGGATTCAGGTAAGGCGATCGCGTGCACGCGAGAATGTATTATTTTACAGCGCGAGCAAGCAAAACATTTCCGGTAAAATGCGGATTGCGGTAATTTTGACATTTTCGCCCTCTCCGCGGAACGCGAAAATGTCAAATTATCGCCATTTCCGCGAGCGGAACGGAATTTTAGCCCAGGCCTAATTTATTGCATACATCACATAGTCAAAACATGGGCTCTTTGCTGGTCTGATTAATTTAACTGTGCTTAAAATGAGCACTTATGCCATTGTTGGGACGTGTATAAATGGGTTAATATAAGACATACTTTTATTTATTGATTTTTCTGAAATATATTGTTAAAAAATAAAGTTGATAAAGCAAAAATGCCTAACATTTTGCTGGATTAATGATGCCTGTTTTGTAAAACGCATTATGGAATGGTACCATGCCAGCTTCTTATCACTGCTTGAGTGATGATGAATTGTTATGGCTGGGATCCAACCCTCAGGTGCCAACTCTCCTCCTTACCACCGAGTATCAGGGTCTTTGATTTAGCTGATGGAAGAGAAAATGACAGCCAGTGCATCTTTTTCAAATGGCCGTGCAGGAGCAATTTAGAGTTAGACCCTTATTCATAGTTGATGGGGTTTCCAGATTTAGCTAGTAACTGGAGATACCTGTATTTTGAGATACAAACTATTACCACATGCACTATAACTATCCCCATTTTCCTTAGTAGAAATTTAGCCATTCAGTCTTGCTAAACTTACTAAACTTTTGAAACATAGCCCGTTTACTGGCATGGCTTTACTGCAATCTCAGTACTTACTGCTGATTTGTAGTGAAAGAGTGCTCATTGGGTGTACTCCAATATAATGGGTTGACTGCTGCACCAAATGTGATGGAGAACATGTCTTTTCTGGGATGTATATCCCGATTATTCACATTTATTTTACTTACGTTTTTGTGCTAGAAACTATGAGGCAGATTTATCAAGATCTTTCGCCTATGCAAAGCAGCGCAAAGTCCTGATAAAGTATTTAATTTCCAGACCAAACGTTTTATGTCATAGAAAGTTTCCCTTAAATGAGTACAAATAGCTTGTGGGCTTTTCTGACACTGCCACTTAGGGTTTTGGATGCCAACTCATATCGGCAAAGATTGTCAGACCTGGCGTTGCATCAAAATATAACACCTCAAGGAATCAGAATATGCCACAACCACACGTAGGCACCACATGCACCTTGATCTCATACTCAATAGCATAATGCTACTTTACACTGTGATGGCTGCAGTCCACTAGAGGAATTGCATTACTTATCTATTTGAAGATATATGCTGACCTGATGCCATAGTACGCCCTGATAAAATCATTGGGCTATGCCCTCTTAAAGAGAAACGTGTTGGCTAGAGCAAGATAACTTGTGAACATCGAAATAAAAAAATACTGAATTAGACAAACTAAAAAACAATATTTTACTGTGTTTGCAAGGATAATCTTACACTTTCTTGAAACAGATTTTAAGTAGGAGAAATGTATTTAGTTCTCTATACAGTTCACTCCTTATATTTGTGCTGCACTATATAGCACACCTCCAATGTGTGATGTTGTAAGTAAAAGTATCTTAGCATAGAGTGTTTTTTTACTGTAAGGGTACCCTCCAGTACAAAACCCATGCTAGATAACATTCACACACATGTATTCTATGGTGTAAAGTTGTGTGTGTGGTGCTAGACGGCCTGTTAGTGTACCAGTATATGTAAAGAGAGCAGCAGCAAGCCTTATTTAGTAAATACATCTTTGTGCTGATTTATCCTCCTAGCGCAACACGGTCCAGCAACTATGGTTGACGTGCTGCATTGAGTTATATTTTTGTAAATGTGTCCCTAAGTCTCCTCTAGAAGCTATTGAAGGTGAAGTGCTTTCCGCTACGCCACATGCCTAAAGTCAGGGAAATGTGGACTTGAATGTAAATCAGCCTAAATGTTGAGAGATTTTGAAAGTTCGTAAATGCAGATCCAACATCAGAATTACAAACTAAGCCCGAGTTCCTCATGCAAGTCCATCATGCATTGAACGTGGCTAGAGGCGTGGGTTAATCGGTTGAAGCAATTACGAAAAGGGGAAGGTTCCTGATGACACAACGCGGATCCTGTTTTAATACTCTACGGTAAGAAGAAAATTGAGGGTCTGAGTGTACTGTGTCATTGCAAGGATATTGGTTCTGCTCTTTAAAATCATTTCGTGCAACGGTGTGAGAGGGGATAAGTCTTAATACCTTTTAGAGGATTGAAGAAAAACTGTACTTTGGTATGATAAGAAGGTCACCTTGGAGACCGCAAGCTCTTCCTGATTGCAGAAAAGGGTTCAAGATCCTACATGACATCGGACAGATTTCTATATAAACTGTAGCAGAGGAGATTTTTGGATTAGATTGAGGAAACTTGCAGGATTAATTTGTGACCTGCCTGGCAACACCCAGTTCTTGAGGTGGATTTGGTGCAGATCGGGGTGTACAAAATCTCCCTACTTCCACGGATAGAGTAATTTCACAGTTACACGCACATACACTCATCATACACTTGGGCCCATTTTACTAACATACACTCTAATACTCTACCAGCACTGAACCTGTGGAAAGAAAAACTCCTAAACACCCTGCATCTACACTGAGGTCGATAAGACCTAATTGTAACTGTCCTGAGTCATGATCTAAACAATCTATACAACAATAATCAAAATAGAGTACTCAATAATTGACAAGAAATAACCACCAACACTGTATTTAAAATTATGATACTTTATCTAAAATTAGTCAAAGAAAATCAATCAGAGTAAATCATTTTTCTCATAATTACCTATTCTAGCTAAATGTCAGAATGGGTCAGGACAGGTCTCTCAGTAGAAGTCTCCCGAGTCGCCGTCCTCACAGTATAGATCCTCACCAACGCAGGTTTGGGAAGAAGTGGCCTTAGACCCTCTCTAGGCTAACAATATTTATAATGAATTTAACAAAAGAAAGCAACATAAAATGTTTTAGATATCCGCTGAACCGCTGAGCAGAGCGAGCAGGAAAGGATGTAGCATCGCTACATTTGGAAAATCTCCGCTCAGAAAAATCACAAAAATAAAAAGACGGAACACGGAACTAAAATTTGAAAAAGTATCTTTTCATGTTCATATTTCCTCGGAACCAACATCATGATCTCAGAGTTCATTCATTATGGCTCCTTTGTCCTCCAAGGTTACTCAGATGTATCTGGATGTTCGCCCAGAACTGCTGTCCTCACGGAAAATTTTAACCAGGCGAAGACTGTGGTCAGATGACTCTCGACCATGTTCAGCAAGGCCTTCTCATCACAAATCATTCACTCGAGCCCAGGCTGCAAACGGCAGCCATTTTATTCTAGGCCAAAACGTACCATCTTAATTAAAAGAGACAAAAACAACGTTACCACAGCATAGTGATTAAACAGTGTTAACCCCACTAATACCCCTATGTGTATGTAATTATCTAGCCTTTGCAACACAGAAAAGCATTAATACACGACAATTCAAAAAGCGTTTTGTGCTTTAAAATAAACAGCACTCAGCAACGTTTATTTAATAAAACATGCACATTATTAATAAGCAATACGAAAGCATTCCCACGTGTAGTTTTTCTCTTATTAGTACGTATTGGTTAGTCAAAACATTTACACAAAACAAATAATTAGTAATTATAAATTAATATTTTTTAATTATGACAAATAGACAAACCAGAGCTTAAAAAACCCAATAGATTTTCATCAGAAAACTCTGCTCCAGCAGATTCTCTGAACATTTCTCGGCACCTGACATCTCCAGTTGTTTGACCATGTGACCATGTGGCTCCTTTGCGCAGCCCATTGTGGCCCTGGAAGAGCACGCAGCACGTGACCCAGATGTGACCTGGAAGGATTATTTGGCTTCTGTGCAGAGATGGGACTTCACATGGAGAAGGCTTTACCCTACTGGATTTGCTTGGGTCACTTATGTTCTAAAAGGCACATTTATTCTCAAGCAGTTTCATGTTTCTCCAATGCTTGCAATTGTTGGATTTTGTGAGGCAGAGAGCCCACAGCTAGGTGAGATTGCAAGAGGTATCGCATTAGCGAGAGTTAGAGCTATTGGTATTGTAAATGACAATTGCGGTGCTGAATGAAACTACAAACCCGCTTGCACCTGTGAAGCGTGTACACTGTAAGCGCCAAGAAGAAGAGGTTGGCTCCAACAGGGCAACTCTGCAGTGTGCACTGTGAACTGGAAGGACAATTCCAGTTGAACTGAGCGACAGAAACGCGTGGTTTCGACGTCGCGCCCTGAGGTTGAAGCCGGGCGGTGGAGGACACGTTGATGAAGCGGCGCATTGAATTTGAACGACAGGTTCGTTTGTGAATTTCTGCGCACTGTTGTGTGGGCGTGTTTTTTTTCGAAACCATGCGTTTCTGTCGCTCAGTTCAACTGGAATTGTCCTTCCAGTTCACAGTGCACACTGCAGAGTTGCCCTGTTGGAGCCGACTTCTTCTTCTTGGCGCTTACAGTGTACACGCTTCACAGGTGCAAGCGGGTTTGTAGTTTCATTCAGCACCGCAATTCCACTCTCATTCGAGGATGTTCTCACTCTAGGGATGTCCTCGAAAATCCAGTAGCAGGGAACGCGATGTCAGTCACTGTGTGCTTCTAGTTCATCTGGGGGTTGCTGGTTCGCAAATTCTTCTTGGATTAGTCTGCTTTGTATCCCATCCTCTGTCGCCACTTTTATGACGCGCAGACTTAGATGATGGAAAGAAGTATTTATTATAAGATGGTAGGAACAACCCCCAGATGCATCCTCTGCCGCAACTGCCAACACACTCTGCTCGCTGGCATGCCCACAATTCCATTACCAAGGTTACACTATGGAATGCAGACTCTGTTGCTGTGGCAGCATGCAGGCTGCCAGATGTTAAGATACAACAACAATGTCTTTAGCTATGTATTTTGGTTTAGAGTGGAGTGGCTGTATGTTGTTTGGAGTGTGATTTGAATTGGAATTGTTAGTTGTGGAATTGTGTGGGGTGGATTTGTTAGGTGTCTAGTGTATTTGTGTTGAGAAATTATCTGACAGGGTGAATAGAAAGGGATGGGAGCTGCACAGAATAGATAGAAAGGAAGACAGAGAGGGCTAGGACACTATATGCACGAAGTGGTGAATAAAGTCTAGATAGAGGCGCAGAAAGAGGGTGTGAGAAAAAGAGAAAGAAGGGGAGAGTAGGCCACAGATGCATTAAGAGTGTACACAGAAGAGACCCTAAGAAGCATAGGAGAGCGTGGGTTTGACAGAAGGAAATGTTCAAAAGCCACAGAAAAGAAATTGTCCTTGAAGATCTGAAGTGAACTAATATGAGAGTGGGGCAAGGAAGAGTACACAAGAGAACGAGAGAGAAGTGTGAGAGAGAGAGAGAGGGACAAGAAGAAGGGGCAGCCAGAGGGTGGGGGCGAGAGGTGGACTTTTGCACAGCCTGAGGTGGTACAGGAAGGTAGCATGTGTGAGCGGGCAGTATAGAGAGGAGATACGGAGTGTGAGGGAGTGATCATGAGTTTTAGAGTTCTGAGAGGATAAAATCTCCTATTGAAATCCGAATTTAAAGGTGACTGAAAACAAATTTGGGAGCCCTCCCATAACCTTCAAAGAGTTTGGCTGGGTTTGCACCAAATTTTTTAAACTTTAGGATATCTTCCTATACATTATTCCTGTAAATCTTTCAAAGGACCAGATGGTTGGACAGGTCTGATCCCGCCCACCGCTAAATTAGCACCAATTCCCTTGCGACCTTTTGGGTTGAAGATGTGGGCTTTATTTTTCATGATGGCCTCAAACAGTTTCCTTATTTTATTTTACTTTCAGATGCAATATCTCGTTTTTCTATAACTTAGAGATGTTACTTCTGCAAATAAGCTATGAAAGTGCATTTATTTGCAAACACGAATGAACAAATCAATAGAACGGGATTACCTTTAGTTCTGGCAAAGTTCTACTTTTAACATTCACTGTGGTGAAAGTTTACACTAGAAAACGTCTTCGTCATTGAGATATGTATATAAATAGCCTTCAGAACTGTTCAATCTGCCCTTAGGTTTTCATTACTTACAGCAGGTCGGTTGCTCATTGTTTACAGTGACTGTACCAGCACACTTATAATGCTGCTTCGATCACTTAACCTTCCTTTACAACTCTGAAAACGTGAATCTCTTTTCAAGTGAAGCTGTTGAATCCAGAATAACTGCATTGATCAATAAAGCTCACTGTTCTGTGGATTTTCCTAGTAGGTACAGAAATAAAATACGTAGGCTGCGCTAGTGTGTGCAATTAAGCAAAGACTTTTTAAAACGGAGACAATAAATGTTTTTTTACTGAGAATTTGTATTTCAGCGTTCACTGCCCAGACCTGAGAGGGTACGGTGTGATGGGTTAAATAAAAATTCAAAATCCCTGGCTTTTAACCACTAAGATAACTCAGTGAGCTAAGCACTCATTGATGATATCCGGTATAATCTGCAAGTCAAAAGAGAAACTGCTGAGGAAGCCAATTTAGCTTTTCATGCCTTTCCAACATCAACGAACAGAACCGTTAAATTGTGAAAAAGAAAATCTAGTTTTCATTGCTGAAAGCGGGCCATATTTCCCTTTAAAAGCAGTATGCTCATCTTGGTCCATCCCTTCCTTTAACTTCCATCCCGTTGCCTTCATTCTCCTTTTCGGGGGGGAGGAGGGGATCGAACCTGTGAATGAATACAAAACTGCTGACTTTTAGATCCTCTCGAATTGTATCTCTAGTGTTGATCACTCTACTAGCACCTTTGCTGGGTGCCATTATCTATTGAACTCTTGCCTCATATGTTCATTGCATGACTGCATTACTGTACTCTATCATTATCATGTAAAGCGCTCTGACACCTGCGGTTCTAGCTGTGCTCTGACACCTATGGGTCTAGCTAGCGAAATATAAAACGTATATAAATAAATAAAAAGTCCACACACCTCTCAATAAAAGTGCTATCTTACCAAAGGCCATAGTCATGGCTACTGAAATTATGCAACACTGGGGCTGCATCGTTTTCAGCATAATTATGGTTTTGATACACAATTCATCACGGGCTGCGTCACATTTTAACAAAACATTTTTTCTAGCTCAAACAGATCAAAGGTTACTATGCACTCTGTGACAGATTGCCGAGAAGTGAAAGGCACTTTGCAAAGGTTGACTGGTCACTTTCTGTGGGCCATTTATGTATTTGGGTGGGAAAGTGGTACCAATGAGGTGAAACCTTGCCTAGATTGTGTTAACATGTGTAAAAATTCCAAAATAACAAGATAATATTAACATTGTTCTGCTTCATCGCCACATAATTTGCCTTCTCTTGCCACGTAATTTAGTTAACCATGCAACATAAATTGGTAGTCTCTTGCCACATAATTCCAGTGTCCCTGGCTACAATGTACTTATCCTGCACTCCGAGCCTAAGGAGGCTTTGTGAGCCGGGGGCACAGAGGCAACGTTTTTGAAATGAGTGAAGTAAGAAGCTAAGGCTCTAACACAAGCAGTGTATGTTGAAGTCGTTTTTAACTTCCTTCTGTTTCAGACCTCTGCATGGGTTCTGTAACATCATGGCCCAAAATCCCGTTTCGACAATTTGGTCGGCAAACGTGCCTTATGATTTGTATACAATCTATTAATCATGCACTTCACTGCCAGCAGTGCCTTTTCAGGCATCCATCCATGCGAGGTCGATTACACCGAAGTTTCATTGAATTGTTTTATAGTCGAGTTATGTTATTAAAACTTAAAGATGATGGATCAATGTAAATGCTTTTAGGATTAATTATGTGAGAAATGTTTGTACTTTTATGGATAGTGCATATCCGAATAAAGATCAATGAAACTGAACACCGAAGTTTCATTGATAAAATAGACAGTGTGAGCTTCCAATTTACGGCCATCAAATGCAATTTCCGCCTTGTACTGTATAAAGGGCGTTATAGTTGTCATCAGGCTGGCATCCTTAAACTCATTCCCTCCCAGTAAAATTGGCTAACTGCAATCAAAATGTTAATGGCTATGTGCAAGTTTTGCTAGTTCGGGGCAAGTGGAGGCTGCTAAGTAAACAAGCACCATTGAACTGCTAGGTAGATTGTGCTGATGGTGTAATACAAAAACCCAATGCTCTACACAGGACTCTACAGGTACAGCTGGAGACCGGAGGGGAGGAAGGGTTTCCGCGTTTCCGTTTGTTTACCGAGGGGGAGGGGCCAGCCTCAGCTCGTGTTGGGCTCCTGGCTCCAAGAGGACCTCGAGCTGAGACAGAGCCAGAGCCTTCAAGGGCTCGCCCACCTCTAATGCACAATCTGTGTATTTCAGCTGACGGACAGTGCTCTGTTTGAGAGGAGGCAGACGATAAAGGGGACTCACGGTTCTCTGACGGAGCACTGTCCGCTTGCTATGTTCACCAAAGGTAGGACCGGTATAAAACATAAACAAGAGCCGCCTTCCCACTGCGTGGGTGCTCCTCCTTCTGAAGCAGCTATAGGCAGGCCGCACCAGCGCCTTGTTCAAAGCAGGTGACTTTAATCTTCTATTGATCAATCTAGTCTGCCGCAAGGCAAAGCATGCGCTTTGTAGCTAAAGTTAAGGGGCAGGGCCGGCTTTAGCGCTGGTGGTGCAACAATCACTATTGACACCCCACGTCCCATTACCACCTCTTCGAATTCTCTCCCTACCACCTGCAAAGGTGCCCTTCATCTCTCCTATCATAAGAGGTTGCTAAACACAGCGCCCCCCTGAAGTCACAGCGCCCCCCTCCACAGGTCGGCACCCAGTGCGGCTGCACTAGTCGCACTGCCCTAAAGCCGGCCCTGTTAAGGGGGTAGGGAGTGGGTGCGGGGAAGTGGAGGGTGTCGATGAGTATGACAATTTTAAATGCTTTACTGCACCGAGGCTTTCTGACTGCAGCTAGCAGGGTATTTTGAAATGTTTTACTTGTGCAGGGCATTGTAATGCGTGCGTGCCCGTGTGCGGTGAGTAAACTGGTATTCTGGGGGCTAACGTACAGCGCTAATGATTTAGGAATAAAAGAAATGCACTGCACCATTGTTGACCCGACGCGTAACCCACAGTTGAAAAAAAGCGCGTCTGAAAAAATATATATACGAGAAAGCCAGAAGTGTTGCACTGCTTTTAAGAAAATAGTGCTCACAGAGTAATTAAAACATACCGAGCAAAAACACAAGTAAAAGGTCCAGTCCTCATGGGAGGTTACAAATGCACACAAGGTGGTACCAAGGAAGGACTACTAAACCAATCATGAATCAAAGGCAACCATTTGGAAACAACAGTAATGAGAGCCAGTTGAAAAGCTGGGCGGGGAAATGGGCGGAGCTTCTATTCCATACCTGAATCCACATGCCCCACAGAGCAGCGCATGCGCTGCTCAGGCTTGACCTAAAAAAAATGCTTAGTGATGTACCTTGTATAGAGAGATACGTGAGGTGGTGGCCATACCTTGGAGTCTTTATTCCAGGGAACAAAACATTTAGTTTGGTAGGAGACATGCAGAACTTAAGGACGGAGCATGCAAAAATTACTGAGTCAGAGTCTCAGTGAGTTAGGGAGCATACAGAGAACATAGAGCTCTCAGAGTGGGAGAAGCACACAAATATCATGGCATTAAGGATAATAAAGCACATAGGGGCATATCAACAACAACCGGCGATAATTATCGCTAAGCGCACTTACCGCTAGGATAATTATCGCCGGCTAGCGTGGATTTTTATCGCTGAGATAGCGTGCTATTAGCAACGCTTATCTCAATAGCGATAAAAATCCTCACGCTAAGTGGCTAACGTGAGATTATCGCTGGAAACCCAGCAATAATCTCACGTTAGCTTGTTGATAGGGACAGACAAACTTAGCCATGATATCCACCTTCCATAGGATATCATGGCTAAGTCAGAAAAATACCAGACGTAAAAAAGCAGCGTTAACCGAGGTTAGCGCTGCTTTTTTTGTCTCTAACAGGGTTAGCGATATTCTTGATAATAGGAGAAATGTCGCTTAGCGACATTTCTCCTATTATTTTACTCTGGAACGCCTCCTTTGCATCTCATTAGAGGGGAAGCGTAGAGTAAAAGGGTGCTAACATGCCAATTTGGATGTTAGCACCCTGTTGTTGATAGGGTGCTAGTTTTATCTCTGCTTTTTTGTCTTTTAAAGCCAAAAAAGCAGAGATAAAGCCCTTGTTGATATGCCCCTTAGTGAGGAAGAGAGCATACAGAACTCAGTAAGGTATGGTGTATACAGTGAACTAGGGGGTCATAGACTTCAGTGAGATAGGGAGTGATTTTAAGTGTAAATACACACACACACTTATGCTCATATCTTAGATGCCTTTGCAGTACGAATACATAAATAGAAAGCTTAAGGGCATAAAACTCTTCTGTATCTTGGTTTATCACTTAATCAATGTGAAGTGAGATGCAGAGTGCAATGCTTTTCCCTGATGGGCTGCTGACCAAGGGGTAAGGAGTGGCAGTGGGCAGATGTACTTCTTGTGGCTTCTGACCCTGTATCCCAGTCAAACAAACTCTGACAAAAAGCATTTCTCTTTGCCCTAAAAGTGAGGCATTTGGTGTTGGAATAGCTGGCAAGGGGAATGAGAGCCTTCAATCCCCTGCCCTATCTGCAGGTAGCAAAGTACAAAGTATATGTGCACCAGCAGCATCACTGCAAATGCGGAACTAGGCCTTGCAGTGGCATATCGAAACTTGAGGGGATCCCCATGCAAAAGTACATGGAGGGGGCCCCAGACTCTGGACGCAGTCGGTGGGGCCCGCACGCGAGGGCTGCGGGGACTACTGTTACGCCACTGAGGCTTGTTCTACGTTAGCTGTATCGGAACACAGCGTGACGTGTCAGAAAAAGTTCTGGAAAAGAGTCGCTGCCGGAACCAAAATCTGACCTGTTGCCACTTTATGCTACTAATTTCACCACGTTATCGCTCAAAGTGATGCACACTAGAGGTGGGTGAGCCGCTGAAGGCTTGAGTAAGGCTTGAGCTGGATGTCAGGCTCTGGCTCAGCTCAAAGTTCTCTTGGACCGTAGAGCCCAAAACGAGCTGAGCTTTAATGTGGCTTCAGCCTGCAGCTCATACTCAGAATTCTCCAAGGAGAAGAACCTTTACAGCTGCCTCAGGTTAGGGAGAGGATGTGACCTAATGGCTAGAGCAGTCGACCTTAGCGCTGGTTAACTGGGTTTGAGTATCGGCTCAGACACTCAATATCCTGTGATTCTGGGCAAATCACTTAATCTCCCCGGGCCTAACAAAAACTGAATGTGTCCATCTGTAAGGCAACCGGTGCTCATGTAAAGTGCTCTGATACCTCTGGGTCTAGTTCACGCTATATAAAACTCACACCCCAAAAAATGTAGCTCTCTTATGTAAGCACAGCCTACTAAATCAGAAGCTTTTGCTTTGGTTGAAATATTACATGTATCCCAAAACCCCTAAACTGATGTTTGGAGGAAAATGGTTGAATTTTCAAATACATTTAAAGCTACTATATGAATGATAAATCAAGAGGCTTTGGAGAGACTCATTATTAATATTGTTTTGATGCCTGAGGAATTGCGGCTATGGCTGTCATGTGTTATCCATGTAGAGGCATTGCAAATTAATAAAACCTTTTTAACATTACTGCTGGCAACCCTTCCTGATGCACTGAGGTGCTCAATGCTGTTTTGCATGGAGTGACCACTAATGTTATCTTATCTGACATAGTCACTATTACAACACTAATAATATTAGCAGCTCAGGCTAATTTTCATTGATTATAAGCAGCTCTACTACAGAAAAGGTTGGAGACACTTACTCTAATCTAATGCCCCAATAATTAAAGAAGAAACATTACCTTTGGTGTAAACATGAAAGAGAAGTAGACACTCATCTAGTGGCTGAACTGCGCAATGTAAAATCAGATAACTTTAGATTTTTCCCAGCTTCCCAGCTTAACCAAACTGTGTGTTCTTAGGCAAATATTTTGTTTCATCGTGCTTCCTTTTTCCTTATTGCGTTTGAGAGAGCTTTGATATATGTGAGCTCAGGGTGTGCGCTACACAATCACCTCTTCTGTGTTTGAATTAAGTAGATTATATTGTTACTCTATGTAAGAATCTAGGCTACAGGTGGGCACATGACTACTGACTAGCCTCTAAATTCACCAATGGCATTGTTGTCATTGTAGGGGATGGTGTGGGGACATGAATATTTTTACATTCATGTTTAAAAATTGTCACCTTTATTAAATGCCTCAATGCAGTGATATGATCTGACATACTATGTTGAAACGCTTTTAGTGTTAAAGGAATACACGTTTGTTAAGTCTTTATAATATTTTTTTATGGTGATTGGTGCACAGTTTATGTGCCATACATGTCCTGGGTTCGGCTCATGCATAGGATCTTAGAGCTCAGCTCGGCTCTTCCTGTTAATCTGCTGGCTCGCCCACCTTCAACACACACCTCACATCCGCATCCGAAGAGACATGAAGGCAGGACCAATCTTTGAAGTTTGCGAATCTATTGCTGAGGTCATTATGAGGGCAGAAGAGCTGGTCAGCATTTCAACAAGATTTTTTTTTTTAAATCCAACGAATACTACAAAAATATTGTCAATTCTGCAGATGTTGATATCGTTTTCTTATGCCAGATAAAACATGCATGGGACTGGTAAAGATGTTTAAGAGATGTCTATCGTTTATTAATAAAGCTATGCTTTAAAAGGCTCTGTCCTAAATCGAGGCATTGCTCAATACTCCAGCTTGGAGCTATTGAAACAAAGCAGGTAGGTGTTCTTGTGTAAAGACGTTCATCCCAAATCCCAACAATTGTTCTGGTTTAGGAAGTGGGTGAGCCACTGAAGGCTCAAGCCACGCTGGAGCCAGATGCCTAGTTCTGGCTTAACTCGGGGTTCTCTTGAACCCCTAAACCCAAACCGAGCTGACCTTCCCGGTGGTGCCTGCCATCCACACTCTCACCTCATGCACCGAGAATTTAAGACAAAACATTAACATTTGATTTAAAACAAGAGAGAGAGAAAGACATCCATCTAGTGGCTGAGTTGCACAATGTAAAACCAGAGAGTCCCGGACCCGGAGGCTGAGTCACCTGGCCCCGCTCTCCCTGAACGCCCCGCCCACACCTTGCTAAATTTAAACTGCACCTGGACCTTCTCTTCGTGGGACGCTGCTTGATGCTTCTGGCTGGCGCTGCATCGGTCTGAGGGCTGTTCACACTCACGACTTGCGGAACCCCCTCACCTCCACTTGCCGCTGCTGGTCTCCTGCCTGTCTGGCTGCTTCGTGGGGCTTGTGAGGCTGCAGGGCTGCGAGCGTGAACCGGGACTCATCTTCCCAGGAGTCCCGGACCCGGAGGCTGAGTCACCTGGCCCCGCTCTCCCTGAACGCCCCGCCCACACCTTGTCACAACACACCTCATTGGTCCTTGGGATATAAATACTGGAGAGTGACGCTGCGCGGGAGCGCGCGGGAGCGTCCGGGGCGAAGACCGGGCAAAGAGCGGGCCGTTTGAGGCCGTTCGAGTACGTGAGAGTCCGGTCCGGGCCCCCCCTCTTCGCCTGGATCCAAAGGTATTTGAACTGTCAGTAAAATGTGCACACGGGAAACAAGGAGCAAAACTTCCTCACAAATTGCATCTGGGGCCGTTAAAGGACCTATTGACACTTACTTTGCCAAAGCTGGCTCCCTTTTGTTTGAGGAAATAGAGGTTCTCGAGCGCAGAATCTCACAAGAAATAGACTGGGTAAGAAGGTCCTCATTGGGCCCCATGGCCCATGTTAGAACCCCAGAAAATAGATCTGGTCTTCCAAATAACCATAGTATAGACCCGGCAACATGTCCTATCCCAGCCATTAATTTCACCAATCCCGAGTTTACTACTGAGGCCCCGAGTTACCTTGAGGACATGAGCCTTATGGCCCTACCCACCACGCAAATCCCCCAGCTTACATCTATAGAGAACACTGAGACAGCTAAAGTTGCAGGAACTAACCTAGATAGCAACAGGGGTACCAGGGAAGGGGCTGTTCCTAAAAAGAAGCAGGGCCTCCAAAATAAAGTAGATCATAGGACTAAAACTTCGAAATCTAAGCAAGCCAGAGGCAAAAGGGAGATAGGTGCTTCCTCCGAGCACACTGGGAATACATTAGGACCGCCATCTCCCCTTAGAACGAGTAAGTTAACTTCATTACCACAACCTATTAGCAACGCACCATCAGACACTATTTCAGATGACATTACTTTAGAAGATATAGGCACCTTAGTTAGGTCACTGTTGAGCCCTCTTGAGGCAAGACTGATTAAGATGGAAGCCACACTAGTTAGTATTGAAAAGGCTACCGTGCAACTCGTAGACTCAAGGAAAACTGTCAACAGTGGGACCAAAATATTTAGCGAGGGATCAGGTTCAAAACTTACCAAAGGCAACTTCCCTCCCACACCAACTACTAATAAATCCCCGCAAATTAATCCCAAACCCCCACAACCTGTACCAATTAACGCTCCGGCACCATTGGTTGTAAATAAGGCCCCCACTCCCATTCAACAATCGGCTACTGCTATCCCAAAATCAACCCTCCCGCCGAAAGACAATAATACTCAGCCTCCGGCCAAAGCTAAGAGTGACCCTCCTACTACTGGAGAGAAACCTGACATTACTTCTAAACCTAAATTCATAAACCTCCCCCCAGAAGTAGCACCTTACACTCTGGTTCTGGTGGGGGTCCCTGAATTAAATTCTACTACATCTGAATCCACCATCTCACTAATAAATAAAGTAATCAATTGGCTCTCCGTAAACAGACCGCTACCGAGAGGTACTACTAGCGATATAACCATGGCTAGAAGGGCAACGTGGGTGGGCTACACTAAGAAATCCATCGGTGGCGACTGCATCCTGGTCACCTTCAGAGATCCGAATGCAGCCGCATATATTTGCACCCGTGCTGCTGATGGGGATTTTGCGAGCACCATCCAACCATTACCCCTCTCATTGTTTTACCCCTCAAATTTTTACAACCTGGAGGATCACAGGTGGAGGCATCACCAGGAGCTGTTGGAGGGTTGGGAAAATAGACGGAGGAAGAACAACAACTATCCGTCATACAGGGAAAGACCAACAGAGCAGTTCCCTACTTATGGGGGTGAGGCCGGCTGGGAAACTGTTGCAAGAAGGAGGGGGGGAGGCGGTGGACAGAGGAGGGGAATTCCAGGGCCACATAGAATACACTACCCCGCCCATCTATCTACCCATAACCGCTTTAGTAGCCTTGAGATGGTAGACTGACATGCGGCTGATGAGGGGAGCGCAATTCAAATATCTCACATAAATGGGCTCAAATTTGACCTGGTTGCTGATATTCATCCTTCAGCATTTGGCACAGCTGATCCTGCACATGTCCCAGGTGTCGTGCCCTCCCCTCCCCTCCATGATAATAACCCCAAGGGCACGTCCTTCGTCCCCACAAACCTTCGGCGGCCCCACGAGTGCACCACCACCACTTTGGCTCATATGGGCACGGCCTCCACCCAACCACTAGAAATAATAGTGATTTCATGGAATGTGGCTGGTCTTGCTAGCAAGATAGATTGCACAGAATGGGGTACATATATCAGTTCGAAGGATATAATTCTATTACAAGAAACTTGGGCGCGTGAAGAAATAGCATTTCCAGGTTTTGCCTCCTTCTTCAAAGCAGCTAAATGGGGGGGTAGGGGCAGGCCATCTGGGGGACTAACTACATGGGTAGCCACGGATTTAGGATGCCAAGCTACTTATCTAGAGACCGCTTCTGATGATTTACTGGCTGTCTCACTCGAGTGGCCAGACTCATCGAAGTTGATAGTAATTAATATCTATTCAAGGCCGGTTTCAATGCATAAAGAATCTGGCACAGTGGATGAGCTAGCCAAGCTCCTAGAAGGTATCCCAAGCGAACTGGCTTGCCTGGTAGGAGGCGATTTTAATGCTCAATATGAACCACTGCCGGGGCTACGTGATGGTCCTTCTCTGGAAGAAGACTCATATTGGCTCATACCTGAGACGGTGGCACCTTCCCCACGGGCTTGGACTCCACTAGCCCTACAGATAACCGCCCTCACCCTCAATCTTGGTCTAAGGGCATGCAACGGTCGCACTAAATCAGACACGCCAAGTATCCATACTTTTAATAAACCCGGCAGCGAATCCAGATTGGATTACATAATGGTTAAACTGTTCATGTGGTCAGCAGTAGTGGACTTTAAAGTTACCCCAAGACTAGACAGTGACCACAACTCCCTGGAATTGACCTACTGTCTACCTGGGAGAGACCCAAGAATCAATGGGTTGGTTAAAGATAAAACGGGCCTCCTACTTGAAAATAACCGTAGGAAGGTCAAGTGGGAGAAACTGGCCAGCAACCCAGAACGAATATCCTGCCTATATGAAAGGATAATTCCATTACTGGAGGATGCCTTCCAGCTAGGATCTAGGGTTTTAGACGACGTTATGCGAGGAGAGCTTGCACAAATACATGCAGGCATCCTCACTACCCTAGAGCAGGATCTTTTTTCATCTTCAAGGCAAAGGAATGGCCTTAAACCAAAGACATCTTGGTACAATGCTGCTTGCAGGGAAGCCAAGGCCAACTTGCTACTTGCCATAAAGGAACATCACAACAAAGATGAAATTCGCGCCAGGAGAAGATCCTATAAAATCCTCCTGGAGAATGCAAGGGCAGAATGGGACCACGATTACTGGGAAAATCTCACTAATGCATTAACAACCAGAGATTCCTGTAAATTTTGGCGTGTAGTGGCGAATGGCACGGAGGATTTATCTTCCGCAATAGAGCCCAATATAGCCCCCACGGTATGGCAGACCCATTTTGAAGCCCTGTACGCAGAGGGTGGGGGTGAACAGAACAGAGATGGTCCCACAATTTCATTCTGCCCGATCGGGGTTGCTTTCACTGAAAAAGAAGTGAGGGAAGCCATTAAAGGGTTAGCTGCTGGAAAAGCCCCTGGTCTCGATGGGGTGCCCGGCGACCTGTTTAAGCAGGAACCCGGGATATGGGCACCCTATCTCACACTAATTTTTAATGCCATTGCCGGGGGACTGGAGGTGCCTGATACTTGGAGGGGAGCAGAGGTGGTCCCAATCTTCAAAAAGGGATCCCCCTTGCTCCCCTCCAACTATCGTCCTATCAGTTTAATCGATATATCCCAAAAATTGTTCGGTAGACTGATTTTGAATCGATTGCAGGCCTGGATCGAAGAAATGGAAATCTTGTCCCCTTACCAGGCAGGATTCAGGGAGGGCGTGTCAACCATAGACCAAATCTTCAGGTTAAATCTCCTCTACTGGAGAACAGCCATAATCGAGGGCGGCAGTCTATACACCATCTTTGTAGACTTACGTGCCGCCTTTGATTTGGTTCCCAGAGCGAGGCTATGGAGAGTTATGGAAGAGTTGGACGTACCTACTGACATCCTGACAATCCTGATGAGACTTCACCACAATATTTACGCTCGCGTAAGGTGTGGCAAAGGTGGCAAACTAACCGAAAGGTTCCCCGTTCGCAGAGGCGTGAGACAGGGTTGTGTGCTCGCACCGACCCTGTTCTGCATCTTTGTGAACGGGGTAGTTGCCCACCTAAACAGGATTCACAACTCGGATACTCCAAAATTAACCGGCAGCAGGGTGCCTGCAATTATGTTTGCAGATGACACCCTGCTGCTGTCTAAATCCCCTATGGGGATCCAGCGCATCTTGGATGGTTTTTTAGATTTTTGTAACGATCGGGAACTGGAAATCAACCCTCAAAAAACTAAGTTCATGATTCTGAACCCCAAGCCCCAGAATCGTGCCCCACCCAGGCTCGGCACAACACAATTGGAACGTGTGCACAATATTGAATATTTGGGGATCACGTTAAACGAACATCTATCGTGGACGTCTCATCAGGCCAAAGCGACCATCAAACTGGCACAGTTGGCGGGGGGCACTTTGCGCTTGGCGAACAAATCTTTCTACCGTCCACTGACCCCAATTATTCATATATATAAAACCCAAGCAAGGGCGGGTGTTACATATGGGGGTGAAATCTGGGGTCACACTCATGTCCCAAAGTTACAGTCCACCGAAAACAAATTCCTGAGACAGGTAACTGCCCTTCCTCAAAGCACTCCATTACTCCCCCTTAGATTAGACCTGGGAGTAAGACCAATATCAGAGGAGCTAGGTCTTAAACCCCTAACCTTTTGGAGGCGTTTGTGGTGTAGCTCCGATCTCTTAATTTACAGAGAGGAACTTCAGGAATTCTTACAGCTGCGGAACGCCTTGAGGATTCCGTGGCTGACCTATGTCAAGGGTAGGTTTGAGGATCTGGGCTATCCGGAACTATGGACCGATCCTTCCAAATCCTGTGTAAAGATTTCAAAGAAGGCACTCGCAAGAGCATACTACAATTTGATGCTCACAAGAGCCATCAACGAGAGCCGTGAAGGATCCTTGACCCACTTATTCCTGAAAGCAAAAGACTCCTACTGCCTTGAAAGCACTCTTGATGCGATCTCCCCTCTGCTAACGAGGAAATTATTCTTTCAATGGAGATATGGATGCCTTCCTCTAGCTTTTTTCACAGCGTCTTGGTCTCCATGCTCCACCACAGCAACCTGCCCTGTTTGTGCTCATCCGAAAGAAGACGAAGTTCACGCCGTTTTTTTCTGCAAGGGCTACAAGAGGAGCAGGAAACGCTGGTTAGTCCCGCTACTTAGGAATTTGGGCTTCAGATCCTTCCAACCAGCCTATAGGGTTTTAAAGTCAGACCTTTCTCCCATTGTCGTTTTTGCAGTTGCGAAATTCTTAACTTCTATGTGGTTTACCCGTAGCAGCGTCCTGAAAAGACTTGTATAAATTGACTTATTGTTAGATTTTAGCACAGTATACCATACTTCCTTTTTTCCCTTAATGCATTTTAATGTCTTAATTCATTGGATCACATCATGTTTAATACTTTTTTAATTGTCCATATTTTGCTATGTATCTTTTATGATCTGTGATCGAAATAAAGATTTCTGAAACGAAACGAAAACCAGAGATCAATCCTGACATCCTCTCTAGATTAAATTGTGTGATCCTAGGCAGCATGCCTTCTTTTTCGTTATCACACATGAGAGCCACTCGAAATGCGTGAGTTCAAGGTATGTGCTGTTTGAAAACCTCTGATGATTCGTTAAAAAAGCTATTATGTAGCAGCTCCAAGTACAATAGGAATATAGACAGGGCCTAATTTGAGTGGGTGGTTGCCAGTAGGGGGCACCGAAACTCATTTTTGGGGACTGGCACTTATTGTTTTCTATAAAACATTTCACAAGAGCACAAGAGGGAAAACACACATAGGAGAAAGAAGGGGGAAGCGAGGGATGGACAGTCATCACAAAAGGAGAAAGCAGGAACCTGCAGGAGTGAGATAAAAGGTCAGTGTCGGTCTAGCAGGCGATTAAAGAGGCATGAGGTGGAATCAAGACTATGCAGCCTTGGTATTCGAAGTGACAACAAGTAATAGCGCCCGCCACGGGATTCTGCACTGAGCTTTGGCCACTGGCACTCATTCTTTGACAAATTAAGCACTGAATCTAGGTCACATATAGGGTCACGTGATAACTGACTTACCTCTTAATTCACTAAACAGGCATCGTCATCAGGGCAGTCGGAGGCAGAAATGTTTCTAAGCTCATGTTTATGAACTATCACTTTTAATAAATGCCTCTCAATGAAGTGAAATAATCTGATGTATTAAGGTGAAATGATTCCTCGTGGTTAAGAAATGCACTTTTTTGAATTTTGAAAACTCTGTATCATATTTTATAAGGAATTTTGCATGACTTACATGCCAAACATTTCTGTGACTCAGTTGGTGCATGGCTCTTCCTTGGCTCTCACTTTTTTGTGTTGACTCGCCCACCTGCTAGTTTTTGAGTTGTAATCCTATAACATGCTATTTTGATGAAAGCTCCTTTCTTACTGCACATTGTTGCAGCGGAATATAGATATTTGCAAACATTTTAGGAGGGCCCAAAAAGTTTGGCCTTTGATTTGACTGAGGGTCGAGTTGATGCCAGAAGGGTGGCGGTTGGAGTTGGAGGGGAGATGGGGGTGTTGATGGTAATGTGGGTGTAGGGAAAACAAAGGATATACATCTAGAGGCTGAATTGCACAATGTAAAACCAGAAAACTTGGGAATAATCTCAGCTTCCCCACTTAACCAAATCGTGTGATCCTCTGCAATTCTTTTATTTCACTTTCCCTCGTGTTTCTTCACATCCCATATTATATAAAAGGACCTGAAAATACATAACTTCAGAATATGCGCAGTACATAATTTTCTCCTGTGTTTGATTTAATAAACTATAATGTTGTTTGTGATAAATTGGGTTACTGTTTGAGGGGGGTGAGACCCTTCTCAAGCTGCAACTACAATCTTTGTCAGGGTGACGCACAAGCAAACCCCAAATTAACATGTGCTCAACCCTCAAGGAAACTTGCTACAGAGCGGTCAGGCTAGAAGCAAAATGTAAAGTATTTGTGCAGTACTTCCAACAGTAATATGGTGAAAACACAACACAAGAAAGACCCGACCCCAATTTAAAAGAATAAAGCAGCATTTAATAAATAAATCAAGACCAGAATGACAAACATCCAATCAGTAGAAACAGCGGTATAACATTTTAAAGATTTCAGCAACAATAGTGCCAAAAAGCCCAAAGCACCACCTGTTTATATCTGGTTGCGGGGGACTGGGACAAAGTCACAAGTTCAAAGTGACTGCAATGGAGTGTGGGCTGGCAACAGGGACCCAGTTAGGCCGGCTGAACAAGAGATCCTTAAATTCTGATTGAGGAGCATTGCAATTTTCTGTGTCAAGAATGCGTTGCGTGGCCGAGGTGATGCATCGGTTCTAAGGGGCTGTGAGGCCGCGATGTGGGGTCCTGCATTATCCTGGAGGACCCTGTCGATGAGGACTTGCAATGTGAAATCCAGCATCGAGGATGCGTTGCACAGTTGAGGTGATGAGTCAATTCCGAGGAGCTGTGAAGCTGCGATGTGCCAATATGCGTCGTCGCCAAGGTTGCTGTCAATGAGAGATTTACGCTGCAAGGACCTGCGTCGATGAAGCTTCACACAGCGGTTGTTCTGATGCAGGCTGCGAGGTTGATCAGGAGCTCTGGCGCTGCAAGCACTCTCATCACCAGAGGTGATGAGTCAGTTCTGCTCTGGTATGTACTACGCAGCAGAGGTGATGCATAGGTTCTGCTAAATCTACGGATGGGCTGGCAGAGCAAATTCAGGCCCATTTCAAAGTGTCCAGAACTTGGGTGGAACCGCTTGGCCGGGTAGGATTCACAGATGACAGAGTCCAGGTACTGGGTCAAGGTTGTTGGAGCCTTCTTTCCCTGAGGTTGTCGTCAGGAGGCATACCTTTAGCTCTTGGAGTAATTCAGTGGTCCTGGGCTCAAAACATGCAGGTCCGGTCCTTCTCACCCAGACAAGAGGGCAGCAGGTCAGCACAGCAGGGCAGCAGTCCTTCAGAGCAGCAGTCCAGCAGAGTGGCAGTCCTTTCAGCAGAAAAGCAGTCCTTGTTCCTAGCAAAGTATCCACAGGTGCAAAAGTGTACTGAATAGTTGGTGTCTTGTGTCCAATATTTCTACCTAGGCTTTCCTTTGAAGTGGGAGAAGCTTCTAGAGGGTCCCCTTGAGGTCACAGGCATACTGACTTCTGTGTCCTGGCTCCAGACTAACTACAGTGTGTTTGCAGCCCTATATGGATTCAATTGTAAGTAGGGCTGTGCTCAGCTGCGCCCTGCTATCCTGCCAGTGATGGCCCATCCAGGCACACCTAATCTCTCAATTGTGTGTGGCTGTCTAGGAGGAATTCACAAAACCCAACTGCCAACAACACCCAGCCATGTGAGCCAGAGACAGGCTGCAGGCACTGTATGGCTAAGGCAGGAAAATGCTGACTTTCTAAAAGTGCAAAAAGAACAATAGAAGGACAGAATGCTAAACAATGTCATACATTCAACCCAGTACAGAGATCTGGGACTAAATTAATCGATCCTTTGCTCCCCATTGCATTCTACTTTAGACCCGGTCTGATGCAAATCAGTTTTGACCCTGTTCCTCATGGGAACAGTCCAGCTCGAACTGCCAGGCCCTCTCTGGACTGGAAACAAGCATCCTAGGACCGGTTTCGTGTTTATGTGCTATGATTGAATTTCATTGGTACGGTATTGTTCTTTTCGGAACTACTGTGGGGGAAATCGCAACACTTGTTTAGGCTGCGTCAAATTGTTCACCTCTCACCTTACTGCGTGATATACTATTTTGTAACTTGGAGTGCCGGGATAGTACCCTGTTGATAAGGATGTTTTAGCCACCAGCACCCTATCTTGGGCCTGGTGTTCTTTCGCATCCTAGGTAGTGGGATGCTTTTCTATCCGGATGGGCACCTTTAAATTGTTCTAGCAACTAGGGAATAGATGTGCGACCTAATTCCATTACTACCTTGTCTAAAATTGTTGTAAAGCTGTTGTGGAGGTCTGCACTCTCTTCTTTGCACTGCGTTTGTTACACAGAGCATTCACCGTTTTTTTTCCCCCTTGATCCAGGATACTATAACTTGACATGGCAAACTTTGACGATGAAAGAGACAAAATCTTTCTCGAACTATGTTCCGGGAAAACATTCACACATCCCGAAGAAAAGGCTTCCACTGAGCAGGAGGGCCTTAGATCCAAATTCATTAAGTTAGAGAGATTAAAAAAACAGGAGCTCTCAAGGTGGTGGGATGCCACCACTTTGAAACGATACATCGATATAAGGCAAATTCCCAGAGGTCTCCGAGTCATTATCTTTCCCTCCTTTGAGGACTTGGACCCGGATCTGTTAAAGGAATGGGAAGAACTTATCACCTCATCCTCCTACAAAATGATGGATGTTCTCATCCGTCATGCAGACCGAAAACGGGACAAATTACTAAATGACATTGCCACACTAGAACTGGAGATCAAAAACCTGAATCTTCCAGAGCCCACTGAAAAAAACTATCAGATTTTGAAAGATATTCTCAGTGGTCACCAAAGATATATTAAAGAAAAAAAGATGAGAAAATTCAAACGAGACGAGAATGATTACAAAAATGGCAGAGTATTTACTTTTGCAAAAAAATTTGACGAGGAGCGATCCACTAAAGGCCCTAGAAACATGGCTCCCACTAATGCCCCTAGTGTACCTTCCACTAGCGGATCAGATATTTCTAGTATCTGCAGCGAAATGAGTCATACCACGGAACCGGAATCCGCTGCTCAGGGCACCCACCCGGACCCCACTACAAGCTCTTCTTTTTTAGAGGAGCTGAACCGTTACCGGAAGGGGACGCGGAACACGTACAATCGAGAGAATTCAAAAAAACTAGAAGGGGCAGGAGGTGGAAATGCGGGGAGAGAGGGGGCAACGAATACCAGATCCTCGGCCCGCACTGTAAAGAATTGATGCAGACGATCCACAACCAGCTCAATACGGAGACTGCGGTGGCAGCATCTCCTGATCATGTGCAAATTGTTAATCTGTCAAATCATGAATTAACTAAATGTGAGGAAACAGCTCTTATGAAAGGGTTGAGTTTTTGTCCAACCCATAAACCAGACTTTGTGAATATTCACGTGGATCTTTTCAAATTTGTGAGAAAAATAAAACTTAAGAAATATTTTGAGGAAAACCAGACTCCCACTTCTTGCCCTGACCCGGGGACCACACCTTGTAATAAAACCATTGGTGATATTGTGAATGTACACGTTTTGTCTTCTCTAAATGACGATTCCATCTCTATGTCGAATGTCTTGAGGGATCTGGGCATAGAAATAAATACTAGTTGGGACAGTGGGCTGAGGATTGCCTCACAGTTTATGCCACGTTTACCAGCAGATAACATGATCGACGCATTTCACAGAGCTGTGACAAAAGATCTGCATGCTCTTGAGGACAAGTTAAGACTGAAGAAAAAACATTACAGATATAATTTAACAAAACCAGAATTTCAGTCTCTAAAAAAATTGTCGGCTAACACTCATCTAATAATAAAGGAGGCAGACAAGGGGGGTAACATTGTCCTAATGCAAGAGAGTGACTATGACAAAGAAATTAATAGGCAATTATCAGATCATCAAGCCTATATTAGACTATCAGGAAATCCATTGAGAAACATAAACTCTCTGATTGAGTCCAAACTTACAACATGGCAAGGACAGGGTCTAATTAGTGATGGAGAAGCTAGATACCTTTTCAATTCCACACCGAAAGCTCCTTGCTTTTACGTTTTGCCTAAGGTACATAAACCAGCCACGTTCCCTCCGGGCAGACCGATAGTTTCTGGTCTGGGTTCCCCCACCGAACGTATTTCGGAATACATTGATCATTTCTTACAACCTTTTGTATTGAACCTTCCATCCTATTTGAGAGACACGGGGGACTTGCTAAACAAACTGGAAGATATTGAGTGGTTACCTGACATGTCGTTTGCCACATTAGATGTGTGTGCCTTGTACACCAGCATTCCATGGGAAGCAGGCCTACGGGCCCTGAAGGACATGCTATTCCAGAGGGATGCCACACTTTATGGCCATACACTGATGCTACTAGAAATGACCAAACTAGTCCTGGAAAACAATGTTTTCTTGTATAGAGGGGAATGGTACCAGCAAGCAATGGGAGTAGCCATGGGGTGTAAATTCTCACCTTCTATAGCAAACATTTACATGGGCACGTTCGAAAAACAACATTTGTGGATGAACGGCCCGCCAGAACTTACTGCACACATCATGTATTGGGGACGGTACATTGATGATATTTTTCTTATCTGGACAGGAAGCCAATCTCAATTTATTTCTTTAACAGAGTTTTTGAATGACAATTCGTACAATTTGAAATTCACATCCAACTTTAGTACCACACAGGTAGCCTTCCTAGACATTACTCTTTATGCTAAAGGTAATAAAATCTTGTCTAAACTATACAGAAAGAAAACGGCATGTAACTCTGTCCTACATGCTGACAGTGCTCACCCCATGACACAAATCAATGCCATCCCCCTAGGCGAAATGTTTCGTCTCCGTAGAAACTGCAGTGAGGATGAGGTTTTTGTGCATGAATTACAACTCCTACAGGAACGTTTTATGCGTAGGGGCTATGCACCAAAAGTCCTAGAAACTGCTAGGAATCGAGCACTTTCTACACCTAGAAACTCACTCCTCAAAAAGAGTGGGAGCTTGACAAACAAGAAACACACCAAGACCAAAGAAATAGGTCTCATAACAGACTATCATGTGGAGAGTAGGGCTATTTATAAAATAGTGTCAAAGCACTGGCACCTCTTACTGTGCGATAAATCAATGGAGAAATACTTGACTGGAAAACCTAGGATCATACACAGAAGGAACAGAACGATGAGGGACATACTATGCAATAGCTACCTTCCACCGATGCCCAAGACGCCTTCTTGGCTACCTGCAAAACCAAAAGGTTTCTATAGGTGCACCCATTGTAACATGTGCCCCTTGGCTATAAACGGCATTAAGGAATTCAGATACAACACATGTACGACCTACTACATCAAAGACTTTTTGAACTGTGATTCTAAGTTTGTAGTTTACTGCATAGTTTGCACCTGTGATCAAATCTATATTGGAAGTACTATTCGTGCGCTCAAGGAAAGGATTCAGGAACATATGAGGGCTATTCGGAAAAATGACCAGAGTTACCCTCTGGCGGTGCATTTTAATACCTTGCACTCTGTTGACTCACTACATAATATTAAGTTTCATGGAATCACCCAAGCCTTCAATCACCCCAGAGGGGGTGATCGTACATTAAATCTTAGAAAGCTTGAGGCACAATGGATTATTAGGCTACGGGCCGTAGAACAGGGAATCAACTTTGATAGAGAACTACAAGTGTTTCTCAAAGACTAATATGTCTGGGGTTTGATTGTTTCTGATACTGTTAGTTGTAATAATACCCAGGATGTTGAATGGGAGGATTATGACGCATACTGTGCATATTCATACTCACAGTTTCCTGTTCCGCTTGTACTAACAAATTTTAGATTTCTTTCTTCTCCTTTCCCTTTGCTCACTTAGTCCATACTACTCTCCCTAGCTTGGAAATTTAAGTAGTGGCACTTGTTTCCCGATTACCGCTTACGGGACTATCACCTTTCAAATATGGCGGAAAAATTAGCAGGAAGTGGAGTCCTGCTTACTTTGGACTTGGGAACAGGAAGTCCATCCAAGACGCGGAGTCCGTCTACTCTCTCTAGCTGGGAATTCAAATAGAGGGGACGGGACTGCCGCAGACTGCCTCCACGGACACTGGCTGCACGACTTGCTCAATGACTGATGAGCTTTACTAGTAAGTGGACATAGGATAGTTCGCACGTACTTTTGAAGATGTTAACTATTGTAGAACGGGACGTTTGTCCTCTGTTAATATGTCTTGTAGCATGCCTAACGCGTATTACCGTCTTTAAATGCAGGCACCTACCATAGTGCTTTCTTGGGAGGACGCTCGACAACATGGTTCCCTGTACTTTTGATTAAGTAAGATTATTGGCTGCACGACTTACTTAATGATTGAAGAACCTGACTAGTAAGTGATCACAGGACAGTCCGCGCGTATTTTTGAAGTTGTTAACTAGCTTAGAACGGAAACGTTTGTCCTCTGTTAACATGTCTTACAGCACGCTTAACACCTATTACCGTCTTTAATACAGGCACCTACCATAGTGCTTTCTCGGGAGGACGCACGGCCACATGGTTCCCTTTACCATTGACTAAGTAAGAATATTGGCTTTATTTTCTTTTAGTTAACTGCAACTTTTGTCTACGTACCTTTTATCTCTTGGTATATATTTAGAGTGGCCCCAACCTTTATTTTTGGGTACGGCTTTTGTCAACAACTGTTCTCAGTTCGGAAGTGTGTTTCTATGTCATGCTCTCAGGACTCGGTGACAGTAGGGTCCTTTTGCCTTATAGATTGTTCCTACTTCCTGAAGGGGAATGTAGAAGTACCTTACCTCCGTATACCGCGCATTACCGATACCAGGACCTATGTTGTAAGAACGTGACATTTCCAGCTATCACACGAATTTGATTATATTCAGAACAGAACCTCTGTGGGGGTAAGAAGTGAATTTACTTAATACTTCCGTTCTAAAGGGTCCTGCCAAAGATTTGAGCACATTGAATCTTTATATAATACACCCTATATGATTGTGCACTTTGCTTTTTGTAATGCTGGTAAAATCTTCTCTATGAACCTTTGGCAATCCTTTTTTGTAGGCCCTGGCAAAATTTCTCGTTCTCATTGTTGGTACGCAGACTTCTGCGCGGGAGGGGCGCTGCATACTACTGCCGGCCTCACAACACTGTGATAATTGGTTAGTCCGTTTATAGACATTTAATTGTGCAGAATGGGTATGGATCAGCTGAAGACCGACACTGTGTCTTTATTATACTTTCCTCTCTACTAGGTACCAGCCTGGGCTGTCATAAAAACTTTGCTAGATACGTGAACCAGGGTTCGGATTCTCTGACCCTGGATTTCTGGATTACTTAACAATCCTCCACTGAGGATTACGGATTCAAGGTACAAGGATGCCAGGAATGAGTTGATAATGGCATAAGTGCCAAGAAACGAGTTGATGTCTGGTGTGTAACCAATCCGTCATTCTTACTTGATTATCTCTTACACATCTATTCCAGAATACGGTTAGACTTTCACAACTCATCTTCATCGTTTCGAAATACACCTTGCCCTGAACTGACACGAGACTTAGGACGAATATGGCTTGATACCACCCTGTACTACCAGACATAACTCGACAGAAGGTAAAACTGTAAGAGCCTATGTTTCCTGTCTAAATGGGTTAAAAAACCTTGTTATTTCTTACTTTGGGTTCTAAAGGTTCTATCTACTCAATTCATTGACGATTGTACTTTTTGTTCTTCGTACACACTTTGATTGGTGACATGGTGCTTTGGACCTATTCCTCCTGCTCTTTGGCTAAGCCTGAGTACTGGTCTCTTTTGTGAATACTGCTGTACCAATGCATGCTTGGACATTTCACCACTCTTGGTGGAATGGGTTCTAACGATGGGACTAACGTTGTTTCTTGTAACTTGGAATTATACACATGAGCTCGAACAAAGGAGGGATCGTGTTTAAATGTTTTTCAATTTTACCCTAACAGCCTTGAAGAAGTTACATCGGTAACGAAACACGTGTCGGCTGTTCTGGAACTTTTACTTGGATATATTTTGAATACGTTTATATGTTTCTTTGCCACTTGAAGGATTATGGCACAATACTGAATTTATCCACATTTCTTTGTACTCTGATGTGTAATTGTTTTTGTACTATGTATGCTCACGAACTATGTTTGCATTAACATTTGGAATCTTCAATCACTTGTCAATTAAATCATATATGTGCTATGATTGAATTTCATTGGTACGGTATTGTTCTTTTCGGAACTACTGTGGGGGAAATCGCAACACTTGTTTAGGCTGCGTCAAATTGTTCACCTCTCACCTTACTGCGTGATATACTATTTTGTAACTTGGAGTGCCGGGATAGTACCCTGTTGATAAGTATGTTTTAGCCACCAGCACCCTATCTTGGGCCTGGTGTTCTTTCGCATCCTAGGTAGTGGGATGCTTTTCTATCCGGATGGGCACCTTTAAATTGTTCTAGCAACTAGGGAATAGATGTGCGACCTAATTCCATTACTACCTTGTCTAAAATTGTTGTAAACCGGTTTCGTGGTATCAACCCTCATCATCCAAGGTAGCTTGACTCCAGTGGCAGGGAGAGCACGGGACCTACGTTTGGGCATACCCGTTCCACTCAGAGTGACAAATGCAAAAAGAACAATTGATGGACAGAATGCTGAACAATGTCAACCCAGTACAGAGTTCTGGGCCAAAATCCATTGTTTTTTTGCTCCCCATGCCTTTCCAGCTTAGACCCAGCCTGATGCAAATCAGTCTTGACCCTGTTCCTCATGGGAAAAGTCCAGCCAGAACTGCCAGGCCAGGTCCTCCCTAGACTGAAAACAAGCATGCCAGGACCGGTTTTGGGGGTTTACCACTCATCAGCTAGGCTAGCTTAACACTAGTGCCATGGAAAGCACGGGACCCATGTCTGAATATACCCATCCCACTCGGGGTGACAAATGCTAAAAGAACGATCGAAGGACAGAATGCCCAGACATGGGTCTCTTGCTCACTTTCCCACTGTATTCAAGCTATCCTGGCTGATGAGGGATGTTACCTTAAAACCAGTCCCAGGATTCTTGTTTCCGGTCCAGTGAAGACCTGGCTTGGCAGTTCAGGCTGGACTGTTCCAATGAGGAACAGGGTAAAGACTGATTTGCATATGGCTGGTTTTGAACTGGGGTGGCTAAGTGAGCTAAAGAATGATATTGGATTCAACCCAGATCTGTGACGAGAGGTGAGTGTCTGAAAAGTTACAGCACTCCATCCATCACCTCCTTGTGTTTGCTCAGTTCACCCTAAATTGGCAGGGTACGTCCAGATGTGGGTCCCTTGCTCACTTTGCCATGGGATTCAAGCTAGTCTGGCTGATGAGGGGTGTTACCCCGAAACCAGTCCTAGGATGTTTGTTTCCAGTCCAGGGAAGACCTGGCTTGGCAGGTCGGGCTTGACTGTTCCCATGAGGAACAGGGTCAGAACTGATTTACATATGGCTGGGTCTGAACTGGAGAGGCAAAGCGAGCTAAAGAATGATGATAGATTCAACCCAGATCTGTGACTGGGGGTGAGTGTCTGTAACGTTTTAGTGCTCTGTCCATCATCTGCTTGTGTTTGCTTTGTTCGCCCTAAGTTGGCACGGTATGCCCAGACATGGGTCCCTGGCTCACTTTGCCACTGGATTCAAGCGAGCCTGGCTGATGAGGGGTGTTACCCCGAAAACAGTCCCAGGATGCTCATTTCCAGCTCAGGGAAGACTTGGCTTGGCAGTTCGGGCTGGACTGTTCCCATGAGGAACAGGGTCAAGACTAATTTGCATATGGCTGGGTATGAAGTAGGGTGGTGAAGTGAGCTAAAGAACGATGATAGATTCAACCCAGATCTGTGACTGGTGGTGAATGGCTAAAACGTTTCAGCGTTCCATCCATCATCTCCTTGTGTTTGCTTTATTCACCCTAAGTTGACAGGGTATGCCCAGACGTGGGTCCCTTGCTCACTTTGCTACTGGATTCAAGCTAGCCTGGCTGATGAGGGGGTTACCCCGAAACTGGTCCCAGGATGCTTGTTTCTGGTCCAGGGAAGACCTGGCTTGGCAGTTCCAGCTGGACTGTTCCCACGAAAAACAGGGTGAAGACTGATTTGCATATGGCTTGGTCTGAACCAGAGTTGCAAAGTGAGCTAAAGAACAATGATGGATTCAACCCAGATCTGTGACTGGGGGTGAGTGTCTGAAAAGTTTCAGCGCTCCATCCATCATCTCCTTGTCTTAACATTCTAAAAGTGGTATTTTCAAAATGTTAAATCCAACTTCACAATGAGAGAGGATTTTTAATTACCATTCCAAAGACAACAAACGTGAACTAGTACATGCCCTTATTTGGAAATTAGCACTTGTTAGATGTAATTGGGTAACTCTAATCTCTAATGTTAGCCTATGGGAGGCCTGCTGTACTGAAAACAAATTTAAGAGTTTTTCATTACCAGAACATGTCAAATTTAAAAGTACATGTCTGATGTTTTAAATATACTGTGTCCTGCCTTCTGAGTTGGCCAGGCCCTACCCTAGCTGTGATTTATATGTACTAAAAAGTAAGCTTCAGGCCTGGCAAAAGGTTTTTTGTGCATGGTCGAACTGGTAGTTTAAAAATGCACACAAGGCTGAAGTGGCGGACCTGAGACAAGTTAAAAGTTCTACTTGAGTAGGTGGCACAATTACGGCGGCAGGCCGAATAGTAGCGTTTAATGTACAGGGCCTGGGCACTGGTAGTGCCATTTTACTCGGGAATCACAAGTAAATTAAATATGCCAATTGGATTTAAGCCAATTTACCATGTTTTAAGGGGAGAGCAAACACACTTAAGCACTAGATAGCAGTGGTAAAATGTGCAGAATCTTAAAGCCAGCAAAAACAAAGTCAGCTAAACGGGAGGGTTGAAGGCAAAATGTTCGGGAAAAACATGCCAAGGATGCCATCTCTAAACATTGTTCATATTCAAATAGGAACCCAAGCAACCCAATGAACCAATGAGTAAACATGACAACTGACTTACTTCTTAGTTCACTACTAGCATGTTGTTAGGGCTGGGGAAACATAAATGTTTCTAAATTCATGTTTGAAAACTCACTTTAAAAAAAAAATACTTCTCAATGCACTGATATGGTCTGACGTATGCACTAAAGCAAAATTGATTTTGCATGTTAAAGAAATGCACTTTTGGAATTTTGAAGACTTTAACCCCTTCCATGCTCATGACGGAACGGTTCCGTCATGAGCCACGGTTGAGCTGTGCTCATGACGGAACCGTTCCGTCATCGGCCCGCCCGCGCACGAACCCTTCAGCACCGCGGCGGAATTCGCCCAGCGCTGAAGGGGTTAATATATTTTTACACTTTTGCTGGAAGATAACTTTGAAAATGTAGGTGTTCTTAAATTGGCGCAAGACAACCTAGTTATTTTTGTTCACTGCGGTTAATCTTTAAATAACTGCTTGCATGTTTATTTAACATATGTTTAATGTTAGTGCTGAGTTGAGCAAACAGTAGTCCAGTACTGCAGTCGACCAAGGGACCAGATCTAAAGGTCAGAAGGGCTGAATACAACGCTTGAGCAGTCGTTCATTTCCCCATTCTCGTTCCAAGAAATTCTATCTTTCACGCATAAGCCCCAATCTGTGTCCACTCCTGTAATTAAACATACATCTAAGATTTTACCATCTCTCACTTCCTTGGCCCCTCCTGATTGGCCTTCCTTCCTCAACCTTACCATATGGCATAATGTCTATATTTTAATCAATAACAAACCTATATTTTGGAAATCTTGGAGACAACGGAATTTGATTTGGGTGCATCAATTATATATCCATGATACGATCATGCCCTTTGCACTTGCGAGTAGCTCCTTTGACCTGCCTACATCTTTCTGCACTAAATATTCCCTCCTGACTACGGCTATTCAAACTGCTCGCATGCAATGCACGGCTTCCCGCACCTCTACTCCTTCTGCGCTTGTCCATGCAAATAAAATCCGGTCTCTTCTTCTTCATAGCTCCAGAGCTTCTGCTATATACAAATTTTTACATAACTCACCCATTCTAAGAGAGAAAGCAAAGTAGAAGTAGCCTGGGAAAAAGATCTCGAACTCTCTTGGCCTGTGGAATTTTGGGACAAAATCTGGCTTAAGCTTAGGAAATCGTCTAGGGCTGCAAGCACTATACAATCACTTTTTTTTATATATATTAGGCTCCTGCTCTCTCCACTTACTCTCAGCACAAGACACGCTGGCCTTTCAGATGAATGTTGGACTTGTTCCTCACTGCATGCTGATCTACATCACCTGCTCTTCGCATGTAAGTTTGTTCATGATTTCTGGGAAAAAGAATGGTCTCAAATTAATTTGATTTTTAAGTCTTCCCATCACTTTTCCATTTCACGTGTTTTCTTGGGGAGTTTGTCTCCTCTTTGGGAAAGTTGCACTTCTAACGTAAAGATAATAGATTTACTGCTAGCTGTTGCTTTTCAACAAATAACTAAGAATTGGAAGGATTTTACTAAAATATCATACCAAGCATGGTGGTATGCTGTTTGCCACAACCATAGATTAGATACAACATATGTGTACCCGATGCGCATGGCATCCAAGCGCTTAGATTTATGGACGCCTGTCACACTCTTTATCGATACTAGTGCCCGATGATCTCTGTCTCTGACTCCTTTCCAGCAGGAAGTGTCTAAACCTCCATGACTTCCTTCATGTTGATAATGTATAGTATAGTTATATACAATTTATGATTGATGTATTAGCGCTAAACACAATTATCCTTTTTTTTTTTTACACCGATTTTACTGTGTTGTTGATATTTGACTATTTTATGCTTATTGGACTTACATACACACCATCTATGCTTTATCAGGATTGCATTATCCCATTGTTTGTAATATCTTTACTTCTATTAACATTGTATTTATTGCTTTAATGTATTCTTCTATTTCAATAAACCTATTTTTGAACTTAAAGAAGGGCTGAATACAGCCCCCTGGTCATACGTTGAGTATCACAATAAAATACCATGGTGATGGCATACCCGCCAACTAGAAAAACAATCTCACCATGTGAGTAGAGGAGTGGGGCTTGGAGGGGGCGGTGTCTAGTGCTGAGAAGTACCTGCAACGCATTTTTTCCCCGCCCCTCCCTCAAACTCTCTCAAACCCCCCCCCAAAAAGGAAATAAGCTTTCTGAGGCTGGTGCTGATGCCCTGGGATATTTTCACACCCCTTAATGGATATCCGCAGTCCATACCCTCTGAAAACAAGCTGGAAATCTACTATGTACAGTAATTTTTTCAGCTCATGTCCCTACCACCGTGCGAAATTTGCTCTTCACTGGGTGGCCCTGTGAAGGGAGCCTGTGTGTGTCACATGATGGCACACGTGAGTTGGCAGGTCTGTGAAGGTCGGCGAGTGAGATGGTCCTTTTGCGTCTAATGTTATCAACAAAATGGGGGGCATATCACCAACAACCGGCGATAATTATCGCTAAGTGCACTTAGCGCTAAGATAATTATCGCCGGCTATCGCTGAGATAGTGCGCTATCAGCGACGCTTATCTCAAAAGCGATAGAAATACAAGCGATAGCTACATATTGTGCGATTATCGCTGGAAATCCAGCGATAATCGTACAACGATTGGCGAAACGTTGGTGATAGGGGAGGGCAGACTTAACCATTATATCCACCTTCCATTGGATATAATGGCTAAGTCAGATTAAAAGCAGGCGTAAGAAAAGTAGCGATAAGCGCGGTTAGCGCTACTTTTCTTATCGCCATGCCAGTTAGCGGGAGGTTTGATAATAGGAGAAATGACGGTTAGCGAAATTTCTCCCGTTATTTGGGGTAGGAACGCCCACTTTGCATCTCATTAGAGATGCACAGCTGGGCGTTCAGGGAAAGGGTGAAAATGCATGGAAACACGCACTAACTAATGCTGATAGGGCGTTAAGATTATCGCCGCTTTAGCGGCAAAAAGGGCCGCTAAAGCGGCGATAATGCCCTTTATGATATGCCCCTGGGTGTCTGTCTTTCAAAAAAGTAGCGCAATCACCATCACTCTCTTGTCTCCCAACCATGGCACTGGGCGCGCACGCGGAACGCCACTGGATTCGTTTCAATCATGAAGTTTGAACCTCGTCGGAATCTTTAACTCTAAGCGCTTGGCACCAAGACCCAATTAAACATTTTCTTTCGGCTTTTAACGTCTCGTATTGTGGTGCTTAATGTTCACTGATTGTGTGAACCTGTGCACAAGGGGGTTATCTTTGTGCAGGGAGGTGAACGTGCCTGTGAGCGCGTGAGGTGGACCCTTACTGGCACCCTTCCTGTGAGCTATAAAGGCGGGCACTCTCTGGCTGCTCTTTTCATTCAGCGTGGCAGTCTGGCAAGCTGGCACGCGCACACGCAGACACACTATTAATATCATAATAACACTACACTAATTGCATTATATGGCTGGCGACGCCGGATCAGAGCGCTGACACACATCAGTATTAGCGAGCAGCTCCCTGGCGGGCGCCTCGCGCTGCCCGCGCCAGAAGATTGCATTGCTCCATTATGCGCCTATCAGCCCCCTTCGCACAGGTTATTCCCGGTGTGTGCGCTGAAGCAATAAATTAAACTGTAGTGCTTTCATCATTATGAAGTTAGGTGATATTTTAGAGGGAATCCGAGGGAGGGGAAGTGAACTCTCCTGGGTAAGGGGGTGGGGCGCTATAAACCACCCTTCCCTTTGGCAGGCAGCTCTTATTTATGAGAGAATCTCATAAACCCCACTGTGATTTAGTCGCAACTTTTTTTTTTTTTACTACCGCGGAGATTATGCTCGTGTCACGCGCAGAACAATGCCGTAAAACTGGCAGCGAAAGGTACCCCTTCCTCATAGGGCGCAGCAGTGCGTGGAACCAGGTATTTATGCCATGCTGTGCCTTTTTTTCCCTCTCCTGATGTGGCCCGGAGGTTATATTGTCGGGTCTGAATCTACGAGACCGGAGTCAAAATTCTGGCTGTATTCCTCCACGTCACCAAATGGTGCTTTTATAGGCGAATCAATGTATTTGTGTTTATGTTATTGGCTTATGTTTCAGAACTGGAAGCACTTGAAACAGGTTACACCTCTATTGTTATGTGTATTTTTAAAGCTCACTATCACCCGTTTGGGTGTCTTGGCGCTGAAGCAGGTGTGATTTCAGTCTGGCCTAGGGCTGGCACCCATGAAGAGCCAGGCCTTCAGCTTCTTGGGAAACTCCTCAATTAAAACAAGCATTGGCATTGCCAATAGGTCTCGCTTTTGGGACCTTATAAGTATTTAGTTATGCAGCACAATATCGTTGGTGCAACAACATCAACTGTTGCATGGCTAAACACCTATAAGGTACAAGGTTTAGCCATTCAACAGCTGATGGTGTGGCGCAAAAGATATTGTGCTGCAAAACTAAATACTTATAAAGTCCAAAAAAGCGAGACCTATTGGCTATGCCAATGCTTGTTACAATTATGGGCACGTCGTGCCCATCAGACCCCTCCCTCCCCACACACACACACACACTTGGACTACTGATGTGCGCAGACTCGGGTGGCTTCGGCACCCTCCACAAAGGACGGTTGTCGAGCCCGCGCTGGGTGGGCACCAGACTTGTTTACACAGACATGAGAGCAGCAGGACCCTCGTGCACACATCTAGAGGAGCGGCGCTCAGTGGTGCACGCTTGGTCACCATCACCCTTTAGATACACTCGTAGCAGGGGCGCAACTAGAGCCAAATTTCGAGGGGGCTAAGAAAAAATTTCGGGTGGGGGGCTGACTCTTCCAGCAGTAGTTAGGAGTGGAGATGCAGGGGCTCTGAGAAGGGGGGAAAAACAGCAAAGCCTCATTCACAAGCAAATGGTCTTTTAAAGACTTGTGAACTACTCGGGTGCCCAGGAAGCCGTCTCAGCCTGGGTTGCCACACACGACGTGAGGGGAGTGGGGCTGAAGCCCTTTGATCCCAATGTGCGTTGCGCGCCTGGCTCGAAGTCATCTGCACTGTCCCTTACTGTTCGTACCCACCCACACCCCTATTTAGACATGTTAACGGGCAATATGTTTCTTATGTGCATACTCGTCTACACCCCTCCGGAGGAAGAGCCTCGAAAGCCCCTTGTGGTTTTGAAATGAATCGTTTAAAATACTGGAAGCACTGCTTCGGATGGTTTTCATTTTTTCCGAGTTTTTTTTGCTGTTGAAGTTTTATATAGCGCGAACGCGACCCGAAGGTATAACAGCGCTTTACATGGGCACCAGTTGCATTACAGACCCATTCATTTTGAGGCGCGGTGATATTAAATGATTTGTTTAGTTATGATTTGGCTTTCGTTAAGTTTCTTGGGGAAGAGGATGTGGTCCGTCGGCTAAACTGCCGACTTTGGTGCTGGAAACTCAGCCTGGGTTGCCACACACGACGTGAGGGGAGTGGGGCTGAAGCCCTTTGATCCCAATGTGCGTTGCACGCCTGACTCGAAGTCATCTGCACTGTCCCTTACTGTTCGTACCCACCCACACCCCTATTTAGACACGTTAACGGGCAATATGTTTCTTATGTGCACACTCGTCTACACCCCTCCAGAGGAAGAGCCTGGAAAGCCCCTCGTGGTTTCGAAATGAATCGTTTAAAATACTGGAAGCACTGCTTCGGATGGTTTTCATTTTTTCCGAGTTTTTTTGCTGTTGAAGTTTTATGTAGCGCAAACGCGACCCGAAGGTATAACAGCGCTTTACATGGGCACCAGTTGCATTACAGACCCATTCATTTTGAGGCGCAGTGATATTAAATGATTTGCTTAGTTATGATTTGCGTTTCGCGGCGCAAAAGTGAAAGCAAATTTGGCGTGTCTGCTCGCGGCGCGAAAGTGAAAGCAAATTTGGCGGGCGCATTTGGCAGGGGCGGGGGAGCGCATTCCAGGCGGGGGAGCGGACCCTTTGAAGTGCTCCCAAAAAGCGGAGTGCATGGCGGCACCAAGCGCATGATTGTGCGCGTGCTAGCAATGCAATCCGCTTTTTGGGAGCACTTTGAAATGCCCTTTTACAATATTCCCCCTTGGCAATCGCTTACGCGATAGCAAGGCGAGACCTAAAAACTGCTCCGATGCTTTGATGGTGTGTGTGAGGAGCTTGAAATGGGGCACTTTACGCCGGCCCTACAAAAATTAACAATGTGCATAACCGCCATATATTTGAGGTTTTTTTATTCTGTCACGCAATCAGATGACTGCTTCTGATTACTTGAGTTTGGGTAGGGGACAGCATAGAGATGGAACAGAGAATGCGCACTTTTCGAAGTCTATGATAGCTAGACAGAGGATGAGAGGGGACAGATGGACTCTTTTGATCTTTAAACGGTCATTTTCGAGACAGAAATACAACTACAGACTGTTGTAGAGGAAGGACCATTGAAAGCCATCCATCTGCCTCCAAAACCATGCATTTTGGCCTACAGACGCCAAGCAGATTTTGGGTTGTCAACCCTGAGACGGCAGTGGGAGAGCTCTAGGGCCTTCAGTGTGCACTCAGTCGTAGGATGCTTTATGGGTCTAGATATTGAGATAAATATATCTTTGACTGGAAGCCATTGGAGAGTTCTCATGCCTTGGATCAGATCTCTTTTAGGACAAGGCTTGAGGCATGATTGCAGGTCACATGGAGGTTAGTGGTTTTATGTTCTTTCAAGCAGTCCTTGCTGCTGTAGCCTTCCACTGTCTCAGAGCTGTAAGGAATGTTACTGCAGCCAACATACTTGTCCTCCTGTTTAGTGCATTGGCAGGCAGCCAAGTGCGGATGCAGTTGCAGTTGTCAAAAAATGTCCTGATGTTTACCTGGTGCTAGCACAAGCCTTTGGGTGTTAATTGCAAGAGGAGGATCAAACACGTCACCCTCACATCCTTGGTGTACATTTCACTTCAGAGCCTTGATTATTAGCAGCATGAAGGAGAGGTCTACATCCAAGCTTGCAGATGTGATGTTCAGAAACCAGGGAGCAAGACCCTGGCTTTCATGCAAGGGGTAGGGAGCATGTATCTAGGCCCCACAAAGAGGACCTCCATTTTGGAAATACTCAAACATGAGTGATTGGTTTCCATCCAGTGCCCAGTGAGTAATGCACAATTGTTGGCCGATCATTGACACCTTCCTGGAGTTCAAGCAGATCTCTTTCCTCCGGATGAAAGTGCCAACAGGGCCATGTGGGTCTTGAAATGTTGGCAAGAAAGTTGATGCGCTCAGTATCCAGAAAGTTATTTTGATGCCCAAGGACATGTTGGAACCCAGTTCAACTGGAAGACAAAGATTGCATTTTTATGCCATCTAGTACTGTGTCTTTTTTTCAGAACGAAAAGTAAAGAGCAGTGTTCAGTGTGTGTCGGGTCTACAAGAGCTTCCTTGGCAGATTTGGGGTGATAAAACGCTTGTGTGAAGTAAGTGTGATGGCCCTGGAAGCTTGCCCTTGTTTTCCAAATGCTCGATTTTACACTATATTTAGTAACTTTGGGATTTACCAGTTTGTGCTTTGACATGGGATTATGATTTACAGTGGCGTACCTAGGGGGGGGCGGGGGGGGCGGACCGCCCCAGGCGGCACTATTTTTAGGGCGGCGGCGGTCACTGGTGGCCCGTCGCGGCGGCCTTTATAATTTATTTGGGGAGTGGGGACACTCTCTGTCTGACACTTTACAGTAGTGTCAGGTCTCAGTCAGTGTCCCGAGTCCCCAAATAAATTATAAAGGCCTCCGCAACAGGCCACCAGTCAATCAGACTACGGCCCCGGGCCCAGGCCAGACGTCACCAGATCAAGAACAGACAGGCGGGAGACTACCGATGTTAAGGCTAGTCTCCCGCCTCCCGATTCCTGCAAGCAAGATTCCTCGGGGTTTCAGCTGACAGGGCTTGTATCGTAACGTGCTAATTCTTCCACCAATAGTCAGAGTGGCAATGCAGGGGCTCTCGAAGGGGTGAAAAACCAACAAAGCCTCATTAACCATCGAATGGTCTTTTAAAGACCTGTGAAGTACTGGGGGCGGCTGTGTGTGAGTTCACAGGAAGCTGTCTCAGCGAGTCAGCTCCGGGCTGACACACAGGGGGGTGGGGGCAGTGGTGTATGCACTGCCAGCAACCTGTCAGGCCAGTGAGTGCACAACACTTGTATCACGGTCAACCTCTCTCTGCCTGCCATTACGCTCCATGCTTTTGAAAGGTAAGAGAAAAACGTGCATCTGCGTTTCAAATGCCCGATCCTGCAGCAGCACACTTCCAAAGCCCACACGTGACAGTAACCTGATTCAAGGCCCCATTCTCCCGATTTATTTTTTTAAAACTCCCACTTTGCTCTTATGAACACCCATTCCCTATTATGCTACTGACACCTTTTGGCGGCCGCCTCGGACACTATACGCCGAGGATCACAGCTGCGCATTTAGTATCAAATTGGCGCCCTCTGCTAGAGTGGGACCCGAACGCTGGCGCCAGTCTATCAGGTCACGTGAACAGACTCGGACAATGTTGCACTCATCGTACTCAGCGTGAGGCAGGCACCAATTGTGTTTTTTTGTCAATTTCCTGCTAATGGACCTTCCCCCCAGGAGCTGGATTGTCCTCCCTCCCTCCCTGACCTCGACACCTTCAGGGCAGCCACGGCAGCAGGGTGGTGTAGCATGGAGTTGCCACACACTTTCGGCTTGTATTTCCTCGAAGTGCAGGGGCCTCCCTTTCCCAACGTTTTCAGTTGGCTCGCGTTGTAAGGTAGGAAATATTTTTTTCTTTTAATAATAGAATCGCGTTTGTTTCAGCTGTTGTGGTGCAGGGTCCCGCATGTGCAGCTCATGACTCTTCCCTCTGGGTACAGTCCTGGGTACAGTTAGTGATGGGGGCTGCCTCCAAGTAAGTGAGACTGTGCCAGCCTTGCATGATGTCAGCGCGCGTGTAGGAAATCGTGTCATACGCGGTGGCACCGTGTGAGTTGGCAGGTATGAGTTTGCATTGACTCAGGTAGCAACATAATCTTCTATGGACATATTACTGCTAGACTTTCGGGGAGGGGCACGGAAGTGCAGATGTAATGGTGAGAGAGCGGTGGGGGCGCATTGGCTGTGCTATTATGTGCGGGAGGGGGTAGCTCACGAAGAGTGTGAGAGGACCGAAGCAATGAGAATGGGAGTTTGTAGTGTACTGTAATTGCATAAAAAGTGTCAGTGTCCTAGAAGCCTTCCTATATGTTGGACACTATTGTGATATATGTTTCTAGAGCGACAAAGAAAAAAGATGCCCTTATCAAATTTGAGGACCACTGATGTCCCTTCTGCAGAAGTAAACACCTTCTACTGCTTACGTGATATTCTTAAGAAGAGCCTGTGTGTTCTTTTAATGTCAGAAAAGATTTATTGGGATTTTATATGTACAGGAAGATACAGTTAATAAAGTACAGATAGGGCTTGTGTATTCTGAATGTGAATGCACTACTTACCCTCTGTACTCACTCTGTGTGTCCAATCAGAGATGCAGGGATCGGGGATTTTCCGCAGATTGGGGGCAGGTAGACAGGGAGGAGGCGCGGCGCGATGCAGGAGAGACTGAGAAAGGAAACCAAGGAGAGGGAGAGGCAGTAAACAGCGTTGGAGGAGGGGAGGAACGAATGAGAAAAAGATAAACGAAACAGTAGTAAATTCTGGGAGTTCAGAAACGGTAGGTCTGTCCCATCCTTCCCTGCACGCATGGACAGGAGATTATAGATCGGAGTAGCAAAGGGAAGAGACGAACTAAGAACAAGGAAACATTAAGAAAAGGAGGTGAAAGGAAACTATTTTAGGGGTGTGCAAAATTTACCTAATTTGCTTTTGTGTAAATCGCAAAATATCAGGAACATTCCAGAAAATTAGGTATCATTTAGTGAAATGCAAACCCATCATTTAGTGCTATATTTGAGCGCAAAATGCATCCTAGCCTCAATTTTTGATGCAACAACGTATTTTGCATTTTAAAAAAGTGCAAAAAAAACTGATTACTGCAAACTATAGCTGCTCATGTTGTTGTTGTTCGCATTGTTCCTGTACCCCTCTGCTATAATTTTATGACGATTACACGACATGGTCCAAGTTTGGAAATTTTACATAGCAAGGTTAAGGTGAAATTTCCAAAATGATATAGATTTTGCCAGCATAATTTAAATTTCGCCCAGGTCCAAAGGTATTACAGTACAGTGAAAGAGGTACAGAAGAGAATGAAGGAGACAAAAAGAGCCAGGAAAAGCTGGAATGGGGGTGGTGTAGCGCAAGAAAGAGCTTACAGTTTGAAAAAAGATGACTAGGATAGAAGGGGAAAGGAAAACATTAGAAGAGGGGAGACCTGCCAGGAAGTGTTTAGAGTGCAGGTTGGCACCGTGGAAACCCTATGCTGTTAGACATCTCATGGTGTCCCGTGTCTAGTTTGAGTCTCACATCAGGGCATTTTCTTCCTTGTATTGCAAAGCATGTAATACCTCCTTCCCCACAGATTCTTTAACATTGTTTGCAGTTTCCCACTATTAGCAAAGAGTGGAGTTTTTCGCAATGTAATTCGCAGCACAGTGGTTCTTTTGCTGCAGCTTCCCAGGGCATGATGGCAGATTTAAATGACCTGATACAGGAAATACCAAGGCACAGAAATTAATTCGGTTGGAGTTTTGAATAATCAAATCGGTAACAATTTGTACAAAGCAACATGTTAAACTTTCCACAGTATGCACAAAAAGAAGGAGAAAAATAGTAAGCTAGAGGGTTGGATGAGAGTCCACCCTCAAATCCACCGGCACGTGGGGTCAGCTGAAGCTGCTGGGCAGGAGTAGGTCAGTGATAAGGGCTGGCAAGTACAAGAAGTGAGCTGAGGGAAGTTATAAACAGAGGCCATGTGCCCCAAGGTACAGTCAGCACAATCTCCATTGAAGGGGTCACTTAACTTGCAAAGACATACAGTTTTACAGATAAAACTAATATAGCGCAAAAACTATGTGTGGAAATCGGGAATCAATCAAACAAACAGGATTTGCATAGCGCCACTTATCACCTGTAAGGGTATCTAGGTGCTGGAGGGTGGGGGCGGTGCTGCTGATGAGGGACTTTAATCGAATAACCATGGTTTTAGGCCCTTCCTGAAATCCTGCAGGGTGGCAGTCTGTGTGTTCTCCTTTGTACTGCCGGTCACCAGTGTATTCAACTGTGTAGCCTTGGATCGTGTCATGTATGTGCATGTAACTTGCATGATCAAGGTAACTATTAGCGGCGATACTACGTGTCTTTCGGTCCTTTCCCCAGTACCCTCCTCCCCTTATTCCCCCTTCCCCCCCCCCCAGGGGCGGCAATCTGAGGAATAGCCCCGGGCGCCACAAGCTCTAGCTACGCCCCTGATGATTTAGCAGGGTCCAAAGGGCAGACTTTCATGTGGACTTGCCTAGTCAACAGTGGCTAACAGATACACTTTGTAGGTCGAGAGAATATTGATGAAAAGGCCTATTTTTGAGCGGAAAAAGGGAGCCATAATATGTGAGCTCATGCCCTCTATCAATATTCCACTTATTGCATGCTCCACGTGTATGAACAACGTCTATATCATAATAACATTGTATTAATAGTTCCGTGCCTTGCAAGCCTCCTGCGTGGATCTGCATTCAGTCTGTAAATTGCAGTTTCTGATCTTGGCATTCAGACTCGGTGTTCCATCCTCCCGAGGCGAGTGTTCTTTGTCCAGCCTGCCCATCTTACCCATGCATTGAAACCCCCTGAACTCGCATGGCTGGTACTTTTCCTAAGAAGTGTTTAAAGGTGCCCCTAGGGGGGGCGGGTGGGATGGTGAATAGACAAGGCTGATGATAAGTGCGTTGTCCCCTTTTCCTTTTGGCTTTGCCTAAAATCTCTAAGATTTGCACCCTAAGGCCTGTCCAGAACGACAAACTCAAGCTGGTATTATTCGTGAACATAATAGTTCTCCTTTTATCCACCTTGTGAGGTTGACTGACACAGCCTAACCTTCTTCTGGAAGGACAGAAGCCATCTCACAGAGAGCTGTGACGTTTTGCATTGCTCTGTGTTTTCTGGCACGCCCATTTGCACGCTTGAGACACGTGGCCTGTTTATGGTGTGAAAGTGTCCGCAGGTGACATGCTTAAGTGTCCATGTGCTGTGAGAATGGACGCCTCAAATTCGCACAGTATAAAGGTTTGATTCCATATTGCCTTGGGGGCCGGACTGCATTCATGTAGGTTCACACCAGCCTATGGTTGCACTCAGGGCTTTAAGTGGGATGAAAAAACTGTGGGGTCTCTCAAAGGGGCGTTGCCTATGTAATTAGAGGCTTGGTTTAAAACACGTAAGATAAAAATCTTTGCTTAGCATAGTGTGCCGCCTGACTTGTATTTTGCTGTTTCTGTATTTGCATCCAGTTATATGATACAACAAGTAATATCATACCTACAACAGGTCAGGGCTATTGGCTTTGTCAACGGTTGTTAGCTGCATAAGACAAATAAGCATCAACTATGGTTTGTATAGAATATCAAAAAAGCGTCCACTTAAAGCCCTGGTGACACCAAGACAATGCTGCTGTTCCTGAGTTTCAATAAGAGAAGGGAAATTCAGAAAAAATGTCTCTTTAAAGGATTTCCCTTCCCTTACTACGCTCACCTGGCATGACGTCATGCCGTACCTTCTCCACTAGTGAGAAGTAAGCAGTGGGAGCATACGCACATTGATGTGCCTGCTGTCACTGCAGCCGAGAAAAAACGGACCTCCTGTGCCAGGGCACAAAACAGAGCCCAACAGAGACCTGTTTCGAGGCCCCCTTTAAAAAACTGCAGGTGCTTAGCACCGATGAGACCCGGCCCACTTAAAGCCCTGGTTGCACTCTTTCCTCGGGGAGGAATCATTGAATTCACGGATCCTGCGATATACAGAGAGGACTGACCAAAGCCACTCTGCCGCATTGGCAGCTCTGCACCTTGGGACATCTGTCTCATGAGCGCCAGTGCACATCCTGGGGGCGGTCTGCGTTCTTTCTTCGGCTGGGATCTGTCTGCCAACAGGAGAGAGCCCCTTTAAAAAGTCTTGCCTTACTTTGTTCTAATGCGCGTTCCATTGACCAGACGATGCCCGCACCTCTTCCAAGGAATACTTTAAAACATGTGCCTTTCTTTAATAAGCACCATGGTACGTCCTTTATTTGGCCCTGGCCTCCTGGAAGTGACCTCCACGGGCTTGGGTTCTCCGGAGCCAGCCCCACGGACGCTAGGACCTCTGGAAAATAGCATCAGCATCAACTGTTAATGAAATCTCAACATGGAAGAAGGCCTTATTGGTTGATCATAGCCCCTTCCCCGCGACCCCTAACAAGTCTTCCTGCTCTACCCTTCTCTGAAGACTGGAGTTGCACTTCCATGGAGAGGAGCGAAACAGAGAAGCTTCCTGACAACACCAAGAGCAGTGTCCTCATGTCTGGATCTTCGGGAGGACCACCCTTTCAAGGTGCTGTGGGGTCTACATCCTGGTGACTATGATGGAATTGACAAAATCTGCTTCATAAGAAATTTGAGGAGCTGTAGCAGACAGCGGAGTCCTGTCTGCGTGGCCCTCATCTGCCATGTACCTCCCTAGCATGGTGGGAGCTCATGTAACCCAACCGCATATGACCCAAGAGTGACACAAGGACTTTGTTTTTACAATTCCCTCTAGGTCTTATGGTGGCATCCCATCGCCAGAAACTTGATATCTCAAACACTGAACCCTTTGAACCACATCTATACTATCCCCAGATCTAGAGATATTGATGTTTCAAGTTGTAGACAGAAAATTACTCTAATCTCAATTGAAAAGTTGCTGATCGATCCCATTGCCTGCATTTTACATTTCTCCAAAATGTTGGTTGAGTGCTCGTTCAATCCCAGCGCCAGTAGTTAGCGTACTTGAACACTGACTTTGGTGATTATTTGGAGCTGTAACTAGTCTTCCCTTGAACTGTTTTCAGCGACCTTACTCCTTCAGCAATAGAACCTTCTGCCTATATAGGTGTAAGTTATGATTTGCTTAGCAGATGCACAAGTTAAGGTTTGCCAACCTAACCATATCTGGCCGTGGGTTTAACCGTGATATTTTTAAGGGACTTTCTAAGATTTTTTTAAATACACCTTAATATCTTATGAGAAAGAGAAATCATAATTTCTCATGAAAGATTTTCAGTGATGATTTTTTGTTTGTTTTTGATGATATTCTTCAAGCTCTTTTTTTTTTGTGGCCAACCACTGCTGTGCACGGATTGTCCATATGGCCTGCACAAATCTCCTGCATACCGAACCACTACAGCATGTGACCTGCATCCAATCTCACACACAAAATTCCAGCTGCACACAGCCTTCGGCCAGACTGTACACCCAACTTCAGCTACATATGGCCTTTGATCAGGACCTACACCCAAACTCCACACATGGACCCACAGCTGAGCATGGTCTTTGACGGGCACAATGGAAGCGGGCCACAGCACATGGCCTAAGACACGATCCTGCAACTAGACTTCTACACACCCAACGTCCGCGGTGCACCATGGCTGAGCCTTCAATGTGCACAGCAGGATTGGCTACACTAGGCCAGGCCTCTAATATTCTGTGTGCTTTTACCCTGCAGTGTGTTCTGTCTGCAAGCCACACGTTCAACCATCTGCATATCAGCCCCATGCAATCCTGCATAATAGATGTACAGGTGTTCGTTATTTATGGTGGACTCTGGGTGCAGGCCCTGAGCCAGCTGCCTGACTCTGATCCAGCTGTGCATGGCCTTCTGCAGTAAAAACATGCTCTGCATCAGGCCTCCACCAAACATCCTGCCACCAAATCAGCTACACACTGACTTTAGCAATATGTGTTGAGTTATGAGAGCAGGGCCTTGCCTTAAGCTACGTCCAACATCACCCCGTGCAACCAAACCAGCTATGCGTGACATTTGGCAATACCCTGCATGCTTTCGGAACAAGGTCGCCCAGGGGAGCTCACTGTGCATGGTCTTTGCTATGCATAGGTGCACTGTGATTAGGTCTTCACTACAGAAAGATGTTGTTGTCGTTGTGTATAATACCAATACTTATTGCCGGCTTTGTGACAAACCATTGCTTATCATTGGTTAGTTTTCTTCTCAATGTAATTTGCTTGCTTCCTATGTAATAGCTTTCTTTCCTTTACTTGCGTTTCTCCCTCCTCTAGAGCATAGCCATGTTACATTGTTTCTGGTTTGATGTATTGTATCCTTTCACTGCTTACAAACGATTACTTGTATTCTTTTCCCTTCATTACTTCAGGGGAAAGTATATGTTTTTCCTCTCTCCCTTGTGTGCTTGCTTTACACTTTTGATACTCTTTCCGCTGAGCATGTTGCTATCTTCCCCACTTCCTACATTGTTTGCTGGTCCTTCCCACTTTATGTTTAATGGATTCTTTTCATTTTAGAACTCCATCATAGTATGTGCTTCATTGCCCTCCCGTCCACCACCGTTCCCCTCATTACCCTCAAAATAACGCTCATCTGTTGCATACTCGCTCCTTTACAAGTACCTGCAATATTTTTTTAAAAAAAAGATTTTTCCACAGTTGGACACAGATACCAGGCCACTCACTTTTATTTTTTTAGCTCCCATGCAATTATCTTGTTATTTAATTTACTGGTCAATAATTGCTGTTGGTCATTTTCAAATGATGATTTAAATTTGAAAACTAAAAGCCAAAATAGCCATGTGCAAGCCTCTATGCTTTTTTTTTTATGAGTGGGGGAGAGGAGTTGGCCTAACGGCTAAGGGCGGTCGCACTTGAATCTGGGGAACCGGGTTTGACTCTCGGCAATGACGCTGAACATCCTGTGATTCTGGGCAAATCACTTAATCCCCCGTGCCGTACTAAAAAATGAATGTGTCCTCATGTAACATAACTGGTGCTATGTAAAGCGCTCCGATATCTGATACCTTTGGGTCAAGTTTGCGCTATATAAAACTCAGTGAAATAATAAATAAATAAAATAAAAATCCATTCACAACACTTATTACCAAATATTCAAACATACATGTATGTATGCACCAAACATTGATTTTAAAAATATCACTTCTAGAAATTGGGTCTCTAGTTGGCAGAGGTATGCCCCCTGTCTAAGTAGGGGCCACAATCCTAGGCAGGTTAGGTCACAGCACAATCCCACATTATCCTGTGCTTGCCCTCTGGGAGCCTGGCACAGAGCAGGCAGACTTAACTTAGAAGGCAATGTTAAAGTATCTGTACAATATCTAATACAATGACGCAGTGAATACCCCACAAAAAGACTCCACAGCAGTGTAAACTCTGAGTAAAGCAAGACCAAAGCAATAAAAATTCATCAAGTAGAAGTCAAGATATTGAAGGTTGCAGGAATAAATACAATAAAGTGCTTAGAAGTAGGTGGCGTGTTGCATCCTTCTCTTCCTCCTTCCATGTCCTTTCTTAGTGTCTTGTACTCTGCTGCTCAGCCTGTCTCTATGATGTTATAATTGATTCGTGTCTTTCCTTTCTCTAGCTTGGTCTTCCCTGCTGCTCAGCTAATATGAGTGTTAGAATGCCTGATGACCTCATGGAATGTTTGAGCGCCTGGCTTGTGTGTGGAGTGTCGGTTGAATGCAGACAGGAAGTCTGAGCGTAGCCCCTCAATGAAAGACAAAACCTAAACTCACGGTCAAGCAAGACTGTTTATGGAATGTTACATAGTGCTAACAAGGTTATTTCAGGTCGTGAGAGACCAATGAAAATCCAAGGTTCAGGCCACCCGCGATGGTGCGCGGGCCGGCTACGGGGACCCACTTGGGCCTGCTGAACACAGTACCTTGGATCCTGGGACGCTGTCTGCTCAGTGAGGATAGGCGCCATCTGGCATAGTTCCGAGAGGCGTTGTGGGGCTTTGAGGTGCTTCACATCAGACTTGGCAGAAGCTCAGCTGCAGAGCCCACGTCTGAGGCCCAGGATTTGGAGTGGGCATCTCAGGCAAAGGTATGACTCACAGAAGGCACAGTCCAGCAGCCCCACAGAACTTCAGGAAGTCTTTTCTATTCCTGAGACTTCAGAAACAGGAGGCAAGCTAATAAGCCCTTGGAGATCACTTTGGTGGGAAGGCAGAGTTCAGCTCTCCTTCAGCAGAGTCAGAGAGCTGCAGGCAGCAGGGCTATAAGCAGGCAGCAGTCCTTCCAGGAAAGGAATTCAGTGGAGTCCTTTGAGAAGCATTGCAGTTCTTCTGACAGAGATTCGTCATAGATCCAGAAGTGTCTGATTCGATGGTGCCAGTGACCCAATCCTCTTACGCACATGGGCCATTGATGTGAGGGAAACTTCAAAGAGTGGTTTTGAAGTGCACCAGTATCCTTTTCAATCCCAGCCCTCACTTCAGACTACCAGTGGGGGTTATCAGTCCTTTGTATGGGGCCAGGCCACAACCCTTTGGAGGGTAAGTGTGAGCCCCTTCCTCCCATCTGCCCAGGAAGACCCTCCAGAATGCAAATGGTTGCTAAATCAAACCCAGCCGATTCCAGCGTCTGTGGCTGTCTGGAAGGAATGCACAAAATGATCTGTCACCAAGCCCAGGCGTGTATTAGAGATGGGCAGTAAGGCACACAGAGCAGTATGAGCAAAAACATATCCACTTTCTAAAAGTGGCATGTCTAAAATAGAAATGTTCGATCTGACTTTGCCAGTAAAGAGAATTTATCATTACCATTCCAAAGATAGGCAACATGAAAAAGCTACTCGTTTCTGATCAGGAATTACAGATTAGAGGTATTTTCAGATATTTCAAATTCTAGTCCATGAGAGGAGTAGTAGCCCTTACAGCAGTGAAAATGAATTTAGCTGTTTATTACTGCCAGGACATGTAAAACATAGAAATACATGTCGTACCTTTTACTTACAAAGTGCTCTGCCCTTTGGGTTACCAAGGGCCTTCCTTAGGGGTGATTTATATGTAATAAAAGGGAAGATTAATGCTTGGCAAGTAGTTTTAAATGCCAAGTCCAAGTGGCAGTAAACTGCACACACACAGGCACTGCAGTGGCAGCAGGACTGAGGCATGGTTAAGGGGCTACATATGTGGGCGGCACAATCAGTGCTGCAGGCCCACTAGTAACATTTAATTTGCAGGCCCTGAGCACATGCAGTGCACTTTACTATTGACTTATAAGCAAATTAAATATGTCAATTGGGTATGAGCCAAAGTTACCATATTTAGGGGAGAGAGCACAAGCACTTTAGCACCGATCAGCAGTTGTAAAGCTTGCAGAGTCCAGAAAAATGGAGGGAGGAAGGCCAAAAGTTGTGGGGAAGACCACCCTAGGCTGTCAGGTCTAACAATCACACTTACCTGCAGCTCTGCCTCGGAGATCCCAGGAGGGTTGTGACTGCTGCCTCCCCTCATTGGTTGACCTTAGATCAGCCAATGAGAGAAGGCAGCAGTCCCAAGCCTCGGATGTCCCAGGAGGGTTGGGTCAGCCACTGAGGGAAGGCAGAAGTCCCAACCTAGTCACAGAGTGGGATAGGGTCAGTGAGACTGCAGACCCCACCCCACCCTGATTGACACTTGGCCCTGGGCACTTCAGGGTTTAAAACTGAAGCAGCCAGGTCCAAGGCAATGAGTGATGCTTCCCCTCGTCACGAGTGGGAGGGCTTCGAGTATCTTTGCTGAGCTGAGTAGGTCACACCAATGGGAGCTGTGACATCCTCAGCCCAGCAAACTTCAGCTCATTCAGCCCACAGCCTGTGCATTTAGCGCATGTCTAGCTCTTGGCCTGACCTGAAAATGAAGAGAGCTTGTAAGGCTGACCTTCGCTCAGCCTGAGAGACACTCTTCTTGAGGGACAAAAGGTGAGGTGGTGTGGCCCCTCAGGCCCTATGTATGGGCCGTGGCCGCATATGTCATTAGGGACCACTGGTGATCATGAAACTGGTTTAATCAAACAAAAGCATTCCTAGATGGTCTCTGGGTTGTGCTTATGCATCGTCCACACTGCTGTCCATTTTAAAAAATATATATTTTATTGTTTTTACAATGTTTTACAAACAAGAATTGCCAAAGCCAATATATTGGTATATGCATTGTTAAAGTGAGTGCTATTATCTTTGCCAATGCCTGTTTTTTGGTTGTTTTAACATTTTTCAGGTTTTGCAAAAAAAAGGATGTAATTTTTATTTTTTTTACAGTTTCGCAAATCTACCCATCTGTGGGCCCGAATGTGAATCTGGAAAAACAGAGCATATTTTATACTTTTGAGAGCAGATTGTTTTGGATTGGAGTGGGGCAGATTGTTTTGGATTGAGAGGGGAAGATTGTTTTGGACGGAGTGGGGCAGATTGTTCTGGTTTGGAGTGGGACAGATTGGAGTGGGGCAGACTGTTTTGGATTGGAGTGGGCCAGATTGTTTTAGATTGAAGTGGGACAAATTAGAGTGGGGAAGATTGTTTGGATTGGGCGGGGAAGATTGTTTTGGGTTGGAGTGGGGCAAATTGGAGTGGGGCATATTGGAGTGGGGTAGTTTGGGAGGATTGGAGTGTGGTGGATTGTAGTTGATTGGATTGGGGTGAGTGGTCTGGATTAGAGTGGGGTGAATTAGATTGGTATGGGGTGTATTGGATTGAGTGGGGCGGATTGGTGTGGGGTGAGGTGGGGTGTATTGGCGTGGATTGGAGTGGGGTGGATTGAGGTCTACTATAAGGATATGTGTTAAAGCTAGGGGTGGGCAGAGTTTGCGGAGTTTTACTTTGCACAATCCCGCTGAGTTACATAGAAACTCAGTGGAGATCTGCAGAGTTCCGCCCGCCCCTACATCAAAGTCAATAGTTGTCGGACAGCATTTCCTGTGACATCATCAATATGTAAATCTGTTTCATCACCTAAGAATTTTAGACCCTCGAGAGCTGATCATTTCCGAGACTGACCCTGGCACTTATTCTTTTAGTCATATCAACAGAGCGAAGCCGTATCGCATTTACTTAGAGACCGAGTGCTACTTGAAGGCAGACCAAGAGTGCTGTATGAAAAAAGATCCCCATAGCTGTTGACTTTTAAATGTACCATGTTAGAGCACCTACAGCATTTATTCATAAGCAATGGGAACTTGAGCTTTTATTTATTATTCCTTCAGAGGCCTGTCCTCTGCTTGTGCAGCCCCTCTTGTGTCTGCAACCCATGACAGATTAGAAAACAATACGATTTGAACAAGAAAAAGAAACACCTACATGCTTAGTGAGACAAAAACCGACACATGGGTGGTACGGAAACATAGTGGGATGAGAGCCCTCTGCTGAGATATAAGCATAAGCCACAGGTCACATGCTTTCAAACCTGTAGGGAAAGTGCAGGATATCATCATACCAAGGCTGATAATCTGTGCGCTCTTGAGTTGGGTGATTATGAAGTCTATTACGTGTATTACTCAGAGACGACAAAACTGCCAAATGAAGCGCTATACAGAAATTATTATTAACAATATTATTATCAATAGCAGCTACTGTTTAAGCATTTAGTTTTTTTGATTCAGTTTGTGTTGTGTGCTGCACAAATTGTATTTGCTTGACCCCCCACACACACTTGCAATCTCTCCCGATGAGACACCTTCACAGAGGTGACCTGCGCATGCAACCAAAAGCACCAAGTAGCCCCTTCTGCTCTTGTGGTCAGCAGAATTTTACTGCTCCATGATGTGTTTGCCGTGCACAGTCGCTGACTTATCAGATGCCTAACTGCCCCCTTCACCACCACCCACTGCTGTTTAGCAACTAGCGCAATCCAAACAGCGGAGTATCAATAGGCGCCACCGGGAACTCGGGCACACTGCAAATATGGCGGCTGTGCCGGTCCACGGGACGCTTCTCCTGTGGGTGGCGGGGTCAGCGCAGCCGATGACGCTGCCGGCGCCATCCCCCGCTGGCGGTGTTTTGTAGTTTAAGGAATGCAGCGGAAGCTTAACAAGTACTTCCGGGGCAACGTGGGAAGAACAGGTCCCGGCAGGATCCGGGACCTGTTAGAACTGGTATTTCTGCCTGTTTGCTCCTTTAAAAGGAGCACAGAGCTGCAGCATGATCTTTTCCTCGCTGCTCCATCTTAGATAACTGCACGCCTCCGTCTACATGACGGAGGTCATCATTTAACCCCCTATTTCTTTGTTTCCTTCACTGCAGGTTATTTATCTTTGGAATTTTCCAGGATTTCGAGCGCAAGGAGAACACAGGCAGCAACCGGCAGCAGCAGCTTTTGTCACTCTCCCTTCCTCCTCGGTAGGCCTGCACTGCACCACAGCTGGGAGCCACGTGGGTTAGAGTGAATACTCACCTGCCCACTTGATTGACCTTGTGGGAGTGGCTCTGGCTGTGGGAGTGCTTGCGGTCGACCGGGGCTGGGACATGGTGAATATTTTAAAAGAGAGGTTAGGGTTTGGGCATCGCGTTAACCGGACCCAGGGTAGCTGTGGACTCCAGGGGTGCATTAGGGCTGGGTTTTGTGGCCACATCAGCGTATGAAATGAAATGAAGGGGTTTTGTAAAGCGCGGCTGCTGCCCGAGGGCGTCCAAGCGCTAAGTAGAGGGTATAGAACTCTGAGGGACGGGGGGAGAGATCCAGGGGGGGAACTAATTTCTGAAGAGGAATGTTTTTAACTCTTTACGGAAGGACAAGAGAATAGGGTTGGACCTTAGTGAGAAGGGAAGGGAGTTCCATAATTTAGCAGTGTTGAGCGTGAAGGACCTGCCTTCTGCTCTGGACCTTTTGACTCTGGGAACTGCAGCAAGGAATGCGTTCGTAGATCGAAGTGGTTTACCGGGACAATAGGGGGTGAGAAGTGTGTGGTTAATCTCAGGACTAGCTCTATGGAAGGCTTGATGCGATATGCACAGGGTTTTGAATTTTATTCTTTCCCTGATAGGGAGCCAGTGGAGTGACCTGATCCCTGACTTAGCAGATTCTCTGCGAGGGATCTGGAGTAGCATGCGAGCTGCACAGTTCTGCATGCGCTGAAGTTTCTGCAGCACGTATTCAGGGGCTCCCAAGTGGAGGGCGTTGTCAAAGTCGAGTCGGGACTGGATGAGGCCCTGAATAACAACCTGCTTAGCTTCCAAGGGCAGAATCAGCAGGATATTTCTCAGCATTCGGATGATCCCGAAGCAGGTTGCTGCTGTTTTAGTTGCCTGAGTATTAAAGGTAAGGGTTTTGTCCAGCCAGACTCCCAGACTTTTAATGTCCTCCTTCGGGGATGGAGGTGGGCCTAAACTGGAGGGCCATAGCTGGTCAGTGGGGGTAGGAGTAGGGGGGCCGAGGAGCATAATCTCGGTCTTGTCGCCGTTGAGTTTTAATGAGGATGCTGTCATCCATCTTCTAACATCCTCCATGCAGGCTGCCAGGTTGGATTGGGGGAGCCCGCTGTTCTTCTGTGCCAGAGAGACCACCAGCTGAGTGTCATCCGCATACGAGATGATCTTGATACCGTATTGTCGGACGACCTCAGCCAGCGGCCTCATGTACACATTGAACAGCGTGGGGCTCAGGGAGGAACCTTGGGGTACCCCGCAGTTTAGAGGTCTGCTAGTGGAGCAGGAGTCACCGTCGAAGACCTGAAAGGTCCTTCCTCTCAGAAAGGAACCCAACCAGTCAAGAGCGTCTCCTGAGACTCCCAGATCGGCTAGTCGAGACAGCAGGGTTTTATGGCACACCGTATCGAATGCGGCGCTTAGATCGAGGAGGACCACTGCCACTGACCCCCCTCGGTCCAAGATCCTCCTGGATTCTTCCGTCACGGCTAGAAGAGCCGTTTCTGTGCAATGTTTAGGACGGAATCCTGTTTGGGTGGAGTCCAGTAGAAGATTCTCCTCGAGGAATTTAGTGAGGTGGAGATTAATATGCTTCTCCAGAATTTTGCTTGCCCAAGGCAACAGGGAGATTGGACGGTAGTTGTTAGGGTCCGTAGGATTGAGATTGGGCTTCTTAAGTAATGCTCTCACCATTGCCTGTTTCCAAGAAGGGGGAACCACTCCTGTTTGCATGGAGCTATTGAGTAGGTCCATGAGGGTGGGGAGGATGACTTGGTTGGCCATATTCATCATCTGAGGGGGCGCTGGGTCGAGGGGAGAGCCTGATTTTACCTGATGTGCAAGGGATTTGAGTAATTCCAAGTCTAGTGGTGGGAATTCATTCAAGGAAACTCGCTTGGAGGTGGTGGTTTGGCAGTGATAGTCTCTGGGCTGGGGGCTGCGAAGGATAAGTATATTTTATTGATCTTTTGAAAGAAGAATTCAGCCAGCTTGTTGCATCGAGCTATAGGATTGTCGGTTGGGGCTGAGGGAGGGGAGATCTTAGAAAGGCTTTTAACTACTTGGTATATTTCTCTTGGCTTAGATCGAGCTGCCATAATTTTCTCTTTGTAGTAATTGGTTTGAGCTGAGTTTATTTCGAGTTTGTATGCCCTAATAGCTTCCCTATACCTGTTTTTTTCAGTGATGGCGTATCCTAGGCGCCACTTCCTTTCCAGCTTTCTACACTGACGTTTTAACTCCCTGAGCTTCTCCGAATACCAGGGGGCAGTTTCTCGTGCTCTTCTTAACATGGTTTTCCTGGAGGGGAGGATGGAGTTGATGGAGTCCTCGATCCATTTATTGAATGTCCTGCTATCTGGTATAGGGCTCTGGGAAAGAGCGGGTTTGGATGTGGAAAGGAGGATCGACCACTGCTCTAGCGAGAGTCTCGACCAGTTTCTCATCTTTCGTGAAGTGGGGGAGGAGGGAGTGAATCTGTGGGTGGACCAGTTAAGGGGAATGAGAAAGTGATCAGTCCATGGGAGGTGAGTAATAGTGCCAACCGTGAGGTTGGGGCAATTGCTAAAGACTGGGTCGAGCAGGTGACCTTTGTTATGAGTGGGGGACCTAATTAATTGTTCTAGTTGAATAGCGGCTAATCTAGAAACTAGCTCATTAGCGGTGCTGTCGGTGCTGTTGTCGAAGTGAATATTAAAGTCACCCAGCACCGTGAAGTTGAAAGAAGACATAGCAGATTCGGCTGCTAACGAGGGTAGTGAGGAGTGGAAGTGGTTCAATGGACCTGGGGGGCGATATACAAGTGCCCCTGTTAGACTGTCGTTGAGGCAGAAAGACATGCTTTCGCAGTCTGGGATTGGATCCAGGATACAATGGCACTGGTATGTAGATTTATGGATAATGGCAAGGCTTCCTCCTTTTCCGCATGTGCGGTCCCTGCGAAAAATTTGGTAGCCCAGTGGAAGGGCTTGAATCACATCTGGGTCACAGTCTGGGGTTAACCAAGTTTCGGTTAGGAAGACGGCGTCAGGAGTCCGCTCATCTAAAAGCAGGAAGATTTCTGCGCTATGTTTTGGCAGAGACCTGCAATTTAGGAGCAGTAGGGTGTAGTTTTGCTGGGCCGGTCTGAGCCGGGCAGTTTGGAGTTTAGTGTTGCAGTGTTGACAATAGGTGGTAAGGTTCAGGGGATGGTGTTGGTGAAGGCAGCTATCTTCCGTGGGGGGTTTAAGTGTAAGGAGGGCAGCAGCGCTATATTGAGTCCTAGGAGGGGGGCCAGGGGGAGTGGCCCCTGTCCCCGGCCGGCCGGCCTGACGGTGCGCCCGCTGCGCGCGTCCGCTGCGTGTCCGGGGGATGCACCAGGGGGTGTGGCCTCACGGCCGTGGGCGTGGCCTGTGGGCTTGGCGAGAATGGCGGCAAAAAGAACTCCGACCCGCGGCAGCGTTTACATCGGCTGCGCGGGGAATTCAGGTACAGGTGGGGGGAGTGCTCAGGGGGGAAGTGCCAACATATAACACAGAATTTGTTAAAAGCAGTTTTTAAAAACACACGAGCGTGCTCCCGGCTGTTCGCCTCAGGAGCGTTATTACCTCTGCGTAGGTAGTGGTATATTTGGCCTGCAGCATAGATTTCAGAGCTTTTGGCAATTGTGCAAGGGGCATATTAAATTTTACATCAGCATTCCATAGGTGATTTCTTTGACTGGTACATAAGCTCTGTGTCTTGCCTGTTGGGGCTGCTAGGGGTACTTGTGTGGTAGGCCACGGTCAAAGACATTAGGCTAGCAGCCATAAATATTAGTGGGCACTCATTTTTTGTGTGTTTAATTTGGTAATGGCACCGAAGATAGTCAGGTTCCAACTCGGATGGAGGTGCGGATGGAGGCAATGATGCGCAAGATTACTGATATGGGGCAGTCCTTGTCGGAGTTACGTAGAAGAGTAGATGGGCAGGAGGAAGCTGAAGAAAGGCCTAGGCGTTCGTGGTGGCCCCTAGGGCAGCATTCCCTCTGGTATCCCAGAGATCTAAACCCAAATGTGGGAGCGGGGGGGCTGAGCCACCAGGGTTGGCGAGTCCAGGGATCCCAGGGCCTTCAGCCCCAGCACCAGCAGGGGCATCTCGTCAGAGGAGGGAAAAGAGGCAGCTCCATTGGGAGTAACCCTACCAGGGGGTCCCAGCCAACCAGGCGCATCAGGGGATCCAAGTTTAGAGGGGGCCCCGACCCAGCCGGTAAGTACCCCCACGTGGATCCCCGGCGGGCAGTGTGCATGGACATTCAGATTTGGTAGCCAGTCTAGCGGCAGTGCTCCCATGGTTAGCCAAAGCGGGGCGGTGATCCCTTCTGCAGGCAGTGGTGTCCTGCTAGCCGAGGGTGATGCAGTGGAAAGGGCCAGGAAGTTGGTAGCACAAGTGGAAGGGGCTAAGCAGGGGGTGTCACAATGAGTTGAGATGGGCCCTTCGGCGGCAGTTGTTGGGGTTACCAGCAGGTCAGGGCAAAACAGCGTAGTTAGCAGCAAGAGTGGCCCTGAACCTTCCAAAGCTGGTACATCTACAGGAACTGAGCACGCCAAGATGCAAGACAGCACAAATGCAGTTACGGTGCAAGTATTATCGAGTGGTTTGGGAGAGCTGCGCTCACCCCGAGTGCATCTGGGGAGACACATTTCACAGGAGGTGAAGGAAAAATCTAGAAAGGGGAATATGTGAACATGTTTTCTTTGTTAGTTGATAAGGATGAGAAGAAGGAGGCTAAAAAGATTAGGAAATTGACTCATCCAAGGGATTGGGGCAATTGGCCCACCAGATTGGTGTGCTATCAAAATAGGATGACCTGTGCACATGATGAGTACGCTGGAGTAGGTTGGAAGGAGTATGACAAGGATTTCCGGAGGGCGAAGGCATCTGACCGGGGCTAAACCTGGGATCAAATGGATGTCATCTTGTGGTTGCGGCACATGAAAACCCTGAGCCATGACACACCAAGAGGGCAGTCCTATCGGTCAGGTACACCGCACAGCAGGGGAGGGGGGGCAAGAAGGGGGCTTGTTGAGATTTTAATAGGTGGACCTGCACTAGGCCCACTGGCTCATGCAAATTCAGGCATGCCTGTTCCTTCTGCGACTTAGCCTACCACCCAGAATCCTAATGTTTCAAGAAATCAAAAGATAAGGGAGGTAAAAAACAGGAAGGAATGAGGGCTTGTTGCTTAGCAAGGCAAACTTGCCCATAAAAACAATGGCCTTGATACCCTGCTAAATAAATACTGTTGCCCAAACACAGCCCAGACTTTGTTAGAAGGTTTCAGGGTTGGCTTTAGGATTCCTGCACATGGCTATTCTGGGGTCTCATAATGCCGCAATCAGTGAGGGATAACATGTCTGTGGCAATAGCTAAAGTGTTGAAGGAATTGTGTTTAGGGAGACTGGCTGGTCCTTTTGATGCGATACCGGTTGAAGATTTTGTCTGCTCACCACTGGGGGTGGTGCCCAAAAAAGACCCGGGGGAGTTCCGCTTGATCCATAACTTATCTGCTCCCAGGGGTAAATCACTGAATGATGCTATTGATGGGGCCCTGTGCACTGTGAGATTCGCGTCATTAGATCAGGCAATTGCGATGCTGCAGTCGCTTGGCCCTCGCACGTTGTTAGCAAAATCAGACATAGAATCTGCCTACCGTTTACTGCCAGTTCATCCACAAGATTTCCATCTTTTGCTGTTTCAGCTAGAGGGGAAGTACTACATGGACAAGTGCATGGCCATGGGGTGCTCTGTTTCTCGCTCATATTTTGAGAAATTCAGCTCTTTTCTGGATTGGGTTTTCAGGCAGGTGACTGGGCACCACTGGGTATTGCACTATTTGGATGACTTCCTGTTGTTAGGAGTGCCAGGGTCCCATCAGTGTGACAGGGCTTTAGAAGCATTTTGGACACTCATGCACAAGTTTGGGTTCCCCCTGGTGCCAGGAAAGACAGTGGGACCGGCCACACAAATGGAGATTCTGGGCAAAGAACTGGATTCAGTGGAGGGTGTATCAAGCCTGCTACTTAGTAAGGTAAGAGGTTTCACGCTAGCAGTGGAAGGTTGCCTGAGCAACGAAAACGTCACTCTACATCAACTGCAGAAGGCAGTGGGAATGCTTAATTTTGCACTAAGAATCATTCCAATAGCCCGCCCCTTTTTGCGTTCCATTGCACAAGCAATGTCTGGTTTTAACCCCTTCGCTGCTGCGGACATTCCGCTGCAGCGCTGGGGGGGGCAGGGGGGCAGCGCGGTGGGCCTGTGCTCATGACGGAGCCGCTCCGTCATGAGCCACAGTTGAGCTGTGCTCATGACGGAACGGTTCCGTCATGACTCCGCCCATTTGCGTTGTCGCCCCGCACAGGCGGGGAAACAGCGCCGCGCAGGCGGAGCGGCCGCCAACAGGATTGTCATGACGGAACCGTTCCGTCATGAGCACACGCCAACCGTGGCTCATGACGGAACGGTTCCGTCATGAGCGGGGAAGGGGTTAAAGAGAAGCATCACCGCACTCGGTTGTCCAGCGAGGTTAAGTAGGATATATAGATTTGGATGGCATTCCTGCGTGATTTCAATGACACTGTAGTGTGGGCCAGCCCTGCTAGGTCCAGCCCGGACCTTGGCCTCATGACAGACGCTGCTGAGAGTGAGGGTTTTGGTGCCATTCTGGGCCCACAATGGGCAGCGTAACGTTGGCCAACTTGGTAGGTTGATGCCGGTATAAAAGGTAAGATTGGATTTCTGGAACTATTAACCATTTTGGAGGCCCTAACCATTTGATCGCACCAGTTTTGCAATCAATCGGTGGTTTTCTGGTCTGATAATGTGGCAGTAGTGGAATGCATTAATCAGCAGTCTGCTAATTGTAAGATGATGCTCCGCTTGTTAAAAGAGTTAGTACTTCAATGCATGAGATTAAACGTGATGTTTAAAGCCATGCATGTTCCGGGAGTACTCAACCACGCTGCTAATGCATTTTCTCGTTTCAAGATGCAGGTTCTCAGGTCCTACCATCCAGGAGCAGCAGACACTTCAATGCCTTTTCCAGAGCATCTTTGGCAACTTGGTGCCCCAACATATCAGACCTCGTGGCAGCTAGCCTAGCACCCAGGACAAGGTGGGCCTATGAGGGGGCTTTTACCACCTACTGCAATTTTCTGTGGGATGGCTGGGAGGGGGCAGGGCATGAGCAAACATCTGTCATAATTCGTGACGGAACTGAGGGATGTGGTGTGCGCCAGTCACCACATGGCAGCGATAGCCTTTTTTGCAAAGATGCAGGGACATATGGATCCCACGGGCTCTTTTATAGTACAAAGGCCTCTGAAAGGGTGGCAGCGCCTGCAAGGTTCCCAGCCAGACATCCGGCACCCGATTAGCGTGGAAGTATTGTCATCCCTCATGAAGACAGTGGGGAAAGTATGTAGATCCAATGGGGAGGTCCAGCTTTTCAGGTCTGCTTTTTCCCTCGCCTTCTATGGTGCTTTCAGGGTGGGAGAATTGGTGGCGCGTAACAAGCATGATTGGCATAGTGGAATGCAATTTGCACATGTTCACCTGCAGGGAGGCTCTGTATCCCTATCAATTCCCAGGTCCAAGACGGACCAGAACAGGAGGGGTGACCATGTTATCCTACACAAGGCTCAAGGGAGCACAAGCTGTCCGGTAAGCAACCTAGAGGCTTTTCTGGCTTACAGGCGACAATGCACGGGACGGCCACTATTCATTCACCAGGATTGGACCCTCCTTACAAAATTTCAGTTTAGCAAGATATTGACATTGGCGCTGGGGGCAGCAGGCCTTGATAGATCCAAATTTGGTACCCATTCTTTCAGGATTGGGGCAGTCACTGAAGCCATGGATCGGGGACTACAAGTACATGAAGTTCAGAGGATAGGTCGTTGGTCTTTTGACTGTTACAAACAATATGTGCATTTACACCTGCTTTAAGTATCATTGGCTAATGGTTGGTTTTGTTTCAATTTCTCGCAGTTTCCACATCCGGTGCCGCAGGAGGGGAGCTAGCTGTCATCCACTTGTCATCGGAGCCTCACCCATTCCAGGTCCCCGCCTGGGGGCCAGACCAAAAAGAAGTCTGGATTGTAAGTCATTCACATTTGAGCAGGTTGAAACAACATTTTTTTCACAGGAAATTTCACAGACAGGGCCCGCCAGGTGGGTTTTAAAGTGTCACTGCACGGACAAGGGGGATTGCGTTTATGCCAGTTTCGCAATGTTTTAGGTGCTTTGTTGCATAGGACTCCGGTGGCACCTGCTGTAGTAATAGAGCATTTGGGAGGTAATGACCTGGTACACCTGGGTAGGAAAGGCGTGATTTAGGCACTGATCACAGAAATGGTATGGTTGGGCAAGAAGTGCCCACAGGCAGTGTTAGTGTGGTCTCACATGATCCCGAGGTTCCAATGGTGGGGGGTGAGTTAGTGTGGGCTTTGAATCACTCTGTGAAGAGAATAAATAACAGGTTTGACAGGCTTTTTCGGTCTCCCAGATGGCAGACGATTACGCATGGGTGCACCTGGGGGGGGAGCGTTTTTTTCTCCAGGACGGGGTTCACCTCTCTAAGCTGGGCCATGAATATTTAATTGAAAACGTGTTAGCCTGGATGTTAAGGGCAAAGGACACCTGCTGACCTTTTGTCAGCAGGTGGAAGGGGGAGCCAGATAGTCGGTCAACTATACTGGCCTGTGGCGGTAAGGTCATGTTTGGTCGGTCAGTTTTTCCATCTCTTAGTAGGCATGCCATTATTAATGGGGATGCCGCGGGGACAGTAGTCTCTCATTACACTCCAGGGGGCGATTACGGCCGGTCGGCTGAAGGGCGCGGAGGTAGGAAGTTCCGCTTCCGACAGGCCCTTGGGCCAAACCCCGCACAGGCGCATGGGCGCCAAGTTGGCATAACACCAGTCCCTGGGAGGTAGTATAGGAGGGCATAGGGGGTGCCCGAGGGAAGGAATCTGATGGGCAACCGGGCTTCCTGTGCAAGGTCACTCCAGTAAGAAGGGGGACCTAGAAAGTAGTTGGGACCAGTCATGACCTTGCATGTAGGCTCATCCGGGATACGCAGAAAACAAATTGTACATATTTCAGTTTTAGGTTAGATATAGCTGTGTATTAGATACGTGTTAAGGTTAGCCATAAAGATGTGTAAATACGTTGTATATGAAATGTATAAAGTTATTGAATATGCGTGGGTTTTCTGCATATTAGAAAATGTTTAAAAATTTCAAATGATTTTTCAATTTTAATAAAATACGGCCGGCATTTTCCGACCCCTATTCCAAGATCTGTGTTGGATGTTGATTTATTATCTGTGCCTCGGGGATAAACCCCTGGGTCTCTGGAGGGGCGGTTGGGGTCACCTTGATGGTAGGGGACCCGGCAATACCTGGCCATATCGGTAGACATTCTAGAATGATGCTGCTTGGAAAAAGCTGAGTGAGAGACAGCACAAGCACGACTAGCCGCTTCTGCAGATCAGCGAGTGCAACACAGCAACATATAATGTAGTGTGAGGGGAGGATCAAGAGATATAAGACTGGGAGCAGTATGGCAGTCTAATATTTACATTAGTCCATTGATGGTTGTGAACATATAAATACAACATGCGCAATACTTGTGTTCCATGAAGAGGTAACCTTGCAAAGTGCCAAACTCGTTTCCTACATCACTGTTCTCCTGCACCGTCCAAGCCAGTAGTAAAAGCACATTCAATGTTTCCCAACTTAGTGGTAAATCATGTTATCGACCTCGGAAGGATGAAAGATGGAATCGTCACCACTGGGATTTGCACAGTTGGTGCATTCGCTCAATGAGATGGTGCATGTCCCTGTTAGGCGCACGAGAAAGAGAAAGTGGTGAGAACGTACCTAGCGGTGTACTTCTGCATGCTTCCATCATCATACACGAAGGTCTGGTTAATGTAGCACTCCCCACACATCTTAAGACCACCATCGCCGCAGACTGCATGTCCCTGTGGCCAATTGACTTGTAGACCCCTTGGAGACTCTGCCCTTTATCTGAAAATGACATCTGATAAGCGCTGAGAAGCCCCCTGCAGAAATAAAAGAAGCTGCAGACCTGTCCCAACTATGGGGACTCCTGCAGATCCCTCGTGCCAGATGCCCTCACTCTTGACGGGGGGGAGGGGGGGAAAGATGAGCAGGACCGTGCTGCACAGCATCGAGAATGCCAAGCAGCGAGGCTTAAAACCAGAGGCATCGCCAACAGGTCACAAAAGTGAGACATACTGACTAGTGCTGGTTTTCAGTGGCATACAGTATGTACAGTGTGCTTACGTCATAGAGGAGGGAGCTCGGACAGTCTTTGGGCCCTTTGCCTCAAGCGGTGGATTGAAGTAGTGATGCTTGGGGGCTATTGATCATTCTCTTGGCACCAACTGTGAAAATAAAGCCACCCAGCGCAGGGCAGATTTCAAATAAGGTCCCCCAGTCTGACATCAAGAAGGGGGCAGAGAATCACACCAACTACCGGCGATATATTTTGGGCAATATAAGTAAGTATATGGAGTGTGACCACCACAGCCACCTTTTGTTACCAGAATTTCCAAGACCCTTCCAGCTGAACCTGGGATTTGAAATACAGTGTAACAGAGATTTACAATGTGACAAGGAAACGCACTTAGGCCTAAAACAGTGGAGATCAAAACACATGAACTTTGAGTCAGGTACCACACTTATACCGGCAATAGTGAATATAGTGGCTCTGGGAAAAGCAATCTCCTCATTAGGTGAGGGAGAAACATCTGGGTTAGGAAGGCACTTGTCACGTGGTACCAGCATAACTTCACGCTATTATAAAAGATAGGACATCGACATATCTGAGACAGACGACATGGTGGTCTACACCTGGACAGGAATGCTCGTATACTATAAAGAAAAGTGGCACAGGACAGTGGACACAGCCTCTCTGAAAAAAGGACAGAGACACCTGAACAGAGACAGCTCTGTTGGGGTGGTTAAATCCTTACAACGCATGAGACGGAGTCTCACTTTGAATGGCAAGACCTGCTGAACATGTACTAGCGTTTGTTGATATAAACAGTATTCAGACAAAATTCTTCCTGTCAAGAGAGTCTTTCTTCGCTGTCTGTTTTCTCTCTTCTGTCATAACTGCAGAAGTACAGCGAGCTCTGTCCATTGTGAAGTTCGGATCTGCCCTTACTCTTCACCCTTCAGATTTATTTCTCCTAACATTACCGACTCAAAGAATTGCCCTCAATACTCACACTAAGATCTGCAAGTACAACTACAAAGGGGCCAGTAACTGGCAGACGTGTGCCATAGCACAACAGCAGCGGATGAGCCTGACATCATGTGAGTGACAGACCAGGTAGCGTATCACTGGGCTGGGAGAGCTGCTCAGCAGGGAGGGGCGTCCTATGAAGTGAAGTTTGGTTATTTTGTGATTAGTACAACTTCTGGCTCAGAGGGATTGAGGTACTTGTGTACCTGGTAGAAGGAGTTTGTATTGTATTCTAGCTGCAACCCAGCTCTGATTTCCCAGCCTTCAGCAATAACAAAACCTTTCCTCAGGTCCTTCGTACTTTGATGGGACCGACAGTCGCACTCAACAGTTTATTCAGCGCAGGAGTGGGAGGGCCAAGGGTCAGTCTGACTACCCAACTTCACCTTGCCAGGGTTTGTTAGTAATCTAAAGAGTCTAGAATATTCAAATATTACGTTTTTACAGGTAATGCTGGAGACCTCATACAGTGTTAGAATTAAGCAGGATGGACAAACACTCTCAATGAACATAGCAGTGTCCCTACCTGGTAAATACTTTGTTTGATCCATGTGGGCAACCTTGAGAGAAGACAGGACTACTGTTACCAACTTAATAGTACGCTTATGCAATCAAAACTTCGCCTCCCCTAAGACCCATCTTCCCTTTGCCTTTGCATTGCATGTGGTAGTGTGCAGGTGAAAAATAGTCTTATGCTTCGCTAAGACTTCCCAAGAATTTGAGGACACAATTAACTCTTTCATTCACATTGGTACCAAACAAACTCCAGATTAAACCTCTTTCGATCTCAATAGCCACAAGAAAGCCATGCAATTCGCGCCAGAGGAACAAATTAAAAGTTGTTATGGGCCTATTTAATCCTTTGGGTTACATAAAAAATGTGCCACAATTGCATTTTCGATTCAGCACTTACTCAAATAATCAACTCGGTGCAAATTGCACTCCTGGGTGCAGATATGCAATATATATATATATATATATATATATATATATATATATATATATATATATTACCTACTGGCGATAGCCAGTAGGTAGTTATAGTTAGGACCACGTTTCCATAGGAAAACCTCAACATTCTATTTTGAATAACTTTGGCGCCGGTCGACGAATCCTCGCGAATTTCTCAAAATAGGTGGGGCGCTACGCTCCGCTCCTACCCTGAAAGTCTCGGGGGGATTCGTCAAGCGGGGGCTGAGATAAAAGGGGGGTCCCAAAACGCGTTTTTCCCATGCATTTTTCCATAGGACCTTTAGAACGAGCTACAGCCCGAATGGCTGAACAGAATTACTCAAAATTTGGCAGAGAGGTAGTCCCTAGGTCAAGGAAGTGCCTTTTGTAGGTTTGGTGTAAATCTGTTCAGTAGATTCTGAGAAAATAGCCTTTAAATCAATATATATATCTGAGCCAGCTTACGGTACGCTTACCGTACGCTTACGGTAAGCGTACGGTGGCGTGCGCGAGCGCGATTCTGATTGGCTCTCAGATCTTAGTAAACATTCGAATCGGCCGAAACCAGGAAGCGGCGGCCGCCATTTTGTCTCTCGCACTGAGAGAGATTTTTAAAATCGGAAGCCCAAAAACATGTAAAGGGGCTGTTTTGACAACTCCCTCCCACATAGTCATGTGGAGGGAGTCCCCAAACATCCCCCAAGTGCAAAAACGGTTTTATTTTTTTTTCGGCAATTTCGCGGGGTACGCTTACCGTACGCTTACGGTAAGCGTACGGTAAAAAAATAAAAAATAAAAATAAAAATAAAAAAAACACTATCCACACTTACCCCACCCCCTGTGCTTTTGGTGGCCGAAGGCCACCAAATGTGCTGGGCTTATTACAATGGAAAAAAACACTATCCACACTTACCCCACGCCCTGTGCTTTTGGTGGCCGTAGGCCACCAAATGTACAGGGCTTATTATAAGGGAAAAAAACTTAGCATTTAAAAAACCGTACTAATTCACTGAAAAAACCATAGGTTTCACACACGTTATAGTTAGGAATTAGCATTTAAAAAACCTTGCAAATTCACTGAAAAAACCATAGGTTTCACACATGTTATAGTTAGTGGAAATTTTACTGATAAAAAACCAATGAAATTACCCCGTTATAGTTAGCGCAGGCAACTATAACTCACGCGACCGCAATCCTCTGCTGATGACATATGTGTCTTTATGAAAAAAAAATATTTGTAATATATGTATAGCTAAAAATGTATGGAAGAAGACATGGGCAAATAAGTGTCTAAATATAGTATTAGCATCAGCAGAGGATTGTGGTCGCGTGAGTTATAGTTGCCTGCGCTAACTATAACGGGGCAATTTCATTGGTTTTTTATCAGTAAAATTTCCACTAACTATAACATGTGTGAAACCTATGGTTTTTTCAGTGAATATATATATAGGAGGAAAGAGCAGCTCAGAGCCATATTTACTAAATATGGCTGGCTGCTGCTCTCTCCTGCTGTGATGGTGTGACCCTTGACCCTGTGTAAGGCAGGTTGCTCCCCACGCCACACAGCTAGCACCACCTGTTGGCAGCCGTGTCCTTCCGCCCACTGCTGCTGGCACGAACGCGATTTCGAGCCTCCTGTGACCGCTCTCGTTCCTTTTTGGTTTTTTTACTGTTTTCTGCCCGCTCTTCCTGGGCTTCTGTGCCTGCCTTCCTGTTCTGCCTTTTTCCTCCTTTTCGTCCTGCCCCCCTCTCCCCGTTGATCCCTGGTTCCTTTTCCCCCGTTTCCCCCCTTGCTCGCTGAGTTTTCCTGCCGCTGCGGCCCCACCCCCCTCGCTCGCCCATTCGCCCTCCCACCCGCCTCCCAGCTGCTCCTCCCTCCCATCTCTCCTTCTTAATGACGGCCGCTGTGCGGCCGAAGCGCACCTAAGGCAAGCCGGTCTACACCCGTCCACGCCTGGACCGCGCCCAGTGCCAGACCCCCTGGCCCCCGTGAGCACAACAACACCAGACTCCGCTACGATGCCAACCTCCTCCATGCACTCAACGCTGGCCAATCAACACCCAGCTTCCGGGCCACCCCGAAGTGCACCCACAAACCCTTCACCTGCCGAAACTGCAGCTTCACCAGCCAGCGTGCACCAGCATATCTTGCCCCTCCCACCAGGGCAGGCAACAACCATCTCAGATGCATACTGCTCAACACCCGCTCCGTCCACAGGCACGCCGTCGAACTCTGGGATCTGCTCAACTCATCCTCCCCGGACGTCACTTTCCTGACTGAGACCTGGATGAACACCTCATCGGCACCCAATGTTATCATAGCCATCCCGGATGGCTACAAGATCACCCGCAGGGACCCCACTAACAGACCGGGAGGAGGAATCGCCATTGTCCACAGAAATAACCTCAGAATCTCGACCAACACTGAAGACACCCTCAGCACCGCCGAGCACCTGCACTTCCAGATCCACATCGATCCCAACACCACCCTCAGAGGACCCTCATCTACAGACCCCCCAGACTGCAGCCACAGTTCAGTGACTCCATCACAGACATCATTAGCTCGCACGCCTTGGCCTCCACAGACTACATCCTCCTCGGAGACCTGAACTTCCACCTCGAGACGTCAACGAAAGCAACTCCACCACACTGCTGGACAGCCTTGCCAACATCGGTCTCAAACAGCTTGTCACGACACCCACCCACTCTTCCGGACACACGCCTGACGCCATCTTTTCCGCCAGCAGCCACGTCACCTTCAGCCACACCACCGAACTCCACTGGACCGACCACCGCTGCATCCACTTCTCCTTCAAGAAAAACACCACACACAACCACCCGCAACAAATCCCCCACTGCAGCTGGAACAAGGTCACCGAAGACCAGCTAATCACCACCCTCGCCCGAGACCCACCATCTGACCACAACGACACCGACACAGCGCCCGCAACCTCAGGCAATGGATCGACGACTGCGCCAACACCCTCGCCCCGATCAAGAAACCCTCAAACAGACGCACTGACAGAAGGGCCATCTGGTACACCACCGACCTCCAGGCATCCAAGCACATCTGCCGAAGACTCGAGAAGAAATGGCGCCGTGAACAAACACCGGACAACCACACAGACCTCAAGAACGCCAGCCACAGGCACCACCAACTCATTTGAACCGCCAAAAGGACCTCCTTCAAGGAACACATCAACAACAACGCACACAACAGCAAAGAGCTCTCCAACATCGTGAAGGAACTCGCCAGCTCCAACGACATCCCACCGTCACAAGACCTCTGCGACTCCCTAGCCACCTTCTTCCACCGCAGCATCATAGCCAACAACAGCTTCAACACACAGACCCCCCCGACAGCCGCCAACACCTTAGACTCACCGCCCCCCCAGTCACACCCGCCTCCTGACCACCTGTAACCATGTCAACGACGAAGACACCATCAAAACCATGAACACCATTCACTCCGGCTCACCGTCAGACCCCTGTCCCCACCACATCTTCAACAAAGCGAGCTCCATCATCGCACCCCAACTCCGAAAGGTATTCAACAGCTCTTTCGAGGCAGCCACCTTCCCGGAAAGCTGGAAACACGCAGAGATCAACGCCCTACTCAAGAAATCCAAGGCAGACCCAAAGGAGCTCAAGAACTTCCAGCCCATCTCCCTGCTCCCGTTCCCGACGAAAATCATCAAGAAGATCGTCAACAGACAACTGACCCACTTCTTCGAAGGGAACAGCGCCGTTGACTCATCCCAATCCGGATTCCGCAGCACCCACAGCACCGAAACCGCCCTCATCGCCGCTACCGACGACATCAGGACCCTGCTGGACAACGGCAAAACCGCAGCCCTCATCCTCCTAGACCTCTCGGCCGCCTTTGACACCGTCTGCCACCACACCCTACAAACACGCCTCCACAACGCAGGGATCTGCGACAAACCCCTTGACTGGATCACCTCCTTCCTCACCGACAGAACCCAGAGAGTCCGCCTCCCTCCATTCCGATCCGAAGTCACCAGGATCACCTGCGGCGTACCCCAAGGATCATTCCTTAGCCTGACCCTCTTCAACGTCTACATGACACCGCTCACCAACATCATCTGATCGCACAACCTCAACATCATCTCATATGCCGACGACACCCAGCTGATCCTCTCCCTCACCAAAGACCCCGCCACCGCCAAAACCACATCCACACTCCGCAGGACTCAGCCACCTGAGCATCAAGACTTCTACCTCACCCACCATCCGTTCGGTACCTAGACCTCCCCTCCAGAAATAGGTCCTCACTCAAATCTAGTTAGCTATGACTCTCATACAATGCGTTACAAGAATGTGTTATTATATTCTCAAACTGTTGATTCGCCATGACTCAATTGTATTATATTTCCTTTTTTTGACTGCTTAAACCATTATTTTTGTTGTAAAGCGCTCCGATACCCTCGGGTCTGGCTAGCGCTATATAAAACTTCTAAATAAATAAAAATAAGTAAATAAAATGAAGGATGTCGCCGAATGGATGAAGAACAGTCACCTGAAACTGAACTCGGACAAGACGGAGGTCCTCATCCTTGGCTCCACCCCTCTGCCTGGGACGACTCCTGGTGGCCAGCCTCGCTGGGAGCTGCACCGACACCCACCGACCACTCACGCAACCTGGGGTTCATCCTGGACTCATCACTGTCAATGACCCAGCAAGTCAACGCCGTCTCCTCCTCCTGCTTCAACACCCTCCTCCTGCTTCGGAAGATCTACAGATGGATCCTCACCGGAACCAGAAACACGGTTACCCAGGCCCTCGTCACCAGCAGGCTGGACTACGGCAACGCCCTTTACGCGGGACCCACGGCCAAACGCCAGCAGAGACTCCAACGCATACAGAACGCCTCCGGACGCCTCATCCTCGACATCCCCCGCAACAGCCACATCACTGCCCACCTGAGGGACCTGCACTGGCTCCCCATCAACAAAAGGATCACCTTCAAACTTCTCACCCACGCTCACAAAGCACTCCACGACGCCGGACCAGCATACCTCAACAAACGTCTCACCTTCTACACTCCCAATCGCCAGCTTTGCTCCGCTAACCTAGCCCTCGCCACCGTTCCATGCATCCACCGAATGACCACTGGTGGCAGATCCTTCTCCCACCTCGCCACCAAGACATGGAACACCCTCCCCATCCACCTGCGACAGACCCAGGACCTGCTGACCTTCAGGAGACTTGTCAAGACCTGGCTGTTCGAACAGTAGCAGCTCCATCCCCCCCCCCCCCCCCCCCCGCCCCCGCGCCTCGAGACCCTCACGAGTGAGTAGTGCACTCTACAAATGTCTGATTGATTGATTGATTGTGTGCTTTAAGGTAGCCGAGCGCCCTTCACAAACATTTGTTTCCAAAGTGCATTGGTTTGTGTGTGCTGTCTAACATAGATTTTGTGCTAAAAGCATACCCTGCCAGTGCAAGAAGCTATTCCTACACATTTAAAAAAACATTTCACAAAGTGGATGCCAGCTGTACAATAACCCCCAGTCTAACACATTTAGTAGATGGGGCTTCAAAAACGATCTTGCTCGGAATGCCCAAGTACCGCCCAAAAATGGCACTTAACCGCGTATGTAGCAAGAAGAATTGCAAAGCATTATTTGCACTACAAAAATAACACTTTTCCAGAAAAAAAAGGTTTGGCACTGGAAATGAAATACCACATCAATACTTTTCACTAAGTTTACCTCACTATGCAGCAGCACAAAATCTTGATCAATCTCCCTAGAATGTTTGCACAAGCACTCACCTGGAGGTAATGGCGTGTTTAAGATTGCTCTAAGTGTAATAATGCGTATAAAGCAGAAACATTCACTGAAGTTTGTGACTGAGTGTCACAGTCCAGTTTAGTGCTGCGCATGAGACCCTTTCAAGTGGTAAGTGAATTAATTACATATTTTACGTTACATTGCATCACGCGGTACAACTTTGGTGCATGTGGGTCCTTGCCTTTGTGCACCATATTCATAATTTGCAGTTAATTTGATGCAAGAACACGTAGGGTAACGCGGCATCAATGACTCCGTCATCGGTACACTCCCTCCTTGCACCTCTGCCCCTCGGCTCACATACAAAGGTATACTCGAGACAAACTAAACACCTGGTAATTCTTCTAGCCTAAGAACAAACGTTATTTGCATGGGAGGGCGTTGGAAGACGCTGGGCGAGTGACTGACGACTGCTGATGAAATAAGCTCGGGTCCTGCATATGGATGAGAAGTCATTTGTAGTAGCACATGCAGCCAGCCTCTTATTGGCACAGGCTGCTGACCCGTATCCCACAGCCTGACAGCACCAGCTGAGTCTGGGAATAAGTCCACATTGCCACCTGCTGGTATGACTTGGAAGGCAGCATTGTTTCAATATTTTATTTTTGTATCTTCGACAGCTCGAACCAGGTCTCACAGTGCGTCAGAGTGGCATACAAGAAAGTAACAGTAATAGAAAATGAATTGTTATATACATGAACAAAACAGATTTTGGGGAATTCTATTTTAAATAAAAGCATGCAGGTAATACAAGCTAAAAGAAAGCATTCGATCTTAGATGTGGTAAGTCAATCTCTGAGACACAGCAAAAGGAATGATTCTGAAAGGTTCAGAAAAGCTTAGAGGAAATGTCTACTGAACAGACGACACTGGGCATATTTCCCAGTTAGTGTCCTGAAACCAGCAACGTTGCGGAGATGATCATCTCAAAATATACGTACATGTTTTGAAAACGTCACCTGGTTTCCAAAGTTCGAAGCTGGCAAAGTTAAAATAACAGAGGCAAAATGGTGTCAAGAGCGACAGCTTAAAATTGTTCCAGGTACCTCTCAGCTGTGAGCCTGAGCGGCATACAGGTGTTTCCCGCTCTCCAGTCGTCTTGCCGTAAGGGGGCGGGACTTCCGGCAGCTGGGACACACACAAACGCTCAGCTGCAGTCTGCAGAGCATCAGGGGGTTCATCTGTGCTGCCCATGGCTAATAATAGCCATTAGTGGCAGAGACGTAGTTCCCATTGGTGCAGCAACTGCAGTGCCACCGGGGCCCAGGAGCTCAGGGGGCCATTTGAACACTGATAACGCTGTGTTTCATAATTCAAACAGCAGACATGTCACTGGGCCCATATCGTGCGTTGCATTAGTGCCCATGACTCACTGGCTATGCTACTGTTCAGAAGCCATGATTAACTTCTTGATTGCCAAGGCTTTCCCCTCTTTTATGGATGGTTAGAGCAGCTAGCAGTTAAAGTTTCATAACATTTTTCCAAAACAGATAGCCGCCACACCAAATTTAGGTCCTTTTTTTCAACATTATGTAGATTCCAAAGGTACCCAGGCTGTGCAGAGAAAACTGAGAAATGGATGTGCTATTGCAAAGAACTGCCATTGTCAATCAAACAAACAATCAATCAATCCATCAGTATTTGTGTAGCGCAGCAAAGTCACCCATAGGGGTATCTGGGAGCTGAGGTAGCCATGTTAGAGACAAAAAGCCAGGTCTTGAGTTGCTTTCTGAAAACTGCCAGGGAGGGTGTGGATCGGAGGGGGAGGGGAAGATCGTCCAAGGTCTTCGTGGCAATGTAGGAGAAGGAGCAGTTCATGCAGGGGCTGCAATGAATGCAGGGGATGTCCGAGCACTGCTGCCTCAAGGGCAGGTGGAAATTCAGTCAGTGGTTGATGTATGAAGGTCCTTGGTCGTGAAGGTGTGCATGAGAATCTTGAACTGCCATCTTTTCTGGATGGGGAGCTAGTGGAGGATTCTTAGGTGAGGAGAGAGGTGGATTCATTTGGGAAGGTCTGGAATGGGTCTGGTGGCGGCTTTATGTATGGTCTGGTGTCTTCTGAGGTGTTAGATGGGTATCCCAGCATAGACAGGGTTGCCATACTCGAGGCAGCTGACAATGAGGGCCTGTGTGATGGTCTTTCTGGTGCTTATTGGGTTTTATCCGAAGATTCAGTGGAGTATGCGAAGGATGTGGAAGCAGGAGGAGGCAGGAGAGTTGACTGGTGGGCAGTGAACTCCGCCCCACTGGTGGAGTTCATGGAGTTTTGTCATTCAATACTCCAAGCGAGCACCGGAGTTCAGCAAAAAAGCTCCTCCAGCCACCAGAGGAACGGAGTTCACCTGCGCGTGCTGCTCACCCACCCATACAATGCACATGCTTCGTTGTCGAAGCCTCTGCAATTCCTTCATATTGCACAGACACCCTAAAATAAGGGCTTGGGAGAGAAAGGCATAGAACGAATGTAATTGTGCAGGTGTCATGTCTTACATCAATCATGTATGGATGTGTGGATGAATATGTGGACAGTACCTTCCCTTGCGTCACTGATGTTCAACCTGCGGGATGCGAGTCAGAGGGTGCGCATTGTGTTTTGTGTACATGGTCCCATGGACACTACAACAGAGACACACGCATCAGTCACTTCCTTGTCAGGGCATGGACTGAACCACGGCCAGAGCCCCCGAGTCATTGTTGCAAGCCCTGCGCTGGTCCGGCATATGGCAGGCCAGACCACTCCGCTTACGCTCCGTGGGGGGTCCACATTGCTACCCCTCACAGGCGTACTCGCTGGTGGTGTGGAAGTCACTGGTCTAGTCATCAGCATGTCACAGCCACTCCCTGAGGGCAGGTTTTCACACACACCACACCCATCTGGCACAGGCGTCACTGGCCATGTGACTGCGCCAACATAAGGGGCCGATAGCGTCACATCCCCCTCTTCCGGTGCTGACTGGATGACGGACGCTCCACTCTATTCATCCATAATGGGCACAGGGTTGGGGGCACCCGAGCACTGGCGGACGGCACGGGCCTAACGCCACGTTACACTGACTAGGGTAGCACAGGGTTAGTGGGACCCGAGGCCTTGCGGCCGTAATGGACAGGCCACCACGAGGCGCTGACTGGGGATGCACAGGGTTAGTGGCATTGGAGGCCCTGAGGACGGCACAGGCACCCCACCACGGGATGGTGGCTTTGGGTGCAGTGAGTCAGTGGCACCTTAAGCTGCTGAGCGGGTGTGCAGCCTGCGATGATGCCCCGTACCGGCGGTGCGGACGGCTCAGGTAATGTGTGCCATGCTGGACCGCAGTGTGGGCCAGAGTCAGCGGCCGGCACGGGCCTACCGCCACGTGGCGTCGCCTGCTGAATCACAGAGTTAGTGGCATCCATAGGGCTGAGCGGGTGTGCAGCCTGCGATGGTTCCGGGTGCACTGGTATGTCACATGCCATGGAGTAATCAGGACCCAGCACCACATGTGAGACCTGGTGACCTGCGGAGCGTGGCTGCATGGTGTGGAGGGTGCCATGTTCACGTGCCCCTGGCTTGTGGCTTGCAGCGGCACGTGGTGGGACCTCCCGTCTACGCTCCAGTGGCAGAAGGTGAGGATTGGGGCTGGGTGTTCATGGGTGGCCAAGCTCCGATGGGCGGTGGGAGGGGCTGGTGTGCCTCTGCTTGGGTGTGCATGGGCGGGCAGGCGATGTTGTCTTGTGCAATTGTGTGTACTGTGCCAATCGTGTATCTGGACTCTGTTTCAGATTACGGCTCTGTGTCAGATGAATGACCTGGGGTACTGCTCTGCATGCCAGCAAGTGGTTGGAGACACACCGGTGGCAGCAGGTGAGCAGTGTGCCCTGGGTGCACAGGGGCGACTCTCCCTCTCCCTCTCTTCTTCTCCCTCTCTCCTTCCCTCTCCCTCACTCTCTCCCTCTCTTCTTCTCCTTCTCTCCTTCTCTCTCTCTCCCTCACTCTCTCTCCCTCTTCCTCTCTTCTTCTCCCTCTCTCCTTCTCTCTCTCTCTCCCGCTCCCTCTCTTCCTCTCTCTCTTCTTTGCTCTGTCTTTCCTTTGATGAGCGCAGGACACACCTTCTCATCATGTTTTTGTCTTGCAGGCTGGGAACTGCAGATTTTCCAGAGGAGAGCGGCCATTTGTCATCGTTTCATTTCTGTGTTATTTTTAATAAAGTTAGATTTGTTGCTTCAGAAGTGGATGTGTGCTGCTCATTTCAGTTTCGACACATGCATTTCACCAGTTGTGATTGTGCGACGGCAGGCTGATTATTTTGGACATGTTTGGGTATAGCTGATGTGGCATGTCTGTGGTGGGGGTGTGTGCCAGGGAGGGGTGGTCCGGGGTGTGGTGTCGGTGGGTGTTGTGGCCCTCTTGGGTGTCCGGGCCGCATGATGGGTGACTCCATTGCATCTGTTGCGCTTCCGATGTGGCCCTGGGCTGGTCTCCCTTTTGTGGTGCAGGCTGCTGTCCGACTTAACACCAGGTCAGAGCAGGTGTAGATTTCCTGGTGCTAACGCGCCTTATCACTGGATTTGTGTTCTTATCGCAGATCTGTCTGGTTGTTGTGAATGTTGAGGAGTGGTGTTGTCATGGCTTTTGGCATGGGAACGCCTACGCTGCATCTCATTAGTGATATTTGCGGGGGTCCTCTGTGGCGATGTTTTTTGCGGCTGCTATCGCATGTATACTGGTGATAATGGCTGTTAGCACCAGCTTGTGAATGGGGTGGTAAATTTATCATGACTTTAGCTGCGATAAAGTGCCGTTAATTCGACGATAGCTGCTTGTGAATATGGCCCTCTATTTTATAGGAGCGTGATTATTATGCCTTATTCTTTTGCATTCTTGAACGTTCACGGTCGTTATACACGACTTCGCGCCGTGGCACCTTAACGCCGCCATCCTGATTGCGGCCGCAAAAAAAAGAGGCGACCCCACCCAACAGTATACAAGATTAACAACAGTTGCAGTGGAGAGATGTTACTTTGTTTGGCGGCTCCGGGATCTGCTCCTGACAACGCGGCAGGCCGCATCTCTGTGACCGCATACGTGTCAGGTAGGAAAGCATCTTTATTTTAATACCAACACTCAGCGGAGTATGGTTGAACCCATTTGGAATCTCTGATGAGAAACTGTTTGTCATAGTTTTATTTCACGTGTTGACTTGACCCGCCCCATTGCAACTACATAACATCATTCGAGTGAAATACAAAGAAGTATTGCTTGCTTTCAACCCGTTCTGAACAGTAAAGACGAAGTGTGGTTGACATTAGAGGTGCTTCAACATTCATAACACATTCTCCTAAAGGTGCATTGATTGACGTTAAAACAAAAGGCACATTACTTGACATTGAATAAGGCACTTTGATTGACATTGAAAAAAGGTTGTGAAATCCTCCCATGGCACGAACATTGATGAACATTGAGCAAGGGTACTCTGGATCGCAGTTCTTTGTTGAATACAGAAAATCTTGCTGTCGTTTTTAGTGAACACCGCATCCTGGCCTATATTTAGTTTTGACAGGTAAACACCAGATATTCACAGTTATATGTAGATTTGTGTATTTGATATTTTCTCATGTGTACATAGTAGTAACAAGGTGACCTCTCTGTTTCACATTTCCTTCCCGCAGTACCCTCCATAATTCCCTTCCCCGTGTCTAGCCATTCTAAACCACTGTTAAGCTAATCACAGATTCAGAACTGGTGGAAAGTGGGCTTCTTGGAGGTAGTGCTCCTGAGGAACCGACAGAATCTGCAGTGGGCCCCTGGGGTGGGGTCCCCAGGGCTGATAATGGCTTGAGGGTGGTACCTAGCCCCTCCCCTTTATTTGAAAGAGGGTCCCCAGGGCCACACAAGGCATGGGAGAGGAGCTACAGGGTTCCCTCCCCTTTATTCTGGAAGTGGCCCCGGGTATGGGGTCCCCAGGGCATTACAAGGTCAAGGGTGGGGGCCTAGTGACCCCCTCTCTTTTAACTTAAAAAACACAGCCCTGGGCGATGGGGTCCCCAGGGCCTAAAAAGGCTTGGGGAGGGGGTGCACACAGCCCCTCTCCTTTAATTAAAAAAGGCCCTGGGGGATGGGGTCCCCAGGGTCTAATAAGGCTCTGGGAGGGGGGCCAAGTGGCTCCCTCCCCTTTAAAAAAAAAAAAATAAAGGACCTGGGGAATGGGGTACTCCGGACCAGGCCCTGTGACCAATCCTGAGGGGTTGGTTACACGGCCTACATGCCATATCAATTAACAAATACATAAGCAATGTTAGGGGCTTTAAGAAGATCATTTCGTACAATTAATTCGTCTAGTTATTAAATAATATGATTCTGCTTTTGCTTTCTTTTAATCAACAATTTGTTCAAACTGAGACATTTCATTCTGATTTACAGAGGTTTGTCTAAAACACTACTTTATGCCGCTGATATTGTTTCAAAGTTTGCCTTTTTTTATCATCTCATTTTTATACAACCACGTCACTCCAAATAAAAGCGAAGTGAGTCAATAAAGTCCCTCTAAGTGCCTTATTGCATCAGTTCATGGTCTTCCAGTTCCAGTAGTTTATAATTTAAATGTTCCCCATTAATCTTTATAGGCTGGGAGACATGCAGCTTTGCGTAAGACAGAGTGCTGCGCGGCTGCTGCATGAGTCACCGGCGCCAATGCCGCATTAACCTGTGGCAAACAATCCTGCGTGCGTCCTGAAATGCCACTTCAGATAAAGCAGAGAGGACCTTACAGTAATAAGAAGCCAATAAGCAAGGCTGTGGTTAAAAGTTTAAAAGGAGGAGGAAGGTGAGCGATTAAAGTGCAGTGACCGGTGGGCAGACAAGAATTAAGTCTTCCTGATTAAGGCTTGGAAAATAAAGTGGGTGGAGGCTAGAGCGGGCCTGGTGAAGACTTGGAGAATGAGGGGATTTGAGGAAACAATCAAGGCACGCTGAACTAACCTTACAACAAGGGCATGTACACGTTTATTTTAAATGGTAATTGATATGGCCCAACAGTAGAGGGCAGTAGAGAGAAGAGATATCTGCCAGTGTGCCTTGTTAACTTGCATGCTGCTTTTAAGAGGCCATGCCTGTCTCGGGACAACCTCAACATCTGGTACAAGAATAAACATATGGTGCAGTACAAAGTTGTCCACTCTTTACATGTCGCCAAGTCTTACATGACACCATGATTTGTGCCCACATTGCACCTGAAACTCATAGTTGCCAACTGTCCCGTTTTTGAGGGACAGTGCCAGAAAGTTGGAGACTGTCCTGGGTAATATTGTTGCAGAAACTGTTCCTCCATATTTCACACAGGAGCTTTCTATCTGCAGCAGCCCGGTGCTGCAAAGTGTCTCGGGAATTATTTTTCAAATGTTGGCAACTATGGACACTGAGATTTCAAAATGTCTTTAATGTAGAATGTCTCACATAGAATGGTTATTAATGTTGAAAATAAAGTTTTCTGATGTTTAACTTAGATACTGTCGACACTAAATATAAATGCATTTAGGAGAGATGACCTAGGAATAATCAATTGATGTTAACTGGGAAAGTGATTGATAATGTGATATCATGCACACATGCTTCACTACAACTAAAATAATTTGACATTTTAACACGTACGGCATTGCACAGACAATATTAGTAATCAAACCAACCTCTTCCCCATGTTAACATGCTTCACTATTGAAATCCTTATTCATGATTCTCAAACTTGTGCGTTATTGTCTGTGTAAGGCGTATAGATCTTGTTATTAGTTTTTAGGAATCCTTACATGTGTAGAATATAAGTATCAGCTAAACGATAAAGCCTTTGCAATGTATACATTAATGTTATCAGTAGATACTTTCAAATGTAGTACAGAGATATACCTAGTATTGTGCAATTTGATCACTTAATGCGTATTAATACCAAATGAAGTAAAAAGTACAAAAGAACATGTTGGGCCTTATTTAAAAGATTTTGCAGTAGGGCAGAGCCACAGGCCTTCCTGCTGCACTGCCCAACAACAAAAGAAAAGGGCAGGAATGTATCTATCACATACAGAGCATTCCTGGCCTTGTCCCCTTGGCTGGCGCATAATGGGCTGCCATGTGCCAACGCAGGCACCTTTTGTGCCATGGTGCAAGGGGACCTCGTTGCAGGGATGATTGTTTTTGGGCAGGAAGGGGAACCTTCCTGCACAAAAAACAAACGCAAGATGCTTTTTCCTCTTTGTAGGTGTGCTGCAGAATGCAGCATGTATGCAAAAAGGAAAACCAAGGAGAAATGAAGGTATTTCTCCTCGTTGCGCCTCCCTTACGCCTCCCACGGGGAGGCATACGTTTTGGTGCTGCCTCAGAGTTACGATTCCTTGTAAATCTGGGGTAGTATCAAAAGCCATGGGTGTTGTTGGGAACGCCCACAGCAACACCTATTGCACGCCCCTTTAACGCAGAATACGGAGTTAAATGGAACGATATTTACAAGGCCTCTTTGAGCCACACAAAGTGACTTATGGCCGCTTGGTAAATATGGAGAACATTTTGTGATGCTCCTGCGCCACAGGAGCATCACAAAAAGTGAAGCTCCGGAGGCGCAGCCTCATTGTAAATGAGGCAATATATTTGGATGTTTAAATGTAAACATGCATATTAAATGTGCATCATTGAAGGTCATGTCTTAAGTTAGCATTTATACTGAAGGCCTAAATTTGTATTTGCTGCTTTTTCATAATTCCATTGTCCTGTTATTTCTGCTGACTTGTTTTTCTTGCAGGTGTTCTCATGCTTTGCTAGTCTTAGAAATTATTCATTTATTGTAACAGTGTTTGAAGCATTGCCTTAGAATGGAATTCTGACAATGAGCACAGGAGAACTGAATCTTTAACAAAGAGCCATTTGGCGTTGACATGAAAATGGGAATGATGTGCTGTTCCCATGTCCAGTGTGGGATTTTCCTCTACTGTTGCAGTCAGCAACATGGATTTTGTAACATGAACAATGAACTTTCCAATAATGAGGTGATTAAGTGGGTGTCACCTACTGACTTGTGGCTATAACATTAGTCCATTAGTCCCTTGCAGGCGTTCGCGGATTACCACTTGCTGACGATTTATGCACTGATATCCACTATCCAGACTTCGCGGAACATTTGAATCATCTATTTAGACTATTTATACTTTTTGGATCGTCCCTTCATACTTAAGACCTATTATCTCAGACCTTCGCGTAACACCAGACGCCAGTCGGGTCAACTCCTTCCCTTAACGTCCTTGCCTTACGTCGATCACTTACCGGGAAGGCCGCTCCCTGCCAGGTGTACGCCACCATCTGGTGGATGAATTTATTAGTGTTTTTCTGAATACTGTTGTCTCCTAATATTCCAAATATTATCATCATTATACAGATCCCTTTATTGAACGTCCTATACAGCTTCCACTCTCCCAGCAGATTCATTTACCTTGTTTGATTTTCTATAGTTTGCCAGACCCCCATGGACTTCTGCTCTGATTCCACAGTTACGCCCTGAACAAGGTGACACCCTGATTTTGGGGGTAACACTGAAACGCGCGTCGGCGTGTCGCTGGGAAAAAATCAGCCCTTGGTCCCTATGCATCTCATTGTTTAAATCAAGTATCATACGTCCATATTATCTTGACCATTCCTTTATTTATCCATTGATTCCAGCCCTTTTGTCACCTTTGATGTTAACATACACCAATGGTGGATCCTGAACCTGAAATCTATGTGATTTACGAAAGGACATATATTGATATACTTTAAAGCTTTTGCTATATTGTTTTTGTATAGGGAATTGATATACATTTTGGACATTATGTTTGATGAATGTTTATGCATTTTTACAGTTAGAATGGGTTATGTGAGTGTTTGTATGCATGAATGAATGGTATGTAAGGTGGTCCATGGGAATTTGCATTTTTCATTTGCAATTTTGTTGTGTATATTTTACGATGAAAATAACAAAACCAAAATAAAATGTTTTGATTGAACAATTATCCTTTTTCTCTTGGCTTGAGCACATGGTATAGCGGGAAAATTATACTTGACGACTTAATTGCATTCTTTTGAAATTGACAGGTAGTGCACACTTGTTATTTGATACTTTTGAATTTCCCCTATTGCACTACCTATATCACCCTAGGGGTACCCCCTTATTTGAGTGGTTGTGGCTATAACATATCAATGACTGGGATGTCATGAAAAGAGGTCCCTCTTGGAATGCATCTGAACTTTCCTTTTCTGATTCTTGCGGACTTCTTTGCTGAACCCCATTCCGTAGACATTATACAGCATTTCCTTTGGGACTCATAACAGAACTCTTTCCCCGATACCCTACTTCCCCTCTGACCATACTTCATGAGGTCTGACCCCCAATGACCCTTTGGACTTTGCCCCAAGTGTAGCTCAGGCTAGCACTTATTTCCAACTTACTGAAGACTCTTGACCAAGCTTTGACAATGTCACTGCTGGTGTTACTCATACTCTTGTGCCTATCGTTTTCAATCGAGCTCTTTCATTTCTGAACTCTTTGCACTCTTGTGCCTTGGACTGTGTTTGGAAGATTTGGGGGCATATTAACAAGGCGGCGCTATAAAATTATCACCGCTTTTGCGGCCGTCTTCGGCCGAAGAGCGGCGATAATTTTATCGCCTTATCAGCAAAGACACACTATTGCGTGTTCTGCTGACTTAGCGCCCGGTTCCAGCACGCCTAACTTTGCATCACTAATGAGATGCAAAGTAGGCATGGCTGTGAAACCAACCAGGGAAAATATCGCGATGGCAGCTTCGCGATATTAACAAGGAAAGGTAGCGATTATTTAAATTGCCTTAAGTATGCCTTAATGCAGGAATTTAACGTCTGTTAAATTCCTGACTAAGGCATACTTAACATGGGGGTGGATTCTGTGGCTAAGACCACAGGTCCTATCATCTAGGATATTGCCGTTTTCCACCATGGAAAACGGCGCTCTCCACACTATCTCTGGAATTTTTATCGCCGCGGCGATGTGCGTTGTTGATAACGCACTAACCGGGCGATAAATTCCAGAGATAGCCGGCGATAAATATGCAAGCGCTAAGCGCGCTTTGCGATATTTATCGCCGGCCCTTGTTAATATGTCCCTGAGATTGCTAATATATAGAAAGGAGCAACTGAGATTATTTTTCAGAGCACCACATACTCATGTTATTGTTCTGTATAGTAGCAATGGGGCTCCTCGTTTGTTTAATTCTTACTTGTTTAAACTTATTGAGGAGGTTTGGTCTCCCTGTTGCATTTTGTATCTTTACAGTTTGGTCTGAAGAGTGACTTTTTTAACCTAATTACTAATTTGTGATAAACACCCTTGAACTTGGCAACGGATTACTGGTCATCATTGTGTAACATAATTGAATGAATGAAGAGTGATACCCAAGATCCCCCACCTTCAGTGCAATTACAAAGATCTATTGGAGGGCCAAGAGTAAATAATAGAGCACTAGAGTCAAAGTCATTTTGATAAAAAAATAAATAAAAGCGTGGGACCAGGAAACGCTGGATCACATAGAATGCTATTGTCAACTTAAGACTACTGTCTGGGCCGCATGGGGTATGCCACATAAGAGAATATTGGGGCATATTATCAAGAAATGGTGTTAAAATTATCGCCGCTTTAGCGGCAGAAAACTGCCGCTGAAGCGGCGATAATGGGCTTGATAATATGCCCTTGAGAATTCCCATAGAAGCCCATGTTCTGGTGTCAACATGGGCTTCTATTGGAACTCTCAAGGGCATATTATCAAGCCCATTATTGCCGCTTTAGCTGCAGTTTTCTGCTGCTAAAGCGGCGATCATTTTAACGCCGTGCTTTATTAATATGCCCCATCATTTGATAAGATTTTCACTTCTATCACACCGGGAATCACATTCCCAACATTTTCAATAATTTTAGCCCGTTCCACGTGCCACCTGCAAAATGAATCAGCCACTCTCTGTGACTTTACAAAAAGGGATCAACCTTCCCTGAACAGAGCACACTTTCTTCAAGAGCAACTACACACCCTCACACGAGACAGCAAGCAGCCCCAGATGCCATTCCACCTTGGTGGGTTTCATCCATGTGGCAGAGTTTGAATCTTAAGCAGGGCCACTGGAATGAAGCAATTTTGTGGCTGCAAAAGTTTCTGCATAACTGTAGATTTGCTGCATTTGCCATATGCCACCTCATCTGCTGCATAATATACAGATTTTAACTAAAAGTAAATTTCGTTTCTAGCTCAAACAGATCAAAAGTTATTTAAAAGGCTGCAGCATGTGTTGTTGCGCAGTGTAATACCCTTAGTAAAGGTTGACGCTCACCTTTCTGTTGCTTATTGCTTTATTTCACTGTTAAACCAGTGCAAATAAGGTGAAACCTCTGTCGAGACAGTTATGATGTATAAAAAAAGACAAACTACGGTTTATAATTTGTTTTTTTCTTGTCACATAATTTTTTTATAAGCAATTTTATTGAATTTTGACATGCCGTAGAAACATAATACAACTTGTTGCTCCAGCCCCAAATCGCAGATTTCAAACAGTAGATTATCAGCAGATAAATCAGTGACACAGCTTCGATCCATCATCTACAGGACCCCAAGCCCATAATATTCCCAAAGTATGCTCCATATTGTGAGGTGTTTTTGTTTGCAGCCCCATGTCTATTACATTGGCTTTTCTTGTTGTGCACACCAGTCCATCTCTCTTCTCCAGGCAGCCGGAGTGAGGGGTTGTGGGTTCTTCCAATTACGGTTGATGTCTCTCGTCACATAATTTAGTGAACTCTTTTTGGTCCTCCTCTGCCACAAGGTTCCAGTGGCCCTGGTCTTCGGAAACAATAAGCTTGGAGTCCAACCTTGGATATATTCACTTGCTTTAAGAAGATGCAATAAATAAAAGAGGAATTGATGACAAAAAGTTGAGGCTTCCAAACAAAAGTATACATATGCAGCCTTTTCTATAAGTTTGCATCTTGGCCTGACCACTACTTTTATTTGTGTCCTTAAGGTGAGCAGTTCAAGCAAACCAAAAGAGGAGCAGTCTAGTCTGAACTGGAAGGCTATGTCCACTTTCCATGAAATCCTAAAGCATATGCCATCTGAGTGCTTAATTTTAACCAGTGGTTGCCGTTGATGGACAGCGGCACTCATTTTTGGGGACTGGAACTTATTTTTCCTCAGGAGGTATTGACCGCGAGCAAGCGAAGGAAAAACAAAAAAGCAGGAAAAACAGAGAAGGAGAAAGAGTGAAAAACGTCATGAAGGGAGATAGAAGGAACCAGCAAGAGTGTAAAAAAGGGCCAAGGAGTGTCTGGTAGTGGATTAAAGAGACATGAGGTGGATTCAAGACTATGCAACTTTAGTACTGGACGCATCAACACTTAATTGCACAGGCCACAGACTACTGAGCAGACCTTTGGGGACAGGCACTCCTTCTTATACAAATTAAGCACTGTTCCATCGCCTTCTTTACATGCCAGTGACACACCTTCTGCATAGGCTCATTGGAGGCAAGTCCTAAAAGCTTGAGGTACATCATCGCTGAAAGCCACTAGCAAGGAAGGGAGGTGGAAGAAAGAAAGTAGGACCCAGTATTTCCAGAATCCTGTAAAAAGGGAGACTTTATTGACAAACATGGCAGGAAGTCTCTTTACTTTGTCTTCTTTCTAAGAGATTCTGTCTGCAGAGGTACAATACTGCAGTTGTAGAATATGGATGTTATAACTAAGGAGCTTTAACAGCCAGTGAGCTTACCAAGAAGCACTCCTAGGACCATCATTGCTTTTTGGCAGTCTGACCAACCGCCGTATTATGATACTGACAATGAGACCACCCCCAGGCAATCCTCCTCCCCAGGAAGCAGAGCTCTCATAGTGGGTGTGGACAACATGGGTGAATGGTGGCAGTGCCAGTCTCAACACCACTGTGGCCAGTACGAACTGCCTTTCTGCTGACCTTTTCATGGTTGGTCCCTGCCATAAAAAGGTTGGTGAAAAGGCAGGCTTTGAGGGTACAACATGTCTCCAGGGCGAGTGTGCCCTGGAGACATGTTCATGGTGATACCTTTGCCATCTGCATGTTTGTACGCACTGTTGCTCCTGCAGGCTGCGATGCAGGGAAACAGTACACCGACTGCCCAGATGCATTTCAGCATGGTTGGCATTGGCTGCAGCTCTTAACCAGAGCTGCAGCATTCTACCGCCATGTCTGCGCCACAGGCACACCGCTAGCCCCGCGATGATATCTCAATACGGCGGTCGGGAGGCTGCGTTCTTGTTAGCGTTTTCTCGAACACCACCAGCACATGCTGGTGGTGTACTTGTGAACTACTTAGGGGCTTATTAGGATGGCGGGCAGAGTTCAGTCCGCCCACCACCCTAGCGGTGCTGGGGCCGGCTGCCAGCGGTGTGACGGTCCCGCACCGCAAATAAGGATGCGACCGCCACCCTGGCGGTCGCATTCAGCATCTTTAACATTGCGGTGGGTTGCTGCTGTAAGCAGCACCCCCTCAACGCCAAACAGGCATGCTGTGCATTGCCATGCACAACGTGACAGGCACCGCGCGGTGCCTGTCACCTTGTGCATGGCAATGAAGGGGGTACCATACGTATCCCCCAAGTGCAGTCCCCCATTCCCCCCGGGGTCGCAACGGGCCCCCAAATCAATTCCTGCTTCGCCGCCATGGAAAGGCCTTGAAAAACCGACATCGGAATATGGATAAAGGCACCACCACCATGTTATGACCCAGTTCCACCTGGCGGCAATTGTAACGATTGCCGACCAGTGGAAAAGCAACGGATGGACTTTCCATCAACCGCGGTACCCCGCGCCATGGTAATGTGGCGGGGGTAAATCATGTTGTGTTGACGGCCGGATCGCCACCGCCCGCCTGGCGGTGGCAATCCGCCCGCCATCATCATGACCCCCTAAATCAGGCCTTAAGTCATAATATAAAAAACAGGTTAAATAATTCAAAACGCTATCTCAGATTCCCAACATCTGGGTTATTATGCCCTGAATTGAATTCCCTAAATCTGTGTTATTACTTCCATTAGTTGTGACTGGCATAGTACCAAAATATCATGGACATAAATATTGTGCTACAAAACTATCATAGACAAAACACTGATATTCTAACTTAGTTTGAATGTAGGACCTCATGGGAGTGAGCAATGAACCAATTAGAGTACTTTGCATCTTTAGATGCCCTCGCCATATGGCTCTTGTTTGCAGAAACTTCTATTCTGTCAGATGACATAAACGGTGTTGTGAATTGTGTTACTGTTGAAGGGGGTGAAACCCTACTCAAGCAGCAACCACAATTTCTGTCAGAGTGCTTAACCCTCTGGTAGCTTGGCATAAGCAGTCTGGCTTAATTTAGAGGTGATGTGGAAGGTATTTATGCAGCACTTCAAACAGTTATAAAGTGAAAACAGCACAAGGAAAATCCCACAGCAATTTAGAAAAATAAAGTTAATTTAATAAACTATTTGAGATCAAAATGATTTAATAATCCAATCAGTGGTACTGGAGATATGCAATCTTAAAAGTTTAAGTGAAAATCATGCCTGGAAGCGCATAGCTTCAATTGTGGTCATCTGGCCACGCAGGATGAGGACAAATTCACAAATTTAGCCTGACCACGATGGAGTGCGGGCCGGATACAGGGCCCATGTTAGGCCCATTGAACAAAGTACTTTAAATACTGGTTTGCAGAGCATTTCGAGATCCCACTTTGGGGATGTGTTGTGCTGATGCAATGCTCAAAAAGAGCTGCGAGGAAATGCATTGCGCTGCATTGCTTCTGCCCATAGGACCACAGCCGGGCTTCAGACCCACTTTCAAGGGTGTAGAAGTGGGATGGCACCGCTTGGGGGGTAGGACTCACATACACGCCAACACTCCAAATTCAGGCGGGAGACTACCAATTTCAAAGCTAGTCTCCTGCCTTCCGATTCCTGCATGCAAAACCTCGATTTCTCTGTGGGCTTCAGATGGCAGGAACTGGTCTTGTGTGACTCGGATTATGCACTGCCAATATCTTGCTCCTCCAAGTCAATACACAAAGATTTTGTCCTGCTTTCTCGGCCTGCCAAAGCAATTTCTCTGTGCTCCTGAAAGGTATGGAAAAAAGTATATGTGAATTTCGGATATCTGATTGTGCAGCAGGACACTTGCAAGTCCCATACATGCCATGAGACCTTCTGCAGGCCACAATAAAAGTAAATGGGAGAAATACATTCTCCCGACTATTTTTAAAAAATCTCCCACTTTCCTCTTCCAAAATGTTGGCATGTATGGACACACAACAACCACATGAAGCATTGGGCCATATAAAATGTGACACCTCGGATGATCAATACATATTCACTGTAGCCTCTCACAAATCCCTCTCATAACTTCCCCAATTCTACCCTCCCTCCCCATGTTGCACCCTCATAGCAGCCCAACGAATACATTTTTCCCAGTGAGAAGTTTCCTAAACAGCAAGGCTTGGAAGGGGTTGGGGCAGAGCATGCCAGAAAACCAACTGCATGGGGCACATTTCGGTAAGGAGGATCACAAGTGCTGCAATTGCTCCTATCAGGGTGTCAGAGCTCTTGAGGTGCCAGCGGACGCTGCTTGGGATGGGGGAATCTGGATCTTCCAAACAATCCACCAGCGCCTCCCAGGCCCTGTCCACTTCCAGTGAACCCTGACCTCTGCTGGTCTCCTGGAGCAGGACATCACCCTTATAACTCTCCCACTTCTGAAGTTCCCTACGCCAAGTTGAGACCCAGGGTCCCCTAGTAGCTTTACCATTTCTCTTGATTTCCCTGTTTACCAGGATAGAGGCCAAGTCCTGAAACTGGCTAGTCACTTTGGTCTTAGTGGTATACAGAAACCAGCTTAACAGGCAATGCCCCGGAGATCGGCGAACCTCCTTCTGTATAATGTCTGTGACCAGAGCCACGACTCCCTCATAGAAGATTTGTAAATATTTGTCCCCAATCACCCATCATGTCAGTCATGTGGCCCCAGCCGTATTAAACTATCTCTTCAATATCCACGGGTGAGTGATCATGAGGAAATTCGATTTTCGATCGTGATCGAACCGACTCGCCATTTTGTGCTCCGCCGCCATTTTGTGTTGCCTTCACTCAGGCAGCACAGCGATCAAAGCCTATTCTGCTTTTTCTGCAGCTGCGTGTCAAAATAAGCCTTCTGCCTCTATTTGCAAAGCTGGTGTTAGGACTGGCCGAGTACACTAATCCCTGTCTGGTATTTCTAATCCCCGTCTCAACTATCTATTGGTTCACACTATTCTCTTCTGACTTTATCTTATCGCCTGGCCTTCACTGTCCTCTGCTAGCATTCTCTCGTTTCACAACTGTCCTCCAACACACACAAACGTATCTCGCCACCTGCAAGTTAGTTACGAATCTGTTAATGAATTAGTTTGAGGGAGGGGTGACAAACACGGTTGAAAGAGAGGTTTCTTCGAGTCATCTGACACTTTGTTTTCAAACCTTTTCTATTGGTTCTGTCCTGTTTTTCAACTTTTCTTATTGGCTCTTTCTTATATATTCTGGGTGTGTATTTGGTTAATGTATATGTCACCTATGTAGTATATAAGATTGTGCGCCACGGAGTGAAGTGGCAGTCTCCTAAGAACCTACCTTGTGTACTTCTGGGATAACTGTACTAGCTGCAGCTAATAAATCTGATCTTCTGACGCCTAACAGAGTGTCCCGTGTCTCTGTGTAGCTGAGCAGGAGAACCCAGGAGATTAAGGGGTACCCTGCGCCGCCAGGCCCAAAAGGTTCTGGTTCTTCAACTGGCGTCCAAAGTTGGGTGGCTTCAGTGGTACCGGTTCTGCCTGAAGGTCGTGAGGAACCCCGCAAGAAAATTCCGGAGGATTCGCGAGCCACATTAAGCGACCCCTGTATGTCGAAAGTGGTCCGAAGGTCTTTTGCAGCGTGGTTACTCCTTCCTGACGGCTACTGACGACTGCTGCTCTGACTGCCGCCCTGCCTTGGCCCTTCCTTTGGTGATGTATGGTAAGGCGAGACGATAGACGGGCCTCTGTTGGCGTGAGAAGACATCCTTAGTTAAGTATTTGGTGGGTCGCTCCCACAATTTTGTTTTCTTAGTTACTTTGATCTTCCGGTTTCTTATATTCGACTATTGCAATAGCCAAAGCCAAGGGGTAAGTGCATTTGTGCTGCGTAAACTGAGTTTTACTCCCTTGAAGTTTGTGAACAGTCCGGTGAAATCACGAGATGCCTGGTCTGACTAAGTTTGGAAGAATTTGTTGCTTTGGTTGTAATAGGGATTCCCGGCTTGAGGACTCTTGTCCGATTCGTTCGGTTGGAACTTCCACATATGAGCTCTACTCAAAACATGGTATTGGCCCCATTGCCTTTAACGAGGCATGGACCCGATACACAAAGAAAGATGATGTTCTAAAATGGCCAGAAAATAGTAGTTTTGATCCTGATGTGTTAGACAATTTAGAAGCAGTCTTGTTCAAAAGAAAAGCCCGGCCGGCAATGTTTGACTCTTTCCGCCTTTGGCGTAAGAAAGCCACACAGAGAGAAATTAAGCAAGCAAAACGAGATAGAAAAGCACAGGGTATGACAATTATACAGGCAGCCCAACAGTTTAAAGACGATGAAATTGATAATGCGACAGAAATCTCAGAGAGACAGCATCGTATGGCAATAGATAAATGCTATCCGGTGTTGCCTGTTTCCCCTTCCGAAAATAAGAAAGATTTAGAAGAAGATCCTCTAATGTCTCACTTATTGAGATTGCCTCCGCCCTATGCACAAGGTGCCAATGCACCCCAGTTGTTACAGCCTGTTCAGCCGCCAGCGGTACCTCCACCTGTTCCGGCTCTTCCATATTTGCCTCCTCCAGTATTACCACTTCTGCCAGCTTTACCATTAACTTCGACTTCTTTGCCCTCATCTCCTGATCTTTGATCTCCTTTGCCTTCTGCACCTCCCGCAATTATTGGTTCTCCTTCCATTAGCTCGCCTAATACTTTGTCTCCTATTCTCATGTCCAACTCTCCGTCTATGCGCAAGCGGCTCACGGACACTGTCACTGGTATTCTATCTCCTTTCTTTGAAGCTTTAAATGTGTCTCCGGCTTTTGCTCGAAGACAATCTCGTAGTCAGTTCCCAGTTTTGGAAGAACGAGAGAGATTGGAATCTCTCGCGCAAAAATGGATCAAAAAGGGGCCCCAATACAGTGTACTTGATATTATGCCCACTTTCTCACAATGGAATGCACCCATGCAAAGATATGTTTTCGATGTAATGTGCGATACTTTCATTAAAAGATGGGAGGATGCAAATTTAAATTCGGTTCCACAGGGCTTGTTAGATGTTCAGGCTGACTTTGATAAGGGATTTATTGTGGGTTCCAAAGTTGAAAATGCTGTAAGGACACTTATTTCCTTTAGAAACTTATTATCCTCTCAGACTTTCCTTGATTCTGATCCGTCGGTTAAACTGACACTGAAAAATTATCCCATGAGAGAGGTTCCTCCGGTATGGAAGGAAGAGGTTGCAGCAGTAGGTGCTAATCCAGCTATTCCTGCTCATTTTCAGCGTATATGGGTACATGTCCCCTGGAAGAGATTTGAAGTTTTGGCCCTAAAACAGACTCTACCGGATCCTCGTAAAAACCCTGCGGGTTATTACAAAGAATTAACACAGACAGTTGATGCTTGCATCATGAACCTAGCTGATATCGATATGTTAATGGGAAATGTAGTCCCACAGACAATATGGGCTAAGATTCGTAAGGAAAACCACGCACAGGAATTAGGTACTACTTGGGATGTTATAACTGCCACAGATAGAGACCAAGTGGGTGGTGCAAAGCCTGACGCTTTGATTTCAGAACTCCCCGGTAGGATTATTACATTAATGAAAACGATGATGCCTGCATTGAGAGTTAATTGGGATAAATTAGCGGCATGCAAACAAAAGAAAGATGAAAGTGTTTCTGATTTCTTCACTCGTTTCGAGGAGACATTTATTGATCACAGTGGTCAAGATATGGCTACAGAGGGTGGACAGCGATTATTTGTGGACAAATTCGTATTTAATTTGCTTCCCGAGCTGTCACATAAATTAAAAGATTCAGAAAGTTCATGGGCTGTTTCTTCTTCTGCCCAGATATTGGCTACTGCACAATATTATGAAAACAGAGATAAAGAGGAAAAAGAAAAGCAAGAGAAAAAGACGAAAGAATTAAAAACGAAGGTTCTCTTGCAACAAGCTTATCCTCCTCGCTATGCTCAGCCCCAGTTTCAACAGCCTCCGCAGTTTCAGAGGATGTATCCAAGCCTGAGCCATATATTACACGTCCCTTGTTAGGACCTATTCAATGTGCCTATTGTAGAGAGGAAGGTCACTTCAAGAATAGTTGTCCGGTTTTACTGCAGCGTAATGGCACACCATCTGCTTCACGAGGTCGTGCTGGCCTCCAATCAGCAAACAGAGGTAGAGGTCGAGGTGTGTTGACTCAGGAACAGCGTGCTCTTCCTTCTCCCAATTCTATGAATTACTTTGATCAGCAAAATGTTAGGTCTACACAGTATTATAATGAAGACCATTATATTGAAAACGGAAATGAAAGTCTTCATGCTAACTAGGACAGCCATGGACAAAGCAAGGGAGTTGTATCGATTCCAGTAGATCAGAATGGACCTTATGTTAAAGTCACTACAATGGGTGTTTCAGAGCCATTTCTTTTAGATACTGGTGCGATGAGAAGCTCTATCATCCATTCAAAACTCCCCGGGGCACCTTTGTCTGGCTTAACGAATGTATCTGTAGGATTTTCTGGCGCCCCTGTTCGTAATCCGGTTTCTTGCCCTCTGCCTATCTCAATTGGCCCTTATGATTTGGAAGCTCCACTTTTGTTGATGAATGGTTGTGGTGAGAATCTGTTGGGTTTAGACTTATTGAAAAGAATGCATGCTACAATATATTGTTCTCCTTCTGGTATACATCTTACTCTAGGACAGAAACTGATTTCTCCTATGTATTTGTCCAAAGATCAGTTTCCACCTGAATTGCTTTCTCTTCCGATAACGCTTTGGGCCACGGGTCCGAACGATGTGGGCTGTCTTGAGATTCCACCTTATGTTGTCACTCTCAAACCTAATTTTGAATTGCCTCGTATTCCTCAGTATACAATTTCCACTGAAGGTGAAAAAGCGCTTTTGGAAATCATTCATGATTTGATTCAGAAGGATGTGGTTGAGGAAACGGGAGGAAACATATGCAATAGTCCTATTCTTCCTGTTCTTAAACGCACTGATCCTTCTCAGCCTCCTGTATATCGTTTTGTAATTGATCTTCGGGAGGTAAACAAAATTGTTGTACCACAATTTCCTGTCGTCCCAGATATCACTGCTCTGTTGACAATGATACCTTCCACAGCGACTTGGTTCTCTGTTATCGATCTAAAGAATGCCTTCTTTAGTATTCTCATTGCCGAAGAGAGTAGGGACATTTTTTTGGCTTCTCTCTTGGAGGCCGAAGCTTCCGGTTTAAGCGCGCACCTCAGGGCTATTGTGAAAGTCCTTCCATTTACAGCCAAGCTTTAAAATGTCATCTTGATACTTTTCATTTGCCGTCTGGTGCTGCTCTTATACAATACATGGATGACTTGTTGATCGCTGCTGATTCAGAAGATATTTGCAAAAATGTGACTGTTGCATTGTTACGCCATTTGTTTAATCTGAATCACAAGGTTTCACCTTCCAAATTACAATATGTCCGTCGAGAGGTTACCTATTTGGGTCATCTCCGATCAAAGGAGGGACGACGATTAACACCAGAACGAATTCAGGCGATTACGCAAATGTCTGTGCCATCCACACAAAGGGAGGTACGTGCCTTTCTGGGTATTACTTCTTACTGTAGGCAGTGGATCCCTAACTTCTCTCTGTTGGCCAAGCATTTGTTGGCACTCACTTTGAAAGATACGCCTCAGCCCCTTCCTTGGACTGACGAGTGTCAGAGGAGTTTCACTGACTTACGTACTGCTCTGTGTTCTGCTCCTGTACTGGGTACTCCTGATTACAATAAGCCTTTTATGCTCTATGTTCATGAGAGAGAGGGTTGTGCGTTGTCAGTTTTAACACAACAATTTGGAGACAAACAGCGGCCATGTGCCTATTTTTCGGCTACGTTAGATCCCGTAGCTAAAGCATTGCCTAGTTGTCTCAAAGCGACAGCAGCAGCAGCAATTTCTATTCGACAGTCTGCTGGAGTGGTGTTGGATAATACTCTCATTGTCATGGTACCACATGCAGTGGATACTTTACTAAACAGAACGAAAACGCAGCATCTTACGAGTGCTCGTCTAACCGGATACGAGCTGACGCTTTTGGCTAGTCACGTACACATCAAACGATGTAATACCCTAAATCCGGCTACTCTGTTGCCCCTTCCAGATGAGAAAAGTGTTGAGGAGCAACATGATTGTTTCTTCCGTACCGAGGAAGAGACAAAAGGAAGAATTGACTTGAGAGATACTCTGCTAGAGAATCCGGATGGAACTCTATGGGTAGATGGTTCTTGTTTTAAAATGCCTAATGGAGATACAGTTTCAGCCTATGCTGTAACTACTTTACATACAGTTGTGGAAACAGCACGCATCAGACACAATTCAGCTCAAGCAGCAGAACTGATAGCTTTAACGAGAGCATGTGTATTGTCAAAAGGGAAAAGAGTGAACGTATACACCGACAGTCAATACGCCTTTGGTGTAGAGTTCAATTTTGGGCGTCTTTGGAAGGAGAGGATATTCCTCACTTCACATGGCACTAAAATCCAACATGGTCAGTTGGTGACTGATCTTCTTGAGTCACTTGCCTTGCCCACCCAAATAGCAATTGTGAAGTGTAGTGCGCACAAAAAGATTACAGATGATGTTGGCCGAGGAAATACGTTTGCAGATGAAGTAGCGAAAAAGACAGCGAGAGACGCTACAAGTCAAATGTATGTGGCGGGTCCTGCGAATTGGGTCAGAGAGAGGGGAATGTATGAGAATACAATAGAAAGTGTAAAATCGATCCAGAAAGAGGCTACAGAGAAGGAATTGAGTAGGTGGAAAGAAAGTACGGGAATGTTAGATGAGATGGGTTGTTGGGTGGAGTTATCTGAACACCAACGTTGGCTGTTACCGGATGCCTATGTACTACCAGTGGTTACTGTGGCACATGGTCCAGCCCACTTAAATGCAAAAGGTATATGCAAGCTTTTGGCTCCAGTGTGGCAAAACGAAGGAATTCCAAAATGCGCAGACAATGTAGTAAAACATTGTATTGTTTGTTTAATGTACAATCCAGGAAAGGGAACACCAACTCCAGCGGGTCACTTTGCTCCTCCGACATATCCATTTGAGGTGTTGCAAATCGATTACATACACATGGAACGATGTAACAATCTCAAATACGTTCTGGTGGTAGTATGCACCTTTTCAAGATGGATAGAAGCATACCCTCTAAAAGACACCACAGCCTTATCCACAGCCAAAATCTTACTGAAAGAATTTTTCCCCAGGTTTGGTTTGCCGCGCATTGTTTGGAGTGACAATGGGAGTAAATTTGTGGGCCAAGTCATGCAAAAGGTTTATGCGGGACTTGGTATCAAGCAAAAGTTTCATGCGGCAAATCATCCACAGTCAGCGGGTTTAGTAGAATGCTATAAAGGTACACTAAAACTAAACAAAATTCAAGCTAGTACAGGACTTAATTGGCCCGATGCTTTGCCCCTGGCTCTTCTGTTCACCCGAACTGCTATGCACTCTCGTTTGGGACTTAGCCCTTACGAAGTGGTCTTTGGGCGTCCAGCTAATGTATGGGGAGTCCCTCACCCTAAGAAATACTCAGACTTACCATATCCAATGTTGATTGACTACTTGCATGAACTTACAACTAAATTGCGTGTTCTCCATCAACAGGTTCAGAGTGCTTTACCGGAGGCTTCCACCGACCCAGGTCATTCCATCCGACCAGGTGACTGGGTCTGCACCAAGAACTTCCAAAGGACGAAAAATTTGGAGCCCAGGTGGAGGGAGCCTCGGTTGGTTCTCCTCACCACGAGAACGGCAGTAAAGGTCGAAGGAAAGAAAAATTTGATTCACGGCGTGCATTGTAAGAAAGTGCCTTTGCCTTTGCCCTTCGATCAGTGGGTTCGTAGGGGTATTGGTGACTCTGAAAGTGAAAAATTTCCACAATTCTTACCTTTTAGCGATGCACGCCTGAATGGGACACTGTCTGAAAAAGAGGACGACGACATACTACAGCAAGCTGTACCACCACATCGTCGCTTGAAAACGACAAATCCGAGAACATTGTTCCACGACCAGACTGTACCTGACAAAGAACACTATAATCTGAGACCTAGACCAAAGAACATTTAAGATTTTTCTCTCTCCTGTGTAGTATTCTATCCCGGTTGCAGGGTCATGGTAGGAGTCTTGATTGTGACCTGAGTAGTGGCAATAGGCCTGCAGGACTTGCAGTGTCATAGGACGGCAGATAATCATAATTAAGTGATCGAGGAAGATTGCCGTGAGCATCCATTAGAAAGATGGAAACTACACTAGGCAAAAGAGAGAGAAAGGATGAAATGAAGAAAGAATCCTGTAAATTAATGTACAGTCGTTTCATTATAACCTTATGTATTATTATATTATTGTGTATCCTTCTGGCGTTTATAAGTTGGATTGTTTATGCTCTGCAGCAAAAAGTTGTCTCTCCTTCTTCCTCTTCGTCTTCTTCTACTGTCTCTCCATATCTATTTCATACCCTTCCTCAACATGAACTCATTAGAAGAACTGAATATTATAACAATTCCTTTGTCCAGTTATTACATCAACACCAGTTAGTGGTCAATACAACTAACTGTTGGGTGTGTGGACTTATGCCACATACCACAGAAAAAGGAATGCCATATTTAGTTCTCCCGTTTTCTTATGAGGGTTCTGCTTGGGCCTATTTTGTTATTTTCTCCAATGCCTACCAAAGTAAATTCAAACGATCCGTTAATTCATATATTGGTGGTCCAGATTTTAGTCATAGCTCATTGATAAAGGGAATGGTAGCTATGGCTAAAATCATGGAAAATAGTAAGATTTCCATTGACGAAAGGAAAGTGTATACAAACTGGAACGTCACCCATTATGTCACTAGCCTTAGTGATAAGGTTAAACAAAGAAAATCTCCACCAATTTGGACTATTCCTCATCAGGGAAATTTCTGTCTGCAAATAAATGATCGGTCTTCTGACACCATACAAAGAAACAACTGTTCTCACACATACGTCTACTCCTCTCAGAACTCGCCTCCTCTAGTACCATCTCAAGGCACGTATTTTATCTGCCACAATAGGGCTTACACGTGGTTGCCAACGGGTTATTCTGGTACCTGCTATATAGCTTTTCTTCTTCCCCCTACGTACACCGCTTCTGCAAACTATCATCGAAACAGATATGGCAGAGGAATTATTGATTCAAAAGACACAGCAGGACAAGAGGGAGGAGATTTCCTCAAAGGATTTCTTCCTTTTTGGGGTCCAATGGCCAACAGCAGAAATATAAGGCAACTGGTTCGTGTCGTAGAAACTACAATAGACATCACTGTAGGAGCCTTAAGTAACATCACGGCAGAACTACAGGCGGATCGTCTTATGACCTTACAGAACCGAGTTGCCTTAGATTTTGTTCTTGCGGATCATGGTGGAGTGTGCAAATTGATCGGGTCAAGATGCTGTATTTTCATACCTAATGACGCTCCGACAGTATACCAAGCTATCTCCAAGTTGCATATAATCTCTGAGTCGATTCATCAGGACGAAGGAGATTGGTCTTTTACGGAATGGTTTTGGGGACTACTGTCCAAATGGGGTTGGAAAGCGTTGACAATCCTTGGAATAATTTGGACCATTATTTTCTCTTATTGCCTTTGTATGCACTGTGGTCCAGCCATCTGCGACTTGTGTGCTACTATGTGCATCCCTAAACCCAAACCACAAGTAACAGAGAACATAAGAATGAAGTTACAGCAACAACTCGATGACCTTATGGCCATCGACATTGACTCAGATTAACATGAGTCTATCTTGCATGAGTTCTGGCAAAAGGAGGGTCTGAGGACATTCGATTTTCGATCGTGATCGAACCGACCCGCCATTTTGTGCTCCGCCGCCATTTTGTGTTGCCTTCACTCAGGCAGCACGGTGAACAAAGTATATTCTGCTTTTTTGCTGCTGAGTGTCAAAATAAGCCTTCTGCCTCTATTTGCAAAGCTGGTGTTAGGACTGGCCGAGTACACTAATCCCTGTCTGGTTTTTCTAATCCCCGTCTCAACTATCTATTGGTTCACACTATTCTCTTCTGACTTTATCTTATCGCCTGGCCTTCACTGTCCTCTGCAAGCATTCTCTCGTTTCACAACTGTCCTCCAACACACACAAACGTATCTCGCCACCTGCAAGTTAGTTACGAATCTGTTAATGAATTAGTTTGAGGGAGGGGTGACAAACACGGTTGAAAGAGAGGTTTCTTCGAGTCATCTGACACTTTGTTTTCAAACCTTTTCTATTGGCTCTTTCTTATATATTCTGGGTGTGTATTTGGTTAATGTATATGTCACCTATGTAGTATATAAGATTGTGCGCCACGGAGTGAAGTGGCAGTCTCCTAAGAACCTACCTTGTGTACTTCTGGGATAACTGTACTTGCTGCAACTAATAAATCTGATCTTCTAACGCCTAACAGAGTGTCCCGTGTCTCTGTGTAGCTGAGCAGGAGAACCCAGGAGATTAAGGCGTACCCTGCGCCGCCAGGCCCAAAAGGTTCTGGTTCTTCAATCACCCTGTGGAAAATATAATAATTTATCAATTTGAAGTGGGCATTTTGTGATATCTTGGGTACCCAGTCCAGTAAATTCGTCCTCAGGTATCAGGTTCCCCAGGTTTCCACCCCGCAAGTCTGTAAGGCACCCAAAGGCTGTAGCATGTCCTCCTGTATTGTCCTATATGAACAAGAAATCGCCTTAGAGGTGCCTGGAGACGTGACAATGTATTGGCAACTCTTCTGGAAAGGTGATTCTGACATGCCCGTCCCCCAATGTTTCCTAACTGCTGTGGACACTGCTCTGTGGAGCAGAAAATGCCCTTGGGATAAGTCAAATTCTGAACAAAAATCCTCAAACGGGAAAAGTTCCTCGGCTTGAAACAAGCCCGCCACATGCATTGCGCCTGCAGTTACTCAAGCATCCAGGCCCAACCACTCTACCCCATTTGGCAGTAGATGCAGCATACCTAGGGGAAAGTCTGGCAATTGTGTGTCTTCTCTCAGCACCTTCCCCAACAGTGCTGCAGCACCTGGAACTCGGTGGTGGCCCCAGCAGGGGTGCGGCTAGCCTTTGGGAGCACCCAGAATAGCTGTTGGAGAGCAGGGACAAAGTATCCCACGTCATGCCCGGAGTTAATCTATTTGCCAGCCAGTGGGTGAGCCATTAAACTGCGCCACAAGGAATAAGCCTCAAACTTAGGTACTGCTAAGCCTCTCTTCCTCACCTCCAGTGTCACCACAGCTACTCTCCTGCGGCCTGTTCCCCAAAGAAACGCCACCATGAGCGAGTCTAGTTCTTGGAATATTGCCCGAGGCATCCATACAGGCCAAGCCACGAAGAAATACACAATAGCCAGGGGAGTGCTACCATTTTAAGGAGGGCAATACGTCCTGCCACTGACAGGGGGAGCTCAGCCAGAAGTCAGTAGGTGCTCTGAGCGCATGAACTGCTCCCCAACATTCCCATCCAGCAAGCCTCTGTAGCGGCCTCCAGATCCGGCACAGGTGGCCAATGCCTCCATTGGTAACACAAGGAGCAGGGGAAACAGGGGGCAAACCTGTCTGCCCCCCCTGTCCACCTTATAGCTCTCAGAGATGGCACGACCAGTTTTAACTGTGGCTGCGGAGTACGGAGATAGTAAACAGCTCCATACTATAAAACCATGTCCCAACCTCAGGCATTCCATCACCCAATATCAGAAGTCCGATTCTAAGCTGTCAAAGGTTTTCTCTATATCTACGGCAAAGACCACTGCCTCCTCATGGTTATATGTGTCAGCTTCTAATAGGGATTGCAGTCTCCTGATATTAATTTCCATATTTTGGCTAGGGATAAAGCCTGCCTGATCTGGTTGCTAGGACCCTGCTAAGTATTTCATATTCAATGTTTAGCATCGATAGTGGAATATATGCTGTGCAATCATTTACAGGTAACAGTGGCACTACTAAAGCCTCGGGGGTGGAGGGTGGGAGATGGCCCATGTCCTTAGCTGCCCACCAGTTTAGAGGTAAATGTGTCAGCATATGTGGTGTAGAACTCAACGGGGAACCTGTCCATCCCAAGCATTTTTCTCCGTTCCATGCCCTTTAAAGATCCCCTTATTTCCCGAGGTGTGACATCTCCCCCTAATTCCTCAGCCTCCTCAGGGGTAAAAGCCAGTAAAGTTAAAGGGGCATGGAAACCAGTGATGGCATCAGCTGCCTGCTCGGAGGTACTCTCACAGAGGCTAGAATAGTACCGCCTAAATGCTGGTTGATGTCCGCCTGTCTATAGAGCCTGGTCCCCTGGGCTGTCTCAAGTTCCACTATGACTGAGACCCATCAGGTAGGATTGGTAAGCCAGGCCAAGAGTGTGCCAGCCTGGTCACGTTCTGCATGTGCCCTTAGCATGTATTCCTTGTAGTCATAGTACCTGAGCTTCTCAACCTGCCCAGCCAAATGCTCTTTAATGTTCAGCAGTGTCTGCTGAAAGTCATGGTGGCCTGGTCTGCTTTTCTCCACATTTCTAAATTCTGCCGCTAAAGTCTCCACCTCAGCCTAACCCCCTACTACTTCCGCAATACACTTTCCTCTGACCACTGCTTTAAAAGCTTCCCACTCCACCTACAGGGAGGACGCAGTGTCAGTATTGTCTTCAAAGTATTGCTAAATACAGTCTCTAATAGTACCCTGAAAGATCGGATCCTCTTAAGACTGCAGCTTCAGTCTCCAAGTAGAACTTCCGGTTCCATTTTTCCTGATAATTCCCTTTTTGTTGACCGAATCTTGTCTTCCAAATCACTGATAGATCTGGAGAGCTCCTCAATTAGTAACAAAATCAGATCCAAAGAACACTTATTAAGTACAGCGTACCATTTATCCATGAAGAGTTTATTGAATTGAAACCAAAAATCATTGGTTTAATGGCCAGTCGTAATCCTTGTGGTATCCTTTTATTTATGTGATATTGAATTAACATAGAGGCATGTAGTCATTGATTCAACTCTTTGATGATAAATTCCAAGTGTTTGAATTGTCGTGTTGTAGTTCCTCCTTGGACCTCGAATGTTTTGGCATCTTGAATTAAAGCATACATTTCTGCTGCTTGTTCAGAGCTATAACCTTTTGTTTCTGCATGGTTATCTGTTAAATTTTTTATGCTTTCAAATTACATGGTTCGAACTTGGGTGCTGCCACCTCCAAGTAGGCAGGAAAAACTAAATATGAAAATGAAAGATCTTTTGGTCCAACAGTATGCTAAAGATCTTTTGGTCCCACAATATGCATGGAAAATACAGTGGCTCTGTGCGATCAAAGCCTTACTCTTGAGATTGAAATTGTATGAATATTGGACTTCACCAGAGAGTATGTGTCAGATTGGTAAGGTTAGTCTAAGGGAAATGTTTGGGTAAGTCTGGCAATTGATAATATCAGAGAAAGTAAGGGCTCCTTGTCAGTGTCTTTTATTGTTCAGAAACCAATAGCCACCTTTGAAATTGACGAAATTGTCCCTCCATTGGCGAGGGATCTTTACCTCCAATTCAGGAATGGCACTGTACCTATAAAATTATTTCATTTCATTTCATTTCATTATCTTTATTTCGACTTAAAAAGGTCATAAAAGAAATCACAATGCATTACCAAACAAATCATTACAAGTAATAGTATAAAATCTAAAATACATTTTCCCATCACAATTAATAATCATAATAATTTCTTCATTTATGCATTGAATCAGCAGAGAACCCACTCCTCATTTGTAGACTTCAAGCCCTTGAATTAAACATTGATCTATACATGGTGCACCAGATCTCATTTTGCCACAAGATTTCTTCTGATATTCCACATGGCAGCTAAATATTTACTAACAGCAACAACAGTTAATGGGGATAGGTCAGTTTTTAATATTCGATAAGAAAGCAATCAATGCCTAATCCCCCAATTTCTGCATAGGGGAATGATCCACTTCTTCCTAGGCTTCAGGTAGGAAGGACAGAAGAACATACCATGGATTTCATTCTCCAGCTCCTCAGAGCAGGCTGGACAGTTTTTGCTGGTAGATGGATGCCATCTACTAGTAAGGGCTCTTATTGGTAAGGAGTTGTATCTCCATTGGAGAAAGAGTTTCCATAAACCAATGTGACTAATGTCATCCAAAACAGTCTCCATCTTATAGTAATCTTTCGATGTTATGAAGGTACTGGACATTGTCCCCATTTGATCATCCAATAAACAGGCAGACAGATTATAATCATAGTATAAATTAACCAGAACTTCACGCGAAATATTTCTACAGGCCTCTTCCGGATTTGACCACAGTAAAGGGCAACCCAACCTCTCAAATTCCTGATTAATGTATTTTAGCCATGGGAGTTTCCATATATTTGGGATTTTGAATAAATCCTTAAGCTCTTGCCTATAACTAAAGAGTTCCGGGGTTACCCATAGGCGCCTCCAAAAAGTTAGAGGCTTCAGGCCCAGTTCCTCCTTTAATGATCTTAGCCCCAGATCAAGCCTGAGGGGGAGAAGGGGTGAGCTAATAGGCAGGGAAGCTAACTGCCTAAGAAACTTGTTTTCCGTAGCTGTAATTGCAGGGGCACACTTGTGTCCCCACAATTCACCACCATAGATTATTGCCCCACGTGCCTGCATTTTGTACATTTCGAGAGGGGGCCCAATAGGTTTTGTCGTGGACTTATTCCACAGTTTAATAATCCCCCCCGCCTTTTGAGTTAACTTAAGTTGAGATTTGGTCTGATGTTGTGCCCAGGTCATATTATATTTAAGAGTCAAACCCAAATACTCAAACGTCTGTACTCTTTCCAGGCTCACACCATCTATGACCGGATTTGGGCAGGAAGTCTTTGGGGGATTAAAAATCATAAATTTCGTTTTGGCCGTGTTTATTTCCAGCCCCCGATCATAACAAAACGAGACAAAACCCTCTAAAACTCGCTGAATACCCATTGGTGTTTTAGCGAGTAAGAGGGTATCGTCAGCGAACATAATCGCTGATATCCTTGTTCCACCAAGCTTTGGTGAATCTCTGTTTGGGACCGCGTTCAGGTGGGAGATAACTCCGTTTACGTAGAGGCAAAACAGGGTTGGCGCCAAAACGCAGCCCTGCCTGACCCCCCTGCCAACAGGAAAGCTGGATGACAAATTGCCTTCTCTCCCACACCTGACCTTTGTGAAATTATGAGTATGGAGTCTTATAATGATAGCCAGAAGAGGAACAGGTATTCCTAAATCCCGTAAAACATTCCAAAGTTTCCTGCGTGGAACCAGATCGAAGGCGGCACGCAGGTCTACGAAGACAGTATATAGTGAGGCACCCTCGACCTTAGCTGTCTTCCAAAAAAGCATAGCCAGTCTAAAAATCTGGTCAATAGTAGATACACTCTTTCTAAAGCCCGCCTGATACTGACTTAAGATCTCAGAGTCCTCTATCCAATCCAGCGGGCGATCCAAAATCAGCCTTGCAAAGAGCTTCTGATCTACATCTATAAGGCTGATTGGCCTATAATTGGCTGGCAGCAGAGGCGACCCCTTCTTAAAATTATTTACATGTAGATGGCAACAGGAAAAAGGCTTATTTGATGAACTGTGTGTAGACTGTGAAGGGTGTTCTCAATCGCTATTGCTTTTATGGGTCTGTGAAAATAGTGGAACATTGTATGTTAAAGGCAACTGTTGTGCATACAGGAGATTTTAGGTTGAGTTATTCCTGAAGGTGTGAAGTTTATTTCTTTTCTCTTTGACCCCAGCTATCACCAACTGGTGTATACATGAAATTGAAACTGGTGATAGCCTACCTATCACAAATAAGCTGTACAGGTTGTCTGACCATATCATAAACATCATCAAGGCTGAAGATGCTAGAGTTGGGGGTAATTGAGCCATCTGATAGTTCATGGGTCAGGCAAGTGGTGCTGGTACTCGAACCTAATACCCAAAGTGAAAGAAGGAGTTATGGTTCTGTGTGGACTATAGAGGATTTAATGCCATCACTATGACTGATACCCTATACCTAGAGCTGATGAGCTTGTTGATAGGTTAGGGGCTGCAAAGTACCTAAGTACATTTGGTTTGACATCAGGCTACAGGCAGATTGCCCTCAGTTAAAGAGCAAAGGAGAGGTCAGCATTCTCCATACCAGAGGGACATTACCAGTTCAAAGTAATGCCCTTTGGCTTAAAGAAGGCACCTGCCACCTTCCAAAGGTTGGTGAAAAGGGTTCTGTTTGGCTTGGAGCAGTAAGTATAGTGCAACTTATCTGGATAATATAGCTGTGTACAGTTCCACCTGGGAGGATCGCTTGAAGGGAGTGCTTCAGGCCATGCAGCCCGATGGGGCTGACTATCAAAGCAAGTAAGTGTCAGATAGGGCAGAGTTCAGTGGTGTACCTGGGCTATCTTGTAGGTGGATGCCATGCAGAACCTCTCCAGCCCAACATTCAAACCATTTTGGATTGGGTAGGTCCTACAACATACACACATGTCAGGGCATTCCTTGGTCTGGCTGACTACTATAGAAGATTTGTTCAAAGCTATAGGACCATTGTGGCTACTTTGACAGAACCCACTTCTAAAAAGCAGCCCAAGAAAGTAATTTGGACCCCTGGGTGTCAGAACACATTTGACACTGTGAAAGAGGCTATGTGTTGAGCCTCAATGTTACTGATCCCCTGACGACACAAAGGAATTTGTGGTTCAGACAGATGCCTAAGAACATGTGATTGGGGAAGTGTTGGCACAAGTATATGAGGAGGGCCTAGATCAGCCAGTTGTCTTCATTAGCAGGTGACTTCTCCTCATGGAGTGCCATTGGGAAGGAAGCCTTTACTGTGGTTTGGTCCCTGAAGAATTTGAGGCCATACCTGTTTGGCAATCCCTTCCATGATCAAACTGACCACAGACCTCTCGGATGACTCACGCAGATGAGGGGGGAGAATCCTAAACTGTTGAGCTGGTCCATTTTCCTACAGGGGATGGACCTCACAGTGGAACACAGACCTGCCAGTGCAGATGGACTTTCTAGGTTTTTACACCTATCTGATGAGGACTACCAGAGTGTAGGTTAGTTACACATCACAATTCATCTGAGGGGTACGGGGGGGACTGTGCGAGAAAGTCAGCCTTTTGTTTTGACTGATACTGGTGGTAACTGACTTTGATTGTGCCCTGGGCTCTGCTAACCAGACCCAGGGCCAGTGTTCTGTGTAAAAGGTATATGGTAATTAGGTCTAATTACAATTGGTATGACAACCTACCTGTAATCCCCTAGTATATGGTAGGGCATGCATATTAGAGGCCCAGCAGATTTAATGCACATAAGTGTGGAATGCTGTGTTGTCTGCTGTCAATTTAAAGGCAACCCTGCTTTGCAGATTTCTTTTAAAATGAAAGTAGATGCAAATTCGACTTTGGAATTAAAGGTACTTCCAAAGTCTTAAACAACCTTTTGTTTACATATAAGTGACCACTAAGATCTCCCATAGTACCCCCAGGGTAGGGTGCTTTGTAACTATAAACAGGGACATTTTAAAAGATGTTTTATATGCCCTGGTGAGTGAAAAACTGCCAATTTCGTTTTTCCCTCTCGTAGCACATTGGCTCCATAGGCTAACATGGGAATACTTTAATAAAGTATAACTGTTGACAGGAGTAAGCTAAACATATACTTTAAAGTATTAAAATAATAGTTAGAATAAATCCAACTTGCCAGTGTTAGATTTATTATAACTATCACAGTAAAGAAGTTCTAGAACTTTCTTTTCTGATTAACCAAAATCCAGCTTTCCAGCAGCCTCTCCTGATTGACCAGCCTTTGGCAGGCTGAGTCAAACTGCTCTGATGAGGTATGAAGTGGCCTACATAGAGACAAAGTACATCTGGTGGTAGGAGATATGCAGTTGTAGAGTATAAGGCCGTATGGGGGTGGAGTAGTTAACTTGTCTTCAAAGAGCAACAAACCACTACACCACTAAACAACAAACCACTATGTACACTACATGTGATCTACCACCCTCCACGTGACAACCTCTTGTTCATCGAACAAATCATGGAAATCTACCAACGTAGGAGAAAACAGCTCCCCGATCTTCCTCGGAGACTTCAACCTTCATTGGAATGATCCTAATGACCCCACAGTTAACAACCTAAAATCCTAAATATTTCTTCAGAGTTCAACTAGACAAAGCCAAAAATCATCCAAGAAAACAGTTCGAAATTATCAAACATCAATCTACTCAAAGACCCAACCCCTGCACAATGGGATCCCTTCCGCTGCAAAACTGCAACATATTTGCCTCCTTCTTTATTGACAAGTCTAGAAAGATTGCAAGTGATCGCCAAACAGCAATTGAGCTCCTCCTGATGATACCCCCGAATAGCCCAGGCCAGTATATGATCGTTCAGCACCCAGACCTACATGGACTCTCTCTCAAAAACAATGCGTTGTGGGACACTTTTAAAAGCTTTGATGAAAATGCCATTCTTAGTATCTTAACAACACTTAAACTGTCAAACCACTTCTGTGACCCTCTACCAGCTAACATCTTCAATGGGATTAACACCTCTTTACTCCCTCTCTGGACTAAGATGGTAAATGCTTCACTACTTCAATGGGCTTTTCCAGACTGCCTAAAATCAGGGCAGGTAACCCCCTTTCTAAAAAAAAAAACACAGCGGATCATACGAACCCCGATAACTTCCATCCCATCTCTACCATTTCCTCTCTCGCAAAGCTCCTTGAGAAATGCGTACATAACCATCTATACAATCACATTGATCAGTTCCACCTTATTGACCAATTCCAATCTGGTTTCTGTCAGGGTCACAGCACGGAAACAGTCCTTACCCACATAGTTGATGATGCACTTAAAATGCTAGATCAGAACAAATCTTGCCTCCTAATCTTCCTACACTTATCCTCAGCCTTTGACATGGTCACACATGACAGCCTCCTTGAATTACGTGAACACAGAATGGGATTATTAGGGGTTGTCCTAAATTGGTATGCCTCATTTCCACATGACAGAGCTCAAAGAATTAAAGTTAATTCTTGTCCACTACCACTCCTGTCGCTTTAAGGTCCCTCAGGGGTCCACCTTATCACCTACTCTCTTTACCTGTTCAAGAAAGTCTCTAACCTGAATTCTGAAATTTTCCAATGCACAATACCACATGTATGCAGACGACACCCAACTATACCTTAAAATCTCCTCCTCTGAGGCTATCCATCTACTCAACACAACTCTGCAACAAAAAACAAAACTGGCTAACCAGAAACCACCTTAAACTCAACTCGCTCAAAACCGAATTCCTCCGAATTCCCCCACCAAAAAGATCCCCCGACATTGAAGATTGGATGAAACACCTATTTTTTTTTTTAATCCAAAGTAACAAGCAGAGTATTCACAATCATAATCAATGAAAATGCACACAGCAGCATGACACTTTACATTACAGAGAGTTGTATATGTACCACAGTGACCATGAAGTAATTTAGATTGTAACACAGTTGCCATGAAACAAAACAACAGATTTTGAAATTGGACTGTACAGTCATATCTTATATGCAGATACACTGCGGTGCAAGATTGATAAGCAGTAAACCATATTATCAATGCAAAACAAAGAAAATTATCAAACATGGACCATTCATATATAAAGCATAAAAATGGAGATTGGAAAGGATATCTTGAGAGGACTGCACAGGATGTTCAAGAAGATATGCTGTAAATGGGCCCCAAATGTCGCAGGGGCGGGAGGAGAGCGGAAGCATTTCAGCATAAGAGCACGTTTGTTCCTGCCAGAGCGTCATATCACCATATTCTTCAGGGCTGTTAGATACAAACAGATAAATATACATAATAAGAACAATACTTAACACAAATATAAGACATCCTATACACAAACAACAAAGGGCTATAATCTAACCCGTAGTCACATCACATTAATTAAACATACTTGCACATTGTACATATCAAAGACAGACCAACAAGCTATAAAACAGTTATAGGTTTTTCTATTTACATTTTAAGAGCAATACATAAGTCCTTAATATTGGTTAACACATATTAAGGGCCAGAGGTCCCAGCCGGGACACACTTCTCAAGAGTACCGTCATTTTTATTGACCTCAGGTGACATCATGTTTTTCACACTTCATTACATGAGATGGAAACACTTTAATTCATTCATGGTGATTACAAGTCCAAAAGTAACAGAATAACAGAGAACAAAAAAGTATATATGAAATTATCCATCGGGGCTTGGAGACAAGAAAAGGCAAATCAAACAAAGGACCTAAAGCAGCAATGTTGTAGAAAGAACCCAATATACACAAAGTCCCCCATTATATGGGTATCCTAAGTGAGAAACTGGATTGTCACAACTTAATCTAAGCGGTCAATCCCTCAGTTTCACGGATCGACAACGGAGACAATGGGACATCAAGGAATCAGTAACACAGTGAGATAAAAAAAAGGGGGGGTTTTACCCACCACTAGATGATGGTGGAGTCAAATACTTCCATGAACTGAAAGGTCATCGGAGTCTCTGCTAGTAATCTGTTTCCCGTCCGGTACGTTCTATAGTATAGATAATGGCAAACAATGTAACTTGCAATTTAAGCAGTAGATAACACAAGTAGAGCTATACTCGCAAAACAGATGCCTTCTTTCTGAACTTACAATGTATCAAGAATTTGAAGCCGTCTATATAAAGGCCACGACCAAAAGATAACTACAAGGCACGTTCCACAATGAGGAATTCCAAATACCGCCAGGTTGTGTTGCGATGGATTTCAAAACAAAACCTCTAAGAGTATATCTATAGTAAAAGAAGAGAATTACAAATCCATCATTTGAGCCCCAAAGAAGTATAACAGGTATTATTAGCACCTCTCTGCTTAAAATTCTGGTAAGACGGTAAGGTTTAAGTGATATCCTGCTAAGATGGAAAAAACTATTAAGTGAGCACATACCTTCAAAGTGTGACGCGAAGGTCTAGAAAACAAAGGAGAGAGCGGGATGACACCACTTGATGAGGGGTAGACTTGTGCAATAACAAACAAAGCTAGACCTATGGGGAAATAATTAAATCCAATCAGTGACATCACTTCCATGTCCCAAAGTGCAAGGACAAATAAGCATACTTACTGTAGGCATATTATGAACTGGGTAGGGAAAAGTATGGCCTACCTAAGTATTTCCTACAACTATGAGCGCCCAATTAGAATGAGGCATCTTACCTATAAAGCATCCGAGCAAAGTGGAAGTGCCAGCCCTTAATATGTGTTAACCAATATTAAGGACTTATGTATCGCTCTTAAAATGTAAATAGAAAAACGTACAACTGTTTAATAGCTTGTTAGTCTGTCTTTGATATGTACAATGTGCAAGTATGTTTAATTAATGTGATGTGACTATGGGTTGGAATCTAGCCCTTTGTTGTTTGTGTATAGGACATCTTATATTTGTGTTAAGTGTTTTTCTTATATATGTATATTTATCTGTTTGTATCTAACAGCCCAGAAGAAGTCCTGAACTAGGGTGTTGAGTCATTAGAACTGGACTCGGTTTTTTATCTACGCAAAATGAAAATGGAATAAAAAGAAATAATTGAAGAACTTTCTGCTCTGGAAATGGACTTTATATCTGTCCTTATTGATTGAATTCTGTGCTTCTGTTTGAAACATGTAAAAAGGAGCAATGAATAACTGCATGTCACTCACCAGTAGACCAACAAATGAGGAGAACAGGGTAGGGCCAACACAGTGAGTAGGAGAAGTAGGTGCCTTGAGGGCAAATGTCATTTGTCAAAAAAAGTTTTGTAATGGTTTTAGAGGAGAGGGTGAGGTTAGAGGGTGTTTTTGGGAGCGGTTTTCTCACAGAGAAAAACAGAAAACAATAAAGAAAATAGAAAGAGGGCCCTTCGTGGGGGTTGCGGGTTGGGACGCTCTTGGAGCTCCACTGTTTGGGGTGTTTATGGTATTTGCAAACCTCTCTGCTCTTGGTTTTGTGATGTATTGTGTCACTAAAATCCCTCTGCAATGACGTTTAACAGTAAATACACTTATACACATTAACGAAATGCCAGGGGTATGTTACAAAGGGATTTTGGAGAATGTAAATTAGTACTTTTACTTGCATTTGTGAGCTTACCCCAAATCATCGAAAAAACAGGAAATACAAATGTGAATATTCAGTAACTGTTCATATACACTTAGTAGAAATAGAAGGACATGTGTTCTCTTTGCACTTTTACTAATAGAGAACTGGAAATGTCGAGTATGTAAACAAGCACTCCTGCAGTACTTCTTCTGTGGGGTGACCAGATTTTTAAGACCCAAAACCGGAACATTTCACAAAAATAGAAGCAGGCCTACAATTTCCGACTGATCAAGGGGCGCAGAATGATTTAAAAGACAACGCTTAACAACATACAAAACCCAAACACAGAGTCACTAAGGGAAATATTTTAAATACAACTTTCCCACTGACTAATGTAAGTGTTAATTACATTGATTACTGAAAAGGCTGTCGGTAATACTGACTAGAACAAAAAGATTGTTCAGTCGCTCCTTTCTAAAAACAAGGACAAGTGCTGGATTTAGTGAAAACTCCGAAAGTTACAAGATCAAAAGCCGTGACTGTCCTGGCAAATGTGGGACGCCTGCTCACCCTAGTCCTCCAGTACTCATAAATACTTTTGTGAAAAGGTCTCTCTCTCTCTCTCTCTCTCTCTCTCTCTCTCTCTCTCTCTCTCTCTCCCTCCCCCCTCTATCCCCCACCCCCACCAGCTAGTGTTATTGTGCTTAGGGATAATGGTTCATACCTAATGCCAAGACAATTACAAGCCAGCTGGACCTGTCTGTGTTGCTCGTATTCACGGAATACAGGACACACGCTCAAAACTGAAATTGCCTGCTTCCTTTGCAATCGAGGACAGAGCTGGTTAGGGGGATAGTCGAATCAGGATGCTATGAATCATGCAGGTGCTTTCAATACCACTTCCGTGCCTAAGTGATATGGAAAACTATATTAATCTCCATATGGAGGCCATGACCTATAAGCAGAATTACTGCACAATATGTTCCATGCCAGATAGCTATTTTAGTAGAAAAACATTGAGCAAATGTTGATGGGATGTAATGGTTATTTCAGGTCTGCTAAGCGTTACTCGCAATGCATCACTGCGATGCGGGAGCTATACCAGCCTCCTAAGAGCTCATCGACTCTTTATGGTAAAGTATGAACCTTAATGAAAGCAGAAGGCCAGAAGTGCTAAAGAAAAATGTTGTTGTTCAAAAAAACACCAGCTCAAGCATTTATTAAATGCTGGCAGGAGAAACAAGCATTGTCAAAAGCCAATAGGTCTGGCATGCATTTTGAGTCCGAACTAAAACATTTATTTACAAAGCCTGCTCCCGTCTAAAACAAAATAAAATATCCGCTTTCTGTATGCAGTGCTTCTATGAGATGAAGAGTTAAATGCATCATGATTCAGTATACTTCTGAGATGTAAAATAGTCCCTCATGCATTGCAATGCAAGCACTCCGTAGGAGGCATAATAATACACAAACCAGTCGAGAGCGGGATACGAGAAAGAAATACTGCTCTTGGTGTCGCCCAGTCCCACTCTATGTAGATTTTAAAGAATTGGTAACAATTAGTCTTGCAGAAGCTGAGCTGTCAAGCCAGACATAAAAAATGACGGGAGATATGATATAATGTTATGCGTTAATTATTAATACTATTAGCTTTATTACTGAAGGTGTTGTCTGTGATGTCCTCGCTTATGCACATGTTTGCTCTATTACAGCATGCACCAACATTCTGAATTGTGTGCAACCAGGATTCGAGAATGAGGGGGACGCAGAGAGAGAAAGTTGGATTTAGACCGGCACCTGGCTGGGGTGTTGTCCAATAAAGCTTACCGTTACACCAACCCCAGACTTGAGGTTGTTTCTATTTCTACAACACCACATTTGGTGACCAGCTCTCTCATCCACAGGCTGGCACAACACCCCAATGGGTGCCAAATGAAGAATGGAAACTCCAGTGCGAAAGTGAGAAGAGTGAATCATGCACCATTAGAGCCCAGCGTTCCTAAACTCCTCCACCAAAGAGGCAGGTGACTCCATCCCTGCAGAAGAAAAGGGGACTTGAAGGCGTATGTCTGGAGTCAGGACAAATCAAGTGAGAACACATGGTTTCAGCAGTGAACATGTAGTTTCAACACAACGTCCAGTGCGCGTCTCTGTAAAAAGAGGACGTAAGTCATCTTGAAGTTGCTTTTCCAATCAAACTGATGAATATAAGAAATAAGTGAAGCGCCTTTAAAGGACAGGAGTGCAATGTAAGAACTGCACATACTGCTGTCAATTTAGGTGCAAGGGACACATTGGAAAACTAGTGCTGTGAAATAAGAAACACACATGCATCCTATACACGTTATGTATGTAGGTCATTTTAGATGTCTGAAAATACATTAATAGACTTTTAATGTTTTTACAACCTAACTTATTTTTGGAGTTCTTCAGAGTTTCCCTGCACTTTGCTTCCAGGGTTTCAGTCAAGCTGCACTGAAAGCACTTGTACATTGGTGACAGGCACACCAATAGCTAACATTTGGGATTGACGCAAAGATTAACGTTGTCTGCAACAATTGCATTGTAAAATACTTCCTGGTGAATGACATTTAAAAAAAAAAGAAAACTTTCATTGTGACAGACATACCTGGATTCTTGATCCACAAAGTTTGGTGATAGGCACAACAGCTGCTGAAACAGAGGGAGTGTTCCTTCACGACATCAATTGAATTATTACTCAATAGACCTACTGCTGAAACAGAGAGAGTTTACCTTCATGACATCAATTGAATTATTATTCACTATACTATTGTGATAGTAGTTAGACTCTCTTTAAAAGACTTGTGGTGGGTGGATTTATGCAGTAAAACCCTCTGCAAGAACTGATATTAGAAAGGTATTCAGTTAACTTGGTCATAGGTAATCTTTAGTAAGTGGGGAAACATGCAGAATGTTAAACTGCCTCAATTCTACTTTAGTAGCCCAGGGAATCTACCCATAAGATGAAAAAAATCTTAAAATGTTTTTGTGAATTACGCTATAGTATGTGGAACTAACCTAAGCGCAGAGAGAAAATACTCATTTCTATTGCACTGTTTATGGGAAGAAGGTCAAGAGATGTTGGAGACTCTTCCCAATTTGAGTATGAGATCTGCATAGAGAAACTAGATCGACATTATTTACCCCGTGTTAGCACAATAATGGAGAAATACCATTTCGGTATGAGGGAACAAAACAGTACAGAAGCAGTAGAAGAATATGTTACAAGTCTAAGGAAACTAGTTGCCAAGTGCACATTTGGGGGAGCAGCTGATGAAATAATCAGAGATCAATTGGTTTTAAAATTTAGCAGTGGCCAGAACCGGGCGGAATTGTAGCTAACAGACAAGCCATCCTTAAATGAAGTCATCCTCATAACTAAGAGAGTTGAGCATATATTGATATGTGTAAAGGAACTAAGCAACTCGAAACAAGAATGGGCAGGTTGATGAGTCTTTGTGCATGATCAAAGAAAGCAGTAATGATAAACAAATTGTGAAATTTAAGTTCAAAGGAGAATGTTTTAGATGTGGAAGGCAAGGACATAAAGCCAATGACAGTGACTGCCCTGCAATACACATGACATGCAATCTATGTGGAAAGAGAGGTCATTTTGGGAAATGTTGTAGAAGCAAAGAAAAAAACACACAGGAAATGTGTTACATGAAGTTGTTCATGACCTTGTGCTTCAGGCGAATGAAACTTAAATTCCTAATGATAAATGTGGTAAATCAAAGCATGAACATCCTTCGGTTCTAATTGACATCAACAATGTCAGATTGTTGAGGAAATTTGATTCCTACTCTGATTTTACCATCATTTCAAAAAAGGTATTTGATTAAACTTATAGTAATCATGTACAACTGGTTTTGTAGATGGTTTTGTAGGTGGTTACCATGGTGTACCCATTAAAATGTTAGTTTTTTTTATAGCTACAAAGGAATTTGGATGTCATACCTGTGAAGGGAAAGTTTATGTATCTCCCAAGGGTGATTTACTGCTGGAATGGTCTCATCAGAAACTATTGGGTATCAAATTGGATCCCAATTCTGACCCTTAAATGATTGTTCAGGAAATTCAGCAGCTCACCACAAACTATGTCACAGAGTTTCCCCAACGGTTTCAAGAAAGTCTAGACTGTTTAAAAGGATATAAGCACCACATAAAAGTAGAACTAAATACAGTACCTGTGGTAGCTAAATTACAACACATTCCTTTAAGTATACAAGAGAGTGTGAGAAATAAAAAACTGAAACTGATTGAAATGATGGTGATTGAACCTGTAAAGCCACTGAGTGGCTAGCACCCATTGTGAAGGCAAAAAAACAAAATGGAGACATCCGTCTTTGTGTCGATTTGAGGGTACTCAATCATGAGGTTGTGGTGGATACATTTCCCCTTCCTAATATTGAGGAGTTGGTAACAGCCTTGGCAGGGGTGAATTTATTCATCACACTCGACATGCCATCGGCCTAATAACAAACTGAATTAGACCTGGCCTCGTAAGATCTAACTGCATTCATAACACTGTTGGATGCCTTTAAGTTTAAAAGGCTGCCATTTGGTCTAATATTGGTAGCATCGGTCTTCCAAAGGGTAATGTCGGCTGTGTTGAAGGCTCTTCATGCGGTCAGGTGTTACCAAGATGATTTGCTGATGTTTTGAAAAAATAAACAAGAACATAATGAAAGAGTACAATTAGTGCTAGAAAAGCTAATTCAGTCAGCCCTGACCCTAAAAAAAAAGTGTAAGATGTGTATGCATTAGGGGTGGGCGGAATTTGAGTTGTCGAACTACGCAAAGCTCCGCGAAACGGTAACAAATCTCAGCGAGCACGCAGAGTTCCACGAACACGCGGAATTGCTTGTACCGCTCGTTCGCGATGCTTTTTTCCTGTTTGCGAACGCTGTTTGCGTGCTCGGGGTGAAATATCTCGCGAACACAGATCGCGGAATTTTTGGCAATTCTGCGTTCTTCGCAGAATGCAAAATTAACCAAATTCCGCAAATTCCGTGAGCGGAACAGAGTTTACCGCCCAGGCCTAGTATGCATGAGATAGACTACCTTAGTAATCTCATTACAGGTATTGGAGATTATAATGAAACTGGAAGAGCAAAAGTATAAGGAAGAGTTCCTTTTTTTTTTTTTTTAGGAATGACAGAAGATAACAGCATATTTAACAAGAATTAGGCAAATAAAACAGTTTGTTTAATGATCTATCTTAAGTAAGAAAGCTGAATTTGTGTTCAGTGGTGAGCGTAGGAAGGAATTTGAAGAAGTGAAAAACAATCTGAAAATGGCTCCAAACTTAAAAGTGTTAGTTCGATGAGAAGCTCATAGTAATGGATGCTAGCCTAAAAGTTCTAGGAGCTCTCTTAATCCTGAAAAGAAAAGGAGTAGAGGAGTTATTTGCGTTTGTCTGCAGACGTCTGGAGGAGGCAGAGAGAAATTATTTGTTAATCAAACAAGAAGCTCTTGGAATATACTGAGCATTGAACAAATTCAGAAATGTTGTGTGGGGTACTTATTTTAAGGTTAGGTCTAATCACAAAGCTTTGAAAGAAGTATTCATGAGAAAAGGTGTATTTTCTGCCAAGATATGGAGGTGGATTATTGCTTTGCAATATTTCACCTTTGCTGTAAAGTACATACTAGGTGTTAAACATTTACAGCAAATTACCTTTCACATCTTGTCAAAACCAACAGTGATGAACCTGGTGAGGTAGAAGATGAGCTGTTTGACGAGTCTATCAATGTGTCTGAAGTTACCCTCGGTGCTATTTCAGAAGAAGAATGGTTAACTGGACTGAAGAGATATGGTGGATCATGAATTAATTGAAGTTTCAGGTGCCATAAAGATGAGCAGACCCCATGTCCTTGGCAAACCTTGGTCGATGTTAAGGGAAGAATAAGCAGTTGACAAGGGCATTTTCCTAAGGGGCACAAGGCTCATCCCACCCTTGGGATTAAGGAGTAGACTTATTTCTCTAGCACATGAGGGGCACATAGTTATTGTTAAGACCAAGGAAAGACTTAATTCCAACCTTTGGTGGTATAGATTAGAAACGGAGGTTGAAAGATGTTTCCATGATTGTAGAGAATGCTGTAAGATTGATAAAAGTATGGTCATGAGACAAATTCAAATGGTGTGTAGAAAGTTGTCAGAACATTCATGGGAGGAAGTAGCAATGGATATTGTTGGCCCACTTTGAGGTGAACATGTTATGTTAATTTATTTTTATAATGCGCACAGCTACCCAAAAAGGGTTTCCCGGCGCAGGGCTAAAAGGAGACTCTAAAGAGAAACATAACGAAGTGAGAAATGTTATTGATTAAATAACCAAGTTTTTAGTTGTTTCCGAAAGTTTAAATACACAGATTCCTTTTGCATCAAAAGGGGGAGAGAATTCCACAGTCATGGGCCAAGATAGGAGAAAGAACGGCCACCCATTTATGTATTCATGGTATTTGATTGTGCTACTTGACCTTTATTCTCCATGGGTTAGTTGTGTCCTAGATTTTTCCCCGACAAGCTTGCTAACGTTTTTTGTGTGCGGTATTCAAAAGGGAAAGTTACCCCAAGTCACTTTTGACTGATAATGGTCCTTAGTTTTGCGCAAGTGAGTTTGAAACTTTTCTGGATGAATGTGGGATTGAACACAAGAAAGGTTCAATATACCATCCCAAGACAAAAGGAGCTGTGGAGAGGCTTAATATAACTTTGAAAGAAATCATACAGCTGGCAAAAGTGAATAAATTAGATTGGGGGAGGGTTCTACAAGATTGTGTAACAGCATATCGCCTGCCTCCACATTCTCCACAGTGAAGTCACCTTTTGAGTTGTTAAAGGGAATATCTCCTAGCACAAAGCTATATACAAGTTGAATGGTGTGGGATAAACGGTTAAAATTCGATGGATCAAGTAGGTGGTGGGATAAAGAATTTGCAACACACAGAAAAGGAAAGCCTATTTGGATAAATACAGGAAAGTAAAATACAATTTTATTTGAGTTCGTAATATTGTGACGATAAGAGCACATGTAGAACATGCTCAGTGCTCCAAATTCACACAGGAGAGGAAGGTAATCAAAGTTTTCAATAGTTTTGCAGAAGCCGAGCTGTCAAGCCAGACCTAAAAAAAGACAAGAGATATTACATAAAGTTATGTGTTAATATATTGATGCTATTAGCTTTATTACTTCTGCTGTTGTTACCGTAATTATTGTGGTATTGTTATTATTTTCATTGTAGAAAGGTTCCCCCATATTATGAGGGGACATTATGAAGTGTAAGATGAACATAGTTGGTGCAGTTATTTAAATAGTTTTGTGATAAGCATAGTTTCACAGCTGGCACAATTGTAAACTTATATAGATGCACAGTTAGTGAAGGTCAAAGAAGATTCAATGTCATTAGGATTCAGCTGTTTTTCAATTACTAGAGTTAGTATAACTGCTGGATATTGCTTTGAAATATATTAAAAACTAGGCCAATCCAATTTTTGCCAACCAATCTTCTTATGTCTCAAAAAGGAACGCATATATTTTTCTGCCCAAATATGTTTCTTAGAGCAATCACTCGTCAGCCATTTCCATTATTTCTAGTAATACACACCACTCAAAACCAATGCTACATCTCCAGCATTCACTCCTCCAGCACCCATTCTGTGGGCCTACTGGATGTCACACGAGCCATGTATCAAATACATTGCACCTACCACACTTACTCTACATCAACATGACTATCAGTGCTCACAGGTTGTACTGTAACATATAGGAATTCAAAACACTGATCTGAAAAACCATCTGCAAATTCGGAACTCTATGCATATATTAATTACATCAAGGTAGTGGTGACACCATTCAGTTTATTATACATTGAAGGTTGCTTCTCGATGAAACTTCGATTTGCCAATGCTCATCTTGAATTCGATGAAAGTTAAGCCACTTTTCAAAATAGACGGCTCCTAGTATAGGGGATATTTGGGCCCCGATTATGAGAATGGCAGATATAGGAGAGGAGATAACGGGTGGCTTGAATATATAATTTCAGTTCATATCTCCATATCGAAGCCTGCCTGTTTAGGTTTAATCCCCACAGAATTGGATCTAACTATGTACACTTGTTTTTTCTGGATGAAATTATGCATGGTATTTCATTGTCTATTGGGAATAGCACTCTCATTTACCATATGTTTAAGCAACTGGTAAATAAGAGCAGGGGACCAGTAAGCAGAGGTTGATGGTGGCAAAATGATGGGTAGAATATGGCCAGGCAGGGGGAGCACTATATTCTGCCTCATACTATACAATGTGTCAGGCGGGCATGAACTGAGACTGGGCTGCATTTCTAACCAATCCCACAACAATTTTACCTGCTGTGTTTTTCAGCTTGTAAAATCAAGTTCAATGTTCCCACATGCTGTAAATCTGAGTGCGAAAACACTATGCCAGTTATAATTGGGCATATCGTAATCACACCGCTGTACTTGACTTGTAATTGGGGCATATGGGATTAATATAATTTGTGGACTCCGTTATTTCAACAGTCTGCAGCATAAGTCGATGCCCCCCCATCTCACCCCCTTCCCTTGCTGTGTCCAGGGATCTTTAGTTTTCATTCTGTGTTATCTGAACAGTTCTGGTTTTAATAGTTTCCAGAAGAGTTGTTAGTTTCGTTGCAGCCTTATGACTGGCAGGAAGCCATTCAAAATCTTTGAGCCCTATACTTCCAGGGATGTGCACCAAGTGTGTGTCTGTGCACAAAGAAAAGGATAGCTGCTGCCTCCTCAAACCAGACTATTGAGGGATTGACAGTTGTTAGCAGTTGTTCCTATACGGAAGTGGAACAGGTCATTTCACTTGTATCCGTGTTTGAGGGGAGGCCACAAGACCTGCTTGGTGAAAACAGGCCTGTCCTCACTAAATGGCACACTCACCCCCATGAGTTTGTGTGAAAGTTTAATCATCAGTGGCGGTCTGTGCAGGTGAACCTATGGGGGACGAAGCCAGATTGCACTGGGGATATAATACGATCTAAGAGTAATGCTAGCCTTAAAGCAATCATTTTAGCAAGGATTTTGTAGTCCAAGTTCAAAAGTGATAGCGGCCTGCAGGAGCTGCAACTTAATGGATCTTTGCAAGGCTTGGGCAGTAAGACAATTACTGACTCATGGAGTGTGGGGGGCAGTGATTTATTTACCAGGGCTTTGTCATAGACCTCCAGAACGTATGGGGCAAGAATATCTTTATAATGTTTGGAAAAGATGCCTGTGAAGCCATCCAGCCCTGGAGATGTGAAAGCCGTTCAGGGCATCTGTGGCGCTAATATTTTCTTCCTAAGAGAATTGCTCCGCTAAAAACTTCTGCATATGGTCCTCCAGCCAACCATAGCGCTCTCATTTAAATAAGCCCTGTCATCATCGTGCTTCATGCGTGTAGGATATAAATTTGTGTAATATTGATGGAACGCATCTCTGATCGCAGCTGTGTCCGTGTGAATCTGTCCGTCACCGGAGCGGATGGATGCAATTTAAGCCTTCCCCACACAAGACCGCAACAGTTGCGCCAGTGTGCGTCCCGGCCTGTCCCCCTCTCCGTACCTCCTAGCGATGGCTTATTTCCCCAGAAACTTTGTTTCGCTATCAGCGGCTTCCATGAATTCTGTCAATAGCAACAAGCGACTGGCCTGCTTTGCCGGGTATGGGTGTGTAAGTAATTCTTCATCAACAGCCTTAAGACAGTCCTCAATGCAAGTAATTGTGCATCTCTACGATTTCATTATCCCCGCGTGCTTGGCAATGCATTCCCCCCTTATATACGCCTTGAATGCCTCCCACACATTCGCCCACGTACTGACGGATCCCACATTTGACTCAAAAAAGGTGTCTATTGATTCTCGAATTTCAGCCGAGAATACGGCATCTTGTAAGGCCTGCCCTGGGAACCTCCACTGTCTTTCACTACCCCCAGGTCTGGGAATTTGGAGATGCATAATGACTGGTGAGTGGTCAAAGCATGTTCTAGGCAAAAGGGTCATGGAACGAAACCAGGGGGCCATAGTATGGGAGACTAGCCAAAAGTCCAGGCATGTCCAAGTGTTGTGGGGGGCTGAGTAGTGAGTATGATATTATAATACATAAGCTTTCCTGTCACCAGTGTGAAACGGCCAGCTCTATCAGTGTTCACATTATAAAGTTGGAAGGGCGGCCATTTGTGTATAAGGATGGCGGTTCCCCTGGAGTACGTGCTTTACTTCGCGAAATAGCGACAAGGGAGACAAATGTATTTCCTGCAAAAAAACAACATCGGCATTATGGCACTACAAATAATTTAACACCTGCTTCCCCTTTCCGGCGTTGTTAAGACCCCACACATTCCATGTAAGAAAGGCAATGTCAGAGATAGTGGAGAACCTACCTGCCATCATCACAAGTAGTCATAGCTGCAAAGAACATACATGTGCCAATATCAACACAAAGAACCTCATGACAAACCAATCGTGTCAGGAAGAAATGATACCTCATAACCAAAGAAACAACAATGCCCACAATTGAAGCCTAGGGGAAATCCCAAAATCCCGTAATATTTTAAAGCAAATATCAATATTGCTAACTGTAGACATAAGAAGAAATGTGCGAACGCACAAGGGGGGAGGCAACGCCTCGCCTCAACCCCGGAAACTTGAAACATGTATTTTGAAAAGGAGTACACAAGAGCCAGAGCCCAGAGTCCACATTTTGAATTAGTTTAGCAAGGGAAAACAAAACGAGCACACAGGGAGGGAGAGGAAAACAAACACATTCGATACTTATCAACGTTAGTCCATGGTCTAGTCTCTCAGCTCGCTGAAAACAGTTCTGTGCTGGAACCAGACTTCGGCATTGGGGTGATCGTTCTGGCGTGGGCGACTTCCTCGGCGGCCCAGAGTTGTCTCAAAGTCTCAGAAATTCTTGGGCTTCAGCTGGAGTTTTGAAAATCCTTGATCTGCTATCTACGTCGACTTTCAAACGTGCAGGGTACAGCATGCCATATCTAAGACCGGCCTTGCGTAGTGTGGTTTTAATCGTTGGAAATTTCCGTTGGGGCTCCTGGACCATTACCGTGAAGTCTGGGTACAAGGAAATGGCAGAACCCTGCCAGACCAGTGACCCATGCTCCCGTGCCATCCACAATGCAGTATCCCTGTCTTTAAAGTTAAGAAGCCGAACCAGAATGGGGCGAGGCGGATAGCCAGGGTTAGGTCGTGGACCGAGGGATCAATGCGCCCTTTCGACGACAAAAGTAGTAGAGAAGGACTCCCGACCAAATAAGTCAACCAGAAGGCTTTTGACAAACTCATCTAAGCTTCCCGTGTTTGTTGATTCATGCACGCCCATAATACGAACGTTGTTGTGTCTCCCCCTGGCTTCAAGGTCTTCATTGTTTATGGCGATGTTCTTCAATAGACCTTCCATTCTCTCCAGCCGTTTCGTTGCCTGGGCCGAGCCAGCCTTAAAATATGAAATCCTGCCCTCCGCAGTTACAGTCGTTTATCATGCTGGTCCAGATGGGCCCCCATTTTGTTGAGGTGTTTGTTGAGAGGGTCAAAGCGAGTGTCCAGTGCACGGAAGTCCACCTTAAGTTCTGCCATGAGTGCATCATTACCCTGCACGTTGAGTTGCGGCAGGGCAGCAGCCTGATCTCCTCCCTCTGCCATCGTGATGCTCGTCGAATCAGTGCCCCCACCTGCCTTCTCAAAGGTGAGCTTCCGCTCCTTCGGATCTCCCTTGCCCATGGCCTTGGGAAAGGGCCACAAGGAAAGGAGTCACAATAGAACTGGTATTGCTGGGGCCGATCGTCCTGTGGTTGCACCAATGTAGGCTTGGTCAGTTAAGGAGAAATCTATCTACTCGCTGCACACTCCAATGCCTCTATGCGTGGTTGTCCCAAATTGGACTTGCCAATGCCTGTCTTTCTTGCACTTCTTCATCTGCAGTCTGATGGTGTCCTGTCTGTGAATGTACTAATAACTACCACAAATGTTATCTCAATTTCGCTGGATGGCACTTGTATATTACACAAATAATCCTTCACAAATATCCCTTGTTTGTCTGGATGATAACCTGGCCCAATAATTGCCACGGGGAGCAAATCCTATAAATGATTGCAAAAACTTATTTACAGCAAACCATTGGAAGGTTTTTGTCAAATGACTTCACAAAAATGTGGAAGTAAGGTATTTCATCAGTCAAATTGTTAATAGTCCCATGATGTAATCTATTCTGCCACTTCCATGTGCCTTACTCCCTGCCATGTCTCAATGACCATTCTTTCTATCTAATAACAAAAGATGCGGCAAGGGTGCTGCACACAGGAAGAAAGGATGGAGCGAAGGGCAATATACAAATAGACTATAACCACATTTTCTCCCACATGTACTAATTCCTTGCACAAGAACGTATCTATGGCAGGGATTGACCCAAATCTGTGTTCCCTTAGATCTTCTAGAGCAGTGATACTCAAAGTACGGCCCGGGGCCGCATGTGGCCCTCCTGATCTTTACATGAGGCCCCCTGGTCAAGAGCAGCACTGGGCTGCTATTTAAGCAACTCAGCACTAACATTAAAATAAGCTAAATAAACAGGCAATCATTTATTTAAAGGTTAACTGAAGTTAAATAAAGGAAGTAGCTAGGGTATCCAGCACTGCTCAACTTCAGACACACCTTCATTTTTAAAGACATCTTGCAGCAAAAGTTTAAAAGTATGATAAAGTCTCTTCAAAATTCAAATTGTATATTTCATTAACATGCAGAACCATATCTAATTTCAACATCAGATTATAGCAGTGCATTGAAAAGTATTTTTTAAAGGGGATAGTTTTCAAACATGAATTGAGAAACATTCCCCCCCACCCTGACGACAATGCCAATAGTGTAGTAAGAGGCAAGTCAGTTGTTATGTGCACTATTTGGGTGACTCGGGTTTCTATTATACATGAACAACATTATAGGTTATTAAATCAAACATAGGAGAAGGTTTTATACAACAACCATCCTGATGTCGTGTATATTCAGGTCCTCATATGTGATAATAAAGAAAAGAAGAAATATTGAAATAAAACAATTGCCTAGGATCGCACAATTTGGTTGAGTGGAGAAGCCAGGATTAATCCCCAGTTTTCGGTTTCACATTTTACAATTCAGACACTAGGGGGCCGATTACGATGTCGGTGGGAAAGCCTCCGACTGCTAAATGGAAGCTTTCCGACCGCGGTCGGAGACTTTCCGACTGACTCGGTCGGTTTGCGGCTCGACCGCCCGATTACGATGTCAGCTGTCGGAACATAAACCGGCTGGTCATTTTGACTTGATTCCGACTAGCTCTCGGAGTATTTCTGTCGGTCAGAACCACACAGTAAACCCCTATGGACAGCGTTTCCGCTGTCGGGATTATGATGTTGGTTTTCGACGGCCTTTCCGTGAAGGCCTTTCCGACACAGAAAGGCTGTCGGAAAGCGACTTTGGGAGCCCCTAGCAGGGCCTACGGTTTGTGGTTGAGGGGGTACCTTAAGTACACCCTTGTAAAACCCTGCACTGTGTGGCAGGCACCATGGGGTGCCTGCCACTGGGTGCATGGTTTTACAGCCACACCCATTTCTCCATAGGAGCCTGTATTATGGCTGGTTTACGGCAGTAGCACAAGCTCCCATAGGGAACAGTAGGAATCCAACCAAACAGTTTTCGGTCGCATCGTAATCAGGCAGTTAGAACTGCCGACCTCACGTCAGTCGGTCCAGAGTCCGAGACATGTTGGTCGGAGGCAGCTCCAACCGACATCAGGAAAAGCCCCAAGATGTATATGCCTCACTTCCCTTTCACTCACCTTACCACCAAACCTCGACCGCCGCTCTGCTGGTATCAATGCTGCCCTCGGTCACATCACAGACCAATCTTTTTGGTCCCTGGGAAAATGTTAGCGAGTGCCCAAGTTCTAGAGTGAGGTTATCATACATGTTGGTCAGAAACATTTCAGCATAAGACTAAGCAGGGACCCACACACTAGACACCATGAATGTTTTCACAGGAGAGATTATATAGGGAAGGGGGGCTATTTCACGTTTACAATGCAGTCTTTATCACGCATTGCATTTACTCCACACTTTTTTTCCCTCCAGTTAAGCCTTTGCAATGCATGCCTTTAAAGTGCCATATAATTTTAGGTAAGTAATGGCAGAGTTAAGTGAGGGTATATGTATTCAACTGTCAGTGAATGGGATACGGTTTTACTGACACTGCAGTCTAAAGCAGATGGGATGCACCCCTGAATGGCCCAAGTATTCTTACATGGACATAAAGAGTGTATCTGTTATTATTGGTTTTGTATAAGCACTGAACGATGCATCATTCCACTTCTCAATATGATGGACATTATTTTCAGTGAATTCTTATATGTGATAGCCAAATTACACTGGTTAATAATGTGAAGGACTACATTGTATATCTCTGTGAATATTATAAGGTTCTTAAGTTGTTACAAAATGGGTATATTATTAATGGAAATGCAATAAATACTGTTTTATTTTAAAGAGGGGTTAGGTGGATTTACCCCAAAAGGTTAGGAGTATACTTTGAAAAACAAAGGTAAAGAAAAATGCAGCATTTGGAGGTTTTACCTGCCAAAAATATATGGCATAATGTAATACTAAATATTTTTTAAGGGTGTGGGGGGATTTTTAACCCCCCAAAAATACACAAGGGATTTACATTAATTCGGAAGTGTACTTATTTTAGGGTTAATTATTTTTTAATAAGTAATTATTATGAGTTTTGAAGTATTAATACTCAAATATTAATATTTCACAGTGGCAAAAAAAGAAATAATAAAATATTTGTTCGCTAAAATATTAGGAGTGAGATGGAATGGTTATAGCAGAAAAGGTTGGGGAGTATATTAAAAATCATATGATACTCCATTCATTTCTTTAAGTATTAAAATATATATTTTTAATAAACATTTGTAAATAACATTCTATAAAAAAGTCTTTAAAAGTTGGATATTAGTGATATAGGGGAGTAGGCTGGTGTGTGTATTAATTATTGAAATGTTTATTTTTAAACAAGCAGGTAATTATATTTATATACTAGCATTACACAATGAGAATGTCTTAATAAAATATGTTTTTTTAATTCAAAAGTTGCATTTTAAAAAACATTGGTAACTAATTATCTGATTGCTAACATTTCAGGACATTAAGGTTGTACGTTTTATACGTGATAAGGTAGGGTGCTGTAAGAAAAAGTAGGTAATTAATTACATTAAAATAGGTCCTTTTACATTCATTTAAATATCACTTATAAAATATAAATGATTAATCGAATTTAACGCATTTTAATTTACTATATTAAAAAATATTAGCACATAAATACAATTTAATATGCACATAGTTGTTTCTTTTTTATTCAAAAAATAAATATATATTTTTAAAAATCAGGAATGAATGAAAACAGATATATATTTATTTAATAATCAAGTGAATTTTTAAATATATAGTATGTTTTTTAAAAGTTGTAAATCTGTTATTAAGCTCTTTTAAATTACCTTTCCATTCTTTTCCATTATTCTTTATGGAACAAATTGTCCTTTTATTTTATCACTGCTGTTTTCTTTAGCGTAATGTTTGCTAGTCGGTGGAAGTATCCAGTCAAAATTGGAAGCATGCAACTGTGTTGCTGAGGTAAGAACTTTTTTATTTATTCAAAATACTTCATAAGTGGCTAATTTACTGTGGGAAAAGAGTAATGGAGGTTAGTAAATGCAAACAAATTATTGTTGCTGTTTTTGCTGTATTTTGAAAAGCTTTCATTCCTGTATAGGTTGCTGGGGAAGAAGCAGCTTTCTGAATTTTTCATGAAGGTTTATTTTTCTGTTTTTTACTGTGTTTTCCTTTTTGTAAAAAACAAAAAGAGAGAGAGAGAATGATTTATTCTTTATTTTAAGAATTGCATTCATATCTTTCTTTTATTTTTATATTTTTTGTTCATGTTCTTACACTTGTGGACAAATTCTTTTTGGGGGGGAGGGGTTCATCCAGATGAATGCTTATCTTATATCTAAGGAAGCGCAGATTGTATTACCCTACTTAAATTCACTCCCTACTTATTTCTTTCATCATTTAGAAAAAGAGAAATTCATTACTTTAAGGTTGATTTATGTGGCTTACTTTGGGAGATCAACTATGTTGTTTTGTAGTGGGGGTTAGTGGGGGTTTGGGGTAAATATTTGCTTTACTTACACCTCCATGTACAGTTTTCCTTACCATTTTTCACAGACCTTTTTTATCTAAACAATGTTTTTGCATTCGACGTTTTTATATTTTTTTCTGTGGTTTATATTTTACCTTGTGAATGTATTGTGGATAACATACGAGAGTTGGCGTTTCAGGTAGGACAAATAATTTACATTTTATATGATGCTAAACTGAATATGTATTGGAAAGGACGCTAATGTTTTCAAAATATTTTGTCATGGTGGGAGAGTAAATAGCAATTTAATGTTAGTTATTTTGCTGTGTTACATAGTTAGTAATTTTAAATGTATGCAATGTCTTCTAGATAGTCTATTCCTCCAAACACTCCAAATTGCCGTACTTTGAAAAGGAGTTTTTCATTCATATTATCTGTGTTTTTAAGATTCTCTTGATTGTAGATGACTTGAAATTGTGCATGTTTCATTTCCTGGAAACTGCTCTTTTTCAAAATTTCTAGGAATTATAGAACGCTGGCTTTGCTTTTCCAATAGAACTGGAGAAAACATTGCATCATCCCTTTATGGCATTAGTCTTTGCAGCCCCTTCTAAACATGTTAAGCAGATGTTCCTCCATTGAATTTTGTAACTTGGAAGTCGTCTGCATCCTAAACTGTTTAGATAGCCAATCCATGTTTTTTCAAAATAATTTAATAAAGGTGCCAATTTTTCCTTATTTTGTAAAAAATATGTTGATTGTGTAATTGCTATGAATAATTAGTGTTCACATTCAGCCCATACATAGGCTAATGATGTAAAAATTTTAAGTTTGAATTGGAGTTTACTGTCAGACATTTAATCTCCAGCTCAGGATGTTTTTGTATCTCAAACCGTATAGCCTGTGAAAAATGGTCAAGAAAACATCCTTGAATTTGTATACCAGGCTATCCTTTGTTTATTGTGGAAATCATTTCAATTTTGAAGTCAAATTTAATTTTCACAAGTATTTTATTCATTTTTCTTTAGTAATTGTTAGAAATTCATAGTATATAGAAAATGAAAATTTGTCTGCCAGTAATGCATGCCTAAGTGGCATTGTAGAGTTGTGCTTATTGGTGTAAATAGTGTACTTTTAAGTGAATGGATGAGGTGTTGTTTTAAATGTACCATTTGTCATCCAAGTTTTACCCTTTCTTGTGTTATAAGACTGAATACTGCCAAAGATTAATATTGTTTCTGAGGACTGTAACTGCAATGTCACAAGAAAGGTTTATATTTAAATGTTTTTGTTAGTAAGTGGAGTATTAGAATGTTGCTAAAAGTGTTTGCTTGGGTAGGGAATGTCTTACTCACCTTTCATATGTTCTACATTTGGGATGATTGGCTATTCTACAGCAACATGCATTGCAATATTGCTAGATACCTCCCTTAACATAAATCCTGAGCGTTCACTGGAGATGCCTGCTACAGATGTTATCTTTTGCACAATTTCCCTTACTTCCAGTTCAGCTGCAGAGGTAGAGTGGTTATGTTCAGTTGTCCGTTCAATAGGTCCCCAACGGTAAAAACCCTGATTTAACACAACTTGCACGAGACATATTTTGCATTTATAACCTGTTTTATAAATGGAAAATACTAATAATAACCTGTTTAAACATTAAATTACATGTATTTATTCTTTTTGTTTGCTGGTTACTAAATCGAATGATTTGATGCAGGAGATTAAAAATAGAATATACTAGTGATTTTTAAATGTAAAATTGTCATTTGCAATGTTCCATTTTCTGAAAGAAAAGATCATTTTCGATTTTATTCTATGGAAAAAAGGTATTGCATTAAGTTTTTTTCAATATCACCCTAAAAAAGATTACTGTCATACTTTGCTTTCCAACTCCGAGGAACTTCGCGTAGAGGCACTACGCCAGCTCCACCCACGGTTATTATTAATATTAACAAACATTATTAAAGAATGACGAAAAATAAAAATGTGGGTTAAAATACATTTGCTCTGTAGGAACATGACTAGAAAGCTCCATTTACATGAAAATATATGTAATTGTGCATTAAATCGCGTTATAAATGCATGCAGAGTAAACAGTGCAGTGTAAAGTCTGATATTCCATGGTGATGTCTGCAGTAGTTGTGACCAGGGTCGGCCAACACCCAGAGGAACCTACCAATACCAAACAATTCTGAAAACATTATACATAAGGGAATCCAGGGGGATGTGACATCCGGGAATCCCAGCATTTACTACCTATAATCCCCTGCAAATATCCAAATATGGGTAAAAACAATCATAACTTCTTCATTTTTCTGTAACAGAAAACTATGGAACTTCAAGTAAATTGTAAATGTCTTACCATTCACAATTCTCCTGATAAAAACTATATTCCATATGTACGGCTGAGCCTATTGCAAAGGACAGGAATAGGCTAAAGTTATTAGGCATGTGTCTCTGGTCCCAGCAAAGAGTAAGAGGCTGTTTGAATGTTTTGTTAAGATAAGAAAAAATTAAAGCATTGTCTCACTCCTTACTGAGGCACAGACTCAGGAGCAGAGACATGCCAGACATGTCTGGTATTATTTTTATTGGGAGAAGTTTGTATGGTAGGACATTTACCATTTACCTGAAGATCTATTGTTAGACCTGGCACCATTGGCGTGAGTCTCCCTTCCTTTTTTCGCTGTGTCTCCTCTGTTTTTGCTGGTTATAGATGCTCTGGGCGCTGTGCCGCTGCCATTCAGTGCCACTGCGCGAATACTCCCTTTGTAAAGATGACATATGAATTGGTACATCCATGATTGGCTTATTCAGTTTACCTGTTAGTTCCTAGTAGCGTGGCCGGTGTGTGCCCAGGGCTGGTAAACCGAATGCTGCTGGTGGGCCTGCAGCACTGGTTTGTGCCACCCACAGAAGCAGCTTGTAAAGTGTGTCTCAGACCTGCCACTGCAGTGTCTGCGTGCAGTCCAGAACTGCCATCTTGGCTGTGAAGTGCACCCGCTTCCCAGCCCCTAAAACCTTCCCTTGGCATCATGTAAGCCCCCCTTATGATAGGGCGCATTGTATGTGTAAGGTAGGACATGCCCTGTTGTATGTAGCATGTCCTAGTAGTGAATTACACCCAATTTCGTTTTTCACTACTGTAAGGCTACCTGTTCTCCATAGGCCAGAATGGGAGGTCTGGGCTATTACATCCTATAGTCCTAACTGACCCACAGAACATGGTAGAAAAACGAATCTAGTATGCCTGAGCTCAGAATATTAAAATACATCTTTTAGTGAAGGTTATTTTTATATTCTGTGTTTGAAACTACCACTTTTAGAGTATAGGTACTTTCTTGCCTAAGCCTTCCAGTTGCTCTGCTATTATGTGTATTGGCTGTCTGGTTTTGGAGGGACAGGGCAGGCTGAGTCAGACCTGGGTTGAATAGAGCGACCTGCCTAGGTGTGAGGGGAGGGGTAGCTCCTGCACTTGAATAGGGCTGTGCCTGGCAAGGTGAAAGCTGGCTCCACCTCCCACTGTGCGTCTGAGGCAGACCCCCTCTTTCTGAAAGGAAGGATGCAGCCTGATCAACAAAGTGCTCCAGGGCTGGGCAAAACTGGTTCTGGCTGGGTTCAGAGGCTTGGGACCCCTAAGAACAAAGACTTTGGGGGTATAAATATTTGTGCACAAACCCCTACAATTTGTATTGCTCCTGGATAACAAGAAGGACCTCTGTCCGTGTGGCTACAGGAATCTGCAAGAGAAGGACTGTCCTTGTGCCTTGTGTGCTGTTTCTGGGACTGGCCTGCAGCTGCTACCACTGGACTTCAAGAAGAGGAAAGGAACTTTGATTGGACTTTTATTTTTGCTACAGCAATCACCCAAGGGCTAGAAGAGAGCTAGCCTCCTGCTGGAGTCTCAGGCACATCAGACTCCACCATCAGCCTCCTGTTTCCTCCCAGCGAGGATTACTATCTGCAGGTGAGGCCCCTGTGTGTTCCAGGGCCTCTATTTCACCTGCTGAGAAGAGAGCGCTGAAGATCGTCGCTAACCCCCGTTAGCGAGCCGCTGCAGCTGGTGAGCGTGAGGAAAATCGCCGCTCCGCTGTCGCCGAGTGCTCGCTATCCCCAAGAAGATCGCATCATTCGTCAGCGGGCCCGAAAACGCCCGCTATCTGAAAATCATCGCAACAGGATCATCGCAGCGCGGACGCCGAGCGTTCGCCATTTTCCCCGCATCGAATCCGGATCGTCGCTTCCTCGCGGAGCGCCATCTTTGTCAACGCAGCAAGATCGCACACGCAACAGGCTCGGTGCATCATCCTCCCTTCGCGGCAAGGATTTCATCGCATCACCGGCTTAGCGTGAGGAAGTTTGTCGCTTTGTCCTGCCCGCAACCCAGCGCATCATCCTCCCTTGCGGTAAGGATTCAACGCATCGCTGGTTAGCGTGAGGAAGTTTAATGCTACAACGCCTTAGCGACATTTTTGTTGCTTTGCTCCAGGAACCAGATACTTTGTGAGTAAAAGGGTCGCAGAGACCACTACCTTGAACTAAGCATCCTTTTGTGCATCCTGAACTATTTTTCCTTGCAGCATTTCTAAAGTAATTATATTTTTATAGTAGTGTGGATTTTTACTGTTATTGGTCCTGTGATTAAGTCTATATAAAAATACCTATTTTTCATAACTACTTGAGTGGTGTCCATTTGTAGTGTTCCTCATTGTATTACTGTGTATGGTCATAAATGCTTCACACACTGCCTCTGAGATAAGCCTAGCTGCTCGTGCTACGTTACCACAGGGTTGAGCAGGGGTTGTCAAAGGGTGTAGGCTGCTTACTCTGACTTAGGAAGAAGGGTCCCTACTTGGACAGTGGCCAGCCATTGCCAACTAGAGACCCCCATTTCTAACATCTATGAATAAGTCTAAATTGAATCAGGATTCGTGCTGGGGCATGGAACTGTGTGTGTGTGCCCCAGAAGTGACTCAGGCACTATTTGAGTTTTTTCTTAAGCTTGTTAGCTCAATTATACCCTACCTTCCCTTCATGCAGAGCGCTCCTATACCCTCTACGGTCATGTTCACGCTATACAAAACTTTATCAATAAATAAGTAGGAGGAACTAGACTCTCACCCACCTCCTTCCCTGTCACCAACAAAAAACAGAGGATCGAGGTAGTGGGCATAGCCAGGTAGGAGCTGGGGCATTAAAAGCTGCCCTCGGCCTCTCCCCTTGCCCTCCTCCCCAGCCTGATCCTTGTCTGGACATGAATACATCCAATATGTGTATGACATCACATGTTGCTCTATGGTGTTTGGCGGTGCCTCAGCCGTGTTGTGTCTGGCTTTGCGCCACCAACAAACCACGGTTTTTTCTTCGCCTAAAATATAATCCCAACAGCATTCGACCCCTCGCTGTGGCTATACTGAGTTGATTTGCCCCTATGTCTGCCTCCTTGATGGGGAACAGGTGTGTGTGTCTGTTTCCCAAAGAGGAGGCGCACGTTGTTGAGATTATTTTTTAGGCTAAGAAAAACACATCCAAACAGTATCCGGCTTTTCACTGCGTCACGGGCGTTCCCCACCACTTTTCGTAAATGTCACTCAATGCAGTGCTATAAACTAATGTATTAAACTGAAGCAAAAGGTTTCCGACTGTTAAACAGACATACTTTTTTGAATTGTAAAGTTGTTGTCAGATATTTTGACAATGTTGGCTGTGTGACTGGCAAACATAGCAAATATTTTGATGGCTCGGTTCGTGATGTGGAATTTAGGACCAAATTGGACCCTTGGCTCTGCACTGGCTCAGCTCTCCGGATTTCAATTCGCTGGCTTGCCCCTTTAGCCCCTGCTACCCTTCGAAATGAGCCGCAGTGGCGTTCCGAATTATGAGCAGCAGTCTGAAATCAATGCCTCTGCACTGCTCTGTCTCCATCCGCCGAGTCCACTTCGGGATTCCCGCCCAGTGAGCATCCTGACCTGTTAATCGGAGCAGTTAAGCGCACCTAATGAAGCCCTCAGTCTTGACACATCTAATTCCAGCCCCTTCGCGATTAACATGCAGCCAATTACAACCGAGACCTCGTGTTAATTACCAGGCAGGTCTCCCCCGCTGATGACTCATTACCAGATGCGCTGATTGTCTTGTTAATATTTGGCGAGTCAATTACACTCTTTGTCTGAACCTGCGTTCCGCTTACACTGGGAGACTTGGAGGGAGAACACCGACCGCCACCCAGAGGCCCCCGAGGAGATTCCACCAGAGGCCTGTGCCTCTGAACGTGTAATAGGGCTGAGCCAGAGTCAGTCACAAATCAGTCAGTGGGTAAGGCTAACCTGACAGTCGGCCCTTTGTCTAATGCATTTCACAGATACTGGCCTGTCAGGGAAACCTCCAGATTTCTCTATCGTCTAAAATGTGAGTAAAGCACTTGTGTATCTCACGTCATCACTGAAAAGAGACTCTCGGCGCTAGTGATCGGGTCACGTGCCGCCTACAGCAGCTTAAGCTTCCGTCCCTCTGTGTGAAATTAATTGTACCAACTCTGCAATTTAAAGAGTTTATGCTCATTCGAACCAAGGCCTCTCTGCTGAGAGCGGCAGATAGGTTGTCAGACCTAATTCCTTTTGGGGTTTGGGTGATAGGGGGAAGCATACTGACCAGTGGTCACCTTGACTGCTGAAGAATGGTGCAATGGGTTAAAATATTTAACAGTAAGCCTGCCCGTCTCCTATTTTAAGTTGTTGGTTATGCACTCCAACTGCTATCGCTGTGTATTAACATGCTGCACTGCAGTTATGAGGTTTCACATAATGAATGTATAACAAGAACTACAAACCCTTCTGGTTTCTTCGAAGCAACCAGCCTTTCCCTCTCAGCCGAGCACACACAAGATATTCACAACATTGCTGCATCCGGGCCGCCTCTCTGCAGCTGAAATGGAGCTGTTCTGTGACCGGTCACAAAATGAGGACGGTTGTTTCAGAAAAGCGATGACCTTTGCTTCTAGATCCAGTTTTGCACAACTCCAGGTAAGAACATTGCTTATAAAAGCCCTACTTGGGAAGGGCAGCATAGCACCCACTTGCAATCTCTGTTAATGCCCCGATTACTTACCAGTAATCTTCATTACTCCGAGTATAGTCTTCCTCGCCACATGATTAACTCAGTGACCTTCAGCTCCACACCAGAACCCTCCAAAGCAATAAAAGTTAGCCTCTCATGCCTCCCATCCCTTCCCAATATGGCCGACCCATTACACCCCTGACCTCTATAAGAGGCGGGCCGGCCCAACCCATCAGTCTGAAACTACCAAGCATAAACATGAAGCTGATAGCCAGACAGGGAGGGAGGGATGGGAACTCATGTGGCGAGGAAGACTATACTCGGAGTAATGAAGATTACCGGTAAGTAATCGGGGTATTACCTCCTCGTAAGTCTTCCTCGCCACATAATTAACAGTGAGCACATAACAAAGCCAAGCGGCTTCATGGAAAACTCACCAGAAACCAACGGACCAGAAGGGGATGCCAACGAAGCAGGCAGACCCAAAAGACTGGACCAGTGGAAGGACCACCCAAGAGAGAGGCAACCACGAGCAGGAAGAACCAGCCCAGGACAGAAAAACACTGGAAGGGCTGAGAACCCAGACCCCCAGGACTCATAGGGCCGCCAGAAAATCCACCCAAACCAACAACCGAAGGAGTATAGAGAAGGCACGGAACCAGACCGTACTGGGCCAACAACAACAAACATGCCCAGAACAGAACAGAGGACAACCCTACCACAGTGACCCAACAAAAAGCCACAGCAGGAAGAGACGCAGTCCGACCGAAACACAGCAACACCGCATGGTGGACCACCAACAGAGAGAGAGTCAAATCCACCCGAGGACTGAAGCAGAGGAACCAGCCGAAACAAAACAAACTGGCAGGAGCCGCAAGAATGGAAGGAGGTGCAGAAAGGAACCCAGCACGCCAACCAAACAATAAAAAAATGAAGGTCACCAAAACCCCACCATCAAGGAGATTAACAGGCGGGACACGGACCCCAAGCGCACAAAGGACCTCCTGGAAGGAAGCCCGTCACCAATGAGAGAACCCAGGCAGGCACAAGGCAAAACAGACCCAGTAAGCTGCAGGAACGGCCCGGCCCCCAAGGGAACCCAACCAGCCAACCACGAAAGAAGCGGAAAACCCATAAGGACACCCACGGAGCCCGAAGAGCGGAAGGGACCAGGCCCAGGGCCCAGCCACCAGAAAGGAAGCGAAAGCCCACCAGGGGCTACCATGCACAAGAAAGCAAACAGAACCCGGCAGGGAGGAGAATGCAGCCCGGAGGAGTGAGACCGCCTCGCCCAGGGGCAGGCAAACCACCCCATAACAATCCACAAGTAGCAAGCGAGCTGCCGAAGCGAGCACCCAGGAGGCCACACAGCCAGCCAACAACCAGGCCCGACTCAGCCAAAAAACGAAGAGCCGACATAAACAGGAACGGACAGGGAAGCAAGGCCACAGGCAGAAACACACCCAAGGCAAGAAGGACAGAAGAGCCAGGCGAAACAAGCCCAAGCAATGTCAACAACACCAGGAAGCAAACCCGAGGCAGCAGGCCCCAGTACCCCAAAACCAGGGACAAAGAAGAAGAGAATACACAATCCGCATAGGAAGCGCAGGGCCCTGCCTGGGGAAGGAGAACCGTGAAAACTCAGCAACCCCGGACAAGGAAGGGCACAGTTAGAACAGATACCAACGCAGGATAGATTGAAAGTAGGGACAGGAGTCAAACCCATGTCCTGCGTGAGCCAGTGCTCCCAGAAGCACAAAACGGACCATAGAGCAAGAGCTCCCAGGTCCAACACCCGCAGTAGCATAAACCAAGGGAGAAGCACCCAGGTGAGCACCCCCAACGGGTCAAATTCCCCTACCAGGCCAAACAAGCCCAGAACCCACGTAAGCAAAGGGACCAGAGGAAAGGGCGAAGCCGGGAGCCCGGATGAGGAGGCAGACAGAGTCAATACCGGGGACTCATACCGAAACCGGAATAAAAACAACCCAGTCAAGGACAGCACAACCATGCCAAAAAGCCAAAGGGGCAAACCCTGCAACTCTCCAGAGAATGAGGCAGGGGAAAAACTGCCCAGAATAGAAAAAAGAAGCCCCCGCAGGGCAGGGGCAAACCCCAGGCAAGCCAAGGAAAGGCCAACAGATGTCAGACGAGAAAAGCCGCCATCAAGTGTACCAACTGACCCAGCACAGACCAGAAACCAATGCACGCCCCACAGGAAGGCAAAGGACGTCACCACCCGGGAAGGGGATACAGAAAGATCACCGGCCGCACCGGCAGACAGGGCGGGAAGGGAGCCACCAGGGCAAGAGAAGAGACACCTATGGGAACAGGTGAAGCTGGGAAAGAACCGGAACCAAGGAAGGCCCAGAGGCACTGAGACCAACCGGAAGGGAAGGACCCCCAACGGACAGACCGGGCAAGTCCAACACCCAGACACCCAAAACACTCCCCGTGGAAGGTTCCTATCAAGGTAGACAACCCCGACAAGAACAGCCGAAGGGCCACACTAAACCATCCGAAGGGGGACAGGCACAAGGAGGAAGGCAACCAAAAACCGGAAACCTAGAAACTGGATGGGAAAAACACCAACACCCCACCGGCAAAGCGGAACTGGAGAAACAGGACCCACCGGAGAAGGACTAGAGAGATAGCCAAAAAGCAACCCCGCAGCAGACCAACGAAGGAGCCACAGCACTTCGGACACGAGCAGGGGAGCCCAACAACCAGTGAAAACCGGAGCAGCCTGGCAGTGGGGAGGACCCATGGATCCAGGCAGCAAGGAGAAGCATGAACAGGATGGGGGTGCAAGAGCCACCTGCCAAGCCAGGGAGCAGGAGGAGGAGGGCGTGCCACGAACGTGGCCCTGGACAAGAAAGGACAAGCCCACCAGGAGCAGGAAAAGAAGCAAAAGCCTACATGGCGACCATTGAAGCAGCCCAGAGAAGGAACGAACAGATGCAAAACGCAGCCCCCCCATCAGACACTCAGCAGTCCACAGCCCCCGGAATCCCTCGGAGGACGACCAACCAGGAGACACCCCGCACCAGAAAGGAGAGCAGGCTGGACGGACTGCAGGCCCAAAGCCACGATGAATGTGTTTCCATCAGCACGGACACGAATATCAAATACATACAGCACCACCATAGCGTGGGTAGGACCACCCGATGGAACCATCATGGCAATCCCAGAATAAGAAAGACTGAGAAAACACCTGGAAGGCCCCAATGCTGTGTCCTGCAGTGCACCCCACAGTGCACTTATGAAATTTACAAAAAGAATAATCATGACCACCAGGCAAGAAACACAAGCATGCATGCAATCAAAGAAGTATGTAGAAGACCCACGCACGGAAATCACAAATCCAGAATCAGGTGTTCAAGAAATCAATATTGCCCTCATTTTTGACTGAGAACACACAAGCAGTGAAACACCAGGATTTGAACACATAACCCTTGGCGCAAGAGTAAAAGACCCTAACCACTAGGCCACAGTGACTCACAGCATAGGTAGTACACGAACCCTTGACCAGTGTGAGCCGGCGCTACCAGAGGCACAAGACCAACCTTTGAGCTATAGCTCATATGTCCCAACACGTACAGCGTTTGGAAGCAGGACCAACAACACCAGGTCACGACGGGGAAAACCAAGACAAATACACACCCCGACTCGAAAATGTAACCACTATCAACCAATTAAAGCAGCCAGGCCAAACACACACATACAGCTGCAACTGGTGTCGGAAACAACTACGGGAAAAAACACTCCCAGAGTACGTCGATCCATCATTAAGCACTGGGACAGCACGACCCAAAAACAACGATAATGGGCGAGTATGAAATGCGACAGCAGCAGCAGAACTAAGCAAATTTGAGAGCCCCTAACAACAATAGAGAACATTCACGGCTAGCTGAAAACCATAATTTCGAAGCAGGTCCATTTACAAAAGATCATAATGGGGGAAACCAATGACCAAACTGCACCCACAGTGGGAAAGGACACCAACAACAACCAATGAAAGTTGCTAGGCAAACACAGACATACCGCCGCAACTGACCAGCGCACTTTTGTCCTCAGCTCTACACCACAGTAACCAGACGCCCCATGCCCCAGGGGCATAGCACTCACCCCAGGGACAGACAGCGGCCACTGAGGTGGGAGAAGGGGAGTCCGAGCAGGGTATGACAGGCCGCCAACCCCCTGTAGAGATTTGGGAAGAGGAAGGGCGGGGCCGGAGGTGTAAGCTGAGCCCGGAAGAGATCCTGACCCAAACGGGAAGAGGAAGAGACCGTAGCGCCGACCCGAGTCAATCACCAACGCCGGAAAATGGGCTCCAAACAGGGAGTCCAACCGGCACACAAACTCTGGCAAACAGTGAAAGAGCAGGGAGCGCCAACAAGGAGCACAAGGAAACCCCATAGTGGTAAAGAGGGCCGCAAAACCCCCTCTAGACCCCCTCTAGACCAAAGGTCACGGGCGCTGCCGGATGAAACGCTTCGGCGCAAAGCACCCGCAGGTGCAGAGCATCCAGCCCACTGCTGCGCCCCCCGCACAGCGGAGCCCCCTGGCCAACAGGAAGCCAGAGGACCCAGGGTGCCCCAGAACGATCATGAGAGAGAGGGAGGGCAGCAAGCACACCACGCCAGGCAACCCACCCCTGGCAGAGAAGCCAAGCGGGAAGCCGGCCGAGGCACTGCCCCCAGGAGACAAGAAGACCGGAGGATGAAAAAACCTCCGGCCGCCCCACCGTCATGCTAGCCAAGACCAGTAGACGCGTGGGGATCGAAATGGCCAAACAACAGGTGAGCCCTCCAGGGCAGGGCTGAACACACACCGAGTAGCCCGCTACCACCAGAGCCCGCTAGAGCAGGGCTACAAAAAAGCACGAGGACTAGCCACAAGGTGGGGGAAACACCGAATGCATGAGCCCTCTCATGCAGGGCCTCCTCCCCAGGGCCCAGGGACCTGCTAGAGCAGGACCTCGCCCCCACTTACCTGATACAACAGCATGCTCAGGAGAATCTGCACGCAGAGCAAAAAAAACAGGCTGATGGGTTGGACCGGCCCGCCTCTTATCTTATCTTATCGCAGGGGTGTAATGGGTCGGCCATATTAGGAAGGGATGGGAGGCTAACCTTTTTGCTTTGGAGGGTTCTGGTGTGGAGCTGAAGCTCACTGAGTTAATCATGTGGCGAGGAAGACTTACGAGGAGGTAATGTGGGTGGGGACAACAACAGCACTGATGAAGGGAGGTAATGGCTGTCATGAGGTATGAGGAATACGATGAAGGTGACAGGCAGTGAGGACTGGTTGATTGACCGACATTAAACTGCACAAGGACCGGTGTAAGCATAAGGGTCTCAGCCGGGCTAGTAAACGGGAGTGGCAAAATATCATTCTTCCTGGTGCCCCGAAAATCTTGGCACTGGAAATGATTGATGCAAGGTATTCTGAGGTTACATAATACCAGGGGCGCAACTAGACCCGAACTTCTGGGGGGGGGGGGGAGGTCTAACACTCTTGGCCAGGGCTGGCCCACAAACTGGGCACGCACGGTGCAACAGTCTTTTTTGGCGTCGCTCCCCCATTTCCTCCTTCTCCATGAATTCCCTCACTACCACTCGCCAGCAATGCATCTCATTATAGCACCTTTCTGACAAGCATTTTGTTATATCCTCAAAGTGTTAGTGTATGTCACCCAGCCTAGCTTTCTCCTAGCAGCTCAGCCAGAGTGAGAGATGGTATTGGAATGCTGGTGTGACTGTGATGGCATGCTTGGGTGCCTGTGTGGATGATTGGTGACAGTTGGAGATGAGCTGAGCAGCAGGGAGGCTTCTCCTGGTGGGGCTGGAGTAAGAGCTGGCTTACCTGCAACTTGGAACCAATAAAGAAACCTACAAAACTTTACCTGTCCACCTGTCATAAGATCCAATAAATTTTTTCTTTTTTTACAGGGCTACTCGTAGTTTACTCACACTCAGTTCTGTGATCTGCATGGTACACATTCTGTGTTGCAGGCACATTAACCCTCTGCACTGTGTGGGTGACATGAGTGCCATGTGAGTACACAGTGAGTAATGCAACAAAGTGAGAGTAGGGTGAGAGGAGTGACTGCAGGGTGAGTGAGGTGACCATTGGAATTTGGGTGTGGATGTAAGTGCAAAGTGAGATAAATGAATGTATGGTTAGCGATAGGCTTGTTTGAGTGAGATTGCAGAGTGAGCAGTGAGGGGTACAGGTGAGTGAAGGTCCCATGAGTGCAGCGTGAGTAGTGTGCTCGTGTGACTGCAGGGTGAGGTGCAGGGTGAACAGTGCACGTGCCTTGTGAGTGCAGAGTGATCACTGTGAGTGCAGAGTGAGCGGTGTGCTCATGTGATCACAGGGTAAGTAGAGGGAGAAGGGTGTGAGTTCATGATGAGTGGCATAAGTTCTGTGTGGTCATTGTGAGTGCAGGGTGAGTTTGAAAGTGAAGGGCGAGAATGCGAAGTGAGTTGTCTGAATGCAGGGTGCATTCCTAGACACTTGAAGTAACTCAGTATGTTATTGAGGGTTGGCGTAGGGTTTCAGATATCAGTTAAACTATTGCTATTATGGCATTATTCAGGGACAGGGCTGGACCGGCCGTAGAGGGCACCGGGTGTTTTCTCAGTGGGCCGGATGATGGGGTCCGGTTTTAGACCGGTGGGTGCTGTTTTTGGTATAGAGGGCCGGTTTTGCAGCAGTGCTGCAATGGCAGCCCCCTATACCAAAAGCAGCTGCAGTATTTTCCACGCGCACCCCCTCAGCCCCCACTTCCTTCCTCTGCGGCCGGTCTAACTCAATTGCCAAGGCCGGTTTGCGTTCCCAGTCCGGCCCTGTTCAGGGATCGAGGGTGGAGGAAATAAATATTGTGCTCATCCTGCAACAAACTTCCAATCTTGTGACACGGGTTGCCAGCTCATTATATTGATGTCCCAGACATTACAAAAATAAGCAGTCACCTAAAGTCTATTTTCAGCACTCATCTGTACATACTTCGAACGCCAAATATAAATAGAAAGCATTTTTAATAGTGTTCTAGGGCTTCCTGAATGACCCATGACTGATATCTAAAGGGAACAAAGACACAAAAGTTACATTACAAATGAATACATATGATTTTATTTATAATCCTATTTAGTGTCAAGACGAGGCCTTTGCAGGCTCTTTAAACAACAAATGGCTGGTATTTTGCTTCTGGCAACCCTACTTTATATTTCTTTTCATGAAATGCATTTCCACACGAGGGCAGTAAAAGTAAAATCCAAATGTAAGGAATAGGCAAAGTGGGGCCCAAGGGTTGCTTGAACCAGAAAAAAATCTAAGCCTCGTTAAACAGTTTACAAAGGTATGTAAATTTGCAAATGGTCTTTCAAAGATCTGTGAAAAACTCGGGCGTGCCGGAGATAAGACTCCAGACACTGCCCAGCTGAGTCCACAGCATCTCAAGCTGCAGCAGCCCGGTCTCAGAGACACAACGGGGGTTCTAATGCCCTTTCAGCCCTATGGGCGTTGGGCGTTGCTCACCTTCATAATACATTCTGTAAATCTCTGTATTAAAGTGCCCACGCAGCTTGAACATTATATACTTGCCGGAAGTACCCATTTTAGGACACTGTGAATTTGGTACTAATTTGGGATGTTAGCGTCATCAGCATATACACTGTATTTAGAAAACCATGTGCGCTACTAACCGTGTGACGTTTCTTGGCAGCACTGAGTCTGGGTACATTGATCCGGTTGCGGTATCTGAGAACCGTTTCAATGAGATTTTGATATTTAATTGTCTATAAGGAGACTCCTCCTGTGAGATTTAGAAGGTGTTGTTTGAGTTGTTCTTTTATGTTAAATCACCAGGGCTAGAAGTGATAAAATATAAACTGTTGCAGTTTACTTGGTTTAGTGGTTTGGTTTGGTATGGAACTTCCTATAATGCTGTTCAGGCAAGGTCTGAATGAAACACAAACTGTCCCACTCTTCAACACTCCATATTTTTTTTTATTGCTAAAGGGCTCCTCAAATATTCTAAACATTTTTCATTGTCCCTTGACACCTATGCGTTCTTGAACATATTATAAGCCCCTTAGTATTCCCTCCGCATTGACACTGATTCCCAGCAGACTGGGATGGCCCTTACCATTGGACAGTATTTGAGGAGCTCTTTAACAATTTAAAACAAGCATTGGCATAGCCAATAGGTCTCTCCTTTGGGACCTTATAAGTGTTTAGTTAAACAGCAGAATATCCTTGCTGCAACTGTTGCATGGCAAAACACTTATAAGGTCCAAAAGGCGAGACCTATTGGCTATGCCAATGCTTGTTATGCTATGGCATTATTCTGCTAGAAGTAGTAAAACTAATAAAAAGTGAGTATTACTTGTTGAATGCTAACATATCCATTGTTTCCGAACTTACATCTGTTATGAAATGATAAACGACTGCAGGGGGTGAGCAGTGTTACCATTTGTGCATCTTTAAAGTACCCAGGTTCTATGCCACTGGAAATGCCTAGATCGTGAAGAGGCTGTGCAATGTGTTTGGGAACAAAGGTGCAGAAGTAGGTGGCCTTAGAAATATGGGTCTTGAGATGCTGTGAGAACAGAAGCAGACTCTCTACTGTTTTGATCTTGCTGGGCTAGCATTCTAGATCTGTGCACCTTGTACAACCAACAGACACACAGTAAAAAGGGCTGAAAGAATGAAGAGCTCTCAATGTTAATATTTATATATGCTACAACAGTGGCAAAATCTTTTTAGGTTTTGGATGGACAACAGTCAACCTGATTTCAGGAATCATAGAAGAAATGCTAGAGACAGTCTGTGAGGTGCGGAAACACCGGAAGTTGGATAAAGAGCTGGTTGTGCCAAAAACGATGGTCTGGTGACTTAGGCACGTTGAGGTCCTTGACAATTTTAAATAGATGGGAATGGTGTCTGCTGTTGGGTAGTGAAAGTGCTGGCCACCCATGAGCAGCATCTCTCCGTGCACTGCCTAACTGCCGCATCGATGGTTTTAAACAATGCTCTGTAATTAACCAACCTCTTCTGACACCTTCTTGTGTATGTGTTTACGTTTTTCAGGTTACTGCACAGTGTATTGTATATAGCATTATTTTTCTCATAGTTTTGCTTCTTTTCCGAAAACAAACAATTATTGACCGTCATCAGTGCATTAATGCATGGCACCCTTTTGTCAGGGTGCAACAATTCTTCCTTCCTTAATCTCTCTCTTCAATCATTCCCTAGCTGAAAGGTGTGTGATGCTCCCAGGTCCTCGCTGTGTGTAGAAAATGTGGGCTTTTGCTGCAGAAGACACTGCATTTGAAGGCATCTGTCCTTTGAAGAGGTTTGGCATGGTGGATTTCATTAAGAGACTGGAAGGTTTGAGGTTCATGTTGAATTTAGGAAATGCACTCTTTGGAGTAGTTTTAATTTGGTCTCTGTGAAAACATATTTTTGGTGGAAAGACAGCTTCTTTGGTCCTTATCAGAGGTACGGAGTATCTGCATTTTGAATGTGTTGGTGTTTCAAAGTACTATCGCTACAGTTATCGAAGTTAGAGCAATAGTCCTGAACTTACACACATGAAGTTGTGATGCTTAACATGTTACAAGAGACCTTTAATTGCCCGCAGTTCCTTTCTTATGCCAAGCATGCACCATTCTCCTTGCTGGAGTTTTCTCACTCCTAAGAGTGAACGCACTTCACATCTCATTACACAGGAAAATCTAAAAAGTCGTGTCGGCAAAGGGGAGCTAACTGCTCATGAGGCCACTCTCATATATGTGTACTCTATCACTTGGGTATGCTTCTTTTCTATCGCGTATAGCTCTCATGAAAATGCTGAGATTCACAAGCAGCCGAGATAAGTCTGCTTAAGCTCTCAGGCTGTTCTGTCAAGAGTGAGTCCAACTTCCTTAATGGTTAGTTTTTCGTAAGAGTGCTAAACACAGACCCTGCTTCATTCACTTAAGTAATCGGCTGTTATGCGCTTTAAAGTTTCATGGAACTTTTCCCTGTGGCATGAAAACTGAGATGGCGCAGCAAAAAGTCAGTAAAAAAACACTTACTGTGTTAAAAACAGGATTCGAGCCAAACTGGTTGACAGCATTGTGCAGATGGTCTGTGATGTACGTTAGCAGTGATAACCAAGAAAGGTTGTTTACAAAGACCCAGGCTCCACTCTCCATTTACAGAACTATAATCAGAAGTAATGAAACTCCGCAATGGCTGCATTAATGGACGACAAGAAGGCAGTTCCCTCTTGAACATAAAGAGACGAGCCATGCCTCAATTAACAAAGCTCCCTCCCATACGCGCACTCGTTAGGTTTTCTTCTTTCTAAAAAGCTACTACAAAACACTCTCCAACGTCATGCTTCCGACCCTGCTGCACTTCGAAGCAGCCGGTTCCCTGTCTGCTCCTCTGGGGGATATCGGCTGAGATAGGTGTCCGGAAGGAAGGCAGAACAGATTGCGGTCTTCGGAGTTTCCAATGGAAACTGTTTTTGGGCTCAAATAACCTTTGCGGTAGCTAAATGTATCAGTGCATCAGAGCCCGACAAGCAAAGCCTCCTGCTGATGGGGCACCTCTTTCCGGACACTGTGCAGGCAAAGATATTGAAACTAAAAGCCACTCACTGGGCCAAGCGCGGCATCCATGCTTTACACACAATCCCAGAATAATCAGCCGTGGCAGGAACAGGACAGAAGCGCGCGGCAATTCATGCGCCATTGTATCTGCGCGGCACGCGCTCCCCTCACCGCCTTCCCGATTAGACTCGCGTTCATGGGTGAGAAACAACAGAACCCCAAGTGCACAGCAGCAACTTCCTTCCACTTTGAACTACTGCATGACTTCATTTATACTACTAACAGGGTTGGATTATGATTATAAATCGGCCCCTACCATGCTAAAACAAGGAAGAGCTGCAAGAAAAGAAAACAAGCACAAGCGTGCGCCTCGCACTGAAGCAGGGGGAGGGGAGAGAGGAGGGGGCCTGCGCGATGCCCTTGCGGGGGCGAGCAGCAAGGCGCGATAATTGATAACATGTGGCGCCAGCTGCTCGCGCCCGCAAATGAATCGCCAGACGTGCACGCGTTGACATTGGAAGCAAAGCATGGCGTGCATGTTTTTGCCAGGAAAGCTGTGCCGATTGCTAAAGGTCTCTTTCCTATGCAGCCCATGCATAGGCGAGACCTAAAAATATGTGGTGTTGGAGAGTGGAGCAATTTCTGCTGTGCAGGGTGCCTCATTGTCCTAATTTGCCTCTTTGGCTCTGTTTGTTGTGAAAGACTGACTTAACCCACTTCCCCTGGAAGCGAGAGGACGAGGAGCTCCTCCTGAAACTCCCCAGAAGGCCAAACTGTCATCAACTCACTATTCGGCCTGACTCCTATAAGCTTTTATTCCAAGAAGACCTTTAGCAGGATTTTGTTTATCACAGTCAAGATCGCATATTCATTCTCGAATAGGAGGAGTCTGAATTGCCTCAAACAGCTGTGTCCCCTTTTATGTCAATTTTGCCGAGTGGAGAGCCTTGAGGATAGTCTACTGGTTCCTGCTGGGAGCCTCCCAGCAGGAACCAGCAGACTGTCCTCAAGGCTCTCTATGCCAGCTGCTTTCACTGACGCTCCAGCACGGTCCTGGTTGGCCGTGCCAGGATGCAATGACAAACATTGACCAAAATGGAGCTGAGAGAAGAATCTAAAGAAGGTTTCCTTACCCGCAAAATTGAAGGCCCCATAGCCCCCTTCTCGCTCAGTCATCCAGCTTCCAAATGTTCCTCCACCTACGAGACCTTCAGTGATCTCCTCAGCCTCAGAATCATTTGAACAGCCCTGACTGGGAAGAATTGCATTCACCTTGAAACTGCAGTAACCTCTTTTATCCTTTCATAAATTCTTATGCAAGACACAGCAGGTTCTCCTGACTCCAATCAGGTGGTCCTATTGCCATCTGCTCATTCCAGGTTCCACTTCCTGTTCCTCGAATTCACTGCTCCAATAAGGACTCTAGCCGGCTCATGATTAGTGTCGCGACATTGGTATGCATGATGGAACAATGCATTCCATTGCAACGCATACCTTTACCACACATGCCTTTACAATGAATTTAGTTGTAAAGGCATGTATGTTAAAGGTCGATGCATGGTAAAGGTTTTCCATGACCCCTGTCTTCAGCCCTCAAATCAGTGCCCGGCCCCCCTGCCCCCAGGCTTTAAAAAAAAAAACGACCCCTACCCTGAGCCCTAAAAATAGACCCCAGTATGAGACCCTCCCGGTCCCCAGCCCTTGTTAATAATACCTGTCCCATGTCCTGAACCCTAAAACCAGACCCCTGGGCAATCTTCCCCTTGCCCACAGCTCTTTTCAAAAGCACACGGCCCCTGCCCTAAAACCAGCCTCCCTCAGGTCCTAGCCCTTTCAAAAAATGCCCGATCCAGTATAACGTATATCCCTTTGCTATTCATACCTTTACAACGTTAATTCGCTGTAAAGGCATGCATGGTAAAGGGATATACGTTGTGAAAAATGAGTGGTAAAGGCTATGCAGGGTAACAGTGCATGCGTTGTAACGCATGCGTGTTAAAGGCACTGCATGGTAACAGCCACATTGTAAAGGCTATTTCCCGTGACAGAGAGCCAGAAAACCTGCCCAATTGCACCTAGTTATGTCATCCTGCATCTCCTTCTATGCCCATTTTGATTGCCCATCTCTTCAATCTGCACACAGTCACACTCCCAACACTAGGTGAAATGCACCTCATGACAACACAACCAAACCCATGTGAGACGTAACCCATACTCCCACAACCCATCTCATCCACATCACACCACACGTTTAGGAATATCAGTGCTCATTCCACTCATAGACATTCAAAAGATATAGGAGCATATGTACAAGGAAATGTCCGGGCGCGAACCTGCGCCAAATTTGGCAACACCGAGCTCTGGCATTTACAAAACGCAGGCACGTGCCATATCTATAATAATAGGGTTCACCCTAGCAGCCTTGCACCATTTATGTGCAGGAAGGAAAACCTTCCTGCACATAAACAATCATTCATGGCAATTTGCTCTTTGAATGTGTGCTGCAGCACACATAGAAAAAGCAAAAACGAGGAGAAATAAAAGTATTTCTCCTCGTATCTGCATTCTAACGCCTGCCCTTGTATGGCGTTAGCTTTTGGCACTGCCTCAGATTTACACATCCTTGCAAATATGGGGTAGAGTCAAAAAGCATAGGGTGTTGTCGTGGAATGCCCATAGCAAAACCCATTGCACACCCCTTTCATGCAGATATCTGTGTGAGAGGGTACCATATTTACACACTTGTGAAACATGTAGTTAACTTGCTGTCATCCACTGGACAGCCATCAAGTTCACCGGTCATGCATCACTTCCAGTATTTAATTTGAGCTAGCCTTTGACTCTGAGAAGCAAGAGAGAAAAACATGCAAATGGGAAAAAAGCGGGAAGAGAAAGTCGGAAAAATCTGTTGCAAATAAAGAAAGCAGGGATGAAAAAGAACCTGAAAATTAATATAAAAGGGCAACATTTAATAGCGCCAGCCACAGGTGTCTTTGCAAAAGTTTGGGCCACAGTACTTACTCTTTTACAAAATAGGCACTGTTCACTTCTTAGTACCTTCTTATATCAACCTACCAATCTAGCTGTCACCTCCCCTCAGCCCACTACGATTCATCTCATCTACTGGTACACCAGCTACAACAAAAATTGAAGAGATAATACTCTGAACATACATCCACAGCCACCACTTTGAAGAATAACAATGCCTAACGTGGGGTCCCATATAAAAAGTCACAAATCACTAATTCATGGATGTTATTCCTCACTACAACTTACATCACACGCAACCTCATAACCTCACCCACTTGCCCAAAAAACAACACACTGGACCTCATCGTCTCAGTGCAAGTCGTATTCACCTCGGGCCTCATTTATGAGGTTTAGCCGTAAGGCAGCACAGGAGGACTTCCTGCTGTGCTTCCCTACGGCAAAAAGAAAAGGGCAGGAATGCGCCGTATCTATAAGATACAGCGCATTCCTGTCCTTTTCCCCTGCGCCGGCGCACAATGGGCTGCTGTGCGCCAACGCAGGCACTTTTGCACCATGGTGCAAGGGTGCCTGCGTTGCGGGGATGATTACTTTTGTACAGGAAGGGAAGCCTTTCTGTACAAAAATAATCACAAGAGTCTGTTTTCTTCTTTTTATGTGTGCCACAGAATGCAGCACACATATAAAAAGGAACAACTAGGAGAAATAAAGATATTTCTCCTTGTTGTGCCTCCCTTACGCCACCCCTAGGGAGGCGTAAGCTTTTGGCGCTGCCTCAGATTTACTATTTCTCGTATATCTGGGGCAGTGTCAAAAGGCCATGGATGTTGCTGGAAACGCCCCCAGCAACACCCACTGCACGTCCCTTTTACGCAGAACACTGCGATAAAGGGACTGATATTTATCAGGCAGCATTAAGCCAAAAAAAAAGTAGAAATTGCCAGAGGTGAGCTATAGGGAGTTACATTTTACTTTTCCCTGGCTAATGCCCACTTCGTCCATGCCTTAATACGTCTCTAGGCCTGTGTAAGAGCCGCGCCTTTGTTATTGACTTGATTAGAAGTTCATCCTATCACGCTAGCCAATCAAACAACAAGCTTAATTCGTCAAGTCTTTTTTCAGTAGCGTTGCTGTGTATGACTGAAGCCTGCGCGTAGGGGGACGTGTCAGGACCGTAATGAAAGCAAGGCAGAGGCTATTAATAAGATGGGTTTGCAAGGCAGTGGGAAATCAGAATGGACTGCGTAAAGAGCCCAGAGACCCAAATTCAGAGACAATTTGGGGACAATTCTTTATTAGACGCTTCCGGATTGCAATCTTAGCATGTCGTGACCCCGCAATGTTTGCCTGTATCTCGTAATGGCTCCCCAGCTTCGCTAACACTAATGCATTCAGGAGTAAATACAATTGGAATGCTTAAAGTGATTTTAAATGAATGCCTGGGATCTGCCTTGCATTTATTTACTTCATTGCTATGAAAACAGCTGTTGTTTTTCCCATTAAGGTCTTCCATCTGTCCATGGGCGGAATGGGGATCTCGGGAGTATAAACTTTCTTTTCTGTTCTTTTTGGTTCGAGAATAGAATGCATTTTCTGTGAAATTCAGAAAAAAATCTGTCTTTTTCCACTGCCTTATTGATGCATTATTTATTTGAATCGTGAACAACAGTCCCTCATAACACAGTAGAATTTATGGAGATAATAAACTAAAAGCTAACATTTATGTTATAAATACACAGTAACTCAGAGTAAAAAGACAATTAGGAAAAACTCATACAAAAAAGGTGAGAATGGGAACCAGCATGGAGTAATTTGATACCAGACCGGAAGCAATAGATGAACTGGGAAAATTGGGAATTGGACATCCCACGAGAAACACCAGAGAGTGCCTAACCTTCCAAAGAAACAATGACAAAGTTAATATGTTTGACGTTTCTTAGGTGTACACAGACCTAAAGCTGCAACACTGGGTAGGATGTCATTAAAAAAACATGCATTCTAGTCACATATATAATCTTTCAGTTTGACAAGACTTCTTTCAGTCTACAATGGTTTAGAAGATTTGACCTGATTTGACTGAGGGTGGGATATCAGAACTAAATTGTCGTACTGTCGCTCTAAATATTGTTTAAAAATGATCACCTCATTGGAATTTATAATTGCTAACCTACACCGAATGAGACACAATTTTTGTAAATACTATGTGGTCAGGCAACATTTCCATATAGCATCTTTGACATACTTATGCCTACTACACCTCCTGTGGTATAGATCATCAATAAGGACTTTTCAGCCATCTTCGTCCTAGGCTTTTCTTTCAATCTGACTACAGATGTAACCAATCTTCTTGCAGTCAACCTCTACGCCTCAACACAGTTGTTTCTTGGACATCCTCTATTCCTTTTCCCTTGAGGGTTCCAGATCAGGACTTGTTTGGTGGTGTTTGATATGGACTTGGGAAGGGTGTGACCTATTCAACGCCATTGTCTTTTCATGATTTCTTCATGAGCAGGGAGTTGGAAGGTATGTTACCATAGGTAGTTGTTGCTGATGGAAGATCTGGACCTTGTTGGTGGTGGTCACTGTTCTCCTGTAAGTTTTTGCTCCATACAGAAGGACCAATTTGACGTTGGTGTTCAAAAGCCTGATCTTGGTTTGCATCTTTGGGTTCTTAGAGCTCCAGATCTTCTTTAGATGAATAAAGGCAGCCCTTGCTTTAGCAGATTCTTGCCTTGATGTCGGCATCTGTGCTGCCCTGCTTGTCTAGTACACTGCCCAGGTAGTTGAAGGCCTCAACCTCTTCCAGTGCATCACCTGCATGAGTGACTGAAGTTGCACTGGACATGTTAGCCTTCAGGATCTGGGTCTTACCCCTGTGAATGTTGAGGCCAAGTTGTGCTGACGTGGCTGCCACATTGTTGGTCTTCCCTTGCATCTGCAGATGGGTATGGGAGAGTAGAGCCAGCTCATCTGAAAAGTTCAGGTCATCGAGCTGTGTCCAAGGTCCCATTTCTTCTCCTTGCTGGGGATGTCTTCATGTCTTCAGTCTATGGTCAGCAGGAAGAGAAAAGGTGAGAGCAAACAACCCTGGCAGACTCCGGTCCTCACTTGGAAGGCTTCCGTGAGTTGTCTTCCGTGAACTATCTTGCAGTTCATTTCCCTGTAAGAGTTCTTAATGATTCTCACAAGTTTATCTTGTACATCATTGTGGAGGAGGAGTTCATGGAGGATGTCTATGCAGTTGAATGCCTTCTTATAGTCGATGAAGTTGACATAGAGGGGGCAGTCCCATTCCATCGGCAGCTCAATGATGATGTTCAGAGTTGCAATCTGGTTTGTGCAGAATCTATCTTTGAGGAAGCAAGCTTGTTGGTCTCGCAACTGAATGTCAACTTGTTCCTTCATTCTGTTCAGGATGACTCTGTTGAACTCTCTGCCTGGGTTTGATAGAAGAGTTATCCCTCTGTCATTTGCACAGTTATTCAGGTCACCTTTCTTGGGGTTTTGGTCAGATTTCTCTCCTTCCAGTCTGAAGATACCATTTTGTCCTCTCAGATCCTTGCAAACATGGGGTAGATCTGGTCTACTAATGTCTTCATGTCTGCTTTCAGTGCCTCTGCAAGAATGTTTAGGTCCTGCTGCCTTCCCATTTCTCAGATGTTTGATGGTTTGCCATGCTTCTTCCTTGGTTGGTCTGTTGCAGTCAATTGGCTGGCTGTAAATCTGGGGGAGACTGTTGTGCAGGCTGGTTCAGCAGTTCTTCAAAATGCTCCACCCATCTACATTGTTGGCTTTTGTTACCCATGAAGACTTTCTGGTTTTCTATATCGGCCGAAGAGTTTCCTTGTTATGTCGTAGAATTCTTTCGAGTTTTCATTGCTTGCTGCTTCTTGGGCTTTTGTGGCAAGACCATCAATACATTTCCGCCTGTCTGCTCTTAAGCTTCTCTTTGCTTTCTTGTTGATTTTGGTGTATTCGCCTTGATCGTTCACTTTTTCTGCTCTTGTTCGGCTGGAGTTGACTGCAGCTTTCTTTTCCTTTTTCGCTTGGATTTTGCAGAGAGTCTCGGTGGAGTGCCTATTTACCATACTTTCATGCAGCACAATACTGTACTGCATGAAAGGGAAAGGGCAGGGATGCACTGCATTTACCATCATACAGTAAATTCCTGTCTTTTCCTTGCACTGGTGCACTTTTGACTGCCTAGCGCCAATGCAGGCACCCTTGCACAATTGTGCAAGGGTGCCAGCATTGTAAGCAGGATTGTTTTTGTGCAGTAAGGGACACCTTTTTGCACAAAAACAATTCTGAGATGCATTTTCCTCTTTCTATGCATTTTGAAGAATGCAGCACACATAAAAAAAGGAAACAACAAGGAGAAATAAATATATTTCTCCTCGTTGCACCTCGCCTGGGGAGGCACAGCATTTTGATTTATTCCCAGGCCTACCACAAATGGTAAATCTGGGAATGCACCAACATCTTTGGGTGGATGCATGGTAACTCCCACACTACAGCCGTGGAATGCCTCCCTGGGGCAGAGTACATCAAGCCTTTGATTTGTACTACATTGCGTTACTTCAGATTTACCAAGCTATGCAGGGCAACGCAAGGTGAACTTGCATGTAATGATAAATTTGACTGTAGTGTTGCATCGACCTTGCACCCCCTTTCGTGGTGCAAAGGCAATGCAACGCTACAATTAATATGGCCCCATTCTTTATGCTGGTCTTTCTTTTAACCCAGTACCTCCGTGCAGGTTGATTTAATTGTTTCTTTGATCTTCTCCCACTGACTTTCTACTGGGTCTCTGTTGACCTCTAGTTCTTGCAGGACTTGAAACTTGTTACTGATGGTGACTGAGTACTCACTCTGTTTCTGTGCATCTTTCAGAAGGGTGTTGCTTTATCGCTGGTGTCTGTTTCATCCATGCTTTCTTCAGCTTTAGCCTCGGCACAACAAGGTGATGGTCTGATGCCAACGTCCACTCCTCTCATATCCTGCAGGGACCTCCGGAACGTCTTGACAATGCAGACATGGTTGATCTGACTCTCTTTTGAATGGTCTGGTGACACCTATGTTGCCTTGTGTATTCTTTTGTGTGGGAATACACTCTCACTTATCATTGGACTGTTCAGGGCACAGCGATCTGCGCACCTTTCATTATTTTTGTGACCAAAGCTATAGTTGCCCATGACTTCTGTGTACCCAGTATTGTCGATTCCAATCTTGGCATTGAAGTCTCCAATCAAAATATTAATGTCTCTCTCAAGGCATTTCTGCAAGATGGACTGGGGTCTGTTGTAAAAGTCTTCTTTTTTCTCTTTGCTGTCATTTATAGGTGCTAAGCATTAGATAACATTCATGTTAATCCTCTTTTTCTTCGCGTGAAAGGTCACGGTAATGATTCTGGGACCATGAGCTTCCCATCCAATCAGAGCTCTGTTGGTGTTAGCATCAGATCCACTTCCTGAGTATGTGGGGCATTCTTTCCCTCATGTTCAGAATACAGCAGCATTCCTCCTGCGTAATCTAGTCTCGCTGATGCCAAGCAGAGCAAGGTTGTTTTTATTCATCTCCAATGCCACTTGGGTTGTCTCGCATGTCTCATTCATGGTTCTCACATTTCATGACCGGATGATGATGGTCTTGGTCGAAAGCAGGTGGATTGGCTTTGTGGCTTCAAGGGATCTCTGACTTTCACCTCCAGGAATAATTGCTCTCCATGAAGGAGACTCCTCTCTCCCCAAGGCCAGGATGTCCCTTGGTCTTTTGGTTGAGGGTTCTGTCGCGAGGATTATTTTACATGGTTGAGTAGCTAGCCTCCAGCACAAGCCTCCTCCTTTTACAGCTGGGCTTGAGACCGGCCATGGCAGAGGTCCGGTATGTCTTTGACATACCACCAAGTAAGCATTTGTAATTGCCTCACTGAGAATCATGCATTCCAAACTTCAAGTGGCATAGAAAAGATCTACTCAAAAGAGGAGTTTAAGAGGGAAAAATCATCCAGGCCACCCTCCACTCAATCAATAATACACACTATAAGACCTGGAGATATCAAGCACTATATCACAATACATGGGATTGGGAGAGGGGCAATATAAACATTTATTATACCCTCAAAAGTAGCTCGTATCATGAACTATCAATACCAACCCAAGTGCTCAAGTTTAACATTTAAAACAACCCGTCATGTGCAGAACAATCCAACCAAAGCATAAGTCAGAAAAAATGTGTGGAGAATGAGAAAGCATCTCACGTGCGCAACACCAGAGGAGCTGCTGGCTGGTACTCGCCAGTGTGCTCACGAGTTTCTCATCATCGATGACTTTCTCATGAAAAGAATGAAAAGGAATGTGTAAAAGAATTTATACACCAAGAGAGGTATATTAGGCAGCCCAAAAAAACCAAAAGAAAATTTTTTTTGGAAAAAAGACCCGTGTGGTCTTACAGATAAGATTAGGTATGACCCACGTCTATATTCTGACCCGTTTTATTCCACTCTGTGAGTCACCCCAAGGTTAAAAACACGGTCATGTTCAAAAACCACATTTATGAATGGCCAACATGTTTCATTGCCTACTTAACTTGGCGGCAAATTCATCAGGGCGTCAAGGGACTGCAATCACCTCCCTGGAATAAATCTGTTGACAAACAGAAATCGCTCGTGAAAGCCAAGGGCCCATATACCAGCTCTCACGGAGTCAGTGTATTGAATGAGCACTGTCTGTTGCTCTATTGGTCCTAATGCCCACACACATCCGTTATTTTGTGGTGCTTAGACCGTCATCGTACGGTAGAAGAGCTCACTCGGTAACTCATTCCCGGAAATGAGTTACCGAGTGAGCTCTTCTACCGTACGATGACGGTCTAAGCACCACAAAATAATGGATGTGTGTGGGCATTAGGACCAATAGAGCAACAGACAGTGCTCATTCAATACACTGACTCCGTGAGAGCTGGTATATGGGCCCTTGGCTTTCACGAGCGATTTCTGTTTGTCAACAGATTTATTCCAGGGAGGTGATTGCAGTCCCTTGACGCCCTGATGAATTTGCCGCCAAGTTAAGTAGGCAATGAAACATGTTGGCCATTCATAAATGTGGTTTTTGAACATGACCGTGTTTTTAACCTTGGGGTGACTCACAGAGTGGAATAAAACGGGTCAGAATATAGACGTGGGTCATACCTAATCTTATCTGTAAGACCACACGGGTCTTTTTTCCAAAAAATTTTTTCTTTTGGTTTTTTTGGGCTGCCTAATATACCTCTCTTGGTGTATAAATTCTTTTACACATTCCTTTTCATTCTTTTCATGAGAAAGTCATCGATGATGAGAAACTCGTGAGCACACTGGCGAGTACCAGCCAGCAGCTCCTCTGGTGTTGCGCACGTGAGATGCTTTCTCATTCTCCACACATTTTTTCTGACTTATGCTTTGGTTGGATTGTTCTGCACATGACGGGTTGTTTTAAATGTTAAACTTGAGCACTTGGGTTGGTATTGATAGTTCATGATACGAGCTACTTTTGAGGGTATAATAAATGTTTATATTGCCCCTCTCCCAATCCCATGTATTGTGATATAGTGCTTGATATCTCCAGGTCTTATAGTGTGTAGCATAGAAAAGATCCACAACTGTTTGTCCCCATTGCAAATGCAGGAAATGGGACAATTTTAGCTATATGTGTCCAAACTATTAAAGAACCAGCAGGTGCCTCTGAGATGATTCTTGAGTGAGTTTGCACGTGTCTCACTAATTATCGCTCTCTAAATATTTTGGAACAAATCATGAAAGGAATATTGGCCCACTTATTCAGCCTCTCTTCCTCATTCATGAACATGACATTGTTTCGAGGGATGTGGTGGCTTAGCCTCTATATGCATACTCTAAGGGCATTAAATGCTCAAAAAATTGAAGAGCACAAAAAACATGTATAATGTTTGAAATCAAGGAGGGTAGGTATACATGAAACCCCGAGAGATTTATTTTATTTTTATTTGAAAAATGTTATATTGTGCAAACATGACCCTTGCGGGTATCATGGCACTATACAAAAGATAGGGAGCAGAGGCTTATTGAACTCATAGTGTCTTAAATAAGAGCGTGATAAAGCAACACCCCAAAAGAGGGAGGTGACCCTTCAATCTTAAGGCCGATAGGTCAACAGACAATAAGATGACAAGCGAGTAATAATATTGAAAACAAAAACTAGCACAATATAGGTTATGGCCCCAGCTGAGGGCAGAGACACCAATATGTCAAAACAGGTAGATCAAAAAAATAAAAAAGGCAATAACATAACAAACAAGCAGTAATCATGTCATAATCTAGAACCAAAACTGATCAGGCTACACCGCAGATATGGGCAGCGTCACCACAGTGTACAGGCAGGTAGCATAGCCCAGATAGCAGTAATCCTTAGTGTAGATGACTAGTCAAAACATGCTAGGTCAGAGGAGTTCTTAGGGTCTAGGACAGAATGTTGTTTATGTAAAGAAATTTTAATTTCTTTCTTGAGGAATGTCGGGGAGTTATTCAGTTTTATTTCGGGGTAAGGGAGTTCAAAATTCTCAGGGTAATCCCAGGGAAGGCTCTGCTGTAAGATTTCTTTCTGGAGAATCTCTGTGGTTTAAGCAATATGGTGCTGGAGCTTCTAGAGGATCTGGAGCCTCCCGAAAGTTCAAGCTTCTGTGCAAGGTAGTCAGGGGTATTGAAGTGTAGGGTTTTGTGGGTCATGCATGCGATTTTCAGCTGAATTCTTGCTTTCAACTCAATTAATTGTGATTATTCCTTTTTGATCCTGCAATGAGCCTTTCAGCAGCATTATGAGAGGATCTTAAGGGGTTGTTTTGGATCTGGACAAAATGCAGAGTGTGGCACTTCCATGGTTCAACTTGGGAGTCACTAGTGCCTGGACAGCAACTTTGAGGTAATCTCAGGAGTAGGAACGCTTTTAATTTCCTTACAATGTTTATTTGGAGGTTTGCTACTTTGGTGGCAGCACTAATATGCTTCTGCATATTAAGGTTCTTGTTAAGAGTTATTCCCAGTGATCTTGCTGAATCAATGACTTGTGGTTAGCAATTGAATGCTGTTAGTTGCTTCATCCATTTATTAATGGTGGGTGCCTGGGGCGATGAGGAAGAATTCAGTTTTGAGGGTGTTTAGTTTGAGGTGGTTGCATGAAAGCCAATTTTGAGTATTCTGTAGAGTTAAGTTGAGGGATATGATGCCTTCAGGGGAGCAGCCTTTCAAATAAAGTGGGATATCATCAGAGTACATGTGATATTGAATGTTGGTTGAACATAGAATTTCCGTTAGTGGCTCCATGAATAAATTGAAGGGAGTGGGTGAGAGGGAGGAACCCTGTAGGAGCGCTAGTGTGATGGGAGCAGTCTTAGAGAAGGACTGATTGATCTTGAGTTTTTGAGTTCTGTTTTGGAGAAATGAGGTGAACCAGTTAAAAGAATCCCAACCTGTCTTCCAATAGGTCTAGTAGGTAGTCATACTTAACCATATCAAATGCCGAAGAAAGGTCAAGTAGGCAAGATTCATTTTGATCCAAGATTTTTAGCGCATCATCCATTTTGTTGGTAAGGGCCGATTCGGTGCTATGCTCCGGGTGAAAACCAGATTGGAATCTGTCAAGAAGATGGAATTGCTCAATGTGGTTAAATAGTTGAATGTGTACACATTTTTCAAGGAGCTTCACCAGAGTTGGAATGTTGGAGATTGTAGTGTAGTTCCTATATCCCTGATAGGCTCTGCGCATTGGAATAACATACACTATAGATTTGACATAGGACTAAGGTCAGTATGTCTCTATCGAGTATATTAAAATTAATTACTTGTGTGTGCCAGCTAACTCAGAGGTCACTTGAAACTTCCTGAATATACAAGAAGGGATTAGTCTATGACAACCGCTTAAACATGACAACTTTGTTTCCCTTAGAATTGGAACAGTCTCAGAATCATGGAAACAATAGATAACAGTTTCACTCAGTCAATCGTGCATGCTTTGTTTCTACAGAGTTGCACAGAAATAGAGAGACGGGCATTTCAATAAAAGGGTTTATTGAACAGTCTTATTTCTCATGCAAGAGATATGAATTGCTACAATCATAAGACAGACTGCAAAGTACGATATGTACAAGGTTAGTAGTAAGATAAAATAATACTGCAATAGCATAGTTTGTAGCTATGACATATATTAATCAAAATACATACATAAATAACATAAACTAAAATGTGATACTCATCTGATGTTTCTAAATAGTTTTACCCAGTGTACCTAACCTAAGTGAAGTACGAGGTTTGAAGTAAGTGCTGTTTCTAAAGTATAGCTACCAATAGTTTAGTTTAACCAAGAGTTGCCAAAAGTTTCTCTAAGTTCTAGTCAGCTCCATACTTGAGAATGAGAGAGGTTGGAATCTCTTTTCTGGACTCGATAGTCTAACCCCCCGCAAGGGAAGTCAGAGAGCACTGGATCTGGATTCTCTGCGAGGAGGATGGCAGCATCAGGTCAGTGCATCAGGCTGGAACTCGATCTCCTTCCGAACTTGCCGTGGCGAACCGCGTAGTCTGGGTTGGATCGAATCCTCCAGGAACTGCAATTTAGTGCTGGTATATTTATACCTTGAAGATGTCTAGGAATGCCAGTATTGACGTAAAAGTCGGGCAGAGGAATGTCATGAATGAACCCCTAAGGAATAGATGTTCATGCATACTTGATGAGTTCTTGGAGAAATCAATATTCAAGCTGAGGGAAATTCCTAAAGGCTTAAGGGTCTGGTTTTCCAAGAATTTGTTGTGACGAAGATGGACGGATGTAGGTGGTCATGCTTGTATTTGGTTTGTACGGACAATGTCTAAATAAGGGCCGAATTTCTATGTCCAAATAAGGGCAACGTGAATTGTACCTATATAAGGGCCTAAATCGCGAAACCTATATACGGAATCTAAATCTGCACACAACAAGATGAGGTGAAAGTTATTTAGGTCAGTGTGATCTGTCATTGTTTTTTTTTTTAAGATGAGGGTGACCTGCCCAGACTTTAGGCAATCAGGGATTTTGCCTTGACTTAGGGAGACATTTACAATCTTGGTCCAAAGTGGGAATATATACATTTTGATCTCATTGAAGAGGTTGGGGAAGAAGAGGGTCGTTGAAGTGGTTTGAGGGTTTCAAATTTGATAGTTATTTGAGAATGTGAGTTTCCTCAAAGGAATAAAAGGAGTTCCAGGAGGCGTTGTTTTTGAGGAATTGTCTCGGCAGGCTTGAGGGCACAACCCTCTGGGAAAGAAAATGGCCAAAGTGATGTCTCTCTTAAACTGAAAGGTGGGTCAACAGGCTAAGAAAAATATGGGAAAAAAGTACCCCCTGCCGTACATTATAAAGATATTGCAAGCCGCCAAGGAGCTCCTTTATAAGTACATGGAACTCTGAGGTGACTTGCAATATCCTTATAATGTTTGGCAGGGCTAATTTATTCCTTATAATACATGATCACACCATCACCTTTCCCTCAAATCACTTAAGTCATTGGTGTGTAGCTCATTCATATGAAAGATAGAGTGCATGTTTGCAAACATGAAGAATAGATATAGAATCTCTAGTGCAAAATTAAACACATAAAAACGAAGTTTGATAGTTGTTGTAAAGAGATATAAAAAGCAGTTCAATAAAACACAGTTTTAAAAAAAGACAGTACAAACATGCAGTAAAATTCTAACTTCAATAATTGCCTAAGAAATGCAAAAAATAAACATGTTGTCCTTAAATATCTCATTTCTGCTTGTCATTGTACAGCTATAAAACATAGTAGAAGAAAGAATAAAAGGCTTTGTTTTACTTCTTTGAACAGCGGCTTTAGGTGTGCTCCATGACCTGGCCTGTCTTTCTCCTCAGCTTCTGTCAGCAGGCATTGTGGTGTAAGAATTCAACTGTAATAACTTATTAAAGTTGAGTTCTAGCACCCTTTCTTTATAAATGGTGACTGTGTGAATCACTAGTAGTGATTATAAATAATTAAGAGACAGGCTTTAAATACAGGTATTGCAGAACCCCATGTATTGTATAGTATTATCACTTTCTGCCTCGGCTAAAATCTATTTGACAAGAACAGTAAAAAGAATGGTTATTTATATTTTTTATTTACTGAAGTGATAAAGTGAAAATGCAAGAAAGTTCAAGTAGATATCCATGGGGGCAGAGTAAGGGGTCAAAGATTAGAGCAGAGTTTTACACAAACCAGTGGGGGGCAGATTTGACTTAGAGGGTAACAGGAGCAGGGATACAAACTACACTGAGAGCAAGATATAGGCAGTCTGTGCTAAAGATTAAAACGACCACTTCAAATTGTGGATCATGTTTAGGATTTTCCGTGCAGTTATTCTTTGGCTTATAGTGCTGTATACTGAGGCAGGCAGTGCAGTGCTGGCACCCAGTGGCGGCCCATGCAGGTAAGCACAGTAGGGTGTGGGGCGGGGCTGGAGTGGAGGGGGTGTAAGTGACAAGCGACAGAATAGTGACAATAAAATAATAAATAAATAAAGCCACTTACCTTGCGCTCACCGCATTGCCGAGTCGGTGATGTGGCGAGCGCAAGGCAAGTGGTTTAATTTATTAATATTATTTTCACTATTACGTCGTTTGTCTCTTTAACCCCCCAACCTCCGCCCTGCCGCACTTACCTGCACGGGCGGCCACTGCCGGCACCATTACCTGAGATATAATGGCCATCCAGACAGAAAGGGAAACACACAGAGTCAGCCATATTAGAATAAGTCTCACTCAGATTCGAGTGCTGACAAGAGCAACACAAAAAGTACTCGTGCTGTAGAAAACAAAAACCAGAAAAATTGGATTGTGTACTGAATGTAAGAGATAAATAATTGAATGTGACAGAGTGATGATTTAGTGTCCTTTTCAGATGTAAAACAAAGTCACTCATGTACTCCAATGGAGGTTGCAGGGAATGCACAAGTAGCCAGTAGAAAACGAAAAACAGTAGAACAAGAATACTCCTGTGGGTTGATTAACAATGCCCCAAGCAAGCCATAAGCAGTACTTTCTGGAGCAAAAGATGCCAATGCAAGAAGGAAACTGAAAATGTCCCTGCAATGAAGTTGAAATGAATGGAATATTTTCCCCATGAATAGCGCAAGTGCCAATACATTTTAACCTTAAAAGGTATAAAAAAACATTATTTGAAGTAAGTGGAAGAAGAAGATAATCTCAGCCAAGGTTAGTTAGCCGTCTGGTGAATAAGATGATTTGGCAAATAGTGGGGTATTGCAAAGCATGAGATATAATTTCTTCTTGATCCGGAAGACCACAGCAAAGCATATTATGGGTAGTAGAAGGTAACAAGATCAATGGAAGAGAGTCATCACAGCATTCGAGCAGCAATGTTGAGTGCAAACAGCATCCAGGGCATTATCCAAGCATAAACACTTTGCTATGAAAGCACCAATAATGTTGTCCACCTACCAGACCTGAGATGAACCAGTTGAGCAATTGTGACACACTTTGGGTAGGCATCGTCCTTATCAGTTCTGCTGGGGGTCCTCTAAATATAAGATCTGATTTTGTTATTTCTTAGATTAAATGAATGGTCAAATTTTTTTTTTCATATTTTGCTACTCTTTGCGCAGGGAATTAGTTTGCATGTTACTGGACTCCTTTTCGAAGTGATATTACTGCAACCTGAATGAGTCTATGTCTGTGAACTTGAAACACATACCTTTTGGTTGAAGGTAAACCCAGAAGAAGCCCAGATTCCATACATTCTTAACCCCTTCGCCGCGGCAGGAATTCCGCCGCGGCGCTGGGGGGGTTTGGGGGCAGGTGCGGTGGCACTGTGCTCGTGACGGAGTGGTTCCGTCACGTCTCCGCCCACTGCGCTAATCGCCCGCACAGGCGGGGAATTAGCCTCGCGTGGGCGGAGCGGCCGCCAACGGCCGCAGCATGACGGAACCACTCCGTCATGAGCACAGCGCAACCGTGGCTCATGACGGAGTGGTTCCGTCATGAGCGAGGAAGGGGTTAAATAAGGGTGATTTGTGTTTCTTTGTTGGGAAGAGTTATTTTTTTTCTATAAACAGGAGTGGTTATATTTCTCTGCTGGTGAGTAGATTCTTTTTCTCTTTCACGGTGAATGTGGGTAACTTTATCTGTAATGAGGAGTGGTCTGATTTTCTCTACAAGGGTGAATGTTGTAATCTTTCTACTAATGGGAGTAGCTCACCTTCCTCAATGATGGGAGTGTCATTCTCTAATTTGGTAAGTAAGTTCTGGTTACTTGTTTATCTTTCTTTGTCGTAGGTTTGTGAGTTATCTCTATCCAATGTAAAAATGTTAACATTGTAGTTATTTTATCTGAACATTTTAGCATGTATTTATTTGATTAATATCACAATGTGTTTTCAATTTTGTGCTGCTTTTATGGTCTCTGACCGAAAATAAAGTATTTAAACAAAACGAGTTATCTTTATAAAAATCTTCCCTCTTTTTTCAACGTGATTATACCAGTAGGGTCAGAGTCAAAATTACTTTATGGCTATCTTTCTATGTAATGACTTCTCTGTTAAAGTATTATGATGTTGCTAGAAAATAAAGTCAGTGATTTCACCCACCATTTTGCACCTAAAAGCTTGTTTACTGCACAATGTGAGTGTTCTAGTTTGGTTTCTCAACCACATCATGTAGGGGTCCTTAGTTTAATTATGTTAGGTTCTCCCCTTTACATAACTCCCATTTCCATAGTGGAGATATTTTTTTCTCACCATTGGAATCACTACTCAGAGAAATTATTAATATTTCACTGGAAACAGGATAGATTTCTAAGGCTATAAGCTCACAGTGTTTGATTAAAAAGCTGTTGCTGGATAAAAAATGGTCCTGCAAGTTTTCATCCCACATCTCTTCTACCTGTGACTTTTAAAGCCTTAGAGTTGGTTGTGTTATACTTCGATACGTATAACACTTGTGTCACTCTGTAGCACTAAAAGTAATGGCTATTCTATGAGAATTTCTGGAAGCAGAGAACGGCCTCTATAAGTTCCACACAGGGTTCTGCCCAGATAAGGGTTCTGAATCACAGGTTTTGTAAGAATTTAGCTACCTCAGATGGAGGTGGTATTTCCCCTTTGATTTTGATAGATCCCTTGGACTCTTTTGACACCTTCAACCACGCTGTCATACTGGAGCATCTCGCGTACTAAGAAGTGTTTGAAGTTGGGGTGGACAAAATATTCCATTCTGCCATGGAATTTAAAGAATTTTGGGGACTCTTCGTTATTCTTGTAGTGCCAGAATTTCGGCCAAATTCACCCAATTGCAGCGTGGTGGAATCTTTTTCTTGCGTGTGTTTCCAGAATCATAAGTTGGTGAGTGTGAGTGTGAGTGAGATTTGGCGTACCCTAGACCAATTTCCAGTAGCTAGGAGCACATTTGGTCAGATTTTTCTAACACGCGCAGTTGCGACTATTTGTGGTCAGAAGGCTGCCGCTTGAGTGGAAAATCTACTTGAGCTGCAGCAAAATCAACTAGAGTAGCTGCGCCCTCTGGAAAGCCGTGTGGTGCTGTTTCAACTGATTTTTTAGTGGTGAACGTGCTCCCGTCCCTAAACTACAGTGCAAGCAGCACAATATGCCTATTTCTGCCCACTGGCGGAAGTCCACAGACTCTCGTGGAGTTTATATGTAACTCTGTGGAATTCCGCCGAGTCAAATCACGTGAATTCAGGCCACCCCTAGTCTGGAGCAGTACCAGAATTGATAACTTCTACCTGGTCTCAGTGCACCCAAGGAAAAATAACAGTTTTCACAACAGGCTCCAGTCTATCCTGGAGAAATGTCATACTAATGGTTGACTTAATGCCAAGATTTGAAGGGACAACAATGGGTACGAAGAATTGATGGGCAACCAGGCCTTGGTGCCATGGATGAGAATGGTGAAAGGCTTGCAGATGTCTGTGCCCTAAACAGTCTGGTGATAGGCGGTAGTGTATTCCCACACACACAAGGCAATGTGGGTGTTACCAGACCATTCAACAGAGAATCAGATCGGCCATGTCTGCATTGTCAAGAAATTCCAAAAGTCCTAGTAGGATGTGAGAGTGTTGAGAGGAGCAGACGGGGTGTCAGACCATCACCATGTCATAGCCTAGCTAAAACTAAAGCTGAAGAAAGCATGGATGGGACCAACAAGTGAATGACAGCGATAGAACACAACTCTCCTAAAAAATACATACAAATGGAGTGAATACTCAGCCATGCTTTTCCGCCATTATGGCGGAGGAGCATCGCCCCACTGCTGGAAGCAGCAGATCAAAATGTAAAATAAAATGATAATAAAGCAATTAATAAAACTGCTCTATTATAACTTAGTTTTATCTGTAGGAGCTGGAGCCGTCAGCCAAGGTTTAGGGTGGGGTCATCAGCAGCAGGAGCAGTGGGCACAGGGCACTGCTGTCAGTGTGCATGTTGGTTTGGCCCGCCATCTCAGGGCGGCCAAATCGACATGCGCACTGACATCTCGCCAACCCGAGCTGCATTGCCTGGTGGAGAGAACAGCAGGCACAGGCTTCCAGTTACCTTTAGAACGGAATACAAGCCTGCTCAGGACAATCACAGCACTTCTCAAGAAATGCTGGGATTGTTCATAGGGGAGTCGGGGAGACTGTGCTTGGGGGGATTGCAGTTCCTGGAGCAGTGGAGCACTGAGGCAAGGCACAGTAGCAGAGGATACAGATGCGATGGCCGGCAGCAGGAAGGCAAGCATACTTTTATTTATATTTGTATTGTTTTTCCCACTGCTGCCCCGCGCTGCCTACCCACTTCGTATCAGCAGCAGCCACCACTGTGAACCACAGGTAAAGCGTTCCACAGAGCCATCCTGAACAGAATGAAGGAACAAGTTGACGCTCAGTTGCGAGACCAGCAAGCTGGCTTCTGCAAAGATAGATTCTGCACAGACCAGATTTCAACTATGCATATCACCAATGAGCAGTCGAGTCGATGAAACTCCTCCTTCTATTTTAACAACTATGAGATGGCATTTGACAGTGTGTACAAAGAAATCCTTTGTAAACTTCTCAGCCACTACGGTATGGCAGATATACTCATAACAATCATTATGAACTCATACATGGTAATGACCTGCAAGATAGTTCATGAAGCACAACTCACACAAGCCTTTCAAATGAGGACTGGAGTTCACCAGGGTTGTTTGCTCTCAGCTTTCCTCTTCCTACTGGCCATAGACTGGATCATGAAAACATCCACAGCAAGGAGAAGGAATGGGATCCAGTGGGCACCTTGGAGGTGGCTCAACGAACTGGACGTTGCAGACAATCGGGCCCTTCTCTCCCATACCCATCTGCAGATGTAAGAACAACTGCAGTCACTCTTTCAGGTGATACACTGGAAGAGGTTGAGGTCTTCACCTACCTCAGCAGTGTCATAGACAAGCATTGTGGCTCAGATGCCAACAATAAGACATGACTCAGCAAAGCAAGGGCTGCCTTCATTCAACTAAAGAAGATCTACAGCTCCAAGGACCTAATGATGCAAATCAGGCTTTTGAACACCAACGTTAAATCAGTCCTTCTTTATGGAGCAGAAACTTGGAGGACAACAGTGACCACCACCAGCAAGGTCCAGACTTTCATCAACACTTCTCTGAGGAAAATCCTTCAAATCTGCTGCCCAAACACCATCAGCAACAATGACCTAGTGTAGCAGACTTTCTAACTCCCTGCTCATGAAGAAATCATGAAAATACCCTGGGGCTGGAGATGTTACATCCTCTGCAAGCCTGTATCAAACAGTACTAAGCAAGCTCTCACCTGGAACCCTCAAGGGAAAAGGAAAAGTGGAAGGCCAAGAAACATCTGGCATAGAAGCTTAGAGTGATTGCAAGGAATGGGTTTCAACTGAAGTCAGATTGAATGAAAGCCCAGGACAGAGATGACTGGCGAGTGCTAGCTGATGGCCTATTCCTTGGGAGGGGTGGTAGACATACGTAAATAAGTACGTCATCCACTGGCTGCTCCTATCCAGAAATGAGGTAGTCATTTCTATAGACATGTAGATGTCAACTAATCAGTGACCTGGTTGAAGAGACCCTGGGCCTGATTCACGAAGGAAAATGTACACTTTTATGTAAGTTTACGTTAATTTTGTTATTCATATACTATGTATGATTCTGTTCTGTCATTTTTTCTGTATCACTTCCCAAAATTGCAATGGATAATTGCACAGGAAAAACAAATTTTGCGACTCACACCTTTATCTTGGCCTCACTTGACAGATCACCCTGAAACTTGTCTGGAAGAGGATGAGGTGAATGAACTTTTTTTTGTAAAGCTTTGTGAAGATTTGTCAAAAAGCACAAAAGTATTTAACAAAACTAAAAATGTTCTCTCTGGCCTAACTATAACTGCACATTGGCGACCCCCAGTGTATACTGTATATGATTTTTATCAATCAATTAATCAGTCAATCACAAGCATTTGTTACGTGCATGGGTGCTTCAGCAGAAGAGTCCCAGTGCTCATAGCAGAGACTGGAAGCATACCAGTTCATCAAAGACCAATCTTGAACAAACAGCAAAGCAAGAGTAAATAATAACTCAGCTCCCAGCAAGTGGGAGCTGTAAAGTGCTCCCGCTTGCTGGGAGCATTGATTTTAGCTCTTCCCCTAATCACTGTCACGTGGACAGGGGAACAGATAAAAGATTGCTCCAGCAAGTAGGTAGGTGTATATTTAGCAGCTCCCTGCATGTGGGAGCAATTCTGGCTCTCGCAGGTGGCAGAGAGCCAGCTGGGACTGCAGGGGCATTAAGTTCCTCCTCTCAGTCCCCATCATAGCACATGGGGTGCCTTGGGTGGGGCCAGGGCACCCAGGTAGATGTGGCCGGGCCCCGGAGATAGGGTCCCCCGGGCCGAAATCAGCCAGGGGAGAGGGGGTCATGCAGCCCCACCCCTATTTAATTTTGTCCGGGCCCCAGGTGATGGGGCCCCGGGTACCTAATTGTTCCAGGGAGGGGGCAGCGCAGCCCCCTTCTCCCATTCCACAAAAGACACAAGGAGGGCAGAAAAAGCAAAATGAAGGGCAGAAAAACAAGCAGAAAAGGCAAAACAGAGTAGAAGAGGGCAAAACAGAGGGCAGTAAAAAATTAGCAGAAAAGTCAAAACGGAGGGCAGAAAATTAACAGAAGAGGCAAACCAGGGCAGAAAAAATAGCAGGAAAGGCAAAACTGAGAACAGAAAAATGAACAAAAAAGGCAAAACAGAGCACAAGAGGACAAAACAGAGGGCTAAGAAAAGAGCAGGAAAGGAAAACAGAGGGCAGAAAATGATCAGAAAAGGTAAAACAGGGAGCAGATAAAAACAAGCAGTAAAAGGAAAAACAGATCAGAAAAGGCAAAGCAGTGGGAAGACAAACGAGTAGATAAGGCAAAACAGAGAATAGAAAAAGTAACATAAAAGGCACAACAGAGGGCAGAAAATGAGCAGGAAAGGCAAGACAGAGGGCAGAAAAACGAGTAGTGAAGGCAAAATGGAGGGAACGAAAACAAGTAGTAAAGGCAAAACAGAGGGCAGAAAAAAGAACAGAAAAGGCAAAGCACGGTGCATACAAATGAGCAGAAAAGGCACAACAGAGCAAGCAACTAGCAGATAAGGCACCAACAGAGGGCAGCAGGTAGACTGGCAGCAGAGGGTAACGGGCAAGCTGGATAGGAGAATTGTTGCAGGTTGAGCTGGCATGAGGACCTGGTTAATTTTTACAGAAATTAAACCTCAATGGGAAATTCTTACACATATAAACATAGCAGGTGCCCCATTTGAATCTCCACTTCTGTAAAGCCAAAATGATCCTGACCAGAGAGCTTGCCGAAGGCAAGGCTAGTGTTTTTTCTATGCAATTCTATATTGAAAGATGATCAGAAATGTTTTGTGGAGGTGAATAAATAATTAATCTATTGGATCGCAATGTGTAGTGTCTGTGATGAGTGGGTTCTTATCCTTACCTGGTGAGAGCAGAGTCCATGTCTCTCCCTTTAACTGACTATAAGTATCCAAATGTGCAAAATCACCTGAAACTCTGCCCGCTTGGCCCCTTCCCGTCCACTTTGGTAGTATGTAATGGTCTTCCTGTCTATTTGCCGGGATGATGGCCAGTTAACCAAAAGGCCCCCCAGTGCTTTTCCCACCAATTTTGGTGACATGTTCTTGATGTTGAGGTATATGAGGACATCTTCACTAAACAAAGAAGCACTTACTTCCTATAGTTACGAGGAAGGACCCTTGTTTTGTGGAGATTTACCTCTATGCACTCTCATCGTATTCTGTGGAGGAAGAACCATGTCATCACAAATTTCTGTAAAAAGATGTGCATAATGTCACTGGTGACATTTCCTCATGCTCCATTATGCAGCTGTAGTGTAGAATACGTACTGGACATTTACCCAAGGATGTAGCAATTAACCAGTAGAAAGTACTCCTCTTCTGTAGATATTTTGAGCAAAACTGTGGACTCTTTTTGGATAAATGGGCAGATGTTTTTCTATTGTGGCCCAGTCATTGACACAGCTGCTGGCATACCCACACAGATACTTAGACACCCACTCACACACTCAAGCACTCACAGACCCGCTGACAGATCCACTCAGATACTGATACACCTACTCACAGAACCAATCAGATATCCACACAGCCACTCACAGACCCATTCACACACCCACTCAAACACCTACTTAGACACTCTTACATGCACTCATAGAACCACTCATGCAGCCCCTCACAGATGTACTCAGACACTCTCATACCCACTCACAAACCCACTCAGACACTCATACACCCGCTCATTGAACAACTCAGAAACTCTCACAGCCACTAACAGACCTATTCAGACACTAATGTACCCACTCGTAGACCCACTAAGGCACATACACCTACTCACAGACCCACTCAGACACTCATGCACCCACTTACAAAACCACTCATACTCTCTCACACCCACTCACAGACCTACTCTAAGACTCAAGTACCGACTCACAGACCTGCTTGAAGACTCATTCACCTACTCACAGACCTACTCAGAGACTCATTCACCCACTCACAGACCCACCCAGACACTCATGCACCCACTCAGTTACTTATGCACCCACTCACAGACCCAGTCATACACCCACACACACCCACTTACAGGCCTACTCAGACACTCATCCACCCACTCACACAACCAGTGGGACACTTATGCAACCACTTCCAGACTGGCTTAGGCACTTACACATCCCTTGAGACACTCACTCACACACCCACCAAGGCATTCATGCACTCAGTTGCACACTCACTATCAAAGATTACAGGTTACAGTTAGGAAATAAAATTAGGAAAACCTTTGAAGTTCACTTACACAAACCAATGGTTACAGGGGCATTATAGTTAGCAAATAACATTTAAAAAAAACCTTAGACATGCACTGAAAAAACCAAAGGTTATAGGGATGTTTTAGTTAGGAAATAGAATTTTTTTTAAACTTAGAATTTCACTGAAAAATTCTGTAAAAAGATGTGCATAATGTCACTGGTGACATTTCCTCCTGCTCCATTATGCAGCTGTAGTGTAGAATACGTACTGGACATTTACCCAAGGATGTAGCAATTAACCAGTAGAAAGTACTCCTCTTCTGTAGATATTTTGTGCAAAACTGTGGACTCTTTTTGGATAAATGGGCAGATGTTTTTCTATTGTGGCCCAGTCATTGACACAGCTGCTGGCATACCGACACAGATACTTAGACACCCACTCACACACTCAAGCACTCACATACCCGCTGACAGATCCACTCAGATACTGATACACCTACTCACAGAACCAATCAGATATCCACACAGCCACTCACAGACCCATTCACATACCCACTCAAACACCTACTTAGACACTCTTACATGCACTCATAGAACCACTCATGCAGCCCCTCACAGATGTACTCAGACACTCTCATACCCACTCACAAACCCACTCAGGCACTCATACACCCACTCATTGAACACCTCAGAAACTCTCACAGCCACTAACAGACCCATTCAGACACTAATGTACCCACTCATAGACCCACTAAGACACATACACCTACTCACAGACCCACTCAGACACTCATGCACCCACTTACAAAACCACTCATACTCTCTCACACCCACTCACAGACCTACTCTGAGACTCAAGTACCGACTCACAGACCTGCTCGGAGACTCATACACCTACTCACAGACCTACTCAGAGACTCATTCACCCACTCACAGACCCACTCAGACACTCATGCACCCACTCAGTTACTTATGCACCCACTCACAGACCCAGTCAGACACTCACACACACCCACTTACAGGCCTACTCAGACACTCATCCACCCATTCACACAACCAGTGGGACACTTATGCAACCACTTCCAGACTGGCTCAGGCACTTACACATCCCTTGAGACACTCACTCACACACCCACCACAGCTTTCATGCACTCAGTTGCACACTCACTATCAAAGATTACAGGTTACAGTTAGGAAATAAAATTAGGAAAACCTTTGAAGTTCACTTATACAAAACAATGGTTACAGGGTCATTATAGTTAGCAAATAACATTTAAAAAAAACCTTAGACATGCACTGAAAAAAACAAAGGTTATAGGGATCTTTTAGTTAGGAAATAGAATTTTTTTTAAACTTAGAATTTCACTGAAAAAAACAAAGGTTACATGGATGTAATAGTTAGGCTCAGATTTTACTCTTATAAACGGAAAATCTGCTTATTCACCCATACAGTCATTCACACACACTCACTCTCTAATATAGACACTCAAACACCAACTCATTCAATAAAACACCCACTCAAACAGACACTCACTTATCTATATAACCATTTATACACCCAGTCATTCACTCATACAGCTATTCAGACACCCACTCACTCACTCATCCATACATTCATTCACTCACCCACCCATACATCCACTCATTCTGCCACTCACTCACCTATACCGCAACTATCACAACCACTCACGCATCAATATATCCACTCATATAGCTACTCACTCACGTTATTTCCTGGAATATTGCTGGGCTGGCGGGTAAGGTTAAAGATCCAGAATGGGTAGGATTTATAAGATCATTCCCGGTGATCTGCTTGCAAGAGACATGGCTGGTAGAGAGTGATATTTTCTTAGAAGGCTATAAATGTTTTTTGTGCCGGCTGAACCGTCACGTAGCGGCAGAGCAAAAGGGGGTTTGGCCTTGTACATTGACCTAGCCTTGTTCAGTGTTGTTAATATAATAACCACCAACAACACTGACATTCAAGCAGTGTCAATAAAAGGAGGGAATAAAACGGTGACCCTGATTAACTTTTACAATGCTGTAAGTCCAAGAGGGGAATGTAGTATTGTTGAACTGGGTGATTTCATTCGGAATCATTGTGAAAGTCTGTTCCACCAGATCCTCAATATGGGGGACTTCAATGTGCACCCTTGTGGGAACCCTATGAATACTGCAATGGGAACTTTAGGTTGCCATAGGATGGGGGGTCTTCACTTTGAACACTCTGGCCGGGGAGACATGCTGAACCAATTATTAAATGAATTTGATTTCATTTCAGCTATGTCTTTGGTTGATGTTTGTAGTTATCAGCCTGTCGCCACATTTAAAGGACATTCGGGATTTTTTTTTATTGATCATATCCTTCTCTCCAACGGCCTACAATCAATTATTTCAGGCTTTAAAATCCAGGAAAACGCATATAGTGATCATAACCCTGTATGTATCTCAATGGTTGGCAACCTCTTAAACTTGCGGGAAAAGACGCCAACCTGTGGTGTCCTGAAATGCACGGATGGAAGGCGTCGCCTAAAATGGTCTAATGTGAATTCAGATCAACTATATGATAAGATCTATAAAACCTGTGCCCCCGAGTTATCATTATGTGTGTCTTCTGTATCCCTTCCCCCAGATATTCTCTTAGCATTTGACGGGATTGTTTTAAAAGTAGGTGAAATGTTAACTGTACCAACGTCGGGCCCTCCTTGCAGGGACCCCAAATGGTTTGACCATTCCTGTTCAAAAGTTGGTCGAGAGCTAAAGGTGGCTTTGAAGATTAGCCCCAGGGATCCCACATTGATCAGGTCATTACGCCTGTCCTATAAAAAGGTCTTGGCAAAGCGCAAGGCAGAAATAAAGGACAAAATTTGGCAAGATCTGTTAGACCCCAATACCCTTTGTAACAGCGAAAGATTCTGGGGTATTATCAACAAACCCGTGTTTGATATGGTAGGGGACAATTCAGTTGGCACCAATATCACTGAAGATGAGTGGGTATCCCACTTTAGTTTCATCTGCAACAGCAATATTCCTCAGATAGAGGTAGACAGAGGTGATCAAAGTATAACTCTACCACTTTTTACAATTAGCGAGGTTGCGAAGGGTTTTATGGGGTTAACAAGTAACAAATCACCTGGCCCAGACGGTATGCCCCCGGATTTATTTAAGTCCAAAGTATCTCTTTGGGCGCCAGTTCTTACTGCTGTGTTTAACGCAGCTGCAGAACATGGCTGCCCCAGGTCTTGGGGGACATCTACGATAGTGTCAGTATTTAAGAAAGGTGACTGTAATAGAACTACCTGTTACAGGCCGATCTCGCTTATCGACTCTGTGGTCAAGGTAGTGGGCGGAGCAATCCTGAACAGGTTAACAGCCTGGGCCAATGAGCACGGGATCATCTCCAGAATCCAATATGGGTTTCGGCCTGGCCACTCAACAATAGCGCAATGCCTTAACCTGTACATGGTCCTAGGGAAATATACCATGGCTCGGCAAGGCACCATCAACATGGCGTTCATGGACCTTTCCTCCGCGTTTGACTGTGTCAACCGGGGGAAGCTCTGGGAGGCCATGGGCGCCATGGGGGTGGAGCCTAATTTGGTTAACCTTCTGAGGGACCTGCATCAGGATACCAAGGCCAATGTGAGGTATTCACAGGATCTAAGGGTGTCGAGGGGTTTTAGTGTTCATAGGGGTGTTAGGCAGGGCTGCATTTTGGCCCCCTTTCTCTTTAATTTATATATTAATAATTTGGAGAAGTTTTTATTAAATACTGGTGCTGATTACTCCTATGTCGGCCGCAAGGGTTTGCCTGTATTATTATATGCGGACGACGCCGTCCTCTAGGCTAGGACCGCAAGAGGTCTCCTAACCCTATTAAATGCTTTTCATAGTTTCATGGAGGCTCGTGACCTATCGATTAACAACACTAAATCTTTTATAATGCAGGTGGAGCAGCGCCCTAAGAAACCGTATTTATTTAGGGTTAATGAGGAGAAGGTCCCCACAACGAGAACATTCTCTTATTTGGGAGTGTTGTTCGATGACCAGTTGAAATGGGGTCCACTACTCCAGAGGAAAAGGGGGGAGATAACTCGGGTTAACGCTGCAATATTTAATTTTGCCAGGAAAATGGGTAATCGGCCTATTGCTGCACTATTAAAGATCTACCAGGCAAAGAGTGTGGCAATAGGGAGTTACGGCAGTGAACTCTGGGGGTATGCGGCAGTTAATGATATCGTGGTGGCAGAAAATATCTTCCTGAAACAATTGTTGGGGGTTCCAAAGGGGACTCCCAACCAAATAGTGCATGAAGAAACTGGTACACCTTTTATTAGTGACATTCTAGCACTACGGCCACTAACTTTTTGGTTAAAATGTTGGCTAAATAAAGATCTGATTTTAAATCACCTACTCCTAAGGGAAGCAATATCTATGGATAATATGCTTAAAATCCCTTGGCTAAAATATCTGAAAGACTGCTTTTCTGTTATGGGGCTCTCAGAACTTTTTTTTAATCCTGAGTTGATTAAACTTGCTGATGTAGAGTTTGTGAGGAAAACCTTTTTCTTATCACGACAAATGAATCGTGAAGAGGTGGAATTAAACAAACCGAGTGTTCAAAAACATGCCATGTTGAAAACTACACTTTTAATGGAGCCTTATTTATCATGGCCCTTTTCGGGCTTTGAGTGATACCTGTTAATTAGGTTCCAGCTGGACTATTTTCATCTTCTTTTAACTGTTCCAAGGGGTTGTCATCATGGTCAAGTGTTACCAAACTGCGGCTGCGACAATGAGTCTCCGCAGGATTTGGTGCACTTTTTATTTATTTGTCCCTTTTATGATTTACCCCGGAGGTTCTATCTAAAGCCCCTTTTAAAAAACACAGAATTTTACCCAGGTTAGACCAGCCCTTTGTTATTTACAAATGTTAAACCCCGAAAGTACATTATTTTTGACTGGTTTTCTAAAAACTGCCTTAAAACTCAGAAACAGCAGGGCGAGTTAACTGTCTAGAATTGCTGCTTTTATGATATATGCTTAATTGTGTCTGTTGTTCTTAATACATATTTTAAAACTTGGGTATTTTATCTCTCTACATCAAGTTTTTCTTTTGTGCATTATTTTTTATCTGTCATTGTGCTTTTTTGGTTCTTTCTGTCTGAAAAACCGAATAAAGATTTCTATCTATCCATCTATCTATCTATCTACTCACTCACCAACCTAGCTACTTCTGCTCCCACTTATACACCCATACAGCCAATCACACACCCACTCACACACCTATACAGCAACTCAGATACGCACTCACACATGGATAAACACAGTCACCCAGTTACTCAAATAATTAATGCTAGAAGTGTTATTATTCATAGGTAGTACAGGTACTGTACTAATTTAAATTTTGTAGTCATGCATATGTTAAAAACTCTTAGAAAATATGTACACTCACTGGATGATGTCATCAATTATGTCATCAGTGATATCACTGACCATGTCATGATTGATGTAATATGTGAGATCATAAACAGTACATTGCGAAGGCATAAGTTAATATTAGCTCAGGTAACCATAAGTCATAACTGCTGTATTTCACTGGGCAAAAATGAAATCCTGGGAAGCCCCCACAAAGTTATAAACATGGGTCCAAATAAAAATGGGGGACGGTCGAAGCCTAACAAACAAAATTATTACCACCAACGGCTTAAAACAGAGGTGTGTTCTGGCCCCCTGTTTATTCAACATCTATACAGCTAACCTAGATAATAACCTCCGTCTAACACTAGGAGACCCTCCAAAATTGGGAAATGTCCAAATATCAAGCATCTGCAATATACCAATGACATTGTGTTGCTCTACCAAACACCTCGAGGCCTACAGCGATTGATAAACCAACTAGCAGAATACGCAGCCTCAGCTCAACTGGTTATAAACTTCAAAAAATCTATGGTTATGTAGTTTTCTAGCTCACACAAAAAATAACTGAAATTTACCTGGATGATTAACAGTAACCCCCTGGACCAGGAGGGAACATATAAATATTTGGGTGTATTACTAGATCAGCATTATGATTGGCTCCTGAGGCGAAAAGCCGGGAGCAGGGGACAAATTGATTTTTAACCATTGTGTGTGATACTTCGTCTTTAAACCTGTACCTGGGCTTTCACAAACAGCGCTCCTCGCTGCAACGACCCCCTCATTCCGACGCCATTCACGAGGGCGAGGCGAGACACGCCCCCTCGGCTGGCCACGCCCCCCCGCCAGGAAAACACACAAATAGAGCGCGCCAAACGCCAAGCGCCGCATTTATGATTGGCTCCTGAGGCGAAAAGCCGGGAGCAGGGGACAAATTGATTTTTAACCATTGTGTGTGATACTTTGTTTTTAAACCTGTACCTGGGCTTTCACAAACAGCGCTCCTCGCTGCAACGACCCCCTCATTCAGACGCCATTCACGAGGGCGAGGCGAGACACGCCCCCTCGGCTGGCCACGCCCCCCCGCCAGGAAAACACACAAATAGAGCGCGCCAAACGCCAAGCGCCGCATTTATGATTGGCTCCTGAGGCGAAAAGCCGGGAGCAGGGGACAAATTGATTTTTAACCATTGTGTGTGATACTTTGTTTTTAAACCTGTACCTGGGCTTTCACAAACAGCGCTCCTCGCTGCAACGACCCCCTCATTCCGACGCCATTCACGAGGGCGAGGCGAGACACGCCCCCTCGGCTGGCCACGCCCCCCCCGCCAGGAAAACACACAAATAGAGCGCGCCAAACGCCAAGCGCCGCATTTATGATTGGCTCCTGAGGCGAAAAGCCGGGAGCAGGGGACAAATTGATTTTTAACCATTGTGTGTGATACTTTGTTTTTAAACCTGTACCTGGGCTTTCACAAACAGCGCTCCTCGCTGCAACGACCCCCTCATTCCGACGCCATTCACGAGGGCGAGGCGAGATACGCCCCCTCGGCTGGCCACGCCCCCCCGCCAGGAAAACACACAAATAGAGCGCGCCAAACGCCAAGCGCCGCATTTATGATTGGCTCCTGAGGCGAAAAGCCGGGAGCAGGGGACAAATTGATTTTTAACCATTGTGTGTGATACTTTGTTTTTAAACCTGTACCTGGGCTTTCACAAACAGCGCTCCTCGCTGCAACGACCCCCTCATTCCGACGCCATTCACGAGGGCGAGGCGAGACACGCCCCCTCGGCTGGCCACACCCCCTCCAACCTCCCGGTCAGCGGCATAAAGCATGTGTCTTGGTCGGACGCGCAGCGGACGAGCGCAGCGGGCGCGATGTTTGCGCGCCGAAGGCGTGCCTAAGGCAAGCCCGTCTGCGCCCGTCCGCGGCCGGACGGGGCTAGGGGCACGACTCCATGCCAAATCTACATCCTACTCTTCCAAGGATCTAATTGCTCTCCGAGGCCATTGGCTACTTCCGGATCCCATCCGCAGACTGATCTCCTCTCTAGGCCTGGCCTCCTCTTCCCCCACAGCCCCTAATCCCCCGTTACATGCTCCCCTGTCACCCTGCCCCCTTCCCCCCGACTTCCTCCCCCGCTCACCAGCATTGTCCGTCTTTTTACTCAACACCAGGTCAGCGGTCAAGCACCACCATGAGCTGGTCGTCTTACTTGACTCCGAGAAACCTGACCTACTGCTCCTGACCGAAACTTGGTATTGCGACACTTCCCTCCCCGTTCTCCTGGCCACCCTACCCCCCTCCTATGTGGCCCTGCGAGCCGACCGGCCGGCAGGCAAGGTAGGCGGCGGGGTCGCCCTGATTGCTCGGTCCGAGTTGAATTTCCAATCACTTCCCTCCCCTCCCATTCCCCTTGCTGACTTCCTAGTAGTCCGCTCTCTTTCATTTTCTCCCCCCATCACCTGCCTATCAATGTACCGGCCTCCCCAGCCCTCGCCCGCATTCTTGCCGGCCTTTCAAGACCTGTTGGCCAACTTGGTGGGCAACTACGCTTCGGTCTTGGTGCTAGGGGACTTTAATTACTGGCCCTCTGACCCACACGAGTGCTCAGCCTCAAAAGAGTTTACAGACTGCCTCTCATCCCTTAATTTCGTGTCGCACATATCCGTTCCCACCCACTCCCATGGGCACACACTGGACCAGGTCTGGTCCCTCAACCTCCCCGTGGCCTCGGCCACCGTCTCGCCGTGCCCTTGGTCCGACCATGCCCTCATTTCCTTCTCTATTCCCCGTAACGCGATGCCTAAAACTCCGCATGCCAAAAACATCTGGGCACGGAACTGCAATAGACTGGATTACCCCTCCTTGACCTCCATGCTCCGCGACTCTACCCCTACTCTTGTTGGCTTACCATCTTCCTCTCAAGCCAAGGCCATCAACACCTGGCTGGCTGAAGGCTGCGACTCTGTGGCACCCCTACGCCGCATCTCCATCCGCCGACCAAAGGATTCTAATAGATGGTTCAATGACCACCTAAAAGATCTCAAACTGAGCGCCCGACGGGCAGAGAGGCAATGGAGGATAAATTACAATCCCTTATTAAAAACCCACTTCATCAGGAGCCTAGCGCGCATCCAAGATGGTCGCGTGAGCACAGGGCTCCCCGGACCCTTTCTGCTCCTCGGAATATATCCTGAGACTATCCTGATTTGGTTTATGGAATCTGGGAGATGAAGACCAGCTGATCTTATATCTCTTTTTAAAACTCTAATCGGACCTGGGAATCCTGAGTTGTCGTCGCCGGAACTTTTGGGACCCACCCGACGGAGGTGGCCGGGGTGAAGGTGACCCGTGGGGCCGGGCTGCAATTGAACAACAGCGGCCTCAGCGCGGTGCCAGTTGCCGATTCAGCACTTTCGGTTTCGGTTTTGGCCTTCAGGGGAGCAGCTGGCGTGCGTGCTCAAGGTGGCGAGGTGCCTCCTGGGCCTCTGCCCGGGGCTTGCTTCCATCTGCTACTGGTGGGCCTAACGCCTCCGACCCCTACACCGACAGCTTGTGGTCCTTTTGCTGCGCCCGGACACCTCGTGATCGGAGGTCCCATTGAGAGACTGCGCTCACATGGCGGGCAAAGGGGGTCCGGAGGGGCGCAAGACCAAGGCTTCTCTGCGCGGGGGGGCGGTCCAGAGCAACAACATGGACCGCTACACCCAGGGCCGGGGGTCCCCTGGCGCTGCTGGCCTCTCCCCGGATGCTGCAGGGGGAGGCACCGCCGTCTCTGCGGAACCTTCCCTGCAGGACATTATGGGCGCCATCGAGGGCATCAGGGAAACCATCGCGACGCAATATGAGGCCCTGGCCCGTAAGATCGACACTGTCGCGATCGATGTCACCCTGATTCGGGCCGACCTCTCCAAAACCAACGAGAAGGTCCAGGCCCTTGATACACGGACCTCCACCCTGGGTGCGGAGGTGTCGGATCTGCGGGCCGCGCTTGGGGACATTAGAGTGGTCAACGACCATATGGCCCGGCGGCTTGAGGACTTCGAGGGACGGGCCCGACGCAACAACATCCGCATCATTGGTGTACCGGAGTCCTCCGACAGCCGCCCGGTGGACCTCGTGGTCGAGGAACTTATCATGCAACAGCTGTCCCCGGCTGGCCTAAGCAAATTCTTCGCCGTGGAGCGGGCCCATCGAGTGCCGGGCGGCCGGCCTCGGCCGGGGGCCCCCCCGAGGCCTATCGTGGCTAAACTGTTCCACTACAGGGACCGCGACGCTATTCTGCAGGCTTCACGGACCCGTGGCCCGGTCCGCTACGAGAACTCGACCATAAATTTTTATCCGGACTTTACGCAACTGGTCCAGAAACAGCGGATGGGATTCCAAGGGGTGAAGCGCCGTCTCCGCGAGCTAGGCCTGAAGTATTCGATGATCTACCCGGCTAAACTACGAGTGGAGCAGGGAGAGCGGACAGCCTTTTTTGACTCTCCTGTGGCCGCAAGTGACTGGCTGGACTCGCTGCCGGACGGGGGTGGCCGGCCCGGGCCCTCTGGGGGCACCGCAGGTGACGGGTCCCCTTAGACTGACATTTGGTCCTTGCTTTTGCGGTTTTGCACTGTACAGTTGGGTCTTACTTCTTATGCATACTGTGTCTTACCAGGACCCGTGAGGGGTGCGGGCGGGTTCGGGTCCCTTTCCTCCTCCGGGGTCTTTTTGTAGAATGGGGTTAGTGGGGCGACAGGCACACTGCAAGTTGGGGGGGGTCTTTGGCCCGCAGGGGTGCAGGGTGGGGGGAGTTGGATTTGGGGTGGGGTTGGGGGGGAAGAGGGGTTGTTTTGTTGTGTGTTGTTTGTTTACAGGGCGAGGTATTGATTTTTGTCCATATTTGGGAACTGTGCGGCGGGCTGGGGGCCTCTTGATCTATTGGAGGGGATGGGGGGAGACGGGTTGAGGCTTATGTCATGGAACGTCAATGGGTTGGGGGATCGTATTAAGCGGGGTGTTGTACTGCAATATTTGCGTCGTTTGACTCCTGATGTGGTGTTTCTCCAGGAGACGCATTTGGTTGGCAATGTCTGCCATGCGATGAACAGGGGGGGATACCGCCTCGTAGCCCATTCTGGTTTCACAACTGGCTCCAGGGGGGTGGGCATTCTCCTGCGAACCTCCCTTCCGGTGGAGATCACGAGGATAGTCTCGGATGACAGAGGGCGCTATGTGTGTTTGATTGGGAGGTGGGAGGGGCAGCCCCTTACCCTGGTTTCAGTCTACGTCCCCCCGGGCCTCCAGAACTCCACCTTTATTGACTTGGGTCGAATGCTGCTTGACCTTCCGGACGGCCTCCTGCTCATGGGCGGGGACTTTAATTCTGTGGTTTCGGGTGAACTGGATCGTCACCCACCAAGGACCCTCCCCGCTGCCCAGTCATGGCTGGGTGGGATGTTGGAGACCTTCGGCTTGGTGGATAGTTGGAGACTAATGCATCCGACCCAGTGTCAGTTTACCTTTCATTCGGGGGCGCATGGGAGTCTCTCCAGGTTAGACTACTTCCTTATGCCCGCGGCGCAGACTGGTCGGATTCGAGAGGTCAGACACCTGGCGCGTGGTATCTCCGACCATTCTCCGCTGTGGCTTCTCTTCGACACCGGGTCGCGGTCCGCAGGGCGGATAGCTCCCATTAACCCCTGGTACTTGCGGGACCCTGTGACTCGTGACAGCCTGGTTAAGGCCATGGACCAATACTTCAGTGAAAACGAGGGGTCGGTGTCGTCTGCGTTGTCCCTTTGGGAAGCCTTTAAAACTGTGATACGCGGACACGCCCTCGCCCAAATAGTGGTGGCCAAGAAGGTTAGGAGTGAGGCGGTGGTGAAGCTGGAGACTGACATCTCGGGGCTGGAGTCGGCCTTGGAGGCGGATGTTACTCCGGACGGGCTACATGCCCTTAGCCTGAAACAGTTCGAATATAGGTCCCTGGTCACTGACGCGGCCAAAACTATGTATAGGGAGCAGCAGGGCCGATTGTATGACGCGGGGGACAAGGCGGGAAAGTTGATCGCGTGGCTGGACAAAAAGGAGAGAGTGAATCGTGTGGTCCCCGAGTTGCGTGCTGCGGATGGTGTGTGTGTGACTGAGCCGGATGAGATTGTGGAATGTTTCGCTGACCACCTCCGGGCGGTGTACTCCCCGGTGACTGACAGGGATGAGGATGACTCTCGCCTCCTACTGAGAGATATTGCTCTGCCCGGCCTGTCCGTTGAGGACCGGGAGCGGCTGGACGCCCCTTTGTCGTCGGATGAAGTGGCGACCGCGATTCGTTCCCTTCGCTCGGGCAAGGCTATGGGTCCTAACGGACTGCCCATTGAACTATACAAATTGCGTCCTGATAAGCTTGCGCCCTTCCTCAGCCGCATGTTCCGCGACTCTCTTGCGGCGGGTTCCCTTCCGGCCGACCAGCGCTTGGCCACTATAGTCGTTATCCCCAAGGAGGGCAAGCCGCGAGACCGCTGTACTTCTTACCGGCCTATTTCACTGCTCAATGCGGAGCCTAAAATCCTGGCGAAAGTCCTGGCCAATCGATTGTTGAGTGTCGTGTGCGACCTTATTCATCCGGACCAATGCGGCTTTATCCCGCACCGCAACACCGCTCTTAACTTGCGGCGTCTTCACGGTGCCCTTGCCAGGGCGGAGTTCCTCTCCGAACCGGCCGTGCTGGTTTCTTTGGATGCCACGATGGCCTTTGACACTATTGAGTGGCCATTCCTCTGGGCCGTCTTGGATAAATTCGGCTTTGGAGCGGGCTTTATTGGCTGGGTGAGGCTCCTTTACACGGGACCCATGGCCCAAGTGGTGGTGAATGGGCGGGTCTCTCGGCCCTTTGCCCTCGGCAGGGGCACGAGGCAGGGGTGCCCGTTGTCCCCGTTGCTTTTTGCTCTCGCCCTGGAGCCGCTCGCTGCCTGGCTCCGTTGGGAGCCCTCGCTCAGAGGGATCCGGTGGGGCCCGGGCTTTGAAGATCGGGTCTCGCTGTATGCGGACGACATTCTCCTGTATCTCACCTCACCACGGCAGTCGCTCAACGTCCTCTTTGACGTTCTGACCTCCTTTGGGAACAATTCGGGTCTCACGATCAATTGGTCTAAATCCTGCGTTTATCCCATCTCTGGTGGTCCTCCTCTCCTGCCGCCTCGGCTCCCGATTCAAATATCTCTGAGCGGCTTTAAGTACCTGGGGATATACGTTTCGCTGGACCCGGCGGCTCGCTATGAGCAGAATCTCCTGCGTCCACTTCGGCGATTGCGGGAGGACACGGCCCGGTGGTGCAGGCTGCCCCTGTCCCCGCTGGGTCGGGCCGCGCTGTTCAAAATGATGTCCCTTCCCAGGTTCCTCTATGCACTCCAGAACTCCTTCGACGTTATCCCAGTGGCCTACTTTCGGGAGGTGGAGAGCCTGCAGAGGAGACTGGTGTGGGACGGGCGGGCGCGTATTGCTCTTGCCAAGCTCACTCTTCCCTGGTATGACGGGGGCATCGCGCTTCCTGACATTCGCAGGTACTATTGGGCCTCGCAGCTAGCTGCCATTAACCACGCCACGTATGCGCCCGGCTTGAATCCGGCGTATGAGATGGACAAGTTCCTGCTTCCCGGCGGGAACTACAACAGGGCACTTTATTCCCGCCTGGCTGGCCGGACCCTTACGGGTCCTACTAAGATGGCTGTGCGGACCTGGAGGGCTGCCACTGCGGCCATGGGCTGGAGTGAGCGATTAACATGTGCTACTCCCTTGTTTGCCTCCGACCGCCTGGGCAGCTTGTGGACCACGAAGGGGTTTGACCAGTGGGACACGATTGGTATCAGCAAAGTGGGAGACCTGTGGCACAAGGGCGCGGTCAAGACTTTCGCGGTGCTCCAGGCAGAATACGAGCTGACCGACAGGGAGTTCTTCCGCTACGCCCAGGTTCGACACGCCCTGCTCTCGGTCTTCGGGGAGGGGACCAAGATCCCTGTTTCCTCGCCCCTCGAGGACCGCATACTTGACGGACATGTCCCTGATAGTACTATTTCTTTAATTTATAAAAAATTAATTAATCACCGGGCGGACCTTTTTGTGCGCCTTCGGGAGGCTTGGACTGGGGATGGGGTGGAATTGGACGACGAAGATTGGCAGTCTGCACTGTCGTCCCCCAAGGAGGTTGCCATTCCGGCTCGTCTCCGGTTGGTACAGCTCAAGATTCTCCACCGGGTGTATGTGACGGGTCCGCGCTTGGTCTCGATGGGATTTTCCGACGACGGGCTCTGTAAGCGAGGCTGTGGGCTCAGCGCCACCTTTCTTCATATCCTTTGGGAGTGCCGCGAGGTGGCGGACTACTGGCGCCGGGTCCACACGGTTATGGGACAGGTCACTGGGGTTGTGCTGCTGCCGGAGGTGCGTCGCTGTGTCCTGAATGTGTGGGAGCCCAATGACTACAGCGCGGCTCAGACTCGGTGGGCGGCCCTAGGGAACATGATTGCCAAGAGGGACATAGCGCAACTTTGGGGCGCTCAACGGCCGCCCACCGTGTCAGTATGGAAGGAGAATATGGACTGGTGTATGTTTAGGGAGAAGACAGTGTATGTGGCCCGTGGCAAGCCGGGGGCATGGGGTAGAATTTGGGGGCAATGGAACGCGTATCGCGGAGGCATCTGTACGCCCCCCCTGGTAGACACTGATATCGCCATGTCCCCCTGACCCTTGATGGTTCCTGGCGCCTTTTGTAACAACTACATATGGACGTTCAGCTCCCTTGACCCCCTTCCCCCCCCCCCTCCGCCCCCCGGCCTCCCGGTACTCCTCTCTTTAGCGGATTGCTCAATTGTCCTGACTGGAGTTTCCCGGGGGGAGCCTGACCCGCACTGGTTTCCCTCATAACTCGCCTTTTGTTTTTTATTGTTTTTCCTTTTGTCTTTGTGATTGTTGGACTTGCGCTTCCTGTTCCTCGAGAACTATCTGGAGCCACTGCGGGGCAGCGCCCTGGGAACTGATTGTAGCCTTGATATGTGTAGATTTCCTTCTGTACCTAGCGGCCGGCCCGGGTGGTTGTAGGCCCGTACTTGTACCCGATTTACTGTTCAATAAAAAAAATTTCAAAAAAAAAAACCCACTTCATTTCAGCACTGGACAAATACAAAATAGCAATCCTGGCTGCCAAGACCGCCTACTTTTCGTCAAAAATTACTTCTGCCGAAAATAAACCCAGGGAAATCTTCAGGATAGTGAATGACCTGGCATTCTCAGACCGAACCTCGCCCAATTTCCCTCCCTCCCAACCACTCTGCGACCAGCTTAATACTTATTTCTTAGACAAAATAGCAACCATCAAGCTCAATATCCCTCCACCTTCTTCTGCTTTCGTCGATCCCTCCCCCCCTCCCCTCCCCTACCTGCTTACCTCCATCCCCCCCCTCACTCAGGACTCTTTTATGGAGATACTCCCTAAAGTGAAGTCGGGGTCTCCCGCGGACGTCTGCCCACCACGAGTCCTGCAGCAAATCTACTCCAGCTGCCCTGACCCCCCCATTGCCTTCCTCAACAGCTCCCTGGCACAGGGCATAGTGCCCACTGCGCTCAAGGCAGCTACCATAGTGCCCATCCTGAAAAAACCTGGCGCTGACTCCTCTATCTCGGCCAACTATCGCCCCATCTCCCTGCTACCCTTTCTGGGCAAGGTGATGGAACGCCATGTTACCGCGGTGCTCTGCGCCCATGTTGAGGCAAATGGGGGACTGGCATCCCGCCAAGCCGGGTTCCATCCCAGGCATTCGACCGAGTCAGTCGTGGTCTCAGTCTTGGACAAACTCAGAAAAGGTATGGATGGAAACAAACACCAGGCACTGGTCCTCCTTGATCTCTCCGCCGCCTTTGACACGGTGGACCACACCATCTTACTTACCCGTGTCAAGGCGGCCGGCATCGGGGGATCAGCTTTGATCTGGCTCTCCTCCTTTCTGAGGGAACGCACTCAGGCGGTCCGGCTAGGCGACTTCACGGCCACTCCCCTCCCTGTCACCTGTGGTGTCCCCCAGGGATCCTCTCTCTCCCCCTTACTTTTCAACCTTTATATCTTTCCTCTCATCTTTGCACTACAGCAGCTGGAGGTCACCGTCTATAATTACGCGGATGACCTCCAGCTCATCTTTGATCTGTCCCTGTCTCCTCTCTCGGTCTCTAATTTCCAGTCAACTATGACATTCATCAGGGACTGGATGAACCACAACCACCTTAAGCTGAACCCGGATAAAACCGAGCTGGTTCTCACTGGTGGTTCGTCCAGTCCCTGGAACTCTTTCTTCTGGCCCCCCTCCCTTGGCACTGCACCGACCCCCTCCACCACGGTCAAAACACTCGGTGTCAAAATAAACAGCCAACTCACCCTCCATTCACAAATCAGCTCTGTGGTGTCCTCCTGTTTCCTCTCTCTTCGCACTATCCGCACTGTCTCCCGCTTCTTTTCCCCCCAGGCACTTAAGATCATTATGGCCGCACTTGTGATATCGAAACTGGACTACGCAAACGCTCTTTACCACGGTATCCCCGCATACAGTCTGCGTAGACTCCAGACCGTCCAGAACCAAGCAGCCCGGCTGGTGTACGGTCTTCCTCGGTATCACCACTCCACCCCTCTTCTCAGGGAGCTTCACTGGCTCCCTATAAAGGAACGGGCCCTATTTAAGATCGGCTGCATGGTCTTCCAGGCCCGCCAGGGCACTGCCCCCGCCTTCATCTCCTCACTAATCAAGTCTTATGTACCTATAAGAGAACTTCGGTCTTCCTCCAAGTCCCTCCTCCAGATCCCTCGTTTCACTCGCAAAAAGTGGGGCGGGGCCAATTTCTCCACCCTGGCTCCAACCTTTTGGAACTCGCTCCCTGACCACCTCCGCTCTGCCACTCAGTATCTCCCCTTTCGCAGAGATCTGAAAACGTTCCTCTTCAGCCAGGCTTTCCTCACTTAAACTCCCTCAAAATTCCCTTCACCTCTCCCTGGTCTTTCCCCCTCAGTTGCCAATCCCCCCAGCGCCAAGAAACCGCAAGGTGTACGCTGCGCTTTAGAAGTATTTTAAATTAGAAATTAGAAATTAGCATCTCAACTATAAGCAATATTTAGAACTTCCGAAAGTCAAAGCAAAACAGCTACTATTTGCATTTAAAATCTTGCAAAAAAAACTTAGTGACTATTCAACAACTCATTTACTAAAGGTTGTGGCAGCAAAATTCTTACCATTAATCATGTAGGGACTGGAACTCCTAAACACAAAGGACTCAACAATCTTAACTACCGCGCAAACTAGCCTCTTCAAGAATTTATTTTCAATTCCGTGCCACATTTCACAAGCCCTGATTAGATTGAAATTCGGGCTAAAAAAAACAGATCCCGACAATACAAGGGGCCCTTGCTAAATACTATTGGAGAATGAGGACAGCGGATGAAGACTCCCTGGCACACTACTGCTGGCTGGAGGTTGAAAGGCAATCTAGATTGAGCAACTCAGTTTACCCATTCTTAAATCAATCTATTGCAGCTCTAATGCTAGAGGAAGCTTGTCACACTACATCATCCTATCCAGAGTTTAAACAAATAGTCAATAAAACCATCAAGCAACAATCCCAGGAAATAGATAAAGCCTCTTTGACCTTAAAAACCAATGTATGGATGGTGATACCAACATATAAAATGCTAAAACCTCAACCATACCTGTCAGAACACTTTGCAAATTGCAAAAAGCAGAAACTGATTTTATTGAGACTGGGAGATTATCCATCAAAAGATCTTATCCCAAAATGGAAATGGACCTGGCCCTCAATGGATTGCCACCTTTGTGGACAAGGAGATGAGTCATTGCTCCATCTACTATGCATTTGTCCGACACTTTTATCCATACGGAAAGTACTCCTATGGCCAACATTGAAAAGAGAACAAATAAAGAACTACAGATCTGCCGTAATAAAATGCTTAGGAGGCTCGACAGTACAATTGGCATGCAAGGCAATAAAGTTTCTGAGCTTAGCGGCAAATAAACAAGAAAAGAGCGACAGACAACTTGAACTGCTCAGGCACGCAAGGTGATAAAGTGCAATTGAACACTCTGCAGTTCACTTGTTTACAGCACGATGCACTTTACCTCAGAGAAATACAGGAAATCATCAACGGTATCAGCACATCATCTTAGATCACCAAGTTGAACTTATTTTTAGCCACAGACACAGCACTCCATAAAAGAAATATAAACACAAAGACCTCGTCTTCTAGAACTATATATTTTTAATGAAATGTACACCGTCCACTATATCTGCCTATCGCGCTAGGGCTTCTATGAGAGATCACATACCCAGCCTGGCTGTGCATAGCTTAAGCATAACCCCACAAGAAGCATGCCTTTTATTGCATGGCTGGCTACCAACAATACTGTAGGAATCCATTGTATATTGTCTTAACTTGTTTTATTATACATTTTAATGAGATTCAAAGCAACCAACAAAGCAGCATATTTGCTTTTGAATTTTATGTACATTAGCGGTCGGGCCACCCTTTTATGATTTAAACCAAATCAAATAAAAGTAACTTTTACATAGTAAGACTACATAAATTACCTTACTTTAATTTTATAATTTTTAATTTTAAAATATATAATAAGAATGAATGTGTGAATAAAATGTTTTTATAAACTTGTGAAAATATATATTAGCAAATTAAACTTATGGTTCAAATTGTAGTATAATTTATATTAAAAGACCGGTGAGATTTTCTGAAAAAACAAATATTACAGGGATGTTATAGTTAGGAAATAGCATTAAAAATAATGTAGAAATTCTCTGACAAAAACAAAGATTCCAGGGATGGTATAGCTAGTAATTAGCATTTAAAAAACCTTAGAAATTTACTAAAAAAACAAAGGTTACAAGGACGTTATAGTTAGGTTTAGATTTTACAGACAAAAAAACATAGAAATTCAGCAGTAATAGTTATCTGACTTAACTATAACTCACGCCCTCACCATGCAGTGCTAATTACCTCACATATTACATCAGTCATGACATCTTCTATCACATCATTGATAATATCACTACAACATTTGCAGTGACATTATTTATGAGAACACTGTGCATGTCATTCCAGGGAAGCAAAAAAAGACATCCTGACCTATCCAGACTTAGATTTCAGGCAATGACCTCACTCCCGAGTTGCTATTTAGTATGCTGCAGATGAAGAAAGGAGCACCAGGCATGCTTACCCATGATTGATTAGGTTACTTAGATAAGTTAATGAATCAAAAGCTGGTGATAAGATTGAAACAAATGGTTATCAATAGGCCGAACAGGGCTCCAGGTGACACAGGCAGGCCACACAATTATACAGAGATTGGACACCACATTTCTTAAGCAAAACAGACCATCAATTCACAGTACATTTTCACTGTGCTAAATTGATGCTGGTTCTTGCAGATGGTGGGTACAAGTACTTATGTTTGGATCCAGACATACTATTTATTGGCCACAATTTATGGCCAATAATTTTGCAACCAGTAAACATTTTTAACAACTAGCCTTTATGTCCTGGTAGTATAAATGCCAACATGTGTTTTTCACCAGTGTGAGACCTACCTCTCCCATAATATAACATTTGGTTGCCTTGTTACATTTAATAAGTGCTAACTTTTGATTGTGAACAGGTAGAAAAGTCATGTTTGATCTCAAAAGAATTGTAATTTAAAATCCTCTTTAAGGGTAAAGTAAAATTTTAAGTCACAATCCTGAAAATGCCACTTTTGGTAAGCTTGTCTTTTCTTGTCCTAACTATTTGGTGCTACCTGTATCCTAGGTCACATGACTGTGAATAGAATAGCAGTTGGACTTTGTGCATTACTCTCAGACAATGAAACAAAAGTGGCCATCCTGCCATGATGGGAGGGGTGGAACTGTTTCCTGCCCCACTTACATTTGGAAGGGGCAAACTCAGTACACTCATAAAGAACTTGACATCAGTCCTTTGTCACCAAAGACCTTTTGAAGCCTGGCTAGGAAAGGAAGGAAATTCCAGAACCAGATGTAGGGTGGGATCCAGGAGTTTCTCTCACTTCAAAGGCTGGCACCAAGTATAAATATTGGATCCTCGGACCACTCTTCAGGTCATTCCAACACATATGGAAGACTCCCAGAAGGACTGCCTTGTACTTCATAGGACTGCCCTGCTGCTTAATGTCTGCCTTGTACCCTTAGAGAACTGTCCTGCTGCTTGAAACCTGTCTTGCTGCTTGATCCCAGGACTACCAGAGTGACTCCAAAAGCTAGTTGACAAGCCTTCTGTTCTGAGCTACAGGAACACAAAAAGCTCCAACAACCTTGAACCTGTGCCTGGGTTCTGCCTGAAGTGAGACCTGCCCTCCAATTGGTTCCCTGCTAATCCTGAACCCTTGGCAGTGATGATCAAAGGTGCCCAAACAGCCAAAATCAGAAGTTTCAGACATAGAAAATTTACCACCAAAACGTGGCCTGAGAACTGACAGAAGACCTACCTGTTTGCCAATTTGCAGAAGGTGCATTGCCAGTCAGCCTAACTTTATGGTAAATACCACTATGTTCTTCTCCACTGCAGCAAATCCTGTTCAGTGGCACCTCTTCCGAAGGGTATCCAGCTTCGTGACCCATTGTCAGCTACAACCTGCAGCCGCATCCCACTGGAGATTGTTGACTTCCACTTCTCTCAATCAAGATGCAGTTTTCCTACAATGAGCTATCTAATTGATATTTTTTAGGTAGGTCACGGATTGAGACGCAATCTAATTACACACAATCACAGGGATGGTGGCTTGAAAAGTTCAGCAGGCCACCATATCTGCGATTAATTTTCTAAAATGTAAACTATTTTGTTTTGTGCAGTCCTTTTTCCTTAAAGGAAAAGGGGTTGCGCTTTCATTTTTTCAAGTTGGTTTAAAAGTTGTCAGTGGCCCTCTAGAAAACTGCATACCCTTCAACAAACATTTTCTTTTGCATTTACAAAGGGAATGGGGGTCCCAATGGTAACCCTTACATTATCCAAACATTTTAGCTGTTTTCCAACCGGATGTGATTGTATAGCATTGGTACATAAGACACCAATTTCATATTTGGAAGGGATGCCTTCAACATGCCCCTGCCAGATTCTGGATCAGTGTCCATTTGGAATGCCATTTGGGGAGTTAAAAACACTTTTCTGACTCTAAAATAAGATTGACACATTGGAAAAAGCATTTGCCACCAAATCAGAGTATTGTGGCTGGTAAAATGATGAGTACAGCTGGCCCATGGACTTATTTTCCCCTATCAGAATTTTAACTAGTGCAGAGAGAGAAAAGCAGAAGATAGAGAGAAGGAGGAAGAGAAAGTGAAAGAGTGCCAAAAGGATAAGGCAGGGGTGAAAAGAACTCTTAGAGTGAGATGTAAAGGAACTGCAAGATTAAAGTGATTAAATGAAGAGGCACGAAGAGAAAGGAATTATAACTAAGGAGTGCTGGTACGAAGCATCCCCGGCATTCGCTTGTACCAGTGAAATGAAAATAAAACCTGAAAAATACTTGATTAACTAAAATTGTTACAATATAAAACATACAACATTGCTAAATACAATAAGAATGGTATTCCATAGAGGTTTTACATTTTTTTTTAATCATGATCAACTTTCTGCTAAAATGTTCAATCAATCAATAATAACTTTATTCGGAGGCGATCAGCCATCCATAAAAGCAATGCATAAAACAATAAAAGTATAAATAAAATAAAAGTATAAAAACATTAAAAGGATACAGTACAATTCATATAATCAGCTCAAATTATATACATAGTAAAACCGTGTGACACATACAAAGAGGTTTTCAGTTGATATCAGTTCCACAATATATTAGCACATAGAATTAGTGAACACCACTTATGAGTTAAAAGTAGCTGATGTATTGTGTACCTGCATTAACACAGGATTCCTATTACATGTGTGCATTAAGCCCACATAGCCACAGAGCAAAACATCATAGAGATAACGCTGAAAAAACCTTGCTGTGTAGATGTTAAGAGTTCTTCTTTCTAGCGTACAGGACCGCCCACATAAAAGATGCCATACTATAACAGATCACCAAAGAAGGCAGAGATTGCAAATATAAAAACGCAGGTCGACATTGCGTAAAATGTGTATCTTTCAAAATTGGTATAATGTAGAGCTTCCTCTGATGGTTATAAAACTTACAGAAAAGCACCACATGCATGGTGTTTTGACCCATACCTTCACTGCAGGGGCAACTAGGTAGGGATTTTGACCAGTCATTCATAAGTGGAAATCTGACCAATCTATGGAAAGTGCCTAATCTTAAACGAATCAAGATAAACCTATGTCTTGGGTTTAAAACTGCTATTAGATAAGGTTGCATATTGGGAGTTATTGAAAACAATTGATTTTTCACAACGCTGGATTTACTAATTTCAGAAGTGAGCCTTTTATTCTCCAGATGTAACATAATTTTGTTTCTTAAAGTGACTCTACTAATGAGGGCTAGGGTTTCTGGCTTCTCGAAATACTCCGGATGGCCCAGGTCATCACAGAAGCATTAGATGTAAACTAGCCACAAGATACGCTGGTATAAACTAGATTAAAGGCAATCCTTAATTATGGCACGATTTAAATCAGTGTGTGCAGAAGTCCATGCTTTACATAGGCTGTAACATAATCAGGTCTGCTAAATACGGTGCTCCAAGTTCAGCATGACAGATATGTACTGTGGTACTTTTAGGGGTGATAAGGAGTTATCTGAAAAAGTCGATCTCAACCAGTTGAGTTTCACCGCGTTTATTGTGTTCCCACACACCCGCCCCCTAAAGTGCAACACTAAGACATTTAGCTTTATAGACTGTCATCATCAGCTCTGGTGGATTTGAACCCAGTCATCTGGCAAACCCTCTAAGGGTCATACAGGCTTTACTGAACTGTAGTTTCCTACTGGAGATTGCATTTTTCCATAGGCACCCTTTATCAAATAAGATTCTCAAATAGGAAAAAGTATTGGTAAAGCATATAGATTTTCCCTGGATTTTTAAATCCTGGCACTTAGGAGATTTATTCCCGCATTCATCACAAAGGTTTTCATCTGGTTTACTAGAAGCCCAAGATCCTCCATTTAAGCAGCAAAATTTGTCAGTAATTGCTGGAGGGCAAGTGGGATACGTGCCATGAGGACAGCGTCATCGGCATAAAGAATGGCTGGTACAGGGCATGTCCAAACTTGTGGTGGATCATTAGACGAAGCAGCCAGCACCCTGCCCAAACTATTTATATATAGAGAGAATAGGAAGGGGGCTAGGACCCAGCCCTGTCTCACCCCCCTCTCTACCCTGAATGCTTCAGTACATTCCCCTCAAATACTGTATCTGACCCTCACATTGCATCCCGAGTATAACTCCCTCAGACAGCTGATGATTGAAGTGTCTACCCCAGCTCTTTCATGATTTACCACAATTTGGCATGTATGACACAATAAAAGGTCGAGGAGAGATCAACAAAAGCTAAATACATGTTCCCCTCTTTCATTTTAACATACTTCCTGAGTAGCATGCTTAAATTAAGGATCTGCTCTATAATTCCCACCCCAGTACGGAAACCATATTGTAAATCTGAGAGGATGTTTTGTGAATCTGCCTAGTCTTGTAATCTGTTCAGGACGATGCATCTTGCGATCTTTAGCAGGGAGTCAAGTAAAGAAATTGGCCTATAACAGGACGGATTTGTTTGGTCTCCCTTTTTATAAATAGGGATGATAATAGATTCGACCTATGCTGGCAGAGATCTGGCTGTACAGCATGCTCTGAGGAACAAGGTCAATCAAGGGCCCCATAGAAAAGTGTTTGCTTTGAACAAAGCGACTGGAATTGCGTCTGGACCTGAGGCTTTGCCACTTTTACTGGCTAGGAGTGCCTCATTAACTTCTTCCAGGCTAAATGGGGTCATGGTGGTAGGCTGAAGGGTATCTATAGTTGTCATATGATTATGACCTTGACCTAATGGCGGCGCCGTATTGGATAGAGAGTAAATGGTGGTAAAATGTGCTATGCAATCTTCTTCCGTAATAGCCAGCTCTATCCTGGGTACCTCCTCTGCTATCAGTGGGGCAGAATTAATTATTCTCCAGAAGGTTAAAATGTTAAAAAGTCCTACTTGTGCAATTTGCCAGCAACTTAGCAGATGTGTAAAACAAACTGTCATTTTCCCTACTTGCGACCGTGAATAGCCATGCTACAGACATTGTCAATGCCTGCATGCTGTATAGCTAATCTGAAAGACTCTTTGTTTCGCAGTCCGACCCGGAGTAGGGGCAACTTTTGTGTAATTGTGACTTGTAGACAATCCATTCTTAAGACCATGAGCTGGTTCTGGATTAAAGTGCTTGTGCGAAGAGGAAAGCATGTGCAGGGATAGTTCTATAGTAAAATGCTTGTGTAAGTAGGCAGGCTCATGCTGTGTACTGTACTGACACAGCAGTTGAAGATGATTACCTTGCTGCCATGCTATACTGGTGAGTCCCTGGTGCCAAGCTTGGTTTTGTAGGCAGTGGGACTGGGTTTCTAGAGGGGACATCATCCTCACCCTTGGGAGTGCCAGGTGTTTTGGGCTGGCAGTTCTGTACTGGTGGAGCAGGTGCCTCCCTTAAATCCCTGTTGACTCCCTGTAGATACTTTACTGTTTGAGAGATTGCTCGCGGATATCCGGAGTTTAGGGATGGTAGTATGACTTGTCTGCAGGAACACACCCTTGCCTGAATCAAAAAAGGCCATAGCCAGTGGCGGCAGAGGCTTAATATGGACCTGCAAAAGCATGTGGTATGGATTACATCCTCCTTTGGGTGACCACACAACCTAGAGGTGGCCTCTCCTCCTGCCCTGAGCCATGGTGGTGCATGTGTGTGTGTGAAGGGAGAATGCCAAAGCAGTGTTTCAAAAAGTTGCCTTTTGTCCTACAGCTGAATGCCTCCCCCAGGTATTACTGCAACTTTAATGAGGTATAGCTGTTTAGCACCTTCCAAGCATGAGCACACTTTTCAAGCTTGACCTTCTAGGGATGATACCAATTTTGATGCTTTGTTGGCAATTTTTTGGAAACTTCAAGGCTGGGCAAAGTGGACCACAGTTGTGCTACTCTGAGTGAGTAAACTGATCTTTTGAGATGGTCTCTGCCCGCTGAGTGAGCTTTGTTTATTATTTCTAGCCAGCCATTATAGCTTATGGTGTTCTCAATGGTGGACTTGAACCTATAGCATATATTGATGAAAGCAGCACTCCTGGAAACTGCCAGTTTAACTAGTCCAAATTCCAGCCTGATTTAAGCAGGTATAGTGTGTCTGGGGAGTTGAAGAATTTACCTGTAGACTCTTACAACAGCACTGTTCAGGATTTTTGAGTCCCTGCCCCAAAGGACTTTGCTTCCGTATGCCAGGGTGGATACCATCTTTGCCCTTATTATTTTCTAAGATTGGGCTGTATGACAGCCCATTCAGTCTCCTGAATAAAGCCCTTAACCCTGCTGCCAGTGCAAGTCCTTTCTTTTTTGTCTCCTCTTTTTAGGGCTTGTATCACCCCTTGTTGTCAAATATAAGTCAAAGGGGGCAGATTTACAAGAAACTGAGGCATCTCTGCATAAAAGCAGTGTATTTCCACTATGACAAACACAGATATGTATTGTGTGGTGTTGTTGCACTACACCACAACTGTATCTAAGTTATTTTCCAGCCCTGATGAAGTCGTGGGGAACACCCTACTCGACGAAACATGTGTTGGCTGGCTGGGCAACCAAAGAGAAAGAAAATTAAATACGTAGAAAAAGACAAGAATTGTGTTATGAAATTTGATTTATACTGATTGAAGTGTGTGCTCGGCCATTGGTTTATTAATATGGAGGGATCCATGTGGTCTCATTTTAGGAAGTTGGGTGATTCTCCCTTCCTTTGGAGTGCCACTCCTGAGATAGACATACTATACTCATACCCATTAGCTTGGGAGTGCCAGTGAAACCCGGTAAATTATCACCCAAGAGTACTGTGCTAAAACCTCAGTTTTATCCTCATACAGTTTCAAACAGCTGGGACATATCCAGTTTGTTACTTGCTTGAGACATGTTTGCATCTGCAGTGAGTGAAATAACTATCTGTGTGTCATCTGCATAGGAGACTAGTGCAAGACCATGTGCTTGCACTATTTCAGCCAGTTGGTGTACATATAGATTGAAGAGAGTGGGACTTCAGGAAGATCCTTGTGGTACTCCACACTCCAAGGCATAGGTTGCGGAGAGCGATGAATCTTCCTGAACCTGAAAACTCCTATGCACTGAAAAAAAGGCTTCGAGACAATTAAGAGTGTCTCCGGCAATTCCTGCCTCTTCAATCCTTTGAATTGGGACAGGATGAGACATTGTGTCAAAGGCCACACTCAGATCCGGCAAAATCATTGCTGCTGAGCTGCCTTGGTCAAGAATAGCTGTAAGTTCTTCCGTTGTGCTGCTGCCAGGTCTGACCCCTGTTTGAGTTGGGTGTAGGATGGTATGAGCCTCCAGAAAGGCTTACCGACAAATTTCTCAAGAATCTTACTAACCCCCGGGAGTAGGGAAATGGGTCGATAGTTCTCTGCAGACGGGGGTCTGCTGCAGGCTTTTTCAGGAAGGGCTTAACCGCTGCATGTTTCCACTCCGAGAGAACCGTACCATTTTGTAGTGAGTGGTTAAATCTGTCAGTATGTCCAAGATTGTGTTTCAACCTTTACTGAGGATATCAGGGGGCCTGGGTCGGGCAGCGACCCTGATTTGATGGTCCTGAGAATCTCCTCAGTGGCTTCCTTGTTAAATAGTGGAAAGGCCAGCAGTGTGATTTTAGTAGGGATTGCTGCAACCGGTGTTGAACTTAGGGTGGCTTCTTTGGGTAGGGCTAGCAGAATGTTGTTCACTTTTCCTAGGAAAAGGTTTCCAAGCATGTTACAGTGCTCTTCTGAGGGAGTGGACCCTGTAACTTATTTCATAAGGCTATTTACCAGTGTTAATCATTATTTTAAAGTGTTGGGGACCTTTTTTGTTTTGGGCACTGAAGTAGGAGACTCTTGCTTCTCTTATTGCGTACTGTTATTTTTCCATGAATTTCTTGTATAATGCCTTGCTGGGCCCATCATCCGCTTTTCTCCATACTCTTTTCAGTTTTTTTGCTCTCTTTTTTAGAACTGTAAGATTTCCTGAAAACCACAAAGTGCATCCTACAAGATGACTTGGCCTCTGTGGCTTCATGGGTCGCAGGGTGTCCATGGAGCCTCTGAAACAGTCATTGAACTTATTTTATCTTTCTCCAATTTCTCCTTCCATACTGGGAAAGGATCCCCCTAAGGATCTTTCCCAACTAGTGGTGTCTACTTTCAACCAGCATCGCGTTGGCGGGAAAGGGCAATTTAGCTTTTTGCATGATTGTGCGCAAGGAATAGGGCACTAAATAGTGATCTGACTAATATACTGGACTAGGAGCGTCCATTGTGAGCTAAGTGATGTTAGAGAAAGTAGGCTCTAGTAGGTAGCCCAATTTGTGGGTTGTCTGTTTTACAAATTGAATTATCTGAATAGTTGCCATATCATGATTAAGGTATTTATGCTTTCAGTACTATCATTGTCACAATATAAATTAAGATCACCCAGTAATGTGAAATTAGGCTTTTGTAGGCTAACTCAGCTATTAGCTCTGGGAGAGCTTGTCTAAATTCTTCAGCGGGGCCAGGGGGCGATATATCAATATACTGGAAAAGGTGAAGCTGGCAGACAGCTCAAGTGAGAAGAGCTGACATTCCCTTCCGGGAACCTTTAAGGGAGTGAATTGTCCTTTTGATTTGTCTTTAAAGATTATGGCTTCACGCCCTCCCCTCTTATCTGTGCAGTTGCACCTTGCAATAGCATAACCTAGGGAGAGAGCCATAGCGACATCTGGCATAGAGTCATCTTGTAGCCATGTCTCAGTGATGATTTCTACTTCTGGCTGCTTAGCTTCCAGTAGTATGTACAATTCTGCACTGTGTTTTGGCAGGGACCGGGATTTCAAAAACATCTGCCACTAGCACCTTCCCTTAATCAAGGGAGGATGTTTTATGTTCTTGTTTGCTTTCTCAAAGTTTCCTATGTTCTGATTACAATTGTTACAGTTAAATGAGTCCATCATGCATAACTGAGTGCTGATAGAACTTACTTTTGGGTTGGCTGCATAAGTGGAGCATGGCTGGGGAGTAGGTGATCTGTGTTGATGGCGGACTGGCTGGGGTTCTGGCCTCTGGCTGGCTGCGGACGAGTGCAGACGGGCTTGCCTTCGACACGCCTTGAGCACACCAGCAGCACGCCCACTGTGCACGTTTGCTACGCATCTGCACCCCAGGCTTCATAAAGCACTGGGTCGGAACTTGAAACAATTGAGCCACTAGAGCACCAAGCTAAAATAGCAGCTCCAGTGGTAGAAATAGTGCTGAACACGGCCACTTAAGTGAAGTTACAGGCAATTATTAGTAATGGCCATGCCCTCCCACTCCTATAGAATCAGTTTTTGTAATCAATTAAAAATCTTTTTTTTAAACATATGAAGAAAATGCAACAGTGCGTGATAAGCGGCACAATCCGGGATCAGATAGAAATGGACCTGCCCTCCCTCAAGAATGTAAGCTTTTAAATTTAAACTTAGAGTGCTTTCCACAAGTTAAAGTGCTATTGGCGCAAGCGTGCAGTGTAATGCAAGTGTTACCTGTGTTAGTACTGTCAGCCACATCACTGTACTCCAAGAGTAGCATTTCATTAACTTTCAATTAGTAGCTTTGGATTAGTACATGCTAGAACATTTCTTTAATAAAGTTTACAAATTATTCATAAGAAAGTGGAATATGAAATGGGGGCATTATATACAAATCAGCGTGAAAAACTCCACAACGTCATATACACGTTTGTCCAGTAGCCCCGATTAAGGGTCATTGATTTGTGATAACATTCTAATATTACCTATAAATACATATACAGTTCAGAATACTGGAATTAAAATATGATTGAAATTCCACGTATCTTTCCTCATAAAATAGTTAAAACAATAGTATACACCATCAAATTCTATAGCATGTGCTGCTGTTTTTCAGGCGCCAATTCGTTTCTTCCATCCAGAAGAAAACATTTTGGGAATTATAAATTGGCCAAAACATTGACAGCAAAATGATATTTACAGATTGCGCAATCAAATGTGATTCTGAATCCAACAGCATAGCAGCTTTGCACATATTCATTGTACAGCTTGTTAGTAATGTTTATAGATCATCACAATAATTCCAAATGTGCTTGCACTAAAGCAAAATTCTTTCCACTTTTTTCTGTGTGTATTCAAACATATTGAGTAAAATTAGTGTTCTTGCATTTAAAGAAAGAGCTATACATTTTGCAGGAAACCGAATATTATGATGGTTATTTTGAAAACCTTTGGAATTCCACAAACAAAAGTGTTTGGGATTGGAGTGTACTGATCCTCAAGCCGCAAAGACGTGCTGGGATTCGAATTCCTGACTACTATAGGTGGATTACTTGCACACAGTGAATCCTATTGATATGAACAGTTTGCTTTGATATAATGTGCGGAGTTGATGTTTTTAGTGGGCCCCCTCCTTCTCAAGTGGTGTTTTGGTTACACTTATGTGAAATAGAGCAGAAGCATAGAGATGGATCAACTGTATTGATGGTCATAATAGATCAGCCGAATCCAGGCCCTGTACTCTTGCCAGACCTCTATGGCTGCCTAATCTTAGGATCATGCCCTAAGCCACCTGCAGCTTGGCATTTGCCATTCATTCTACAGCAATTCGCTGGCTCTTGACCTTGATTGTGCACTTCATTTTTCAGTGGATTGCTCCCTAAGAGGCACTATTACCCCTGGTTCTCAGTTGGAACCCCACTAGTTGAGACATCCCACTGAATTTGACATTTTACAGAAGTTCCTTCCATGGAAGGGTGATTGTTACTACTTCACTTCCATCTATACTTCCCAGAAACCAGTACTTGAAGATTGTTGTGAGCCCCTTGTGTTTGAATCTTCATTTGAATAAGTCCAGACTGGATGGCAGTTGCCACCGATTTAAAAACACAGACACCGCCCTGATGAAGGTTGCACTACTTGTTTCCATTGATTTGTAACTTCCGAAAGGCGCTTCAGCGCACTTCTGTCTACTTACATTCTTGTCTCAAAAAATGTAACTTCAGAATTTTCAATACTGCATTATAATTGTTATTACAATATGAAATAACCTTTAGGACCATATGACTTTTTCTGTAGTTGCTGTCTTTGATATGTATATTTTTCTTTAAGTATGACTGTGTGTGATTGTTTGCTTCTTAACTTGTTATGTAGTTAGTTATTTTTGTCTTGGTTTTCATTGTACTTACATGGTTATTTGTTTTTCAGTGTATGGGGAGCTCACAAATTTTATGTATATATTCTTGTCCCAAAAATTATTTTATATGTTAAAAAACAAAAAACAAATTTTTATATCTAAGACTAACAAATTATAAATCAAACTCATCTGACGTATGGTACATTTATTTCATAAGCGTACTGTTTCTATATGTAGATTTTGGAGAAGTTTAAATTTGTTCATGATATATAGCTAGAGTTCTGGCACAAATTCATTAAGCAGTCTATTGTGAAGACTATTAAATGAGTGTCAGTTTCATTGACGTCAACTGGAACCCGCTACGTGCAAACATGTCACCTCGTGTTACTGTACTTGTCAATTGATCTCTCTCTGTGCCTCTGTTGACAGCAGGAATGCATGCTTTGTTTCTTCAATTAGTCTCACTGTTAACTGGGAAGGCGTGGAGTGAGATGTACATGCTGGCTCTTCACTTGATTGACATATCTGGGTAGAAGGCGTTATGCCACCAATGCTGCTCTTGCAAAGAGGACTGTTGGGTCAAGCCCATGGGAATTCACCAGCACAAATGCACATTATATCAAACCACTGCCCCTAAAGGACCTGATGAATTACCCAGACTCAGGTACTCGCGTAAGGCATAGTGGTGCAAAGCAAAGCAAACTGCAGCAATTATCAACTTTCACAGGCCAAAGATATTTTGCACCAGGCATTGACAGATGCACGGTGCCAAAACTACTGTGCACCACCCCTCTGTTAATGAGAAAAGGAATGTGTTTTTGGTGGAACAACACAAATACTTATGGGGTTTGATGAAAAGTAAGATCAACTAAAGTAGTGAGATCTGGCTTTGCACATCATCATAGACCCTAGTAAAAGAGGTGCATGGAACCCTACATGTCTGACCCATGTGTTATTTTGTACATGTAATAATTTATACTGAAGGGTGTAACTCAAATATAAAACAAACAGTGGACACCTTTGAGCCACAGCACAAGTCTGAGCCTCATGTAGAGCAACCCTTTTCAGCATACGAGCCACTGATGATGTCATCATTGGGCGACACTTTTTAAATCTAGTGCTGCGTTATTTTTTTCTCCTTCACACAATACAGCGCTGCAATTTTTCATGCTGCGGCCCATTGTATGTAGGATAGAGATTCGGGTCCCACCTATCTTCGCGCTGAAACACACTAATCTGCTTGTTTTAGACTGTCCCTTTGCTTCCAGCTTTTTGAATGGTGGAATTGTTCATTGCTCCTGTAAAATAATCTCCTACTCTCAGGGGGTCTCAGATCAGATGCTGCTCGGTGTGGAATTCGGTAATTAAATCTGTGCACCCTCTTGGCTTGAAACTGTGTTTGTACATTCTGAAGAGTGATAATTCCCAATTTTGGTTCTCAGAAAGGGTCCGAATTTCCATTTCAAAAGCCTCATGTTGAATAATCAGGATCATGTACAATTCTGTCAAAGGTAGGGATTAATGAACCATATTAGGTGGCAGAAGCACCAGTGGCCATCGGTCGGGTCCTCTGTGCGCCAAGTGGTCACGAGACGCACAGGAGTCGCGTCTATCTCAATCAGCCAACACAGGGAAAGGAGAAGAGCAGCTGAGTTCATAGACGCATGAGCAGAGGTCTTCAAACTTTTTGATGCCAAACCCCTCTGTCCACATTTTTGAAGCTTGAGGACCTCCTCCTTACAAAAATGTCTAGAACTTGGTACTCCTCGTCATTGACAACTATTGACAACCATAAATGCCCCCAATTTCCTCCGCAAATCAAGGTCAGTGAGCGTGGGAGCCTAGTCAAAGGTGTGGCTATGGCATAGGGCAGCACCGCACATCTTCTTGCTACGCTGCCCTATGCCAGTGTGAAAGGGCAGGAATGCACCTTTTTTTATGAAATATGGTTAATTCCTGTCCTTTCCCCCCTGCGTTGGTGCACAAATTGCTGCCTAGCGCCAAGGTAGGTAGGATTGATTTTGTGCAGGAATGGGCACCTTCCTGTATTAAAACAATCCAGAGAGGGGTTTTCCTCTTTCCATGTGTGCTGCAGAATGCAGCACACATGGAAAGAGGAAATAACGTGGCAAAATGAAAACATTTCTCCTCGTTACACCTGCTATGGGGAGGAGTAAGATTTGCCGCTGCCCCAGGTTTGCATGGGTTTGTAAATCTGGGGAAGCATCAAAATCCATGGGTGTTGCGTGGGAACACCCATTGCAATGCCCATGGAACGTCTACTTGATATAGAGTAAGTCAACGCAGCGACTTGCGCTGCTTTGTCTTACTCCATATATATGAGGCCATGCAAAGCCACGCAGGGTGACTTTGTGCCGCCTCATAGATATAAATGAGACGCTTGTGCTACCGGAGCTTCTAAAAAAGTGACTCTCCAGCTGCACATGCCTCTCATAAACAGCCCCAACATATTTAGTAAGTTCTTTAGGTCTTTCACCATCAAGTAGCTACATATAAAATAATGGGTAGCTTAAATGAAAAATACATTTAAAAAAGTTGTTACTCAGTGGGAAATGCACTGTAGTACATTAAGACACCTCTATTAGTTAATGCACTGCAGAGGTCTGTGTGTTACCAGAGAGCCACAGAATAAAATTTGGTTTGTGCAGTGGAAAATAGTGACTTGTGAATTTTTAGTGGTGAGAGGTCACAGCCTGTGAGAGATAGCACTGTGAATTTGTAAGTCAACTGCACCCACAGATTGAGAATGCTGGCCCCCGGGGGAAGTGAAGGTCATAGACCAGTCTTCCCCCGATGCACTTCGTGCAATAGCCGAAAGGACAAGGTGGGGAGGAGGTAAAAAGTGTAGGGGAAGGGGTGGGAGTAGGGAGGGTATAAAGGTGTAAGGAAAGAAGGATCCGGCCTCTTCCTGACACCTTGCACCACTGGGAGGGTAAAGAAAAGTTAGTGGGGTTTTAGTGTGGGACTAGTTGTTAGGCCTGCCTGGGGATTTAGTTAGCTTGACGGTATTGATCCCTGATAGTGCAGCGTGGAGCTTAAGCCTACCTTTCTGGAACCGGCATCCCTGCAATGGCGGCTCCTGAAAGTGAAGCGGTGCGGGCCGCGTTGCTTGTTTGGGGACAGGTGGGCCGGGCAGGCCGGGCGGAACTACTGATTCTGGATCAGGCATGGGTCGGCATGGGCCGGTCTACTTCCAGCGGATTTGCAGCAGCAGTGGAGGCATGTGAAGCGGAGCCAACACCTGCTATAAAAGCATCCGGAGGCTGTGGGCGGGGTTAACAGGAAGACCCGTCGGGAGCGAAGCACGGAGGCAGGAGGAAGAGCCTACCCGCGCTGCTCCCTGATGCACCCACAGCCATGGAGGAGGTGAGCGGGGGAGGGATTGTCCGAAAATGAGCCGGCGTCACAGATGGCAGGCTCTAGCAATTCTGAGAAGGACAATGAACTCCTAGGGGAGAGCGGGCCACTGGACCTCTCTAGGATCCCCCCTCCTGAGAACAAGACAGAGCGATGAACAGGATGCCTGGGCCTGCACTAAAGAAGTCCAAATGGGCTGGGGTCCAGGGTATCGCAAAAATACCAGAGCCCACAGCCAGGGGAGGGGGGGTAGAGGCAGAGGACTCAAGCAAGGTTGGAGAGGGGGATTTTCCCCGTCATTACCCAGATGGGAGAGCATTAAGGATCAGCGCCACATCATCCAGGAGTCTGAGCAGTGGTGGGCTAAGATGTGTGATGACAGGGAGTGTGCGGCAGTGGTTGCCTGCGGGTGGAGGGAGACGGCCTCCCCAGCTAGTGCACAATGGGAGGGGGTGTCTGAGACAGGAGGGGGTCAAGGGTGAACAGTGGGTCTGGGTTTCTGATAGCCGGGGCCCAGAGAAGGGAAGAGCTACAGCCAGCGAAGTGGTAAAACCTGGTGGTGCACAGGCCCCTCCCCCCCCCGCCCCCAGGTTGGAGCAGCCTGGCGGGCAGGATCAATAATGGTGGCAGAAGCCGGTAGAAAGGGGGCAATGCCAGCACGGCGCACAACAGCCAGGGACTCTGGCCAGAAGCAGCAGGGGGGTCCGTGGCAGCCTACCCTCCAGCGAGGGGTTGCACAACTAGCACAGCAGCGAATGAGTGCACCAGAAAGAATGGCACGATGCTAAGGGTCAGAAGAGAGTGGTGTATGACGATGTGTTGAGTGCAATGGAGAGTGAGGCTGAGATTGTGCTGGATTATGCGGATGAGAGTGATGAATGGGAGGAAGGAGAAGTGCGTGATGAAGAGGAGGAGGCTGCGGTACGCTCTGCTGCAGCGGGAAAGGCAACCAGAAGGTTTTACAGGAGGTAAGTGCGGCCAAAGATAGAGTGATGCCTGTAGAACAGAAAAAGGGCAGCAGCCGGGGCACGGAAACGGAGGTCCAAGGCGGACTCTCAGGTAATGGGCATTGGTGGATGGCTTGGGACGGGGGAGACAAAGGTGCCGAAAGAAAATCCTGCTGATCGGTGGGTGTGGGCGAGTGGACAATGAGGGACTTGGCAACAAAAACAGGTACAGCTGTGATGCCTGCATTGGACAAAGGGAAACTTGGTGCCAAGTGTTTTGTGGGTGCAGGTGTCCAGACTAACAATGTGGAAGGGATCGACAGGAAAGATGAGAAAATGGAGGATAAGCAACACAAAAAATTAGCATACATGGAGTTGGCAATGCCATTGGGGTCGGATCTGTCAGAAAAAAACAAAAAACAGGAATAGGAAACATGAATATGTCGACATTTTCAAATTACTCCATAGAGAGATAAAGACAAAGGAGGGCTCCAAAGAGGAAGAGTGGGAGTTGACAAGGAGGATGGGGTGCCCATTAACAATGAAAACTGGACCTCGGCTTCCCTCATTTATGTCAGCATTTATTGGGAGTGGCATTTGGATAGGGCGATTGCCTTACTAAAATACATGAATATTATCCGTAAGGTACAGATGCATTTTGGGGGATTCGCCTGGCTGAGCTATGATGAAAGGTTCAGGGCCAGGGTCAGTATCAATCCAGATAAACCTTGGTGGTAGGTAGGTCAAGAGTTATGGATGCAGTGGATGTTCTCTACACAATCCTCAGCATCAACACATACGGCCAGCGGCCTACCAGTCACATATTAGTCCTTTCAGGAGTGTCCCACTCAACAAGGAGCGGGAGGGTCTAGTTTCGGGTTAGGAGGATCTGGTTTTACACCAAAGCAGCGGACAGGGGCCACCACTGGGGCATGTTGGAAGTTTAACAAAGGTTTTTGTTCCATGCACCCATGTAAGTTTAAACGTAAATGCTCCAAGTGCGGAGGGAGGCATCCACTACCATAATGTTTTACCTTGGCCACCCCAGCAGAACAGTGGATTGCCACTAAAGGATGGGGGCAGTCTGGGCCAAAGGCCCCTACCCCGGTTAGTATTGAGGCCATGGGCCTGTGGCTCTCGGGTAGGATATCAGGGTCCACGGGGGCATGGATGGGCAGACAGCCTAAATTCAGCTAGAGAATTGCCACAGGTGGTAGCAGCGATATTAAAAAAGGATGTCGAGGAGGGTCGGATTGCCAGTCCCTTTACGGATTTGCCCCTGAAGGACTTGATCATTTCACCTTTGGGGGTGGTACCCAAAAAGGGGCAGAGGGTGTTCAGAATGATTCACCATCTATCTTGGTCAGAAGGTGGGTCAGACAATGATTTTATCGCTGAAGAAGACTCCAGGGTGCTGTACGCCTCAGTGGATGATCCCATCCGCCTGGTGCGAGTGTGTGGCCAGGGAGCGGAAATTGCAAAATGCGACATCAAGTCTTCCTTTCGTCTACTGCTCATACACCCAGTGGATTTTCCGCTACTAGGTATGCAATTTGAGGGTGCCATCTATGTGGACAAAGTCTTGTCAATCGGGTGCGCAATTTCCTGTGCCCTGTTTGAAATGTTCAGTACATTTTTGCAGTGGGTATTCACGAAGAGCGGTGGCCACCGGGGGGTGTCTCATTACCTGGCTGATTTTTTGTTCATAGGGAAAGGAGCCTCCGGGGAGTGCGTGAGGGCATTACAACCCTTCAAAAGATTAGCACAGGCCTTTGGGGTGCCTTTGGCGCCAGAAACATGGCTGGGCCCAGTTGCAGGCTTACCTTTCTGGGTTTTGAAATCAACTCAGTATAGAGGGTGGCGCAGCTGCCACAAGAAAAAGTGGAGGACATTCAGGCTTTTCTGCTGCAGGTGGTGGGTGAGAGGAGGATTGAGCTGAGAGCGGTGCAGAAGCTGATGGGTTTCCTGAACTTTGCATGCAGGGTGGTGAGAGCGGGGAGAATGTTTTGCCGGCGCCTAGGCATGGCCATGTCAGGGGCAGTGTTGCCACACCACAGGGTGGGGATTTTGCTGGGGGTCAGGGCAGATTTGGGAGTGGGGCAAAAAATGTTGGCTGAATTCAATGGTGTGTCTTTGGATTTTGTGGAGGACAACACAGTCTGACAGGTTCAAATATTTTCAGATGCTGTAGGATCTTTGGGTTATGGACTGTTCTGGGACAGACAATGGTGTGCAGAGAGTTGGCCAGCAAATTGGTTGAAGCCGTGGTGGAGAATTGCATTCTTGGAGTTTTTCCACTGTTGGTGGCTCTGGCGGTCCGGGGTACGGAGCTGGAAAACCGGGCGGTGCTGTTCCATGTGGACAACATGACAGTGGTGGAATTAGTGAACAGGCAAAATGCGAGGGTTTTAAGGGTTTTACGGCTGTTGTGAAGATTCATACTGATGTGTTTGCGGCTGAATGTTGTCTTTCAAGCTAAGCATGTACCAGGGGCCAACAATGACATTGCGGATGCATTGTCTCATTCGCATTGTCAGTGATTCGGCGGACTGGCTCCAGGAGCAGAGGAATGCAAGACAGAGCTGCTGGATGACATCTGGGTCTTTGGGGAATGAGAGTGATGGGCCTGGTCGAGAGGTCATTGACTGAATCCACAAGACGGAGCTACAGACTGGCGTGGTCCGAATTTGGGTACTTTTTGGGTCAATCCATGGATGCACTGAGCCTTACGTGTCAGGATGCTGAGCAGGGAGTGTTGAGTTTTGTTTTGTTTTGTGATGCTTTGATAGAGTTTTATTGCATACGACAATAGCGGGGAATTTGGCTGGGGTATCTTTCTACAGCTAGTTATATCTATGTTTTGATCCCACCAACGATCAAATTCTGAGCAGGATGTTAAAAGGTTGGGGGCGGGAACGAGGGGGGGGAGTTTTGAGGGAGGCCATCACATTTGATTTGTTGCAAGAGTTGTTGGGGGTCTTGTCAGAGAGCTGTTACGACCCATTTGAAGTGTCCGCATTTAGACTATGTATGATTTGGATGTTTTCTGGGGCTTTCCGGGTCTCAGAGTTGTTGGGTATGGCTCGACAGGTGGGGGTGTCTTATAGTGAGGTGTGCCTAGACCAGGGACGGTTAGAGATTTGGTTGAGTCATTATAAGACGGATCAAGCAGGCAGTGGGAGCTGGGTGTAGTTGACGGAGAGTGGGTGCTGGGGTGTGCGCCCGGTGCGAGAATGGCAGAGTTATGTGTCAAGACCGGGACGGCCTCTAGCCGGGGTGTTTTTCCATGAGTCAGGAGGTCGAGTGACAGCCTTTCAGCTGCTAGCAGTCTTACGCATGGCACTAAGCAAGATGGGCAGGGAGTTAGCCAATTTTGGCACACATTCCTTCCGAATTGGCGCTGCAACGGCGGCGGCGCGGTTGGGTTGGTCTTGGGCCAGAATTCGACAGATTGAAAGATGGAGGTCAAGTTGCTGCGAGAGATATGTGCACAAATAGGGGGTTTTGAACAGGCGCTGTGCAGAGGGGTCGGAGAGGCTAGGACATAGTGGAGGGGCGGGTCTTTTTTCTTCGAGGCCTAATTGTCTTCTTTTATACTGTAGGATGCATGAGCGACCTGGGAACCAAGACGGTTACCTGGATAGTTTTCACTTTCTTTCGTGCACTAGGCAGCCAAGTATGCGGACCAGCAGGTTTCTGGACGTAATAAGGGTCTGAAAAGCAGCCACCATGAAGTATGTCGGTGGGGTAAAAGTGGGATGTGATGGGGGCGTTATTGCCATGGTTGACGAAGCTGGTACCACAGAGGGGCTGCCCAGACATGCTTTTGATACATCTGAGAGAGAACGATCTAGTACATCTGTCAGGACTGACACTAGTTCAACACATGCAGAGGGATCTGGAGGCGATAAAGAGGAATTGTTCTGGAACATGCCTAATTTGGACTGAGTTTGTGCCCCGCAGGGTACGGAGGGGGGCTGTCAAGCATGCAGCGATTGAAAAGGCCCGTAGGAAATTGAATCGGGCCATGAGGGTTTTTTGTCAGGCAAGAGACATAAAGGTTGTTGCACACATGGGACTTAAGGAGGAAGAGTCGGTCTTGTTCAGGGATGATGGGGTGCACCTTTCGTACTTGGGTAATGCATACTATATGATGGAAATGCGGGATGCGGTTAGTAAGTTGTGGAACAAATCCATCTGGTGCCACAGGCACTACTGACAGAAGGCGAAAGGTGCACATTTTCTTTGGGGTTGGGCAGGTAACTGCCCTACAGGGGTTCCCTGGTTAGAGGTACTTTGGAGGGGTGGTGAGTCGCATACGAGCGGTTCCACCCCTTGGGGGGGAGGGTGCACAGGTGACTGATGGTGGGGCACGGGATGCAATGATCAACGAAAGAAGATGCTTGGCGGGCAAGTGAAGGTGAGCATGGGGAGATGAAGGAGGTCACCGTGTGAAAGGGGAAGAGTGAAACAGGTGAGATTGTTGGAGAGTGGCGAAGGGAGAATGAGTCTGTATGGTATGAAAAAAGTTATATTTGCATTTATGTAATGTTAATAAAGTTAACTGTTGCAACCTTGTCCTAATAAATAGCCTTTTTACGCTTCAAGTAACAGCGTGGAGTGTAGTTACTGAGTGAAGAAGAACATGTTCTACATGCAGAAAATGTGCTTATTTCTTAACCTGTTTCACAGAGATTGGTCTTGTACACCACATGCTGTTCGGAAACCTCACTTTTTTAAATCTGGGACAGTGAATGCCGGTCAATCGATCCACAGACATGGGCCAGATTATAAGTGTCCCAGTAAACTGCGATTACTTTGTAAACACCTGTTCTTAGTTGAATAACTTCCAGCTATTGCAGCCCTGTGAGTGCAGAGTACACCTGTTTGCAACTGACTTCTGTTAAGTATCCTTGTGTTCTGTCGTGTTCCTGCTGCTGTTATTACAGGCTTTTTCTTTGATTCTGATTTCCTTTTTCCTTGTACCCATTTTCCAGTTTTCGCCTAATTGCAGTATCTTTTTCTGTCCATTGTTTTACTGCATCTCTGTTCCTGTGTTAGCCATCGCTCATAGTCTCCTGTCTGCTCTCTTCTTAATCTGCCCTGTTATATGCAGACACCTTGACTCTTGTTCTGTGTTCATGCTTGTCTGCATATTTCTGTATTGCTTGTTTGAGCGTAGATCTTTCCTTGCCTCGTGTTCAGTATTTCCAGTCCTGGCCCTGAACCTTATTCCATTCCTGCGTTTGCCTGTGCCCAGTTTCTGTTTTGGTGTTCCTTGTTCTGCTCCCTGTTGTTCTGTCTTGTTATATTGTGTTTCTGATTGTCTTAGCTTCCAAGGGTACAAGTTAGACTCCAACGCTTGTGAATTTCGCACAGAGGACCTCCCAAGACTCCTTCAGTGGACCTGCTGGGTGTCTCTGAAAACTTTATGAGCTAAATCTGCTCCTTGCTAATGGATAAGATCTTTTCACCTCACAGAGAGATAATTTACGAGGAGCAGACAAACTATCATTTATGATAGTCTGCCTATTGTTTCCCTGCTTTACCTTCCTATTGTTCATTCTTGTATTTTCCCTGCAGACTTTTAATTCCCTATTCACTGCCCCTCCAACCTGCGTTAGTTCTCAGCTTCTATCCTATTTCCCTTCCAGCCTTCATGTACTCTCTTATTTATATTATAGTCCAGTTGACCAGTTTTTTTCCCAGTCTCATCCAGCTAGACCCCTGACAGCATCATTTGAAGTGGAATAGTGTCAATATAACTTTTATTTCTGGTCCATTTAATTCATCTGGCATGAGAGTCACACCCAGTTGATATCTTTGACACATGCATTAGAGTGGATATTTGAGAGCCTTGTTAGCTCTGTAGCCAGTTCTGACCTTCAAAATATTCAACACTCGCATTGGCCATCATACTTTCCTACACAGCTTTTCCTTCCCATGTTCATCCATCTTTCACAATGCATCCTTAGTGAACCTCTAAAGGCCAGGCTTGATTTTACTTTTTTTCCATTTGGTACTCATGGTGGGCTAGGCCTGAGTAGAAGATTTTCCTCTTTTTATTCTCTAATTCATCCACCATAGACTATGACCACTGATTTTGCTCGTGGACACATTGCATCTTAAGTGTAAATTTCTGGAATTTATCCAGTCAGATAGAGTGCTAGTTTTTGATTGCTTATCTAACCATAGTATAAGAATATTGTAAATATAGTGTCCTCGAAGACAACCATTACTCGTACAGGGGCTAATGTCAAGTTAAATGTCGGTTGTATTGAAAAGACAGACTTATATATTCACAAGGCTAGAGCAAAAGAAGTATTTTTCCAATTACCTTCAACATGGAGGTAGTAGTTAATCTCCAGTTTAATAAAATTCTTTCTCAGGCCTAGCCCTGTGCAATCAATGACACAATGAATATGTTTAAAATAGGTTTGCTAGGGTGGCTTGCTGTGAAATATTAGTATATAAAGATTCCCCATCCAGAACAATTTTCCTCAGTACCATAGACAATTATCCAGTTTTCTGAAAAATTATTTAGTGTGCCCAAACAAATACTCATGCTTAATCATTTGCACTGGTTACACATGCAAAGTGAGGTACACGATTTCGTGACAGCCCCTCATTATTTAAAACCAGACGTTTTATAAGAATCACCCTTTTTTCCCTATATTTAACTTACAAATTCTTGCTACAATCCTTATTCAAATGTCATTACAAACTATACTTCGACAACTCAAAAACAAATAGACCTTTATGTGGACAAAAAATGTATTTGAATCCCAGGCTATCAGATCCAATGTCATGTTACATTCATCCATGATGGGTGCATCCCCAATAAAATTGGGTGTCCACCAGCAGCCGCAGCTTGTATAGGTAAGAGCGTGGGGCCGGATTGGGGGGGGGGGGTGATGTGACAGACAACCACAAGGGAAGATTAAGTATTTATTTAATTTTCCCTCGGGGTCATCTGTCGAATACCCCCCCCCCCTCCCAGCCCTGTCCTAATGCCCCACCACTCTTACCTGCCAGGCCACAGACAAATGTGTGCAGGACATCCTTGCATTTATCTGGCCTTCGCATCATCACTCTTGCATGGACATAGGGTGGTCATTATTGGTGCCAGAAGAAAGATTCCTATTCATTTATCCTACTCCATACCTGCAAAAAATCCGAAGAGATGTAGCCAACGCCTGAGGGGTTCCATTGTGATACTACACATGCTTAATACCTTTCTGTGGACCTGGTAAAAATAAAGCCAAGATACAGTGAAATTATTTAAGTTTGTTTGCGTGGTGGAGAGTTTAAGGGGAGCTGGAATGTTGTGTTTGAGACAACCATATGAAAAATGCAGCATTTTTCTGAAGACTATGCAACCATAACTGCATTTCGAAAAACGCTATTGCTTGAGCTTTGCAAAACAGGTGGTAATTATGTAAAATTTCACAAGTACAACTTTGCGCCATAGACAGATGGTCAATTTCTCGTTTTGTCCTGTTGTCTGATGTCTGCTTTGATTTTGTCAAAAGAGGAGGAGTAAAATATGTTTAACCAGAAATTTCTACACATCTCTAAACTATACAAACTTTAAGACTTCATTTTAACGTTTGAAAATCATGGTTACATTTATAACCATATGTTTCAATGTCTCCAATCTCGTCCGTATTAAATATGGTATCGCACGTGTAAATCACACGTCAGAGCTAGGAGTGCACCCATGTCAAATCAATGTGTCTGCACGCATTTGTTACTGACACTTCCGCATTCACATGGTTGCAGTGCATTGCTTGTGGGGACTGGAAATAAGGGGAACATTGCGACACGATAGATTTCTGAAAACTGCAGCTGTTTGGGAATTTAGAGTATATCACTTATATGGGTTGTCCACGGTTCACTCCTCATAATGCCCTGAGTGATTAAAAAACAAACCTTTTTCAATTTTACCCAGGAAACTAATGAAATGTCTACAAAAGTTGCACCTTTCCCCAACCAGACACACCACTGATAAAAAAACAACGCCAAAGTGTTCGAATTAATATTAGGCTCGTTCATTTGTTCCTGATTATTGGGTTTAATTGGATGTGAATTCTGTTTTTAATTTTCTCGTATTTCTACCCACGTTCGAGGCAAAATTATCAAGTGGTAACTGAGAAACTGGATCTGTGCCACAGCTGCCTTTGCATAATTCACCACGTGACTTTCGAAACCGCATGGAAAATACATTGGAGCAGGTATCCCTGTGTGACAGTTATAGACGGACAAATCTTGTGCCCATTTTTCAGACAGACAACCACCGTAGCACTTTTTGTGCAATGTGGGCAATTTTCACAAAAATTATGCACATTTTATATATGATTTTTTTTGCAATCTCATCCATCCCTAGTTAACACATCATCAGGGAGTCTGAAAAGTAACACATGCAGTAATGCCTGGATTACTTACCGGCAATCTTCAGTACTCCTACTCCGGCAGTCCCCATCCCATTCATTACTTATTAGGTGCTACCCCTCTCGAGACAAAAAAAAGAACAGGAAATGCTGCAGGGTGAGCCGCCCCCATAGGCATTTACCCTAAAATGGTATACCCTACCCAGCATGCCTCCAGAAATACCGAGCAACCATCAGAGTCTGTAAGTCACAGTAATCGGGAGGGCAGAAGGGTCGTAATTACTGGGACGGGGGCTTCTGGACTAGGAGTGATGAAGATTACCAGCAGGGCCGGACTGGGAACCTAAACCAGCCCTGGCAAACTGCTTGGCGTCACCCCCTGTGGGGGCGCGGCCGTGCTGTTTGCTAGGGCCGGTTTCGGCCGATTTTGTTACAAGGGGACGGATATTGCCAGCCCCTGGTAACAAAAACAGCCCCCAGGGGCCCAAAACTGACCCTCACCCTGGCAGCCCACCAGGAAGCGCCCGGTACCCGCCACGGCCAGTCCGGCCCTGATTACCAGTAGGTAATCCAGGCATTACCTCTACATCCACAGACCCCGTCCCATTCATTATTTACAAAGAATACTAAAACATCACAGCAAAACCATCAGACCTCAGAATCCCAAACAAAAAAAGGGAAAGCAAAATGCTGCAAACACAGAAAGGCCCCCTTCAATCGATCACTCCGAAACTTTCCAGGAAGGATATGAGGTGGATGGACATTTTTTTGGAAAGTTTTGTGAAGATTCGCCAAATTGGGCCAAAGTTATATTAGCTAGGGAGTTCCTATATTTAGGTGGAGAGTAGCTCCTTTATATGGGGCACTACATACATACTGAGTCTGCTCACCTCAAATGTCTATTTTTCTAGCAAAGTTTTTAAATATAAGATGAGCACAGTGCCATCCACGCAGAGCAAGAAAGTGACAAATCCCTTTGCTTTTTTTACAGTAAAGTCTTTCTTTAATCATAGGATTAGCACAGAGCCAATCAATCCAAGCTGAAACTTGACAGAAGTCATTTACCACGACACCACCACTCCAGTATTATAGCTTTGAATTGGCAAAATACCACCCAAGTCAAACTGTAATAAATAAGCAAACCCTGACATGTGTGTTTCACTCAAATTAGAGCTAATCGGAGAGCTTTTTCCGAACACAAGAGAGCACCCAGCATACGTCATGACAATACTCTTTCAGGCTTAGAGTACTCCATAAATTATGTATTCATGGAAGCAGATAATTCTAGGTAGGATATAATCCAACTGAAAATTACATTTACATAAAAATCATTATATACCCTTTCTTTATCAATGCCATAATTGGAAGAATATTGATATTTATTAAAATACAATAATCATGTCCCCACGTTGTTCATGCACAATTTACCTTAAGGCTCATGGAGTGTTTGTCGATTTCATCATCCTTTACTGTCACTCTGTCTTTTGGCCTATAAGTTGTTTGTCCACCATTAAGGTTTATAATTTCCTTTTCCTACAACGTTATTTTATTTTTTTGTACCAAAGTTCTTCATTTTTATGTGAAGCAATACACTACTAAATCTAAAATTATTATTATGTACAATCTGGACTACTATCAAGTGTCATGTAAAGCAAGGTGTCAGCACGTTGTTCTCAGCATTTCAAGAGATTCTTGTTGACTAAGCATACAATTAGATAACATTGTCAGTTCAGCGTGTTTTGAAGTTCCCAAAATGTGGATCATCTACTTTGGAGATACATGTGTTCCGAGTGCACATCTCATAACCCCCTATGAATAAATGACCCCGTATCCATTTGCTATCAGTCTCCTTGTAGTGTGCTTTTATGGTCATGACAGAGCTCTTAGAAATAATGTTTCCCCATTTATTTTGGGTGTAAGTTTAAAAGATAACAGCTTTCCTACTCACCTGCCCGGTGTACTTCATAAGCCTTGACTAGCGGTTGTACTTCTTCTGAAGATCAAGTCATCAGGGCTGGACTGGCCGTAGCAGGAGCTAGGCATTTCCCCGGTGGGCCGCAAGGGTAGGGCCGGTTTTGGACCCGTGGGGGGCTGTTTTTATTACCCGGGGACGGTTTTGCAACATAGCTGCAATATTTGCCCCCTGTAACAAAAGCAGTTTTCCACATGCACCCCCGCCCAAACTCCACACCCCCTCCTCCCCTCTCACCATCAAGCCCCCGCCCGCGGACAACCCTACCCAATTGCCAGGGCCAGTTTGCGTTCCCAGTACAGCCCTGCAAGTCATCTACTAAACATTTTGTGCAATCTACATATTTGTTTTCACTGGGTGGTTTAGATGTTAAGGCCAAACTTTCATTATTCAGTATTGTCAGTATGATGAAATACACTTTTGTAAGGCATGATCCTCCATCCATATAGGGAGTGCAGGGAAGGAAAGAATTAGAAAGCATCACCTCCAGGGAGATCTGGCATAGTGCTCTAGCATTAATCTGCTTCATCCGTCATCTGTGCAGATCAAATACTGTAATCAACTTGTCTCAGGTATGCAACTCGCTATCTCACTTTATCATATTTGATCTTACCTATTAGCAATTAAGACTAAGAGACTTAAGAGATATGTCGGTAAATATGTCCATGGTTGTGATCTCCTTTTGCATACTTTTAACATGTTCACAATAAGTGATATAACTATGAAATTTGTTAAAGTTTTGCTACATATCCTCTGTACTTTTTCCAAAATAAAGACCTAGGGACTAATCATAAAGTCCACTTTGAAGTATATTTAGTAGCATGACAATAGTGCTACTAATTTACTACAAAGTGGTATTCACACACTTATGTGTGGAGGCTCCGCCTCATATATCTTTTATGTACGGAGATCTACACCTTACTGCAGAGATCTCTGCACACATAAGTAAACGATTTAGTAGTAGATGTGGGTGAGGCAGAGGAGTAGCTCGCCTCTCATAATGCTAATTATGACTAAAGGCGAGGGCTTAAGGGAGGAGTAAGGAGGTGTTTATAGAGGGCTATTGCGGGGTGTAGGGAGGAACATGTACCCACCCACAAAGAGTAAGTCCATTGCTATTCACAAATCTCACTTCTGTAGTTACTACAGACAACAAGCATTTGCAATGCAATAGGTCTCGCAATTATAAGAGTTTGAGCTATTGGCATTGTAAAATTACAATTCCTTTTATTTATGTTTTGGTCTTAAAACAAACAAAAGGCATTGTCATTTACAATGTCAGTAGCATAAACTCGCATAAAAGCAGTGTGGGAAGTGCAGCAGTGTGCGGCGTGCAGCATTGTGCGGCGTGCAGCAGATGTGGGCAGTGTGCGGCGTGCAGCAGTGTGCGGCGTGCAGCAGTGTGTGGCATGCAGCGTCATGCAGCAGTGTGTGGCGTGCTGCAGTGTGTGGCGTGCTGCAGTGTGTGGCGTGCAGCAGTGTGCGGCGTGCAGTAGTGTGCGGCGTGCAGCAGTGTGCGGCGTGCAGCAGTGTGAGACGTGCAGCAGTGTGAGACGTGCAGCGGCATGCAGCAGTGTGTGGCGTGCAGCAGTGTGTGGCGTGCTGCAGTGTGTGGCCTGCAGCAGTGTTTCGTGTAGCAGTGTGCGGTGTGCAGCATTGTGCGGCATGCAGCAGTGTGCGGCGTGCAGCAGTGTGCGGCGTGCAGCAGTGTGTGGCGTGCAGCGGCATGCAGCAGTGTGTGGCGTGCAGAAGTGTGTGGCGTGCAGCAGTGTGTGGCGTGCAGCAGTGTGTGGCGTGCAGCAGTGTGTGGCGTGCAGCAGTGTGTGGCGTGCAGCAGTGTGTGGCGTGCAGCGGCATGCAGCAGTGTGTGGCGTGCAGCAGTGTGTGGCATGCAGCAGTGTGTGGCGTGCATCAGTGTGTGGCATGTAGCAGTGTCACGGTTGCAGCAGTGTGCGGCGTGCAGCAGTATGTGGCATGCAGCAGTGTGTGGCGTGCAGCAGTGTGTGGTGGCATGCAGCAGTGTGTGGCGGCATGCAGCAGTGTGTGGCGGCATGCAGCAGTGTGTGGCGGCATGCAGCAGTGTGTGGCGGCATGCAGCAGTGTGTGGCGGCATGCAGCAGTGTGTGGCGGCATGCAGCAGTGTGTGGCGTGCAGCAGTGTGTGGCGTGCAGCAGTGTGTGGCGTGCAGCAGTGTGTGGCGTGCAGCAGTGTGTGGCGTGCAGCAGTGTGTGGCGTGCAGCAGTGTGTGGCGTGCAGCAGTGTGTGGTGTGCAGCGGCATGCAGCAGTGTGTGGCGTGCATCAGTGTGTGGCATGTAGCAGTTTTGGCCTTTAAACAACATGTCCTCCCCATTTGTAGGGTTTCTGTGCTCTGTGTTAGGCAGGCTAACCATTCAAACCTGCTCTGTAAAGCTTCAACATGATAAAAGCCCCGGCACCTCTTTGGTTACAAATTAAGCACTAGGAAAGTGGCTGTAGCCAAGACACTATTGAATTTTAGTTTATATGCTCTGTGTTACGCAAACTAAATAAAGACATATACAGTGTAAAGCTGCTGCCTATTCAAAACACCGGCACTTCCTTTGTTACAAATTAAGCACTAGGAGGGTGGCTGTAGCTACGTGTTTGCAGCTACACACAAATAAAATAATAACGTAGCTCCACTTTAGGTCATATTTATGTTTGTGTCTATAGAAAAATCAACTAATTTGTCCACAATCACAGGCTATTAAGCATATTCAGACATTAAAACCTGGTTTCAAAACTCGTAAGTTAGCAGTAGTGGCCTTTAAAGAACATCCCCTCCCCATTTTTCCGGTTTGTGTGCTCTGTGTTAGGCAGGCTAAACAAAACAACATGCTGTGTAAAGTTTCCACCTAATCAGAGCCCCGGCACCTCTTCTGTTACAAATTAAGCACTGGGAAAGTGGCTGTAGCCAAACCACTATTAAATTTCAGTTGATGTCCTCTGTGTTACGCAAAATAAAAAAAAAGTATAAAGTGTAAAGCTTCTGCCTCATTAAAACACCAGCACTTATTTGTTACAAATTAAGCACTAGGTGGGCGGCTGTAGCTACGTGTTTACAGCTACACACAACAAGTAACATGATACCTACAACAAGTTAGGACTATTGGCTTTGTCAATCGTTGTTAGTTGCATAAGATAAATTAGCAGTAACTGTGGCTTGTATATAATATTGAAAAAGTATCCACTTGAAGCCCTAGTGACACCACGACAATGTTACTGCTCCTGGGTTACAAAAAGAGGCACAAGAATCCAGAGCAGACATGGTGAGTAAGTTGGCTGAAGAGGTGGGGGTGGCAAATGGTGTTCACGGGCGCTTTGATGTCCTCAGTGGCCGCGCGGCTCACTGAAAACATCAAAGCGCCCTCGAAATGTAAGTGATCGCAATCGCGATCACACTGTGTGACAGGCGAAAGTGAAAGACGAGTGCTTTCAGGCTGCCAAATGGTGCGCGCGCCCGGCACACATGCACAGTAGTTGGCGGCCTGAAAGCACTCGTTTGCACTTCCAAAAGTGCTTACTATAAGTCTCGCCAGAGCAGCGCTAAAGCGCTGTCTCAGGCGAGACCTAAAAAGGACACAATACTGTAGTAAATGTTCTCCAAATCAGAACTAACATAAATTCAGCGCCACACATGTCCAACCAATGGTATTGCAAAACCTCCCCCTTGGAAAATAATGATGCTAGGGGCTAACAATGAAACCCATAGAAACTAATATTGAATTAATATATATAATTAAATATTTTAAAAAATATATCTATATTTTAATAATCTTTTTTAATTTTAAATATTGATGTAACTAATTTTTCTTTAAAAATAATTAAATTACTTTTAATTAATTTGATACACCATTTTTATGGCCTGGGTTGACAGCACAGCAGTCGCCAGACAATTATTTGAGAACACCAGGAGGGGTGCTTTAGTTCCGGCCACACGTTGGGAGCCAGGAGTATATGCTTTGATTGTCAGAAAAAAGTGCTTGCTCTCCTCACAGCTGTGATAATTTTGTTTATCCAGGTGCCTGCTTTTGAACCTTCAAGGTCACACACATTCTATTAATTTTTTTAGATATATATTTTTTTTTTCTCTGGGACCAGCAGGTCAGTCATTAACCTACATGGATTTTTAAGTGTGGCTTGACAGTAAAAATGTCACCTGATCTTTTAACCTACACCAATATAATCCTGTATTTGTTTGCTTCTACACAAATACATATCCATTACCCCACTATATACTTGCCACACTTCACAATACCATACAAAATTATTTTAAAGCCAGACCTTTTGGCGGTGCTGATACTTGAAATTATATTAATACATAATAAAACATACTTTTTTGTTATAGGTGGGATTTTCATTCTTAATTTAAACTTCAGAAAATTCATTGTATTTTAATGTAATATATTTTATATAATGTATTATTGTTGGACTTGGTATCCTTGGCATGGTTTCCCCTGATTTTGTTGCCTCTACCTCCTGTATATTTTTTTGCTACGCTGGATTTCGTTTTTACTGGCTTAGATGCTATGGGCACTCTGCCACTGCTAATCAGTGTCAGAGTGCAAGTGCTCCTTAGGGAAATTGTTATTATGATTGGTTATCCATGATTGGCATATTTTATTTACTGGCATGTCTCTAGTAAAGTGCACTGAGTGTGCCAGGGTCTGTAAATTAAATGCTACTAGTGTGCTTGGAGCACTGATTGTGCCACCCACATGAGTAGTCATGTAAATGCATCTCAGACCTGCCATTGCAGTGTATGCAACTGCATTTTTAAACTGCTAGGTTGACCTGGCAAGTGCACCCACTTGCCAGGCCCTAACCTTCCCTTTTCACACATGTAAGGCACCCCTCAGGTAGGCCCAAGGTACCCCAATGGGCAGCGTGCAGTGGATGTAAAACGTAGGACATGTACTGGTGTGTTTTTCATGTCCTGATAGTGATATACTGCCAATTTAGGGGTCGATTACGATGTCGTCCGGAAAGGCTCCGAATCGGATTTGGGTCTGCCGAATCCGATTCGGAACCGGTCATTCTAACTGAATCAGAAAGCTTTCCGAATGACTGATTACGATGTTCGGAAAGCGTTCGGTCTTTCCTTGTCTTTTCTGGATGGCATTCGGAGGAACCGAGTCATTCGGAGAGGACTCGTACAGGTCTACAGACTGCATTTCCAACCCAGCGATTACAATGTCAGAGTCAGACAGTCTTTCCAAATTGGTTGTTCCGACACGGACCGGCTGTTGGAATCTGACTTTGAGTGTCCGTAGCAGGCCCCCCTTCACCCGGGGCTTTCCGAATAGGGCCCTTGGGGGTATCCAAGGGACCCCCCTTTCAGGCCATGCACAGTATGGCAGTCACCACGGGGTGCCTGCCACAGGGTGCACGATTTACCCCAGCCACCCCTTTCTTAAATGGGAGCCTGTGTATTTGGTTGGAACACAGGCTCCCATTGAAGACAATAAGAGTCCGACCGAATTGTATTTGGAACAATCGTAATCGATCATTCAGAATCCGATTTGGTCGGAAACCATTCCGAACTACATTGTAAACACCCCTTCGTTTTTCATTATTGAAAGGCTATGTGTCCAATAGGCTAACATGGGAGTTGCTTTCTAACAAGATGGAGAAGTGGAGTTTAGGCTCTCTGAACTCAGAATTTAATGACATCTTCTTTAGAAACATGGTTTTTAAATTGTGTGTTTGAAAATGCCACTTTGAGAAAGTATGCATTTTCTTATGTAACCACTCTGTGTGCCATTGCTGTGTTGTTGATTGACTGTCATGTTTCGGAGTAGCTGGGGATGTGCATTCACTGTAGACACAAAGGGGGGGCGCGGTGTGTCCTGCCGTCCCTGGGTGGATCATGGCTGAGCTGAATATACCTTGGTAGCATTTGGTGGGAGGAGTTTCACTTGCACCTAAATAGGCTGTGCCTCGTTTGCACAATGTTGTCTCCACCACCTGTAGTCATGCTGCCCCAGAGAGGACAGAAATGGTGTGGACCGGACTCCGAGACCCTTGCCACAAAAAGAACAAAGACAGAATGGGGTGTAACCCCAGAGAATTAGATCACTTCTGAGCTCAAGCGGAACCTTTGCCAAGGAGAAGAGCCGGAGAGCTGTAAGAAGGAGTACTACACCTTTGCTGTGTGTACTTTGCTGAGTTTGGCCTGCCGTGGCTGCTTCTGCCAAGGTAAGGACAAACACTGGAACTTTGCCATGAACCTGCTTGAAGAAGAATCTGCAAGAGCTTGTGTGTGCTGGCCCTCTGTTCTGAAGTCTCAGGGACACAAAGACTTCACCACCAGCTCCCCTGTACTCCACTACTGGGAATTATGACCGGTCAGGAGGTGCCTGCTTCAGTTCTGGGCCTCTGGAGGTTATTACTGCTGTTGGGAGCTGGAAGAAACTTAGAGAAAGCAAGAAAAACAACTCCTACGCCATCAGTGACTCCGCCAGTGATGCCCTGACCTGCACTGAGGCCGGGGGTACCGCCCTTGAAGTGCACGACACCACCCTGCCTGTTTGCCCCGCCTGTACCGCAGCTCCGACGCCCTTCGATGCCTGCAGTTATCAGCCTTCCCAGCACCAGTGCTTGCACTGATGCCGTCACTGCCAGCACCTGCATCCTGTTATCGCAGAGCCGATAATCGATGAGGGCGACTTTACGAGCTCTTTGACTTTGCATCGCCACAACGGAACTGATGCCTGATCGCCGGTGCAGCCGACCTCCCTGTCCTGTACTCGACATGTCGCCTCCTCACGGACACAACACCTCGCCTCCCCGTGGCAACCAGAGAACTGGCCTCGACCACGACACCGACACCTCACCTCCATGACGCCATGCATCGGCCATAGTCTTAGTTTCCAAGGTCCTGTTGTTTGGGTGTCCATGTGACTCGGTGCCCGCCACCACACACCTCGTGTTCGGCACCGTACTTTGGATTTGTGCTGGTCACTATGTCGTAATAGCCCCAGATGGAGCTATTTGTTTTCTACAAGCTTTCTTTTGGAAATATATTTTGATCTATTTATGTTGGATTTTAGTTTTTTTGGTCTTGTTTGTTTTAGATGAAGATACTTTATGTTTCTAAACTGGTGTGGTGTTCATTTGTGGTGTTTCCACTGTGTTATTATGTGTTTGAGTACAAATACTTTACACATCGCCTTTGGGATAAGCCTGTCTGCTTATGCCTAGCTACCAAGAGGGTGAGCAGAGGTTATCTAAAGTGTGTATCCCCCTTACCCTGACCAGAACCAAGGGACCCTACTTGGACATAGGTGCGTACTTCTGCAAATTAGAGACCCCCATTTCTAACAATTATTAATTTAAAAATAAGTTATTAATCCTATACCTTTTTTAGATTGTTCTTATAAATGTATAAAATTAATTAACATTATTATTTAACATTGATTTAACTTTGACACTATTCCCTATACTTTATCAAAAGGAGATCTCATGATTGTGGAGTCTCCACCCAGTGTGCAGAATGTCATGATACATCCGTAAAGGTACTACTAGTAGGGACTTTACTACTGCATTTGACTAACTCCATCCTCTGTTTCAGAGGTAGGGAAAAGTAGGTGCATGTTTTTGAATAATATCACACTTGTAAATGGTGAATGTTATGTATGGCATTCTAATCACCTGAGAGGGTATCCAGGTGCGTGGGCAGGTTGTGTAGGTGTGCAGCCTCAAGGTGCTTACAAGAAGAGCCAGGTCTTCAGTTTCTTACGGAACACAATAAGTAAAGAGGAGGCTCAGATGTATTGAGGGAGATCATTCCATGTCTTGGGTGAGTTGTGGGAGAATGAGTGACTGCCAGTTTTGCTTTCATGGATGCAGGGCATGTATGTGAAACAGAGTGAGGCAGAGCATAGGTGTCTGGTGGGTTGGTGCAAGTGTATGCAGCTGTTCAGGCATTCTGGTCCTGTGCTTGTGAATGGGAACCCATTGAAGCTTCCTAAAGTGCAGTGTGAAAAGGTTGTAGTGTGAAGGGGGTCTTGTGGCTGCATTCTGGATGGTCTGGAGCTTGTGTAGGAGTTGTTTGGAAATTTCACCGTAGAAAGTGTTGACGTTGTCCAGCTTGCTGGTGATGAGTGCTTGTGTGACGGTCCATCTGGTGTTCTGAGGCAACCGTTTGAAGATCTTTCGCAGCTTGTGTAGAATGTGGAAGCAGGAGGGGCATCCTTTGTTGACTTGATATGTCATGTTGAGGTTGCCATCTAGGATTCTCTCTAGAATTTGTGCATGGTCTGTTGGTGTGTGTGTTAGTCCTAGCTCCGATGGCCACCAGGTGGAATCCAATGGGGAAGTCTTGTTGCCAAAGATCAGTACTTCTGTCTTGTCAGAGTTGAGCTTCAGGCAGTCGGTTTGCATCCAATCTATGACCATGGTCATGCAGTTGGTGAAATTGGTTCTGGTGGCGTTTGTCTTGTCCATCAGGGAGAGGATGAGTTGGGTGTTATCGGTATAGGAGATGATGGTGATGTCTTGTGATCAAATGATGTTGGCGAGCAGTGTCTTGTAAATGTTGAAAAGAGTGGGGTGAGGGACAATCCCTCTGGGATACTGCATATCAGTTTCATGGTCTCTGATGTGAAGAGTGGCAGCCTGACCCTTTTGTTTCTTCCAGTGAGAAAGTAACAGATCCATTTGAGAGTGGATCGTTGTATGCCAATCTCATGGAGTATTCTGATGAGGGTGTTGTGTGAGACAGTGTTGAAGGCTGCGGAGAGGCCGAGCACGATGAGGGCCACTGTTTCTCCTTAGTCAAGAATGTTTTGAATGTCATCAGTTGCCACAATAAATAGCAAAATGTAGTAAAGTTACTCAAAAGTGTAATAGTGAATTTACTTGTAGTAAATCTACATGTGTTGATTTACCTTTGTGAATAGGATCTTGTGAGTGCATCATTCATATGTGTGTGTAATGGAAGGGGGTGGGTCAAGGGAACTCATGAACTGATCTCCAGATCGCTGACAGGGCTGATTGTAGAACCAAAAATAACACCTTCCATTAGTAGATGTAAAGGAGGGGTTCAAGGACACTTGCCTGTTTTATCTGCTTTGCATGACTGGCAGGTGCCCCTCCATGGCTGTAGACCAGTAGAAATCTACAGGACATGACCAGAAATGATTCTTGCTACAAGGGTAATAGCTATTCTCTTGCCATAAAATACACCAAATAAACAGCAATAAAAATAGGAAGAAAGGTTCCAGTTACAGTAAAGCAGCAGAATTTTACCAGCAAGGCCAGTGGGTCCTCGGCCAGGGGTGCAGGGAAAAGCAAATAAAGTTGGAGCAAACATTAGTCTTCCCATATCGCTTGCAGGACCACTTCAATGTGTTTAGGGGTACCCTGGAGCGAGCACACTGTCTAAGTTGGGGCCTGATTTAGAGTTTGGCGGGTGGGTTACTCTGTCGCAAACGTGCCGGGAATACTATCTGCCATATTACAAGTGCATTATACCCTTTGGCACTTGTAATATGGCAGGTGAGATGTCCATCACTTTCTGACAGAGTAATCCATCCGCAAATCTTTAAGTCAGGCCCTTAGTCTAGAACAGAAAATATATGGGATCAAGTAGGGCTTTAAGTGGGATGAAAAAACTGTGTGTGGGGGTCTTCTAAAAGAGAGTGGCCACTCTAAATATGGACGTGGCTTAAAAACACATAAGCTAAAAATCTGTGCTTAGCACAGTGTGCCGCCTGATTGGTATTTTGCTGCTTCTGTCATTGCATCCAGGTATATAATTCAAGTAACATTACACCTTCAACAAGCCAGAACTATTGGCTTTGTGAATTGGTGTTAGTTGCATAAGACAAATAAGCAACAATTTTGGCTTTGTTTAGTGGTGGCTACCGGTTATAAAATATGGTAGGGAGCGATGGCACCACACTCACCATAGATGCTGCACTTTTCCCCAGCATGGCCCTCCCTTGCGTCCACAAGCAGGAATGGAAGGGCTTCCTTCCTGCTCAGTGAAACGCACATCCAGCCAATCTTGGAGCTGCTCTCATCAACGTGAGAGCAGCTCCAGAATTGGTGGGAGCAGGCTAACCCAGCGCTCATTTTGAGGCTGGGGACCTGTGCCAACAATTGAGATATTTTTTTCACTCCGATGATGTTAAAATTGAGAGCCCGACAGGGCACCTGCCTTTTAGAACTGCCCGTGCTGAGCACTGGCAGGACCGGGTCCACTTAAAGCCCTGGGATCAAGGTTTGTGTCCACTGGTTAGAAAACAGAAAGTCAGGCGAAGGGAATTACCGCCCACCACTATCTCATGATTTGTATTTTCATTATTATTTGAATTGTCCTATACACCCTTACTTGTGATACAACTAAAGTAAGACACGTGGACAGCAGCACTGGCTTCTTCTTCTGGTCGTAAAGATGAAAGATATTTTCGGGCACTTAACTTCTAAAGATGCTGTATTTCTAATGAGAGCTTATTTTATTGTCAGAAAGTGTAGGTCTGAGTTTTGCTTCTGACTGCAGCTGTGCATTAACAGCTCAACCTCTACTAGTAGACAGGTCGTGCCTTATCGCACTCAGGCTGCAGACAGTGGGAGGGGAGGAGAGGACGGTCTAAGGTGAACTCATCTAACGTGTATTACAGTGAAGCCGCTGTCATTGGCATTCATGGGACGTCAGCTGAGATACAACCCGTGGGGGCGGCGGCTGAGAGGTCTTTCTGCTCAGAGCGCGAGCCATTTGCAAAGAGCACGGCTCTGATTACTCGTAATTGCCGTAGCTGTTAAAAGGGCTGTTCCAGATTGCGTGTTACTCTGAATGAGGTCCTGTGTCTTACTTTCATTCTTTCTCTTTTTCCGCCTCTTCTTTACTGCCTTCTATTCTATTTTTAACATCAAATTATTTTAATTTTATTTATTTTCTTATAAATCATGAATTCTTTTCACTGTTCTCTTCCTTAATTTTCCTGTATTCATTTGCACCCTTCATTTTTTATTCATTTGTTCCCTCTCTTTCTTTTTCCTAGATTTGTTTTTAGATTTTTATGCATTTTCTTTTTTTTCACTTTACCTTGATAGATATCATATTTATTTATATCCTTTTAAAATATAACCACTTGTTATTTTCATGTGTTTATTTGTTTAGCACCTCATCACATACTTTTGAATAATTTGTTTGCTTTAAACATTGGCTCATGATCCAGACCACCCTGTCTTGCTTAATGTCTTCCGGTCCCACTGTTCTTGTTCCCCTGTCGTATATGTAACTGAGGCTCACTGAGACGTACTACTTACATTAACATCCTGTCCAATGTGATCGTACAGAGCGCTTAGATCCCAGAGAGCTGGAAGGCAGGTGAGATAGTCCCAATGAATAAAAAGGGCCCCAGGAACTCCCCCTTAAATTACATAGCCATTAGTTTGATGGCTGTATTACAGAAAATCTCTTGCAGCTAGATACTGGATAAACTCAAGGGCTGGGCGGACGAGACTGAAGCCTTATCTAGTCTGCAAGCAGGATTTTGAGCAGCAATTAGTACTATTGCCTAGGTTTTCAGAATCATGACCATTTATTGGAAAATTGTAATTCTGCAAGAATCTCATCTTTATCTGGTCTTTGTGGATCTGAAGTCTGCGTTTGATTTGGTCCCACCTTACAAACTTTGGGAAGTGTTAAAAATAATGGGGTACGTGAGGATGTACTAGGTATTTTGATGGGGCTGCACCAGGACACTTATGCCCAGGGTTGTTAGGGTCCTCTAGGTGAATTAACAACAAAAATACCAACCTCGAGAGGTGTATGGCAGGGCTGCATCCTTGCCCCCACCTTGTTTTCCCTCTTCCTGAATGATGTGGGACCAACCTGGTGAATGAAGAAACTGATGCTCTGAAAATCACAGGGCAAACAATCCCACCCTTATTCGTGGAAGACACTCTGTTGGTGTCAAAAACCCCAATGGATTTGCAGAAACTGATTAACAAGTTTGAGGCTTTCTGCACAGAAAGGGGTTTGGTAACAAACCATTTGAAAACTAAGTTTATGGCCCTAAATCTGCATAGGACCTTTAAAGGGACTGTTAAACTTGAAGGGTAAAATGATTTTGACTACTTGGGAATTAGGCTCTCTAGAAGTATACCCTGGTCCTCGCAGATAAAGGAGAGCAGTCTGAATTTGGGTCACCATGCATCGGGGATACATAGAATTTATCAAGCATTACAAACTAGACAGATATTCCCTGCGCTCACAGTCTATAGTGTTAAGGTTGGAGGCAGTGCTCTTTATGGAGCAGAACTGTGGGGTTTAGGAGACTTAACATTCTTGGGAAAGCTGAAAATACGTTTCTATGCTCTTTGGCAGGCCTTTCCAAGAGTACACCATTGATACCCTTGGGAGTGAACTCAATTGCTCAGAAAGTCCAGCTTGAGCCACAGAGGCTTTGGAGGAGGTTGATGACCACACCAGCCCTTTAATCATACAATGACACCCTTAATGAGACAGTGGAGACAATCAAGCTAGATAACAATTTCAAGTCTCTTAGGATCACTCTGCGGCATATTGTTTTGGATGATTATTGGAAAAAATGAAGATCGTCCCTTGAATCTTACAAGGGAGACAATCAAGGATATGTACTGGGAGCGTATGTGGGCCGATGAGGTAGGAAGAAGTAGAAATGGCTCGCCTTTTTTGATTTAAAATTGCATAGCAGGTATGAGCTTTTTCTTTATTACATAACTACCCCAGCAGCTGCTAGGTTACTATACCTTAATGTAGGCATGGTAACCTACACTTGAAATCTATTTGTGCAAATTGGAAATCTAGGCTAGCTGAGGATAAGATCTGCCAGTGTGCCTGAATGATGATGAGAACCTGCAGCATTTCTTTCTCGTTTGCCCAGGGTATAACAAACCTAGGCCAAGATGAATCCTGCCCATATGTAAACAGTTGGGGGTTAAGTAATGTTTGATGTCCTTGAGGGTACTGAGACCTGAGACCAAAAGAATCAATAGTTTGTGCAGTTGCTAAGTATCTCCATTCTAGCTCGATCATTAGATCTGTTGCATAGTAGCAACCCCGAAACTGCCTGAGGAGAACTAACTCAGACCTTTGGTATAATTATTAGCATTAGATAAAATTGACACCTTGTGTTTTGATGTTCCCACTTTGATTGGAACAAATTATTTGATCCACACTAGTGATAGGACAATCTCAAAGTATTGTATCTACTTTTACTAGAACAGTCTATGCGCTTACTTTTTATGATAAAGTTACCTCTTTAACTGCATTTTAGCATGCTCCATAGTGGCATTCCTTTTTTAGACAAATTTGTTATTTTTATTATTAGATTTTAAACCACTGTCTGGAACCAAGATGCTTTCATGAGTGTATAACACAATGAGATCACACAACCACGCCATATTAGACACCACAATCCTCACAGGCCTGAAGTGTATAAATTAATGAGACCATCAGAGGAGTAGTTTAGTCAATGAGATTTGTGGGGTGTGATTCACACATTTTTAAACTTAAAAGCAGTTGGCCACAGGGTGAATGTGTGAGGTGACCAAGGTTCGGGATGGACTGTTCCCAGGAGGAGCAGGATCAATGCTGAGTTTCATTAGGTGGGCTTCTGGGGTCGACTTAGAGCTTTTTGGATAGGAAGGCTGTTGCAACTGTGATAGAGTACTCTGCCAAATGCAAGGTCCACCTGCTCAATTTTGAGTTGGATGGACCACAAGGTCTATCTCTGGACTTTTCCAGTTATTCTGTCAGTGTAAAAGTTCCTTCAATGGCCCAACGGAGTATGTGCCTTTGAAAGTAAGCCATCTGACCATCCCCCTTACTTAGTGTGGATATTCAGATAGCTTTTCTTCTTTTTTTTACTGGCCATCACTGTCAAGTATATCCCAGTGGTAAGGGTCAGTAAAAAAAGAAAAATGACCCCTTCACAGCATGGAAAAAACTGATGTGTAGTGCATTCATTTTGTTATTTTTCAAAAACAACTCCCTGTCACTAAGGGTCACATTTACAAGGAAGTGACACAACACAGCACAGTGCAGCAAGTTGCAGAAAGTTGTTTTGCTGCATAGCATTACATTAAGAGAGCAGAACTGCACCATATCTTCACAGAAATTGTGGAGTTGTGATCAATACATGTGCTGGTATGTGCTTGGCTACCGAGCAGCAACGCATTGTGTTATGGTCAGGATAATATTTGTTCAGGAAAGGGCACCTTCCTTCACAAGAAACTATTCTTAGAGACTTATTCCTCTCAATGTGTTCTACAGAATGCAGCACACTTGCAAAGAGGAAATGACAAGGAGAAATAATGATATTTCTACTTGTTAAGGCAGGCGAGCACAACATTTTGCTGTAAGCTTGTGTCTGCAACTTTTTGTAACTATGTATTTGCGTCAAAATCCATGGGGGAATGCACCTGAATGCCCATATAGCACCCATGGAAAACACCTACCTGGTGCAAAATAACTCAAGGCATCGCAATTTGCTGCATGGCATCGCAATGTCCTGCATTGCATTAATTTTTCATGCAAAGTTACACTGTTAGACCTGTTAGCCTTGGAGTAGTATTCCCCCCAACTTTTTGACTTCACTCCACTTTTTCTGACCTTGTTTTTGCTAGTATTAGGACTCTGCACATTTTGCCTGTGCTATCCAGTGCTAAAGTGCTTGTGCTCTATCCTCTCAATGTGATGATATTGGCTTCTAGCCAATTGGCTTATTTAAAAATCCTTAGTAAAGTGCACTACATGTGCCCAGGACCTGTAAATTAAATGTTACTAGTGGGCCTGAAGCACTGATTGTGCTACTATCTAAAGTAGCCCTTTAAACATGTCACAAGCTTTCCATTGCAGAGCCTATGTGTTCAGTTTTAAACCTCCATTTCTACATGACAAAATAAACCTTATGCCATGCCCAAACCATCTTTTTCAATACATATAAATCACCCCTAAGCTAGGCCCTGAACAGCCTAGAGGGCATGGTGCAATATATTTAAATAGCAGGAAATGTACTATCAAGTTTTACATGTCCTGGTTTTCACTACTGCAAGGCCTATCTCTCCCATTGGATAACATTGGGGTTACCTTATTACATTTTATAAGGGTACTTTCCAAATGAGAAGAGATAACCCCTTCAAGTTTTGTATCTCTGGATTTACAATTTAAAATCCTAACTCATGGTGGAGTCAGATTTTAAATAGCATTTCTGAAAATGACACTTTTAGAAAGTAAGCCTTTCTTGTCTTAGCCATGTGGTGCCTGCAGCCTGTTTTATGTATTCCTCCTAGACGGCCACACTCAATGGAAGCTTAGGTGTGTCTTGATGGTTCATCTCAGACTGGATGAGAGGGAGGAGGTGGACACCTCCCCACCTACACCTGACTAGGCTGTGTCCTGTCCAGACACAAAAGACCTAGCAACCCTGTATTGTTACTCCAGCCAGCCTGGAGCCAGGTGAGGAAGGGAATTCCTTGCATTTCAAAGCCACTGTCTAGAAGTTTCACCCCCTTTTAGAATAAGGCACCAGTGTATAATTAATTGACCTCAGACACCACCACTTCAGTACACTTCTGGGCCTGTGGATGCTCTACCAGGTAGAAGGACAGCTACTCTGCTGTGCTCCTGCTTTACTGTGCTGACCTGCTTCCTGCTGCCCTCTTGCCTAGGTGAGAATGACTGGACCTGCACCTCTTGAACCCAGAACCAGAGTCACTCAAAGGGCTAGATGGCTGGCCTCCTGATCTGAAGTCTCAGGGACACAACAGGGTTCCAACCACCCTGCCCCTGGACTCTGCCGTCTGTGAGTCTACCCTCACAAGTGGCGCCACCCCAGTCCTGGACCCTTGGAAGTAGGCCTAAGGTGCTTACCGTGGATTCAATGCATCTTCTATGCTGAGTGGTGTTCCCCGAGCAGAACTGATGCATCCCCTCAGCTGAGTGGCACATCCTCAAACAGAACCAATGCATTGTCTCTGCTGCGTGGATTTGGACCTTGCGAGAAGGACTGCATCACCCTCGCAGTCCCAGGAACTGACACATCAACGAAGGCGCGATGCATCTCCAGCTCAGGTCCTTGCATCTCTCGTCAACATCAGCCTTGACTATGGTCTCCGCATCACATCCTCGCAGCTCCTCAGAACCCACACATCACCAACTCCGGACTCCACATCGCAAGCCCCATTGACGGGATCCTTGACAACGATACAACAGGACCATGCACCTCTGCCTCGCCACATCTTGGAACCAACGCATTGCTTTGGCTGCGCAGCGCTCCTTATACCCAGATCCATGCAACGCTCCATAACCAGGATTTAAAGTACTCTGTTCACTGGGCCTAACTGGATCCCTATAGCTGGCCCATGCTCTATCGCAGCCAACCTGAGTTTGTGACTTTGCCCTGGTCCTGCCACACTAGATATCCTCAATCATGCTTTTTGGGGCTATTTTTCATGATAAACTCTAAAATTCAATATCTCCAATACTACTAATTAGATTTTTGTCATTTTTGTCTTGGTTTATTTATAAAAACATACTCTATGTTTCTTACTTTGTTGTGGGTTCCTTTTGTGATGTGTTTTGACAGTTTTCTGTTTGAAGTGTTGCACTACCAAGTGAGGGAGCACACGGTAATTTGGGGTTTGCTTGTGTCTTACCCAGACAAGGATTGTAGTTGCTGTTGACCTGGACTTATACCCCAGTCATCAAACAACCACATTTTCAACCCTCACAAATTGACATTTGCATGGTTTTGTAAGAACAAAAAAGGATTTTGCATTGTGGCTGCATAAAAAAGACACAACCAAACTCTAATATTTGTAAATTTGGTCCTAAATATATTTTTGTTCCTGATTCAAAAGATTCACAAGTTAAATCTCATAGTGAAATCAGGATGCCAAGGAACAACAACACAGAAACAGCAGACCCGACTCAGGTTTTCCAGACCCAACTAACAGACAAGAATGCATTTTTTGGTTCGTGTCACACCCCAAACACCCCCGAAGCTACAATGATGGGGAACCATCCATCTGTCCTGCCCCATGATATCTGCACTCAGCCACACCAATGATTATCAAACTTTCCAAGTTCCAGTGAGAAAAATGAGGCAACATGCCTTGTCATTCTTGCCTACCAGTTCAGTCTGAGGAGCAATCTGATTACACTTATAAATGGAGAATATAAATGTAAGAAATCTGCCTTTTTTGTGTGGTCACTTCTGATTTTTCATTTTTTGCTGAATCCTATTTTTTGCTGGCTTTGCAGTTTACATCTGCTAACCAGTAGTATAGTACCTGTGCTCTCCCTTTAAACTTAGTTGAATTGGCATACTCTCAGAAGACCCCAAATTTGAGACAACAGATGCACTAACCTTAGACGGTCGACTCCAGCAGGAGCAATGTGTATAATGTGTAGCCCACAAATGCCCAACTGTACTGACCCCTGTGAGTGTTATAACAGCACTCAAGGAGAAAGCACCAAGGGGAAAGAGGGACGATAACAAGGAAAGGAGGGAAACATATTCTGTGCTAGATGGTTGCATCTAGCCTGCCTCAGAATGTTAAGGTGCTTGGCAAAATAATTCTCCAAAGTTCTTTAAGTCCAGACTTGTCCAAGTGTCTCGATTGCATCACCTGACTCTGGTTTCTTGGCAAAAAGAGAATATAGTAAGTGTGAAACTCTTTGTCTTCAAAGTCGAGTTTTACTTTGGTTAGAATTGTTGAGTTACCTCACTCTGGTTTATGCCACTCGAGTTATCTCACTCTCATACATGCTGTTCGTAGCACTCATTCACACAATTTCAAGGGCGTAGCCAGAAAACTAAAATTCACCTCACTTTAAACCAAAGCATTTATGGCACCCAGCAAACAAAGTCATCCCGACCCTCCCAAGAAGTGCTTTCTTGATTCTTTTATCCAAGCATCTATCCATTCAGCCTTTCATCCTTCCATGCACCTGCTGACATCTACCATTTCTCCTTTAAATTCTAACATCCATTCATTCATCATTCAGACTTTCACCATTCCATAATTCTGCACATCCAAATCCAAACCTATTCATCAATCTCCAAACCTATCCATTAAACCTATCCCTCCTTCCATCTTTCACCTATCCATCTCCCCATCCATCCTTTCAGTCATCCATCCATCATTTTAGGAATTCATCCATCCATTCTTTCATTCATCCATTCACCCTTTCAACCCATCCATCCACTCTTTTACTCTATTCATCAATTCATCCATCCATCCTCCCTTTTACTCATCCATCCATCCACCCTTTCACTCAGCCATCCCTGCTTTTACTAATTCATCCACCCTTGCACCCATCCATCTTCATCAATCTACAAACCTATCCATACATTTATCCTTTCATTCATCAGTCCATCATTTCATTCACTTATTCATCCACGCGTTCAATCATCTGTCCATCCACCATTCACCCTTGCTTTCACTCATCAATCCATTCTGTTACTCATCCTTCCATCCACCTTTTCATTCAACAATCTGCCCTCCCCATCAATCATCCATCCATCCTTGTATCCATCCTTCCATCCAACCCTTTTACTCATTCATTGATTATTTCACTCATCCATCTTTGTACTCATCCATCCATCCTTTCCCACATCCATTCATCCACCCTTTCACTCCTTCTGTCCCTCCTCCCTGTTACTCATCCAACCTTTCTTTCATCATCTATCTGTCCACCGTTTCACTCATCCTTCCACCCTTTCATCCATCCACCCTTCCGTCCATCCATCTATTTATCCATCCATCCATGTATCCATCTAGCCATCCATCCATGAAGCCAGTCATCCACCCTCCCATTCACTCATCCATCCATTTCATTCATATCCCCATCCACCCTCCCTTTTACTCAGTTATCTATTCTTTCACTCATCCATCCATCCATCCATCCATCCTTTCATTCATGTATCTATGTATATTTCCATCCATCCTTTCACTCACCCATTCACCTTTTCAATCACATTCACCCATCCATCTTATCACTCACTCACCTATGTCTGCCAAGTTGCAGACAGAGGAGGCCCATTAAGAACCTCACTCCTGCTGTAGCTTCTACAGTTGGGTGTTCATGACGTCCCAGCATTCATCCTTTTACTCATCCATACATCAATCTTTTTACTCATCCATCTAGCCACCCTTTCACTTCATCCATCCATGAACCATGTTACTCATCTATCTATCCATCCATCCATCTATCCATGCACCCTTTCACTCAGCCAACCATACTTTCACTCACTCATGCATCCATACTTTCTCTTATCATCCATTCACCCATTGACCCTTTCACTCATCCACCCTTTCACCCATCCATCCACCCACCCTCCTTTTCACTCATCCATCCATTCTTTCCCTCTTCCATTCATCCACTCTTTCATTTATCCATTCACCCTCTCTTTTACTCATCCATCCATCCTTTCACTCATCCATCGTTTCATTCTCCCATCCATCCATCCTTTCCCTCACACACTCCTCATCCACCCATACTGTCACTCACTCATGCACCCACCCTTTCAAATGATTTATCAACTCTTTTCTGCCAATTTACGGACAGAAGAGACTGATAAAGAACTCCACCCCCTGCTGTAGCTGCTAAAGCGGAGGGTTTACCACGGCCCTGGTGCTCCTATTGCTCCTTTTGTGTCCTGAAATATGTGACATGCACTCATGCACTGCTTAAGGACAATGCCAAACTTTCTCTTGTAGTCTTTAGAGAGTTGACGAACTTAGGTATATAACCACCACCTTAACTGGTTCTACTGGCAGTGGACTTTTTCGTTCAAGTCCTTCTATTACTAATTATCATCTTGTTAACAAGTGTGCACGCTAAAAGTTATCATATACTTAGCTGTATTGTCTCTTGTCTTTTCTTTTTCCTTGTCAGGTAGTTGCTGAGGCAGAAGACAGCAACAGGGAGAGGAGTCAGAAGAAGAAGATGCATCAGAATCTTTGAGCCACAAAATACCGGTGAGTGTTTGGTTGCTGCTCCTGCTGTCTTGCTGACTGTGCAATTCCTGAGCAGGGTGTAGCATTGGGCATCACCTTTTATAGGCACTCTGTGGTAGCTAGTGTAAGATTCTTTATACATAACATTGTACAAGAATTGGTAAAATAAAAATCTAGAAGCCACAGATGTTAGAGAGTTTGGGTTTGGCAAAGAAATTATAATTAAGGGATACTTTGTATATTAAATTACCTTCAGACATAAAACTTTTTTGGGTAAGGTGTTTGCCTCTGTGGATGGTTTGCAAGTGTTGGGATGGAGACACCAAGGGAGGTATAATACCATGCTTCATCCTAATGTGAAAATACAGGTGTGTTTTGCTGAAGACATAAGGTTTGTGCAAAGTGTTATGGATAAAGATAACAAATTAGAGGATATTCTTGGAGAATATAAGAGTCTTTTCCGCAATGAACTTGTAAGGTTAAAGGTTTTTCGCACCATATTCAATTAAAAAAGGATGCTGTACCTGTAAAACATAAATTGAGGCATGTTCCAATATCAGTTCGATCAGATTTGTCTCAAATGTTAAAAAACATGTGCAAAGAAGGAATAATTGAACCTGTTAAACTGTTAATTCACCAGAGTGGGTTTCTTCGACTGTTTAGGTTAAAAAAAATAAATAGTGGAGAACTTAGGCTTTGTTCGCATTTGAGGTCAATAAACAAACAAACTTTGGTGCATTGCCATCCTTTCCCTAAAGTTCATGAGTTATTGGCAAAATTGGATTGTGAAAATGTTTTTTCTACAGTTGGCCTTAAAGCCACCGATCATCAGGTGGCGTTAACACCTGAATCAAGACAAATTGTTACATTCATTACACTTGACGGGGCATTTATATATGTCAGGGTGCCTTTTGGATTAGCATCCGCTGCATCGGTATTTCAAAAATGTATGTTTTGCCTTTTTAGAGATATCGATGGAGTTGTTGCATTCCAAGACGACATCTTGGTTTATTCTAAAAAGATTAGCATTCTACATACTAAGTAGAGTGTTAACCATTTAGGAAGAAAAAGGTATGACTATTCATCTTGATAAATGCATATTTTTCACTTGTGAAGTAGAGTACCTAGGTCACACAACTTCTAAGTCTGGCATTCATCCTAAGAAAGATTTGTTAAATTCTATTTGGAATATACAAAGTCCCAAAAGTAAGGGTTAACTTAAATCTTTTTTGGGTTTTTGCGAATCCTTTGCAAGATTTGTACAAACATTTTCTGATGTTGTTCTTCCATTAAGATCTTTACTCAAAAAAGGAGTCACATTTAAGTGGTTGGAGGAACATTCCTTAGCGTTCAATGGTCTAAAGGAAGTGGTTATTTATTCTACACCTTGTTCTTTTCTTTTTCTCATTGTGCTACTAATGTGGTTACTGTGGATGCCAGTGCTACTGGTCTTCGAACTGGTCTGAGTCAAATTAAGGATGGTGTTGAACACCCATCGTATTTGCTTCCAGACCACTTACTACAGCTGAGTCTAGATATTCCACCATTGAGAGGCATTGGGATGTACTTGGTCAGTGGAACATTTTAATCTTAAAGCCACTCATTTCTTTACTTTAAAAACACGGTATGGGTAAAGTTTCATCCAGGTTGGTTAGAAATGTATCCCAACTCTATGAATACAATTTCACTGTGATATACATACCCGGGACACAGAATATTAAGGTTGATTATTTATCTCGTTATCAGGAGATATTTTGTCATCCCCTACTTTACCAACACACGAAGAATGTGTTGTGGCATCTTTAGAAGATGTAGTACTTTCAGTGGGGGAATCTCTACCTAAAGAAGAATGGTTGTTAGCCATGACAAAGGATAACACGTATGAAACACTCAAGGGTTATATTTTAGAAGGTTGGCCTGTAGAAAAACAAATTTTACGTTTTCTGGAAGGTTAGAGGTGACTTATTGGTTCCAAATGATGTGATTGTAGAAGCGGGGTGTTTTGTTCCACCTCAAGGCATCAGGAACAAGCTAATTTCATTTTTTCATTTAGATCACATGGAAAAAGGTCAGCGAGCTTTTTGGGTGGCCATACATAGACAATGACATTGTTAGGTTTGTGGAAAATGTCCCTTCATGCACTAAGACTCAACAAATTGATCATGTTCATACAACTTTACCGAATAAACCTTGGACTAAATTGGCTATTGATCTTTTAGGACCTTATGAAGGAATTGAATTTGGAAAAACGTTTATTTTAGTTCTTATTGATTTTCTTTTGTTTTAATGGGTGGAGTTAAAGTGGGGTTCTCAACCTAATACAGTATCTGTTGATTTTTTTGCAGGTGATTTTCAGAAAATACATTTTTTCAGATTTTATTGTATCTGACAACAGTACTCAACTTACTTCTTCTGCCCTGAGTGACTATTTTAAGAGTGTAGGCATTCCTCATAATAAGACAGCTTTATATTTTCTAAACATGAATGGTTTGGTGGAGAGATTTAACAGGACATTGGTAGAAGGTATCAAGTTGGCTGTTAGTTCCAGAATTGATGTTAAGCAACATATTGCTGATCTTTTATGGTCATATCATTGTACCCCATATTGTACTTTCAAGTTTTCACCTTTTATTTTGTTTAAAGGGAGGAGTCCCAGACAACAATACAATCCTGGTTGGTTATTTCCCAATGTGGATACTAGTAATCTCAGACAGATTTATGACTCTGTCAAAACCAGTGTGGAAATAAAAGGAATTAGAGGACTTAAATAAGAGTTAAAAAAAAAAAACATTAAATGTTTGTGACTGTTGTAAGCCGATGTCCCAGTCCCGCACTACCGGCACCAAATGCGCGAACCGGGACTCCCCACTCAACGTTAGGCCAAGTAAGGACACCGTTTGGGATAGCCCTGCTCACCCCCTTAGTAGTTTGGCATGAGCAGCCAGGCCTATCTCCAAGGCATGAGTGTATAGTATGTGCAACCACGCCCACAGCAACCCACTGGTGACAACACAAATGGACTCCACACTAGTTTGATAAAACGAGTATAGCTTTATATCAAAAGATATACGATCAGACCACACGATACAAAAGTCAACATAGAATAAAGAGTAATATTCGTTCTGGCTGGTTTGTAGGTTCAAATCCCAACCACCGCTTTCACAAAGCTATGCTGGTCGTAATTCTAGAATCACACATGTTGCAATGAACAAACAGTAGTGCGCTGCGTAACAATACACTCATGTGCTGGGCAAAGGAGAAATAATACCTTGTGTAACGATCCACCCCGGTACCTTGCAAGGGGAGAAATAATGCAATGTGTACCGCTACAGTCATGTACTGGTAAATGAAGGAATAATGCAATGCGTCACACCCCAAACACGTACTTTGCAATGAAGAAATAATGCAATGCACGCCGCTACAATCATGTACTTTGCAATGGAGAAATAATGCTATGCGTAGCTACAATCATGTACTTTGCAAAGAATAAATAATGCAATGCGGGCCGCTACAATCCTGTACTTTGCAAGGGAGAAATAATGCAATGCGTAGCGCTACAATCGTGTACTTCGTTATGCAGAAATAATGTCCGGCGTCATAAGACAGTTCAGGAGTTCGTTAGCAGCAATATTTGGCAATGTGTATTACGACAGTCAGCCTCTTCGATAACAGTTGCCCCCCACATGGATCAACGATGACATACAGCACCGCTCCTCACTCGGGCCCCTGTACTGCCACTCCTTTGGTCAGTACGGGCCCCAATCTGAGCCGAAGCTAAGGCTCACCTTGTCAGAAGAACACAGAGGCCAAGAGAGTGTCCCTCTGAGCCCACACCCCGCCTAGGCAATGCTCCACGTTACCTGGGGGCGTAACCCCACTCTCCTCTCTTCCTGCCGCAAACTGGGCCTTCCGTGTAGAACTTTCTCAATGGGTCTCAGCGGCTCGGCCTGGCAGCTCACCTCCTCCGGGGCTGCCGGCCCGGGCCGCGACTGTTAGGAAGGCAGACGCGGGGCACACGTACCCTACGCTTCTGAGATTGCTTTCACTCTGGGTGCACATTCACCACAGCACCCTTCGGTCTCCTTGGACACAAAGCCACACACACAACGCTGATGAGTCTTCCTGTTGACTCCGAGTGCACGCTCACCAGGCACTCCTTCTTGCGGTCTCAGTTGGCACCAAGACACGTACACCGCACTGCAGAGACTCACTTTCTTCCGGTGCACACAATGATCAGCCGATCACCTCCACAGTCCCAGGTTGCACCAAAGAACGCACACTGCTTCACTGGGACTTACTTCAACTCCGGTGCTCCGATATCCAGGCACTCTTCACCAACGCCTCTGACCGCACCTTGACACACTCACTGTGTCCGAGTCTCGCTTCTCCTCCGATGCACTCGATGACCAGGTGCTCTTCACCAGCGCCTTCGGTGCACTCCGACACGCACCCAGCGCATCTGAGACTCTCCTCACCTTCGATGCACACGTTGACCAGGCGCTCCTTGCCAACGCCTCCTGTGCACCACGACACGCACCCTGCGCGTCGAGTCTCACTTCACCTCTGATGCACACGCTAACCAGGCGGTCCTCACAAACGCCAGCGGTGTACCACAACATGCACCCTGCGTGTCCGAGACTCACTTCTCCTCCAGTGCACTCGATGACCAGGCGCTCTTCATCAGCGCCTCCTGTGCACCATGACACGCACCCAGCGCGTCCGAGTCTCACTTCTCCACCGTGTTTCCAAAATCACAGGGCACACCTTCTGAGGGTCTCAAGCTGCCACAACACATGCCCACCGCGTCGTTTGAAACTTCTCCGGAAACTTTTATGTTCCTGTGTTTCCAAACAGGGAGCCAGCTCACCTATGGCCCTTGAGGTAACAAGACACAGCACAGTCTTCTTCAAGCAGGGGGACCCAGCGCACAAAGCACAGTCCTAACAGCCTTTTCCTTGGTTAAAACAGCAAACTGCAGACCAGCCCCAGATCACGAAGCAAGGGTCGGTCCTTCCCAGCAGTCTCTTCAGTTGTTCCTTCCTTAGCAGAGGTTCCTCTTGACCACAAAATGGGTCCGAGCCCTTTCAGTCTCAATCCATTTCTATTCCAACTTTCGGGGGCCTTGGCTCTCATAGTTATACCCCTAAATGTCTTTGAAGTTCGTATGTGCTCAGGGGTTCCTGACCCCTTGCCTAAATCAGTTCTGGGTGTCTCACTCCCAGTGTCACCTTTCTCCCTTTGATACTGGGGGTCTGGATCCTTCTTCACTCATCAGGAGATGGGTCAATTGGTTTATAGCACCAACCCAGGCCTTTTCACCTCCCAGGCTTCTCCTCCCCGACCCTCCAGATGCAGGGCAGCCTGGTGCCATCTCAACCCCCTCCCTGGGTCAAGACCTCTCCCAGCTCCTCGCACTTCTCAGATCCAGACAGTCAATCGACATTCAGCAGAGACACACAGAAATGCATAAAGCACAAAACTCAGCCACTTTGTAAAAGAGTGGTTTCTGAACACAAAGTGACAAAAACACTTTCACAGAAAGATCTGTTATGACACATATTAACTTCACCTCTCCATTTTTTACTTATAGGGAACTAGGGTAACAAAACACAATACCCAGCCTCCCCATTCATTCCTATGGGCAGAATGGCCTTTCACCAGTGAAAAACGAAATGGAGTGTTTTTCACTGTCAGGACATAACACACACCTCAGTATATGTCCTGCCTTTTACTTACACTTCACCCTGCCCAAGGGTTACCCTGGACCTACTATAGGGGTGCCCACTGTGTATGCAAAAGGGAAAGTAAGGCCTGACAAGTGATTGCACTTGTCAGGACAACTTGCTAACTTAGCAAACTGCGCACAGGCCCTACACTGAAGGCCTGAGTTCCCTTCTCTGCGTGCCTTTGCATTACTAGCCCTTGCTCACACAGTGCACATCACTAGGGACTTTACTAGTAAGGCAAACATACCAGTCATGGCCAACCAATTACCATTACACTTTACACAGGGAACACTTGTACTTTGACACTGATCAGCAGTGGCAAAGCACCCAAAGCATCTAAATTGGCAGCTCTATGTCAGGAAAATGGTCTAGGGGCAAAGCAAAAGGTTTAGGGAACTTTAGCCATAAAGGCCAAGTCCTACAGTGACAAAGTTAGAATCAAACTACCGGGACATGTTCAATAAGGTTGTTCCAAATTTTCTGCTGTAAGGAAAATTGCCAATTTGGGAAAAACTTCAGCTTTATGTGACAATGGCACATAGTGGTGTATTTCTATAAATATATCAATGTAACTGATGAACCTGAGTTTGGAGGTGAGTCAGTTAAAAGAAAGGTTTCAGATGACATTCTAGAAAAAAATACTAGTGAAAGTTTGGAGAAAAGGAAGAGGAATACCAAGTTATCTCACAAATCTGATGATTTTATTATGTATTGACATTTTGAATGTTGCTAATTCTTTCAAAAACCTTATGAATCTGTTATGTATTTATATTTCACTTTTTGCTATTTTTTCCTGTTGATTTCTGTACGTTTGCTTAGTATAAGGAAGGAGGGTATGAGGTCGTTAATGTTAGCTTCCTTATACATAATATTCTGTGTATTCTTAACTCCATGTTCTTAACCAAGTTTCTTTACCACAGATATTCTTTACCTTGCTGTTATTCTTTGTATTCATTGGTTGACCTGTATCTTACTGATGGCGTTCCAGGTACTAGGCTGGGGGTTCTTATTCAGTTGGGTACCAGTCTATCTTGTATGTGGATGCTCCAATAAAGACTGGATTTGAACACTTATGTTTAAGTGTCTTTCTACTTCGCACAGGAAAAAATGGCCGCCGAGATTAAGCATTGCCCTCAGTTAAGCCTGTCTGCTGTGTAGTGTAGCCTCAAAGGGGTTGAACTCAGAATAATTTAGTGCCACTGAAGTTCACCCTGACAAGGGATGTGGTTATTCCTTGTGGGTGTTAATCAGCCCCTCCAAATAATAATCCAGTGTTTTACTATAAGTTTATAGTGTTCAAATATCTCTAAGCTTCCACCAGAGGATCATGATAGAAGACTCTGCTTGTCCTGTGCCCCACCATTTAGGTTCCTTATTACTAGCTCCTTGTCAACTCTGTGGAGAGCTCTATGGAGTGGAATTAATGATTACCTGTTTCTCCCAGTGAATTAACAGGGATTTAAGCATTATTATCCAAGTGGAAGCCCACTCCTAGGTAAGTACTGACCGGAGTAGAGTCAGACGGTCCTGAGACAAAGGCAAGGGCTCTACTCCTCCCTGTTTAATTACTAACTTTGTGAGTGTCTAACACCACAATGGTATAACTGTTGATATTCACAAACATTTGCAATGCTTTCTTGACTCATATGTCCATTCATAAATTTTTGTTGAATTTTCACTAACTTTCTGTCTGTGTTGGATATGACACTGTGCACAGGTATGATTAAGAAAAATAGCAGTGAGTTACATGTGAAAACGGTAATTTTCAATTCTACCTGTCTCAAGGTTTTGTGAATCAGGCAGATAATTACAATGTATCTGCCAATTCAAGGCATCAATCTACCCAGGCAATGATTTACCTTTTTTGGGGGCAGATTGTTTTCATAGCATCCAATTGAAACAACTATACATCTGGGTGAACTAAGGAGGAGGTGTACTATTCTGTTGTGCAATCACAAATACTCCTATTTGGAATTTGCGACAACAAAACATTTATTTCTCATGTACATTACAAATTGTAGCAGTCAAAGCTTTACCGATTCTCAAAATCGAATTGTGATTGGATACTGAATCACAATTTAGAAGGGGTTAGTTGTGGGCATCCCTTTTAAGATGTAATTTGGTAGCAGCTATGTCAATGGTTTGCAACAGGAATTCAGGTTACAAACCATTGAAAAGTTATCTACTTCAAAGTTGGGGTGGTAACTTATTTGTAAAAGGGAAGGGGTCTCCTCTGAAACTCTTCACCTTTGTTAATTGGGTGCAAGTTTCAAGAGGAGTAGGCAGTGGCCCAAGAGACCACTGCCATATCTCACGGAAACTTTAAAAAAATAAAACCTTTTATTTTAGAAAGCAGCCCATAAAGAAATAGGGCTAAAATACAAAGTATGTTTTCATTTTTATAAAAGCAATCACACGGATGTTGGTTAACTGACATTTGCAGGCTACCATGCCTGTGATAGTGGCCAATCGGAATGAGTCACTATTAGTGGCCTGCTACAGAGCATTAATTAGATATATTTAAACACAAGGTGCCCCTTCCTGCACAAAAACAAACTCCTCACGACGCAAGCATCCTTACACCATGGTGCAAGGGTGCCTGTACAGGCGCATGGCTGCAATTTGTGAGCCAGTGCAGGGGGAAGCACAGAGATGCGACATATTGTTGTAAATATGTTGCATCCCTATGCTTTGAAAGTGACTCAGTGCGGCGCAGCCAAAAGGCTTGCAGAATGCACTGAGCCACTTTCATTGTAAATCTGCCCTGAATGTTTGAACCAGATTTTCCAACATTCACAAAGTTATCCAATTGAGTCTTGTAATAGGTGTACTCCGGATGATTGTTTGTCCTTTGCAACGCAGTTTTGTTCACATCTGCCTACAATTTCGCTCTACGCATTTCTGCCCTGAGGATCCTGTGATTGGGAGAAATGTGTTGGCTGTGCTTGCTTGTATTCTCTGAAGAAGAACACAATTAAAAAGACAAACACAAGCAAAAGACCCACTCTTCTTATTGTGGTTTGCTTTTTGTTGGTGCATGTACAACTATCTCTATGTATACTTTGGTTTTTTTGCCTCTTGGTTTGTGTTTAAATATATCTAACGTATAATCAGTTGATAGCTGGTGATTTGAGGTGGGTAACTTTTTTTTTTAACATAATGAGCACTACAGGCAGTGGTGGGCGGTACCAATTGAGATGTGGCAGGGTGGGGCCAGGGGTGAGGGGGTGGTGTGTATAAACCAAATAAAGACTTAGCTTATCACCGCCATGTCTCTCCTCTGCGTCAGGACTCCGCTGGTGCTGAACAGGAACCAGGAACACCCAGGCTCCCTTGATCAATAACAACGCTGCAATGCAGCATTGTGATTAGTCTGAGCGCCTTGGATCGGTGCTCAGCCTGGGAATGGGGCCTGGGCATATTGTCCATGCAGGCCGTAATGCAGCCTGTATGAAGAACATCCAAAGTGTGCATGACTGTTTTGGCCGGACCCAGAGGGCCGGCCAGTCATTGCACACTTGGGGCCTCATGTAGGTAGCGAAATACCGGTCGGTAACGGCCGATTTTCGGTAAATATGCCGTTACCGACCGGTATTCAGACAAGTGAGATGTAGGAGTCCAAAAACCACTTTTCGGTAAATATGAGGCGGTAAATACCGATTCATAGTTACCGAATTCCAAAATACCGATTCATGTTTACCGAATACATAATTAACGAATCGGTAAATATGAAGTGGTAAATATGAAGTGGTAAAAATTTAAAATGACATGTAGGAGCAGGCGGTAATTAAGAAATCCAGGAAAATCGGTAAATAAGAGTCGGTAATTAACACGGATTGAAAGCAGGTGGTAACCATCAACAATGCACATAAGCAATCCCAAAATGCAACAGCGTGGACAACATGGCCGCCATGTACGTCATTGCAAGGCGCCTACGTCTACAGGCAGCAGGACTGAGGGTGTGGCGACGGGAGGAACAAATCTACAGACAGCGCATCACACTATTACAGCTGACTGATGCAGAGATACATGAGAGGTACAGGCTACACCCCGAAACCATCATGGACCTGATAAGGGACCTGCACCCACTCCTGGACCAGCCAACAAGAAGGGCGCACGCCATACCACCACATGTGCAGGTGCTCTGCAGCCTACATCTACTGGCATCCGGCAGTTATCAGGTGGTGATAGCTGCGGTGGGTGGTGTATCCCAGAGTTGCCTGTCCCGTTTCTTCAGGAAGTTCCTGGATGCCATGATGCAGAGAATGCACCACTACATAAGCTTCCCAAACACACAGGCTGCACTGCAGAAAACAAAAACAGACTTTTATCACATGGCACAGTTCCCCCATGTCATCGGCTGTATTGATGGTGCACACATCCCAATCTGTCCACCAGCTGATACAGAGCACATCTACAGGAACAGGAAGTCCACCCACTCCATCAATGTGCAGGTGATCTGTGATGCAGGGAACATCATCACAGATATTGTTGCAAAGTTTCCTGGGAGCACCCACGACTCTTACATCTTCCAGAATAGTGGGATCTACACACGACTGAGTGCCGGCGAATTCGGAGAGGGATACCTGCTGGGTAAGTAACAGTGACGCCCCTTGAAACCTGCAAATCAGAGTGTATAGAGGCATGTAACTGATGGTTCCCTCTTACTCATCCAGGCGACAGTGCATATGCATGCCGTTCATTCATCCTCACTCCCTACCTACACCCAGCAACCCAGAGTGAGAGACGATACAACGTGGCCCACAAAACAACACGCAATGTGGTGGAGCGCACGTTTGGACTACTGAAGAGCAGGTTCCGCTGCCTCCACAAGAGCGGAGGCGCACGCCAGTACAAACCCATCACCTGCTGCAAGATTATTGCCACTTGTGCAATGCTGCACAACCTTGCCACGAAAAAAGGTACAGATGTGGAACTAACATATTTTGAGGACAACGAGGATGAGTCAGGCCAGCCAGAGGGCAGCGCAGCTAGAGTGCCAACTGCAATCGATGGGAGAGAGAGACGGGCAGAGATCACATGCAACTATTTCTGAGTAAGTGAGGGGACACAGCGAGTTGTGAGAAGTCATGACGTAGTTTAATGTGGCACCACGCCATGAACACATGAACAGGCCAATCTGGCAATATACCATCTATACAAGGAGTATGTCCAGGGTTACGTCACCCAATGGGAAGTGGCTAAGCAGGGCCACATCAATGTTTGCGCATACGCGCTGCAGTGGTGGATTGCACGGCCTGTGCATCCTCACTAGAGCCAACCCCAAGCCGCCTGCTGCTCCTGCGTGCTTCTGGGACGGGGGGTGTGATGCTGCTGCTGGTGTCGATGCGCTCCGCAGCATCCCCTGCAGCAGTTGTCGACGCCTGACTAGTCAATAGCACCCCTAGTGCACTTGTCACCTGCACCATCCCCCGAGACAGGTCGCTGCAGCACTGTGTTAGGCCCTCCTGCATCGTCACAGAGCGCCGGCAAAGTAGGGAAGTCGCAGTTGCCAGACGGTTGAGTGCCCTGCTGGTAGTGTCCCTTCTCTGGCGTTCCCGGCGCCGTGCTTCGATGTCAGCATCTAATTTGCTGCACAACTGCTGGATTGACTGGGACATGTCCCGAATGCCCGCAGCCATGCCGCCAATGTTTGTGTCCATGTTGACTAAGCTTGTCTTCATCACCCGCATGTGCCTCTGGACTGACATAACTGCCTTTGATTGCAGGCGCTGTTGCTTCAACATTTGGCCCTCGAGCCCCAAGAAGACACCATGGCCGTCAGTGGGTGCTGGTGGACTCTGGACACGCGACCTGCGGCGCCCTCTTGCTCCCGTCTGTGCTGCCTGTGAGGTGTGGGGCACAGTGGGATGGCTCCCTTCCTGGTGCCCGGTGCGGTCTTCTGGGCCCATGCTGTCGTCTGACGAGGTGTCGAAGGCTCGTAGCCTGGCTGCTGGACGCCTCCTCATTCTCACACCTGCAAGCGGAGATGTGGCCGGTGATTCGAACATGAGTGGCGATGCTGGCTGTGGTTGTGGTGATGCTGGCTCTCGGTGAGGTGATGCTGGCTCTGTGTGCGGCGAGGCTGGCTGTGTTGGTGGTGCGGCTGCCAGTGGGCCTGCTCCCTGGTCTGAACTCGTGCTGGCTAGAGGTGATTTTTGTGGCAGGTGTGCCGTCTCCCCTGCAGCATGCCCTGTACTGCATGATGTCACATCTGTGGACAGAAAAACAACATTGGCTCAGTGTCCCCGAAGGGCTGCATTGCAAGCGTCACAATAAATCATTTCACATTCCAATCTGTCCTCTGTCTCCTTGTGCCTCGAGTGCGTGACATGCCCTGTTGCCCTGTGACATTTACGTCATGGTTAGTGTTGCCCTGACTACATCTCCCGGAATGCATTGCCTGTCTGCACTGACACGTGTGGACTGCAGTGTGATTCTCGTTTCACAATGGGGGATGTGGGATAGGGGTAGGGAGGGCTACATTGCTGTGCTTTCGTCTTACCTTGGTGTGTTGCGGCTCTGGCAGAGCTGTCGGCGTCCCCAAGACCCACGACGCTCTCTTGCTCGATTGTGGCCGCCACCAGCTCCTCCAGTTCGGTGAGGGCAGGTGCCCTGTTGGTTCCACCTCCGGTCTGGCTGGCCTCCTTCTGGATGTCGCCCATCTTCCTCTTGGTCACAATCCTCAGGTCATACCAGCGCTTTTTGAGGACCTCAATGTCCCTGTGGGTCACTCCCACAGCATTGACCTGCGCCTGGATGGCCAGCCATATGTTGCGCTTTTCGGCCTCAGGCACTTGCAGGGATTGCCTCCCAAACAGCTTCTGGTGCTGCTTCACCACCTCCTCCACCAGCACCTGGAGTTCCTTGGGGCTGAATTTGAGCTTCCTCCTCCTTTCCCCTCCGTCTTTCTGTGTTCTCTGGCTGGACATGCTGTTCGTTTCCCGCTCGCACATGCAACTGCTCCCTGCCTCTCCTCTGCACTCCAAGCCTCTCCAGGGTCGGCTAATTATGTACACCTGCCTGGGTGTGGCCACGTCGGCTAATTGTGTACACCTGCCTGGGTGTGGGCAGTTCCTGGTTGGGTGGGCTGTCGTTGCACAGGATTAGCTGTTTCGTCAAGTCATGTGCTGTTATTTACCGAATCCGTACATACCGATTCGGTATTTTCCTATTCGGTGGATACCACCTCGGTCTTTTCCGAATCGGTAGATACCACCTCGGTATTTTCCGATTCGGTAATTATCACCTCGGTATTTACCGATTCGGTGAATTCCGATTCGTATTTACCGAATGTTACCGAATCGGTAACTGTTACCGAATTTTTACCTACATATAACTTACCGATTCTAATTTACCGATTCGGTACGGCTCGGTATTTAAGAACCGGTAAAATTTATTTACCTACATGAGGCCCTTGGAGTGGCCAAACCACTCCTCCCCTGCTGTGAAAGCAGAGCAGCCCCGCCTGACATCAAACATCAAATGATAATAACTTTACACTGCTTAACAGCAGGGGGGGCGATGGAGGAGCCGCCACTGACTCCCGATGGTGGTTCAGCAGGTCCCCAGCTGCCAGTGCTTGCTCAAATTGAGTATTCCTTAGGTAGGATGGACTGTTACTTATTCTCAGTTGGATTATTGAGAACCAACCTATTAGTACATGTGCCTCTACGACCAGCCTCTTGAAACATCGGACTTATGCTTCTCCAAACGAAACGTGATGTTTCAGAAGGTCCTAGGACCTTATGAATTATCCATATCATATGTGATAATTAGCACACTCAATAAAATTCGTCACCAAGATTTTTAGAATTTATCCAGTGCAATATTTTTCTCTATTCTGACTCTTTGGAGAATAACAGTGTATTTTGGTGCTTCTTGCAACAAAACTCTTTTGTCTCGCTAACTTCGAGATCTTTTTCCCCTGTTAAATTCTGTCCGGTTTGAGATGCCTAAATATAACAGAAGGTGCGAACTTTATCAGCAAACTTTGCTCCATTTGAAATTGTTATGCCAGTGCAAACATGGCATAAAACTTACCAGGGCTCAGGGTAATGTTGAGACTTTCAAATTTTTTTAAAAACAATCGCTTTCCTTTGTGGGCATTGCAAAACTGCTATTGAATTCACTTTCGTCTAATATTTAAATAATTGTAAGGCAATATGATCTTCCTGGTGTTTTCATGCCTTTTTCATTTTTTAATTAGACGAATCTGATTTTCATGCTCGTGCACTTCAGACCTGCTCTTGTGAATGCAAACCCCATAATAAGTTTTATAACAAAGTTTTGATTTGTATAAAATTGTATGTATTTATTTTAAAATGCTGATCTCATTTTGCGCTATACATTAAATTGGCTCGTCATTCTAATGCCAATAGACAATACTAACGCTTTAGGAAATTTCAAAATAAAAGATAATAACATAAATTAGGGCAGTGGAGTCATAATGCACGGTCATTGATAGAGACATCCCTTCCTTCCTGAAGAATAGAGAGATCTGGCTCCCATATCGAAAGTGACTCTGTAATTCATCTTGCATGGTGACTAGTACATTCCCTATGAAATTATTTTCCATTTAAACATCTACTTCCTCACAAGTTAATGTACTGACTGCTGCAGCTGCCGAACATCTGCAAGTCAAGGTACGCCGGTGCTGTTGCTGGCAAAACATCCGCAGAAGCAAATTACCCGTGCCTAATGCCAATTGCCGGCTTTGCGCGAGTATTCAAATTAATGGCTGCGCATACGTTTTTCGGATTCCGTGTGTGATTTTTGGAGTCATTCTTCCATTAGCAGATTGTTAATTTCCTGGCACAGGCTAACAGTGCTGCAGAATTCTTGGCTGCGCGTTCTTGCAAGCAAGCCTGGGTATTGTTGCAGTCTTTTCAAAATAGATGCCCGTGTTTTTAGCGGTTTTGTGGACGATGCATTGCGCTTATGGAGCAGAACTTCCAGACAACAATCGCAATGGACCGTCTAGAGAACTGGGAAATAACAGACAACGTTCAAGATGAGGGTGCGCTGGAGTCCGCCATTGTTGTAGCAAACACTAGCGATGCCGTGCCCCGGCCGGGCAATGGGCAACCTTTCATGGTCTTATTTCGCCGGTGCTGCTCCCCCGCTCCCCAAAGATAGGAGCTTACCTGGGGGAGCAGAGATTATATCCCTCCACTGGTGCTGGGCCGCTCAGCGCTAGGTCTCCCCCATTGGGGGATTCGTATCCCGCCTTACCCCCATTGGCCGGGGGGGGGCGGCGCCTCGCTTGCGATCACTGCAGGGGGGGATTGGAGGGGGGGGGGGGGGGAAGCGCAGGAGCTTCTCTGCTCCTTGGCGCGAAACCAAACCGGTTTTGTCTGGGGGCTCGGCATCGGTTGTGGCACGGCCCTCTAGGCCCCCTTTGGTGGCGGCCTTTGCTATAAGCTTTCTTAAACAGATCTAAAAATACAGAGGAAATTAATACTGGCAGCTAATTCCATAGGATGGGAGCCTGGAAAGAAAAGCTCCAGTCACCAAGATGATATTTCCTTAACCTAGGGATGACACACAGGGCCCACGTTATGCAATCAGCGCACATACCTGCCAGCTTGAACAAAAATCTCACTGTGTGCATATGAGGCACTTTTCAACCCTACTCTGCCCACAAGCCCCCTTCTCTCAAAAAACAAAGCTTGCTGAGGCTGGTGCCCATGTCTTGGGGTGTTTCCACACCCCTTAATAGACGTCGGCAGTACAAAACCTCAGGAAAAGGAGCTGGAAAACCACTATTGACCGTGTGGTGGGAGCTGATATCATGTGTCATACGGTGGCACGTCTGAGTTGGCATGTATGAGCGCATTGTCCCCATTTATTCCACAGTGCCCCTGCAGCCCATGTGGCTCAGTGGGCCACCAAGTCTCCAGGGAGCCCCAAACCATTCAAAGGGGCTCCATTCAATCCAAGATCAATGAATAACTGTGAAGTATGGGAGATTGGAGACCCCTGATCACATTCTGCAGGGGGCCCCATCATTTTGCATTACACCACTGCTTTAAAATGGTGCACTGTGCACAATCAGAGATAGTCTGCTCTAGTCAAAATAATGCACTGCCCTCAGGGTAGCCGCAAACTCATGTTACCATCAGAGCAGCGTATTAGTAAAAGATGGACCGACAGCCGGTCCACCTTTCATTGTGCAGGCGCATCTGGCCTGCAATTTCAAGGGAAACAGAGATCCTTCTGCAGGTGGGTGCTGTGAGCGATAGCACCTGCATGCAAGGGAAGGTCTTGAAGGGTCCATGGGACCCCTTTATTCTTACGCCATTGGGACACCTTCGGGGAGGCGCATAGTCATTGCACCACTTGACAGCCACGTTGCCTATGAGTCCAAGTACATAATATGCTGCAGGCGCAGAGGCAAATCATTTACATCCATGAGATCACGTCCCTATGCAAGTGTTGGAATGCCCTCCTTGAGATAGTGACAGCGGTATATGTGTGCTGGTGCTATCTGACTTGCGGAGGGGGGGGGGGGGGGGGGTGTTGGATTTAAAATCCAACACCTTCCCTATTGTCCGCACAGACTGGAGTTGGAATAGTAAATTATACTATTCCAACATCCAGCGCCCCCTCCGCAAGTCGATCCGACTTGCGGAGTAATGGTATGCGGAATTCCACCGCTGTTGTTGTAACGACCGCGTTGTGATTCCCTGCGGGGAAAAAGACTGTGGGATAAAAACGTACATTCGTGCACAAGCATCTGTGATTCCTTCTGTATTATAAAGTTCCCCAGTGGCACAGAAAAATGGAACACACGCTTGTTGTGCCCCAGGGACACTGTATGGAATATGACTCCAGATGAGCAAAGGAAGATCTGAGTTGTTGCTTAGGTAGGTTAGGGCGAAGAGTTTTGTCGATTAATGCTGGGGTGTGATCACACAGAGCATGTTGAATGGTGCATAGTTTTAAAAACAATGCACTCTTCCCCATACAGCCTGTACTGAGAAGAGGTTGGGCATGACTAGGCCTGGGCTAAAATTCCGTTCCGCTCGCGGAAATTGCGATAATTTGACATTTTCGCGTTCCGTGGTGAGCGCGAAAATGTCAAAATTTCCGCAATCCGCATTTTACCGGAAATTTTTTGCTTGCTCGCGCTGTAAAATAATACATTCTCGCGTACGTGCGATCGCTTTACCTGAATCCCCGCGTTCGCCAACAAGTTTTCCCGATCCGGTCGCGTTCTCCACGAGATGTTGGATTGTTGGTAGCCATTTGTGCTGTCTCGCGACAGTTCGCGCCCGCAGTAACGTCATTCGTCGCGTGATCACGTCTTTCTTCTTGCGATCACGCACCGCGGGACAAGTGAAAACAAGATGGCCGCGCCCGTGAGCAACCGCATGGGTAAGTTGGCGAGCCGCGACCACACAGAAAATACCGCGAACGGGCGGGAAAAAAACTTCCGCATCTTCGCGATATTTCCGCGTGTTTGCAGAGATTTTAACATTTTCGCGATAATTTGTGAAAGTGAATTTCGCAAATTCCGCCCACCCCTAGGCATGACAAAATCTGTGGGTCCCTAGTACTAGGCGAGGTGCCTGGTTCTGCATAACCTGTATCCTCTGCAGGAGGTAATTGGACAAACAAATACAAATCGAGTTGGTGTCGACCAGCCAGGAGCCAGTAGGAGCACCAACGGCCAACCACGGGCCATCCTCTTTCAGATAAGGTAACACTTTGATCAGGAACTGCATGTGAAATGAATGGGCAGAGACTCAGGTTGATTTGTGTGAGATCAGAGAAAGACTGGAATCAAGCTTAATTCCTGTAATATGAACAGTACATACTCTCATTTTTAAAGCCATTTAGAATAAGGTCAGAAGTGCGCCCTTTCTGCCACCGTGGTGTCATTTTTCCTGAGTTCAGTTTCCATTAACTTCCCATCTACTCCCATGTGTCTCATGCAAAGTTGCAGTAGTGCTTCCAACCTGCCTAAGAATAAACAGTGTGCCGCTGTCATGCATGTAAAAGCCAGCACCTTTGGAGCAGATGACACACGCCTGTGGTCAGGGCTCAAGTCCTAAAAAAAGAGGTGAGGGGACCCACCAAGTTCGGCAGAATGGATGCGAGAGAACCACGTGTGACATTACCGCGTGTGACATCACTGCTCGTGACACCACAGGAAGTGACATCTTGACTTGGACTCATAGGCAACGTGGCTGTCAAGTGGTGCAATGACTATGCGCCTCCCCAAAGGTGTCCCAATGGCGTAAGAATAAAGGGATCCCATGGACCCTTCAAGACCTTCCCTTGCATGCAGGTGCTATCGCTCACAGCACCCACCTGCAGAAGGATCTCTGTTTCCCTTGAAATTGCAGGCCAGATGCGCCTGCACAATGAAAGGTGGACCGGCTGTTTCAATCAGTCGCATGTGGCCTCACCGGAAGTGGCATCACAACCCATAACCTCACAGGAAGTTACATCAAATCTTAAGAGCTCACATATGTTTAGCAGGTCTATCATGGGTATGTTTGAGCGCATTACAATATTTAACAAATTAGATTTATCATTGGGGATGTGCCAAAATAGTGACTAACCCAGACGCAAAATCTGGACCTCAACTTATGCATTTTTTTTAAACCCTGCCACAAAGGAAATTGGCAACAAGGTGAAATGTGGCAGTAAATCTGTTCTGCTTAACCCCTTCGCCGCGGCAGGAATTCCGCCGCGGCGCTGGGGGGGTTTGGGGCAGTTGTGGTGCCGCTGTGCTCGTGACGGAACCACTCCATCACGAGTCATGGGTGAGCTGTGCTCATGACGGAGTGGTTCCGTCACGACTCCGCCCACTGCGCTAATCGCCCGCACAGGCGGAGAATTAGCGCCGCGTGGGCGGAGCGGCCGCCAACGGCCGCAGCATGATGGGACCACTCCGTCATTAGCACAGCGCACCCGTGGCTCATGACGGAGTGGTTCCGTCATGAGCACGGAAAGGGTTAATAGGTTGCAATGTCTGTATTTAAAAATATTGCATTTGGTTAAGGCACCTACTGCAGAGATCTTTGTGTACCAACTAAACCTCAGGGAATAATATTAATGGTAAGGTAACTCTGGAGGATAACGTATTTGCTGGAGAGATCCAGCAGCGGGCGGTGCAGGTAAGCATGGTGAGGCGGTGTGGCGGGGCATTGCGGGGGGGATGTCGACAAATGACAGAATAAGAGTTATTTAATTATTTAATTTGCCGCATTCCGTTGTCTGTCGACATCCCCACCATGCTTACCTGCACCGGCTGCTGCTGGAGAGATCTGTGTTTTGCCTCGGCCTAGTTTTGAATCACAGTAGCTTAGATTGTTAATATGTCTCCTGCACAGCACATTATGTTACATTCAGATGACAGATTTTTATTTTATGTAAATGGGCAAGTGGCTTACTGCTTTTAAGAAAGACATCTTATTGTTACTTGCAGTTCATAAATTGTAATCCTTTTAATATAGCACTGAGACGTATGAAGGACATGTGGCTCCCACACCTTGTAACCCTCACTGCCTTAGGTAACACATCCTTTATATTGATGCACACATATATGATTTATTGTCAATGTATAATCTGTACGTGTGATGTAACGTGCTCTGACACCCTGCATTGGGATAAGTAGTAGCTGAGATGCAGGGTGTCAGAGCGCTTTGCAATAAACTAACCAAAATAACAATTTAAATGCCACAATTTTGTTTTATTTGTTTTAAAGCGCTTTAGCACTACTATAGTGCTAAAGCGCTACAAAAGAAATCAAACTAAATTGTGGTATTTAAATAGTTATTTGTGTAAATACTCGAGAGACCAACACATCGTACATTCTTACAGTGGATGCATATATATATGTCTCTTATATGCAGGGATAGAACAAAATCAAAAGGATTTCTCTCTTAAGTACCTTTGAAGCGAAAAGATAGGAACCTTTGTTTCCCCTCCATTACACTTAAGGTGTGAGGTTCCCCATAGCTCCCAGCCAGGATACTTCAACAAAAAGAGGCCTAAAGGCTTAACTTTGTCTTTTGTTATGGGCACTGCTTGCATCGGATAATCCCTTTCCTTGCCTGCACTTTGCTGCTCGTAACAAAAGCAGACAACATGCAAGCACTGCTGAAAGTGTCCAGGTGCCAGAAAATGAAACCAGGACAAGGTCAGCATATTTCTGTAGACGACATCTACCCTCTGAGAATCGTGGGTAGATGGGATCTACCCACTTCTACTCGAGCCTTGCCTGTGGTCCACTGCAGATAAATAGGCAGCTCCTTGGTATAAGCTGAAGTCCATAAGGAGAAGCCAAGAACAGAGGCAGGTGAACTGACAGAAGGCAAAGCAAGCAAAAAAAAGCAGGGGTATGCTGAGCCATTCATACTGACAGCCGCTCATTAATCCAACATCCAACAGGACGGAGTGGTCAACTCTGTCCTCTGCAGCTGATTGGTTGAGTATGCCCTCCGACCGGGAGGCACTGCCAACCCTAGAGAGAGGGCAGTTAACCCCAACTCGCAGGCGACAGGGAAAGGGCACGGCAGCAGTAAGAAGCAAGAGTGTGCCAAGGGAAGGGTCAGCCAGTGACCAAGTTAGTTTGGGCTCAAAAAGGCCAAATCAAGAAAGAGGGTTGTGGTCACAGGCATGGACAAAAAGGTGACCAGGACAAGCAGTCCCCAACATTTTCGCCAGAGGAAATTGATGGTGCTACCGTGGGCATGCTGTACGAGGGAACTCATTGCCCACAATGGCTCAGTGAGTTAATTTTCAAAATCCGTAGCACATGTAAGATTTCAAGAAGTAAAATAAAAGATTGAAGATTCTAATTTTGACTTGTACATATGTTTGTGTTGACTTACTAAGCTACTGCTGTCAATTTCGATACTTCTTGAAATCTTACATGTGCTAGGGATTTTGCAAATACTAGAGTTGCAGCTTAGGCCGCAGGATGAGAAGAGGCAGGTGGTTCTCTCCTCATTCTAGCACCGTATAAATATAAAACACAAAAATATACATTAGTGAATATATCCTGTGGCGCCTTCCCTATGACCAATACCACCAATCTCTTGTTTAGCTCAATGAGTTAAGCACATGCTGCGAGACTAGAAGAACAATTCTTCACCCGAAATACAGTAACTACCAGGCAGAGGTAGTTGAGTGCAGCCAGCAAGCCATGGACAAAGGCTTGCCCAGTGGGGTGCACCCCAACAAAGAAGCATGGACGCAGTGTGGTGGCGGGCTCAATAGCAGGCAGTGGTCACTTGGGATCTCCAGCTGTAGGGCCGGAACAACGAAGACTGGGACCATTGAAAATGCCTCGCTAAGAGAACAACACCTCCCCTACGGACAGTGACCACCGGCAGATGACTTTAGGGCAACCAGTGAGCAAAGGAGCAGGAGGTGGCCTCCGGCGACAGGGCCAGAAGTATGGACATCCTAGAAACGTGAATGGTGGAGAACAAAGAGACTCGATGAATGCAAAATCACATGAGGAGCACAGCTTTGCCAACATATCGGCACCTGCAGCCAAGATGGCGGAGCCCAGGATTAGCTTCAAACAAAGAATTTCATTGCAGTAGGAGCTCCCAGTTCCAGACATATTGGCACCTGCAGCAGTGGATGCTAAAAAAATTATGCGAGATGCTGGACCTTAGACAAACGTTTACCATATATGCTGCAGAAAGGCTTTGATACAATAATTACCTGGAGAAGTAACACATTGAAAACTCTGTGACTGTCACGTTAATGCCAAAAAGCACGCTATCTCTCAGGGATTTTTGTAAATGGTCTCACAGATTCACATAGATGGTGTGCGAGTCCACCACACTGGCCTGACATTTTCCAAATCATTACAATAAGAGCCGGCACCTCTTACAAGTAGAGACCTGCATCCGTTGGGGCCTGTCTCAAGTTCGGGCTATATAGAAAAGCTGCAAGCAGTACCTTTGACATCATAGTGAGTAGTGGCAGAGGCTTCGGGTATTCACATTGATCTGGAGGTAAACGCGGGTCTACACAATATGGCTCCTGTTACCATGTAACAGTTTTGCTTGCGGCTGTAGCATTAGATCCTTTGCTTACTTACAATCTGCTCTGAGCATGGCTCCACATGGGCAGGAGTGATAGAACTTTGGGCAAGATTGGAGCAGTTGTGGCGGCTCCTCCGATATGGCGGAGGAGTGTTGCCCCACTGCTTTCAAGCAGTGCAGAAAACAAAAGAATAAAATGATAATAACTTCCAGTTCTTATCATTGTATGTTTCCTGTTGTTTTGCTGGTGGGCGGGCGAGTGGGCAGGACTGCTCTGCTCACGGAGCAGGGCAGGAGTGGTTTGCCTCAATCCTAAGTGCGCAGTTACCGTTTGGACGGCTCACTTGGGCGCACAAACCAGTCATGTCCACTTTTCCCCTTCTCCATGCACGCTGCATTACAGCCTACATGGAGAACAGGGCCACCCCTACAGCCCCTGGCTGAGCGCCGTGTCACAGCGCTCAGACCAATCACAATGCTGCACTGCAGCATTGTGATTGGCTGAGGGGAGGGAGCCTAGCTGCCTGCTTCCTGTTCCTGAAGTCGGAAGCAGGAGAGGCAGTGCAGAGAAGACGCGGGACCGGTGGAAAGGTACGTTATTTATTAATTAATTTTTTTGTTCAGCTCCCTTCCGCCATCGTGACCCCCCACATCCCTGTGTGACCCTCCCGTGCCCTCTTCCCCCACCAGCACCAGCCACAACTGAATCAGAGGCTGCAGGGCCTCGTCCTTGTGCCGGCCTCTCTGCTTTCTTTAGGCTAGAGTATTGTTTCATATGAGAGGATGTATCTCAGTTTTAAAGCGCGGAAAAAAGTGTTTACAATGCTGGTAATACCACGTGGGTAGGTTACAAAGCGGACGTTACATCATCCGCATTGTTACCACGCATGGCATTACATCGCAAGTCGTTTCAACGACTTGAGCTTGATGGCGCGCAACACCAGGGAATGTGTTGGATTTTAAATCCAACACATTCCCTGCTGTTGCGCTAACTGGAGCAGGAATAATAATTTATACTATTCCTAAATCCAGTGCGCCATCTAGCGAAAGTCGTAGAAACGACTTGCGATGTAAAGCCATACGTGGTAACAACGTGGACGATGTAACATCCGCGTTGCAACCTACTGCGGGGTAATAGATGACGTATGCCTTGTATGAGACCCTTGGTTCAATCCCCGGCTTCTCTAGTTGAACTTTCCTGCTTAGTCTATGTCACCACGACTAGTGGTAGTTACCTCAGATCCACTGCCATGTTATAGAGTGCTCTTCTCTTGGTGCTATTTGCACGCCTTAAGGTGAGGGCTGAAAACCTTATCAAGTCGAAATGGGGATTCATTCTGCACAGCTGGTGGGTTTTCATGTCCAGGCAAGGTCATGTTCATGAGTATAGCACACTCCTCAAATGAAAGGGTTAAGTACCCCCACTGACCGCAAAATGTTGTACGCTCACCTGGCTGCAGGCCAGAAGCAAGAGCAGGTCAGTTAGAGAGGGGGCAGGCTGGCCATAGCCCTGTACTGGGAGGCTGGCGATGTGCTGGCAGGCGGTCACTGTGCGGGCAGATGGGAGCTGTGCATGCAGGTGGGTGCTGTGCTGGCAGATGCTGTTGCTGGTAGGAAAGTACTGAACGTAGGTAGCTGCACTTCAAATGGTATCAGAATGAATGAAAGGAGACTTGTAAACGCGCTACTTAGCCCGAAGGCATCAAGGCGCCTAACCAAAACAATTCAAAAGAAAGGCAAATCATGTCTAAGCATAGGCATTGGCGAATAACCATGTCTTGAGGGCCTTCCTAAAAGTCTGCACAGAGGGAAGAGATTTGATCTCCAAAGGCAGAGTGTTCCACAGCTTAGGGGCGAGAGTTGAAAAGGCTCTGCCTCCCCACTTAGCTTTACGTATCCGGGGAACTGAAAGCAAGAACTTGTTGGACGACCGGAGGGTTCTAGAAGGTGTATAAGGGACCAACAAATCCTTCAAGCCTCCAGACCGATTAGTGGCCAAAGCTCTGTAAATCAGAGTCAAGGACTTAAAGGATATCCTGGCCTCAATTGGAAGCCAGTGTAGGGTCCTTCTTGCCGTATGAGCAGAGGCCCGTTTGGGCAGATCCAGAACCAGTTTAGCGGCAGCATTCTGCACCATTTGGAGACGGGTTACCAGGCCATTGTTAATGCCTAAATAAAGAGCATTGCAATAGTCGAGTCTGGAACCTATCAGTGCCAATACTATTTGTTTCCTGGCCTGGAAAGACAAATAGTGCCTAATCTTCCGTAGGATGTTTATGAGGCCCCAACAGGTGGAGATGGTCCTCTTTACCTGTTGGTCCATCCTCAGGAGGGGGTCGATCAAGACACCTAAGTTTTTGGCCAGAGTCGTCGGTGAGGGGCACACCCCCATAGTGGAAGGCCACCAGTCAGCCAACCAAAAATCCTCCTTTCCCCCAAACACCAGAATCTCTGTCTTTTCTCCATTAAGCTTCAATGAATTACAGACCATCCATTGAGCGACTGCCTTCATACAGTTTTTAAAATTAGAGGCAGCCAAGATGGCAGGTTGGGCAAAAGACAGCAGTATCTGTGTATCATCGGCATAAGAGATTACCTCCATCCCAAAGGATCTAATAAGCCTGGCAAGTGGGGTATCATAGATGTTAAAAAGGGTCGGGCTTAATGCCGACCCCTGAGGGACCCCACAATGCACAGGAAGGGATGGAGACAAAAACTCCCCCAGCTTTACTCTCTGTTCCCTCTGATTCAGGAAAGATGCCAGCAAACTAAGTGCCGTTCCTTCCACCCCTATCTCTCTCAGCCTTGATGTTAGCACTGAGGGAGACAGGGTATCGAACGCAGCCGAGAGATCCAACAGGATAAGGAGAGTGGTCAGTCCCTTGTCAACCCTGGTGCGAATGGTATCAAGCACGATAGTAAGGGCAGATTCGGTGCTGTGTTCTCTCCTAAATCCGTGCTGCGAATGATCTAACCGATCATGGGTTTCCAGAAAGTCGACCAGATGCTTATTTAGATGAATTTCCAGCATCTTGGCGGGAGCTGGGAGCAGCGAGATGGGGCGAAAGTTTTTAAGCACACCCGGATCAAGTGTGGATTTTTTAAAAAGAGGTTTGACCACCGCTTTCTTCCACTGAGGGGGGAAGGTCCCTTCCTTCATTGCCCCGTTCATAACAACCAATAAGGGCGGGAGAAGGCAGTCCTTGCACTGTTTAAGAAGTTTCAAAGGGCAGGGGTCTAAAGGGGACCCCGACCTAACCTTAGACAGAAGGGCTTCAAGATCCAATAAGGAAAGGGATGGAAAACTGGACAAACATCCAAGGGGCACCTCCTCAGGTAGAGGTAACAGGGTGATGGGAGAACCTGTGGAGGTGGATAGAGTCGCCTTTTGTAGCTCTAACGCTGAGTGAATATCCACAATCTTGGTATTAAAGAATTGTGCAATATCATTACATAGCTGTTGTGAGCTGACCACCGGGTCTGGCATCTTTAGTGAGATGAGCGTGTCAACGATTTTAAAGAGGTCTTTGGGTGAAGAAAGAGAGGAGGTAAGAGAGGTGAAATATTCTTGTTTAGTTTTTATTACCTCCTTCCTATATGTCTTCAAAAGACTTTTGTGTCTATCCCTCTCACGCAAATCCCAACTAGACCGCCAAAGACGTTCCTGTCTCCGTAATCCCTGCCTAAGCAGTCTTAATGATTCAGAGAACCAGGGGGCCGAGGGGGTTCTTCTAGCAGAATAACACAGAGTGGCCGGTGCTAGTTCATCAAGAGCTGTTGTAAAGCCATTCTCCAGCCTCTCCACTGCCGAGGTTACGTCCACCCCAGGGGTAATCAGTAGCCCTGTAAGTTTAGGAGCGAGTACGTTGTTAGTTAGGTTTTTTAAATTGCGTCTCCGTTCAAACTTACTAGACCTGTTTCCCCTATTGCTGGACGAGGAGGTCGTTAAAACCAGGGGAATCGCATAGTGGTCGAACCATGAGAGAGGAAAAGGCATTTCAGTGGCCAACCGAGTGTCGTTGGAGAATACCCCATCGAGCGTATGGCCAGCCGTGTGGGTGGGGCCTTTGACTAACTGTATCAGCCCACACCCAGAGAAGGTATCCAGAAGAGATTGAATTTCAGGTGAATCCACATTCTCCAAATGAAAGTTTACATCCCCCAGGACAGCAGAGGGGCCACCTTCCTTGAGCCCGGAGCTATAGCTCAGAGGCAAGATCTTGTGCAATTGGTATCACAGGCCCCTCTATTGCAAGTGAGTCCTAACACAAGCGGCAAAGTGACAGGTCATCTTTCCACTGTTCACCAACACAACCTGCCCACTAGCGCTTTTCAAAGAAGGGCTAATTGAGCCACAGCAAGCATGAAATCCAGACAGAGGACAGATCCTTCCACGATGGGTGTAGCATGGTCCCTGGGCTGTGGTGATTTATCCTTTGGGAGAACAGCCTCCGAATTTTTATGGAAGACAATGTTTATGCTGATCGGTGGTGAGCGAAAAGGCCAATAATAGCCACCTCAGCCTGAACTTAACCTAATGCACGTAGAGCAGCCTGTGGTCCATGGAGCTAACAGCCGCGGTCCGTGCAGGTAACATCGGTGGTGTTGCGTTAGGGGGGATTTCGAGGGACGATGCCAGGGGAAAATTAAATAAATGATACATTTTCCTTCGGCATTGTAACTCAAAATCCCCCCCCCCACGCGGCCCACCGCTGTTACCTGCAAGGACCGCGGCTGGGAGCTTAAGAGAAGCTTGTTGTAGGGGCAAAACGGCCCTTGCCTTATGCAGATGAGGTGTCCATGCCATGTCTCTGTGTCCCAGGGTGAACGAGCAGCACACGGTAGGAGCAACAGAGACACAAACAGAATGTATACAAGTAAAGTGTCCGTTCTGCCATCAGTTCCCCAAAATATTAAAATATACTTATATGCATTTTGCAGATGTCACACTGACTGTGTAACCATTCTTCATGGTAATCACACACACTCATATGATTGCTATGATTACTCTGTTCCAGCCATTGTTGCATCCTTGTACAACAGAGGCAACTGTGTGGAAGCCAAACACCGGCTTTGATTACCACCGCGGTTAATGCTTGGAATAGCTCACTTCAAGTCTTCAGGTGTTTCAGCCCTCAACCAGCAGCAAGTCGGGCCCTTCCTGATACGCCTGTTGGGTTTGGTGAGCCTGCGGCAGTCACTTGAGGTTCTGCTGGTCAGAATTATAATGCTATTGTTCACTAGCATGCGTTTAAGCACACTCTGCCACTGATATGTCACTGTGGTGCATTTCAATAGTCTGGTATTTGACTTTCCACACAGAAGGCAAATGGACGAGGTCAAAGGTCCCGATTCTATGGCCCAGTCGCTGCTGGTGGGGAGATGGGATCCATCCAGGGCAGGTTTGTCATAAAACGCTTGTCTGAATAGAGATGTTTTGAGGTTTTCCCTAACTTTTTGTGCAGTTGAGATATCCCAGTTAGGTAAATGTTAGTCCAGGGTGGAAACCTGAAACTCTTCAGCTTGGGCCACATGTATAAAATAGAGATGTGTAGCCTTTCATAGAACCATCATGTATTAATTAGAGATGTTCAGACTTTGGTGCTCTCAAAAGGGACTCTGAGTAAAAAGCATACTGTGAAACGTACCCAAGGTTACCATAAGAAGCGCCTTTAAACGCCTCAATTGGATTTGGAAAAGGTGATCTCTATATTTTCTTGGCAGTGTTCTTTCTGAATACATTGTGTTAGTGAGTGGACTTGATTGCTAGGATTCAGTTTTACTTCGAATATTGCTATCAAGAATGTTCCTTATTGTCAAGCCAGATGAAGAAAAATCACAAATAGTCTCCTTAAGACAGCAGCAAATTGATTTCCAAAGAAGAAAGACAAATTAAAATGTCTCCCTGTCCCTAAATTCCTTAATGCAAAGAGTCAATCAAGCATTAAGGTTGCTGGCAAAAATCTTTCCAAGCTGCAACTGCTAACAGCACAAAACATCATTTTGCTGTGACAGTGATTGTGCCTCTATCTCAGTGGGTGTGCGCAGGTTCTATCTTATCATTCTATGAATGAACAAGTCATTAGGGACACTGTAATTGTGGCGGCCAATGAGCAGTGGCAGTCGTCACTACTGTCTTGGCAAACACGCTTTGCATTTATTTGTAATCTGTACTCCTGTAGTTTTGGGAGGTCAGTCGTGGTGTCTTTTAAAAGACTGCCTTCGAAAAGAAAACCGAGGCGGTCACCTTTACTTAAAGGCTTGCTTTGAGACCCAAGGATCTTGCCATGTGTAAATGAACCTTCATGTCCTTTGTAAGAAATTAATCTTTGCTAACCCTTTGGTAGCTTGGCATGGAGCAGTCAGGCTTAACTTATAGGCAGTGTGTAAAGTATTTAGCAACACTGCAAACTGGAAAACAGTGAAATCAGTCAAAAAGATCCCAAACCAGGTTAGAAAAATTTAGAGAAATTTAATAAATAAAATAAGACCAAAAGAACACAAATCCAATCAGGAGAACCGAAGTTATGAATTTTAAAGAATAAACTTTAGAATAGCACCTAGAAGCATAAGGCACCAACCGAGGCTATCTGGTTGTGCTCGATCAACAGTAATTCTATTTACAACTGCAGACTAGAGTGCTCTGGTCGGGGGGAATCTCTACCTCACTGCTGCTGTTTTAACTATACAGGAGAATAAAATATTGTGTGACAGTTAGTTAAAGAAAGTACATAGTCATCGACTTGCTCAAAGTCCGCTGAAAGGTTTCATGGTTGAAGGGAGTTTAGGGGGCTCACGCATCACAGCTGCAGATAGCGGGTAGGCCCAGACAAGGTGGGGACAGCACAAAGGGACAGTGGAGGGAGCACAATAGCCAAAGGTGGAGCCGCTCAAGCGCATGCCCTTGGGATGCCTTACAGCAGGGCCATTGAGAGCACATGCCTTTGGGATGCCTTACGGCAGGGACACTGAGAGAGCATGCCCTTGGGATGCCTTACAGTAGGGGCACAGGGAGTGCAATAGCCAAATGTGGATCCACTCAAGTGCATGCCCTTGGGATGCCCTACGGCAGGGGCACGGGAGCAGGTTATGGATCACATGGGGTCAGCAGAAGGCAGACACAAAACTTGCAGCCCCGGGCAGGCATGAGGGCTGCCCACAACCTTTGGCAGCAAGGGGTAGTATAGAGGCACATCCCAGCTGACAGACTTTGCTTTCACACACAATGAGATCAGAGAGTCAGTCATCCAAGGTCTGGGTCACTAGTTTGTACCTCAACAGGTGAGAATGAGTAGAGTCAGTGGTGAAGAAATAGGGGGCATGTTGGCACCACAGCTGTACACAATCAGAGCCAAATGATCAGGAGCTCAGTTGAAATTTGTTTGAAGGCACTCTTTCCTTGCGGAAGGGATTGACTGAATGGATGCAAACGGTAAGCTAGGTTACTCACAACACCCTATAGAATAGAGACAAACCTAGGCAGCATCGGACAGCACCCTCTGGTCGACAGCACATAGGCATATGCCTTTAGGAGAGCAGGAATCCCAATGGGTATATATCAGGGCAAGAGCCAAAGCATAAAGTAACCTTGGCCGAGAGCCAATACTTAAAAAAATCAGGACTTCCGATTGGGTCGTTGCATTGTGGGAAAGACACAAAACTCACTATCGAAGATGGACATGGCAACGCAGGAGACCGCAGAAGTCAGGGAACTCCCCCACAGTTGTGTCCATGGGGATGACACAGATGACAAAGATTCATGTGACTAGCTGAGAGATTGATGGGTCTTCCTGAACATCGTAACAACGCTAGAGCTACTAATATCTCTTAGTCTTGGGGGAGCTGTCAGTGGTCGGTAAACCACCTCCAGTGTGGTGGGGAGGCACGAGGTTTAACAATAAATATCTTCACATAAGGATGTAAACAAGGTCCTTGGGATGCCCTCTGGCAGGGACTCTTGAGACAAGTGCAAGTGCCTGGACAAGGTCATTGGGATGCATTACGGTAGGAACTCTTGAGACAAATGCCCGGACAAGGTCTTTGGGATGCCTCACGGCAGGGATACTTGAGGGCAGACAAAAGGGTAAGAATTGGCCAGCGCTGGGTGGACTCAGCACTTGCAGCCCAGGCATAGTTACGAGGCCACGAACACCAGACATTCGGTAGCAAGTTGAACCAAGTAAGTGACAGAAGTAGAGCTGTCACAGCAGTTAGAAAGTGATTTTGTCAGGCGCTGATCAGGAGCGCCTACCGGGGATACAGCCGGACCCGGACTACAACACCCAGACACCCCGGTTGCAAGAAGGCGTGGCCGCTGCCGGTAAATACGCGGTGTCATGAACCAATCGGCGAGCGTAATACTGACTGTAGTAGCTGGTGTTGCGGAAGACGCCACAAGAAGTACAACGGGACGCTAGTGTAAGCGTCGACGAGCCTACTTGGAGCGCTTCCACCGTTGCCGCAGATGGCCCGCCATGAAGTGCACGGCTTTTGGATACTTTGTTCCCATGACTAGGGAACTCCACCACGGGACGCTGACGTAAGCGTCGCCGCGTACTACGTTCATAGGACTCTAAGGAGCAGAGGAACGCCCGTCGCCTCACGAACTAAGAGGCAGTGTCTATGGAGTACTCTGCAGGACTAACAGCCCTCTCAGCAATACAGGTATCGAAGGAACAGGGGAGGGGCTGCCCTGTGCGGGACTGATTAACATTGCCTGAGGAAGCAGAGCGTCTGGGGACCTTACGCAATGTGTACCGTTTGTTTACTTAAACCTACTCTTCTCAGGAGGATCGGAAACGTCTACCGCTAACATGGTGCTAATGTTAGGGTAGTAGTACAATTTGTCTAAGAAGCAACTTTTTTGACTTCACCGTTTGAAATCCCAAAAACGCACATAGGTGCCTGTGTTCCTTTGGGGATAGAAGGGGGAGGTTTGAATACGAATGGTCAAATTCGTCCTGTTGGTTTAGGAGGGAAGGTGTCCTCCTTTCGGGACAACGCTAAACTATAGGGCTTGGTTGCATGTTAAGCGGAGTGAGTGATGAGACACACTTGTTAGGCATATTAAGTGAGACCTAATGAGAGTAGGTGTGGTTTTGCTGTCTTTTCTATGTGTTCTTTTTTTTATGTTGCAGGAATCCCACTCCCCGCTGTCCCCGCCCTAAATTCCTTTCCCTCACCTGATTGCCCTTGTACTCTGTGTTGGTGTAATCCAGAGTCGGGGACGTCTGGAGGGGGAACCCTTGTGCTTCACCCAAGCCTGAAGGAGCCGCAGTGGATCGTGACAGATTTATGACATCCTTGAAGAGACATCATGGCTGTAAGGATGATTCACTGCAGGGTTAGGCAAGTTATGGTTAATATTATGCAATAAATTATAAGATGTACACAGTTTAACCTGTTATTAAATTGACATACATTGTAGGCCAAGATGATCCAGAAATGAGCATTTTGATGACCAATGTCATCCCATCAAGTGTGTGTCAACTTACAATGTGAATAAACTGCGATCATTCTAACACCACAAAAGATCTTCGTGTTCATGATTGATGGGAAGCAAGGAATGGCGGGAGGGCCCACGAGTTGCCCGCACAGCTGTGGGGGTTAAAGCAGGACACTGATACCTCCTGAGTCCATATGGCTCTAGAGGTAATCCATGGCTGCGAGGAGCGTGTACTTAATACTCTGTCCTGGTCAGAAACCAGCATGCGCTGAATTCAGGGTACCTACGAAAGGAAAAAGTGCAATGCTGCTTGGCTTTTTAGTAGTTTAGTAGAATCTGGTGCATGGGATATGGGTCTACAATTGCTCATAGCTGCCACACCGGAGACCATTTTTTTCAGAATAGGAACGACCGTAGCAGCAGGTACCAATCCCATAGCTATAGAAAAGTTGGACAAATACTGTCCCTATGGGGGAGAGACAAGGAGAGAAACTGTCTCTCTCTCTCTCTCTCTCTCTCTCTCTCTCTCTCTCTCTCTCTCTGTCTGTCTCTTTCTCTCTCTCTCTCTGCCCCCTCTCCAACGTACGTTACTCACAGAGATATGATTCAATGTGTGGGGCAACATGACTGTGCGTTGCCCTTGTGTGTGTGTGGGATTGAGGCGTTACACTTAATGAAAAGCCTGAAAGTACTGAACTATATCACAACTACTAATAACATTCAAATTTTTATAAAAAAGTGATTTTGGAGTATGTCATTCTACCGAATATCACAATTGAAGAACACTTACCTAACAAAAATGATTTCACTAATGGTCAATTTATTAGTAACCACATTGACAATTAACATAATTTAAGGGACGCGGCAAACTAAAGAATTAAATTCATGAAACGAATACTTGGATCCGGAAAATAAAATAAATCAACATCAACATCTGACAGTTCCTAAAATATAAGTAATTTAAAAACTATTCTGTTTAGTAAAATAATAAAACGAACGTCGAAATGTTTTCAGGTAAGTAGAAAAGGAAATGCATTAGTAGTCTGTTTTCTTTGGCCAGACTGGAAGGAGAAGCATGGGAGGAAAATTGAAAAGAGCAACGGAGGCTATGGGGTAAGAGATAAGAGAATGGGTTAGAGTGAGGTAAGCAAAAGAGAGCATTTCTTTTTAATTAGATACATTTAGTTGAAAGAACAAGAGATGAGCGAGATGGAATGACAAACAAAATAGTAAACCTGAGAGCATAGGTATCAGAAGCTTCTGGAAGAATGGGGAGGGACAGGATGTATGGTCTGGGTGGAGGCAGGTTCTCCCTACTGAGCCTCCATAAAGCAAAGTCAGCCGAACGACAGGAAAATTAGGGGCATATTATCAAGACAGGCAATAAAATTATCGCCGTTTTAGCGGCAGAAAACTGCCGCTAAAACAGAGATAATGGGTTTGATAATATGCTCTATGGAATTCCAATTGAAGCTCACGTTAGATGTCCTTCACATCTAACATGGGCTTCAATTGCAAATATTTTCAGGGCAAGGCTCAAGCACAGGCTCTAAGACCTGAGCTACTCGCTTGGCTCAGCTAAGGATCCACTTTCCCTGTTAATTTATTCACTTGCCCACCTCATATCAGCGTCCTCGAGCAGAAAAGGGAAGGAATTTGCTCCTGTTCAGTGGAACGATAACAACCAATCCTGAAGCTGCTCTCAGCATGAAAGCAGCTCCGGGATTGGTGGAAGCAGGCTAACCCAGTACTCATTTTGAGGCTGGGGGCTTGTGCCAGCAATCCCCCAGCTGTTTCACAGCCATGGTATTGCTGGGTGCGCCCTGCACATGTCGGGCTGGCTGTAGTAAACCAGCCGGCCAGCCTGACATGTGCAGCTGTAATTCTGCAATCACAGGATTCAGCGCCACTCCCTGCAATCATACTGCGCTTATAAGTAAAATGACAATGAAGTCCCATTTTCCTTATTTGTGTGTGCCTACTGCGCTCAAAGCAGGTGGGGTGACGCTCCTCCACTCTTGAGAAGCAGCCGTCCCTGCATACCAATTCAATACTCAACACTTGGTTAGTCAGGAGAGACTTCATCTGCCTGGCATGCTTTAACATGAAACCAAGATGTGGTAGCTATTTATTCATGGATTTTAATGGCAGCCCTGTACAAGGCAGTCTAAATAGCCTGCATAATGTGAACCTTACACTATGGAGCTCTTCCTAAACAGGCAAGGACAGAGTTAATTTGAGTCTCATACACTCTACCCACTACAAGCCGAAAGAGGCTGCCGTCCGCACACACAGGGTGTCCACGCTAAATCAGTGTTATTCACATGGCTGCCGGTGGAATGTCCTCTTGGAATCATTACCTTTAATGAAACTGATTATATGCAGATAATTTAGAGGCCCCAAAGGCATTGTTTACCATAAAAAGAAATGACTGTAAAACAGGGCCTCTGGGCTGTGCAGGGCTTCGCTATTTCCTGTGAGTATTAGGCATGCGACAGGAATACACAGAGGACCTCAGAATAATTGGATGCTAGAGATATGAGTTGGTTATTGTGGCTCTGGGAAGCCGGCAGTGCAGTGTCAGCTAGGGGGTATTATCCATCCCTCCACACAGCTGGCTTGGTGTTTGCACCAACATTGTACAATGCTGCACCTGTTTATGCATGGGAGATAGGTTGCACTGCTGCTGTCTCTGTTGCACCTGTCAGTGTATGAATAAAACTGGCTCTTCTATGTTGATCCCATTAAGTGTCTAAGGGAAGCTTGTGCATTAGCTGCATTGGTAATGTCTGGCCTGAAGCTCTCACTGCTGCTGTGTGGACTGTTCCTGTTTTCTGTGTAAGGAAAGCATGCACAGCGTCTGCCCATGTGTTTGCAATATTTATGTATGATGTGTTGTTGCAGTGCTGCAATCTGTATATAAGCTTTTGTACTTATCAGACACTCTGGCTGCCCTGGGCAATCTCCACCACCATCCAACTCACTGCATAGATTGTGATGACCCTCTTTGTTAGGTTCCCTCCCCATGCCCTACCTTTCCACACATCCTGTCAGCATAGGCCTTCCAGCAATCACCCTGCTCCAAGCTTTTCAGTGGCACCTGGTCAGGTTGCTTGAGCGACTGCTGCAGTTTCCTCTATGAGTCTCCTTTTATTTCATGGTCTGTGCCTCTCTCCCCATACCAAACACTGCATAATAGAGATACATCCTCTGTGGCTACATCACTATCGTGCTTCCTTACCCAGTGAATAAATCTGAGCGATTTACAACCTTGCACAACTTAATTGACTTTCATACTGGGCTTTAAGTAGGACATGTCCTACCAGGCGTCAGACACTGTAGTAATTAATCACTTACTTTTATATGGGTCCCAAACGTGCCCTATATTTATGCCCTAAACCTTACAAGCAAAAACACCGATCAAGTTCACAACAGTGACTCTGAAACTCCTTAAGGTAATTCAAGCCAGCAATGCAACCACTACATGTTTTAAGTCATCGTGTATTCCTCAGGAGTAATTTCTTTTCTCAGATATAGTGTCTCTGGAGGATTTTTATGCAGCATACGTCTCTTTTCTAGTGCATACTGTGAAATACGTTGCTACTATGTATCTGAGTGAGTTCAGGTTGTCTGTGAGTCTTCATGATGGCACATGATTGACAGCTCTGGAGTTGAAGCTAAAGACAGTGCAAGTGTCCCACAGTAGTCCTGGCCCCTTGATATACCCCCGTAAAAAAATGAAAATTGTTGTCCAGAGATTTTCGTTTTTGATTTGTGTTTTTGTATCATTAGAGAAATAATTTAGCTTGGGCAGACATTGCTAATCCGGGCCAAACTTTTCAGGACAACATAATGGCGGATGTGTTCAACTGATGATGTAATATTTCAGGAATCATGCAACCTATATACTTCATTTTGGTGTCAAAACATAGGTTTTGGGGGACAAGTAGTCTAATAGAGACAGAAAAGAACTCCTCAGAGCAACCCTTCTGACATTTTCTAAAATGGCAGCTATATAATAATGTGTTTAGCCATCATATTGGTGATTTTACTATTGTTTTTGCTTCAGGTTTTCAGTTGATTCAAATTTGTAAACATGAGCAAAGCAGGTGGTAGCAGAGGATCTTCACCTCCTAACACAGTCTTGCTAACTACAAAATCTGAGTACCCCTTCAAAAAAGAAAAATGTGTCATAAACCAAATTAATCCAAAAGAAAAACTAACATCAACCGCGGCTGGACAGAAGAGAGTTGGAGATGCTGCAGAAATACAGCAAGGCGAAGTTCTCAAAAAATTTAAACTGATGGGTGAAGAGGATCAACTATGTTATCATTGTAACAAGTGCTACAGGACGTACACAATGGAAAAAAGCCTGTAAAAAAGTTGTCAAAAAATAACAGAAACTATTGAATCACAACAAGAATTTGAGGCTTCTGAGAAAGCGACAAAACAAAACCTGGTTCCCCTGCGCTTAGAAGATTGATGGCTTTCCCTCGTCCACCTCCAACAACTGATCAGAAAGCAGAGAATCTTCAATGTTCTATCTGTGGTTTAGACAGGACATGGGCCAAAAAGATTGACGAAAGAAAAAAGTACACAGTATGTGAATCTAAAAGGGCAAACGTGTTTCTATCTGCAGCTAGTTTCTTCCAAGATGAGGTTTTCAGCTGAGCAGCTTTGCTAAACGGCAATGTGAATATATTTTCAGTGGATTTGTATGCCCACCCGAACTGCATGCATGCATACATTCAAAAATATGAACGTACAATGATCTCCCATCAGTCTTCAGTTAAGTTTGCACTCTTTGAAAATGCAAATGAAGTTGCAAAGCCACTCTTGAGTGCTGGCTATGGGTGCATACCAAGTGAGATCAGAGAAATAATGGTCAACATTGATGAAACAGTATTGATTTTTCTGGTGGGAATGTACAATGACAGAATTAGTTTTTGTCAGTCTAACTAAAAGAATAAGCCACTTAGCCACTTATGGTGTTCTCAGCTGATTTGACTCCTGAAGTTCTTGCTGCCAAAATGAGATCACAGGAAGCAGTAAAATCATCAGGAAGTATTTTAAGAAACATCCTAAAAGATTTAGATTTGGGACTTAATGACAAATTTTATGATGCCCCAGAGCTCCGATAAATCATGGGAGACAACAAGAATATATGATGTTGTCTTAACGATTTTATATCATTGCAAAACTGTTACAAACTGAAGTTCTTGAGCTCGGAACAGAAGCCAACAACATTGATGATGCCTTTGAAGATATAAGCTAAAAAGTGAAAGATAATCCCATGAACTAACAGGTTTATGCTGTGCAAAAGTACTGTATTTTCCAAATCATGTTTTATGAGTAACATCACGTCAAAAGAAAACTCTGCTACACATGATGATTGCCCACGCAATCTATGACAAGTACAAAAGTACACAGCTAATCACTTCAATTAATAAGATTGGTGTATCAACAAGTTATAATGACTGGGGTGGGTGGAATTTGTGTAGTCGTGCTACGCAAAACTCTGCCAAATGGTAAAAAATCTCTGCGAAGACGCAAAAGTTTCACGAACATGCGGACTTGCTTGACCCGCCCAATCGCGATGCTTTTTTCTTGTTCGCGAACGCTGTTTGCGTGTTCGGGGAGAAATATCTCGCGAACATGCATTTTGATAGCACAAACAAGCAAAATATTCCGCGAAGCTGTGGATTACAGAATTTTTGGCAATTCCGTGTTCTTTGCGGAACGCGAAAATACCCAAATTCTGCAAATTCCACGAGCGGAACAGAATTTACCGCCCAGGCCTAATAATGACATAGTACAGAGCAGGAACTTGTCAACAGCTCATTCTGAATGATCTTGTGAATCCAATAACACACCACTTCTAGGTCACTTTACCAGTAAAGTATTTACAATTGCTTCTCTTGATAATTTTGATTTTAAAGACAACTTTTCTTTGTCTGGATCATCCAGCACATATGGTACTGCCATGGTGCTTTTTCAAGACTGCACCAAGGAAGTAGCTGCTGGAAAACAAGCTGTGTCAGCTGTAGACATAAGCAAATGAAGCTGCAAACTTATAACCTAACTGCCTGTGTGCATCATCACTACAAACCATCAACACATCCCAGTCTACCAGAAAGTTTCATAGTGGCTGAGAATACGGAGCTTCTTCTACCTGATGCTGCGGTCTGCAAAGCTGATTTAACTGAATTTATCTTATTGCTTATTCATCATGGCCTGAAGGATGGAGAAAAGCCAGTTCCTCTGTGGGCTGGAATTCATTCTCTTATCTCCCAGGATACTGTCCCACTGAAGAAGGTTGGGTTTTTACCAGTATAACCATTTCCAGTCACAAGCGACGCAACAGTATACACAGCTCTAAAGAATTTCCAAAATGTGTGTGCTCAGCTTGAAGACCAGCCTACTCTGCCAATTTTCTGTGATGGTTTTTTCCGTAATGTAGCTGACATTTTTATGAGCAATCCAGATGAATTTGATGATCTTTATACAATGATGGGCTTTTCCCTCATGACAGAATTTGTGTTGCAGTGTGCAGGAAGTTATCTCAGTGGATGTGGCATAGACAATGCACTGAGGCTGAAATCTTCGGAAGCAAAGCTGTCAGTATTGAGCGGAACCCATTATGTTTGCTCATTACAAAGTATGCTCATCATTTCTGGTGTTATAGAAAAATTGATTTGGAATGCTTTCTGGAACAAGGACACATTAGGTTTTGCACATCTTATCTCAGAAGTGAACAAGGCACAGGGTGTGCTTCATTCAAAATACATAATGCTAAGCCAAGCAATGTTCAATATACTCAGTTCAAAATCAGAAAACCAAGTTTGTGGAGTTTGTCACAGAATGTGAAGAAAAATCAGAACTTTGCAAGTAATGGTGAAATGTTTTACACATGATAGCTCTAGTGAATAACTTGGTACATGCTGATCGGTAAGGTGATTGAGTGCTACACATGAAGACTATGGAGTCACTGATTACCGTGTTTCATGAAATCGATTGTATAAACTAACTGAGATATGAGTCATGGTATCTGGAAAGAGAGAAGAAGCCAGAGGTGCAAAAAACACACCTCTAATGAAAATTCACCCACAGACATTTTGTGGTGAAAGACAGAGAGGTAAAGTTCAATACTGTAGCACCAGATATGACCTGGAACAGAAGATCCAGAGATCACAGAAACCTCCAGTGGCATTGTTGATCAGACATTTAAAAGGGAATGTGTTGCTCAATGGCAGCTAGCTTACCATGAAGTCCTTTCTATTTGCAATATTTTCAGAGAGATGACAAATTCAAAATTATTGGACCATCGTGAAACTGTTCCTCACCACAAACTTGTGGGAAAGAGAGGGGAACATTTTAATAAACAGGTTGACAGCCTGCTTCATTTCATGCAGCAGCGAGGAAACCCCTTTGAAATGACTGAGCCTGTGAGACTACACAACTTTGTGACCAAACAGTATGTGGATAACAACATAAATATGTTTTCCAGTTGGTTTAAGGGCAATCGCACACCTGGCGAATGAAGGTAGACGATGTAAAATGGTAGGTAGGTGCAACCTGGTTAACCCTCCTGAGTATGCTGGTTGAATGTACCAAGACTTGCGTTATCCCTTCTAGTGGAAACGTCCCCAGGATGCACTCAAAAAATGACTTCAAATGACTTTCGGACGACTATTCTGTATGTTCTCTTCAATGAATTTATTAAAATCTTTTAGTCTTCAACAATGATTATTTCCATCATGTTTTTTCATATGGTATGCCCTATGCATTTCGGGCTTTGCCCTTCTTCAGGGGGTTATTTTCTGTAATAAAAACATAGGACAAAAAGCTTTTTGATTCTTGTGCCAGTCTGAACAATGTACAATTTCATTCAATAACTGGTACCTTATAGCCCCGAAATATAGACTCTTTATAGTGATTTATGGTTCATGTTAACTTGTGTCAGCACCTCAATAAAGTTCTTGTTTGAAAAAGTAAAAAACGTTTGTATAACAAGATCGTGAAACGAGATAGTAAATCATGCATGAGAATTTGCCTGATACGAATTTCGTTAAGTTTTAAAAAAGATATTGCTGTGCTTCGTTGTGAAAAATACTAAGAAATGATGAATTACGACTGTGCAATAAAAACGGGCTGAGAAGGTGGTATTGACAAACTTTAAATTAAGTTAGTAAATGTGCGTTGCTCCGTGAAGTCTGAGAAAGTTAGCGGCATCTGACGACTCACAATTTAATAGAAGACCACCCATTGAAAGAAAGGAAGTCAGCAAAGAAAGTGACAGACCTTCCACATCAAACGTTCTTACTACAGAAACAGTTACGAATGTTCCTTTTTTAGTAACAGGCCCAACCCCACCAGGAGAACCAGGAGGGGGCGCAAAAAAACAAAATCACAAATAGACACCGTGGCGAAGAACACAAGGAGTCAAATAATTTAGTAATCAATATTTCCAAACAACAAATAACCAAATTTCAATCTAAGGTTTAACAAAAAGGCACATCTTATGTGTCTACTTATCGCTCAAACCTTTGGAAACACAAGTGTGCATGTATACATTTCTTCAGTCCCTAAGACTAAGACATTTTTTTACGAACATAGTGGAAAAAAACAAGGAACAATCAAAAGATACACTTTTAGGATTCCAAATAAAAGCAAATTTACTCCACCCATCAGTCACAAGTATTAGACGCATTTGAAAAGGTTATTTCAAAGGACATGGAAAAGATTTTTAAACAACCAAAATCGAAAACCACTAATCTCACCCAAAAGGAAAAACAAACTTTAAAACAACTTGCTAACAATCCACATATAACAATCCGTCAAGCAGATAAAGGAGGTGTGGAAATTTAGCGTGCAAACTGAACATTATCTGCGCCATCTTGCCTCTCCCCAGCGCCACGCATAGCAAATGCACGGCCGCCATTTTAGGCACCCCACTCTCTCTCCCCGCTCACTCTCGATCGCCAGCGCTTCCCCCCGGCGCTGCGAGCATCCCCCGCGCGCCGGCCACCCCCGCTCTCTCATACAGGCCATAAACCCTCTCCTTCTGCGCGACCCTGCCACAGAACCACTTCCGACCGACAACCCATACATGGTCATGCCTCTCCTTTGATAACCCCCCTTCCCCTGCGCCCCATTGTCTGAACTGGTCCCAGGCCATCACCTAGCCCTGCGGATGCAGTTTATTGCCCCTACTGTAAGGGAAACACCCCACATCAAAGGGATTACAGTAGAATCAAAGCCCCTACCCCCTGAGACCCGGCCGGTTGCACACACCCCCGGGAATTAGCGGAATTCCCTGCTGCGCGATAGCCATCTCCCACTGCGGGTAGGGTGGGAACCTCTACTGTAACCATGTGTGGGATCGGATCTGAGCCGGGGCTTCAGGGGATATTTCCCCGCACATCAAGGGAATCTCAAGAATGTACTATGTATAATAAAGCAATAAACCAGTGTATAAGAGACCAGGTCTCAGAGATGCAGTTAGAGCACCTCGTGACGATACCTTGCTGTCTGATCTGATGTGTTCTGCTCCGACGGAATAAAACCTTGTTTCCTGCCTTCCAGTCTCCAGCGCCTGCCTCTTTCATTGGTAAATTATCGAGTGGTATGAGAGGCGATTACCGCCGGGCAAATACTTGAAAGGATACCGACTGAAACTGCCGCTACCATTTAACAATTGGCGTCCCAAACGTGGGGCCCATCAGCGACACGTGGATCCAGTGGGAGAGGTCCCGACGACAGAGTGAACGACTGCAACGATCGGGAGAGCTCCTGCCCAATAGACCCTCGTCTGGCAGCCGATCATCCGAACTTCACTGGTTCCGAGCAGACCTCTCTCGAGTGATCTACGGTCCTGACTGGGAACCATCAGGAGTGCCGCGGCAAATACGGAGAGTAGAGGACGATCGGGCGCTGGAGGCGGAAGACGAGAAACTGTCCACGCGGTCCGGGTAAGGTCGTGATACACGACAAATTGAGAAATAATTGATTGATTGTTTAATGCTCTGGAAATACTAGTATTGCTCATTGATTGTGCTCATTGATTGTTCTCTTTGAGATATTCGCTGTCTACAAACGGGGAGGAGTAGAAATACTCTCTCTCTCTCCCTTTGCAGATAGTGAAGGGTAGGTAACGCAGACTTTTGTCCCCGTTGAAACCCGTCGTGCCTATCTTTATCTCCCCATTGATTGATTGTCCGAACATTGATTGTTTTGAAGAATAGTGCTTTTTGAGATATTCTCTGTTTGCAAATAACGTAGAATAGGAATATTCTGTCTAGTCTTTGCAAATAGTGAAGGGTAGGTAACGCAGACTTTTGTCCCCGTTGAAACCCGTCGTGCCTATCTTTATCTCCCCATTGATTGATTGATTGATTGTCCGAACACTAGTTGTTCGATATTGGTTCTTTGGAGGTATTCTCTGCTTACAAATAACGAAGAATAGAGATATTCTGTCTAGTCTTTGCAAGCAGTGAAAAGATAGGTAGTGCTGACTTTTGTCCCCGTTGAAACCCGTCATGCCTATCTTCTCCCCACTGATTGGTATTTGGTTCTGCCCGGACCGCTTATTAGAGGTGAACCATCCGGCTCCACTGGAAGGCACCCCTAATAAGGACATGTTCACTAAATATGGACTAGTCGCCGTAGCCTATAGCAAGCTGTGGCATAAATATACCAAGAAGGACCCCGAAAGTCAGTGGCCACTGATGGGATCCTTCGACGACCATAAGATAGAAGCGCTAGAAATAGCTCTGCGTAGCAATAAGACGACGCCTACTATGCTTGACAGTATCGGCATGTGGCGCAAAGAAGCAACGCAACGGAAAAAGAGGGAAGAAGTAAAAGCAGAAAAGGAATTACGAAAGGCAGCTCACCTTGCCGCTAGAAAGTTAGAAGAAGACATAAAAGAGAGAAGGGAAACTAAACTAAGACAGGAACCCGAAACCTCAGGCCAGTACGCTGTTAGGACCCCTTCTTTGCTCTACCCTGAGTTGTCCTCCAAGCAGCGAACGAATGACGAGTTACTGTTAGGTCCTCCGATCATTTACATGCCCCCTCCGTATGCACCCTCCCAATCAATAGTACAACAATCACAACCCCCGAACACGAGCGAAAGCAGTACAAGGGCCTCGGCCCTCACGGCCTCCGCGCCGGCTGAGCCTCTTGTGCCGAACCCAACGTCAACCACAACGCCAGTCGACCATGAGATAGGAAAGAGAGAGTCCACCAGAATGAATCGACTAACTAAGGATGAACGAGCAGGAATTGACAAGATAGTAGGGACGCTGGTGGAACGAAAAGAAAGTGAGGAGTATATAACAGACGTGTATAACTCGTATGCCGACAGCCGCAGACGACACTTCGTCGTACGGCTCTGTTATCACGCCCTGAATGCATATGAGGATAGGTACCACGATAAAGGTCCCGAAGGCTTAGCGGCCCTATATAGGAAGGTAGACATTGGGGAAGAAAGAGAGGGCGATGTAACGAACCTCTTCACTCGTACACTCGAGGTCTACCGACACCTTAAAGAACATGGACAGACCACCACAACAGAAACCCCCATAGCAACTAAGCCCCAGGGAGGAAGGGCCGATGCCATGATGCCCATTAAAGAAGCTGCCCCCTACTGGGTCCCCCCACGGGGTCAGGGAACACACGACGACATCAACCACCAAGATGCGAAGGGAAGGGTTGTATATAACTGGGTCTACCAGCCGTGGGACCGGCAAGATATTTTGACCTTTAGAAAGACTCTACCCGACTTGAGAAAGAACCCGACTGCCTTCTACACTGAATTGGGTACAGCCTTAGGCTCAACAATAATGACGTTAGCAGATATCGACTTGTTCTTTGGGCTATGCCTGCCGGCTGACGTGTGGAAACAAATCCGGAAAGTTGACCACGCTGAGCCGTTCGGATATACCTGGATACAACTCGATACCATAGATAAACAGCGAGAACCAGGACAGAAACCCCCGAAAGCCATCTTAGAGCTCCCAGACAAGATTGTACAAAAGCTGAAGACTCTAATCCCAGAAAGAAAGGTAGACTGGTCGATAGTGACGGCTTGCCGCCAGAAACCCCAGGAAGATGTGTCTGAATACTTCTCCCGATTCGAGACTGTGTTTTCCGATTACAGTGGCCAAGACATGACCACCGCAACCGGACACCACCTCTTTGTCCAGAATTATGTAAAGGGTCTGTCACAGGAAGTTTCCCAGAAGCTACAGACCAGCGAGAGTAGTTGGGCAGCCTCCAAACCCGCAGCGATTCTCCAGATGGCCCAATACTACGAAAATCAGAAAAACGAGAACGATAGGGCATCAGAGAAGAAGAAAAAGGAACTGAAGGAGAGAATAATGATAGCACAGTTGCAAGGGGTGACCATAGGAAGGGAACCCCCGAAAGAGAATTACCAACCAACCGCCCCTAGAAAGCTACCCCCTAGAGACCATACACCTGCACCCTACAACGGACGGAGAGACTTAGATGGAAATCAATGTGCGTTCTGTAGAGGGTTCGGACACTGGAAATCCCAGTGCCCGGTCCTTCTGGAAATGAACAAGAATAGGGATCCCAGAGACACAGCATATGACCCCAGAAATAGAGGACAGGGACGAGGGCACACGAACAACACCATCAACGACAGGCCAGGCAGACCAAACACCTTTGATCGCCCCCGCCAAAACCAGTGTCAGCAGTCCGACTATGAGAGCACTCATGACTTCGCATAGGACCGCCAGGGGCAAGGGAGGGATCCAGTCGAACTCCGTGTTGACCAGCAAGGTCCTTACGTCACCGCTAAGGTCTTGGGCACAAAATCTCCATTCCTGGTAGATACTGGGGCGACACGTAGTGCGTTATCTAAACGACTGATTCCTAGGGCACCCTTGTCTGGCTCACACGTAACCTCAATAGGCTTTGACGGAACGCCCTCCACTAACCCCTTATCAACACCAATCTCCTTTGACTTAGAAGACAACACCACTGACACGACCTTTCTGCTCTCCTCCAACACCCCCGATGCTATTATGGGACTTGATTTGCTAAAGCATTTTCGAGCCACCATCAGATGCTCCCCAGACGGAGTTCGAGTCATCCTACACGATAACCCAGATCTGTCCAGACCCTGTCACACACGGCGTATGCTCTCTATAACCGATGCTGATATGTCCCTACTCGACACATTACCTTCACATCTATGGGCTAAAACCGACTCAGATGTAGGGCGCATGGTGATCGACCCGGTACACATAACCGTCCGACCGGACGCAGTGCTCCCAAAGCTTCCACAGTATCGGATATCACCCGAAGGCGAGAAGGCATTGGTGGAAATCATCGAGTCCCTGGTCGAGGCAGGAGTGGTAGAAGAAGTAGTCAGTAATGTTTGCAACAGCCCTATCCTACCCATTGTAAAGAAGCAAGGCGAGGGGGATGAGAAAGCCTACCGTTTCATTGTTGACTTGCGAGAGGTTAACAAAGTAGTCATACCCCAGTACCCCGTAGTCTCAGACATCACCACCATCCTCACCCTGATTCCATCCACTGCCACCATCTTTACTGTTATTGACCTCAAGAACGCATTCTTTTCCATCCCCATCCACCCAGACAGCCGCTACCTGTTCGGCTTCACTTTAAAAGCCCGTTCGTACAGATTCTGCAGGGCACCCCAAGGCTACACTGAGAGTCCCAGTATTTACAGCCAAGCCCTCAAGAGGCAACTGGATGCAGTCCAACTACCCGATGGAGTGGTGTTGATACAGTACGTTGATGACATTCTTTTGGCGGCCGACACCACTCCTCTCGCCGTCACAGCCACCATTCACCTCCTCCGCTTCCTTGCGGAGAACGGTCACAAGGTCTCCAGAAAGAAATTGCAATTCTGCCAGCCCCAGGTAACTTATCTAGGCCACCTACTATCCAAAGACGGGAGGAAACTTACCCCTGACCGAATTCAAACCATCCTAGAAACCCCTGTTCCCAAAACTCAGAAGCAAGTACGATCCCTAGTGGGCCTCACCTCCTTTTGTCGACAGTGGTTGCCAAACTTCAGTCTTACCATAAAGCCTCTGCTTTCCCTGCTGGCTAAGGATGTCCCCTTCCCCCTCCCCTGGACACCTGAATGTCAATCCTCCTTCAAAGAATTACGAGACGCCCTCTGCTCGGCCCCAGTCCTAGGAACCCCAGACTACACTAAACCTTTCTCCCTCTACACCCACGAAAGGGAGGGATGTGCGTTGTCTGTCCTAACCCAGTCCATAGGCCCTAAGCAACGCCCTTGTACCTACTTCTCTGCCACTCTTGACCCCGTAGCCAGAGCTTTGCCCGCCTGCCTTCGAGCAGTAGCCGCCGCTGCTGTCTCTATCCGGCAAAGTGAGGGGATCGTGCTCTCGAACCCCCTCACAGTATTGGTACCCCATGCTGTTGATACCCTCCTGAACCAAACCAAGACTCAACACCTGACTAGCGCACGACTGACTGGGTATGAACTGACTCTGCTTGCGCCCCATATCACATTGAAACGATGCACCACTCTGAATCCAGCTACTCTACTACCTCTCCCTGACGCTGACCCCAATGCATCCCCTATACATGATTGCGTGACCCTCACCGACGAACAAACCAAGAGTAGGGTTGACCTCCGGGATACTGCCTTCCCGGACCCTGACGGAGAACTGTGGGTGGATGGCTCATGCATCAAGCTCCCTGATGGCACCACCTCAGCTGCCTATGCAGTCACCACAGCTCGAACAGTTGTTGAGACAGCCCGCATCACACAGCGATCCGCACAGGCGGCTGAACTAATTGCCCTCACACGAGCCTGCATCCTGGCAGCAGGGACAACCGCAAACATTTACACAGACAGTCAGTATGCCTTTGGGGTAGTTCACCACTTCGGGCTCTTATGGAAAGAGAGGGGATTCTTGACTTCTCATGGCACACCCATCCTGCATGGAGATCTAGTGTCTGCCCTGACCGAAGCAGTCCTCCTCCCCACACGGATAGCTGTGATCAAATGCCAGGCACACAAGAAGGTGACAGACATTATAGGTCAGGGAAATGCACTAGCTGACATTACTGCCCGAACCACAGCCGAGAATAGGTCCACGACCCGCATGTACGTGACCAGGTCACAAACTGAGAAATGGAAGGATGCTAGGGAAACGATTAGGGATATCCAACTAGCCAGCACACCACACGAATTAACTGAATGGGCCCGGGTGGGATTGAAGGACGATGACGGTTGTTGGCGAACTAAAGACTCGAACAAATGGTTACTACCCGACTCATACTTGATCCCCATGCTGACCATGGCACACTCCCCCGCACACATAGGGTCTGCCCCCATGATCGAACTCATCTCCAAAGTCTGGCACAACGACAGAATATCAGACTCAGCCAAACGTCTGGTCCAACAATGCCTAGTATGCCTCCAACACAACCCTGGGAAAGGAACTGCTGTACCCCGGGGAGGGTTTGGGGTCCCCAATCACCCCTTTGAAGTCCTACAAATGGACTATGTCCAGCTAGAAAGGTGCCAAGGTTTAAAGTATGTGCTTGTCGTTGTGTGTGCCTTCAGCAAGTGGGTGGAAGCCTACCCGACCCATGACAACACCGCTATGACTACTGCAAAAGTACTGCTGAAGGAATTCTTCCCCCGATACGGCCTTTGTCGAATTTTGTGGAGCGACAATGGCCCCCACTTCGTAGCCGAAGTTATCCAACTCATCTTAAAAGGGTTGGGTGTAAAACAGAAGTTCCATGCGGTCTTCCATCCCCAATCTGCAGGCCTGGTTGAGCGACACAATGCCACATTGAAGCTTAAGATAGCAAAAATAGTCGCCACCACAGGACTAAGATGGCCAGACGCTCTCCCACTAGCATTGCTATCAATGCGTTCCACCCCCACCAAACACCACTTAACCCCCTACGAGGTCGTCTTCGGGCGGCCCATGAACCTTTGGACTGCACCAAAACCGACATCCATCCACGACGTCCCGGACGTCCTCATGTCTGATTATCTGTACAATCTAACTAAAACGTTGTCTGTTATCCATCAGCAGGTGCTGCACGCCATTCCCGATGTTTCCAGGGGCCCGGGACACGACATCCAACCCGGTGACTTCGTCTTAGTGCGTAACTTCCAGCGCACCAAGAGTTTGGAGCCCCGGTGGACGGGCCCCCTGCAAGTCCTGATCACCACCCGAACAGCTCTTCGAGTGGAGGGGAAACGCAATTGGCTGCACGCACACCACTGCAAGAAGGTATCACCGACCCTGACAACCACGGACAACATCACCGCCAAAGAGGAACTTCTGGACAAAGACCGACCATCCCTGAGCCGCTGCCCGGATACAGAGACACTTGAGTTGATTGAATATCCCGATCCCACTGTGCCATCCAAAGAAGGGTATAACTTGCGACGAAAGGAGAGAACTTCGGCTAAGCAGACCACAGGCTAAGTGGAAATCTCAGAACGGTAGCCTAGGCACCTCAAAGGCCACTAGGAGAGAAACTAAAACAAAGTCTGTGGTTCTGCCCGCTACCGAGTCTCTTGAAGGTGATGGAAGCGCCCGACATGAAGATGATGGAAGCAACCGGACGTCCGAAGATCCACTTCAAAAACTCAAAGACTGACCGAATGCACAGCTTTAAGACAATAGCACTTTTCATTTCCCTTCTCTTTTGCCTTCTCCTCGTGGTCACCTTCTGGATCATGGAGGAGAGCACACCCGCTCATAAGACATTGCTGACTACCGTTCAAACTACCACCACGAAAGAACACCATCTGATCTCACTTTCACCCCAACTCCGAGAAAGGCGTAAGGAGTTCTGGAATAACTCTTTTGTGCAGTTACTCCACCAACACAATCTTGCCACCAACGCCACTAACTGCTGGATCTGTGGATTGCTGCCCCATGCCACTGGGCACTCAATCCCCTTCATCCCTTCACCTTTTTCCGTCCATGGTTCCTGCCTCGCCTGGCTGATCCTCCTGCAAGAGAGCTACAAGGACAATGCCACTTCCGGCAGAACCATGTCACACTTCTACCATGGGTTCTGGCTGAACAAAACTGGTAGAACCTCCGCCCTCTTCTGCCCTCTGAGATCGAACACTTCCTTTCACATGGACATCCCCGCCAAAGAACGAATTGAAATGCAAGTGTTCAACAATCCAGCCAGACCCACCTTCTCTTACCTCCGAAAACGGACAGCCGCCACCCTAACAGTGGCCCTGTCCGTCATCAACATCACTGGATCTGTATGCCTCGAAGGCCTGGGGGCACAGCTGGTGGGCCACAGCTCCTGCCTCATCACCCGAACATTGGACTCAGTTGACCCACCTTCCTTTGTTGCCTCCCCGAATATGTACTTCGTGTGTGGTACTAAGGCCTACACCTGGCTCCCGAAAGGTTGGGGAGGCACCTGCTACATCGCCTTTGTCCTTCCTCCGACGTATGTGGCTCCAGCAAACCATCACCGACAGAAACGTGCCAAAGACATTGTACAAACCGACTCCACCAGAGCACAGTTCATGGACGCAGTAAAGGGTCTTGTTCCGCTCTGGGGTCCGATGGCAAACAGCCGTGCCATCCGCCACTTAACCCAGGCGGTCGAAACAGCAATGAACATTACAGCTGGCGCCCTCGCCAACAACACCGCTGAGCTTCAGGCCGTCCGCCTGGTGGCTCTCCAGAACCGCCTTGTTCTAGATGTGGTTCTGGCTGACCGCGGAGGAGCATGCCGCATCATTGGGTCCAGCTGTTGTACCTACATACCGGATAACTCACCCTCAGTCTACAAAGCAATTGAACACCTCCACAGACTGTCCACAGAGGTCCATCAAGAACAAGAAGAATGGTCGCTGGGGAGTTGGTTTTGGGACGCTATTAAAGGTTGGGGATGGAGGCTGTTTTCATTTATCCTCATACCAATCATGATACTATGTGGATGTTGCTTGGGGATTCAGTGTCTGCCACCTTTATGTTCGTTTTTTATGAACTGCATCTGCCCTAAGACTTTGGACTTTGAAACTGAGCGGATGAAAGCTCTGAATGAGGTGGAGGTACGGGGTATTATGGGGATAGATCCAAACTAGGCAAGCTGGCGAGACATGTTAAAAGGGAGGACTGTGGAAATTTAGCGTGCAAACTGAACATTATCTGCGCCATCTTGCCTCTCCCCAGCGCCACGCATAGCAAATGCACGGCCGCCATTTTAGGCACCCCACTCTCTCTCCCCGCTCACTCTCGATCGCCAGCGCTTCCCCCCGGCGCTGCGAGCATCCCCCGCGCGCCGGCCACCCCCGCTCTCTCATACAGGCCATAAACCCTCTCCTTCTGCGCGACCCTGCCACAGAACCACTTCCGACCGACAACCCATACATGGTCATGCCTCTCCTTTGATAACCCCCCTTCCCCTGCGCCCCATTGTCTGAACTGGTCCCAGGCCATCACCTAGCCCTGCGGATGCAGTTTATTGCCCCTACTGTAAGGGAAATACCCCACATCAAAGGGATTACAGTAGAATCAAAGCCCCTACCCCCTGAGACCCGGCCGGTTGCACACACCCCCGGGAATTAGCGGAATTCCCTGCTGCGCGATAGCCATCTCCCACTGCGGGTAGGGTGGGAACCTCTACTGTAACCATGTGTGGGATCGGATCTGAGCCGGGGCTTCAGGGGATATTTCCCCGCACATCAAGGGAATCTCAAGAATGTACTATGTATAATAAAGCAATAAACCAGTGTATAAGAGACCAGGTCTCAGAGATGCAGTTAGAGCACCTCGTGACGATACCTTGCTGTCTGATCTGATGTGTTCTGCTCCGACGGAATAAAACCTTGTTTCCTGCCTTCCAGTCTCCAGCGCCTGCCTCTTTTATTGGTAAATTATCGAGTGGTATGAGAGGCGATTACCGCCGGGCAAATACTTGAAAGGATACCGACTGAAACTGCCGCTACCATTTAACAGAGGTGCTATGGTAAATATGGATACTGGATTCTATCTGGCAAATGTAAATGAACATGTCAATGACACCAGCATTTTCACAAGAATCGATATGGATCCTACCAAGGAATTTGTTAAGATCTTAAACACCATTATAGAAAAAGCAATAACAAGAGGCACAATTGGAAGGAACGAGAAAGAATTCTTAATCAAAAATAACCCAGCATTGCCATATATATATATATATGATTCCCAAGATCCACAAGCACCCCACCAAACCACCATGCAGACCTATAGTTCCAACTATCAATTCAATACACGAACCCATTGGAAAATATCTGGACAAACATTTACAGCCGATCGTTCAAACTATGGCAACATACATCAAAGACACAACTGACTTTCTGAACATTCTGGAAGAATTCAAACCAAAGTACACCAAAGATGTGATTTTATGTACTATCGATGTGAAATCATTATACACGTCTATTCCACACGATATTGGGCTAGAAGCTGCAGAATCTTTTCTGATGTTGACAAACAAAGATCATGACTTAAGCATATTTCCGATGGACCTTCTCTATTTCACACTATATCACAGTTATTTTAAATGGCAGAATTAATATTTTATTCAAGTTTCTGGTACTTCAATGGGAAATTGTGCAGCTCCTGCATATGCAAACTTTTTCATGTACCGATTTGAACTAGACAACAATTTAAGCCAGCCACAATGGAGCGAAAATTTGATTATGTACAAAAGGTACATTGATGATATTTTCATCTTATGGAAAGGATCTGAACCATCTTTAATTCTTGCCATTGAGAAGTTGAATAAAGTAAACAACAGAATCAGTTTCACACATACCATACATAAACAGGAAATAACTTATTTGGATGTTATGAGACATAATACAGATGGAATATTAGATACCACAGTCTATACTAAGGCCACAGATGGGAATAATCTTTTACATTTTAAAAGCTTTCATCAACCTTCATTGAAAAAACACCTACCATTTTCTCAACTAATACGCCTCAAAAGAATTTCAACTACAAAAGAATCACTCATGGACAGTATGACTGCTACCATCAATAAATTCAGAGAGAAAGGGTACCCTGATAACATTCTAAAAGAAGCAATAACCAAAGTTCAACAAATTGATCAAAAAGATCTACTCAAACAAGAAACCAAACCTACTGAAGAAGAAAGAATGATATTTGTTTCCAAATTCTCCACTAAAAGTTACAGTATAAAAAGAACCATAATGAAGCATTGGCCATTGCTGACTTTGGAGGAAGACTTTAATGGAATTTTTTCAAGACCACCCAGATTTGCGTATTTACGTACACAAAATATCAAATAAATATTTAACCAAAAGGATGATGGCAATGACAGAATATGTAAGGGTACATTACCATGTCACAATTGCGGTAATTGTAATGCCATAATTAAGGGCATTCAATTTCTTCACCCCAACAAGGGGTCGGAAATCAGATTGAAAGTTACAGCTACTTGTGACAGTAAGAACCTCATTTACATGATAAAATGTCCATGTGGACTGGCCTATGTAGGCAAGACTGAACGTAAAATAAAAACATGTCTAGTTGAACACAAGAGCAACATTTGTATAAAGAACTCCAAATCTACCATAGCTACGCATTTCAACACGCACAACCACAACCCAAGTCAGCTAAGATTTCTGATATTGGAACAAACGCAATTTTTTCCAGGAAGAGACAACATGCAACATTTATTGAGAAGAGAAATATACTGGATTAATTTTTTGAACACGGTACATCCGAAGGGACTCAATGAACGCATTGACTTGAATTGTTTTCTTTAAATCAATGTGCCACTGCTAAAGCATTGAACATGGATATGAGACATTAGTGACACAAGTAATGGCCACCATTGGCAAGTGAACATATTGTAAATGTAAATGTGGAATTGATATTTTTGCTTGGCATGTATAGCAACTGTTAGCAGCTCGTATAATTTTTGTTTACAATTTTTGTTTACAGTTTGTTATACTATTCTCATTGAGAAATGTCACTCACATAGTCACACATTGTTATACATACTAACCGGACTTCACCAAGTTAAAATTCCCACAGTCAATACTACAGTGTAGATATCATCGCGGCTCCTTTTGCGTTTACTTTTTTTGTTTACTTGTTTTACGATATTAGCACCGTTCATGTTTTTACAACATGCACCAAAAATCTGGAATCTTTCTTCTCCCCCTTGATAGCATACTCGGTTCCCAAACACTAGTCTATCGTCTATTTCTACACAGTGATGTGACTCTTTGAGGCGGACCCATAGAGGCTCTTAACCAGTGTGTGTTAATGGTAGAACACTCACTGCACAAAAACGGAGGGAAATCTTCTCTTCAAACTCGGGGTAAGCGTACTAAGGTTTTGTGGTCTACGTTTAATTGATCTAAACGACATGGATCGTTTACCATATTCTTTGTCCAACTTACACCTCACTTTGTTTCCAACACGCGAATTACGCGGCACACCGAGCCACGTAACTTCAAACCGTTAGTTTTTACTTTACTGACTCGTAACCTCACACGTTCACTTGAATTTAATTGCTGGCATTTTCACGTTGTTATAACGGTTTCCACATCTCTTCAATAGGCTCCATTCTGTTGAATTGTAAACTATGGAGTAGTGGATAGGAAGTGTAAGTATTGATCGCTTCAGATTCGTCAGTTAATTATTGGCGGCGCTTATGCCGATCACTTTCTTAGACTTTATGGAGCAACGCACATTTACTAACTTAATTTAAAGTTTGTCAATACCACCTTCTCAGCCCGTTTTTATTGCACAGCCGTAATTCACGATTTCTTAGTATTTTTCACAACGAAGCACAGCACTATCTTTTTTAAAAATAGACGAAATTCGCATCAGGCAAATTCTCACGCATGATTTACTATCTCGTTTCACGATCTCGTTACACAAACGTTTTTTGCTTTTTCAAACAAGAATTTTATTGAGGTGCTGACACATGTTAACATGAACCATAAATCACTATAAAGAGTCTATATTTCGGGGCTATAAGGTACCAGTTATTGAATGAAATTGTACATTGTTTGCACTGGCACAAGAATCAAAATGCTTTTTGTTCTATGTTTACCTATCACATAAAAAAAAGTCCCCTGAAGAAGGGCAAAGCCCGAAATGCATAGGGCATACCATATGAAAAAAAATGATGGAAATAATTATTGTTGAAGACTAAAGATTTGAATAAATTCATTGAAGAGAACATACAGAATAATCGTCCAAAAGTCATTTGAAGTAATTTTTGGAGTGCATCCTGGGGACGTTTCCACTAGAAGGGATAACGCAAGTCTTGATAACAATATAAAGACACATCTACTAGGTTTCCTGGAACATGGATCTAAACTATACGCAGAACTGAAGTAGGAGAGATTTGTATTGAAAGAGAAAAACCTGTTTGATATACTCACTAAATCAAAACTTCTATGCTTTATTTGCCATAGTGAGAGTTTCGTCCAACCAGCCAATACAAAACAGGTTACAAAAAAACAACTTTCGCCAGTGCATAGAGAGATGTATGTAGCAAAAGAAAGGGGTGAATTTATCAAGCGCATTCTGTCACATGATCTTCTTCCAACAAATGCATTATTTGATGGAGATGCTGCAACCACACCAGTGAAGCACAAACTCGTACAAGAGCTCATAAAAATACTTTCACCTGAAGAATTTTCATTTGAAAAGATGTCCTCATTGAAAACTGCTGTTGTTCTGGGCTATATGTCACAATTGCGACTGATCAAGATTTCACCCATGCAAAATTTCTGCAGAGATCCAAGTCAGTGTGTACCTTGCAAGAACTGCACATTGTCTTTGACAGTTATCCTGAGCTCTCTGACAAAGAATGTGCAAGAATCATACGAATGTCTACAAGTGGAACAATTGACCTTGCCTGTATAAAAACTTCAAAACCTATACCTATGCAATTTGATACATTCTGGTCATCAAAATCGATCAAGATGAACTTGGAGATGTTAACTCACCAAAATATTGCTGATGCTTCAGTGAACACTGAATATCCAATTATTGCAAGTGGAATGATTGTCAATGAGGAGCTGGTGTCTGCAGAGATATATTCAAAAAGTGTGGAACATATTGTTCAAGAACTTAACAGCAAATTGAAGGAGGCTGACCTTTGCGCTGTGTCATATGTTGTTTCACTGATCATAAGTCAAGGATAGTCAGAGTTCTGGGTACATTATGAAACAGGTGAGAATAGGCACTTAATCCCATTTCAAATTCTGTACAAGAAACATGTCCCAGAGATGCCCAGTGTTCTAATCAAGGCCCATTACCCTACGGGTGACGATAATATGAGCAGAATTGGAACAAAGCTTGGAGCTTTAACTGCTGAACTTGTGAAGTTTCTAAAATAATTTTCTGAGACAGAAAAAGTATGAAACTTTAAAGACGTAGAAAGATACCTTGAGCATGTGTGGAAAATGAGTTCTGACTGTCACACATTTGATGATCTTGTATACAGTGAGTTCAAGAGATAGGTTCCGTTAGGTGATCTTAACCAACTTCATATTCTGTGCATGGACACATTAATAGAGCATTCTACTTGATCAGAAGATGTGTAAATATTTTGAATAATGCATTTGTAGAGAACGGTCTGTGTGAATTTGGTTGGGAAGATATTGATGGGGAGATGGGCCCAGATCAGCAATGTCTACCCTGGCTAAAATACTGCTCTAATGATCCAAAGACATGAATCAAAAATGAAATCTCTGTACAACAATTTGTTTATGGGGATATATCAGGGGGCCTGGATTAACAGTGCCTGTCAATGGGTTATAAAGGTGCTCAGATTACATGCTCATCCAAACCATGGCCATTTTGGAGAGCACACAAAGTGATGGTCAGAAATGTGCTTGCCATTTTATGTGAAGATTAGTTAAAAAGGTATCCTCAGATGTAGAAATCTTGGCAGCGACAAAAGAGATGAATTTCTGTGTTTACAGGTGAGGAGAGGAAGCGTGTATGTGTGAGAAACAGAGGGCATGATGAAGGGGAAGTGACACTGGTAAGTACATGCAGAATGATGCATTGAGGATACAGTGATGACGCGGAAGGAGAAGACGTGAGATAAACAAATGGGTGATTTCAGAAAGATATCAGGAGAAAAAGGCCATGTATATTAGAGTGACAGACTGGAGAGGAAAGAGGTTTGAAGGGGAAAATAGGAGTTATTGAGACATTCCAAAGCAGTGCTGGAAATGGAAAGGAAATTCTTTTGGGAATATTGATACATATGGTTTAATACAATTTGTATATTACAGTACGCTTTTGATGTGAATTTCTTGTGTCCATCTGATAACACCATTGGATCTGTTGACCAATTTAAGAGAAATATATGAACAAATCCTCCAGGAATATTATTAGTTGTGACTGATTTACCCAGTATCCTGGGGGAAGCTGGGTTGTTCTATCTATGTTTAACTTTCTAAAAGTGCCATTTTCCAAATAGTTACTTAAAATCAGACCATTAAATAGGAATTTAAATTACAATTCTTTAGATAGCAAACTCAACATTCCTACCAGCTCTCAATTGAAAGTTATCACTTATTAAACGTAATGTTAAAACAATTTCATACTATAAGGGAAGTAGGCTTGCATTAGTGTAAAATGAATTTAAGAGTTTTTCATTACCAGGGCATGTAAATGTTAAAAGTACACATCCACCTTTTTAAATACACTGCAGCCTGCCACATGGACTGTTAACAGCCTACTCTACAGGTGACTTATATGTATTAAAAAAGGAAGGTTTAGGACTGGCAAAAGGTTAATTTTGCCATGTGGAATTGGCAGTTTAAAACTGCAAACACAGGCTGCAATGGCAGGCCTGAAGCATGTTATATCGTCCACAAAAGTGGGTGGCACAATGAGTGCTGCATGCCCACTAGTAGAAAAAAGAAGAGATGATGGACTGAATGCTGAACAAATCAAACATTCACCCCCAGTCACAGATCTGGGTTTACTACATCATTTTTTGGCTCACCATGCCACCCCAGTTGGAACGAGGCAAATGCAAATCAGTCTTGACCCTGGTCCCCATGGGAACAATCAAGCCCGAACTGCCAAGCCAGGTCTAGTGGCATTTAATTTGCAGGGACTTACAAGTTAAATTAAATATGCCACTTGGGTGTAAGCCACTGCTACTACGTTTAAAGGAGATAGAAATACTTGAGCACTGGTTAGCAGTGGTAAAGTGCACATAGTTTAATGGCTAACAAAAATGAGATCAGCACAAATAGGACGCTGGACAGCAAACAATTGTGGGAAAACCACACCAATGATGTCAGGTCTGACAGGGAATTACTACGTTTTCCACAGAGATCCTTTTGTTACTTGCAGGCCACATTATGCAATCCTTTTAATGTAGAACAGTGAGCTGTGAACCAGCATCAATGAGCTATCTGCAAACTACAAGGCATGGGTTTAGAACCTTATTGTTTTTTCTCAATCTGTTGTTATTCTAAGGTTGCTAAAAAAGGTTCCTGTGGGTAGTAATAAAGATCTTGGTTTAGAGGTTGACGAATGGGCTACTCTGTCGCAAATATGATGGATATCCCATCTTCCTTTTGACAAGTGTATTATACCCTATAGCACTTGTAATAAGGTGGACAGGATATCCGTCACGTTTATGATGGGCAACCTATACGCCAAACTCTAAATCAGTCACAAATCTTGTTAGTACAGATATCTCGAACCAATGTGTTTCCATATAAATTCTGACTTTGTGTTTCCTCCAATAATTTATTCTTAACATATAAAGGCTGACAGTATGGATGATGTGTGACTTGTAAACCATGTAACCTTCATTGTGTTATCTAACAATTCATTTACATGGTTTAAACACTTTTCTGATTTATTGTCTCTGTGTAATTTGTAAGTTTGATGTAAAGCATTCTGGCACTCACATTGGGATGAGTAGTGCTCTGAAATACATTTTTAAAAAGTAGTGCTTTCCTCAAGGGGGGAGAAGCTGGGGGGTTCACAGATATTACCGCGGTATGCATTCCAGGGAGACCAGACCGCTACCCATGTCCCGGGACACCCTCTCGAAACATACACTATCTTTTCCTGCAGCATACACTAGTCCATGTCTTTCCTCCATGCACCAAGCAATGGGGGCGCTTCCGCCCCCCACAGGCGTGCTATGTTACGCTTTGCAATCACCAGCCCCAGTGTTGCCCACAATTTGCCTTTTACCGAAAGGTCCGTGGGCTCCCAAATGTTTAGGAGGCATCGTTTAGCTTCAGGCTGCAACCCTACCCCCCAAACCTTGCCCATACAGTCATGTATCTTTGCCCAGTATGTTTGAATTTGTGGGCATTCCCATACTATATGAAGAACATATGAATTTCTTGCATATGAATTAAGTCAAAACCGGTCTCCAAATCACAGATTCTATTAGGTACTTGTGAAGTGCTAACTTTCTGTGTGCAGTTGTTTCCTTTCATTGCACTGTCATCTAGGTCTTAGGCCTCAGATAGCTCCCAGCCAGAATGATACCTAAACAAAAGAAGGGCTGATGGCCCGTTAAATCTGGCCTTTGTTTTGGGCCCAGCTGGAAGTGAAAATAATAAAGCTCCCTGCGCCAACTCAGAAACAAAATTGCACCAGGACAAATGTGAAATATTTCATAGCACCCAGTCCGATTCTCAGATCCAGCTTAATAATAGCTGCCCTAGCCAGGATCTGGCTGTATCCCCCTAAATTACTGCACTGCTCCAAAGGCCACTGTCCCTTTCACCGACCTAAGTGATGTTTATTTCACAGTCTCATATTCTCATAATTGAAACAATTTCAGTTCTTATAATTCAAAACAATATCGTTGGCATTACTCGATATTTGATACAGCTAAAAAGCATTGGCAAAGCCAGTAGGTCTGACTTGTATATGGTGTAAGCTTGTGTTTGTGTGATATGTCTGTAAATTCTCACTGAGGCACTCAAATACTAGCCAAGTATGAGACACATGATTTTAGTATAAAGCTTTTAAGCCACACCATTAATTATGTAGGTCACACTTCTTGGAAATGATTCTTAGTTTCGCTTCTTTGACTGCATCACTTTTTAGAACCCCCGCCTTTTCACCTCTATTAAAGCACTGCCTTCATGACATTGTACTCTTGCCTCCCTGTTAATGTCCTTTTCGTCTGTTTGCCCAAAACACTTCTATCTTTCAGAACTCCTGCATCTACTTACTAATGTGCCCCTGGGGAAAAACATTTGCACAAGATTACAGTAGTATTTTGTGCCAACCCTCCACAAGTTTTAGCATTCCTCACTTTTAATACTTATAGGTGGATTACAACATACACTACTTTTTCTCATGCTGTATTGTGTGTTATATGCATCTAATGTAAACACTTAGTTTGCCTATGCTACCGCCTCCGTAAGGGGATTGGCTAAAGCAAAGTATATACTGTCTGTTTTGCATATGACTCAAGCTTGAGAATGTCTTTTCATTGGAAAACGCCATTAACTACGCAGACTGAACTACGTGTGTTGTATCAATGCAAGCGTTACCATGCCTGCCTCTACCACGCATATGCCGTTACCACGCAAGCCTTTACAACAATTTTTGTTGTGACAGCAGTAAAGGCATATACATGGTAAATGCAGTCAGCGCTCTAGACTTAGAGGAATGGGCAGGGATGGGAGGTGTTGGAGAGGGACTTCCTGCCCAGAGAAGATTGGGAGTAGGCACGGACGGAGCTAGCATAGTCGCACTACGCAGAGTTCCACGGAGTTTTGGCAAAAACTCAGTGTAACTCCGCTCTGCGCATCTCCCCCTCCCAGGCCTGAGTTTATTTTCTTCACAGGTCATTGATTGCAGGTGATTAGGCTGCATTTGTAGGTTAACCTTTCTAGATGTTCATCAAGGTCACGCCGCCATCTGTAAATTGCTCAACACATGTGAATATGTCAATAACCCCCTCACGCTAGCCCTCCAGCCTTCTTGGTCGCCTTACCTCTGTCTCTCACTCCCATTGTTACTGCAGCTAAACTCTGGGCTGCAAGGGACATACAACAGGCCTGACTCACAGCATCATCGAACAGATCTCCAAGCTTCATCACAAACGTGCGACGCCCCTGCCGGCCTGCGTTATAACGTCTAGCGCTGTGGCGTCGGAGTTTTGCCTGAACTCCGCGTTGTCAACGGAACGCAGAGTAGGCAAAACTCCAAAAGCTACTCCAGTGGAGCGGAGTTCTCTGCCCGCTGCTAATTGGGAGGAACGGGAAAGATCGGGACGCAGCTTGGTAAGTAGTTTTCTGTTTTGGGATTTTAGGGCCCAGGGAGGGGTGACTGGGGCAGTTTTTGGGCACAGGGCGGAAGGCTGGGGTGTTTTCAGGGTTGTGTTTGGGATGGTTTTTAGGGTTGGGGGCTGGTTTTAGGGTTCAAGCCGGGAGGGTGAGGTGTTTTAAGGGCTGGGGTCGTGGTCGTTTTCAGGACTGAAGGCTGGGTTTTAGGGCTCAGGGAAGAGGGGCAGGGGGCCGGGATGCAACGGTAAACAGCGTTTACCACGTATGCAAGACAATGCATGCTATTACAATGCGGTCGTTCCAACGACCACATTATTACATCGCATACCATTACAACGCAAGTCGGAACAATGACTTGCATTGTAGGGGGCAGAAGGTGTTGGATTTAAAATCCAACACATTCCCTACTGTTGCACAGACAGGTGTTGAAATAGTAAATGAAACTATTCCAACATCCAGCGCCCCCTACAGCAAGTTGTTGTTCCGGCTTGTGTTGAAAAGGTATGCGATGTAACAATGCGATCGTTTTAATGACCTCGTAATGGCATGTGTTGTAAACGCATGCAGACTAACGTGCCATATTCGGATGCAACCTTTACCACATATGCCTTCAACCAATAATGCATTTACAACAAAATGTATTGTAAAGCCATGCGTGGTAAAGACGCAGTCGTAGTAAAGACCTCTTTGTTAAGGCATGCAAAATAAATGCATGCGTGGTTCCGTCATTCAACTCTTTTTAATGCTTCAATGCCAAAACGATTTGTAAGGAGATCAATCTATTCTCACTGTACAGCTGTCATATCTCTGTCACTTTCTTTTCCTGTGTTCGTGAGGTTCCCTACTATAATAGTTGCTGGAGTCTGAGTAGCCCTTGATCACAAGGCCCTTGCAGACTGTAATTTGAGGTATTCCTGCAGACCATCTCACTGTGCTTTTGGATAAGGGAGACCCTAAGATGGTCTCACGCTTTCACTGTAGACTCGAGGAGATGCCTCCCCTAAACCCCTTTACTCAGGCCCTAAGTGGTGGCGGCTACTTGTGTGTAGTTTGGGATGCAGTAGCTGAATTCAGAGGTGATGCCTACTGACCTCCACGTATAAATGAAGTCAGGTCACCATGGGGAATGATGTACGTTTTTTTAATGAATATGAATGCTGTGAATATCTATACCGTTGTTGAAATAATGTCTGCAAACGTCAGATGATGGATTGGGAGAATGTTTGTGATAGGGTCAGTGTTTCAGTAGCCATGCCCTTCTTGCTTCTTTAGCGTCAGTGCTTCTCTGAAGGATACGCACTAGGTTCCCACCACAGCAGATACTGCACGTGGATGCAATTGACTATTCTTCTTTCGTTTGGCATCTTATGTTTTTGCCCTTTTTTAAATTTTTTTTTCCTTGCCACTTTTTACACTTTGCCCCCACCAGCTTCATTTCTCTGAGAAGGAAGCTTGCATTGTCTCTAGGGTGCTTCTTCGGTGTCGGGGATGATTACACTGCTGATGTCCTTGATGTTCCATCCTCTGTGTGAGAGAAGCTTGAATTGCTGTAGCAATGACTTCGTTATTATATTTGTGAGGGAAGCTTGCACTACTGCCGCCGTTATGTGGCGTTATGTAGCACAGTAGAACTGCCGATTCTACGATAAGCCTGGTCTGTGCCAAGAAAACTTGCAGTGCTGCTGTCAACATCTACTTTCTTTCTGTATTATGGAAGCATGGCGTCTCCTACTGCTGTGATTCAGCAGCCTTTTCGTGTCATCGCAGCTTCCATGTCTGCTGCCAAGATATTCTTGTTCTGTATGTCAAGGAAGCTTGCATTGCACCTGTCGTTATGGTACCCAGCTATGTATGAGGCAATTCCACCATTAACATTGCTGGTAATTCCATCCACTTCATTAACTCCTAATTAATTGCGAGATGGGTGCATTCTGATGGTGTCTTAATAAAGAAACTAATTTAAGACACAACTGTGTCCTTTTGAAAAGGTTGCCATATTGATGTGCTTTCGTCCATGCGCTGGGTGCACATCCCCCGAAGCTCGCAGACAGTGATCGATTGCCTGTGGAGCCCAGGCTGCTTGTCATCGATGGATAGTCCAAATGCACTCGTAATCTCCACCTGTGCTTGCAGCTGTATGAGCATCCGAAACAGCAAGGCCTGGGAAGGGTGTTGTAAAGGATGGGAAATGGAGGGGGTATGAAGCAGATGGCAGGGACTTATCCTCATGGCACTGCACATCCTTCAATAAAGCAACACCTGTTAAGGGACAGTATGTTATGTCACTTGCTACACATCAGAAGACACTGCTTTACTTGAGCCTTTGTTCATATTCAGAGAGCTTTCAGAAGAAATGATTTTCCACTCCTTCGAAAGAACCACATACCTTGGCAAGCAGCCTGGTGTACATCTTGCATGATGCACCTTTTTCTGTGTGAAGCATATATACTGTCTTTGCTGCTACTGAATAAAGGATTATGCTTCACACTAGTGATTTGTTGGGACATCCACAAAGTAATACAGAGAGGCTTCATAATTTTTCATAGGAATCACGTAAAAAGAAGTCTTTATCAATTGAATACAAAGCTGGAATAGGGAATTAACCACCCGGATTCTCTTTCAGATATCTATTCATGAGCCAGAGCTGGGGTTCTGGCCAGGCAGGCCCCCGAAAATCATCCCGACTCTGTCCATGTGCACTTTACCAGCACTGGGAAATATGCAGCAGCGTCGCCCCCTCCCACCCCCACCCCCATCACCCCACCCCTATTCATTGTACTTCGATACAAGAAGCAACAAAGGGCCCTTTTCTAGTGCTGCTTCCTGCATAGGCCTTCGCGTCATGAACAACAATTTATTCGCCTTTCCAATTGGAATACTGACCACTGGGAGATGAAACACCACACGGATGGAACATCAAACCTGCTCCCACAATCAGCAGCCCAATAAGCAAACAAAGCAACGCAGGCACTGGAAGTTGGGTTGGGGCAGATGCTACAGCGCCCACAGATATCCCAGAGAGACTTCAAACAGACAACTGGCAATAGTGAGGCATGTTGATGTGTTTTATTTTAATTTATTTTATTTTTTGCAGCATGAAGTGTGTGCCGAATAAAAATGTCAGAAGATCAATGGGGAAATAACATAATATACTAATGTTTTTGTTTCAGATTTGTTTGTCTGAACAGCAAGAGCATTTTTTAACTTGCTGGGTCCAAAGACCACTATAGGATGAGGCATACCAAATGTTTAAATTCACGGCAAGAAGTAAAATAACATTTGCTGGCTGCCTGTCAGAAGCATACACATAGTTCAAAATAGTTCCCTAGATTTCGAATCAAAAATAATATTTATTGCCTCTTAATGCTCAAATTTGATACCCCCAAACATTTGTAGTAAGGTCAAAACATACATATGCAAACATAAATGTATTTCCTTTGTGTAATGTACACATTGCTAAAGAAACTTTGAATTTATGTTTTCATCTGAAGATCTCACTTTCCAGTTGCAAATGACACAATTGCAGACCCACTAATATGTCTAATTAATGACATAAATGGCAGAATATGTGCATATCATCTTAGATATACAGATATTGTGCTTCTTTTATATTTCTAATCTTTGATCATCCACATTTTTATTTCATATAATACTATGTTGCTCATTATGTTATTAAATTATAATGTGCACTGCAATGTTATTGTCGTAGACGTATGTATGTTATTTTATTTGCCTCCGCTTGAGGTATGCAGAATCTGCACAGGAGGCACAAGCACTCTCTGGTGTACCCTGCTTAACAGGCGCGTGCACCTGGTGATTCTATCCTGACCAGATCACAATGTGTATGTAGTGCATGCTACAGAAAAAACACGTCTTTGTATTATTTATATGCCCAAGTTGGTATAAGCTGTGTATTTATATGACATTGAGCTGCTTTTAATATTTGCATTTATTGATAATTGCTTCTATTCATTTCAAATAAACTTTTCAGATTTTCTTTTTGATTTTTGCCAATTATTAGTATAAAAACATGTCTGAAATATTTGAATGGACATTCTTTGCTTTTTAAAGAATTTGTTCAACTACTGGAATTTTCACAGTGGTGGTGTGCAAACGTGGTTAGCAATAGCTATATCGGTATGGCGACTAAGAATACAGGGGCGTATTATCAAGTACGGCGTTAAAATTATCACCGCATTAGCGGAAGAAAACTGCTGCTAAAGAGGCGATAATGGGCTTGATAATATGCCGCAGAGAATTGCAATAGAAGCCCATGTTGACACCAGAACATGGGCTTCTATGGGAATTCTCTGCAGCATATTATCAAGCCCATTATCGCCGCTTTAGCGGCAGTTTTCTGCCGCTAAAGCGGCGATAATTTTAACACCGTTTCTTGATAATATGCCCCATCGTGTTTACAAAGATCAACCCAGTTTTAGAAAATAAAAATATTAAAATCAAATACTGCCTTCAACTTTAGTTTAAGAGGGTTAGTGATATTGAGCGTTGCCTAATTGTGAGTGTGTGAAATTGGGTTACTAGTTGAGGGGGGTGAAACCCTCCATACTCAAGCAACAACCACAATTCTTGTCAGGATGAAACACAAGCAAACGTCAAATTAACCCGTGGTAGCTTGGCACAAAAGCAGTCAGGCTTAACTTACAAGCAAGATATAAAGTGTTTATGCAGCACTTCATACATTAATAAAACGAAAACACAAGAAAAATCCTACATCAATTAAAAAAAATAAGGTAACATTTTATAAATCATTTGAGACCAAAATGACAGACATCCACTTAGTAGAACAGGAGATATGAAATTTGAAAGATTTAGATCAAAGTGTCAACTGTGGTTATCTGATTACGCCGGACCGGGACAAAGTCATAAGTTCAGAGCAATCATGATGGAGAATGGAACAGATACAAGGTCTGTGTTAGGCCTGCTGAACAAAGTATCTTATGTCCTTGGTGCATGGACTGCGCGGCATTGCTGTGAGAGGCTTTGCATCATCTGGCAGCGGTAGAGAGAGCCTGTGAGGGCCCTGATGCTAGGTCCTGCATTGGGGTGCATCCACTAAATCGGTTCCATTGAAGCTGTACAATAAGGCTTTGCCAGATGTCGAGTCGCATCAGTTCCAATAAAGCTGGCAGTTGGGCAGCGAGGTTGGTGAGGCATTGCATCATTCGACATTGATACCGGTGAGGCTGGCAGATGTGCGAAGTGGCTGATTTGGGCTCCGCACTGCACGGTGTCAGTTCCGATGAAGCTTTAGCTGTGCAGCAAAGATTCACAGAACTTTACGTTGCTTTGCGATGGATTAGGTGAGGACCGGAGCTGGGCTGGCAAGGCACCTCGATCCCCACTTCCATTTCCAAGGGCCCAGGACTGGAGGTGCACCAATATGGAAAGTTAGAAGACGTAGCAAGAGAGTTGGAGTCTTTTCTGTCCCTGAGACTCTGATCAGGAGGCCTGCTAACTAGTCCTTGGAGTCACTCTGGTGGTCCTGTGTTTAAAATGCAGGACCAGTCCTTATCACTAAGGCAGCAGAGCAGCAGGGAAGCAGAGTAACATGGTAGCAGAGTAGCTGTTCTTCTTGCAGCACAGTAGCACATTCCTTCTTCAGAGTCTTCCACAAGTCCGGATGGGTGTGAAGGTTCATTATTTATACCTGGTGCCAACTTTGGGAGAAGCTTCTAGAGTCCTCTCCCTACAGAGGTGTGTGAAATTTGCTGCCTCCCAGCCCTGACCCCAACTTGTCTAGGGGCAGAAAAGACTAGTGTGAAACCTTTTGTGAGTGTGTTGAGGCAGAGCCTTTGTGATGTGAAAGTGTGGTAGATGACATCTCCCCTCATAAAGTCAAAGATGGTCCCTTGTAGGAAAGTCATCCTTTTTGCCATGATCACCCACATTTTGTGACACATGCTGGTGGTTACTGCCTCTAAAAGTGCCCTGATCTCTTCTAACCAGGCGCAGGGCCATTGCTCTGTCCTCTAAAGATATATGGTAATTGGTATAATTCTAATTGGCAAAGACAACCTGTTTGTAAGTCCCTAGTTTATGGTAGTGCATGCAGGGTTAGAGACTCCAGGGGACCTAATGCACTCAAGTGTGCATTGCTGTGGTGTCTGACGTCATTTTAAAGCCAGGTCTGCCTTGCAGGCTGGTTTTAAAATAAAACTATGTCTAAATTTGACTTTGCAAATAAAGTACATACCAAAGCCCAAAACTACCTTTTTTTTTATAACTTATAAGTCACCCCTAAGGACTGCCCTAGGTGCCCCAAGAGTAGGGTGTATTGGTATAAAAAGCAGAGTCAATATAAAATATGTTGTATATGCCCTAATAGAGAAAAACAGCCAAAGTAATGTCCCTATAGTTGTGCTTCTAGCACCATGGGCTAACATGAGAAGGCTTTATTAAACTTAATAACGTTTATTTTTGCTTTGGAGCTAGCTAGCAGTATTATTCAAAGTATCAAAATAATGATTACAATAAATCCTTCAAGTTGCCAAGGGAAGTAGTTTTAGAACATGCTATCCCAAAGTTACCTAAAGCAGCCCTATATCAGCCTCTTCTGATTGTCAGCCTTTGACATTTTGAGCCAAGCTGCTCCCTGAGTAGGTGTGAAAAGCCCGGATGACTGAAACAATACATCCATTTGGTGAGAGAAGATTTGCTTTCTGGTGAAGCCAGGGAGAGGAAGGAGGCTGGGGATGTCAGCTGGACTTCAAAGGCAGGAGAGCAGATAACAGAGAACTTAGGCCAGACCCCAGTCAGATGGGAGCCCCCAATTAGATTAGGAGAGGGGCTGGAAGGGGAGTGTAGTGAGTTGTTAGCCACACCTTTGAGTTGGGTTGCACAGATGCACACACAAAGGAGAGATATCCTCCATTTTGATTTCTGTGCAAACAGTGCATTCTGGGTCAAAACGATGTCACACTTTGCAGGAAGTGGTCATAGCTGAGGGAGGCAACTTTACCCCTATTGGTTGGTGTGGCCCCCCTCTGCCAGCCCAGTATGGAGGTTAAATGAGGGAGAGCTGCAGGAGCACCTTGAGACACTGCCTGGAACAAAAGAAGAAGAAGGACTGACCTGCTGGACTCTTGGACTGGACCACAGAAGGCTTGCACTCAAAAGGACTGCACCTGCTGCACTCTAAAGGCTCTACAAAGAAAGGACTGTGCTTGACTCACAGGAAAAGGAGTGGACACCCTGATCGGCAACAGGTACAACATAGGTGAAAGACGTCACATGCAAGCCCAAAGAGAGGATAACCCAGCTGACCGGTTGCAACTCGATTTTTCCTGGACTGTGCAGGTGCATTGTGGGAAATTGAATGGTAGCCCCCTAGAGGCAATCCAGATTCTCTGAACACTTGCACTGAGCTAGTGGACCCTTATTTTCCCCAACGGAACCAAGGCACTTCAAAATTAAAAAGTTTGGAAACTTTCTGCAAAATTTGGTAGAATAACTCCAGGAGGAGACCTGCTTGACGTCGAGAGACAAACTGCCATCATCGACTTTGAAATCGGCCTGACCATGCTTGTTTGTCCCGCTGACTGCTCCAGCGCTCCTCGACGTTGACTTCGAAGACAAAGACTTCCAGAGACTCATCAAGGCATCACGTTGCAGCAGTCCACCATCTTAGAATTGAACTTCAGATCCGATAAGCCAGAGGACCACCGCCGGATCCGTCGATCAGAAAAAACAAAGTCCAAAGGTAAACTTTGGAATGGGACCTAGCACTCCACATATCCGACCTGCGCACAATCGTGTTTTGACTAAAACTTTGACTTTGTATCAATCCAGCACGACCAGAGAGCCCCGAGAGGCGCCTCAAGCATTTTGGCTCAAGAATGACCGATTTTTGATTTCCTCTTTAAAAATTCATATCTCCTGTTCCCTACATTGCATTTTTGTTGTTTTGGTCTCAGTTTAAAGATAAAAATAATTTCTGTTGTATAAATTGATGTTGGATTTTTATTGCACTGTGTCCTTCACTTATTTACAGTTGTGGTGATATTAAATGCTTTACAAATACCCGTCTCCTAAGCTAAAGCTATCTGTTTGTTCGCCAATCTACCAAGGGATGATCAAGGTTTAATTTATTGAGACTTGACTGAACCTATTAGCAGTTGTGGTATGATTACTAGCTGTAGGTGTATACCCCCACCTCCTAATAATCCTACTTTACCATTAAAGAAGGATTTAAATTAAAATTCTTTAGACACCAAACTGACATTCCTAGTTGCTCCCAATTGAAAGTTATCACTTGAAAACAAATGTGAGAGTTTTTCAATACTAGGGCCTGTAAAACTTAAAAGTACATGTCTAACTTTTTTAATACACTGCATACTGCACTCTGGGCTATTTAGGACCCACCCTCTGTATTAAAAAGGAAGGTTTAGGCTTGGCAAAATGTTTATTTTGCCAGGTCGAAATGGCAGTTTAAAACTGCACACAAAGGCTGCAATGGCAGACCTGAGACATGTTTCTAAGGCTAACTAAGTAGCACTTAATTTACAGGCCCTGGATACCTGTAATATCACTTTACTAGTGACTTACGAGTATACCAAGTGTGCCATTTTGGTGTAAGTAAATTCTACGCGGTTTAGGTGAGAGAGCACTAGCACTTCAGCACTGGTCAGCTGTGGTAAAGTGCACTGAGTCTTAAGGCCAACAAAAAGGAGATCAGCAAAAATAGGAGGGGTGAAAGCATAATGTTTGAGGGAAGACTAGGCTAAGGCTGAGAGGTTGAACACCTCCCTTTTGTGAATTGGAATAGCACCTTCGGGATTAGTAGACAATGGTCCAGGGGACCATTGCCAACTATCACTAACATTTTATTAATTTGAAATCTTTGTTTTTAAAAGCAGCCATTTTTTCTTTTACTGAAATCGGGCTGCTTGGCGAAGTCTGGCATGTTATACCTGTCTTACTGTGAGTCCAACCTGTGGCATACCACACGGCAAGCAGTAGCGGCTCCTCGAGGGAGTGCTGCGGGGCGGGACGAGGGAGGGGCAGGTGGGGGGTGGTAAACTCCAGCATACGGCCGAACGGAGGTAAGTAAAGAAATAAATAAATAAAGAGAATTACATTGTGCACGCTGCAACGCCAAATGGCGATGCAGCGCGCGCAATGTAATTAGTTTTATTTATTTATTTCTTTACTTACCTCCGTTCGGCCGTATGCCCGAGTTTACTACCCCTCCCCCGCCCGACCTCCACACCACCACGCAGCACTCCCTCGAGGAGCTGCTACTGACGGCAAGTGCATTAACAAACGCAGATATCTCGCTGAGTTAAACAACTTCCTCTTGAAAATGGGTAGTCTGCTTAATTTGAGTTATCTTTTTTCAGTTTTAACAGCCCCTATCAGGAGTTTTTTTTTTCATTTGTTTATTAAGATGATCTACAGATGTGTATGATTATTGTCCAGAGGGAACACCCTTCAGAGTTTAACAATTCTGCAGTCCCGTTCATAGGTGATCCTGTTTACCATTTAGGAGATGCTAGCAGAATCTTGGCATGGTCTGTACCCACTCAGAAGACATTTAAAGATTTATTCGAGCCCAGTAGTGTTTTAGAAAATCTTAAGTGGTGGGTGTCTTGGACTCTAGGAGATTCTAATTATACAGTTTTCTAAAGACTCCATACAGTGCAGTAAAGCCTCTTACAAGTATGTTGATGCTGTAACTTGGAGGATACCATTCTTCCTTATTGTGAGTAGTCTAGTGTTTCTGGACCTGAAACTACTATGTCCAGAAATTGGTAATTTCATATTGAGAAACAGTGGGCCAGTTTTTGCTGGGTCTGGGTCTACATGCAGTAAAACAGTGGCTAGAGAGGTGCAGGGGCTACTAGCAGAAGAACAATCCCAACCCCATCCTCTCCCTCCAGCAACTTGAGGGAGCAGAGAATGATCCCCCCTGCCTCACACATGCCTCCACTCGTCATAGATGCCTGCTCAATCTCCCATCCCTACCCTTCTTGTTCCCTTAATCCCATTTACCTCCTCCTCTGAGAATGGTAAATAGGATAAGAAAAGCACCATTAAGGAAATGGACATAGAAGTACTGGATACTCATGTCATTCCTCATTCCAGGGACAATAGGTTGTAATGCTCATTATTTGGTGCACTGATATCTGGGGGGAAAGTCATAATGAGGCTCTTAATTTGTTTGAGAAGTATGTGGGATAGTGTGACTAAATTGTTGGCTGTAGAATGAGCAAACCCAGGTAAGGATTCTGGCTTACCCAGAATGTGGTATTCTGTGCAAATCACTTCATTTCCTTTTGTAACACAGGTTTCTGATCTACCAAAAGCCATCCTTTGAGAAAGAGGACTGGTGTCCCAGCCATAGGGTACATATCACTTGTAAACTTCGGAGATGTTTTGGTGATAATAGTATGCTTTTTATATAGCGCTTCACACTTCATCCAAGCACCGTATAATAATAGTTTTTACTATTGAGCTTTATTTAATCATGGTCAAAATGCTTGCTTGCAAAGCCTGGGTGGAGTTCGCGGAGTTTCACTTCACAGAGTTCCACAGAGTTCCAGAAAAACTCTGCGAGATTCTACAGAGTTCCGCATGTGGGTGGAGTAGTCTTATGCCCATGTTGCAGTCTACACTTTTATTAGCATTCTGCCCCCTCACCGTCCTGTTCAAGAAAACAGCTCTCAACAACTTCAAAAACACTGAAAAACTATGAAAATGCGTCTGGTAAGGTTTTTCTGATTCGAGGGCTCTACTTTAGCCGTCGAGATATTACCTCAACACAGTGCAGAGAGTTTGGGTAAAAATACCAGTAGCAGTGGCCCCTCCTTCCCTGCTCTGGGTTTAGCCTTGTGTTTATTATTCTGTCTGTGCAGGTAAGAGTGAGTCAGAGGTGAGGGCGGCAGTCCTGGACAGTTAGCCCCGAGAGCCGGCACCGGCCATTTCTCCAGATGCCAAGGCACAGGCATCAGTCCCTCTACATCACCGGTCACCCTCTCACAATCCTCGCCCAGACATACACAGAACAGCCCATCAAGGGCAGGGCCGGACTGGCTGTAGTGGGCACCGGGCATTTTCCTGGTGAGCCGGAAGGTTGGGGGCCAGTTTTGCAGCAGTACTGCAATATCGGCCACCTATAACAAAAGCGGAAGGTGCAGCTGGAGCGGTGCTTCTCACTAACACAACCAAACTACCCGGGCAAGTCGAGGAGATAACCAGGGCCGGTTGCTGTTCCCAGTCCAGCCGTGATCAGGGGTCACAGCCAAGACACAGACACTTAGGCTCCATGGCTTGGGTGAACATACATACACACGCCATAAATTAAATGTGATTCAAATGTGCACACAGGCATGTGCACACTTCAGCACCTACAGCAAATGCATGGACATGCCCAAAAAGTGACCTCGAGACACAGGCAGATATAGAGCCACGATATGACTGAAGCAGCGACCCCAGTTCAATCTGTTCAGCCCATCCTTTCTGGCTCTTTACACATCAACTTTACCTGGCCTCCAGTATTACCCTTGCCTGCTGAGCCACAGTGTGCCCTGACTTATACACCGTGGACTAGAGCACAGTCATAACTACGATTGCTAAATGTTACTGGAAAACAATTAACAAGTGTGATAGGCGGCATTATGCTAATGTCCCCTTTCTTAGATAAAGCTCTTCCATTTATCAGACAGGGAAACAAGGCTGGCATAGGCTGTGAGCAGGTGCACGTGAGAGCCAGTGCTGCTCTTCTTTGGTTTTACCACCGTGTGTGTGGATGCAGGGTACCCACTCCTTGCCTGTATGCACTATGAAGTATATCAATTTGATATACCAAATCAGCATCAACATCAGCAACTCAAATATGATATTACGAATCTTTCTCTGAACAGTCCTGATCCCTAACCTGAGGTAGGATGAATTCTGGGTGACCAGACCCTGCTCAGGCTCGTCTCTTTGTTCTCACTTCTGAACTTGGGACACCTGATGTTTGCGCTGAACGTGGCGCACTCTAACCCCCACGGCGTGCAACCATGGCAGAACAAAACTCCAACTGCGAGGGGCAGAGGTCCCTACCTCTTCCATCACGCTCATACTGACCCGCTCTCTTTCTTCAGCTGAACTTGCCTAAGAAGTAGAAATGTGACAGAAGGTCAAATGGCCTTGCTGAGATTCAATCTCATGATCTGCAAATAGAATATTTTTAGAATCACAAGACATCATGCTGATGCTGTAAGTGTCTACTAACTGGGGGATATTCTGGGGAAGTCCCCTGCTTGGAGCAGTAGGTCAATATAATAGAGACTTAATTTGTTTGAGACACCTTCTACATCACTCACCTCTATCTATTCACAAACAGGGCACCCAAAGACGCTTTGCTGAAGTGCAGTGCCAGATTTATTCCAGACATAAACAAGAGTTTATAAATTGGTTGCATTTATATTCCTTGGATCTATGTTTCTCTTACGTGGATATTCTGAGATACTGATATGGCTCTGGTCCTGCTGCACCAGCATTGGACACATGGGGCCTCATTTGGGCGTTAGGAGTTGGCGTGGGGCAGTGCCACAAGTCTTCTTGCTGCACTGCCTTACACCAATGTAAAGGGCAGGAAAGCACTGTATTCCTGCCCTTTCCCCTGCACTGGCACACAACTTTCTGCCTAGTGCCAACGTAGGCACCCATGCACCATGGGGCTAAAGTGGCTTCATTTCAGCCAGGATTGTTTTTGTGTAGGAAGGTGTACCTTCCTGCACAAAAACAATCACAAGAGGCACTTTTCTCTTATCATAAAAAGTGGAAGAAATGAAGAAAAAGAAAAATATTTCTCCTCTTTCTTCCCGCTCAGGAGAGGAGTAAGCTTTTTGTGCTGCCGCAAAATTGGCGTGATTAGGTAAATCTGGGGCAGTGTCAAAATCCATGGATGTTGCGTGGGATAACCCACCGCAATCCCCATAGAACGACTCCTTGACGCAGAGTGAGGCAACACAGGAACTTGCACCGCTTTGTCTTGCTCCATATCTATGAAGTCACGCAAAGCCACACAGAGTGGCATTGCGTCGCCTCATAGATATGATTGAAAGGATTGTGCTGCAGAAGTGTCAGAAACAGTGATGCTACGGTGGCGCAAGTCCCTCATAAATAAGCACCTTGGTACTCTAAAGTATTCCTTGGCTGTCTTCTTGGCAGCTAAACCCAAGCTCAAGATTGGACCACATAGATGGTGCTGCAGGGAGCAATTAAGACACTAGCATGATGAAAAACAGAAAAGAGATACACAACTTAGGTTTTATACAAAGTTAGACACAAAATGTTCAACTAGTTACCTCCATGATATCAACAACAGAAATTGGATGCATCACCAAAAAATCTGAAAAACTGTTTAGGGGCGGGATTCTATTCGGGTTAATTTTATGGACTACTTCTTGGCAGTTAAAGAAAATTAATTTCTAAATGTTGTGACTGGTCTTCTACTAAAACCTTGGTGAAAGGCCATGAATGGATGGAAGTGGTTAGGATTATTGGATTTTAAGTCACAATTCTGAAAATGCCACTTTTAGAAAGTTGGCATTTTTTCTAGTCCTAATCATTTGGTGGCTGCAGCCTGTATCCTGGTTGACATGACTAGATGTAGCTGGTTGTTGGTCTTTGTCTATTGCTTCCAGACATTGAGACAAAGGGGGAATAGGTGTTGGTAGGATGGGCCATCTCTTACTTGGTGAGGGGGAGGAGCTTTCACGAATAATGATAATAATAAATAATAATAATAAAATCATTTATAAAGCGCATGAATACACCGGATGGTGTGTCTCTGCGCTGGACTCTGCATACTCATAGGAATAGAAATTTAGAAGAATTCAGGGAATATCCTAGATAGAGCTAATTAGATTAGAAGGCAGTTACTAAAAATCCATGTTTTCAGTTTTTTTCTAAAATCAGTTTCTGAAGGGCAATCTCTGAGACCCCTTGGAAGGGAGTTCCACAGATTAGGCGCTAAATAGGCATAGGATTTCACTCCCATTCTGGCCCTACTAACCTTAGGCACCCTAGCTAAATTAGCAACAGAGGATCTAAGATTGCATATGTTTGCACTAGGGAGTGAAGGTAGCAAGGGCCCTGTTTCTCTAAGATTCGTCGGCAAATGCATAAAGCTTTGAAGTGGATTATTTTCATAAGTGGGAGCCAGTGAGGCAAATTAAGAGCATTAGAAGCTGATGATCTTTTTGGGAGGTTTACAACCAGTCTAGCTGCTGCCGTCTGAATTCCTTGCAACAGTTTGAGACTCCCTTATGGGGCACTAAGAGAGAGAACATTCCCATTGTCCTGTTGTGAGGTGATCAGTGCATGAACTATAGTTTTTCTTGATCTGGTGGGAATTAGATCGAGGATTTTTCCTAGAACCTTCAGGGTGCCAAAGCATTTCCCTGCTGTTTTCCTGATCTGGTCTTCAAAGATTAGTTTTGAATCGAAGTTTACTCCCAAGTTCTTAGCCTTTGACTTAAGAGCTGGGGGTTCCCCCAAAGACGCTGGCCACCAAGCTGATGTCCCGATAGAGGGAGTTCTACCAACTAGTAGGATCTCCGTGTTGTTGGCATTCAATTTTAGGCAGTTGTCGGCCATCCACACTGCAACCTCAGATAGGCAGGCCCTAAACCAATCAGCCGTGATGGCAGAATGGTCCAACAGATTTCCTATTAGTTGGGTATTGTCGGCATAAAACACTACTTGAACCCTATGGCTTTTGATGATGTCACCAGGGGTTTCATGTATATATTAAAAAGAGTAGAGCTCAAGATAGAGCCCTGTGGGACCCCTTTCGTTGAGTGGACTGGTCTTACACACAAGATTTAAGAGTAACTTGAAAGGATGTGTCCTGTAATTCCGGCCTCCTGAAGCCTGTAGTTTAATATATTATGTCACGAATCACACTTGCACATCACCACGGCTCGGCCAGAGCACACTGACAAAGGGTTTGACACTAGTCTTTCGTGCCCTCAGACATGCTGTTGCGAAGTCAGGGAGACATGATTTTCAAAACACTTCTGGGAATGAAAACTTCCAGAACCTTCTACTACTTCAAAGCTGGCACCAAGTATAAATATTGGACCTGCAGACCCAATTTTTCAGTTCACCTCTGCGCTTGTGGAAGTCTCAGAAGTACTGCTGTGCTGCTCTGCTGCAAGAAGGACTGCTACTCTGCTACTCTGCTGCCCTGTTGCCTGAGTAAAAAGGAATGGATCTCCATCTTGAACCCAGGACCACCATAGTGACTTCAAGGGATAATTGGCTGGCCTCCTGATTAGAGCCTTGGGGACAGAAAAGGCTCCAGCCACCTTTAACCCAGCACCTGGACTCTGCCTGCTGTGAGTCCTGCCCCCAGGTCATGCCACCCCAGTCCTGGACCCATCGAAGATGACCTTAAGGTGCTCTGCTAGCCCCACTGTGGTTCAAGCAGAATCACTGATGTGCGATTCTGCACTAACTCAGGACCTGCAGTTCTATGGATAAACTGCTGTGCAATGCTTCCTTGACGCAGGACATTGCATAACAGCCCCACAACTTTTTGGAACTGCCGCTGTGCAATGCATCCTTGATGCAGGACCTCGCATTGCAGCCCTGCAGCTCCCTAGACTTGTCGCTGCACGATGCATCCTCAATGCAAGACCTCACAGCATTCTCCAACAGGGATTTAAGGTACTTGGTTCAGCGGGCCTAACTTCGTCCCTGTATCTGGCCCACACTCCATCATGGTCAGTCTGAAATTGTAACTTTGTCCCGGTCCAGTGTGACAAGATAACCGTTGTTGACGCTGTGAGCTTATAGGCACTATTTTCACTTAAATCTTTAAAATTGCACATCTCTGGTTCTACTGATTAGATTTTTTTTATTTCAGACTGGAATTAATTTATTACATTTAACTAACCTTTTTCTAAATTGGTTGGGATTTTACATGTGTTCTGTTTTCACTTTATTACTGTTTGAAGTGCTGCATTAATACTTCACACATTGCTTCGACTGTAAGCCTGACTGCTTTTATGTCAAGCCACCAGAGGGTTGAGCACAGGTTAATTTGGGGTTTGCGTGTGACTTCACCCTGACAGAAATTGTGGCTGCTGCTTGAGTAGGGCTTCATCCCCCTCAACAAGTAACACAACTTCCTACAGGTACCTTGTCGTTTGGTAGCAACATTTTGACACCTGGCATTTATTCTTTTACAAATTAAGCACTGATTATACAACTCAACATAATTGTAATCTTTATCATCAGTCCTGATGACATCACAGTTGGGACACAGCTGATAATGTTGTGAATTAATTAGGCTCAGAAAAAATATCTGTGCTGTAACTAAAGTACAGGGTGACACTTTGTAAAACTTTTAAAGATACACTTTACATTGTGCCCTTGCAGGAGCTGTGCTCCCAGTCCCTTCCTTTTCCTTAAGAAATATAGTTTTTGTTCACATGGTTGTTATTTTAAATTGAATACTTATTTTAGAGCAGAGCCAAAAATGAGACAGGAAGACCTTGTGCTGGGACTAAGTTTACCATGTGGCTTTAACTCCTACATTTTGGCATGTGCAGGAAAAATTGGAACTAATGAGTAGTTACACCATTACTGCACGTTTAGCAGAGGTCAAGTAGAGTTTTGGGTGAGCAAAGTTTTTAAGAGAATACTATAAGTATATCTAAAATGTGATGGTGCCTCAGACCCATAGGCTGACTCATTTGTATTGTCGGTTCTAGGTAGAGATGAGCAAGCTATGCACAGCTGGAGCCTGGTAGGGCTAATTTCCGGGATTAGGGATGTGCACGACCAGATAATTATAGTTGCTGCTGTGTGCTTCTAGGAGCTATATTGTAGAGCAAGATACCTCCTCATGTCCATTTTTGATGCAATTAAGCATTTTGCGTTAAACAATAGCATAAAAAAAACAAGTGCTGCAAAAAGCAGCTACTCGCATTCTGGTTGTTCATGTTGCTTCTGCGTGCTTGCAATAAATGTCTGTTGCTAACGGACATCACTATGCGACATGGCATAGTAGCATACTTTTGTGAATTTCACATAACAAGCATAATGGGAAATTACATGACACTACACTGGCATAACAGACTGTAGTCCGAGGCTAGTCAGGATCTAGCTGGGACCTTTTACTGGAGAACTAAATTAGCCCCCAGTCAAGCATCCCAGGCATTGTCCCTTCCCTCCTTAATGGAGCTTTTGAAACACAAAAACTACTACATTCAGAACAACTTAGCACATATAAAAGACTTTAAGGCTTACTCTTCTGCTTGAAATACTTTTAACAAGAGTGCAATCCCCGTAGAGCTAAAAGGGTTTTAGCCCCCATGTGGCTTAGCCCGGGCTGCTGCTGCACCCAGAACACACACTGAGGGCGAGACTTTGCAGCGGCTGTGGATACCCTGCCATGACTGGGGAGGCTCTGTGTGAATCGGCCCACAGTTCTCTAACTGAGTGCTTTTGAAACATTTTAGAAACACGGCGTAGAACAACAAACCTTCGTGACCCATCTAGCATTAATGGCCAAAGGGGTGATTTTGTAATGTAACTAAAGCATTTTGTGGTAGCATACCATAATTTCCAGACAGCACATTTTCCATTGAAATGACCACTAAATTTGCACTGACATAAAGTTTGACTGACGAAACTATAGTTCACACAAATGACAATGTGCGGAAAAAGGGTTTCAGTGAATATTTATCATTTGTGCATCACCAAGTACTTTGTCCTGATTTGTTTTGATACTATTAAAATCTTTATTTCCATCACACTTCAGAATTACAAAAAAGTGCTTGGGGGCATATTATCAAGCACAGCATTAAAATTATCGCCCCTAAAGCGGCGATAATGGGCGTGATAATATGCCCGTGAGAATTCCAATAGGAGCCCATGTTCTGGTGTGAACCTGGGCTTCTATTGGAATTCTCACGGGCATATTATCAAGCCCATTATCGCCGCTTTAGAGGAAGTTTTCTCCCGCTAAAGCGGCGATAACTTTAACGCCGTTTCTTGATAATATGCCCCTTCGTTTTTGCTTTTTTAACTACTGAACGTGTACAGGTCATTTACAGGCATTTAAAAAATGACGTTACAGCTTTTCCTTTAACTCTTCCTGTACCCCAGGAAGGATGTAACATAATTCACTTTACTTTTCATTCTCTGACTGCAAAGTGAAAAGTGTTTGTGAACACCAGTTCCCATGTTAAAAAAAGATAAGCAGCAATTTATCAGAAGACATAGCCTGATCTTTGACCTCTGTCTTTGAAGTGCATCAAATGTGGCAAGAATAAATTGGCTTGTGACCTACAAACTATTTTAGCTGATGTTCATGGACGGCGCTGGAGGAGGGGCCTCAATGACAGCCTCTTATGGAGTAGTTCATAGCTCTTCCAAAGATTCATATGTATAAAATAATTATGGGAACTGTGATCCTGGGGGGGGCGCATCAGAGACATGGTTAAACAGAGCAAACTTTTCTGAAACTATTTTGTTGGTCTTTCACCTCAGGTAAATGTATATCAACTAGAATTTACATACGTTAAATGAAAAAGAAAAGTAAGTTAAAACAATTGGGAGAAAATACATTATTTTATGTTAGAAGAGTTCAGTTGGTTAATGCGATCACTGCAGACATTGTCTGCATGTGCGTGTGTGTCTGTCTGTGTGTGTGTGTGTGGCCATAGACACAAAACTGAATCCTGGTAGGTGCACTGCAAAATAATGCCATTTGTAAGTAGAGTGCTATGTGGCCCCAGCATGTGACTGAAAGCACTTTGTCCTATACAGGTCATTAAAAGTATATTAAACTGGACGTTGGTGACCCACTGAAGGCTCAGACCAGATGCCTGGCTATAAACCATTAGAGAGAACAGGATATCACTCTTGTGGCTGAAATGTAGGATGAGAATTTCAGAAAACCTGGCCCCGTCTTGAAAACCTGACCAACTGTGTGACCCATGGCATATATTTTATATCACTGTGTGTTCTTTTTCTTCATTATTGCATATGACAGCACTTTGAATATGTGATTTAAGGATGCGTGTTGTACAAATAACTCCCTCTACTCTTTATTTATTATACTATAATTTTGCTCCATGTACTGTAAGAAACAAAGCCCCCTTTAGGGTTCACATTTCAACTGACTTGCCTCTTAGTTCACTTGTGGCATTGTTGTCAGGCTGGGAGGACATAAATGTTTCTAAATTCCTGCTTAACAACTGTCACCTTCAATAAATGTGCCCTAATGCAGTGACAGAATCTGATTTACTTAAGTGTAATGCTTCCGCAACTTAAAAATATATACTTTTTTTAATTCAAAAGAGACTTTATCATATTTTTACATAGTGTCTGTTGCACGACTTGCATGCTAAATATGTTGATGGCTCAGCTCATGCACTGGGTCTTAGAGCAAAACCAGACCCTCAGCCCAGCTCAATTTTGCTCTGGCTCGGCTCTTCCTTGTTGGCTCACCCACCTCTGTACTAAACACAGTATAAGATAGGCAGCTGCATCCAAGAAATATTTATAGGTAGAGGAGGCTTTGTGTGTTTTACCATTGCTTCTCATGTCTCCTGATGTCATGCCATTTCTGTCTAATCAGCCCGTTAACAAGGTGCCTATAAAAGACATGGGCCTCGATTGGGAACTATGCAGAGCGGAATTCTTAGGTGGAGGTCTGTTCTTCACAATAACAAGAGACCCTGCTTTCCTGCACACAGATTTACTGAATGTGAAACTATTAACCAGATTTTACTGCCTGGAAAATTCAGCAGGTAATGTCACTATGGAAACACCTGAACCCTTCCAAAACCTCAAATAAGACATATTATACGCTCCCCCTTGCGAGCCAACATTGTCCACTCCTTCTTCCCCTCCTTACTCCTTCTCTTCAACCGCGCCTTACAACACACTTTTACCCCAGCCCCCTGCACTCATTTACCACCTGCTCAGAGCAGGCAAAAAATATGTTGTGTAAACCCCTAAGAAAAGAGACTACATGTGGAACACCACCTGTTAATCCAGGTCCACGCAGCAATTACCCATTCATTGGGGTTTCACTTGAAATTGCATGGTACTGTACAGGACGAGTAATTACTAGTGTGGCGTCTGTACCCCACCAGTACTGTGCAAGTTGTAATCATAGCTATGGTGGGCTACTTAAAGTGCCTGGAGAGATCAGCAGTGATGAAGTGCCCAGTTATCACCTTCACCCACATCTACTAAATCTTCTTTTGATTCTGTGCCACTTGAAAGCTTCTGTTGTTAATGCTACCATCCTTTCTAGACTGGCCTATGCCAATGCTTGCAACACCGGCGTTCCTGAGTCAGCTATTTACAAGCTTAAAGGAGTTCAGACTATGGCAATGTGACTGTCATGAACTTCAGGAAATTTCATAGGTTTCTGAGGCTTGCCCTAAGATCACTGGTTGTCAGTTTCTAGTTTCTAGAAGTATCCATTAGAAGGCGCTCTACTTTGCCCATACAGCCTATTATAAAAAAGGGGCCCATGCTGTTTCTCTATTCTGATGTTGTTAGTTTAGCCTTAGGGCATTCGTTGCACTTTATAGACATCTCAACTCATATCTTTTTTGTATTGGTTTTTAGCATATTTAGTGGGTGCCCTCAAGCTATAAACCCAGGACTGGTGGCAAAGAAGCTGAGCAGAAATGAAATTGAGAAGAATTTATGGTTATGGAGCATTGTCACCAGATGGAAAGCTCAAGTTTCTTGTACATGACCTACGGGAAGACTGAGAAAGAGCTTAGCCATGTGACCCCTGAATATATCATTTATGTTCAACCAGAGGCATACTTCCTATGCATTTTGTGGATTGTCTCTAGGATGGTGTCTATGACGCAGCAGTGTCCCAGCACTCCCCGCATTTAAGCACTGCATAACTGTGTGCTGCCTCTTCAAATTAGTGTAGTTTAGCAGCAAAATACCTCATGCTGCATTCAAACTAATGCTAGGTTTGTAACATAATATAATAGGTAATCTGATGCAAAAGCACTGCACAATGAAAACACCACTCCATGCACTACTTGTTCCGGTGTTACAATGACAAACTGGTAACCATGTTGTCGGTCTGGTGTCCCACTTGTGCCCCTTTGAAGGTTGTCACTTTCTACACCCAGGACAAAATAATTGCTATAATTAGTGTAGACATTTAGGAGAATAAGGTTGTTTCATTAGGATTGAAAACAATAATGATACTTTAGTAGATTTAACACTTTGGGCTCAATTACAATTCTGACAGTCGATGGACCGCCAGACTTGTGGTGGGGCAGTGGTCTCCCGACAGCCCTATTACGATTAGTAAGTGCCCCGCCGCATCCGGGTGGTGAAACCGCCATACCCTGGCGGTGTTGCAGCAGTCAAGAGGCAGCAATATGCTTGGCGGGACCACCGTGGTCCAGCCAAGCATATTACGAGTTTTCTTCTTCGCCAGCGGTGTTATGGTGATTCCAACTCAATGAACACAGTTGCGGAGAGAAAACAGAAGGGGCCCAGCAGGGTACCCTGTACCTCCACTGCATGTGGAAGCATTCAGGGCAGCACAACATGTGCATGCATCCTAGTTCCTGCACAACATGAACTGAATAGTCCATACCATGCAGGAACTGTTTTTGGCATTCTCATTGCGGTGCCCATTTTTAGAGGCACCGCCGCAAGAACTCCCAAAAAACAGTCTGCCAGACAGGAGGAAACTCCTAATCTGGCTGGCGGTCTGACCACGGCTTTGGCAGTGCGGTGGTGGTGCGAACCCGGCGCCGCACTGCCAAAGTCATAATCAGGCCCTTAATGTGCTGCAAGCCTTCAAACTGAATTAAAAGCATAGTAATTGCTATTAAGAGGCAAGATTTCGGTTGCAGTGACTTCTTATAAGGACATTGCCCATCATCCGTATATTCTATGTGTTCTGCAGCTTGAAGGTATACTTGCATCCTTTGCATGCTAGAACATCATTCGTTGCAGAATTATTTTACGGCAACTACCTTTTTTTGCCTTTTCTTTAGGCTTGGCGGACGTAGCTCCATCAGCGCATAGGAGACCTGCTCAATGTGGGGTGCTAAAAATAACTGTTTTATTTTAAAGTACAATTGTGCAGTTTCCAGACATAGTAATTAACAGATGTAAGTATTGCCACCTGATTGCCATTCAGCTATTTGATCTCAGAAGGAATGAATGACGCATTAGGAACCAAACCTGAGACTTGTCAGTCATACATCCCATGATCAGGTATGTTGACTCACAAAGCTCAATATTTGGAGAACTCTTCATATAGGCCAACATCTTGTAGTGGCTTGTCGAAAACTGGTTGTAAAGTGCTTTGAATTACATTTGTGGAAGCTGATTTTTAGTTGTCAAATCACTCATTGCCCTTTTTAAATAACTTTCTGGCACATGCATCAACAATGCCATTTGCGATTCCTTAATAGCGAAAAATAAGGATTCGCTAATAAGGAATAGCAAAAGGCTATGCATGTAGAAATCGCTTACAAAATAGCGATTTCTAAACATTCCTTAATTGCTACTCGCAAATTGCGAGTCCCAATTAAGGAATACCTCCCCATTGATTCCTATGGGCCTAGAGGCCCATAGGAATGAATGGGAGGACTTTCTCAATTTGCCAATCTCAATTAGAGAATCGCAAATTGCTCTTTCTATTTCAAGGGTGCCAGGGCGTCAAAAAGACACCCTGTTGCACCCCTGAAATCTGCATATGAATACATCTTGCACACACACATTCCCCAAGGGCATGTGTTTGTGTAAAATGGAACTTTGAAAAATGCACTTTAGCATTTTTCAAAGTTTTTGCAAATTACCATGAAGTTCAACTTCATGGTAATTTGCTCCCCCGATTAGCGAAATCGCTAATTTTTAAACTTTCATGCATTGCATTTAAGGAATCTCAATTTGGGATTCCTTAAATGCAATCGCAATTTAAGGAATCGCTATTTAGAGATTCCTTAAATAGCGATTTTTGCATTTGGGATGGTGCATCCCAAATGCAAAAATACCGGTCGCAAAGGGGCAGATTCTGCTAATCTGCCCATTTGCGAGCAGTTTTCTCGTTGATGCATGTGGCCCTTTGTCAGTAAACTATCAACATTGTCAAATTCACTGAAACATGTTTATTGCTATCTTATTTGGTTTTATCAATATATTAAAAATGCACAATTTATCAGTCAATCAATCAAGCATTTGTAGAGCGTGCTACTCACCTGTGAGGGTCTCAAGGCGCTAAGGGGGTGGGGGAGGCACTCTATTTTGAAGTATATGCATTGCCTTTAAGTATAGCCCCGCCCCATCACTTGAAGTGTTATTCCCACCTCCAATGGTTGTCTTGTTAGCCGCCCCACCCATAGTTCGAGTCTAGAATCGCCTTTGACGTTTCATATCTGTATTTGGTGCCATATTGATTTACCATATATTCAGTATACTAATTTAGCTCGCAAAGTAAACGCCATCAACTGTCCTTTGGTTTTAAATGTGAAACTGAAATTCCTATCCAATTGTTGCACTGCACTATGTGTAAATGGAAAACCAGAGAGCAAATCGCAGCTTGGCACTCGACTAAATTGTGTAATCCTGGCAAATCATTTTATATCATATAATCGTGTGCCATTTTCCTTGAATGACCAATATGAGAATGCTTTATAGTGATTCAGTTCAATATGTGCACTACTCAAAAACCTCATTGGCAAAGATTTATGGGGAAGATGACTAGTGCTAATCAAATACAATAATTCTGAGGATATAAACAGTGCACATGTAGAATTGAAATCTTTTGGTGCACTTGCGGCAATGTCGTGAAGGCATAGGTGTATTCTTGGAAATGTCTTGTTAAAAATTATTATTATTAATAAACATCATGCAATTCAGTGAGTTATTCTTATATACTAAATGGAAAAACAATTTGAAAATAGTAACTTTTCAAACATTTTTAATAATCTTTATTATATTTTTATATGACTTTTTTGAGTTTCACATACTGCGTTTTTTATTGGCTCTGCTTATGCTTTGGCTCTTAGAGCCAAGTTGGACCCCTGGCTTGTCTCTGGATTCTGCTACGTCTATATGAATACTCTGCTTGCCCGCCTCTAGGTCCAAGAGACTGAAGTCTGTTGCTGCTTTCTGCAACATGTTAAAATGAATGATGGTTTCTAGCCTGAAGGTTTCCTCCCCTTGGTCGCTCAGACTGTAAGTAAATTAGTGTGCAGTAGCTGTACTTGGGGGACCCTGTTTACAGGCACTAGTGTACGTCTCAGAGAGCTGCCTCTCTGCAAGCTCACATGCACTGCCTGGGGTTTTCACACTTTCCGATAGCATGTTCTGTAGCTTTTAACTTTTCCCAGCCTGCTTAGGATTAGTCTGGGTCCTCCTCCTCTAAAACTTTGTCTCAAGGTATCTATAACTTTGTCTCAAGTTCAAATAAGCATTCTTCTAGGGCTGTCTGTAAATTTACAGACTAATTGTATTATCTCTGCCTATTTATTTGTTCCAATTTATCACCTCTGTAAAGAAACCTATTGTCGCTGCGGTTGCACTGCCTGCAGGCTTTATTTATTTATCACCTACATGATCCTTTCAGTGCTGGTGAATGATGCAAGACAGGTTGTGCTGATTTTTACAATTCCCAAGGTTGTGGTCAAGGTGGAATTGACTTGGCAGTACATATTTCACTTGTTCTTTCTCTCTTTCTCTCTCAGTCTCTCTCTCTCTTTCACACACACACATACGCACAGACACACACACACACGCACTCTCACATACTCTTTCTGTCTCTCTTCCTCCCCCTATGCTTCTGTCTGCCTTTCGCTTCTCTTCCTGTATCTCTCTTGGTCACTTGCTCTTCCACATCAAGCCTTATGCCTCTAATATTTCTCCTCTCTATTTAGCACTCATTTTCACATTTCTTTTCATGTCCCTTATATGTGCTATTCTCTCTGTTTTTCCTCAATTTGTTCTCTTCTGTTTTTTATCTACCCCTTTTTATGTACAAGAGTCACTTCTCTCTTTCCTTCTGTGTACATTCATATCTCTCTTAAATTTTCGTTTCCCTCCTTTTCTTGTCCTTTTTCTTTCTCCTTTTACACTTTTTGTGCATGTGTGGGAAGGGAGGGGCGTACCTACCAATAGTGCAACAGATGCAATAGCAACAAGACCTAGGGGTGTGAGGGCCTACTACAACCCATTTATGAATATTTTTGCTATCCAACTGTGCATTCGGGGGTCTATTTTCCTTTATCAAATTGGTTCGCATGGCAACCTTGTTAAGCCAGTAATGGGTGGGTGATTGTGTGTGTGTCTGTGTGTGTTATGCTTGCACATACTCAATGTTCACTTCTATGGGTTGTTCCTTGCCACTCTTTGGTGGAATCCTCAGAGTACATACAAAGGCCAATTAGATAAAGACCATTCCTACTGGTTGGGACTCCACCACTCTGGGGTCAAATTAGCAGAACAAATACTATTGCTAGGTATATAAATAGCATTCTTATGGGTTGTTTCCCAATGCTCCTGCAGGACTCCTCAGATTACATATCATGATTGAGTGCATGCTGGACCTGGTCCTCTCTGTAGTGTCACCCCCAAATGTTTTGCCTTCATTCCTCCGGTTTTCTGAACCCGTTTTTGTTTGCTTTAGGACTCTGTGCACTTTACCACTGCTAACCAGTGCTTGTGCTCGCTACCTAGAACATAGTAAAATTAGCCTACACCAGGGGCCCTATTATGTATAGGGCGCACTTTCCCTGTTTCTGCCCGGAGCATCTTAAAACAGGTGTGCCGTGCGCAAACAGGGAAAGTGCATCCTATTACATAGAATGTGCTACCCTCTGGGCAGCCGCAAACTCTTTCTGCCCTGGGAGCAGTGCATTCAGTTGAAAAATCGAGCAGCACTTTTAGAAAGGATTAGAGATCCCATTGCAGGCAGATGCAAAGAGTGACTGCACCCACCTGCAAGAGGATGCCTGAGGATTCATATGACCACCTTTTCCCCCCCAGAGGGCTGCATCAGGGTGCACACTGATGGTGCACCACCGTTTAGGTTGCACACTGTCAGTGTCTCCCCTGACAGCTTCTTTGCCTCTGCCCCCACATCAATAATGCGGCATGGGCACAGAGGCAAAGGGATTCCCTCATTTTCATGGGCCACACCCCATGCAAATACGGGAATTCCCTCTTGAGAAATCGCTGGTGCTGCATGTGCGACATCACTTTCAGTATTACAGAAGGGGCTGCACAAGAGACTGTGGCCCCTTCTGTAATACCAAAGTGCCCTAGGGGCGCGCAAATTGGAAGCAAACGCTTGTTGTGCCCCGGGGAACTTTGTGTAACATGGCCCCTGATTGGCATATTTAATTTACTTATAAGTCCCTATTAAAGCGGTCTACCATTTACCCAGGACTGGTAAATGAAATGCTACAAGTGGGCATGCAGTACTTATTGTGGCAACCACTTAATTAGCCCCTTAAAACATGTCATGTCTCAGGCCTGCCATTGCAGCCTATAAGTAGTTTTAAAACTCCCAATTCTGCTTGGCAAAAAAAATCTTTTGCCAAGCCTAAAACACCCTTTTTGAAAACATATAAGTCGCACCGATGGTAGGCCCTAAACAGCCCTTAGGGCAGAGTGCATTGTATTAAAAAAGTTGGACATGTACATTTAAGTTTTACATGGCCTGGTAGTCAAAAACTCACAAATTTGTTGTTCACAACTGTGACCCTACCTCTCCCATAAGATAACGTTGGGTTACCTTCTTGGATTTAATAAGTGATAGCTTTTGTTTTGGAGCAGGTGGAAATTTCATGTTTGGTGTCTGGTGAATTGTATTTGAGAGCCCTCTTTAATGGTAAAGCCAGATTTTAAGTAACAACTAGAAAGTTGCCATTTTTTGTCCTTACCATTTGTTGCCTGCAGTCTGTTCCCTGGGTCACATCATTAGCTATAGTTGCCAGTTGGCCTTTGTTTATTCCTACCAGACAGCCACTCAATAGAGGGCTTGGGTGTTGGCAAAATGGGCAATCCAACGCAGGATGGGGAGGGCAGAGCTGTACACAGCCTGACTTGCATGACATATACACTACCTCAGAACGCACACAAAGAACTTCACTCTAACCTAGTGTGAATGCAGCTAGAGTGGGACCAGGACAGGGAGATGGGAAATTCCGAATGCCTGTGTGGGGAGAAAACTTCAGGAGCTTCTCCCATTTCAAATCTAGCACCAGGTATAAAAATGGGGCCCTCAAACCCAGCATTAAGTACACTTCTAGATCTATGGATACTACAGAAGATGGACTGCCCTTCTGTCAGAGAACTGCCCTGCTACCTGAGCCATGTCCTGCTGCCTGAGAAGGAAGTCTGGACCTGCACCCTTCCTCCCAGGCTACCTGAGTGACTCCAAGAGCTAGTTAGCTGGCCTACTGTTCTGAGCTAGAGAAACACAAGATGCTCCACAGGCCTCACTGCAAGTGCTCAGCTGACCTGCTGCACTGGACCTGCTCGGACCTGCAACTGGTCCTGCTTGAGTTCTTCAGGCCTCTGCTGGAGTGAGCTCTTGATACCTCATATGTGCCTCCCAAGTGCTTGACTCTTAGTGTGGCATCAGTTAAGCTCCTCCTTGACGAAAAGGAGAAATCCTGAAGCTTTATGTTCTTTGCTACTGCCAACGTGCCTTTTCTCACCAAGATCCGACGCTTATGCCGACCACCAACGCAAAGCTCTGGCGAACCTAACTCTTTATGCTACAGTGACCCCAGCAGGGACTGGCAACAAAAGATCTGCTCTTTGTGCTATAGAGACAACCATCCATGACGCTCTCCCTGCCCCTTGCGGCCTCCTCCATCCCAAATGGAACTCTTTGCGCTGGCTTTAGAAGGTAACTTCTTCAGCGCGACTAACCTTGTCCCTGATCCCAGTCAGCAGGAACCTCTGACTTTCACCTGGTCTCATATGACCATCTAATCAGCAGTAGCACTTTGTTCTTTTTGCGCTATACATACCTTAAATCTTTAAAATTGCTTATCTCCAGTTCTACACATTAGATTTTTGTAATTTTCTTGTAAAATAATGTATTACATTTTACTCTAATTTTTCTTGTGTTGTGTTTTCACTGTATTACTGTTTTGAGTGCTACATAACTACTTTGCACATTTCCTGTAAGTTAAGGTTGAATGCTTTTGTGCCATGCTACTAGAATGTTAAACAGAGGTTAATTTAGTGACTCTTTGTTTTTCATACTGACAAGGATTGTGTCTGTTCCTTGAGAAGTGCTCACACTCCCCTCAACCAGCAGCTCAAGTTCTCACATTGCATTATACTCCTTCCTATAGGCTTCTGCTCTGCAGCTCCTTTGTGACCTCTAGGGCACATACTATAGGTGATGCATGGTTGCTCTTCTCAAGGGTAGCATCCCCAGCTCTAAGCACTTCCAATGTACCTGTTCAATGCGGTTTGAATTTCACGATAAAGACCAGTCCAAAACTGGCAAGTGCCCACATGCATGTATGTCTGCATTTTCTCACACTTTTCTCCTGCAGTCAAGTGTAGGTGAAGCTGCAAACACTTCAACGTGGTTTATGCTGCCTTTTCCATACAATCACAACCGAAAACACTGTCTGTCCCTGCAGAAAGAATATGTCTTCGTAGTGCATATTTCAAAAGAGTAAATCTGTACATACCTATACACAGGGCCGGACTTGCCATTGCAGGTACCGGGCGCTTCCCGGTGGGCTGCCAGGGTGAGGGCCAGTTTTGGGCCCCTGCGGGCTGTTTTTGTTACCAGGGGCTGGTAATATCCAGCCCCCTGTAACAAAATCGGCCGAAACAGAACCTAGCAAACAGCTCGGCCGCACCCCCCTGCCCCATAGGGGGTGCCTGCCAAGCAGTTTGCCAGGGCTGGTTTAGGTTCCCAGTCCGGCCCTGCCTATACGTATGTACTGTCACAATACCATGCCTTTCAACATTTTAGGTGCCCTGTTTTGACAGGTAGCATTCACAATGGGCATAGAGTCAATAATTAATTATCAACCTTCACAACGACTCACTAAGCCGACCACATATTTGTTATACCAAACTATAAAACAATTCCCTCTGCACGCCTATAAAAAAAATTGGGTTGCAACAATATTCTTAATTTCTTGGCACAGGCTCAAAATGTACAGTCAATGTGTTATTACTAGTCATATTCAAACATTTTTTCACCTAGATATCCTTAAAAAAGAAATCATTAAAGCGAAACAACTTAGTACAGTTTCATCCCTCTTACATGCAAACATTGTTATATTCTAAGATTCTGTGGTAAGAGAAACATTGATACATAATAGTGAAAATGTATTTTGAGAAGAGCTGTATTGCATAACAGTAGTCTAACACAAGTTCGCCGACACCTGCTTTCGGTGTTACAGTGTCTGTCTCTCCTCCTTCTTCAATACAAATCAGTTAAAAAATTCATGTATAAACATCACTTCAGTATGCACCTTAAAGAGTGATATCATATTAACTGCTAATAACAAATCAGATGAAGGAATGAAATTCTACTATGTGGTTATATTCATTTTTACAAACAAAAGAGATTATGTATTTGAAAAAAGATATTTAGGAAAACGATTTTAATAAAATTATTAACATACATTTATTGTATAGGCTTTCTAAGAAATCTTTTTTGTTGTTTTTTTTCATTGTACACCTTAATCATAAAACAAAGACAATTGTAATCTATTTGAAACAATAAATAGCCATTAGCGCACACATCCCGTTCTGTCTACACGTATCAAGTATTGTAGAGTTCTGTACATTCATTATCAATAGATGAATTTATTATTCATATAATGAATCGTTAGTCGCAGAGTGGAACTAGTCATCATTCGGACTTTAATTCGTCTCCTCTACTCCATCACAAAAGTGGGACCTTTTTTCCTTAATTTTTGGATGTTTCTGGGGCATCCTCTACCCTCATATATTGGGAGTTCCACGATGAAGCATGTTTCTAAACAGGAAGTGGACAAGACTTCCACTTCTCAAAACAAGGTGCTGTCAGGCTTCTTCAAAAATGTACTGTACATTTTTACTCTGAGATAAGAAGTTAATAATATTACCACAACACGATTGTTCTATAGGGACCCAGAGCTGTTTTTTTATTGTTGACAGTATTACCATCTCCAATTATTTTAAGAGGGGTAGCTTTTGTATTTTTAAATACCACCTATCACTTTAGTAACTAGACATCCAGATGACCTTGATATCTCAGCCACCCACCGTTGGATACTCCATGAATGATCAGGTGGCCTTAGAAAAAAAGGATACATTCATGTCATACATGTCACAGTCACTCTCAACATTGGGGAAGTGACTGGCACTCAACCCCGTTGTCTCATAACTGTCAACAGTGTGTCTGTCTTCGTCCACAAAGACAGAAAGGTGGGAATGAGCATCCTGGATCTTCGAGTGTTCGTCACATTTCACCCACGTCCACAGCTTGCTGCACCACATACAATCACACAATAACATTTCCATCAATCAGCCCATGGCTGCTTCGCTGCCAAAAAGGCCAGAATACCGAAGTCTTAGAAATTGTGATGCAAATCCAAATATATAATATTTCAAAACAGCCTGATTTTTACATGTGTGTTGATATGTCCCGACATGAAGCTGCTGATAAAGAAGCCATCCGCTGACCTAGGAGAACCTAAGAACTAGCGATCCATCTCCCTGCTCTCGTTCTCAGCCAGAGCCCTTGAGAAAGTCATCAACATCCAGCTCACCAGACATCTGGAGAACCACAACCTTTGGACTCCTCCCAATCTGGCTTCAGAGCAAACCACAACACCAAGACAGCCCCAGTTGCAGCCATGGACAACATCAGAATGCTGCTAGACTGCAGAGAAACAGCAGCCCTCATCCTCCTCTGCATCTAAGCAGCTTTCAACACTGTATCCCACCACACACTGATCAACAGACTCCACCAGATCCGAATCCAAGGAGCAGCCCTCAAGTGGATTGCATCCTACCTCACAGGAAAAACACAGAAGTTCATCCTCCCCCCCCTTACTCCTCACTCACTAAGAACATCAACTGTGGTGTACCTCAAGGCTCATCCTTCAGCCCAACCCTCTTGAATGATACGACACCCCTGGCCAACATCGTCAAGAGCCACAGACTTAACATCATCTCCTACGCCAACAACACCTAACTCATCATCTCCCTCATTAACGACCCAACGACCACTAAGGACAAGTTCCAAAGATGCATGAAAGATGCGGCTGACTGGATGAATAGCAACTGCCTCAAACTCAACCACAACATAACAGACATACTCATCTTCATGAAAGCAAGGGTACCCTCTGGCACAATGAATAGTAGCCACATAAGCTGGGCCCAACCCCCAGACCCACGGAACACGCCCGCAACCTCGGCATCATCCTCGACAGGCATCTATCCATGAAGAAGCAGGTTAGCACTGCCTCCTCCGCTTGCTTCATCACCCTCTGAATGCTCAGGAAGGTCTTCAGATGTCTCTCAACCAACACCAGGCGAATAGTCACGCAAGCTCTCATCACCTGCAGACTGGACTACGGCAACTCCCTCTACATAGGAATCACAACCCAAATCATGACGAAACTCCAGACTTTCTAGAACACAACAGCTAGGCTCATCCTCGACCTCCACAGATGGACACACATCACCCTCACCTCAGGAAACTCCACTGGCTACCAGTAGTGCAGAGATGCCAGTTCAAGCTGCTCACCCATGCTTACAAGACACTACACAGCAATGGAACTGCGTCGCTCAAAAATCAAATAAATTACCACCAGCCTACCAGGAAACTCCGCTCTGAATCCCTCTCCATAGCAGCCAATCAACGAATCCACCGGACGAACAGCGAAGGCCGCTCCTTCTGCCACCTAGCGACTAATGCTTGGAACAAACTCCCCCTGCACCTCAGATCCTCACCATCACTCCAGCAGTTCAGAAAGGACGTCAAGACCTGGATCTTCAACCAATAGGAGAACAGGCAGTAGGATCTCCCAGCACACCAAGACCCTTATAGGTGATGCAGACGCGGTCTACAAATTCCGATTGATTGATATGTGAGACCAACAAGAATTATCAATTAGGACAAAATTCTTCAGCAATTAATATGCAAATAGTGTTATGTCTAGCAGTCTAATCTTTTATTTCACCTGCAGCAGCTAATAGCTAACTGGTCATTTCTCAATACCAGGACACATCCTTTCATTCTTTCTTAACTTCAAAGATTAATGAGAGCTTCTGTACTCTTAACCATATGATTTTCGATTCGTCCCCAGTAGATCGACCAAGCATGAATTTAGAATTGAATCTCCAGGAAATATGCATTGTTAATTGTCATAACTGGCTTAGCACTGTCAAACCATTTTGCAAGCAGGGACTTTTCTTCTACGAGCTATAGCAGGAAAAGTTCATGCCAAAATTCTGGCTGCAACCCTGATCCAGCTGGTTAAAAATGACCTAATCTCTAGTGCTACTCCCTCAAAAGTAAATAAAACTCTGACTACACATACGAAATTCACCCTTGAGCCAATGCTATTTAACAATTTCCTCCCTACAGCAGAATTATGATGGAGAATGTACTTGGTGAACAATTCTTGTCGATCATGGAGGCCAATTTTATCCTTGAACTCATCAAATATGTTTCAGCCAAAGCATGGAACTTAAACTGGTTTGGTGAATGTCTGAGACAGATTGCTGCAAGTCACAGATCAAGGGCAGCTCACCATCTGTTATACTTGATATTTTAGTGACGTTCTATACCTTGACCCATGCCTAGCTCTTGTCCATGTTAAAAAACAATGGTAGGAGCTGAAGTTTTGGCGGAGAGGTGTTTACTTCTTTCTTAGTGACAGGAATCTCAGATTTGACTGAAAGATTGTTCTCAGATTTGGTCGACAGATGGTTCACGTCCTTTCTTATTGACATAATCAAATGTATAAAATAGGGATCCAGCCTTTCATTGCACTTCCCCTCAGATGTGTGGTACCAGAGGAAGACTCTTTATATATGATCTATTTAAGATATAGAAAGAGACGCTGATTCACTTGATCATTGCACCTGGGTTAATATTGACTCTTGTGCTGAATACATATAAATGTATCTTTGTGTGAATGGGAATGAAAAGAGATTCATACAAGATGTAGTCAGCCTAAGTAAGATTGTGATCTGGCTAAGCAACAACCTATTGATGTTGGATGCCTCCAAAATCAAGGATATTCTCCTCTGCCTGGGCAATAGGCTTAAATCTCTTCACTCTGCCTGCATTATCAACTACATGGTGATGTTAGACCTAGCATCTTCTGGCGTTGTTTCCCCTGTCTTTTTGCATCTGGCCTGTTTTTGACTGTGTGCTGCATTTGTTTTTGTTAGTATTAGGACTGCTGACCAATGCGAAAGTGCAAGTGCTCCTGATCTAAAATGTAATGGTATTTGGTTTCCGCATGATTGGTATATTTGATTTATTAGTAAGTCCCTAGTGCAGTGCACTGTGTGTGCCCAGGGCCTGTAAAACAAATGCTACTAGTGGGAGTGCTGAGAATATATGCACCCCTTATACCCGAAATCCTGATCTAATTTATAACCAAATACGCCACTTGTTCATATCTGTGATTGTTATTCATGACTTCTTATTCTTTTCAAGACTTTTCTTCAGCCACTCGGCTCCCACACATCTACTTTTATTGTGGATCTAGGCACCATCCCATTACATGAGATAAAGAAAAGATGTGGCATGTATAAAATATGTTTTTCTCTTAATTGAGTGGTTTTACTTCAGGCACTGCGCAAGCTAAATTTCCCAACAAGCACACAGTGATGGCCAGCCCACAGTTAATCATAACCCTCAGTCCTAATACATGCCTCACAACCAATAGAGCAGATTGTGGGGCCATTTAGTATAAAGAGATCAAACCACCCAGGTTCATAACACAATCCACCGCGGTCTTACACAAGACGACTCCATTTGAGGACCTCTTCAAAGTCAAGGTACGTGCCCAGCCATCCCTTTTCCTCTCCAACATGCACTGATCACTTGGTTAGGTGCCCACTAACCTTTGGATTACACTAACGACTCCTTGATGACACGAGGGAATGCCGGAATGAGTGGAGTTGACACTATCAATTGCATGCTTCACACTGCTCTGATTTTTTTATGCCCATTAGGGGTTATTGAAATAACTGAAGGCATGCTCACTCCCCACATAGAGTCCTAAAGCACATTTTGGTTAGAAAACATGCCTTGCGATTTCCATAACAAATCGCGTATGTAAGCAGCTCAAAGTCTTCGCTGGTCATATGCACACTTCTGAGTAACGCGTCCCTCATCAACTTCCAGGTGCTGCGTTCTCTACCTTCTTGTGCACTTAACTCTGAACACATCTTTAATATGAACAGGGCTTAGTTCACAAGCCGGGTATTCCAGAACAAACCACTGTACAAATATGCATGTTTGTTTGGAGGCCATGGCGGATATTAATATATACGATGACGATCACCAGTCACATATCCCCTCGCAAATTCCAAGTTAAGTTAAACTTCATCACAAGTGTTCGTGCATGCACAGAAATTTTGGGGATATGTCTGTTGTTTTAAAATCCTCTTCCTATGCTATACATCCTCCATCTATCTTATAGCATATGGTCCTTATGCAAGAACCCACGCCTTAGTAAGGACAAGGAAACCCCTTTGAAAACAAGCAGGTATGCGTTCTACACTGACCTTATTACCACACCAATGAATTAATGAGACAGTTAGGCTTCCTGACACCCAGCCTTATCCTTGCCGTTCCGTCATTGAACACTTCAGGCATGCAAGTGTACAGGATTTGTGCCTTACCCAGACTACACCCCTCAAAAGTAGAGTCCCTCAATGCAACACTCTTTAGAATGGTATGTCCACGCTGTAACCCCCTTTAATTCATCTTTTATGTGGCCTTCTTCTAGAGAAAAGGGGTTTCAAGATCATGTTGGGCAACCAGTTAGTAGGTGTGCTTGTGTAAATATGCTTTAACATGAGCAATCTGAGCATACTGAAATGACTACCTACCAGTTGCTTTTTATTTCACACAGTGTTCACCATACACATAGTTTCTGCCCTGAGGAAGACCCTTGCTAAAAAACACCCAGCCCCCCCCCCCCCAAGGAGTTCTTAACGTGTCAGCGTATGCATTAATTTGGTCAGGAGACAGTCATTCCTTAATAAAGAGAGAAGTAATATTTATGAGAAGGGAAAGTGAGTATTGATACCTCTATGACGATTAGAAAGACCTCCGACTACTATGTGCCATGTGGTACCTCTTGGACTGTATTTCTGAGGGCTACAACATGTCCCCAGTTTATGGAAACATGTAACCTTGATTGGTTTATATTGCTGGACACTTTTTCACAACAAACAATTATAAGTGTAATGTTACCATGTAACAATGTTGTATGTTATGTATATATTTTGTTCACTGTGATGTTTATGTAACAATCCCTATAAATGTGTGTTATTTGTTTATAGCACAACACTGAATGCATTACCAGTAGCGGCTGAAGTAAAAACAGTCAAGTAAGAGAAAAACATCTTTTATACATGCCATGTCTTTTCTTTATCTCATGTAATGCGATGGTGCACACGTCCACATTAAAAGTAGTTATGTGGGAGCCAAGAGGCTAAAGAAAAGTCGTGAAAAGAATAAGAAGTCATGAATGACAATGACAGATATGAACAAGTGTAATTGGTTATAAATTTGACCACGATTTATGGTATAGGGGGTACACATATTCTCAACACGTTATTTGATCCCAGTCTCCTACCACCAAAACAGGTTCACTTCCCATTGTGACAGACACTAGTGGGCCTGCAGAAATGATTGTGCCACCCATGAGTAGCCCACAAACTTGACTCAGACCTTCCACTGCAGTTGTAAACTGCCATTTCGACCTAGCAAGTGCACCCACTTGCCAGGCCTTAAACTTCCATTTTATTACATGTAAGACACCCCTAAGGTAGGCCCAAGGTAGCCTTATGGGCAGGGTGCAGTGTTTTAAAAATTTAGGACATGTACTGTTGTGTTTTACATTATCCTGGTAGTATAATACTGCTAATTTCGTTTTTCCCCATAGCAAAGCCTATCTCTCCCATAGGTTAGCATTGGAGCTGTCTTGTAACATCTTACAAGTGTTTCTGCCACTTTGGAGATGATAGAAAATTGGAGTTTGGTTTCTCTTGACTCACAATTTAAAAATACATATTGTAGTGAAGTTGGATTTTAAATTGCAGGTTTGAAAATGCCACGTTTAGAAAGTTGGTATTTTTTTACCTTGACTGTTCTGTGCCTCTGTCTGCCTCTGAATACAGGTTTGGGTCAGGATGGCAGTTGGGCTGTGTGTACATTCACTCTAGACAGTCACACAAAGGAAACTGAGGTGTGCTCAGCATATCCTGATTGCCCATCTTCAGGCTGAGGGGCCTTCCTGAGCTAGAGTGGTGAGAGGAGCTGACACTGACACCTGAACAGGGTACAAAGCTGTCTCCACCACCTGTAGTCTGTCTGGAGCCAGGGCAGAGAAAGGTAGAGTCTTGTGCACTACAAAGACTTCCCTTTGAAGTTTGCCTACTTCAAAGGCTGAAATGAGAATAAGTACTGGACCTGTGACACCATATACTCAGAACACTTCTGGGTTGAGGACATTCTGCTGCCCGGAAGAAGAGCTGGATTGCAGTCAGTAGAGACTGCCACTTTGTTGTTTGCTTTGTTGTGCTGGCCTGCTACTTCTGTCCTGGGTGTTAAAGGCTAGGACTTTGCTTTCTACATCCCAGTGGTTTAGCAAGGAGGGGTTGAGGCTGGGGTTGTTCCCCTGGCACGAGTTTTGAGGGCGGCGGCCACCCCCAGCTCTTACCTGTCATCTCAGGGCAGCAATTGCCAGCACCCTCCACCCCCTCCGCTCAGTGAGTCCCCAGCAGATAATGCAAGAACCACCCCCTGTAGTGTAAGGTCTAGCTATGCCACTGCTACATCCTGTGTCCAAGGTTCTCCAAGGGTCTGAATTGAGCTTGCCTCCTGTTAAGAAGTCTCAGGGCCATCAGAGACTTCACCAACCAGTAACTGGGATCTCTTACTGAGAGTCCTGTTTTGCCAAGTGGTACCAAATCCAGTTCCTGGGCCATTAGAACTGAGTTCTGGTGATTCCAAGAAGAAAATACATGCATCAACTCCAAGCATCATTCGGAATTGGTGCATGATTGCCAAAACTCAACGCATAACTGCTGCCTACACTGGAGCATGGTTTTGCTGAACACAACGACCACACAGCTTACAATGCATGCCCCAGCTTTTCGTCACAGCCGAAGAACTGCCACTGCTTGAGTCTCGAACAGCGCATCACCGAAGTCCGTGGCATATCGCCCGACTCAGACACAGTGCCTCCTTTAATGACCAGGTGCATACCACTGCCAACTAATTACCTCATTTCTAACAACTGGTATTAGAATACAATATGCAGAGAAAGTGAAGAATCTGGGGTTTCTCGGTAACCTGGACCTCATTCTTGTGCCTCAAATTGACACACTCGTCAGAGACTGATGGTTCAAATTAAGCCAACTTTGCATGGTGCTGTAGTATATAACTGCTGAACTTCATCTTGTGATTGTGGCTCCCTAGTCAATACCAAACTGGACTATGGAAATACCCTCTACGGGGGTTCACCAAATACTCAGCTACAGTGACTGCAGCTAGTGCAAAATGGTGCAGTGTGACTCATCTTCATCATAGAAAAAGAGACTTGATCTATGCCCCCTGAAGAGGAATTCACTATCTTGCTATTAGGGCACAAAACCTTTCTAACACTGGTCTTCAAATACCTTCATGTCCAGGGACTAATGTATCTAATGGAAAAACTCATACGGCATTGGCCAGGGAGATCTCTCAGACCAGGAGGTTTAGTACTCTTAATAGTGCCAATAGCACAATGTAAATTAAGTGACGGAAGATTGTCTGTGCTAAGGCCAAAATTATGGAATAGTTTGTTGGAGCACATTATGATCCGACAAGCATAATGTTCACTAGCCTTTAGAAAGACTGTTCAACACTGGCCCTTCTGTTGCTGAACATGGATTTGATGATGGAGACTGAATTTGTCTTGCTCCTTTGCAATAAAAATTAACCATTTTTTTAATGTAAATTAGGGATGCTACAATAACAAATAATTGGCTAAGGATGAGGTATGCTTTTCATCTTTCATGGTGCTGCACAACTCCATCTGGGCCTTAGCGCACAGCCTCATGCATTGCAAGCAGATCACTTTTCACCAGCATTTGGAAACTGAATGAAAAAGCTGATTTCCTTCTACATTGTCCATACATTTGTCCAGTATTTTTCCCAAATAAACAACATGGCTAAACATTTTGTGACGGGTTGAGAACAAACTCTTAGAACCGGAAATATTTAAATCATCAAAAAAGTGAGTTGCTGCATTCTTTGGCTCCCACCAATAAAGGTGGTCCGAAGCTGGAATACCATGAGGACATTTACCTACGCATTGACATGTATTTTCGCAACAAGATCAAAACATGTGAGCATCACATATACCTAATCATCAGAATCATGATCACAGACTTTAACAGAGGATGCATCTTCATTGACTTTCAAACTGGTCTTAACGAACTCAAGCTACATTTTCAATTCCCTGCATGGCTGACATCTTCCAAAATGCAATACATTAGACCATTGTTGACCACATTGGAAACGAGAATTTCGACAATGACATACTGGTTTTCTTGGCCAACCCAAAAGATTATTTTCAAACACACTATACTTACTTCCAAAGACTTTAAGAGTAACGCCTCATACTATTCAAGACCAAGTGACAATTCGTTTCAATTAGAGAGTCTGCTTCATTTAAAACATTCTCCAAATTCTCCAAATGCAATGTTAGTTACTGAAGTATATATCTTCTTCCTCCTTACTAACACAGACCCAGGTTCCCCCTCCATCTGTTAATCTGACTCAGTCTTTTTGGCACCTTGGTGGACAGGGACTGAAATTACTGGCACCGGAACACAGAACATCAGTGTGAATTGGACAATGTCAGTGCTGTGTTTGATTAACTCATCACTATGGCTGATTTGATTTGCTGGCTGCAGTTGACACCAATGAAATAGACCTAGGACCATTCATTGAAGAAACCATCAGCACTGGCTCTATTATGACTCTAGCATATACCAGATGTACCCTCATTTAAGCAGAACATTCACAGAAAGGAAAACACTAGTTCCAATAAAGTGGTACAAACACTTCATGATGTGCATCAGATGAGGGGGACATATGTCCATAGAGGTCACAGCCCACAAACCTCTCATATTCATATTCAACTGCGCCTCGTCCTAGCTGCCAGCCAGCATTGTGCGCTAGATGCTACACTTCTTCATCAGTTCTTGCACTTGACCTATTGCTTAGTGCCAAAGAGCTTAGGTTATGTATCTCCCCTGATTAGCTTGTTATCACCTAAGCCGGGAGCTGGAGATGCATTTTGGTGGTGAAGAAACATGTCATCTTATTTGTACACATGCACACGAGGGGGGCCTGAGGAGATTTATGGACCAATGAGGGCACACTCCCCAATTTTCAACTCCATATCACACAAAGAGCCCTCGGGTACGGGGTCACAGTGGGTGACTACAGAAGTGGGAACAACTGTGCTGGAGAGGGGGTATTTGCCTTTTACGGGCTATTTCCCTCACACACCAGAGGTGTCATGCTTCATCATCGGGAATCATCCTCGCATCACAAACCTTGTCATGATGCAGGCTACAACCCCTTCACTGTGAGAGAGGAGCTCAGGGATGTTTTCAGGTAAGAGGGGTGTTCATAAAACCCAATGTGAGTGAAGCGTGTGGTGGGAAAAGAGCAGTGCTAGCGTAACAGTGGTTAAAACTAGCTACAAGGTTAGCCAGACAGAGTTTAATATTGCTACCTGGTACTAGGGTTAAAAACAAATCACGGCTAGTGCTGCCGCTGACATTAGAGGCAGTTGCACTAGATAGTGATCAACATGTTTTCCCTTAAGTTCTTAAAAAGTGTCATAGCTTTCATCAGGATCTCTTAATACAACTACTGCTATGTGTGAGTGAAAAGAAAAAAGTAACAAAAAAGCGTTGGTGTATGTAATGAAAGATACTAAACCAGTGATCCAGTAGTTCAACGGATTCACCTGTAGGACCTGTGGATGAAACATAAACAACATACCGCGCAGTTAAGTCCATGTAGTACGGTGCAGCGCAGAAGTCCTACAACAAGACATGTTAACGTGAAGACATAATTGAGAAAAAGCATCTACATAGCTTGTACAACAGTATCAAGTGTCAAAGAACAGAGAGAATGTGATGACTGTAGACAATTTACGTGAATTGACTATGTAAAGTTTCACTCACCTGCAAAACTCAGGTTTCGTGCCACATCTGTCCCTGGCTAGTAGCCCAAGGTACACACGCCCATTCAACCTAGTAAGTAGAGGTGGTGGCATTACAAAGAAGAAATGTTTACCCCAGTTTTAGAAGACAAGCGTTCAGAAGTCAAAATGCAGTGACTAGGAGACCAGGCATGGTGGGGTGGAAGAAACGCCTGGTCTTTGTGACCAGGCGGAGATTCTCGCAGGAGAACGCTCTGTGATGGGATCTAAGCAAAGTGCTGGGCATTAGGCACTGTTAGAAGGGAAGTGCCAGTCTAAGGATTGCGAGGAATCACAAGGCATCTGACAGAGTCAGTATGTAAATGGGAGATTCAGTGGGACCATCGGCCGAATTAAATCGAGTAGAGACGCTTAGTTCTCCCAGCAAGTATGAGGAAAGTCGGCCCAATCGGGGTGGGGGTTGAGCCCATGGGCCTTTGCAGTTGTCAAATAGGCACCACGACTTGCTCAATGGATTGGTGCTGAAAAGTGAGATGCAGTGCCGGGGATCCAGGGGAAAGTGTGAGCTGCGATTAGTGTATGCCCTTACAAAAGTAGCTCTGATAGCGCGGAGTGCAAGGGTGGCCGACAGAACGCAGTTGGGAAAATGCACTTACCGCTTCACTGTAGCGGAGAGTCGGCGCGGTGTGCCTAGAGGGCAGGAGAGTGCTGGCTTGAAGCAGCCGGGATGAAATCTCCGGCGAGCGCTCTGACCTCGTGACCACTTCCTGGAAGCGGTCCCAGGCATGCTGGGTAATGTAGTTCGCTGGTTTCCGGAGTACGTAAATCAAGTGTAAATATCGGTTCATAGTGAAGGTAGGATGTGTAGGGTACATGTACACTCATATGTGATCACAGAGGCGACCAAGTGGTTAACAGGGTGTTCCCCAATCAAGTTACTGCAAAACGCAAAGGTGGCTCTATTGTATGCAGCCCCTAGTGGTGCTCTGAAGGTGCTCTGAAGGGTCACTTAAGCACGCAGTGTAGGGCATATTGCTGATCAGTTTCAGATAATGTGGCGGGTTCATAAGGTGTGTACACTGAGGGTGCTCAGGAAGCCCGACGGGACACAATGTTGCGTGAGGAGCGGGCAAGAAGGAGACTAGGTTAGTGTTAACCACTGTATGTCGTCATTGAGCCCTTTCTCAGATGTACGTAACCTAAACACCCATCTTTGTTCAATCCGCAGTAGTCCTATCGTTAGGTTAAGTGTGGTTGTGTAGAGGTTAGGTTTGTCTAACACTGTCCATCTCATAGTGTCAGCATGATGGTTCATTTCGAGGAAATGTTTGGTTAGTTGGGGGTTTTGCTTGGCACATCTGATGGTACTTTTATGCTCCAGGATGCGAGTTCTCACTTTGTACAACCCGTGCACCCAATGCCATCACTCTTGAACATTTATTAAAGGAGCATGCTAAAGAATAGGGCTTACAGCTGTGTTGAATGCAAGCCAACACAACTCTGGGAACACAACATATCACTGCTCTCTTCAACATTTTCCTAAGCACAAACCACTCTCAAAGCATTCTTCCGGGTCCCCCAAAATTTCCCAGACCAAGGCACCTTGTTTCCTCTTGCAAAAATGTGTTGACCTGCTGCAACACGAAGATAAAAATAAAGGAGCATATTATCAAGAAACGACATTAAAATTCTCGCCGCTTTAGCGGCAGAAAACTGCCGCTAAAGCGGCGATGATGGACTTGATAATATGCCCTTGAGAATTCCCATAGAAGCCCTGTTCTGGTGTCAACATGATAATATGCCCCATGGTGTTCCTGAAATAGAGTAAATACATCACTGGAATTAACACCATATAGAGACAACGCGACATGCCACCAATAGTCATAACATGAGGACCAACCTCATCCTTCGTACACCTCAATATAGACTTGTGTTGTAAGTCACCACATGGCCTGAGCACAAATTGGCATTTTAGTCCATCTTTTCCAAACTGTGACTTTCAACGTTCATGATGTCATATTTAGAACTTGTTCTGCAGGCAGTACATTTCTCGAGAGACACATTATGACGTTGCCTAGTATGTCTAGGAACACTGAACATGATGCTCTTGTTTCTAGTTGTCTGGCTGGAGACAGCTCTGAGTCACAAAGAAAAACAAACACATCTGCTCTGCATCCTCTCACACAGTGCAATTGCAGCTGGGGTTTTAGTATATAAACCAGCTCTGAACGCCAGAGGAACATTTCTATGGATTAACCTGGACGCTGTGACTGAGATGCAGCCCTGCGGATTCCAATATCTAAAGCTCAAAGGTCGGCAGTCATTTCTACATGAGACTGGCTTCCTGATACATCATACACAGGTGTGGGGAGTTGAGATGTTCCAAAAGATCTGGCAGATGGTATTCTCTCTTTTTCTATGTTTTTTTTATTGAGGTTATGAGAACTGTACATACACCCACATCGGGGAACAGAATAAATATCAGATCCTGACACAAAATTAGAGCAATGTTAAAGCAAAAATACATTCTATGGGAAACTGTTAGAATGGTAATCAACAAGATAAAAAAAATACATTCGGTGTAGAGGGGAGCAGCGTGGTGAGAAACAGAGTTTAAGGACTACTCTTGAGTGTCCTGGCCAGCAAATTTGTCAATCATCCAGAGCCAAATTGGATCCCATATGTGCCTCAACCTCAATCGCTGTGGTGCATTCTCTAATTGTATCATTTCCAACATGCTGATATTCTGAAATTTCTGTCACCAGTTGCAAGGTTTGGGATCTCACTAGAGAGCCAGGAGTGTGCCAAAACAAGTCTGGCAAGAGATATTGCAAACTGAGATTTGAAATACTATACATTTTACCAAAAACAAAGTCGCAATATAAACACAGAGCAAGACAAGAGGCAAAGATATGAACAGCATTAGCCTCTCGATGCCACACTGAAAACAGCAATTGTCCACCCAAAGCTTCATAACGAAGAGGCAGTGTGGAGCATAATAAAGTCATTTATACATCTAAAATGATGCACCTTATCACGTGACACATTAAGAGCTGTTTGTGCCAGAATATTACTATGCCTCGGATCACCAGCCATCACCACTGTCTTAAGAAGTCGGCTCCATCTATTAGCCCTTTCCCGGAATGGATCATTCATGTGGTCCTGAAAGTGCTGATAAATTAGCTTATATACCAGGCAAATATTTCTCTTTGCTGGAGCGTTTACTGCCAGCTCTAGAAAAGAATTATCCGAACACCGAATCTCATCTTCAGTAAGACTAGATATAAAATGTCAAATTTTGATGTACCTATAAAAACAAGTAAGGAAAAAGAATACTACTGCTTCAAACTCTCAAAGGAAAAAATAATTCCACCGTCAAACAGGTGACCCAAGGTGAAGAGTCTTGCCCTCTCCCAGTTCTCATGAAAGCAGTCATGCACACAGTACAGTAAGTTGGGATAGTATCTGAGATAGGTTAACTGATTAAGCGGGGTGGGTTCAGAAAATATTCACTTTAAAGAACTCCAAATAAAATTAAAAACCTTTAGGTTCTTAAATTAAATCTGTTTAAAGCACATTGTATCCACGATCCCAACACCGGGAATGATTGGTTCTCCCAACCGCAGGAAGTCAGCGAACATTCTCCCTTGTGACCACGTCCACCATCCCAAAACCAAAAGGCGTCATGAAAAAAATTAGGCAAGATAATAAAACTGCAAAACCGGAAGCAAAACCCAGCCAGTTGTTGAAGAAGCTGAATCTTACATCAAGGTTTCCTATAACACCAGATATATCTCTGTCATAAAGCCTCCACCCTATTAAGGAAGACCACTGGGAGAAAAAGAGGAACACAACAAAACGGATAAAGGTACCTCAGGAGGATAATCATTTTGATGAGATTATAGCATCCAATCAAACCTAGATGGAGACGATTCTATTTAGTGAAAATGTTGGTCCGAATGTTGGTTGAGTTTCCCATCATTATTCTAAATAATGTCAACCATATGAGGCAATAAAGTAACCCCTCAATAGACATTAATTTGTACACATCATTCATCAAGATCAGAGGTAGTAGCAATGGACAAGACCTGCATCTTATCTATGTTAAGCTTGTATCCAGAGACTTTCCCGAATGTTTAAGCAGCTGACACCACTGCCTCTAAACCACCGATTGAGGTAGGGTTTAGAACAGCCAGATCATCTGCACACACCAGGACCTTAACCTCGAGCCAATGTATTATCAGGCTCTGAATCGCCTCAAACAACCTCACATGTTAGATGAAGGGCTCTATATATGGGGCAAATAGCTGAGGGGAGAGAGGGAATCAGAGATCTGTTTAACTCTTTTGAAGTATCCGGTGGGTACCTGATTCTTGGGGAGAGACTAATATTGTTATTTTTCCAAGGGAAAGATCCTGTGCTGGGGGTCATACTGCCCCATCTCTCTAGTCAATACAGATTCAAAGATTTATACACAAATTCTCACTGAACGGTTGTCTGCAGTTCTCTCGGGCTTGGTTGATCCAAACCAGCATGGATTCATTCGAGGACGTGACACATGATCTCATGTCAGTATGGCAATCACGGAACTGGAGACAGCCTCTTCTGGCAGAGGACCTGTGTACATGATGCTTCTAGATGCCGAGAAGGCCTTTGACTGAGTATCCTGGCTCTTCCTTTGGGAGGTCATGGCGACCACAAGACTATCCCCAGCTTTATCTCCAGAATTTGACATCTTTACATTGGGCTGAAGGCAAGGACCAGCTGCTCTGGTTCACTGGCGGACGGCATTCTCACTATGCTCTCGAGAGTGCAGGTAGGATTAGGATAGAAGTATTCATATATGCATTATAGTATAATCACACAATATTGTCATAATGGTTGAATTGTTTCTTTTTCACCATTCTGATAACAATGCTTTGTTTCCTCTTGCTAATAAATGCAGCTCCTGCTTTTTACACAAGAATACAATTGCTTCAATAAATGTTTAAAAAAATGTCAGTTCATACATTTCTTGTGTTTCCCTCTGGGCATGCCTAAGTAACAACGAAAGAGTATATCTGTTTCCACAATTATTTTCTTGGGGAATTAGAGTGATCATGTTCTGAGGTTGCAGATACCATCCAGTACCCTGCAAGGTTAGGTGTTTGAATGGGACACTGTGAGCTAGCTAGGAATTGGAGCAACATACTATGATGGTATAGATGGACTCAGTTCCCATATTCAGATGTTTATGCTGCCCAGATACAGTCCTACTTAATTTGTAGGACACATACCACAATTGTGAAGTCTTGACAGGGGTTCATGTTCTCTTCCTGATGAATGATTTCATGGTCTGCACTGTTCCAAGGCCCTGGCTTTGCCCATGCACAGAGCAGCAGTGTCTCCGTCATCACTGAATCACACTCTTTTGGCCTCGTGACAAATGGGAAATGTTATAAATTAAATGAAAGTCAAACTTCCAGGGTAGATTAAGTAGTATTTATTAAGATGGTAATATCAAGTACAGAGAGCCCCACCAAGAGCGGCGTCCTGCTGCTCAATCCATACACAAACTGACACTCTCACTCATCCAGCATTCCATAGCATCACCACGCACCAACATTCCACGCCACACACAGGCTGAGCAGCAAGTAAAGCAGGAAGTGTTAGACCTGGTACCATTGGCGTGAGTTTCCCTTCCATTTTTTCTGATTGCCTCCTTTGTTTTTGATATGTGTGCCCAGGGCTTGTAAATCAAATTCTGCTGGTGGGCTTGCAGCACTGGTTGTGCCACCCACAGAAGCAGCTTGTAAAGTGTGTCTCAGGTCTGCCATTGCAGAGCCTATGTGCAGTCTGGTACTGCCATGCTGACTGACCAAGTGCACCCACTTGCCAGTCCCTAAACCTTCCCTTATCATCATATCAGACACCCCTATGGTAGGCCCAAGGGCAGGGTGCATTGTAAGTATAAGGTAGGACATGCCCTGGTGTGTGGGGCATGTCCTAATAGTGAATTACAGCCATTTTCGTTTTTCACTCTTGCAAGGCTACCTGTTCCCCATAGGCTAGATTGGGATTATTACATCTTCTAATCCTAACTGACTCAGGGAACATGGTAGAAATTCAAATTTAGTATGCCTGAACTCAGAATGACAAAATACATCTTTTAGTAAAGTTGGTTTTAACATTCTGTGTTTGAAAATACCACTTTTAGAAAGTAGGTATTTTCTTGCTTAACTGTCCAAGGTTGTGTATTGTGTGTCTGGTTCTGTGAGTGACAGGGGCTGGGGATTCATGGGGAGAGGGTGAGTCAGCACAGGGCTGAATAGGAAGTTCTGCATGTAGATGGGTGGGAGGAGTTCCACCTGGGACCTGAATATGGCTGTGCCTTCCCTCAACAATGCTGGCTCCGCCTCTTGTGGTGTGTCTGATGTCTTTGCCCTGCACTCTGAAAGGAAGGAAGGAGTCAGGTAAACAAAGTGCTCCAGGACTGACCAGAACTAGTTTGGACTAGACAAAGGCCTCTCTGCCTTCAGAGAACAAAGAGAAAAGTAGTATAAATATGGGGACCCAAACCCCAAGACTTTAGATCACTTCTGGAACAACAAGAAGAAACCTCTGCCAAGGAGAAGAACCAAAGGAACCTGTAGGAGTTGGACTGCCCCCTTGCCAGTGTGCCATGTTATCGCATTGCACCGGATTGTTGCATCGCATAGAGGCGCCATCTTGCCGCATCGCAACCAAGCTGCAGCACGAGAATCTAAGCATCACCTCCTCTCCGATAAGGATCAAGACGCATCCCCTACTCTGCGCAAGCATTGAGGCACGACGCATCGTCTCCCCAGAAGCAAGGAACCTACGCATCTCCAATGCTGCGAGCCTTTTGTTTATTTTGCGTTACGCATCCAGGTACTTTTGTGAGAACTGTGTCGCATTTACCAACAACTTGAACTAAGCTAATTTTACCATCTTTAAGTCAATTTTGAGTACAGTATTGTGGATTTTTGTCGTTTGTGGTCTTGTGTTAAGTCTATATAAATAATACTTATTTTTATGAAACCTGTGTGATGTCCATCTGTAGTGTTTTCACTGTATTACTGTATGTGTTCACAAATGCTTAACACACTGCCTCTGAGATAAGCCTGTCTGCTTGTGCCAAGCCACCAAGGGGGTGAGCAGGGGTTATCCAGTAGTGTAATCCCCTTTCCCTGACTTAGAAGCAAGGGTCCCTATTTGATCAAGGGTACCTACCTCTGCCAACTAGAGACCACCAGTTCTAACAGGAAGCTTAATGCTTCACTGGAACACTGAAAAAGGTGCTACAGATAGAACAAACAGAGCAACGCCAACAGACATCACCAAGTTCCTATATGCCTATCTCACCACACTTCAGGGAACAACGCTTGTTCAGTCACTCACATCCTCCGGAGGGTTGCACTTCTCATACGACCCGAACAGGACACCATGACAATGCCCCTCTACAAAAACACTCTGCAGAGTCTGTCAGGCAATGAGGCCAAAAATGTTCCCTCCATGCAACCAAGAAACTAGGTCATACTTTTAAAGCTGCACGATATCTCCAGCATTCAAATGCTGTTTCTCGTTTTACTATACCTAGCTGCAGTCAGAGGCGCCATGGTCACCTAGCACCACGCCCAGCTCTGATACTTCGATGAGGTGAGGAATCGGCCTTAGAACGTCACCCTGTGGTAGTATTAGATAATTACAACAGACACGAAAATGTTCAACCTCAGTGGGACTCCTCTAGCAACATGATTTGAATATTTTTTATTTTTTTTTTAAACAAATTTTATTGAATTTTCCAAAAATCGATACAATATTGTAGCCGTGCAAATTTAGTTTCAATTGTCCATTCCTTACTTACTTATGGTTGATAGTTAGATACCACAAAATAGTAAAACATCTAGTTCTAAAATTCAGCACCTTAGTTCCAAATACCCGCTACGAGGGCATTTGTAATTGGCATGCTATTTTAACTCACATGTGAGTATCAAGGACCCCCTGTGGAATAGTCTGATTCCTGGGACAGGGTATAAACACAATGGAAAATATAGTTCCCAGGCAAGCATATACAACTAATGGTTCAAATTGATAAGCACAGAAGTAGTAGAACAGACAAATAATGTAGTTCACAATTTTAATTAAAAAAAGAGAAGATAAAAAAATCACATATAGTGAAATGACAATATACAATAAAATTGAAATTTACAATAATACAGTTCAATGATATCAATTACATGTAGTGGCAGAACATAAAATATCTTCACGACGCGCGTTTCGGCACAGGGTGCCTTCGTCAGGAGTAGCCACAACAGATCTAAATAATTAATGAGAACAAACATTATTAAACATACAATTCTGTGCTACAACTTTAATATTACAATGCTGAGTTTGTCTGAAAAAAGGTTCTTTTCATTCGAGAATTACATGCATCTGATGATTTCATTAACGTGATATGACAAGTAAGGAAAATGGAAGAGGAGAAAAGAGAAAAAAGAAAAAGAGAAAAAAGAAGAAAAAGATATAGAAGAGAAAATGAGGAAAAGATATTTAAGAAAGAAAGAGGGAATATGAGCGGAAAAAGCAGAAAAATTGAGGGAAAAAAATGAGGAAGAAGGGAGAAAAAAGAAGGAAAAAGAAAAAGAAGAAGAAGTGATGGTGAGTATGATAGATTGATTCCCAAGGAGTCTGTAATCTATGAACATTCTTCATGATTGTAAGTATATAAAGCACCCGTGATAAAAAAGAAAAGAAGAAGGGGATAAAGAAGAAGCTGGAGTAATAAATATGTTTCTTACTTATGTGGTTAACAAAGGTGGATCAATGACATATGTATATGGGGGCAATATCGACCAGAGATATGGTATCTTCCAGTTATATGTATGGATCCTTTCTTCTCTAGCAAAAGAAACGAGTGAATTAATTAAAGGAAAAAGTAATAGTCAAGTTATTGATATAGGGGAAATGATGAGAGAATGGGGTATTTACTTGTTTATTCGATGATTCTTAGTAAGGAAGGGGATGTTTTTATTCGATTTCAACCACGTAGGTCGGAAAAATGATGTTCCTAAGTCACACCATAATACTTCTTCCAGAAATATAGTTAATGAGAGGGAATAAAACTTGTGACTCTAGGGATAATGAAGAAATAAGGTAAAGTAATAGAAACATCTGAAATATATTGTTCAAAAAACGCCAGTACTATCTTAATATAAACGAGTAAGAATATCAATAACGGTAATAATGAGGATTGATTTTATGTAGGATAACACTTAGGTTCAAATGGTATGCACTTAGAAGGAAAAGGGTGTCTACTATAGGGGAAAAGATACCTAAACGATATAATAAAACGAATATCTACTAACTAATACTGTGGTAAACTACAAATTATATACGGGTCTTGTAAATGAGAACTCTATAAATGAGATTCTATATTCTAGAACTATCTCATGAATATGTGACTGTATATGAAATAATTAATTTTACCTTAATTTGCTGATAGTGTCAGATGATATTCTGACAAATACTCGAATGCGGCAAAGCGTGTAGATAATAGGTATGCAAATAAGATGATGGCGGAGCTTTAGAGACACGCATATAATTATGCTTAAAAAGAAAAAGAGGGGGAATACTGAGTTAGGTAAAAGTGAATGTAACAATGGTTGTTGAGAGGTGTAAATAAATATATAGACGCGCTTACCAGGATAGGTCTCACTAATCTGTTACAACATGGGACAAAAAAAGAGCAAAAAAGATAGTCAGACGACATGTGAGGTTAAGATATGGGTATTAAAGGGGGAGCGCATGGAGACGATTAGTACGCTTACCGGATAATCAAAAATCTCGATTTTAAAGTTGCTTCCGCTCGTCAAAGTGTGGTATGATGCGATCAAAAGATAAACGCGCTGTGAGACGTTAAATAAGCGGGGCTTGTTGGAACGCGGGATCACGTAACGGCTCTGACGGAACGTATGTAACCAAAACTGTATGGAAGGATCTGATTGGATAAAGTGACTAGGAACGAAACATGGTGGTGTGTGATTGGTCCATGTGATCTTGTTGAAGATATGCTATGTAAAAGGAGTAAAACAAAAATGTGAGGGAGTGTCCCATTGGCTGAAGGGGGGCCGAAAAGATAATCAATAAAGCGGACAGGTGTAATGGGTCCCCAGGCCATAATGTTAATAGGGAATTAATAAAACTGAGTAAAAGACCGTAAGATGTATCAAATGGCCGGATAGAAAAGCCTGGCTGTGACTGTTTGTATGGCAGGATGTATGGCAAAGATAATGAAAAGGAGGGCAAATGGGACAGTAAGCAGTGTGATAAAGTGGAAGAGAAGTTCACAAGTAGAGTATACGTCTGAGTCAAAAAAATGGACTGGATAGATAAGAATGATATGAAAATAAACACGGAATTAAGGACAATGTATATAAGGCAAAGGGGTAAATAATACTTGCTGTAAACTTATTTAAGAAATTCTGATGGTGTATTAACTGTGGAGAGGGCAGAGAGGTGAATGAGAATCACTAAGGGATATTAGATAATAGCGTTTTCCCAAGGTAAATCATTATTTAAACCATTTTTAAATGTGTCCAGACTAAAAATCCAATAAACATCTCGTTTCTTTCGGATTTTTTGGCCACCTTCTGTGTCTGAGATTTTGATTTTTTCTAGTATTCGCCATCGAATGTCATCTGGTTTATGTTTAAAATCTGTGTAATGTTTAACTAGAGGTGCTGTCAATTTCATGGTTTTAATCGCTGAACGGTGTTCTGTCAATCTGGTTTGAATAGTTCTGGATGTCTCTCCTACGTAACCTAGATTGCAAGGGCAGAGGAGCAAATAGATGACATTTTGAGTTTTGCAGTTCCATAATCCTTGTGCTTTAATGGTGACATTGTTGAATGTCATGTGTTCACCTTCTAGTATATTGTTGCATGATTTACACATGGTACAACGTATAGTTCCTTTGATGGGATTGCTACCATCAATGGTTTTTTGCACAAAGGGGGATTTTGTTTCTTTAGGGGTAAATCTAGAATGTACTATGAGATCTTTAATGTTTTTATTTCGACGGTGAGCGAATACTGGTTTGTTAATCTTTTTCTGATCTGAGTTACAGTTCAAGAGGTGCCAGTTGGAGTTAATAATCTGTTTGACTTGTTGGTTCAAAGTGGAATGTTTGGTGATGCAAACTAGTTTTTGATTGGCATTAGTTTTATTTTTGTTGAAAAGGTGATCTCTGTCGAAAAAACGGGCTCTTTTGTATGATTCTCTTATAAGACGATGTGGATAACCTCTTGCTAAAAATTTCTTTTTCATGACTGTTGCTTGAATATCAAAATCTGAGAGATTTGTGCAGTTACGCCTCACTCTTAGAAATTGAGAAAATGGAATGCTTTGTTTCTGGCTACGTGGGTGATTACTTTCAAAGTGCAGCAGGGTGTTTCTAGCTGTTGGTTTCACAAAAAGGTCAACTTCTAATTTTCCTGTATTATGTCTAATCCAGATGTCCAGAAATTCTACTTTATCTGAGCTTATGTTGGCAGTAAATTTGAGATTAACATCTGTGACGTTCAACCAGGACAGAAATTCTCTAAGAGTCTGTTCTCCATTGGTCCAGACAAAAAAGATGTCATCAATGTATCTGGACCAATGGGAAACAGACTCAAAGAACGGTGCTACTTCGTTATAGATGTGTTTCTCTTCGTAGTGGGCCATATAGATGTTAGCTATTGAAGGCGCTACTGAAGCACCCATGCTTACTCCCTTAGTTTGGCGATAGCATTGTTGCCCAAATTCAAAGATGTTTTCAGATAGGATTAGATGTAATCCTGTTAGAATGAACGATTTGGAGCAAGGGATGTTATATTTATCTATGAACCAATCAACTGCTTCTAGAGCCTCTTTCTGAGGTATGTTGCTATAAAGAGACTCTATATCTAGAGTTACCAATAAATCTATATCTGGGTTGAATCTGATATTTTCTACTTGTTGTATCATTTCTCCTGTATCTTTGATATAGGATTCAGTGAGTGGAATAAAAGGTCTTAATATTTTGTCTATATATTTAGATACAGGTTCTGTGGGGGTACCTATGGTGGAGACTATAGGGCGGTAGGGGGGGTCTTCTGTGTTTTTGTGTATTTTTGGGACTCCGTATATGCAAGAGGTTTTGAGTTTAGATGTATTCAGGTAGTCATATTCTTTTCTGGTGATACTGCCTGCATCTAATGCTTGATTAGTTATATGCCGAATTTTGTGTATGATGTTCTGAGTGGGATTGGATTTTAATTTGGAATAAAAGGTCTCATCATTAAGCATACTGAGCATCTTCAGTTGGTAATCAGATGAGTTGATGATAACAATGCCTCCACCTTTGTCACAACTTTTGATTGTGAGGGTTTGATTTTCGCTTAAAGTTTTTAAAGATATGAATTCATCTTTGTTGAGGTTATATGGGGGTTTGGGGATGAATTGTAGGGTTTGATTCAAACGATTAAGAACTGTTTTTTCGAATATGGCTATTTCTGGCCCTACTTGTTCAAGACTAGGAGTAAAAGTGGAGGGAAGTGATACTATGTGATCTGTGATGTCTTGATTGTCTGTAGTACCTTGGTTTTCAAAAAATCTTTGTAATCTAATTTTACGAAAGAAGGAGTGTATATCTTGAAATAACTCAAATTTGTTAGCAGAAGCATGGGGAACGAAAGAGAGACCTTTTGATAGTAAGGACATACTGGCTTCGTTTAAGATATGGGATGATAAATTGAAAATAGGGATTAATTCCCGTGTTTCCAGTATTGTCTGTTTCTGGTTTCTAGAAAATGTTGGGGATCTGATTGGTAGTGGTGACTCTGATAGCTGCCTCTTGCTTGGGGTTGGAATCTTACTCTTTGGCGACCTCTGCGTGACGCTCGCTGTCCTAAAAAAGAAGAATGGCGTGGATTTCTATTGCCATTGGGTGTATTGTAAGGTCCTTCGGGATCATAATAATGGGAACTTCCTTCTCCATCGGAGTCGGATGTATCAGAAAATGTGGTGACTTTCTGTTGTTTAGAGTTGCTTTCATTAGAGTAATGATTTTGTTGGTAAAAGTTTTCACTTAGATAAGGGTATGTTTTTTCTAAAGTATAGAATCTTTTATCTTTACTTAACTTGTCTGATTTCCTTTTGTTCAAATATTCTGTGTAGGAGATCATTTCTTTATTTGTTTCCTCTAGTTTTTTGATTGCTTCCTCTAAGCTGTTTGATTTTCTGATTTTATCTTCTAATTCTTCAAGCTCAGATTTCATTGAGTTTGCTAGTTCTTTGGCTGTTTCTATTATTAATATCATGAGGTCCCTAGAACATCTATTGGCAATCATGCTCCACTTTTCTAAAAACAGCTTATAATGAACAAAGAGTCCGGGAATGTTACGGACGCGTAATCCTTGTGGGATGATTCCTGCTTTGAGGTATTCTAGCATGAATTCACCATGGGCTTCTATTCTTCTTATCTTTTTCTTAAGATTGAGTAATTTATTCATGTCATCATTGGCTAGGACGTTTGATTTTGAGCTGTTGTTAAAGGAGTTACTTGTTCCTACTAATGTGGCAAAATCTTCGTCTGAAAAGCCAAATGTTTTAAATTGGGCCATATTATGAATAGTATCTATTAATAATGTAGAAAAGATTTAAGAAAGAATAGTATGAAAAATAGCTGGGAAATATAATGTGTAAAGATCATAAAAGAGGGATTTTTAGATGTAGAAAAAAGATAAAGACACCAATACAGATGTATAGACTGTGTAACTCTAACAAGTTTGTAAATCTTAGATATGTTGAACGGAACAGTCAGACAAATTGAAACTTCAGCAAAGATCTATGAAGCACAATTAATGTTGCAATGACGGACAGGCCCCGCACGGACAAGCCGTGGGTAAAATTACATGTGAGTATCAAGGACCCCCTGTGGAATAGTCTGATTCCTGGGACAGGGTATAAACACAATGGAAAATATAGTTCCCAGGCAAGCATATACAACTAATGGTTCAAATTGATAAGCACAGAAGTAGTAGAACAGACAAATAATGTAGTTCACAATTTTAATTAAAAAAAGAGAAGATAAAAAAATCACATATAGTGAAATGACAATATACAATAAAATTGAAATTTACAATAATACAGTTCAATGATATCAATTACATGTAGTGGCAGAACATAAAATATCTTCACGACGCGCGTTTCGGCACAGGGTGCCTTCGTCAGGAGTAGCCACAACAGATCTAAATAATTAATGAGAACAAACATTATTAAACATACAATTCTGTGCTACAACTTTAATATTACAATGCTGAGTTTGTCTGAAAAAAGGTTCTTTTCATTCGAGAATTACATGCATCTGATGATTTCATTAACGTGATATGACAAGTAAGGAAAATGGAAGAGGAGAAAAGAGAAAAAAGAAAAAGAGAAAAAAGAAGAAAAAGATATAGAAGAGAAAATGAGGAAAAGATATTTAAGAAAGAAAGAGGGAATATGAGCGGAAAAAGCAGAAAAATTGAGGGAAAAAAATGAGGAAGAAGGGAGAAAAAAGAAGGAAAAAGAAAAAGAAGAAGAAGTGATGGTGAGTATGATAGATTGATTCCCAAGGAGTCTGTAATCTATGAACATTCTTCATGATTGTAAGTATATAAAGCACCCGTGATAAAAAAGAAAAGAAGAAGGGGATAAAGAAGAAGCTGGAGTAATAAATATGTTTCTTACTTATGTGGTTAACAAAGGTGGATCAATGACATATGTATATGGGGGCAATATCGACCAGAGATATGGTATCTTCCAGTTATATGTATGGATCCTTTCTTCTCTAGCAAAAGAAACGAGTGAATTAATTAAAGGAAAAAGTAATAGTCAAGTTATTGATATAGGGGAAATGATGAGAGAATGGGGTATTTACTTGTTTATTCGATGATTCTTAGTAAGGAAGGGGATGTTTTTATTCGATTTCAACCACGTAGGTCGGAAAAATGATGTTCCTAAGTCACACCATAATACTTCTTCCAGAAATATAGTTAATGAGAGGGAATAAAACTTGTGACTCTAGGGATAATGAAGAAATAAGGTAAAGTAATAGAAACATCTGAAATATATTGTTCAAAAAACGCCAGTACTATCTTAATATAAACGAGTAAGAATATCAATAACGGTAATAATGAGGATTGATTTTATGTAGGATAACACTTAGGTTCAAATGGTATGCACTTAGAAGGAAAAGGGTGTCTACTATAGGGGAAAAGATACCTAAACGATATAATAAAACGAATATCTACTAACTAATACTGTGGTAAACTACAAATTATATACGGGTCTTGTAAATGAGAACTCTATAAATGAGATTCTATATTCTAGAACTATCTCATGAATATGTGACTGTATATGAAATAATTAATTTTACCTTAATTTGCTGATAGTGTCAGATGATATTCTGACAAATACTCGAATGCGGCAAAGCGTGTAGATAATAGGTATGCAAATAAGATGATGGCGGAGCTTTAGAGACACGCATATAATTATGCTTAAAAAGAAAAAGAGGGGGAATACTGAGTTAGGTAAAAGTGAATGTAACAATGGTTGTTGAGAGGTGTAAATAAATATATAGACGCGCTTACCAGGATAGGTCTCACTAATCTGTTACAACATGGGACAAAAAAAGAGCAAAAAAGATAGTCAGACGACATGTGAGGTTAAGATATGGGTATTAAAGGGGGAGCGCATGGAGACGATTAGTACGCTTACCGGATAATCAAAAATCTCGATTTTAAAGTTGCTTCCGCTCGTCAAAGTGTGGTATGATGCGATCAAAAGATAAACGCGTTTTACTCCTTTTACATAGCATATCTTCAACAAGATCACATGGACCAATCACACACCACCATGTTTCGTTCCTAGTCACTTTATCCACTCAGATCCTTCCATATAGTTTTGGTTACATACGTTCCGTCAGAGCCGTTACGTGATCCCGCGTTCCAACAAGCCCCGCTTATTTAACGTCTCACAGCGCGTTTATCTTTTGATCGCATCATACCACACTTTGACGAGCGGAAGCAACTTTAAAATTGAGATTTTTGATTATCCGGTAAGCGTACTAATCGTCTCCATGCGCTCCCCCTTTAATACCCATATCTTAACCTCACATGTCGTCTGACTATCTTTTTTGCTCTTTTTTTGTCCCATGTTGTAACAGATTAGTGAGACCTATCCTGGTAAGCGCGTCTATATATTTATTTACACCTCTCAACAACCATTGTTACATTCACTTTTACCTAACTCAGTATTCCCCCTCTTTTTCTTTTTAAGCATAATTATATGCGTGTCTCTAAAGCTCCGCCATCATCTTATTTGCATACCTATTATCTACACGCTTTGCCGCATTCGAGTATTTGTCAGAATATCATCTGACACTACCAGCAAATTAAGGTAAAATTAATTATTTCATATACAGTCACATATTCATGAGATAGTTCTAGAATATAGAATCTCATTTATAGAGTTCTCATTTACAAGACCCGTATATAATTTGTAGTTTACCACAGTATTAGTTAGTAGATATTCATTTTATTATATCGTTTAGGTATCTTTTCCCCTATAGTAGACACCCTTTTCCTTCTAAGTGCATACCATTTGAACCTAAGTGTTATCCTACATAAAATCAATTCTCATTATTACCGTTATTGATATTCTTACTCGTTTATATTAAGATAGTACTGGCGTTTTTTGAACAATATATTTCAGATGTTTCTATTACTTTACCTTATTTCTTCATTATCCCTAGAGTCACAAGTTTTATTCCCTCTCATTAACTATATTTCTGGAAGAAGTATTATGGTGTGACTTAGGAACATCATTTTTCCGACCTACGTGGTTGAAATCGAATAAAAACATCCCCTTCCTTACTAAGAATCATCGAATAAACAAGTAAATACCCCATTCTCTCATCATTTCCCCTATATCAATAACTTGACTATTACTTTTTCCTTTAATTAATTCACTCGTTTCTTTTGCTAGAGAAGAAAGGATCCATACATATAACAGGAAGATACCATATCTCTGGTCGATATTGCCCCCATATACATATGTCATTGATCCACCTTTGTTAACCACATAAGTAAGAAACATATTTATTACTCCAGCTTCTTCTTTATCCCCTTCTTCTTTTCTTTTTTATCACGGGTGTTTTATATACTTACAATCATGAAGAATGTTCATAGATTACAGACTCCTTGGGAATCAATCTATCATACTCACCATCACTTCTTCTTCTTTTTCTTTTTCCTTCTTTTTTCTCCCTTCTTCCTCATTTTTTTCCCTCAATTTTTCTGCTTTTTCCGCTCATATTCCCTCTTTCTTTCTTAAATATCTTTTCCTCATTTTCTCTTCTATATCTTTTTCTTCTTTTTTCTCTTTTTCTTTTTTCTCTTTTCTCCTCTTCCTTTTTCCTTACTTGTCATATCACGTTAATGAAATCATCAGATGCATGTAATTCTCGAATGAAAAGAACCTTTTTTCAGACAAACTCAGCATTGTAATATTAAAGTTGTAGCACAGAATTGTATGTTTAATAATGTTTGTTCTCATTAATTATTTAGATCTGTTGTGGCTACTCCTGACGAAGGCACCCTGTGCCGAAACGCGCGTCGTGAAGATATTTTATGTTCTGCCACTACATGTAATTGATATCATTGAACTGTATTATTGTAAATTTCAATTTTATTGTATATTGTCATTTCACTATATGTGATTTTTTTATCTTCTCTTTTTTTAATTAAAATTGTGAACTACATTATTTGTCTGTTCTACTACTTCCGTGCTTATCAATTTGAACCATTAGTTGTATATGCTTGCCTGGGAACTATATTTTCCATTATGCTATTTTAACTCTACAGCTTCTATATAGCTATATCAACTATCCCCAACTATTTCCCCCGCCCTCCCCTCCCACCCAGGTGCGTCACATTAGTCACCTATCTACCTAGCCAATTTGAGGGTACTCCACTCCTAAGTTGTTGATCACTGATATAAAACTCAATAGGGACCTTTACAATCAAAGGGGTATGCCCATCATGGATTCACTTCTTCCATTAAGTTTGGTATAGGAGAATCAGTCATCCGTATTGTGGGCCTCTCCAACCTGGTCCACCCCTCCCATATTTTCGGGATTCCTTAAGAAGTCCAGCAACGCTGCCCATGCTCTATCTGTCTCCAGTGTCTTCTCACTTCCCGTCCATCTAGCTATTTGCAATTGAACAGAACTTTTGCACTCAACCCATTTAATAAACTCTTTTTTCCACCTAAGCAAGCTGGGCCATCTCTCAATTTCCAGTGGTTGGTGATATCTCTTTTAGCCAAGACTAGCCCAAGGTCCTGGAACTTACTTGTTACTTTGTTTTTAGCAGTGTGAGGGAACCAGTGTAGAAGGCAATAATCAGGGGTATTTGCTATCTCCTTTTCAGTCACTTATGCCATTATCTCCTCCTAAAAGGCCCCTATGCTCGGACAGCTCCAGAACATGTGTAAGAATTCTGCCCCTATGTTATGGCAGCACGGACCTGCTGATGATTGCGTATTGAAATATTTATTATTCGTATCCGGCGTAAGATAGGCCCTGTGCAGCACTTAGACGTTTACCAATTGAAACCTTGCATTTCTGGTGCTTTTCCATGCTCTTTCCATCAGTGCCCCCCAGTCCTTGTCCACTATGGGTTTGTCCAAGTCTACCACCCACTATTCATGTACTTTAGTCAGGGGAGGGAGCGTTGTATATGTGAGTCGCCTATACAGACATGTGACTGCCTTAAAGGTGCCCTCCGCAGAGACCATATACTGGCATCTTGTTGAAGTCCCTGGCTCTGTGAGTCCCTCCCTCCATTGTTTCCTTATGGCCGCTGTTAGGCCTGTGTGTAACAGAAAGTCTCCTCCCGATATATCATAACGTTTCCTAAGATCGTTAAATGGGATCAAAGTGCCCTCTTCATAGAGGTCTCCCATTGTAGATATTCCTAGATCTGCCCATGCTTCTAATCTACACCAGTCACCTCCATGAGGGAGTGCCTCACACATAATCGATGGAATTTCTTGTGCGTAGGGATGTCTAATCCTGGCTGGTCTCAGGCTCCTATTCCAGCATTTACATGCTGTCCTCAGGTCCGTAGAAATGTCTCAGTCTCGGCAAGGCAGTCTCAGTATTATTCTCGATAGAAGCCACAAGTTTGGAGTTTTTCCCCTCCGCTCTCCAGGCCCTCTAAGTTTGTCCGCCACCCACTTTGTGAGCCACTGCAATTGCGCAGCTATGCAGTAGTTTTCAAAATTAAGAGCTGCTAACCCTCCCTCTGCTCTCGGCCTCATAAGGTTATTGAGTGCTACCATCTGTCTACCGGCTCCCCAAATGAACGTTGTCACCAGTGATTTAGGTTGATTAAACATCCGCGCTGGGATCCAAACAGGCAGCACTCCATAATAATACAGTAGCCTTGGAAGCGTCACCATCTTTAGGAGGGCATCTCTACCTGCCACTGATAGAGGCAGGGTCCCCCAGAGGTCGAAGCTGCTCTTAAGTCCTCTCAGGGCCCACCCTACGTTCCCTTCCAATAAGTCTCTATGAGAGTGATATATTTGGGTGCCTAGGTATGTCAAGCAGTGGGATTCCCAGCGTACTCCCTCTGTCTCTAATGGGCCAGCCCTATCCGCTGTGACGTGAAAGAGAGATGACTTTGCCCAGTTTACTTTTAGGCCTGCCACTCGCCCCAGGCCATGAAGAAGTTCTTTCGCCCCTCTGAGCGCTTCTCCCGCATCTGCCAGGAATAATAGCAGATCATCCGCATGCAGTGTAATATGATGAATCTGGCCACCTCCTCTAAACCCTGGAAATATTGACCTGTACAAACTCTGCTGCCAGCGGCTCCATGGCCAGGGCAAACAGTAGGGGCGACAATGGGCACCCCTGTCATGTACCTCGCTCTATACTACAACTTCCAGAGATCAGTCTGCCTGTCTTCACCTGGGCAGTAGAGTCCGCATATAACAGAGCCATCCACTTAATGAATTCAGGTCCCAATCCAAATCTCTTCATTACCTCGACCAGGTAGGCCCATTGAAGGCTATCAAAGGCCTTTTCAATATCTACTGCAAAGATGGTCTCATCATCCTCGCAGTTGGATCTCGCCTCTAAGATCCGAAGAAGCCGTCTAATATTTAATGCGGTGTTTTGGTGGGAATGAAGCCCGCCTCGTCCTGGTGTATTAATGTTGACATATGAGGGAGAAGACGGGTTGCCAGTATCCGACTCTTATATTCTAGATTAAATATAGACAACGGCAGTTAGGCCGCCGTGTCCCATGCTGGCTTCCCTGGTTTCAAAAGTGGAATAATTACCGCCTCTCTCATTGTGCAGGGAAGATGTCCCTCCTGTTTTGCCTGCTTATACAGTTCTACCAGTTTAGGAGCGAGTAAGTCCCCATAGGTCGAGTAGAACTCCACCGAGAGCCCATCTGTACCTGGCGTCTTATTTCTGGCCATATTCTTAATGGCCCCCTCACCTCATTCATCTCTATGTCTCTCCCAAAGCCTTTGCTATGCCTTCCGACACCGCCGGAAGTTCTACATCATTTAAAAAGTCAGCTAGGTCTTCAGGTGTTGGGGACTGCTTGCTCTTATATAGATTCATGTAGAATTCAAAGAATCTATTGTTATTGTCCTGCTGGTGGTTTAATGTTTCATCTCCTCGTCCCTTTAATTCTAGTATCACTGATCCCCTCCTAGCCAATTGGCCAGCCAGGCCAGCATGGCTCCAGATTTGTCCCTTTCAGAGTGGGCCCTAGTTATATAATTTTTATAGTCAAAGCAGCGGAGCCTTTTCAACTTGCTCAGCCACCGCCTCCCTAGCTGCCAGAAGCTCTTCTTGTTTATCTCTGCTTTCTGGCCTTTCCCTCTCCAATTCTCGGAGTCTCTGCTCTGCTGTTATCGTGTCTTGCAGCAGCGTCTTGCGTACTCCTGCTGACTCTGAGATACACCGCCCCCTAATAACCGCCTTAAATGCATTCCACTCTATTAATTTAGATGACGCTGTGTTAGAGTTTTCTTCAAAATATTGCATGATTGCAGTACCCACTGTCGTTCAGAAGACCTGAGCCTCCAATGGTTTTGGATTTAGTCGCCAAGTTGGAATTTTAGACCTCTCGCAGGAGCAAATTATTCCCAGTAATACTGGGTTATGATCCGAGACTGTTCCAGTGAGGTATTCGCTAGTTTGTACACTTTTGTGAATGTCCGGGGAGCATAATATAGAATTCAGTCTGATGTGGATCTCATGTGATGCGGAAAAGAGGGAATAGTCCCTGTCCCCAGGATGCTGCGCCGTCCAGGAGAACACCAGCCCCCACCTCAGTTGCCAGTTACGGAGCGCTTCCGCTATTTTGTGTGTAGGAGTGTCTGTGAGTGGTGGATGCGATCAGTCTAACCCAAAATCAGTGACACAGTTAAATTTCCCTCCTAAAACTACCGGGCCCGTCAGTACGGGGGCCAGTGTTCTGGAGAGCTCGGCCAGGAATGCGGCCTGCTCCATATAAGGTCCATAGATGCTACCCAGGGTAATGTCTATACCATCCAATATACCTGGAAGTATAATGTACCGTCCCTCAGGGTCAATCATTTGGTTCCTACACTGGAAGGGCACCCCTGCTCTTACCCAAATCAGGACCCCCATGGAAAAGCTGAATAATTAGTATAAAACAGCTGCCCTCTTTTGCCATAACGTGTGTTTCTTGGAGTAGGGCAATCTGTACTCCCCTCCTGACTAGATAAGCATGTATCCTATGTCGTCTCGACAACGTATGCATCCCCCGTACATCCCAATAAATACATTTAAGATCTATGGGGGTCCCATTGTATTGATTGTAACACCTCTCTGGTGAGATCCCTACCTGTGACATGCCTGGCCCCAAGAAACAATCCCAAAAATAAAACAATAAGAAAACCCCAACTCCTCCTCCCCAGGACAGGTGCTAACAAACAAGTTCCCATCCAAAATTGGAGTAATCTCCCAAAACAATGTCTGGTTGTGGGGCTGTGTAGCATACTCTGCAGGCCTCAGAACTACACCAAGCCATACCCCTGAAAATGTGACTAGTATATTGTCATCCCTGGATTTAATGTCAGTTTTACAGATCTGACCCCTAGGGGTTTCGACCCTCCCCCCCTCCCACTGAACCTCAGGACTACCAGTAATACTGTTAACATTCATCTCTATCCTATTCAAGCAATATCATCTGCCGTTTGAGGTGTGACCTTCGGTAAGTCCTCAGTCTTCGTTAGAACTAGCAGCTACCGATCCAACAGACTTATCTGCATCTTGTCCATGTTTGCTCGAAACAGGACTGCTGTCCCCTCTGGTAAGTTCCTTCGCCGCTTGTAGCACTTTGCGCCTCTTAGATCTGGCCTGTCTCAAAGATGGAGCCCGGGCCTTAGTCTTACTCTTCTCTGTGAGCCGTTGTGAGTGTTCTGGTGAGGTAGCCACACCGAGTTTCTAGCCATTCCAATGCTTCCTGTGGCGTGGTAAAGAACTGCACTCCCACTTGGTCTGCCACTCGCAGCCGAGCTGGAAACAACATTGCGTACGGAATTTGAAGTTGCCTCAGTTTCTTTTTAACAGCTAAGAATGAGGCTCTCTGATGCTGTACATCTCTTGTGAAGTCCGAAAAGATCATCATTTTACTGTTATATATCTGCAGTTCATGTTTTTGACGGGCCTTTTATAGCACATGATCACAATTCTGAAAATGAAGGAGTCTCACCACTATAGGTCGGGGCGGGTCTCCCGGCCGAAGCGATCTGGCCGGAACTCTGTGGGCACGTTCCAGCGCATAGAAGGGAGAGAGACCTTCTGAGGCTACTTCGGTTTTGATCCAGTCTTCAAGAAAGTTCACCATGTCCGTACCCTCTGTTTTTTCCAGCATTCCTATTATCCTTATATTATTTCGGTGTGATCTCCCTTCACTGTCTTCTGCTCGCGCTTCAAACACTTTAACTCGGGCCTCGACTGTGCTAAGGGACTTTTGGAGCATCGCTACCTTTTCAGGAAGATCAGTGAGTACTTTTTCGGAAGCCGTCACCCATTCTTTGAGCTTGCAGTGGTCATCCTTTAGAAGACTTAAATCCGTCCGAATCGCATCTATTTTCGCCTCCAGGGCTTCTCTGGATGCGGTAATAGCTTGCATAATATCCACTAGAGTGGGGGTCATGGCAACCATCTCCTTCCCCAACTCCACACATTCTTCTTCCTCATCCATTTGGTTTCCTGCACCCCCCGTGCTGAGGGCGCTATACCCCCTCCTCTTTGAGGGCTTCCACATCTCTCCCAGTGTACTTCTGCCTGCAGATCATTGTAGCTGTCTATCCGTTCGATCTGCTAGTAGGTACTGGTTGCGTTAGTTTCTTGGGTGAGGGGCTATTCTCCAAGCCGTACCCTAAGTGCTGTTCCGGCCAGCTTCACAGATGGTTTGGCCAGATCTATCTTGTGTCCACCAGAGACCGAGGCCGCAATGCCTATTGTGCCAGGTGGATGCTCTCGTTCTCCTGCTAATCGCCGGATTGCAGGTCAGGCAAAATGCCCCATCCCCTGTTGGTTTCCTCTCCTCACGTTCTATGCTTCCAGGAATCGCCAGATTATGAGGATCTCTCTTCAGGTGATCAGGGTCCCTATCTCTTAGGGATTGAGGATAGCTCTGTGGGCGGTTTTCTCTCGCCGTGCCTATGTTGTTCTCTTCTGGATATAGGGCTGATACAGTCATCGGGGATTTCTGTGCAGATGGGGAGGTGGGGGCTCCTCTCCCAGTACCCGGGCTTCCTCAGATCAGCGCCCGCTGACCTCCTGCGTCACTCTGCTAGTAGTGTTGGATTATAGGCCCACCTAGGCCTAGTCCGCCTCCGCCTTCTCGTCGCTCCCTATCTCTGACCTGGTGTGCTCGCTCCGCCGGCGATTTGGTCACTTCTCAGCTGGACGCCCATACATATTTGTTCTCTTCTGTTACAGCGAGGGGGGCCCTCCTCTTTCCTTCAGCTGTTGGACTGCAAATGCATCTAGCCGCCTCATTCGAGCATTGTGCGAGTTAAGTTAGTATTTGCTGCGCCATTTTGTCTTTAGCAGTCATTTTGTACTGTGATCAAAAGTAAGACTCTGCCTCATTCACTGTCTGCCTCAGCAAAAAACAGTTTTGAGTTACTTCTTATCGTATTCAAGGTTGAATCCTAATGTACTAATGAATAGCTTTTTTGCCTTCACATGCTTTTCCTCAATCATAGTCCTGCTCCCACAGTGAGGAAGCGCTGAGCTCGCCCAAGACGACCTTGAAAGTTTGATAATGTGTACCCGTTCTGCAGGTGGTAGCTCCTCTTTCTGTACCTCCTTTGTGAATCAATGCCCAAGCTGGAAAATTCCAGCCTGGGCGGGACTTTAGGATGTTGGAAAATGCATATTATGTTGTACCAAGTGTTCTGAAGTCAGTCCCTCAGCAGTTATCCCATGAGGCTAGTCAGACTGGACTCCGCTACAGTGCATTTACTAATAAATACCTAGGTTTGTTTTCTCTACTGTCTCCCCGGAAGGTAGAGAGGTGGTCGCGAGTGACCTGGGTGACCTGACTCGGGTCACTTCCTTCAGTTGGTGCCCGAACAGGGACTCCATCGGGCTAACCCATCTCGCCCGCATCCGGATGTGGAGGACTGAGCCGCGTCCGTTCGGATGGGCGAATTGGGCATCCCCACAAGACCGAGCTTTGTTCTAGCAGCTGCCCCGCCTATGTGATCAGGCGGTGCCTCGCCCAGTTGTCATCCCTGGCTGGGGTCCTGAAAAGGTGAAACCCTTGGATCTTACCATTTGGTCCGAAGAGTCGGCAGTCGAGAATAACTTTGCTTGACCTGTGTGCACCAGGTAAGTTTGTCTTGATTCTTGGTAAATATGGCACCATTTTGAATAATCTTGCGTATGGTCTGGAGACCATTTCTTGGCCTGCTTGCACTTGCTAGGTCTGCAGACCATTTAGACACAGAGTGTCCACGGACACTCTGCCAGGCAATATAATGAATTTGGCTTACTCTTGAAAATGCCTGGGGCTTGAGCCTGTCTCTTTGGTGCAGTCTGAGGACTGACTCTTGATTTTGGTGCACTAAGAGGACTGACTCTTGGTTTCCTTTGTTTGATGTGGTCCGAGGACCAACTCGTTTGAATAAAAAGATGCCTTGTTTGAGCAAATTCTGGTGTTTAAGGTGCCATTATTGTTTTGCTACGGATGCCCGACTGGAGGAAAGACAACCTGCACCTCCGGAAGGCACCCCAAACTTTGACATTTACGTCAAGCACGCCATTGGCCCTATTATGTTTAGTACATTGTTGAAAAAATATACGAGGTGCAATTCCGAGCTCCAGTGGCCTCTAACAGGTACCTTTGATTAACAAAAATTTAATTTCCTCCAGGATAAATTGTTTGCAAAACAAAGTAGGCAGTCGAAGTTTGATTCTCTTCAGGTATGGCAAAAGAAAGCTAGGCAAAGGTGCATGCGAGCAGAGAAAGAGGCCCGGAGAGGGAAAATGCAGACAGTGACTCAGAAAGCAGCAGCGTATGATAGAGAGAAAATAGAAAAAGGTATAGAGTGTGCTGATAGAAAGTTTCAATTGCAATATGACAAATCTTATGTTGTCCGAGAGGAGGATGATACATTCGTGGAGGAGCTATTAGATGCTCAACCTCCGCCTCCCTATGCCTCACAGAGAATATACCCTGCTGTCCCGATGCCTCAGTCTTCTGCCCCTGCTGCTTCCACCTCTGGTTCTGCTGTTCTTGAACTGGCTGCTTCGGCTACGGCACCTCCTGCTTCTTCTCTAGCTTCACATGCTACGGATGCCATAGCTGCAAGTTTCCCTGCTACGCCTATTGTTTCCGCTTATGCTTTTTCCCCATCCCTCACACCCTCATCACAGCCAATGCCTGCCCCTTCATCTATTGTGTCTTCTTCAAATGTCTCTTCCCTGAAATTGCTGAGTATTGGGATGCCAGTGCGTGAACCGGATGAAGGGAGTTCGGCAGCAGCTCAAGACCGAATGGGGTGGGTGATGATTCGATCTGATATAGGGAATGAGGAAAAAAAGATGGTGGCTAATTAGGCAGCCCGGTGGGCTTGGCATCCGATTTACAGTGTGGAGGATGTGTGGAGTGTGGTGAAAGATTATGAGCCATTTGTGCAGCAGCATGGCCTCAAGCATATTTCGGCCACACTAATAGGGTTGTGGGAACAGTGTTTCAAGTGTGTCGCGCCTCAGCTAATTTATGACATCCGGGACCATGTGTATGCTGCTGACATGGCTCCTAATTAAGTTTTTAGTAATGTTGCCACACTGATTGGTTATCGAGTTAGGTCACAACAGAAAACACCAATGACAGTGTCCCAGTTTCCGATGAGGCAAGTACATCCTATTTTTCACCCTGAGATACCGGAACTGCGTAATCAACAGAATGCTGTTGTCAGGCAGCGAGTAGAGGCCCACTTTCAAGAACAATGGGTTTACACTATATGGAATGAGGTTTTATCTCTTAAGAGTCAGTTGCCGGATCCTAGGAAAAATCCGACTGCGTATTACAAAGAATTGACTGAGGCCGCCTTGACAACGGTGATGACTTTTGCAGATATTGAGATGTTTTTCGGGTTGTTGGTACCAGTGGATATTTGGAGACAGGCGCATATGCTGAACCATGTTGTGGAGTTGGGTGGTACTTGGGACGAGATTAGGGCATGGGATAAAGAGCGGAAGCCTGGTAAAAAGCCTAGGGCTGAGATACTAGCTTTGCCAAGTCGTATTATTACTTATATGTACTCCCTCATCCCACCTAGAAGAGTCGATTGGGACTAGTTAGTAGCATGTCGTCAGAAGAAAGATGAAAGTGTGTCTGATTTTTTCACTAGGAGTGAAAGTGTGTTTTTGGATTTCAGTGGGCAGGATTTGTCAATGGAGGTAGGTGTCCGACTGTTCATCAACAAGTTTGTTATGAACCTGCTTCCTGAGATCGCGTCTCGGTTACAGGCTTCGGAGAGCACTTGGACTATCTCCTCCCCTTCAGTGATATTGAGTATGGCACAGTATTATAAGCATTGGGAAAACGAGGGGAAGGAAAAGGTGGAGAAGAAAAATAAAGAGTTGAAGACGAAAGTGTTGATGCAGCAGGCAGCTAGGGGGAATAGTAGAGGACGTGGCACAGGTTCGGCTGAACAGTTGCCCCGCACCACCAGGAATAGTGCACCTGTGGGGCCGAGTCAACATGTGTGTTGTAAAAAGGAGAGGCATTGGCGAAGTGAGTGCCCGGAATTGCTGCAGAAAGTTACAGCCCACAGAGGACGGGGCCCTCGCGGACTGGGTCGTGGTGGAGGTGGTCGCGAAGGGGTTCAGGCAGATGAGTCTTCACAGAGTTGTTCTGGTCAGAACTATTTTGGATGACGCTCAAGGAAGACAGTACTATCATGAGGAATATGATATGGATGAGGCGACAGGGATGTCCCACAGCCAGGACAGCCAGGGACAGGGTGAGGGACCAGTTCAGATACCTGTAGCTCAGCATGGTCCTTATGTCACAGTGGATTTGCATGGCTCAGAGAAAAAAAAAATTGGTGCATATAGGTGCAATGAATGGCTCTGTTTCTCGTTCACTGGTCCCTGGGGCAGCTCTGTCTGGCCAAAATAACGTTTCGGTAGGTTTTTCAGTCATACCGGTCGTGAGCCCCATTTCCAAACCCCTTGCTTTGACTTTTGGCTCTTTTACTGTAGATTTGCAATTCTTATTAACGACAAATTGTGGAGAGGATTTAATGGGACTAGATTTGTTGAAAAGTTGCACGCCACAATTTTGTTCTCCGGATGGTGTCTATCTGACAATAGGACCAAATGTGACTAGTACCAGACAGTGTTTTTCCAAAGGTGCACCACTCCCTGCTGAATTCAAAGATGTGCCGCCCACGCGGTGGGCTGCAGGTGATGCGGACGTAGGGTTGTTGCAGATACCTCCTGTCTCAATTAAGGTAAAAGACAACTCTGTGTTGCCTCGTATTCCCCAGTACAAAATACCGCAGGCAGTTAAGCGAGCTCTGCTGCAGATTATACAGGATTTGATTAAGTCAGGAGTGGTTGAGGAGACAGCAGCCAATGTGTGTAATAGCCCTATTCTTCCCATCCTTAAGAAGACACCCTCGGATTCCTCTGATGATCATCCAGATGTCTATTGTTTTGTAATTGATTTGCACAAGGTTAATAAAATAGTGGTCCCTCAGTTCCCAGTGGTCCACGACATCACTGCCCTTCTGACGATGATTCATTCCACTGCCAAATTATTTTCTGTGATTGCTTTGAAAAGTGCTTTCCCTAGCATTCCCATTCATCCAGATAGAAGGCACCTTTTTGGGTTCACTCTGGCTGGCAGAAGATTCTGATTCTGTTGCACTCCTCAGGGGTATACTGAAAGTCCTAGTATATATAATCAAGCTTTAAAAAGCCAATTGGATTCCCTCACACTTCCTTCAGGTAACCTATTGCTAAAGTACATCGATGACCTACTTATAGCTTCTGACACTGAAGAAAGTTCCAAAGACGCAACGGTTAAATTATTGCTACATTTGGCACATCACGGACATAAAGTGTCTCTTAAAAAATTCCAGTATTGTCGACGGGAGATCACCTACTTAGGTCACCTACTGTCGAAGGAGGGAAAGAGACTTACACCTGAGCACATTGGCGCCATTGTAAGATTGCCCATCCCTAAGACTCAGAGGAATGTGTGTGCTTTCATGGGTATTACTTCGTATTGTCGCCACTGTATCCCTAACTATTCCCAACTAACAAATCCGCTATTGCAGCTAACCACTAAAGATGTGCATGAACCCTTGCCCTGGATGCCTGAATGTCAACAGGCTTTTGAGCAATTGAAAGTGGCGCTTTGCTCTGCGCCTCTGCTTGGCACTCCTGACTATACTAAGCTGTTTTTGTTGTACGTACACGAGATAGCTGGTTGTGCGCTTTCTGTCTTAACACAGGCCTTTCGAGGTAAGCAGAGGCTGTGTGCTTATTTTTCGTCCCTGCTTGACCACGTCACAAGAGCCCTCCTGAGCTATCTAAGAGCGGTGGCTGCTGTGGCTGCCTCTATCTGACAATCGGAAGGGCTCGTCCTTGATGCCAATCTCACAGTTATTGTACCTCATGCTGTGGACACACTTTTGAACAAAAGGAAGTCACAGCACCTTACCAGTCAACGTCTGACTGGCTATGAACTGACTCTCTTTTCACCACACGTCACGATAAAAAGATGTGCCACTCTGAACCCAGCCACGTTACGACCCCTCCCTTCTGAAAGTGACGACAGAAACATACATGATTTTACCTTCCGAACCGAGGAGAAGACGAAGGGACGGGTAGACCTGACTGATGTTCCCTTATCTGTACCCCAAGGGGAACTACATGTCGATGGCTCCTGTTTTAAATTAACAGATGGCACCACCACCACAGCGTACGCTATCACAGTGCTGCATACTGTAGTTGAGGCATCACGTGTACCTTATCAATCGGCCCAAGCTGCAGAGCTAGTTGCTTTCCTACGAGCATGCGAGTTAAGTGAGGGACTGGCTGTCAGTACTTATACTTTTGGGCCGCTCTGGGCGGAGAGGGGATTCTTGACTTCGCATGGATTAAAAATCCAGAATGGCCCACTGATACACAGGCTTCTGTCAGCTCTGACACTTCCCAAAAAGTTAGCAATAGTGAAGTGCAGTGCCCACGAGGCAGTTACTGATGATGTGGGGAGGGGAAATGCGTTTGCAGATCAGACAGCTAAGGAGACAGCCCAATCTAAAATGAAAAGAATGTTTGTGGCAGGTCCTGCTAGATGGATACTCAACAATGTGATGTTTGAGGATACATGGGAGAATGTTAAAGAAATCCAGAGTGAAGCAACAATTGAGGAATTAGAAATATGGCAGGAGAGAACAGGACGTTTAGATAATGATGGGTGTTGGACTGACAAGTCATAGAAGCAGAGATGGATATTACCAGACACATATGTACTCCCTGCAGTCACCATGGCGCATGGGCCAGCCCACATTAGTGCAAAGGGAATATGTAAATTGTTAGATCCTGTATGGCAGAACGATTACATCCCTAAAGTAGCTGCTCACCTGGTGAAGTATTGCATGGTCTGTATGATACATAACCCCGGAAAAGGTAGCCCTACACCTTCTGGTAACTTTGCATCACCCTCCTTCCCTTTCGAGGTTCTCCAGATAGATTTCATCAATATGGAACAAGTCAACAATGTAAAGTATGGATTGGTGGTGGTTTGTGCATGCAGTAAATGGATTGAGGCATACCCCACTAAAAAGAACACAGTCATTCCAATGGCAAAGGCCCTTTTAAAAGAATTCTTCCCACGCTTCGTCTTGCCCCATTTGATTTGGAGTGACAACGGAAGTCACTTCAACTCAAAGGTTATCCAGTTAGTGTGTGATAGTTTGCACATCAAGCAGAAATTTCACACAGCAAACCTTCCCCACTCGGCAGGTTTAGTTGAGAAGTACAATGGTACTCTCAAACTGAAGTTGGCAAAAATCAAGGAAAGCACAGGATTGCAATGGCCAGATGTGTTACCCCTAGCTCTGTTGTCCACAAGGGCAACAGCCCACTCAAGAACAGGATTGTCACCATATGAGTTCATTTTCGGCCGTCCTGCAAATGTCTGGGGCATCCCACGGCCACAGCCGTTTCTCAGAGATAGAATACCCTTTGCTTGTGGACTACTTGTGCGAGTTGACAAACAATTTGCGTTCTATTCATCAACAGATCCACAAGGCTCTGCTGCCAATACCTGAGGGGCCCGGTCACAGCATTCAGCCCGGCGACTATATCCTGGTCCGAAACTACCAAAGGAGGGGGAGTTTGGAGCCATGCTGGAAAGGACCTCTGCAGGTCCCCCTCGCCACCCGGATGACAGTGAAGGTGGATGGCCGGGAAACACTAGTTCTACTCATCTCATTGTTAGAGAGTCCTACTACCTTTCCCCTACAATCAATGGGTCCTTGATGGCGTAGGAGACCACGAGACAGAGCAGATGCCACGTTTTGTTCCTTTTTCTGACGCTCCATTGACATGGGCGCAAACGGAGGAGGAGAACGGCACTGCTTTGCATGAGGCAGTCCCCCCAGAAGAAAGGGCTGCCCAGGATCCTCCTCCATCTGGCCCACAGAAGCTACAGTCTCAATTCCCCGACCCCTCTCAGTTTAAGATCCTTTTCCGTGATGACAGAGTGCCCGGAGGGGCTTGGTACAATTTGCGCCCCCGACGGAGGGATAGTGCACCAAAGGAAATGTCAGATTAGAACGGATGGACTTCATGGATGAAGAATAGTGTGTATGTACCTTGTCTGCGGTACCAACGATAGATCAGGGAAAGGGAGATTGGTGCATTGCCCGAGACACTGGACAGGATAAGTTGAGGGTGCCTTCCCTGGAGGGAGGGTGCCCTATCCTGAGCAAAGTGGATTTCTTTAGAAAGTGCTGTGATCGTGTAGCTCCACCAAGAAGTGCTCAAAATCACAAACCATAGATGAACAATAGGAGTCTACCAGCGAGGCTCGGAAGGACGCTGGATTTGTGCCTCTTTTCTCTATTTATTACCGTTTGCTCCATTGTACGAGCTTTCCTCTGGTAGTCTGATATATATAAAAGAAAAACAAATATGTACCCATTTGGCTGCCTCGTTATAGATAAAGGACAGCCCCCAGCAACCCCACGTTTTGAGCAAAGTGGTCCCATACGGTCTAGCTGGCCTACTAAAAGCAAGATAGTCTGTATCATACTAGTTCTGATTTTGTTGCTAACTGCATTTGGAGTTATGTGGTTCCTGTAAGAGAAATATCCTGTGCATTGTTTGATCAGTACTACTCCTGTTCCCCCTGAACATGTATTTGTCACCTTGGCCCTTCATAAGGAGAGGCAAGGACAAACGTACGTTGATAACGTTTTCTTTCAGATGCTCCATCAGGCGCACAATACATCGATGTTACTAATTGATGGGTTTGCGGCTTACTCCCTTCTGTGATGCATAAAAATGATTTATTGGTGTCCCTACCCTTCTCTTATTTACGGAGTTGTGAGGCCTGGTTTCAGCTGTTCACCATGGTGTATATCCATTACCATACTGATGCAATGAATATAACCTATGATGATTATGAGACAATGCTAAAGTACATCAGTGTACACCAGGGGTTTACTCTGGGAGAGCAAGGGGCCCCTGATACTTTGCACCCAGATGCCCGCATGAATGTTTTGAATCCAAAAAGAATGTCACGTGGCTCCAAAATGAAATGATAGATTTTCAAGACTTCAATGTTACTGAATATTTTAGGTCCTTACAGATGCGTAATATTACCCAGGACAAAGCTGTGCCAGTGCCAATAGTTAATGCAACAGCATGTTTCTGTGTCCAAGGTTTTGGGAATCTTAAAGTGGGAAAGAGCATTTGCAACTATACTTATGACTTGAACACGACCAATGTGTGTATATACCGGACCATGCTCCGAACGTCTATGCCGCAATACAGAAGCTACACTGATTTGCATCCAATATTCACCAAGAGAATGGCACCTGCTCCCTTTTTGGTTGGTTCTTGGGTTTGTTATCCTCATGGGGTTGGAAAATACTCCTTTTCCTGGTAGCCATTGCGGGTGTCAACTTCACTTGTTGCCTGTCTATTAATTGTCTACCTGCCTGCTGTATATATTGTGTTAGCAAGTTAACACCTACACCTAAGGCCCCTGGACATGACACTAAGCCTTCAGCTATGATGACACAAGCTGTGCATGATTTAATGGCTATCGATGAGGGTATTTTTTAATATTAGCATGTATGTGGGTTGCCTTACATTAATGATTTTTCTATTATGCTAGAATAGACAAAATTGTTAGCAAATGCTAAATGGAGGGTCTGTTGGACTGCAAATGCATCTAGCTGCCTAATTCTAGCATTGTGCGAGTTAAGTTAGCATTTGCAGTGCCATTTTGTCTGTAGCCGCCATTTTGTACTGTGATCGAAAATAAGACTCTGCCTCATTCACTGTCTGCCTCAGAAAAAATCTGTTTCGAGTTACTTATTCTTATCGTATTCAAGGTTGAACCCTAATGTACTAATGAATAGCTTATTCTGCCTTTGCATGCCTTTCCTCGATCGTAGCCCCGCTCCCTACACTAAGAGCGCGCTGAGCTTGACCAAGACGACCTTGAAAGTGTGATAATGTGTACCTGTTCTGCTGGTGGTAGCTCCTCTTTCTGTACCTCCTTTGTTCATCAGTGCCCGAGCTGGAAAATTCCAGCCTGGGCGGGACTTTAGGATGTTGGAAAATACATATAATGTTGTACCAAGTGTTCTGAAGTCAGTCCCTCAGCAGCTATCCCAAGAGGCTGGTCAGACTGGACTTTACTAATAAATAACTTGGTCTATATTCTTACCGTCTCCCCGACTCATTTCATTTCTTGGAAGGAAGCGAGGTCGGCACGAGTGACCCGGGTGACCCGAATCGGGTCACATCCTTCATGGTCACGCCACTTCTGAGCTGTCCCTCTCTTTGATGGTCTTGCAAGGCCCCCAGTCGGTGGAACTCTGCCCTCCCAGCACAGGTCGCTCCTTACCAGGCAGCGGGGGAGACAGCAGGCGTCCGACTAAAGTTCCTGCAGCGCTAACCCAGGGATGTCCGCCCTCACCTGTCCTCCGCCGCCGATACAAGTCCCTCTGTCGCTCGGCCGCCGAAATCCTTGCATCATTCTGAGCGTAAGACACACATTGCTAGCTTGAAAGTTTTGTTGAAGGAAATAAGTTCCATCTCTGGCACAGCTGCAACGTGTGTCAAGATGTACACACACTGTTAGTCCTGAATGGGAGATGGAAGTTTTCTTTCCAATGACTACCACTCTCAAGTCACTTGATCCTCCTTTCACCAATGGTGAGAAAGGTGCACCTCTTCTCGAGGTCATGTCAGCCCCACCCATAGATATGTGTTCTTCCACCATATCTGCCAAAGAAAACAAGGCGTAGAACCGTAGCAACATCAGGACTATATTTCATTGAATATTTCTCCCCACATCGTACTCTGCCTTTCCTCTCGCTCCCTTCACGGTCCTAAGCTGCCTTGTTCGTCTGTATGGTGGGGATTGATGGGGTCTATGGGAGCCTCGCTGATGATGCAGTGTAAAAGAGTAAATGAAATGGAAACCAAATTAAACTGGGCACGTTCCTAAAGTAAAAATAGAAGAAGGACACAGTGAGTTGGAAGAGAAATACAGAAGGGAGTGGTTCGTGAAGCGATGAAGATAAAGGGCCGGTTGTGATATGAAGCGCAGAGGTAAATTTGTCACTTCTGTAACCAGCGTGCCACACAGTCTCCTACTAACAGCTAAAGGGCGACATGTTGATGGTAATATACGAGTCTCACTCTCTTCAGAGCCCCAGAGTAGCTCTGATTATATTATTGGCGTGTTACATTAAAAAATGCCATCTGACACAAAGTAGCATTAATGTCTAGAAATTCAGCCACCCCTCCCTCTGGGCAGGAGTCGTCGCTGTCACCCAGATAGAATTAGTGCGTTTTTCTCCTGCATCCAGATGTTTCATCAATATTCATGAATTTCGCTGCAGAGAAGCACATCTTATGATAGAGAGCCAGTCTCCCTGTCTCACTTCCGGAGGCATGATAGTGTGACGTCAAATGAAACAAATGGTCCCTCTGCCCAGTGTGTTGTCTAGATGGAGCATTCTGCCGGGAAATGGAGATACTGCAGGTTCTACTGATTGGTGGGTGGGGCCTGGAGCGTTTAGCCATGCCACTCAGGGCCGGCTTTAGGGCAGTGCGACTGGTGCAGCCGCACTGGGCGCTGACCTGTGGAGGGGGGCACTGTGACCTCAAGGGGGTGCTGTGTTTAGTACTATCTTAAGATTAGATGGATAAGGGGCACTTTAGCAGGTGGTAGGGAGGGAATCCGAGGAGGTGGTCACGGGGAATATATGATGTTACTTAGCATACCGTTACCCCGCAGGTATTTACTGCAAAGTTTTTACTTCGCAAATACCATTTCTACGCACGATTTTAGTGCGCATGGTTTTACTTCGCAAATATATACAAATACATAAAAAATGCTTTTACTTCGCAGTTAATTATTACGCATACCGTTACAACGCGTTATTGGTACTTCAAAACTTACCTAGTAATAAAAACAGACATTTACCCCAACACTACCCTAAATACTAAATACAAATACACTACCCTACACATAACAAACTCTAAAACACTATCCAAACCCCCAAACTCTACACTACCCTACACTACTCAAACACGACTACACTACCCTAAACCCTAAATCACTACCCCCTGAATGACCCGCCCCCTTCCCCCAGCCCACTCCCTACACTCAAACACTACCCTGCACGACACCCCAACACTACCCTAAACCCTAAAACACTACCCTACACAACACCACAACACGACCCTAAACCCTAAAACACTACCCCTGTACATCTCTCCCCTGACCCCCAGTCCTGTCCCTACACCCAAACACTACCCTGCACGACATCCCAACCCTAAAACACTACCCTACACTACACTAACACCACAACACTACCCTAAAACCTAAAACACTAACCCTAGCACGACCCTTCCCCTACATCCAGCCCATTCCCTACACTGAAACACTACCCTGTACGACCCCCCGACACTACCCTAAACCCTAAAACACTCCCCTACACAAATACCACATCACTACCCTAAACCCTAAGGGCCCGATTCACAGAACTAACTTAAGACAAAATCCTAAGCTTACTACCATTTTGGTATTCACAGAAGGCACTTACTCATTTTGGTATTCACAGAAGGCACTTACTCATTTCGGTATTCACAGAAGTTAGGAGTCCTAAGTTTAGGACTCCTAAATGCCTTCTGTGAATACCGAAAGTCTTAAAATTAGGATTTTTCTCAGTTTAGTAGTAGTATAGTTAGGACTACTAACTTTAGGACTCCTAAATGCCTTCTCTGAATACCGAAATTCTTATAATTAGGATTTTTCTCAATTTAGTAGTAGTAAAGTTAGGACTCCTAACTTTAGGACTCCTAAACGCCTTCTGTGAATACCGAAAGCCTTCAAATTAGGATTTTCTCAGTTTAGTAGTAGTATAGTTAGGACTCCTAACTTTAGGACTCCTAAATGACTTCTGTGAATACCGAAAGTCTTAAAATAAGGATTTTTCTCAATTTAGTAGTAGTAAAGTTAGGACTCCTAACTTTAGGACCCCTACATGGCTTCTGTGAATACCGAAAGCCTTAAAATTAGGATTTTTCTCAGTTTAGTAGTAGTAAAGTTAGGAGTCCTAACTTTAGGACTCCTAAACTGAGAAAAATCCTAATTTTAAGACTTTCGGTATTCACAGAAGGCATTTAGGAGTCCTAAAGTTAGGACTCCTAACTTCTGTGAATACCGAAGTGAGTAAGTGTCTTCTGTGAATACCAAAATGAGTAAGTGCCTTCTGTGAATACGAAAAGGGTAGTAAGCTTAAGATTTTGTCTTAAGTTAGTTCTGTGAATCGGGCCCTAAAACACTACCCCAGCACGACCCTGCCCCTACCCCCAGTCCGGTCCCTACACTGAAACACTACCCTGCACGACCCCTGACACTACCCTAAACCCTAAAACACTACCCTACACCACACTAACACCACAACACTACCCAGAACCCTAGCACGACCCTGCCCCTACCCCCAGTCCTGTCCCAAACACTACCCTTCACGACCCCCAACACTACCCTAAACCCAAACACACTACTCTACACTACACAAACACAACACTGCCATCACTCGTTAAAAATATATTAATAATTCAGTTAATATGTTTATTTTTATTCATCCCGTTTTGCATTCAATATTTTTAGCTTTAATTTGCACAGTAACTCCATTATGCGTAGTAAGTGCATGCTAAGTAAAGGAACATGCGTAGTAAATGCATGCTAAGTAAATGCATGCTAAGTAATGGCATCTGAGAACTAAAATATGCATAGTAATGGTAATACGAAGTAATGACCGCGCAGTAAAGGTAGAATACCGGTCATGGAACGCGGGGGCGCCAAAAGTGATTGTCGCACAGGGCGCAACCAGCGCTAAAGCCGGCCCTGACGCCACTGACTCCACCCTAAGAGTGATGACGTTTGAGGAACAGAGCTTATGAACAACGCCTTCATTTTGGATTGTATGTTACATTATTAAGAACAAGATTATCGATTTGCCACAACATTATGACCAAAATGGCGACTACCAGAATAGCGCAAAGGTAATTGTACTATTATGTACTTTTCAGATATATGTACGGTCAGCGTATATATAGGTGGCGTTAAGCATACATTTTCTTGCCTATGTACACATACCTCCATGATATTGTGTGAGTCGAATTTTGGCCACAGCAGTTTGGAAGGTCAATATTTAAATGTCGCTGCTCTGCTAGTAAACCCCCACCTTCACCTGTGCTGCTTCGCCGCCTCATCAATATTATGCACCACAGTATTTTCAAAAGATCAGTCACACTGTACTATGCAAACTCAGTGGTGGTGATAGTAGCACATCTGCTTCCTCAATGCTCGGGCATTCCTTTAGATAATAGAAGCAAGCGAGCAGATGCTGTCCTTGGACAGGCTCCCCGCCTCAGTTTAGGTAATTAATTAATTAATCATCAAGCAGAGATGGGTGATGATTGATTATTGCTCCCTGCAGTCCATCTTGGAAGTGTAATCACTCATACTCTCATTAAACTAAGATCAGCACAGAGGATGCCCATTTTGCCCATACAGGGCACCGATGCCATAGTTGGCACAGGGTAGGTGGAGGGCTGCAAGGTCAAAAAATCCATCCTGCAGGGATAAAGTAACATCTTATTCTCACTGGTTATTTTGAAGATAACCAAGGTCGATCTCCATCTCTGAAACACCATCATTCTGGAACTCCTAACCCTACAAACCAATTCAACCACACTAACTCGGGTCACGGGAAGAATGAACTGTTGCAGTGGAAGTTGAACACCTGAAGTGAGTTTACGAGGGAAATGATGTCTCCCCAACAGGTAAGTGCATACATAAGGTAGATAAGACATTAAATGTCACATTATGCGACATTACGGTCTTATGTCATGCATACAAGTGGACACAGTGATACACATAGCTACACTCTGCCCACTTGTATGTGTGACATACAGGACCAATGTGATAGAGAGCAAGGTGCGTTTTCCATCTTTTACACTCTATTATGTTGGTCCCCATACAGTAGATGATGCATTATTGAAAACTGACACATCACCTCTGTTTTTTGACGCATTGCTGGAGTTGCTGTTGCTGTTTTAACGCAACGATACATCAGTTTCTTGTAAATGAGGCCCTTTGAGGCTTATATACAAGCCCCTTTCGCCACCATTGTATCACGTTTTTTGACGCAGCGCTGCATCTGCTCCATATTTACAAGGATGCTGATGCGTCACTTTGTTACAGGCTGTGTCAGTATTCACCTGCATGAAAATCACCTGTGCCTTCTCAGATTTTAATTCATACAAGGTAGGCATTCCGTCGTGAATGCAGACCATGGAACTGATGCAGTGGTATTTACCACTTTTTTTTGTCACAGACTGCCACTGCGCTGCCAATGCATCACAATCCCTAGGCCTGCCATACCCAGGCATAGGGATGATGCATTGGCTGTGTCCAAGGGACCACACCAGCTGTAGTGACTTGATTGCAATATGCAACCCCGTCACGAGTTGAGTGGGCCATAAAATGTAAGTAAATGCACGTAATGCCACAATTCATGACTTAACGTGCTGATGTCACACATACAAATAGGCACTTTTCCCACTTGTATGCGTCACATCCAGGACCAGTATGTTTGTGAGCAAGGGGACTTTGTCACCTTTTCACGCTCAAACACATTGGTCCCCATTCAGTACGCGATGCATCAGTTACAACTGATGCATCGCCTCAGAATTTTGATGCATTGCTGGAGTTGTTTTGTTTTTCACGACAACTCCAGCAATGCGCCAAATAAACCTACGCCATGGTGCTCCGTATTGTAATTATGGTGCATCCATGGTGGCCCAAGGCTTTCTTCCGCAGGCGCAAGAAAACTGACGCATTTCTAATTTAATGCAGCGATGATTCAGTTGCTTGTAAATGAGGCCTATGATAGTAGGGAACTCATCAAAAATGTAGTAAGGTCACCTGTTTGCAAGGCCTCATAGTCACCTTTGTCGATTGATCCAGTGTCTAAGTTGGTGAATTCTCTCCTTTTGCACCGTTTTTCATTTTACCACTAAACTAGGCAAAAAAAGTTCCCTGTTTTTACGTATCATAGAGGATGTTTCAGAAGGCAGAAGCAGTAACAACAAGCCTCGAGCCTCATTTTTAGTTCAGCAGACTGCCTGTCGTATGTCAGAGAGCAGAGGAAATAGCCGTGTAATAATGGATGATAGGTACTAGTAAGCAATAAGTCATGTAGCCAGTAATGTAGAAATAGGGTGAAGGTTTAAATTTAATAGATAAGTTCAGGTTACAGGTTGCGAAGATAGTAAATGTAAGGTCCCACTAGGAGCAGCCTCCAGCTGCTCAGCCCACTCTCTCCAATTGCTCTCTCAAAGCATACATAAACATTCTATGACATCACACTCACACTCTGAGCAACAGGGAATAGGTAACCAAGGAGAGGGTGCAACAAGTCAAGATACCACAAGCTAGCGGACTACCACCTGTCATATTTATAGATCTGTGCCTGCCCGGCCAGATCTCTAGGCCCCTCAGCAGAGCCACCACCAAGGTGGTTCCTCTAAAGGCATTTCAAGTGTGTTGAGCAGCCACCATGTTTCATGTGGCCATTCAGCCGACCTTTTAGTGATACAAAAGCAAACTCCCAAAGTGGGAGTTAATTTTTATAAAATAAAAAAATGAATAGTCAAAGCCTGGGAGTTATCTCCTGGGGTGTAGGGATCATTATGTATTTTTTCTGTTCAAGACTGCCTGACCTTTTTCTCTCAGTCCCGGTACTTAAACCAATTTCCTGAACTCCAGTGGGTTGCCAGTCTAATGTTTTGATGGCAGAGCCAACATAGGCAGTGCTGGTGGAAACATGTTGGTCTGCACGATAAAGTGGATGGACATTTAGGGGCATATTTACAAGGCCCCTGCGCTACCAGAGTGTCACGTTTTTGGGTGCTCTGGTGGCGCACAATGCTGAGCCATATTTACAAGCCCAAGCAAAGCCACCCTGCGTGGCTTTTCATGGTGGCCTTGTAAATCTCACCCCCATTCACGCATTACTGTGCGTGAAAGGAGCGTTCCATGGGTGTTTCTGTGGATGTTCCCACACAACACCCATGGATTCTGACGTATTACTAGATTTACAAGGTTTCGTAAACCTGGGAATGCGTCAGATTCTAATGCCTCTCCAGGGAAGGTGTTAAAATGGAGCATCAAGGAGAAATGCCTTTATTTCTTCTCGTTTTTTGCTCTTTCTACATGTTATGTTATGCATTCTGCAGCACACATAGAAGGAGGAAAACATAATCAATTATTGTTTTTGTGCAAGGGGGTGTCCCTTCCTGCACAAAAACAATCATCCCCGCAATGCAGGCATCAGGGCAATGCAGGGGTTGGTACTAGGCAGCCAATTGTGCACCAGCACAGAGGAAAGCACAGGGATGCATTGTATTACTGTAAATATGACGCATCCCTGCACTTTCCTAATGATGTAACTTGGTGCAGCAAGATGGCTTGCAGCACCTCGCTACATCATTTTCTACTAAATATGCCTCTCAGTTTGGAGGATAGAATACTCGGCCACGTTTTGGGTGAGTACCCTGTGCTCCAAACTAAAAAATCCCCCTGTTTCTGACATTTCAGTTCACCGTCCTTCTTCTCATGAAGCAGACTTATGGAATAAAAAAAGCTTTAACCGTTGTAATTACCTCCATTTAAATTCTTAGATTTGTGTTACTGTCCTAGCGAGTTTTCTTTCCTGCTAAATAATTGAATTTTAGCATAAAAACAAAAACAAAATAGGAATAATAACGAGATAAGTGCGAGGGCGGCCCTTCAAACTTTGCAGTGTGAAATGTGGATCTGCTTAGAATCTAATTAGATTGTGCAAGTTAATACAGAAAATTAGCCTATATGAAGTTTTTACAAGATGCTTTCAATACAATATTAATCAGCAATAATGTGTTTCCTGCTGGCTAATAACCTCCTACATTTGATGGGACGGAGTTCAGCCTAATTCATGGTTTTGAAGTTTACTTCAGATTTGTTCATATTTTTTCACTCAGAAAAGTGAAATCATCAGTAAGTTAATAAACTGAAAGCCTATTTTTGAAAAAAAAATGTGTATTTATACTTCTAAGTATGTTCTCATCTCGTGTAATATTGTTTCATTTTGTGACTCTCTACCAGCCCTCCCAGCCTTTCAAAGGAGCCTGACCTTCAAGGATTCTCTCCATTGCCTTCTGGTTCATCCTACCTCTGAAAATGTGCACTGGCAATTTCTACATAGCAATTCAATAGAGTTCCAATAGAAACCAACATTGGCAAAGCCAATAGGTCCTGGGACAACAATTCGAAGCTAATGGCTTTGCAAATGCTTTTTAGATCTCACCTAAGACCGCATGTGCTGTCTGTTGCCAGGCATGTTGTTAGCTTACAGTGTGCCTAGAGCCTGCCTATTGCTTACCATGTGGTGGCTTCATTGTCACTCTCATTTGTTTGCTTCTTCAGCATCAGTAGACCTACATTTGTCTTCTCCCTTCCCAGGAGCATGGATACATTATTTGTGTCTTTCCACTGCTCATTTTTCAGGTACTTATTTGAAGCACTCTACGAGAGTGAAGCATTCCTGTTATACAAGAACTGGACACAGGAAGGCTGTTTCATGTTAAGTTTATTCCATAGAGATCCCATCCATCAGGAGCAGACTTCAACAGCAACTGAACAAGTTTATTTCTAAAATCCTCACATAGAACTTGGTGACATCGCAGATGACACCACTAACATTCCTAACGTGACATCTAATAATTCCATAAGGACAAATGAATGAAAGTCAATGCACAATACACTACACACCTCCCTTCTTTACACAACAAAGTACAAAATAAAATCATTTACACATAGAAAGATAAAATGTTTTTTTACTAATCCTAGAAGAACAACGATTTTTATTATTTTCAGATTCTCTACGATGAAGACAGTCTGTACTTTTATCAAGACAATTACCTACTTCCCCTTTTACCACTACTACTCTACTCAAATTCCAAATTCGATGGTCCTGTGTCTTAATTGCATTTTTAAACACTTTGATGACTCTAATTGGTTTCATGAACTTTGAAGTAGAATTTCCCATTAAACCTGGACGTTTAACCATTACTAAATCACCAACCACAACTTTCGTTGTTCTTGCCGCCCTCTTGACATCAAAATAACATTTTCTTTGTTTAGCTTTTTCTTCCTCTTTTTTCTGAATCATATCATTATCACATTTCTTTTCCTTACCTTTACCTAATTCATACTTGTTAAACCATGTAGGTTCACCATTTGTATTGGGAACTCTGCCTCGAAACAATATAAAAGGTGTTTTACCAGTGGTGGAATGAGGAGACAGTCTGTATTCCTCAATATTCTCTAAAACCTCATATTTCCAATTTAGAGACATAGATTTTGCTAAAGCAATTGTCTCTTTAATCACTCTGTTAAATCTCTCTACCGTTCCATTGGCCTCGGGATGATAGAGAGAACACGTTTTATGTACAATACCTTTGGATGCTAGAAAATTTCTCATTTCCTCCGAAATTAACTGAACTCCATTATCTGTTAGTATGCGATGTCACCACTTACATTCCTAACATGACATTTAATAATTCCATAAGGACAAATGAATGAAAGTAAATGCACAATACACTACAGAGAGCATGTGTGTTTACCATCTGTTTCCCTAGTTTACTTCTCCCCTCTCTGGGCTCCTCTTTCTCATCCTTCCTCAGTTGCTGTTCCTGCTTTCACCCTAACCATCTTCTCTCTCCATTCTTACTTCCTCACCAAGCTTTGTCCGTTTGCTTCCCCATTCCCTGTTGCTCAACCTCTGTTGTCCATGTGCTTAACCAGCCCCATCCGTCTACTCTCCATTGTCAGCTTTATGCCCCAGCCCCTCCCACCCTCTATCTGTTGTCAACTTGCTTTCCATGCTCATCCCTCTGACCCGCTGTTGTCATCTTTCTTACCTGCCATTCCATTTCATCCTCCATTATTTGCTTGCTTCCCCAGCCCTTCCCCCCACCCTACATTTTCATATTGCTTCCAGGGGTAGCTCCTCTGCTCAGTCGGAGGAGCGTCACCCCACTGCTCTTTGAGCAGGAAAAATAAAATAATAATAACATAGTTATTATCATTTTATTTTTCGCTGGTTTGGGGATGGGTTAGGGCGGGGCAGGGCTGAAGGCATGGGGGCAGTTTGCACACTCCATGTGCCCATGACTGCTTGGCCAGCCGTCTTGGCCTGGCCAAACAGTCAAGCACACTTTGCATGTATCCCACCAGGCTGTATTACACAGCCTGGTGTGGAACATGCCCAGGCCCCCAGTCCCCATCTGAGCACTGATCCACTGCGCTCAGACCAATCACAACGCTGCATTGCAGGGTAGTGATAGACATAGGGTAACCAATCAAAATGCTGCATTGCAGGGTTGTGATTGGCTAGGGGGAGCCTGGGTGCTTCCTAGTTCCAGAACTCGAGAGCAAAGGAGAGATGCGGCCTGCGGAACAGGTAAGTGTTTCTTTTTTTTGTCCCATGCCACCCCCAAACCCTCACCCCTCCACCCCCATTCCCTGCCAGCTACTACTGATTGCTTACCAAGCCCCTCCCGTCTATCCTCTGCTGTCAGCTTGCCTTTCCATCCTTTGTCCGACTCTTTGTTGTTCATGGGCTTCCCCAGACCCTCCTGTCAACTCTCCATTTCCCATGTGCTTTCCCATTATCTCTAGCATGTCCTCCCTTTAATTATATTCTTCTCTCTTACCCTCCCTCTTACATGTTGTCTCATCCACCAACCCACATCCCCATTTGTTTGTGTTTTATTTAATAATAAAAAGCATATTAGCTCTGACTGCAAACAGGTGCTTTTTTAAAATTATTTTTCGTCATACTGCAAAGCAGCCCCGGTGACTACAGAATGGCTAAAATTCATTGCCAAAGCCAACAGCTCTCCTAGTAGAGACCTATTGGCTTTTCCAAGGGAAACAGTAGTTACACCGCAAGCGGTACAACGCATGTCATTACCCCGCATGCCGTTGCAACACAAAAGGTGTGTAGCAGTGGGTAGAAGGAGTTGGATTTAACTCCAACACCTTCCCTACTGTTGCATACACTGGAGTTGGAATAGTAAATTAAACTATTCCAACTTCCAGCACCCCCCGACAGAAAGTCGGGGTAAAGTTTTGCGTTGCAAGGGCATGCAGGGTAATGGCATGCGTTGTAACATCACATATCCCTTTTCCAATGCTTTTTTGCAATTGCATGCATCTGTATGCAAAAAATGCACAAACACAAACATGATAGCAACTTTGGAGGAGTTTTCTTCTCCTGGTAAATGAGCGTGTGCACTTTCCCTCCACACATAACCCTGTTTGGGAGACGCGCGAGCGCGCAATGCAAGATGGCCGCTCCCCGGTGAGCTCCTCGCGCGATAGCCCGTAATTGCCGATTTTAAAACAAATTACAGCCAGAATCTTCTTTTAAATGTTGGCAGCAGTGTTTTGAAGCATATACTTATCTCAGTGGTGATTTTCCAGCTGTGCGCAGCATCAGAGGCCTTTCCTCTTCCCTCCTGGTTCTGCTTCGACCTCTCCACCAAGGAAAATAGAGAACAAAAGTGTACAAAATCCACATAATAAGAGGAAACTAAATATTTCTCCTCCTCCTGTTAAGTCTAAAGTGGTGGAATCTAGTGAACCTTCCTTAACTTTAATACTTGATAAGATTCAGGTAATTTGTTCTAGCAGTGATAGAATAGCATCAGAGATTAAAAATGTGAGCAAAGATATGGCTAGTATGTCAATGACGGTTTCAGACAATGCAATCAAAATTCAAGACAATAAAGTTAAAATTGATTCCTTTTCACAACTTGTGGCAAAAATATCTCCTATGTCTGCTCTTTTTCTGGATTTGGAAAATTGTAACACACAGTAAGTACAACTTACGCATTTTTTATTTACCAGAAGACGTAGACAGTTCTGATTTGAAATCGATAAAGCTCATAGGAATCCTCCTCATCGTAATCCTCACCACACAAAGCAGAGACAAATGATTTTTATGGTTTTACATCCCCATCATTTGGTCTTGAAAGGAAAGCTGCTCGTGAAATTCCTTCTTTAATGGTCAACGGTAATAAAAATGGTATCCACCAAGACTTTGCTAAAGACATTGTTAAGACTCGCAAGGAATTCACTGACATTCATCCACTGTTAAGAAGTCTTGGATTTAAGTATGGTCTTTTCGACCCTTCAACAATGCGAATTTGGAAAGATATTTTTTCAAAGTCCTTCCAGCGACCTGAAGATTTACGAATATTCCTGGATCAACACTCACAGTATTCTATGGATACGAATGATTCTGCTACCTGGACATTACTATAATATGTTTTTCTGGCTAATTTAACTGTTTGTTTCCTCACAGGACTCCAATGGTTCAGTCATGCTTGCAAAGCGTCTGTGCATTTCAAATTTATTATTAATGTTTAATTGTTGTCGTTTTTTCTACGTTTGTTTATCTCTTCTTTTTCCCTTTTTCCCTTTTTCCCTTACTACCCTTTTCTAGAGATACTATTTTTCTTCTTTTTCTTAGTTGTATCTTTTCTACTTTACTATGGCTAATGTTCACAATGTTAAAATAGTCTCCTTGAATGTCAAAGGTTTACGACATCCTATAAAACATACAAAAATGTTAGATTATTTAGGTAGCTGTTAGGAGCATATTTGCTTCATACAGAAAACACATATTGAAGACAAGGTTTTAGATTTTATGAAAAAAGTGGGTTGATTCTATTATATCTTCTCCTGATGTGGGTAAAAAAAATGTTGTTGTTTTTTTTTGTAAAAAGGTTGCATTGTCAAATTTTAAGTAAATCCTCGGATTCAGAAGGTAGATATGTCATAGAAAAAGTTTAAATTCATGATACAGGTTTGTATTTACTTAATGTGTATGGTCCAACAGTTTATGATCCTAAATTCTGGTATATTTTAACTACTGAAGTTCTCAAGTTGGGCAATGTCCCACTGATAGTTGGAGGCGATTTTAACCTCATATTTGATCCTTTATTAGATAGATCTTCTCTCCCTAAATTTCGGCCACCTAAAGCATTTTTTACTTTTAAATCTTTTTTTAAAACTACAAAATTGGTGGATTTCTGGCGATTACATTTTCCTACGGAAAAATAGTTTACCTTTTTCTCTAATCCACATAACTCATACTCAAGACTAGATTATTTATTAGTTTCTCAATAATTAATTAATTCAGTTGTTACTCCTAATATTTGCAATATTGATATTTCGGATCATGCCTTGATTTCCATGGTACTACAACTTAACTCAAATTTTAAATATCATTCCAGATGGAGCATGAATACTAGCATTGTCCTCAATGAATAAAATAAACCGAAAAGTTTAAATGCACTTCAAGAGTACTTCCAACTCAACCCAGAAGGCTCTACATCTATGGTGATGCTTTCAATGCCTATATCAGGGGAACTTTCAATTAAATAATTAAGGAATTAGACAAACAAATTGCAAAGTTCGAGAGACTTTTTATCACCTCCAATGACCCCCATTATAGAATGAAAATACAAAAACGTTGATATGAGTTCAATTCAGAATTAAGCAAAAGAGCGGGTGTACAACTCTTTAACTCTAAAGCCAAGTTTGGGTTTAATGTTAACAGATCTGGCCCGCTTTGGGAGAACTATTTACGTATTAAAAAAGATAAAACTCAAATATGAATGCCCTGAATCTTTGGCCCAGAGGCAATGCACCTTCCTCAATTAGGTTGGCAGGTTGGTCCCAGTCCTGTGGAGGGCTTTCAAGCCAAAAAGTTTCAAAGTCCCATGTTTCATGAAAAGTTAGGAGGAGTACACTTTGACACTAACTAAGGGTCTAGGACCTTGGGGCTATCACTCGGGCATCAAGACTCCCTCCAGTAGAGGCCACCAGCAGAGTCCAAGACAGGTTCAGTTTGAACTGGTCAGCTCAGCAGTGGCAGAAAAAGAAAAGTCCTCTTGTAGCTTGTTGTGTCCCTGTAGTTTGGACAGGAATTCAGCCATAACTTCTTTGTCCTGTGTACAAGAGGGAGGACATGGTCAACCTTCTGGGCTCTTCTCAGGTCACAGACAGCAGGTCCACTCTTGTTCTGTTATTCCACGGGCCCATAAAGTGTTTTGAGGAAGGTACTGTCTGACCCACATTTATGCCTGGCATGAGCAAGTGGGTGGGAGTGACTCTTGGACCCTCTCTAACGAATAGGGTAAAAGTTTCCAGGGGCAGTCCCGCTCACTTTTTCCGGGGGCAGTCCCACTCACTTTTTCAGCACTTCCAGTGTGCCCTACTGCAAACAATCTCACAATGGCCCAATCTGCCTAAATCCACTATGGTGATACCTTTATGCCCTTGTGTTGAGCCTGTGTGCCCTACCCAAAGGTGTGGCCAGGAAAAGGAGCCCCCTCCTCCATGGTCACTCTAAAGCAGTCCTTTCCTACTGTGCCTAGCTGACAGGGCAACAAAGAAGGGCCCTGCCCAACTATCAGCTAACATTTGCATATGACAGGATAGGCTTCTTTGAAGCTATTTGAATTTCTGTGCACCACCCAGATAGTCATCCTGCCAGAGGAACAGAACACCCAAGGCCTTTGTCGCTGCTCTGTGAGCAAGTTCATTCCTCATCAAGGGAGCTACTTAGCACCTGGGTGACAGGTGACATTCATGCAAATGAGCCTCCAGAAGCTTTAGGATGTGATAATGCAACTTTCTAAACTAATGTAACTTTCTAACACTACATTTCCCAAAATATTTATTGAAAATTCAACTTCAGCAGGGAATTTGGCTTGTAATATATGTTTGAAAAATTCAAGAATCAAATGTGTATGTGTTTCCTAGCTGTAGAAAACATTATTAAATGTAATATTGTATCCCAATGTTTTCCTGCGGAATACCCAACAGAGCTACAGTGAAAAAAGTATTTGGGGCCTTTTCATTGCAAGCACGCTTTACACCAAACTTTTTCATGTCCCACTTTTAAAGACCATGCACACAACCTCGTGGGCAGTAAGACCTCCTTAGGGGTGACTTGTTGATATTTAAAGGGAGGGTTTAGGCCTGTCAAAATTGGTTATTTGACAAGTTGAATGTGTAGCTTTAAAAAGTGCTCAGCCAATGGTAGGCATGCAGTCATGTTTGCACTGTCACTGCAGTGGGTGGCACAATGGGTGCTGTAGTCCACCGGTGACATTTAATTTACAGGCCCTGGGTACACTCTTCCACCATATACTAGGACCTTATAGGCAAGTTAGCTAATGCTAAGTAGGGGTATGCCGATTTGATCATGTTGAAAGGGGGAAGACAGGCACTTTACCACTCTTCAACAGGGATAAAGTACAGACAGTTCAATAGCCAGCAAAAACAGTCAAGGCAAAAAATCTGGAGGCACACCTCTAAAAAAACAGTTATTTCCAATTCAGGTTCGTTGGAATTGGGTGATTCTACAGCTGTAGTGTTGCTGCACAAACACATGTTAATCTGTAAATCTTTTCAATCAAACTGTGGGAAACCCATATAACCCCCTTGAGTTAGGGCATACACCCTAAAACAAAAAAGAGAGTTCTAGTGGGAAAAATATACCAGTGATGTTTGGTTAACAATACATCATGAATCTGTATTGGACAAAAACGTATTGTTTAGTATAAACAGGGTTATGATTTTTCAGTTTAGTAATACCAATTTTAAACCCCCATATAGGTATATAGGTTGCGTGTATACATAAATCATCCTCACAACAATTGTACATTTCTACCATTTCACATTTATACTTCTGAAATTCAACATTGTAAAATCATAAGACACACTGTCCTTGTCAATATACAATTTAACATAATCAGATGGCCACTTCTCCATTCTAGGGCGTGATCCATCACTGGGCAGTCCACCTCCTTGAAGAGAAGCCACAGTATATGCAGGTAATCTGTTATCCCAGATTCCCAGTGGCTGTCTGAAAATTAATTAATGATTTCCCTATTCCTGGTGCATTCCTGCTTATGGATGGTTGGTGCGTTTCTGTCACGTTTGTTATGGTCTCCTCAGGACTCAATAAGAGAGTGTGTAATTGTTTCAAAAATGAAATAGAAGACAGGAAGATTATATTGATAATGACACAGAATATGCTACTTAGGGGCCAATTCCGATGTCGGACTCAGGTCCGTCCGACATCGGGCAGGAGCCGTAACCGACCGACCTGCTGTCGTCGGTTAACGGCCCTGCTAGTACGATGCGACTGAACAGGGTTCGGTCGCACTCGTATCCAACACAATGCAAGCATGCATTCCGAGCGGAATGCATGCCTGCATCGTGGATAGCAGGGGTGCAGTTCATCCCTGCACCCTGTGGGCAGCACCCCAAGGTGCCTGCACTGGGTGCAGGGATACACAGAGGGACACCATAGGTGCCCCCAGGCCTCCATACGGCAGCCTCGCACCCATGGGGGCCCTACTGGGCGCCCCCAAAGACAGTTTCCGACTGCCTTCTTGAGCGGGAAAACCGGCACAAAAAGGCAGTGAAAAACTGCCATCGTACTCCCTCGGTCGCAAAGAGGCGGCCGGGGGAGTACTGAGAGATTTCCGGACGGCGGACGGACTCTCTGAGCCTGTCGTCCACAATACGGAAATCCGTGTTGGATTCCTTTCCGACCGAGCCCATCGGAATGGCTCGGTCGGAAAGGAATCCGGCCGACATGATCCGAATTGGTCAGAAGGGCTCCGACCGTTGGTCAGAGCCCTTCCGACCAGAATCGGCCCCTAAATGTTATGTTATGTTATGTTAGGAGTTTTCATATAGCGCGACAGCTGCCCCAGCAAAGAGGCGTCCCGGCGCTGAACAGCAGAGAGTTGACCGAGCTCGGAAAGGGCTCAGGAAGGCCTACGGAGTGGGGAAGAGAAGAGTTAATGGCTTTCCTGCATTCGAGGTAGTTAGCAAGCCCCTGAATGTGGGCCGGCAATGAGTTCCAAAGGATGGCAGATATGTTCCGAAAGGAACGACCTCCGGCGCGAACCCTCCTCACTCGGGGGACCACTACCAGGCATTGTCCCATGGAACGGAGTTGGCGAGTGGGGATGTAGGGTAGAAGTAGGTCAGTCAGGATTTTCGGAGATGCCAGTTTCAGGATTTTAAAGGCTGTACAGAGTGCCTTGAACTTGATTCGCCTAGCCACCGGCAACCAGTGGAGACGACGAATGGCACTTGACACTGAGTAAGCTCTACGCAGGCCGAGGAGAGATCTTGCGGCCGCATTCTGGACTCTCTGTAGCCTCTGTATTTCAGACTTATTTGCTCCTAGATACAATGAACTGGCGTAGTCAAGTCTAGACATAATCAGAGCCTGGATGATAATATGGCCTTAACTGTGTAATATACCATTTAATTGTGATTTTGCTGTTGAACATAATTTACTCTGCAGGTCCTTCGTTATGTTTCATGGTTTTATTATGTTAGAGGCACGGGGAAAGGCAGGAATCAATCTAGATGTTGAGTCTAATAAGTTTGTCCAGTTGGCGAGGGTCGGCAGACTAAACATAGACAGCATCAACCTTGAGAAAGCAGTAGTGGGGTTCTGGTGTGTATACACTAAAAAAGGAGAGTCATTAGAGAAGGCCCAGTAATCCATATGGCAACACGCGCAAGGCAGAGATACTGTCAGATGAGTAAAATGAAGCCAAATTGAAAAGAATAGAATTCTATGTGAAAATATTGCTTGTGTGCTAGGAACGAGGGTGCGGCGGAATCTAATGTTTGCTTCCACATATCTTGGTTCTCTTAGCAGAGTGATGTGTGCTGGGTATTGGTTTCCTTATAGAGTGAATCCCTAAGGGGGTTGGGCCTTTGGGCTATGCTAGCAAATGCTTAAGAGAAGTCAGTTTGTGGGGTGCTCAAAGGCCCTGAGTTTCTCTTTGAGTAGAGTCTAGTGTTTGGGTCCATGCATTGTGCTGCTCTTCACTGTCTCGGTTAGCCGAGTTACACAGCCAATCAGTCCCTCATTCCAATGGATATGTTCAGTGCATGTGTGCAATGCCCATAGTGCTGAAAGGGCTTCAAACCCACCCGTTGTGTCTCTGAGCCCGGGCTGCTGCAGCTTGAGATGCTGTGGACTCAGCTGGGCAGTGTCTGGAGTCTTATCTCCGGCAAATGAGTTTTTCACAGACCTTTGAAAGACCATTTGCATATTTACATACCTTTGTAAACTGTTTAACAAGGCTTAGTTTTTTTTTCTGGTTCCAGTAACCCTTGGGCCCCACTCTGCCTATTCCTTACATTTGAATTTTACTTTTACTGCCCTAATGTGGGAATGCATTTCATGAAAATAAATATAAAGTAGGGTTGCCAAAAGAAAAATACCAGCCATTTGTTTTTTAAAGAGCCTGCAAAGGCCTCGTCTTGACACTAAATAGGATTATAAATAAAATCAAATGTATTTATTTGTGATGTGACTTTTCTGTCTTTGTTCCCTTTAATTATCAGTCATGGATCATTCAGGCAGCCCTAGAACACAATTAAAAATGCTTTCTATTTATATTCGCTGTTCCAAGTATGCACAGATGAGTGCTGAAAATAGGCTTTAGGTGACTGCTTATTTTTGTTATGTCTGGGACATCAATATAATGAGCTGGCAACCCTTCTCACAAGACTGGAAGTTTGTTGCAGGATGAGCACAATATTTATTTCCACCACCCTCGATCCCTGAACAGGGCTGGACTGGTAACGGGGACCGGCCTCGCCAATTGAGTCGGACTTGCCGCGGAGGAGGGCTTTGGCTTTGGGGGTTGTGCACATGGAAAACACTGTGGCTGCTTTTGTTAATGGGGGCCAATATTGCAGCACTGCTACAAAACTGTCTCCCTGCACCAAAAATGGCCCCCACCCTTCTGACCCACTGAGGAAACGACCGGTGCCCACTACGGCCAGTCCGGCCCTGTCCCTGAATAATGCCATAATAGCAATAGTTTAACTGATATCTGAAACCCTACGCCAGCCCTCAATAACCTGCTGAGTTACTTCAAGTGTCTGGGAATGCACCTTGCATTCAGACAACTCACTCCTCATTCTTGCCCTTCACTTTCACACTCACCCTGCACTCACAGCGATCACAATGCACTCACACTGATCACCATGCACTCACACCATTCACCCTGCACTCACAATGACCACACAGCATTTATGCTACTCGTCATGAACTCACACTGTTCTCCCTTCACTTACCCTGCGGTCTCATGAGCACTCCACTCACTCTGCACTCACAGTGATCACTCTGCACTCACAATGCACGTGTGCTGTTCACCCTGTACCTCACCAACCAGTCACACTAGAACACTACTCACCCTGCACTCATGGAACACTTCACTCACCTGTCCCCCTCACTGCTCACTCTGCATTCTCACTCAAACAAGCCCATCACTAACCATACATTAATTTGTCCTACTCTGCACTGACATCTGCACCCAAATTCATATGGTCACCTCACTCACCCTGCAGTCACTCCTCTCACCCTACTCTCACACTGTTGCATCGCTCACCATGCACTCACATAGGCACTCCTCTCACCTACACAGCGCAGAGGGTTAATGTGCCTGCTACAAAAAACATGTACCATGCAGATCACAGAACTGAGTATGAGTAAACTATGAGTAGCCCTATAAAAAAAAGAAATGTTTGTCAGAAAGGGGCTATAGAGAGATGAGGTGCATTGTTGGTGAGTGGTAGTGAGAGAATTCATGGAGAAGGAGGAAATGGGGGTGGGGCGCCAAAAAATACTGTTGCACCATGTCCGACCAGCGCTAGGGCCAGCTAGGGTGACCAACCGTCTGTAAATTTCACGGACCGTCCGTAATTTGGACCTCACATCCGTTGTCCGTGAGGATCCTTTTTACGGACGCCATTTGTCCGTAATATTGGGCACTGCAGGGAACAGTGCTGTTCCCTGCATGAAGCCTCAGCCCCCTGATGGGACCGCCTTGCACTCCTCGAGCACAAGAGCAGCCCCACCCGCTCATTGTCATTATGTAAGTGGCTGATCGCCACATATAGAATTACAATGGGGCAGTCTGGGCTGCAAAGCATGTGGTGGCTGGCCTCCTACAACCTCTGTCCAGGGCAGGACATTCTGTCAGGCAGAAGACTGCCTGAGTGTGTGTGGGGGGGGGGAGTTGTTTCTTGGCGTTTCCAGAAGAATTTTGTTTTCACTCAGGAGGCCTCTCAGGCTGCCAGCTAGTCTGAGATTAGAGAGGTAAATCGGAGAGTTAGTTTGGATTGTGTTGTAGGCAGGAGCTCTCTGTTTCAATTTTATTCTAGAGATAAGACAATGTAACTAGATGAGGCTTGCAGTGACATTGCTGAATTTAATTGAAAATGGGATAAGTGGAGTGTAGAGCAGTTTTGAGTGGGAAGAGTTTGGATTGGGTGATGCCCAATAGTGTGCCCCCTTAATTATCTAAGTGCACACGTTGCTGAATAAAATTGAAAACATTATTGCATCTCGGGCTTAATCCTCTGCAGTGAGCGCATCTAATCCTGCAGTTCATGCACTTGTTCTCACCTCTAGAAAAACGACAGATGGTGATGAGACTCAATGGAATGATGAAGATTTTTTAATAGTTCACATGTCTAGGAACTGCCATGTGACATGTGTTTTTGGCCCTTCGCGGATAGATTTTACCATGATAAAGTTTCTGTAAGGAACAAACCGTGTTAGCAACGCTGATTCCTGGTTTTTTTTCTCGTTTTTTTTAATATATTGAGTCTATCGAGTAAAGCATTATACTATTGAATGAAGATTGATTTTGCCATAATTTGTGAATCTAAGGAGAGTTATTGATTATCTCTTCTCTCTTAACATGTCACTGAATTCCGAGGACTTATAGCACATTGTGAAGTTTTGAGTATGCCACCCCACTAGAATATTTTATTCTGAGCCATCCAGGTTTGAATGTTTACAAGTACAGAATGGAGCACCCTTCTACCATTTGTGGTGCACTGTACTTCTTTAGGATCGCACTATTCTTTCCATACATTTGTGGAATTTTGTCCGATTCGTTGTGCTAGTAAAGCTTTGTTTGTCCAGTCTCTTGTGTAATAATTTTTTATATTGGTTAGCGTGAAAAATAAAAGGTGAGACAGGAGCTTTATGGTGCACTGTGTGCATGGTTGCACGTGCCAAAGGATACATTTATTTCATTCCACTGGGGTCAAAGGCTATTAGGGTGACAGTCTTGCCATTTTAGAACTAATGCATTTTCAATATCAAAGGAAGCCATGATGGCTGCTTTTTTATTTTATGAAACTAGCAAACATTGAAAAAGCCAATAATTTTGGCTTATTGCAGGTATAACATTACTTGTTGTGTTATATGTATACAATGACAGAATATGCAAAATACCAGTCAGGCGGTACACTATACTAAGCACAGATTTTTAGCTTAGGTGTTTAAAGCCGCGCCCTTAATTACATCAAACATCCACTTTGTAGAAACCCCCCAGTTTTTTCATCGCACTTAAATCACTGGAAACAACACCATGTCACAGACACCTCATGGCCTGGTGAGGTACAGATACTGACAACGGCGGACACAATGACTGCACTACCCTGCTGGGGGAACTACCTTTACAACGCAACTTTTACAACGCTGTGCTATTACAACGCTTTTTTTACAACGCTAAAACTTTTACAACGCATGCTTTTACAACGCGTTCCATTATATGGTAAGTACCTTTACAACGCATATACCTTTACAACGCATTTTGTGGAAATGCTTTTACAACGCATGTATTTACAATGCATGTGTTTACAACGCAAGATGTTATATTGTAAGTACTATTACAACGCATATACTATTACAACGCATTTTTTTTTGCAAAATATTTATCTTGTTTTTTTTTTTAAATATTATTACTTGGGTAGCATTAAAATTAATACTTGAGTATTTTTTTTTTTAATATAGCAATTCTAATTAAAGAAAGGGCAGTAGTTAATTAAAAAATTAATACTTGTGTATTATTTGTGGTAGAAAGGTTTGGTTGGTTAGCAGTAAAATAAATAATTCAGTATTAAAATAATTTAAAAAAATGCAATATTTATTTGAAATAAGTGAGTAGTTTATAAAAATAATAATACTTGAGTATTGTGACTAGTAGAAAAGATTGGTTTGTTTGGTGATAAAATAATACTTTAGTATTTTTAGTTTCTATAGTAGTTTCAAAAAAGTGAGTAGATAATCAAATTATTAATGCATGTGTATTTTATTATGTATAAATTTTTAATACTTGAGTTTTTTTAAATTTAATACTTGAACATTTAGTATAGTGTTGAAAAATATAAAAAATAGATACTTCATAAAAAATTATTTTAAATGTTGTGTATTTATCTACATAAAAATTAGTTTTCTTAAACATTAAAGAGTATATAATATTTAAATATATAGAAAAATGATTGAGTACCTATTTTTAAATACTAGAGTATTTTTATCATATATGAAAAGACAAGAGTATTTATATGTTTAAAAGAAAGTGTCCTTTTATAATTAAATGTAAGTGTATTTATGAATAATTTATTATATAAATAAATTAATAATATATTTAAAATATTAATATCAACATTAAAAAATATTTACAGTAATAATTATACCAATTTAACTTTTAAAAAATTTAAAAATCAGAAATAACAATTATAACTTACTTTTTGAATTTATTTCCCACGGTTTTCAATTGAAGTCTATGAGCGTGTTTGTCCTTTATTTATTTTGGCAGCCTCAGCATATACAGCCCGCGGAACAAGAAAATAAGGTACAGAAAGTGAAGTAAGAGGAAGTTTTGCAAGGAAAAGAGAATAGAGCCAAGGTAAGGAACATATTAAGTAATTTAACATTTATATAAATACAGTATTGGAGATTTAAAAACTTAATTAAAAATAATGACAGGAAAAAATTATTTATTTCACAATTTTATTTGCTTTATTAAACATGAAAAAAATAAACATATTTTTTATTAATTTTTCAAAGTAAGTTTTAATTTTTAAACAAAATATAAATATTTTATTTACATATATTAACATTTATTTACAGTTGAATGTAAAAAAGTAGTCCGCCATAAATAGAGAAGTACGCGATGACGTAAGGACGTGTGCGTCGACGTAATACGCCATTTTGCAGAGCATCGGAGGAGGAAGCAGCAGGAAGCTGATCTGCGTCCAGGTAGGAAATATTTTCTGTTGATATTATAGATTAAACCTTTTTAAGGGATACATATATAGTAAGGAAAGAATAAGGGGAGGTTGCTGGAAAACTAATAGATGTTTTAAAAGTTGTTAAACATGTCCACATTAATGTCATTAATACATGCCTATGTCGGGTTGCTGAAAGTAAGTTAGTTATTTCAAAAAAGTATGTAACTCTTTCTAAATGAAAAGTTACGGTTCAGACAGTTGTTTTCTTTGTTTCCGAAGATAAAGATGTACTGTCGATCTTCATTTCTTTGTACAAAAATTGTGCGTACTTTAATATTTTGTAAATGTAAAATTGAAATACAAATGAAAATTCAGCTGCAATGTGTATTAAGGAATATGGTTTTATTTCTATTTTATAGTTCGAATTGAGTTTTGGTGATTGGTTTTGACGGAATTTAAATAGGATTTTTGTTGAAAATTTGAAAAATGGCGTACCGATAATGATAAATGGTTCGAATACTATGGAACAGTAAATTTTGTAGCATTGGTTTATTTTTGATGAAATGAAGATTTGTTTGAAAAAATGCAAAAAACCCGACTTGTTAATTTGAAAAAAATTTAAAAAAAAAAATCTTTGTATGCCAATTGAATCATTGTAATTACTATAATTTTTAGCAAAGCAGGAAAGTAAGCAAATTCATTGTTTTAAAAAGAAAGAATGTTAGAAAGATTTTCGAGGTAGTCTATAGCCACACACAACGAAAACTGTTGTAAAATTGCCAATAGTCTCTCAGACATTTCCCTTGTTTTGACTGTTACTCGTGGGTTTAGACTACCTGCGAGTGTTTGTGCTATTCTCATTTCTTGGAAACTTTGCTCCTTCTTCAAAGTTTCCAAAAATGAGTAGAAGTTAGGATGTGGTTTTCCAATTGTATGATTGAAGGAGTTATGCCACCCCTCAATGGCATTGTTTGTTTTGGCCTCTCCCTCTAAACAACTCGTGTAGCAGTTCCACCACTCCACATGGAATCGTGGCTTCCTCCTGCGACCCGATCTGCTTAGGTGTCCAATCCATGTGTCCTCAAAGTAATTTAGAATGGGTGCCAATTTTTCCTCATTACTCGTATAATAAACAGATTCTATAATTGCAGTGTAGTACTCGTCCACACTTTCGGGAGGAACAAAACAAAGTGCAGTTAATTTTTTTAGTTCAAACTGTAATTTGCTATCCCGAGAATATTCTGCAACTAGGGATGTTTTTTGTAGTTTACGCCAAAATGCCTGCGAAAAATGGAAGAAACATCCCTGAATTTGGGTATCCGTGTACGTTTTGGTGATCACATTGATCATGCTCAATTCGAAATCGATTATTATTTTTCGAGGACTTGCAGATGTTTTGCTTTTAATCACTGATAAAAGTTCAGTGTATGTTGCAGAAGTCTTATCAGGTAGCAAACTATACACTAAGGGAATTACACTATTGTTAATCTTAGCATGTATAGTGTAAATTTGAGTGAAAGGATGGGGTGTACTTTTAAACGTCCCATCCATCATCCAAATTTCACTACTTTCTAACTTAGCAAGGTTACGGGGGGTACTAAAAATTAAAATACGTTTCTGAGGGTTTTCGTTGTCATGCAGAAGGAAAGGTTCATCAGAAAAAGAAATAGAAAGATCATGAGGAATTCTAATGTCAGAGAATGTATGTGGTGTAGACAATTGAATATTACTTGCCTGCTTTTGTCTCTGAATAATTCTTCTCAAATTGGGTATTATAGGCATGTTGCTAGCAACATGACTGGGGACATGCTGTGCAACCTCCCTTAAAATGGATCCTGTAGAATCATTGGAGGTGCTTGCAATAGCTTTCATCTCATTAATTGTCTCTCTGATTTCTACATCCATTGCAGAGGCAGAGTGGTTATGTTCTGTGGTTTTCACAACCAAATTATCAACAGTAACCGCTCTGCCACTGCAATGGGTAGTGTAGTATTGCACGCACCTCCAATGATTTCTAGTTAAACTTATTCTTTCCTTACTATATATGTATCCAGCATGGTTTAACAGATTTTTGCCCTTCCTGGATTTTATGAAGTTGGCTGCTCCAAGGCTAGACATTATCTGAAAAAAGGAGAAAAGATAAAACATTTAGCTTGATATTTTTAAATATTTGTATACAAAACATAACATGTACTCAATCCTTTCTTTTGTCTACTGATGCATCTTCATGGAGTAAGAATAGCAAATTGTTACCCCTACAGTATCCAACACTTACCCTACTGCTGCACCTTCCTGGAGTTAGAATAGTAAATTGATACCCCTACACTATCCAACACTTTCCCTACTGCAGTACCTTCCTGGAGTTAGAATAGTAAATTAATACCCCTACACTATCCCACACTTTCCCTACTGATGCACCTTCCTGGAGTTAGAATAGTAAATTAATACCCCTACACTATCCAACACTTTCCCTACTGTAGCACCTTCATGCAGTTAGAATAGTAAATTTATACCCCTACACTATCCCACACTTTCCCTACTGATGCACCTTCCTGGAGATAGAATAGTAAATTGATACCCCTACACTATCCCACAGTTACCCTACTGCTGCACCTTCCTGGAGTTAGAATAGTAAATTAATACCCCTACACTATCCCACACTTTCCCTACTGATGCACCTTCCTGGAGTTAGAATAGTAAATTAATACCCCTACACTATCCCACACTTTCCCTACTGCTGCACCTTCCTGGAGTTAGAATAGTAAATTAATACCCCTACACTATCCCACACTTTCCCTACTGTAGCACCTTCCTGGAGTTAGAATAGTAAATTAATACTCCTACACTATCCCACACTTACCCTACTGCTGCACCTTCCTGGAGTTAGAATACTAAATTAATACCCCTACACTATCCAACACTTACCCTACTGCTGCACCTTCCTGGAGTTAGAATAGTAAATTAATACCCCTACACTATCCCACACTTACCCTACTGATGCACCTTCCTGGAGTTAGAATAGTAAATTAATACCCCTACACTATCCAACACTTACCCTACTGCTGCACCTTCCAGGAGTTAGAATAGTAAATTATTACCCCTACACTATCCCACACTTTCCCTACTGTAGCACCTTCCTGGAATAGAATAGTAAATTAATACTCCTACACTATCCCACACTTACCCTACTGCTGCACCTTCCTGGAGTTAGAATAGTAAATTAATACCCCTACACTATCCAACACTTACCCTACTGCTGCACCTTCCTGGAGTTAGAATAGTAAATTAATACCCCTACACTATCCCACACTTTCCCTACTGATGCACCTTCCTGGAGTTAGAATAGTAAATTAATACCCCTACAATATCCAACACTTACCCTACTGCTGCACCTTCCAGGAGTTAGAATAGTAAATTATTACCCCTACACTATACCACACTTTCCCTACTGTAGCACCTTCCTGGAGTTAGAATAGTAAATTAATACTCCTACACTATCCCACACTTACCCTACTGCTGCACCTTTCTGGAGTTAGAATAGTAAATTTATTCCCCTTACACTATCCAACACTTACCCTACTGCTGCACCTTCCTGGAGTTAGAATAGTAAATTAATACCCCTACACTATCCCACACTTTCCCTACTGTAGCACCTTCCTGGAGTAAGAATAGTAAATTGATACCCCTACACTATCCCACACTTTCCCTACTGTAGCACCTTCCTGGAGTTAGAATAGTAAATTGATACCCCTACACTATCCCACACTTTCCCTACTGCAGCACCTTCATGGAGTTAGAATAGTAAATTGATACCCCTACACTATCCCACACTTTCCCTACTGTAGCACCTTCCTGGAGTTAGAATAGTAAATTAATACCCCTACACTATCCCACACTTTCCCTACTGATGCACCTTCCTGGAGTTAGAATAGTAAATTAATACCCCTACACTATCCAACACTTACCCTACTGCTGCACCTTCCTGGAGTTAGAATAGTAAATTGATACCCCTACACTATCCCACACTTTCCCTACTGCAGCACCTTCATGGAGTTAGAATAGTAAATTAATACCCCTACACTATCCCACACTTACCCTACTGTAGCACCTTCCTGGAGTTAGAATAGTAAATTGATACCCCTACACTATCCCACACTTTCCCTACTGTAGCACCTTCCTGGAGTTAGAATAGTAAATTGATACCCCTACACTATCCCACACTTTCCCTACTGTAGCACCTTCCTGGAGTTAGAATAGTAAATTGATACCCCTACACTATCCCACACTTTCCCTACTGCAGCACCTTCATGGAGTTAGAATAGTAAATTGATACCCCTACACTATCCCACACTTTCCCTACTGTAGCACCTTCCTGGAGTTAGAATAGTAAATTAATACCCCTACACTATCCCACACTTTCCCTACTGATGCACCTTCCTGGAGTTAGAATAGTAAATTAATACCCCTACACTATCCAACACTTACCCTACTGCTGCACCTTCCTGGAGTTAGAATAGTAAATTGATACCCCTACACTATCCCACACTTTCCCTACTGCAGCACCTTCATGGAGTTAGAATAGTAAATTAATACCCCTACACTATCCCACACTTACCCTACTGCTGCACCTTCCTGGAGTTAGAATACTAAATTGATACCCCTACACTATCCCACACTTTCCCTACTGCTGCACCTTCCTGGAGTTAGAATAGTAAATTAATACCCCTACACTATCCCACACTTTCCCTACTGCTGCACCTTCCGGGAGTTAGAATAGTAAATTGATACCCCTACACTATCCAACACTTACCCTACTGCTGCACCTTACAGATTTTGGAAAAGAAAATTGTTACATCTACAGCATGGTACATTTTAAAAATTGTTGCAACTTACAATGTTGGTCAAAATTACCTTTTGTTCCGAATTGGTTTTCTGGCAGACTCTTGTTCAGTGGTATTGGTGAGTCGGTTTGTGTAGACACTTTTGAGGTGATTTGTTGGGGAATGGATAAATAAATGTCTGGAAAAGTGAAAAATGAAAAAAATTTGAACACAGAACGATGTTGAGAAATGTGTTTAGTAAAATTATTCTAAAAAAAATTGCACATGTGATATAAGTTGCTGCACATAACTATTTCCGTAATGAAAAACCATTCTTTAGACATGAAATATAAATCTAAAATTTGAAAATATAATCATAATTGCATTGATTATTTCTTTGAAATTTAGCTATGTGATAGTTAGTCAAATATATTGAAGGTAAAGAATGCGTGCAGGAAAAAAATACCTTGTTTTTGAGAATTCGTTTTTGTGGATGAGGTGGTAGAGGATGTTTTTCTTTGTTGACTCAAAATTTTAGTTTTGAGAAAAAAAATCTTTTCTGTTCTGAAGAAAAGGCGATAAAAAAATAATTAACGGTGGGTAGAAATGTAGTACTTGAGTATCTTTAAAATTAAACAGACATACAATATAACTAGTACTACATGATACTGTCATAATTAAAACACATTACTGTAGTAGAAATAGAGATATTTACCCCTACCCTACAAAAAAATTATCACTGATGGTGTTCTTTCCTACAGAAGAAATTGAATATTGTTTCTCAAAACTATCCATTATTTTTCAAATTAGGTACGATACAGGAGGAATAAATGCAAAAGTAAGGATTAATAATGTACCGTTAAAATAAAATGGGAAAGAAAAAATACCTTTTCTAGTAGGTTTTTTGTTAACGTGCCTTTATCCTGATGTTTGCTGGAGGTTAATAGGTTTTTGGGAAAAGATGTTCACTGTTGGAGAAAAAAAAAAATAATATTGTTCCTTTGTCAACGTTGGTTATAAACTGTAAATTTTGATTTTTATGCGGTGTGATTGAGTATTATAAAAAAACACCATTGGCATACATAACTTAATGAAATTTTTACAAATACATTTTACAAGTAAAACCATGACACAAAAATTACATTTACCTAAACAATTGAGTTTGTCAGTCGTTTACGTGGTGGGGATGTCCAAATAGGTTCAGCTGATGTGGAATGTAACAGTCTTCCGATTTTCTGGTTGAGGGAAATAAATTACTTGTTTTAATTTTGTGTTTTATTTTATTTATAATATATTTGAAACAGTTCATTTCTTAAGTTTTTATTACTAAGTGAAAAAATATTTTTTGTGGTTTAAGAAAATATATTTTTCTAAAAACTATTGTTTTCAAATATATTAATAACTTACTAGTAGTTGCTCTGTTGTGAATTCCGTTCTCTCTCTGAGGAGGTCGCAGTGCAGGTGACAGAGGGTCAGCTTATTACGTCTGCTCTCTCTGCTAGTTGATAATCAACTGAGTGCAAAATGGTGTCTCACTTGTATTTATAAGTTTTACTGTGTGTCACTAATAATTTTTTAAAAAACTGCGTTCGTTGTGTTTTTTTTAATGCTTTGTTTTACTGTGGAAAATGATAATTTAAAAATGCTTTTTAACAAATATTGTTTTCATTCATTTGCTCCGTTTTGGCATCCATTTTGGAACATGTCTTTTGGTATTGTTTACATAGAAACTGTGGTAGGACAAGTTTTACAAGTGAGATGGTTAAAATGGCGCCTATGTGTATGTGTGTTATGTTTTAGTTGGTTTACTTACTTTGCGATCTAATCATGTTACAAATGTGTTTGTTCTGTTATTTAATTTTTCGTTATTTTTTAAAAACTTAGTAATGTGTGAAAACGGATTTTTATGGGGAAGTTTGAGTATTAATTTTAATACTCGAGTATTAATTTTAATACCCAAGTATTAATTTGGTAATGCGTTTCAGTCGATTTACGTACAGTTCTTCTCCACGTTTTAATACACTTCCCCACCCTAAAACCCCTAATTTCCCTGCATCCCGTGCCAGATTGTATTGTACTTTTTATTTAAAAAAAAAAAAAATCGCGTTGTAATGGTATGCGTTGTAATATACTTCGTTGTAACAGCACTTTTCAGTATTTTAATAGGTTTGGCGTTGTAACAGAATTCGTTGTAAAGTACTGCGTTGTAATAGTACTAGCGTTGTAAAAAATGCGATGTAAAGGTATGCGTTGTAATAGCATGCGTTGTAACGTCATACATCCCCCTGCTGTGTTCCCTTTATGTGAAGATTTTCAACAGTCATTCAGGTTGGGTGTGCATGAGTTACTCCAGCACCTGCCGTTGTTTGGTGCTAATTACAAAGCAGAGAATTGCTGAACCCAGAAAAAGGAGTGATGCACCACCCGTTTGTGTAGGAAGTTTTGTTCAAGCAGCCGCACTGTACAAGCTTACTGATATTTTGATGCAACCTAACTCTATGCCCTGAAGAAGTTCATTGTTATGAATGAAACGCGTTGGCTGACAATTTCCTTTATTTGGATTCATTTTGCAATAAAAGACTGTTTGAGACAACTTAACAAAGACTATAAGAATAATTGAACAAAACTCTTCCTCCACAAACGGGTGGTGCATGTCATGGTCTGGCGCTGTGCATCATGCATGACTCATGACTCAGATTTCCTATGTGCAAGGGCATAGTAAACCCTTCCTGGCCCCACCCCTTGCTTTAGGAACTAGAGCAAGTGTGACGTTCTTGATGGGCCTCTTCTGTCTGCAACTCTGCAGACAAAGGCTCAGTTCATAATTAAAATGAAAAGGTGGGTGAGTGAGTATGTGAAGGGATGGGTGGATGGCTGGATAGATTAGTGAAAGGGTGAATGGATGAATGAGAGGGTGAATGGATGGATAATGAGAGAAAGGATGGATGGATGAGTGAGTGGAAGGATGGATAAGACAAAATGTAAAAAGATAGATGTATGGGTGAAAGGGTATAAGGATGAGTAAAAGGGTGGATGGATGAGTGAAAGGATGGAGGGATGAGTTAAAGGGTGGATGATGGGTGAGTGAATGGGTGGATGGATGAGCAAAATGATGGATGGATTGATGAATTGATAAGTGAAAAGGTGATTGGATGGACCGATGAGTGAAAGGGTGGATGTAAGGATGGATGAATGAGTGAAAGGGAGGGTAGTTGGAAAAAAGGATGGGTAGATGAGTGAAAGGGTGGATGGATGTCTGATAGTGTCAATGGATGGATTCATGAGTGGATCAGTAGATGGATGGGTGGAAGGAAGGATGGCTAAGTGAAAGGGTCGATGGAGAGAGAAAGGGAGGATGGATTGATGACTGAAAGGGTGAATGTGTGGAAGGATGAGTGACTGGGTAGATGGATGAGTAAGTGAAAGGATGGCTGGATGGGTGAAAGGCTAAAAGGCTGGATGGATGCGTGAATGGATGGATGGGCAGAAGAGTGGGTTGATGAGTGTACCGATGGATAGGGTGAAATGGTGGATGGATGGATAATTAATGGATGAGTGAAAGGGTGGATGGAGGGATGGATGAGTGAAATGATGGATGGAAGGATACATGATGGATAGGCTTGCAAATGGTTGAATATGTTTGGATATAGATGGGCTTAATTATATACTATAGTGCGACCTCCTCTTATGTGTCTGTAAAATTTACCTTTTGTCCCGAAGTTTTGTCCTGAATTTTGACCTCCTGTCCTGAATTTTTGTCCTGAATTTTGACCCTTTGTCCCGAATTTTTACACTCACCGTCCTGAATTTGGACCCATGCCAGTTGGTCACCCTAGGGCCAACCTTTAGCCAGCCCCCGAAGTTCAGGTTTAGCTGCGCCCCTGGTTCAGTGTCGGCTGTGATCAGTTGATTGAGGTTTCCTTAGGTCACATGCTTTGCTATGTGACCCATCTTTAGCCTTTCAACGGTCTCTTATTCACTGATTAGGGAGGAAGGTGGAATTGAAAGCGTGGAAAACACACGAAGGCCGCGGCTTTCATGTTCTTCGATACCCTGAGTAGCAAAGGGCGCGCGTGGGGTGTTCGGGGCAGTCCAGGAGTAACAGGTGCTGCCGTGATCGGAGGTCCACGCAGTGATGACGCAACCCATTATTCGAAGATTCCTATCATAAGCTTTCCTTTCTGTACACTATCAGCTGAAACTAATTAACATTCTATAGCGCTACGTCTAAATAAACTCCAGTTTTCCGTCACACGGTGGACTGGGCGCAAAGAGATAGATTAACCTGGACATCTTTGCCGCCATTCTCCACGCTCTGAGCGATACCGCCATGGACGCCCACCAATCATCGCAGTCGTCTCAGTGCCTTCTGGTACGACGGCGACAGATTGAATCAAGCCGTCAGCTACGTTATATATTTTTTTAATTTACATGTGCTTCTTGCATATAGAAGCCCCCCCTGATTAGGTATTTAGCAAGTCAGCCAGGAAGAAGCACGCGCTGCCAGTCTGCAGCCGTCAGTCTGAAACGCGGGGCTATTATTTTGTTGTCATGGGGATAAAAAGACAAGATAAATTGTTTGGGAAGAAGAAGTGCTCCCCACCAATCACAGATTGCTGCCACATTTTTCACGTTGCACCCTGTATTTTTTGCACATCTGTAAGTTTGAAAAAGAACATTTCCCTTCCTCCAGCCTTGCGGCACGTCTTCTATTCTATCCCCCCTTTCCATGCAGGGGCCTGTCATCCCCAGAGGACATTGGTGCGCCAGGCTGTCAGCGCGGATGGATTCGGGCTTCCAGAGGAAAGTCGTCGAGTGACAAAGAGAGATGAGCTCTTTAAATGGACTCAACCCATAATAGAAATGTCTGCGGTTGTCCGTCTCGCTCGTCTGCGGCGAGCCAGCGCTGTCTTAGGGCCAACGCGAGGACTCACGTATCAGATATGTGTTTCTTATTACCTTCGATGTGTCTCCTTCCTCCACACTCTAATTTGTATTCTTTGTGACGTGTGCTCGGTACACAAGTCCAAACAATGAGTAATAATATACAAGATATGTAGAATGAATCGTCATGCTTTGAAACCAACAACACCCTCTCGATTTAAGACCCTCCCTTAGTTGTGTGTCAGAACGATGGACATGATATTGGAAACTTCCATTCACAAAAAGTGGTCACAAATTGTGCACCGACGTTTTGCCAATGGAACAGAACTTGGTGAACTGCTCTAAGTACTAATAGTACCAACAGGTTATTTAAAAAACATTAGAATTGTATGGGGTCGCATTCCAACCTAACTCATCAATATTCATGAAGTAGGTCATACATTCTTACTCACTAGGATTGGATTTCTTTACAAGGATGGTGGCCTGCTGGAGTCAGCAGGCCACCATATGTGTGGTCATTTATTTAAATAAAGTCAATTTTATCCTTTGAATGCAGTCCATTTTCTTGAAAGGAAATGTGGCTACACATAAAAAGAAAAGTTTGATTGAGAGTTGGCAGTGGCCCCATGGTCCACTTCCTACTACTAACATTTTAGGTTTTTTTTGACATTCACAAAAGGGATGGGTTCCTAAAGGGAACCCTTCCTATTTCCAGATGGGTTAATATCTCCTTTGAGGTGTCGGTAAAATGTCAGTGTTTTTCGACCGGATTTCGGTTTCAAAGCATTGATAATACCGTAACAAATTGCTTTGTGGACGCACTTCCAAAGCGATTCGTTTAAGTTTCTAAACCCATTTTGCAATTTAGTAACTTTTTACTAAATCAGAAAAATGGGTTTAGTACATAACAAAAAGTCATTTTGCTGTTGCAAACCCTGTAATTTTGCAAATTACAGACTTTAAACTCGCAAAATGGCTTTATACATCAGACCCAGAGTGCGAAAAAATACCGTCCCGCAAAAATATCATAGCCAGAATATAAACTACCATAAATACCATCAAGGTAAATATCAAGGGGCAGATTTATGTTTCCTGGCGCATCCCTGCAAATCAGCAGGGATGTGCCAGGAAAGATGCGCCACGCAAGTATACCCTTGCGCCACCACAGATGCGCCGCATTTACAATGCAGCGCATCGTGGCGCAAGGATAAACAGATGCATGACGCATCTGTTGGCGTAAGGGCGGCGCATTGCTGGAGTCATGTCGCAAGCACGACGCAACTCCAGCAATGTTTAGGGGCTGCCCATTCCTTACATGCTGCGTCATGCCTTACGCCTGCTTCAAGCAGGCGCAAGGTTTTGACGCAGCAGCGTCGGAAAAGTGACTGAGTGAAATCTTGTAGATTTCACTGCATCACTTTTCCGAGGCTTTTTCCGCTGGAACGCCCACCCTGCATACATTAAACCTGACGCAGGTTTAATGTGGCGCAGGGCTTTACACCGTGACGCATCTCCATAGATGCGTCACGATGTAAATAGGGCGCAACGTGGCATAGGGTTTACGCCGCCACTGCGTCACAAAAGTGACGCAACAACGGCGTAAAAGTGGCGCAAGTCCAACATAAATCTGCCCCCAAATGCATAAGTTAATATTTGCTACTCTCAACTCTGTATCTACGTGCCTGAAAGATGTATATAATGAATGGTAATATAGGTGAGTTAAGAAGAGCAAATGTATTCTTCCCTCTCTATATTTATCTTCAGAATGTGGTGGTAGTCAATGTTATGGTGACAGAAGGATGATACAGTAGCCTGTTTGAAGATCACGCCCTCCTATAAAATTATAAGAAAGAGGATGGGGTCCTCCACTCGCTAACAATGCATCCCCTGACTTCTGGTTTCTTCTGGATGGTCCTTTGTACATTAAGATGGAGACATACTTTATGGGATGAATTCCTTTGCTTGAAAATGAAGTACAAAATACTGATTCTTGAGGCCTGATTAGAAGTCCTGCAGAATAATTCATGTGTGGAATTCTGCTCCCCAAAATTATAATTGGTGCCTGGATTTTTCAGATACAGGAACCCATGATCCAATTTACTAGCTCGTAAAATTGCTTTGGGAAAAGGGCTACATTACAGCCTGGGCCCATTCCATGACTCTAACATAAGCCTCAGGCAATACACAAGAGAGATTTTAATACCACACTTGCTAGTAAACATTCTCCCCTTCCACCCCCACCATCCCCATTCCCCGCTCTCGACCCTCCACCTTGCACCAGCCTCCCAGCCCATAAACAATTACCATGCACTCAGAGTAGGTATGAAATGTGTGTTTTAAACACCATGGAACTGGGAATTATATGCAGAATTCTAGTTATTGCTCATTCCATTAGGTTTTGAAATAGTAAGTGCACTGTACCAGCTGGGTCTGGTGGCTTAGTGCACTAATGTGTCCATTGTAGGGATCTGTGTTTGATCTCACGGTCACAGGTTAAAATCCTGGTGAGCGTTACATCCTTCTGAGGTTGATATAATGAGTAACACTGAGTTGGATAACAGTAAACATCTGTTGTTCAGCGCCAAGATGCCCACGGGTGAACATGCACTTTAAAAATACACGTTTTGTTGTGTTATTGCATGCTAACTTTTTACAGGAGCGAAATTTCCACTCTGCCAGTACTATACAACTTATAATTTGGATCTTAGTATGGCAAGAGAGATGGGATTCTGAAAGGTTGGTGGGAAAGAAACACAGTCAATGACATGTTAGGTGTGACTGACATTTCATTAGGCTTGGAGTTCAAGCAAAGAGACTTGGGAGACTTAGATTACAAGTCCACGCTTGGACCTTCGGGTGAGAAATGCTTGTCGATATTTCGGGTGTTCCCACAAAATGAAATAAAATGGACATATTTCTTAGTGGTGATACTGATACCCTACAGTCTAGCCTCTTTATTCCAGGAACTCAAAACATACATCAATCATTTGGCTTTCTGTACTGTGAAAAAGGCAACCGTGAGTAGCCCATTTTTGCTAGTCAGGATATTTTTTGTACACAAATGTCTCGATATAAGTCGCATAATGACAGAGAGATTGACCATTCTTTTTATTCTAATGGAGTTCACTCAGTCACTCAACAATGAGGCAAGTTTTGTAACTTAAAACATTGAATTGTTCATAAGGGGGACAATGAGATATATGCAAATGGAAAACAGACAGACAGTGGATCATGAGAATGGGCTTGCAAAAGGGCCAGCTTTCTAAATAGTAAAAAACTAATTTCAACACTTTCCCATCTTTTCGATAACCTCATATTCATGTTATTTCTTCTAATCTTTAAGTTGGGTGCTATTTTCCTTTTCTATCCCCCTTTTTAGCTCAAGCGTGAAAGACATATTGGAAGCGGGTCTTAGAGCCCATCCGTAGCTTACCATTGGTTGGCTATCCTGTCACTCTGATTTGCTTGCCCAGCTTGTCAATCTTGTGTTTGTTCCTCCCATGGAGCATAGCCTCTTTATAGAGTGACCCTTGACCCTGATTTAAGGCAGGTCGCTCCCCACACCGCACAGCACCACCTGTGTGTTCGTGTCCCTGAACCCGCTGCTGCTGCTTGCTGTAAGTTCGAGGCCCTCCTCCACCCGCAGGCTACCACCTATGCCTCATCCATGGTGGCCAGTGGTAGGCCGTAAGCTCTTTGCGCTCGCTCTGCCTCTTTTTCCCCTGTCTGCCCTGCTGTGAATGTGCTTCTGCTTTGGTATTGTTATTAGTTGTATTTCACCTTTTATTCCTTTTTATACTGTTGTACTGTTATTGTGCCCTTTTTGCCTTCTGTATCCTCCGCCCACTCTACCCTCTCGCTTTTCCTGCCGCTGCGTCCCCTGTGGCCACGCCCCCCTGCTCGCCCATTCGCCACCCCGCTCCCGCCTCTCATCTGCTCCTCCCTCCCACCTCCCCCTGTAAAGCAGCCGCGCCAAAGGCGTGCCTAAGGCAAGCCCGTCTGCGCCTGGACCGTGCCCAGCGCCAGACCCCCTGGTCCCCGCGAACGCCACATCGAATGCCGCCACTACACCACCAGCACCCTCCACGCACTCAACACCGGACGACCGCACATCTGCTTCCTGGCCGCCCCAAAGCCCACCAAAGGACCCTTCTCCTGAGGGAGCTGCAGCTTCACCAGCCTCCGAGCCGCCACACCGCCCTCTGCAACAGGACGCAACCACCTCAGATGCATACTACTGAACACCCACTCTGCACGCAAACACGCCGTCGAACTCTGGGACCTGCTCAACACATCCTCCCCGGACGTCGTCTTCCTGACAGAGACCTGGATGAACGCCTTCTCGGGACCCGACATCGCCATAGCCATCCCGGACGGCTACAAGATCACCCGCAGGGACCGCACCAACGGAGTAGGAGGTGGAATTGCCATTATCCACAAGAACACCCTCAGGGTCACGACCAGCACCGACGACACCCTCAGCACCGCCGAACACCTGCGCTTCCAGATCCACACTGATCTCAACACCACCCTCAGAGGAACTCTCATCTACAGACCCCCCGGACCCCGGCCTCATTTCAGCGACTCCTTTGCCGACTTCGTCCGCACGCACGCCCTTGCCTCCACAGACTACATCCTCCTCGGAGACCTGAACTTCCACCTTGAGAACAAAAATGACACCAACTCCACCACCCTGATTGACAACCGCTGGCCACACGCTTGACCCCATCTTCTCCGCAAGTTCCCACATCACCTTCAGCCACACCACTGAACTCCACTGGACCGACCGTCACTGCATCCACTTCACCTTCCGGAAACCCACCACGCACCACCACACTCAACAGATCCCTCGCCGCAGCTGGAGCAAAATCACTGAAGACCAGCTAAACACCACCCTCGCCCGAAGCCCACCCGCCGACCACACTGACACCACTGCCCGCAACCTCAGGCGCTGGATCGACGACTGCGCCAACACTCTCACCCTGATCAAGAAACCCTCCAACAGACACACTAACAAGAAAGCCAGCTGGTTCACCGCGGACCTCTAGTCCTCTAAGCAAACCTGCTGAAAACTAGAGAAGAAATGGCACCGCGAACAGACACCGGACAGCTATGCAGCCCACAAGAACGCCATCCGCAGACACCATCGCCTCATCAGATCCGCCAAAAGGGCCTCCTTCAAGGACCGCCTCGACAACTACACACACAACAGCAAAGAGCTCTTCAACATCGTGAAGGAACTCTCCAACCCTAGCTCCAACACCAACGACATCCCACCGTTGCAAGACCTGTGCGACTCCTTTGCCACCTTCTTCCATCGCAAGATCGCAGACATCCACGACAGCTTCAACAACCTGACCGCCCCGACAGCCACCGACAACTTAGACCCCACGGCCACCACCCTCATCAACCCCCTTGCTCACCTGGACCAACAAACGATGACGACACCATAAAAATCATGAACACCATCCACTTTGGCTCTCCGTCAGACCCATGCCCACACCACATCTTCAACAAAGCTAGCCCCACCATCGCACCCCATCTCCGCAAGGCCATCAACATCTCCTTCGAGACCGTGACCTTCCCGGACAGCTGGAAGCATGCCGAGATCAACGCCTTACTCAAGAAACCTAGGCGGATCCGAGGGACCTCAAGAATTTCCGGCCCATCTCCCTGCTCCCGTTTCCGGCGAAGGTCATCGAGAAACCCATCAACAGACAGCTGGCCCACTACCTCAAGGAGAACAACATCCTGGACCCGTCCCAGTCCGGGTTCCGCAGCAACCACAGTACCGAAACTGCCCTCATCGCCGCCACCGATGACATCGGGGCACTGCTGGACAACGGTGAAACCGCGGCCCTCATCCTCCTGGACCTATCAGCTGCATTCGACACTGTCTGCCACCGCACCCTACGCACACGCCTCCACAACGCAGGGATCTGAGACAAGGCTCTGGAATGGACCACCTCCTTCCTCTCCGGCAGAACCCAGAGCGTCCGCCTCCCCCCTTTCCATTCCAAAGCTTCCGAGATCATCTGCGGCATACCCCAAGGATCATCCCTCAGCCCAACATTGTTCAACATCTACCTGGAACCGCTCGCCCACATCGCCCGACTGCACAACCTCAACATCATCTCTTATGCTGACGACATCCAGCTGATCCTCTTCCTCACCAAGGACCCCCTCACCGCTGAAACCAACCTCCACGAAGGAATGAAAGCCGTCGCCGAGTGGATGAAGAACAGCTGTCTGAAGCTGAACTCGGACAAAATTGAGGTCCTCATCCTCGGCCCGATTCCCTCAGCCTGGGACGACTCCTTGTGGCCAACGACACTGGAAGCAGCACCAACACCCACCGACCACGCACGCAAACTGGGGTTTATCCTCGACTCAACACTCTCCATGGCCAAGCAAGTCAACGCCGTCTCATCCTCCTGCTTCAACACCCTCCGCAAGATCTACAGGTGGATTCCCACCGAAACAAGAAGAATGGTCACCTAGGCCCTCATCAGCAGCAGGCTGGACTACGGAAACGCTCTCTATGCAGGAGCCTCGGCCAAACTCCTGAAACAACTACAACGCATACAGAACGCCTCTGCACGCCTTATCCTCGACATCCCTTGCCACAGCCACATCACACCCCACCTGAAAGACCTGCACTGGCTTCCCGTCAACAAGAGGATCCCCTTCAAGCTCCTCACCCACGCACACAAGGCACTCCACATCGGACCAGCATACCTCAACAGACGACTCACCTTCTACACCCCAAACCGCCAGCTCTGCTCCGCCGACCTCACCCTCGCCACCGTCTCCCGCATCCAAAAAGCGACCACCGGTGGCAGATCGTTCTCCCACCTCGCCGCCAAGACCTGGATCACCCTCCCCATCCTCCTACGGCAGACTCAGGACCTACCAACCTTCAGGAGGCTACTCAGGACCTGGCTATTCGAGCAGTAGCAGCACACCTCCCCCCCCCCAGCACCTTGAGACCCTCACGAGTGAGCAGTGCGCTCTACAAATTTCTTGATTGATTGATTGATCATTGCTTTTGATTGTCTGGCTTCTATGCTTCCACTACGTAAGAAAAAAATTACCTATACCTCTAGTGACTTCAACACTTATTCATATGAAGTAAGATAAACGAAAATTAATACGTTTACCTAAACAGTAATTTCTGCCTTTTATTTATTTTTTAAATTAATATCTTTGATCACAAAAATAACACATCGTGAACTACACGAAATACCACATTAGTACTTACACAGTGAAAATGACAACGTGAAAATTGTGTTTTAACATACAATTACAAATGAACTCATAATAATCAAACATCAAAGCAACCAAATGAAATGTCACAAAGAACAATCATTATTTGCACAATACAAAATACAAAATTGTCATACAAATTGATGGATTAGACAACTAACACCCTTATATTTTGGATAAATCAAATCCTCTGAAATATCAGGGACACAGGGGGGTGTATTTGCAATATTTAACCAAGGAGTTGAGTTCCTTTGTCCTTTGTCCGCTGACGGGAGACAGATCACCACTTGAAACCTTGAGCCTGAAGCTTTATTAGCTACGAACTATTTTTAAAGAGAGTGAAGGACCGTCATTTGATACAACACTTCCTATGCGGGGCCACGTCTTTGGGCCCCTCTCCTTGAAAGTAAAGACCTGCAATTGCTGTCTATTGTTTATAAATCGTCTTGGCCACGCAATATTGAAAACCAGACTGGCAATCACTGCTTGTTACATATTGCTGATGGTTACATCTAACCGGCATAATGCAGTCTGTTCGAGAGAAAGACTAATCCAGCCCTGATGAGAGTGCTGCAATGGATTTAACTGGCACTCGAAACGCGTCGGCGGACAAAGGAACTCAACTCCTTGGTTAAATATTGCAAATACACCCCCCTGTGTCCCTGATATTTCAGAGGATTTGATTTATCCAAAATATAAGGGTGTTAGTTGTCTAATCCATCAATTTGTATGACAATTTTGTATTTTGTATTGTGCATATAATGATTGTTCTTTGTGACATTTCATTTGGTTGCTTTGATGTTTGATTATTATGAGTTCATTTGTAATTGTATGTTAAAACACAATTTTCACGTTGTCATTTTCACTGTGTAAGTACTAATGTGGTATTTCGTGTAGTTCACTATGTGTTCTTTTTGTGATCAAAGATATTAATTTAAAAAATAAATAAAAGGCAGAAATTACTGTTTAGGTAAACGTATTAATTTTCGTTTATCTTACTTCATATGAATAAGTGTTGAAGTCACTAGAGGTATAGGTAATTTTTTTCTTATGTAGTATAACTGGCCCTACCTACCCTCTAATCCTTTGGGCCAAACCCCTCCTTTTTTTGATTCTATGCTTCCACAGCATGCTTTTTAAGCATTAAGTTTTTTCTTTTCGGTTAAGCACTCCACAAGAATACATGTGTTTCTCTCCCCCTGCACTCCATGCTTCTCTCAATTGCCTGTATCCTTCTCCACGCTCCTCTCCATATTGCGCTAACTCTTATGTCATCTATTTGATGCTTTCTCACCTATGTGCTTCTTGCCCGCCCACTTCACGTTGCTCTATCATTCACTGCTTCTCCTCTTCACCCCCACACTGCATATTGCTCCTGTCCACACCACTCTCCATGTTGCTTCCACATCACCCAAGCCCTCCTTCTCCGCAGCCTATTGCTTCTTCTCCCCACCCATACCCTATGCTGCTTCCATCCTCGACCTCTGTGTTGCTTATCCCACCCATGCACTTGTTCTCTTTCGCCTTTTGCTTCTCCTATCCACGCATGCCCTCCGTGTTCCTCTATTCCCATTGTATTAATTTGCACACGCTTTTCAAAAAATGCTTTCACATGTATTTTCTTTACATTTGCTGATAGATAAAACTCTGATAGGCAAATAAAAAGAAAAAAAGCGGGCAGTCATTTTATAGGTGTACACGTGCATGGTGTGCATGCCTACAAAATGACGTGGCAGCCATGTCATAGGCTTTTTTTCTAATTAAGCTATGCTCCAGCGCATTAGAGATACTGTGCAGCATAGCTAAAAACTATCGAAAAAGTCAATAAGGTCCCAAAGGATAGACCTAATTGCTTTGCCAATGCTTGTTTTCTTCTGTTATCCTGTTCTAACTAATTTCCCACCACTCGTTCTTCAATATTGCTTTTATTTCTTCTTTCTCTAATTCTGTTTGTCATTTATTTCACTGCTGCATGTTCTCACCTTCTCGCTTTTTCTTTCTACTCCAATCTATTCTTCTCTTGCCGTCTCAAACTTTCCTTCATTATTCTCTTCTCCCTCTTTACCTACCTTTCTTCCCCTGCCATTAATTTACCTATCTTTTCCTCATCTCCTTTTATCTCTGGCTTTCCTTTTCTCACATTATTATCTTACCCCTTTTGTGTTTCCACCCCTTCCTCTCATTGTTAATATTTTCCTCTCCTCTTGTACTTTTTTCCTTCCTTCGTTTCTAGCATTCCTTTTCCTTTCTTTACTTCTTTCACTTCAATTCTTCCACCCTTTGTCACTCTCCATATTCCAGTCTTTAACTCTGTTTGTGTTTCGATTTGAATTTGTGATTCTCTGTATTCTTTCATAAGCAATTGTCCTACCACTTTTTCCTTTTCTCCCTTTCCTAGTTTCTCTACTGTGTTTTATTTTCTCCATTCCTTATCACCTTCCCTGTCGTTAGAATAAAAGCTTGGAGCTGTTTGTGCTTACAGTCCCACTCTGCAATTTTTTACTTCTATCCCATAATAATAACCGCTATTTGTAAAGCGCGAGCAAATCACCCCTAAGGGTCGCAAGGCGCTGGGGGCCATCGGGAAGATTAAGCGAGTTATTGCCCAGAGTCACATGGTGCTGGAATGAGTTGCCACCAGAGATCGAACCGTGAGCCCCGTGCCCCAAAGTCAGCTGCCCTGGCTGCTGCGCCACACCTCTCCCATGGAATTCATATTTGATTTTTTCCTGTGTTACAGCAGCCATAGGCCCTAGAGCCACCCAAATAGAAACATAATGGGCACCCATAGTTGTCTGCAAGCTCAGTGGTCTTCAAAGCGGTTGTTTTAAAAGGTATTCTTGAAGTGATTGCTGGTGGTAATCTGACTCCCAGGATTGAGGGCTACAACCTCCTCTTGTAAAGACTAGAAGATGGCTCACTGACCACAGAATACCAAGATATTCCCGCCCGTACGCCACCCTGTTCACAGTATTTACCTGGGTGGGTTTAACAAAATTTCCCTGAACAGTTACTAGATCTGACTACCTGCAGGACGCCACTTCAACCTATGCATTCTGGGACCAAGTCGAATGTAATTTTTCCAGCATCCAGATATTCCTCCTCCCTTTGAGTTGTCACTCACTTAGACTACACGTCAGCATGCCCAGGGAGAAAGAAAGCCATGTGGACCTGCATGCTGGCCATTCCAGGCTGAGACTGAGTTTAAACTCTATCTGATTCCCTGGCGCTGCCCTGTCTGCTGGAAATCTTGCAGGAAAGCTTGCTCAAAGCACCAAAAAACACACCTGGTCCATCATCAGAGACATTGCAAAGCAATAGCCACCTATATCAAAGACGCGGAGAAGCTACCCCCAGGAGCGGTGACCGCATGGCAAGCACGCTCCCCTGCACTAATGTCTCTCACCTTGAATTTCTGCGACCCCTGAGCTCACAGCATCCCTGATGTTAGTGCGGATCCATCACAAGCATCTGGCATAGATACTAAAATAAATGTTCTCAAGCTACACTTGAGTTTCCATGAGCCAACACTGAGTCCTCTTTGACCTTGGTTGCTGAGATCATAGATTGATCATGAAGTTCCTTTGGGTGCCTTTTGCTTCACTGGACACCGAATAGCAACTTGACATCGGTTTCTGAATCAGCCCTAAAACCCAGCATCCGTAAGAGAAGCTCTCCTTAGACTGGGCACCATTGACCTCTATTGGGGCCCAAAACACAGTCTTCCAAAGTTTCGGGAAGCCCCCCGTGGTGAGGATAGGCCTGGGCGAAAATTTCGTTTCGTTCGCGGAAATTGCGATAATTTGACATTTCCGCGTTCCGCGGAGAGCGCGAATATGTCAAAATTTCCGCATTTCGCAGCTTGGCGATAATTTGTTTCTTGCTCGCGCTGTAAAATAATACATTCTCGCGCGCGCGATCGCCTTACCTGAATCCCTGCGTTCGCCGACAAGTTTTCTTGATCCGGTCGCGTTCTCCATGAGATGTTGTATTGTTTTTAGCCATTTGCGCTGTCTCGCGACAGTTCGCTCCCGCAGTGACGTCATGCGTCACGCGAACACGTCTTTCTTCTCGCGATCATGCACCGCGAGACAACTGAAAACAAGATGGCCGCGCCCGCGAGCAACCACATGGGTAAGTTGGCGAGCCGCAACCATGCAGAAAATCTCGCGAACAAGCGGGAAAAAAACTTCCGCATCTTCGTGATATTTCTGCGTGTTTGCGATAATTTTTAACATTTTCGCGATAATTTGCGAAAGTGGATTTCGCAAATTCCGCCCCGAGTTTGTACATCATACAGAAGGGTACAACAGTACCAGAATTACAAACATTCAAACAAGGACCCTGCTGCAAGGCTAGTGTTTACTATAAATGTCAAACACTTCGAGATAGAAGTGTCACACTACCATCCATATTTATACTTTCTATTGTTCTACAGTTTACTACGTTAGTTAAAATGTGTTTCATTTTAGGTAATATTCCTGAAATTAATCTTTAATGTGATTGTAATATTTGTGCCGTACTGGAATTAGATTTAAACTTCATAACACCTTCCATGAGGGGAGAGCAAAGAGGGGTTAAATAAGGCTGACATTTGATCTCATACCCTTTACCTAGCATGCTGGTCTCTCGAGAACTCAACTTGCAACTTCAAGGAGCTAGGAAAAGGCCCGACAGATATTCACCGTGTATTCTCTCCTGTTCTTTCATTGTTTCACATTTCTTACTTTTCTTCCTTTCTCTTTCAGTCTTCCAAACTTGTTTTGTTTTCTCTCCTTCCATTCATCTGCCCTGTCCTTAATAATAAATACAGATTGTTTGAGTCAGTCAGATTCTCAAAACTTTTTTCCAGAAGTACCTATAATTTACTCCTGGAAATTCAGTCAGTGTTATGTCAAGCCTACTGACAGAAAATTCCTTGTGAATCAAGCTCCATAAATCTGACATTAGTTCCCAATGAAGAGCTTGGATGCTTTTCCCTGATTATGAGTGGCCCTGGAAATGGGCTAATATTTTCTCACCCTTGGAGCTACCGATATTGGGGGTACCGATAACTCAGGGAGTAGGGAAAATCTGTGCAATATAATTTGGACCCTGATGGGTTGTATGTCAGAATATCATGGATGGCACAAATATCTTGGACTTAATATTGTTTTAAAAAACATCATCCCATTGAGTGTTTATTGTCTCTATATGCGTTCTCTTCATTCATCCGTCTGTTCTTCTATCTTCTCATCTTTTAAGACTTTCATGCAACCATCCATGTATCCATCCATCATTTCATGCTTCCATGCACCTTTCCTTCCTTTCACTACTCCATCCATCCACCCTTTTATCATTGCAGTCTTCCATCCATCCTTACACTCACACTACAGACCATTCATACATTCTTTTACCATCCATCAATCCAACCATTCTTGTTCATCCATCCACCAATTTACCCTTCTTTTAGCAAAGACGTTCATTCATCCATCCACACATTCATCCAGTCTTTCATCACTTCAGTCACTTTCTTCCACACTCTCATGCAGATGTTGTTTTACCTTTTCATCCAACAGTACTTTCAACCTTACATCCATCCTTTTGACCCATACTTCTTGTCACAGTTTCTTCCTTATTTTCATATGTCCTTCCTTTAACCCTTCCTTCGAGCCCCGTTATACTTTGGGATTAACTTTGCATCCCTGAGCTGCAGACAGGAAAGGCTAAAAAAATACCTGTAGTTGCGTTTGCTGAGGTGAAAAGTAAAAAACCCATTACATTACGCGCAATGGGGAACTAAGGCATGGGAAAATGCTCTTGAGAGGCAGGCAGGGGTCAATTTATATCCCAGCATGTATTGTTCCCATTGTCAAAATCCGTTTTGGAGTCATCAGGATAAGTAGGGGCAAATGGACCTCTCTATGGATGTCCATGGGCCTGCCCTTCAATGGTTCTACAAACTGGACCAATAACAACCTCTTCTGCACTGGACTTTGAGGGTAGTAGTGAGGGCAATCAGTCACAGGCTTCACAAGCAGGTAGTGTGAGGTAGCTTGAGACCAGCACCTAACATCCAATCAAAAGACACATTAGTCCTAATGCCCAGCCCAGTGTTCATCAATACAAGAAAGATATCATACAGGGAGGACGTGTAGCTTAGTGACTAGAGCTTCTGACTTTGGAACCTATGGAGCCAGGTTTGAATCCTAGCTGCGCTGCTTGGGTCAACATTCTGTGATTCTCAGCAAATCACATAATCTCCTTGTGCCTAAAATAAAAAAGGGAAATGTATTTGTGTAAATCCCCACTTGATGTACACAACATAGATTATCTCCCATCTCCCCATGTAATGTAAAGTTCCCTGTTGCTTCCTAGCTAGGATTGCGCTATATAAATATGAATATAAACAGTTGCACTAAAAACTACACAATTCAGTGATCACACAAGCCAGTGTTTCTGAGTGAAATCCCCTTGAAGGCACTACATGCTCCCTCGTCTACTCACTCCTTGGTGGTCCCCCCTATCTCTAGGTCTCTTCAGGCTGTTCTTCTGGTACAAACTTCCAGTGGGTAGCACTGGGGCTGTCTTGATCCTGGAGCACACTTAACAGAGGTACATGTGTCTGATGTTTCTGCACCTGGCTTTCATCAGCCCAACTGACGGCCTAATATGGGACAGACAAAATGGCCGTCCTCACTTAGACAATCTGCAGTCCCACCCCTCTCCCCTACCATCCATCTGCCAGTGATCTGGAAGATGAATGGCAGTTACCGTCCTATACTAATTCTGAGATCCACAAGTGTTGGGATGAGATATAGTGCATAGCGCCATGGTGGCAGCATAATGCAGTTAATAGTTATCAATAGTGTGACCTGACCTTTTATCTGCATCACTCAGGTTGAGGTCTACCGGTCCATCTGTGTAAAGATATGCTTTTAGATGTCTGCCGACAACTTTGTGAAGACATCCTGTGTGCAAGCAAGCTGTGCGTATGCATAGTGTGTGAATTAACAGCCCCAGAACACACAGCAAGGGCAGTCCTCTTCAGTCTCTTCAGTTGTTCTCCTTTGGTAGAGGTTCCTCTTGATCACAAAGTAGTTTCAACTCTTTTTCAGTCTGGATTGCAGTCTTGAGTTCGGGGGTTTCAGCTCTTACATTTATACCCCTAAATGCCTTTGAAGTCTTTGTGTTCTAGGGGCTCTGAGCCCGGTCCAAACCACTTCTGGGTGTCTTCCTGCGAGTGCACACCTTCTTTCTTTGATAGTGATAGTCTGGGCCCCAGACACTCTGCAGGAGGTGGAGCCATTCTTTTGTGGCAGCAGCATAGGCCTCTTCGCATCAAAGGGGCTAATCCTCCCACTACACCGAATGCAGGGCAGCCTGTGCTGTCTCATCTACTCCTCCCTGGTGTCAGGACACTTCCCAAACCCTGTCACATCCAAACCCAGACAGTCAATACACAACCAGGCAGAGGCCCTGAGGATGGTGAGGACAAGAAACCAGCCACTTCTAAAAGCGTAGTTTCTAAACACACAATTCAAAAACCATCTTCACAAAAAGATGTGTTATTAAATTCTGAATTCAGGCACACTAAAATTCATCTCTCCATCTTATGCCTATGGGAAGATATGCTGGAAACTTGGGACCCAGCATTCCCCATTCTGTTCTATAGGCAAGATGGCCTTGCAACAGTAAAAAACGAATTTGGCAGTATTTCACTATCAGGACATGGTACACACCTCAGTACATGTCCTACCTTTCACATACACTGCACCCTACCCAGGGAGGTACCTTGGGCCAACTATAGGGGTGTCTGATGTGCATAAAAATGGAAGGGTAAGGCCTGGCAAGTGGGTGCACTTGTCAGGACAACAAGGCAGTTAACAAACTGTGCGCAAGCCCTGCAATGGCAGGCCTGAGATCTCTTTTTAGGGCTACTTGTGTGGGTGGCACAATTAGTGCTGCAGGCCCACTAGTAGCATTTGCATTACCAGCCCTGCACACATAGTGCACTTTACTAGGGACTTTACTAGTAAGATAAACATACCAATTATGGACAACCAATTACCATAGCACTTTATACAGGGAGCACTTGCACTTTGACACTGATCAGCAGTGGAAAAGTGCCCAAAGCATCTAAGCCAGTAAAACGAAATCCATCACAGCATCAAAAAAATTGGGGAGGTAGAGGCAAAAAGTCAGGGGTAACCACGCCACGAAATGCCAGGTCTAACACTGACATAAGTCTCTAGTATCTCTTATAAGGACACTCACTGCTGATATACATCTCTAGTATGTCATCATGGCACTACATTGCTAATATATGCCTCTAGTATCACATAAAGACACGACTGCTGATTCACACCTCCATTATCTCATGATGACAGTAGACTGCCAACATAAGCCTGCAGCATCTCATACTGGTGATGCGGCAAGTGCAAGGTAAGTGGTTTTCCTTTTTTTTTTCCCTATTCCGTCATCTGTCGACTCCACCCGCCTCACCCCGCCACACCGCTCATATCTGCACAAGCTACAACTGTGCTTGCGGCTTTACAAGTAGGCGTAGTCTGGCAGCAGAGTTCTGAATTCATTGTAGTCTTTTCATAGTTGATAAAGTCGATCTGTGGTAGAGGCCATTGGGGTAATCAAGTTTAGAAAGTAAAAGAGAGATAGGGGCATATTATCAAGCACGGCGTTAAAATTATCGCCGCTTTAGCGGCAGAAAACTGCCGCTAAAGCAGCGATAATGGGCTTGATAATATGCCGCAGAGAATTCCCATAGAAGCCCATGTTGACACCAGAACATGGGCTTCTATGGGAATTCTCAAGGGCATATTACCAAGCCCATTATCGCCGCTTTAGCTGCAGTTTTCTGCCGCTAAAGCGGCAATAATTTTAACACCGTTTCTTTATAATATGCCCCATAGTGGTTTGAACCTTGTGTGGAAATCCCAGGTGGGGAAAGATGCGTCATTAGAGTTTTCATAGTAATGAAGCTCAATCTTGCTAATTTGTCCACTTGCACATTCGTGATAACTTGGAGTCCATGGTAATTCCAAGGTTTCTTACTTCCTTGTATCATATAAGGGACTCTACACTGCCAACATACACCACCACAATCTCATAACTAGCCCACACTGCCGACTGACATGTCTAGTATCTCATACAACCACTACACTGCCGACATAGGCCCTGGTGTCTCATAGAGACACTATACTACTAACAGTCACTTCTATTGTCTCATAATTATACCACGCTGACAACATTTGCCTCTCATAAGGACATCACGCTGCTGGCATACCCCCCCCCCCCCTTTCTCATAAGCACACTACACTGCAGACATACAGCTCAGGTATTTCATAGAGACACTACACTGGCAACATAGGTCTCTGGTGTCTCATAAAGGTTATCCAACACTACCACGGAGCTCATCACAGAGTTACTTTCTACTATGGGTCTCATTAGGAGCCGGGGTGATCAAAATTACCTCATGGAATTCCGCTCCACCGGATTCGAAGTAGTTGGGTTTTTCCACATCCGTTTTTCTGGGTTTGGGAGAACCTGAATCAATTTTTTCTAGCCTCTAAAATCGGCTGGAAAAAGTGTGCGGGGCTTTGACTTGCTGTAGCAACCGAGTCTCATCCCTGTTTTTTAGGTCTCGACCTTGCTTTCGCGTAAGCGATCGCAAAGCGAGACTATTGTAAGGGGGTTTGAAAAGTGCTCCCAAAAAGTGGATTGCATGGCTAGCACGCGCACAATCACGCGCATCGTGCCGCCATGCAATCCGCCTTTTGGGAGCACTTCAAAGGGTCCGCTCCGCCGTCTAGAATGTGCTCCCAAGCGCGCGCGCGCCAGGCTCCGCCGAGCTTGTCTTGTTTACTCAGTGTTTGCATGTTATCTTACTTCCTCGTGTTACATTTACAGTCAGTCCTCCACACTACGTGACTCCTTTCTTATGTTTTTTTTCTCTCTTCTCTCAGTGTTTCGTTCCCGTCAGCGTCTCTGATTGTACATTCCCTCATCGTTTTGCGTTATTCAGCGCGAGTTGCACACGTTCATTCCTTTCTGCTGTGTGTGCTGTTTGCGTGCTTGTCGTTCCCTGCCAGCATGAAGCTCGCTGAAGGGCTCGGTGACAAAGATGATATTCGTGCAGCTTCTGGTAAAGCGATGGAGGTTCCTGCAGAGTGACATTCCGCTCTCAAATGACGGAAATAGCCTCCCTTTCTCGTCTAGGGTGCTTATAAAAAACAGACTTGTTTGAGAGTTATTTTTTTTCTTTTTTTTTTTAACTTTAAGCGCGAGGCGCGCGTGCGGCCAATGCTTGTTTTACTTTGAGAGGTTTCCCTAGTAATTTGCAAGTGACTTCCTGCAGCAAGATTTAATGCCCACCTTCATTTTCCCGCAGCGTTTCAGAAGCATTGATCTGATGGGAACTTTTGGGCTTTGTATAGTGGCTTGTGTGTGTGAAATTCCCCATTTTCCAGCCCTTCCAAGCATTCAGTGACCATTGCCTTTCAGATCATTATTTCCTGCTTTCCCTATCGGCTGTTTGTACGAGTTACGCTGCCCTCTGCACTCTGGCCTTAAGAAGCACAGGGCGAGCTGATTTTCCCCATGGGCCTATCTTCCTTACCAGCTCATCTGTGTAACAGATTGGGGTCTCCCCCTGTGACGCTAGAGATCTGAATTAAATTGAGACGAGGGCATGAAAACAAGCCCTACAGAGAAGCTTCTTCACAGTCTGACACGATCTAATGGCAAAAACACATTCTGGTGGGGTCACCGGCGTTTATTCATGTCAGCCGTTTTCGAGCAGGGCACTACAGATCAGGTTGCAGGTCTGTGTTGGGCCAGTACTCTGGCAGTGAGGTGGTGAAAGGGGTCGATATTCAGGCAGCCCACCTATCAAGACGTCAGAGGGCTGGTAGCCCAACGTCAGGAACAGTACTTCCGGAGCGTTGTGGTTTAGAGAACCATAACAATTGCAGAATTACTCGTCCGGTTGAATAGTCAAGCCTATTTCGCTGCTTATTAGTCATTTCTGACTGAAGTCACAAAATACGCAACAGCTGTTACTCTCCGAGAAAGTGGAGAACACTGATCCCATTACACAACAAGCATTTGGAATACAATAGGTCTTCAATTTTCTAGAATTTAAGCTATTGGCATTGTAAGTGACAATACCTTTTATTTGTGTTTTGAAAATCAACACTCATATAAAAGGCATTGTCATTTATAATGCCAATAGCTCAAACTCTCGCAAATGTGAGACCAGTTTAATGGTGTCCGTGCCCCTTTCTTTAGACGCTGCTTGCTGTTTACAGGTTACAGCGAGCCGCATATACAGAAAGGGGCTCGGCTACCATTAAAGTGAAAGTACGTATGGGGCTCTTTCAACCCCCCTCTCAAAACAAGCATTTGCAATGCAATAGGTCTCGCATTTGCAAAAGTTTCAGCTATTGTCATTGTTCATGACAATGCCTTTTTATCTATTTTAAACACATATATAAATGGCATCATTTACAATGCCAATGGCTAGTGTTGCATTATTATTAGCAATGCCAACTGCTCACACTTTTATAATGCGAGACCTATTGCATTGCAAATGCTTGTTCCTGACGGGAGGGAGCATGAAATGCTTCTTCCCTCCTGCCAGAAAATATGTTCCTCTTCTCTCCCCTACTTCCCCTACACCCCCGACCCCTCCTGCCACTCCCCCAAAGGCAGGCACATACATTTACCACCTTCTCAGGGCAAGAGGTAAAAGTATGCAATAAAACCCAATGGAGAAATCCGTGTACTTTTTACTCGTATGTGCACAAAACTGGTGGGAAATTACCACACAGTAACAGTACAATTAATTGCTTGCAATTTTACCGGTACGGCGGTACCCCAAGCAACTTAAAATCAGGGCCTTTGTGCTTTTACAGCAAGCGCATGAGTTCCCTGGAGTACTTCTTTCTGAAAGCTTTAACTAAGTACACCGTTGGCCGGGGGACACCAACAAGTCTCCATTAACTTCAACGCTGTCTCCGATCAGATGGCTGAGTGTTGACGCCAGCCGTCACTTCGGCCAATAGGCAGGAATTAAAATTCGATGCTGCGGTTGTCCGTGAATAGACAGAAGATTTCCAATTCCATTATGCTGTCTTCTGAAAACACAGTTTACTGTTTTGAAAAATAATATTCCTCCTGGCTGCCAGGTACTTGGGCGACTCCGGTGACAAATAAGAACTTAAACCTGCGCGCCGGGGAGGGCTGGCTATATTGAATCCATTCATCCCCGTTGTGTTCCAGGGCACGAAGCTCGTATAATCCTCCCGAGAAATATTGAGGGACTAATCAATACCTTTTCATAATCAGACTGCAGCCGGCGGCGTTGTTATGCACGCGCCGGTGTCTGAGGCGCTCGGGCCGCGCGCCAGCCAGCCTTTATGAAGAGATGACAAAGTCAGAGGGTTATAAAATGGTTACTGAGCATGCCGGAGGATAAGCTAGAGCCATCTGTTCCATGATGTTTATGGCTTCTCCTCGATGAATGCCAAGTTTTGTCAACTTACTCTGATCCAACTTTCAGGGAAGCTTTATTTTTTTTCTGAAAAAAAATTACATTTGACAGTGAACCATATTTGGTGGAATGTATTTGTGTGGGCAGAGTGAGTGCTCTTCCTCACTGAGAAGGGAACTCATAGGCCTTCAGTTCGTCCAGAGAATCACTGACTGCCAGCTCCCCGCCGGAGTTAGGTGCATTTTTACAGCGCACTAACCCAGTGGGAGTAGCTCTAGGCGCTGCACTGCAGAATGAAGTGGTTACTGCCTGAAAAATATGGCATTTAACAATAAATTGAAAAGGAAATAGATTTAAGGCCGAGAGTTTGCAGAGGGATACAAAGGCGAAATGCGTATAGTAGACCCTAAGTGATGCCCCCCTCAGTGATAGAAAGTTTAAAAATGTGGGGAGAGAGAAGGTTTTTTTTTACCCTATGAGCTTAGGGATTTAGTCGCATGTATGGTGGAATATTGTCAAACAAATAGATATCCGAGAGTGGATCTATAGCGACACCTAGGGGCAGACAGAACTATGTGAAGTTAAATATGGTAGACAGGAAGTTTCATCATGTTTCTTGGAGCCCAACCAAACAGATTGAACAGGAGCTATTCTTTCTCCTCTAGCGACCAAAGAAGCGCCGAAGTTCTCTGTCGTCTGAATGTGGTGTCCCTCTGGCTGCTGTTATGTAGGTGGGGAGCAAGAGCGCTACACATTACGGATGTGTTGGGAGGTGAGACAGGGCTACTAGCATTATATCAGGGGTTAGGACCTTGATTCCATCAATGAGTACAATATGCTATGAATGTCCATTATTAGGCCAAGGCAGTGGTCGAAGTGCATTAAAAAAGCATAGAAACTGTGGTGCTGTGCGCAAAGTGGGCAGGGTGAGTGAGTGTAGAGGCGAAGTCAAAGGCGTGGCTAAAAAAACATAAATTCTGGAACTTTTTTCGGTCTTTCCCCTTGAGGTAACTCCATATAAAATAAGGTACAGCTTAAAAGAAAAATAAGTACAACTTAAGTTCAGGGCCGGACTGGCCTTAGCGACACCGGGAATTTCCCCGGTGGGCTGCCAGGGTGGGGGCCAGTTTTGGGACCTAGGGGGGGCCGTTTTTGTTACAGGGTCGTTTTTGCAGCATAGCTGCAATATCCGCCCCTGTAACAAAGTCAGCCGAAACTGGCATTGGCAAACAGCTCGGCTGTACCCTCCGCCACTGGGGGGCCGGACGAGCACTTTGCCAGGGCCGGTTTTGGTTCCTAGTCCGGCCCTGCTTAAGTTAATCAGTGGGAAATGCACAATCGCACATTATGTAACCTCCATTAGTTAATGTGCTGAAGAGGTTTGTGTCTGAAACCTCAGAGCTGCATAATTTAATCCTGGTTGGCGCAGTGGAGAATAGGGACTTGAGTATGTTTAGTGCTACGAGGTCTCAGTCTGTGACAGAAAGCATTGTGAATATGTAAATCATTATTTTAAACTTGCAATATACACAGTATAAGCAAGGCTGCTAGAAAATGGGCAAATAGGTGTAATATAAAAAAAAAAGTGTTCCAAGATATAGATTCTAGTAATACCTAAACTATACATAGCTCAGCTGGGAACCCCCTTGCATTACCACTGGAAAACAATACATCTGTGCATTAAGGAAGCTTAAAGTGACTCCATCAATTAAAGTCAGTACTAGCTTCCAAACACCCTTTACATTTGCAGATTGACCAGTTGTGCACATTTACATTCCTTTCACCATGGCAAGAAGGCTTGTTTAGCTAACAGCCCCTCCTTCTGATTTACACCACAGGAAACCCCCTGCCCTTGCATTTTATCTGAAGCATTTGAGCTCTCAGAGATGAATTTGGTTGAATTTTCACAAAAAATATGTGAACTGTTTTTATTAAATTTAAAATGTATGGGCACGTCGTGGCCCTCCGATGCCCACAAACCTCGAACACTGGGCCAAGGTCACCACTAAACCGGGAGGGATTGCGCAAGCAGTAATTAATAAAAAAAAAAAAAAGTGCCAGGACTCTCTTCAGGAGGCCACTGCAGCTTGCACCACACATTGCCCCTGCAATACTGCCAATGATAGTAACAACACAGCGACTAACCATCAGACTCCTGCGGGTGGGACGATTCTGACTATTATAGACCCCAAAAGCTATAAGAATGGCTTAATTGGCAAGTAATAGTAATTTTTGATGTATATTGCATTAATAATTACCTGCTGTTGTGCTTATCTGTAGATTAGCCAGACAGCGCCACCTTGTGGCAGACTGTCACAAGCTCGGGTGTTAACAATTACGTGCCGGTGCTCGGAAACCAAGGGCTCAAATTAAGCACTGTGCGCAACAAATTAACACATGCAGATCTGCCCTCAAACACATACAAGCATGCATAAAGGGAAACAATCGTCGTACACACATTTAGAGAACAGCATGAGAAGCATTTTAATTTTATTTTATATTCCTAACCTCCGATGGCTGGCTTCATGTGTTCCAAGGTGCCTCAAATTTGCCTAGTGATCCTTGACTCTTGAAGTTTCCAGATTTTCCTTCCACTGCATGAGAGCACTCTAACATCCTGCCTGCACCCCCTACCTTTTAGTACATGTATGACATTAGCGGTTTCACAAAAAATCCTCAGGTCTATGCATGGAAATCGGCTCAAATCATACATTTCCGGGACTAGAATTCCTCCCTGCTAAGCATAGTCTGAGAGACTATTCACAGAGTGCACAATCCGTAAATTCCCTGGATTTCAACCTTTGCACGAGGAACTTTTATTCTTCACAGGATAATTATCTTCCCTTTCCATGTGTCGAAATTCTGGAAATGTAAGGTGTTCGTTTTCCATCCTAAAAGCACCCTTACATCACCCTTTTTTCATAAGCAAATTTAAAACGGTTTCCAGAGTGGTCTCAACTTTCCAAGTGTTGTTAACATTGTGGATGTGCACTCAATCAATCAATACATACTTTATTCGGTTAAATAAAAACCACATATGTGCACTCATTTTTCATGGTTCATGTCCCAACACGAGTGCTACTTTGTAAAAAAAAAAAAATTAAGTGCCAGGTCCCAAAGTATTTCATAAGAGGCCATGGCAGTTTGCACCACCTAATGTCGCTGCCAGCGCTGCCACATTCGAGTACCAATGTAACTACTAATCATCACGCTCCTTCAAGTGAAACAATTTGGCCTGGACCTGCCACTATTATTCATTTTTCATGTATATTTAGTTAAACAGACTGCTGTTAGGCTTACTTCAATCTTAGGCAAACATTGCCACCAGATGGTGAACTGTCATAACAGCGAGAATTGAGCATTAAGTGCAGGTGCCAGGCACCGGCAAACACTGACTCAAATTAAGCACTGCCTAACTCTAATCCTAAATGTAGAATCTCAGACAGACTACTGTGTCAGTAGATTATATGAAGGCCTCAGCTCCATCTGCAGGTGTACATATTGACAAACTCTGATTATGCGAATCAGAATCTTTTCATGTATAGCTGCAGATCACTTCTTTTGATGTGTATAAAAGTTTATCAATCAGTTCCCATGTGTCTGTTTGTTCAAGTGTGTGGAAGCAGGTCTGAAGGTATGGTATCAAAATATAATTGTAAGAAGAATATGGTCTAACTTAAATATTGTTCCTAAATACCGTCTACAAAAATATTACATATTGGAGTTAGTAATAGAAAAACCACACCCAACCGGATGATATTTTTTAAACAATATTTAGGACACAATTTTTATGTCAGGCAGTATTTCTGCATTCAACATTCTGACGAGCTACCAGTCTTAGCTACCAGTCTGAATCATTAGTAATTACAATTTGTGCTCCTAGCATGGCATGTTGCTCCCATCAGTACAAGTTTGTGAACCAAGGACATTTATAGAGGTTGTGTTTTAGGCTCATGCTATGTTATTGAATGTTATGCATATTTATACATCGCCCACCCTTCCATCAGTGTAACTTCATAGCGCCATTTGTTTTGGTACAGTCTCACCTAGGTTTTGCAGATTGCATCATAGACTATATTTAGCTTTTGAGTGGTAGTATGTAGTCGTAGACTGTGTGGGGATAATGTTTGTTGCTAATAGGATGTGTAGTCGGCTAGCTTCCTGACCCGCTGTAGCTGGAGTCTAGGCAAGTGCTAACTGTTATTCATCTCTCTCTTTCCTGTGTGTGGATTCATTGGAGGAGGTATTGTGTGCTGCAGTGGAGCTCCGGTGTCCTACTGCTGGCCTTTCTGGATAGTGATGTGTGTGTGTGTGTGTTATGGATTCGAGGTATACCATTGTACAGTAGTATGTGGTAGTAAATGAGAGAGTACCTTTCTGAGGACATTAATCTTCACATAAATGCCTACGTGTATTGTGTTGGATGTGTGTAAGGTGTTCTATCCAATTTGTTTTTTAGTACTTAATGCGACAGATGTACATAAAGTCAGTTTGCAATTTCCCAAATGCGAATTTTTCCGATTCACAATTAGAAAATTGGAAACACCCATGTACAAATGTGTCTTAGATACATTTTGCGATTCCCAGTGGGTCGCAAAGTAGACCTGCCTCATTAATGTCATGAGGTAGGTCTTGTTTTGTGACCCGTTGGGAATGGCCTGCACTCACAGGGATGGTGGCCTGCTGGGGTGAGCAGACCACCATGTCTGTGATTGCTGTTTTGTAAAGCTGCCCATTTTCCGTAAAGGAAAATAGGATGCATTTAAAAAATAAAAAAAGAAAGCTACTGTTTCATTTTTTAAGAGTAGGCAGTGATCCATGGGACCACTTCTTCGCTTAAAAAATGTTGGCACCCACATTCACAAAGGGAAGCGGGTCCCTTGGGGACCCCTTCCCATTTGCGAATGGGTTACCAACAACTTGAAGCTGGTGGTAGCTGCGAATGTTTTGTGACTAAATTCCCGGTCGCAAAACATTCCTACATACCAGTGTGACTCGCTATTAGGAAAGGATGCCCTTAACACACCCCTTCCGAATAGCAACTCACAAACCTTCTCTGTGATTCAGTAATAGGTTACCAAATCGCAAATAGGGTTTGCTACATCAGAATTTTCTTTTTCTGGTCGCAAATGTCCCAATCCCGTGAATCAGGTCATTTGCAAGTAGAAAAAAACTTTGTACATCTGACCCAATGTGTGTTGTATTTGAGTGATAGGTATCCTTACACCCAACTATATGGCATGTTTTTGCTGTACAAGTTGCTTGTACAGAGTTCTGTCCAATGTGGTCTGTAGGGGGCTGTTTCGTTTTGAGTGCTGTTTGGTGATGGCTCCTCCGCTAAGGCGGAGGAGCATCGCCCCACTACTCTTCAGCAGTTAAGAAAGGAAAAAACAAAATGATAATATCGTAATGCTATTATAATTTTATTTTGTCCTCCTGCTGCGGCATCTTAGTGTGAGGGGGCGGAGCAGGGCGGGGCTGTAATTTGCCCACTCCTAAGTGCGCAATGACTGTTTTGTAGGCCCACTTGAGCCACCCAAAACAGTCATGCTCACTTCCCTGTTCTCCATGCCGGCTGCATTACAGCCTGCATAGAGAACATGCCCACCCCTTCAGCCGCTGGCTTGGAGCCAAGTCACAGCGCTCAAACCAATCACAATGCTGCAGCATTGTGATTGGCTTAGGGGAGGGAGCCTGGCTACCTGCTTCCTGTTCCTGGAGTTGGACGCAGGAGAGTAGGAGCAGAAACGTGGGACCCGGCGGCAAGGTAAGTGTTATTTGTTTCTTTTTACATTGCAGCCCACACCCCTCTCCCTCACCTTTCCCCGCGCACCTGCCCCGCCACCCACGAGCTGTGCCAGCTGCCAATGGTGTTGTTAAGGTCCCCTGATACCTTTTTATGGCATGTTTGAGATGTTTTGAGTGTGTGTGCAAATTTGTTTTAAACCTGTACATTTGACCAACCTGTAGAGCATTGCAAGAAGACATTCATGCTATTGTTTACATAGGGATATTTCTCTGGAGGCCCAGGGCAAACAGAGCTAGTGGCCCCTTATTGTTTCACCAAGAGCCCCTTTCCACATGTGTCCTATGGCTTTACTCTACTTTTGAACACAAAACTGGGCACCAAGTACATACACCCCCTGAACATTTGAACCTAAGGGTAGCAAAGCTGAACTGTCCAAGGTTTACTTACGGGTGTGGTTTAATGAAAAGGCTCATAACCAAGGGAGATATATAATATCAATTAATATTTTTGTTTAACCCACCAGCACTTTTAATTAGAAGAAAAAGTACTTTAACTCTCACCAAGCAATGAAATACTGCACATAAACGTCTGAGGTCAAAATTATGGTATACACTTAGCAAATTAACTTTTTAAAGTATGTGGTTGCTGTCGGTATTGACTTCTTTTGCTCCCGTAGCTCTGATATTGTTGCATTCAGTTCAAGGCTAAACATGTTGTCCTCATGGGAGAAAGGATTTGTGGTTCCACTCTGGCTTCCTGTTCACTGCTTCTTGCGGATAGTGATTGAGTGGAGAGTAATGCATCGCAGAGAGTTCTCTCCACAGTGTCCTATCTTTGCACTGCACATTGTCTTGTGTCCTTAAGTCTCTGCAGGCCGGGCCTGCTTCTGCTGGCTGTGGCAAAGATGGCGTCTCAAAATGGCGTCAACACACAGCCCGCCAAAGAGAAGTGTGCTGACTCTGCTCTGTCCTGGCGTACACCTCTGCAGTCTTTGATACACACGCATGTGCCTCTGAGGAATGGAAACAGGGCTTGCAGGTGGCGGTGGAACAGGAGTCCACACTATGTTGCATGGGTTCATGGTTGGGTGAATATTCAGTGGGAGATATTCCTCAGACTTAAACAAAAACCCAGCAACCAATCAAAGTAAAAAGCCTCTTCACTGTTATTGTGTCATCAATCTATGTTTAGTGCCGAACCTCTGAGGGCACTTTGGTTATTCACTATGAAACCAACGACCGGCATTGCAACTTTCTAAGCACCACGTCTGTCTTGAGGAAAAATCACAGGAAACATTTCTGGCCCTAATGAGCACTTATCCTTCACAGGTGCTTCTGTTTCTATGCAAGCCAAAGGGCCACCAGAATCTCAAGGCATCATCGCATGGCCTAGCAATAGAGGTCCTTCCCTCGGCTGCATTATTCATCTTCTAGTTTTTGTGGATTTAGGTCCTCAGAGCCATCAATTTCCAGGCTGCATTTTCCTTCTGCAAGGGTACCTCCAGCACTCCTCCTCAGCAGTCAATCACCAACTTCCCTTCATGCAGGCTAAAGGCAGATCTTCTCCTGACAGGTTGTAGAACATTCAAGCTTTTGTTCCTGGACATGACAAAGCAGAGTTGGCAGTCTGCGACACTAACTGCATCACGAAGAGTTTCTCAGGCTTCTCTACTGTAGGACACTTAGGGGCATATTATCAAGCAGAGCGTTAAAATTATCGCCGCTTTAGCGGCAGAAAACTGCAGCTAAAGCGGCGATAATGGGCTTGATAATATGCCGCAGAGAATTCCAATAGAAGCCCATATTGACACCAGAACAAGGGCTTCTACAGGAACTCTCAAGGGCATATTATCAAGCCCATTATCGCCGCTTTAGAGGCAGTTTTCTGCCGCTAAAGCGGCGATAATTTTAACGCCGTTTCTTGATAATATGCCCCTTAATTCTGTTGGTAGAGAAATCTTGACACACTAGTTGGTGGTTTCTGTTGCATAGTTATACCAAGTTTGTAGAAAAAGTTTGTTTATTCCACAGTTCCAACCCTGGAACCAGTTTTAGGCAGTTCCTGTCTTTTGTGTATTCTCCGTTTACCGGTCCAGCCATGGTGTTTGTCTCACACTGCCAGCAGGAAGGCGAGTCGAAGCTGGGAGTCACCTGTCAGGGAGACTCTAAACAAAGGTACATAAGAGGGAGAGACTTCTCCTCCTAATTACCTCGTAAGTTGTTGTTCTTAACATTCCCCAGTAAAGATTGAGCAAGAATGTGCCAAGGGTTCCCCAACACTACTGAAGAACTCTATGTCTGCTATCCTCCACATTCTACCATCTGGACCACAACAAGGGACCTCAGGAATGCTTTGTAGAAGCCCTGCAGTTCACTTTGCTTTTGGGTTCTCTTCAACTTTAATTCTATGTACCTCTCCAGTGCATAAAATTAAAATAGACTCCAGAGTGGCCACTGCTTTATGTAACATAAAAATGCTACCACATACACAGCACATGCATAATATATACACACAGGCATCATCGTGGTCCTACGTGGATGGAGCAAAGAATCAGGTTGCAGGAGACTGGCCGACCTCTTAAAAAACACATGAAAGCGACAGGTAAAAAGTCACACCTTACCACTATAATCTGTTGCTGCCTCCATGCATACAAAGCTCTACACAACGTGGGACCTGTGTACCTCAACCACGCCTCGCATTCTACATACCCACCAGAGATCATCGCTCCACACAAATGGCCCTGGCTACCGTCCGACGTATCCACAAGACCACAGCCAGAGGAAGATCCTTCTCCACCTCATGTTATCGCCATCACTGCCTCAATTCAGGAAGGACCTCAAGACCTGGCTCTTTGACTGAACCAAAGCGCCTTCGACGGACCAGCAGCTCCGCCCTATGGCCCCCCGTGCCTTGAGACCCTTACGGGTGAGTAGTCCCGCTTTACAAGCCATTGATTGATTGACTGATTGATTTATTCATTGACTGGTAGTCTTCTAAAGTACAGTGAGCTAATAGTAGCCATGCTCAGTAAAGGAGGATGCAAATGGAGTGCCCTTCCAGACACAGAGCTCAGCTCTGGGTCTCATTCATTGGGACAGTGTGCCCTCAGTGCACACGCACGGCAAGTGTGCTGAGGCCGAAAAGTCTAAGACCATCAGAAACTCATTATGGGGAACTGGAGATTGGGGTGCCAGCTCTCCAAAGCCATGCAGATGAATTTTCTATCCCAAAACACCAATAGGAGTTTTTACATTGATTACTCAATTGTTTGCCATACCTGCACAGGAATTACAGTCGTATTTTGATTTCTCCTGCTTTTCTGGTGTATTAGTTCAGTTCCATTTTCTCATCCTAATCAGAGTTGCTCTCTTTTTTCCATTGAACCTACCAAGTGTCTCTCTACCTCAAGAGAACTTTCTGGCAGTTGATCCCTGGCCCCATACTCAGAAGCCCTTCCTGAATTTTAACAAGTACCAGGGGAAGAATGAAAACATCGTTTACGCTGTTTTCAGATCATGCAGTTTACCCACAACCTCATTTCATCCCACATTGGCAGAACTGTTTGGTTGTATGACGGGACAACGCAGGTAAAGACATTGTATGCCTTTACCATGCATTTTTTACCATGCATGTTTTTACCACAAACAGGCTTTTACAACGCATGTCATTAACATGCATTGTTTTATATATAAAAACAATGTATTTGTGGGGGGAGACCCCCCACGTCCCCCAACTTACCTTAAATGAGTGGTAAAGGCATGCGCTGTAAAGACATGCACGTGGTAAAATATGCATGCTAAAAAATGTGTGGTAAAGACACAAGGAGGTAAAACCTCATTGTAAAGACTGTTTCCCGAATTGTCCTCCCAGAACGCCTCGCATCTCACCAGCTTCTCTCACGCCAGTCTTTCAAGGTGGCATCAACCACCCCAGAGCTTAATCAATACTTCAGGATACCCCCTGCACCGTATCTGCGCACCCCTCTGACATGAAAATTGAGGAAATGCTCATCTATGGACTTTTCTCCAACATTTACCACATGCAGCAGGAGAGATGAAAATGGTGGTCTGTAAACATGACCCCGCACGTCCTCAGCAGTGTTGCGCCAACACCTTGCTGCGCTCAATTGAGCGAGCGATGGGCAGAGGCCTCTTCAGCTTGTGTTACGTGAAGCCACTCTGCAAGGCTCTTTCTCCCACTGAGGAATGGCATGTTATTTCCAGTGTCAGAGATGGACTTGCACACTGTAATTTTCTTTCCAGCGGTCTATCAAACAACCAGCCACACACTGGGTGGACTGCACTCTCGTTGTCATGGCATTAACTCCGTCAAACAAATAAATGAATAAAATAAACGGCTTCGTGGCTTTTCACACTGTTATACATACCATACAGGCCCCATTTAGCCTTCATGTTCAATAAGATGAGACATTTTAATGTCCATCTTTGGCATCTGGTCAAGCCTTTACTAACAGGGCGAGTCCGGTTGCTGGGCAGCTGAAGAGAGTGAAGAGGATGGATTACTGAGAGCCCTCACCGGAGATAGCTTCAGTGGTGGCTGGTGACATTTGAAAGTGGTGAGGCGTAAACTTTCTGTTGGAGTGCACAGCGTTGAGCGAGCACACCGAGCGAGACTGTACATCTTAAGGGGGGTTCAAAATTTTGAAAAAAGAGTGGGTAAATGGTGCATTTTCAAGCAAACGTGAGAAGCAAGAAGGTTAATAAAGCAATTGTGAAAGTGCAGTTATTACATTAATAAAGGGATACCATATAACAACTGTAGATAGAAATGTTTCTGAAGCTTTGTAAAGTTAATATTCAAGCTTAAGACTTCAATACCGATTCTAACATTGCTACGGTTTAGTCAGAAGCAAAGATTTCTCAAGATAGGCTGTGCTATGATAACATTCAATTGAGCCCCTGCTCTCCTATAATACACATGCAATGCAAATTTTGAATAAACTTGTTCCAAATAAAAGATTTTATTGGGCCCAATAGGTCGCACTCATTTCCAGTACCGTAGAAGAAGCACACACGCTAGACTCTTCCCACGAGCACATATTGACACCCACACACAACTTATTTAAATTATTTTCCATTCCTCTGAGAAAATGCATCAATTCTAATCCTGCAGCGATTCTCATATGCTGACAACTTTTACAGTGGGTGACAGCTGACCAACTGGTATATTTGTTTCCCAAGATGGACTGGATTAACGCTGTGCCTTGTTTATAGTGTCTTCTGCTGTCTTCCCTTAGTTGTGCGCTGCGAAACATTTTCAAGAATCCCCAAGATCTTGTTTTCAGACTCCCTGAGGGTTTATTTGGCGTCCAGATAATTAACATGGGAAGGGCCTGTCGGCAGCGAACATGTCCAGAGCTTGCACACATGAACTGTCTGCTGTCTAGGCAAATGCCCTTCACAACCAGGCGGCTAAAGAGGGCGGGAATAGTCAGAAGCTAGGGATGGAAAAACAGGAGGAAGGAAAAACTGCCCAAAGGAAGGAAACATTAGAACAACAGCCCTGTGGGAAAATATGAAACCGCATTACATGCTCTGTCCAACTGGTTCGTCATGCAGTCGCTGCAAGAATGGCTGATTGAATACGTGTTCAGTTCATTTTAACTGAACTGTCATGCTGTCTGTAGTCTTTTATAAATTTTCTAAATAAACATGTGAATGTACAACTGACTAGTATCATGTGAATACTTTTTCTTTAAATGCTGGTACTTGTAGTTTGTTTTTACCCCTTTATAACTTCGGAAGTGCAGGTACCGGAATAAAAAGAAAAAACCTGGAATGGCTTTTTTGGTGTGTTCTAGTCCCTGCTTTTTATAGAGTTGTTGATGCCTGTGACCTCCTGGCGGTTAAAAAGCACATTATAAGTATGCATTGTGGTGTCCAGGAACTCTGGGGCATATTAGCAAGCACGGCGTTAACATTATCGCAGCTTTAGCGGCAGAAAATTGCCGCTAAAGTGGCGATAATGGGCTTGATAATATGCACTAGAGAATTCCAATAGAAGCCCATGTTGACACCAGAACATGGGCTTCTATGGGAATCCCCAAGGGCATATTATCAAGCCCATTAGCACCGCTTTAGCGGCAGTTTTCTGCCGCTAAAGCGGCGATAATTTTAACGCCGTTTCTTGATAATATGCCCCTCTATTGGGTGATATTGCGATTACTTTGAAATCTAGCATCTATATGTAATGTTGTCTGATCAATTACACATGTATACCAGAAAACTGAGGGCTTGTTCCTAATTTAGATTCACGCTCCTAATGTGACAACGATCCTTTACAGGGCGAACCGAGCCAAGAGCCTGGCCAGGCTCTAAGAGCCTAAATACGAGCTATGGAAAGATGGGGAGAGAAACGACACAAAGAAGCTCATGTGTCCTCATGTAACGTAACTGGTGCTATGTAAGGCGCTCTGATACCCGATTCGGGTCAAGTTCGCGCTATATAAAACTCCGGGGAAAAAAACGATAAAGATTATTTCAAATGAAAAAAAAGGCTATTTCAGATGAACCGTTGTGTTTCACCTTAGAACACTGAGGAGCACATCTTGCCCTGAACCGCTTCACGACACATTCCAATCACCGCAAAACAAGCATTGGCAAGGTACAGTAGAGGTGGTTCGAGTCTGACTCGCACCACAGGTCAGGCTGTGCACTGGCCCTTGCCCCAACAACTGCCTGGAGAACCTGGAGAGAGCATAGACAGGCATTGAAGTATTGTTCTCTGCCCTCGTGACAAAAAGTGACTGTTAGACCTGGCACCTTGGCGTGAGTTTCCCTTCCACTTTTTGCTGATGTGCCTCATGTGTTTTGTTGGTGTCAGCTGCTCAGGGCACTGTGCCACTGCTAATCAGTGCCACAGTGCAAGTGCTCCCTTTTGAAAAGTGTGTACATTGATTGGTGTCCATGTTTGGCCTTTTTGGTTTACTATCAGCCCCTAGTAAAGTGCACCAGGAGTGCCAGGGCTTGTAAATGCAAATGCTGCTGGTGGGCTTGCAGCACTGGTTGTGCCACCCACAGTAGCGGCCTAGTAAAATGTGTCTAGGGTCTGCCATTGCAGAACCTGCGTGCAGTCTGGGACTGTCATGCTGACTGCGCAAGTGCACCTACTTGCCAGTCCCTAAACCTTCCCTTAACTACATATTAGTCACCCCTCTGGTAGGCCCAAGGGCAGGGTGCATTGTAGGCATAAGGTAGGACTTGCCCTGATGTGTGTGGCCTGTCCTAATAGATAATTACAGCCATTTTCGTTTTTCACTGTTGAAGGCTACCTGCTCTCCATAGGCCAGAATGGGCTGCTGGAATTATTACACGCTATAATCCCAGCGGACTCAGAGAGCATGGTAGAAAGTCAAGTTTAGTATGCCTGAACTCAGAATAATAAAATACTTCTTTTAGTAAAGTTTATTTTAATATCCTGTGTTTGTAAATACTACTTTTAGAAAGTTAGTATTTACTTGCTTAGCCATTTCAGTCCGCCTCTGCTTTGTGTGTGTGTGCTGCCTAGTTTCAGTGAGGGGCAGGGCTGGGGAATTCCAGGAGACAGGCTGCCAGGTGGTGGGTAGAGAAATTACACCAGGATGGGTGGGAGGAGTACACCTTGACTCTGAATAGACCTGTGCTCTGCCATCACAATGCTGGCTCCGCCCCTTGTGGAGCGGCTGATGTCTCTGCCCTCTGCGCTGAAAGGAAAGAGCAGAGTCACCACAACAAAGTGCTCCAGAACCGGACTGAGCCAGGCAAAGTCCCCCTGGCGACAAAGAACAAAAGAAACTTGCTATAAAAGAAGGAGCCCTGCTCCTAAGAAATCAGATCCTGTTTGCGCCAAGAAGAACCTCTGCCCGAAGAGAAGGACCTGGGAAAGCTGCATGGAGGAGTACTGTCTCTAAAGCCTGAGAGACTGGCCTGTGGTGGGTGCCTTGCTGCTGAAGGAGAGGAGGAAAAGACTGAGAAAGACTTTGAATTCAACTTGTGCTTTAAAAACAATCTCCAAGGGCTTGCTTGTGAACTTGCCCCCTGAACTGCGCCCCAAGAACAGTGGGCGCTACCCCTCCCTGGAAGAGAAGGAAGCTGCTGTGGGTGGATCACTGACGCTGACCCCAGAGAACCTGTGTGCCCCCATCTTGCTGAGCAACGCAACTTCTGCCCGCCTGTGCTGCTGTGAGCACCGTGAAGGCCTGCCCTGCCTGGCCTAAATCAAGTAAACAGCTGCCCCCTCGAGCCGTAGCTCGCAACGTAAAGAAGAGACTGCCTGCGCCCAAGCGCCGAGCCTCTGCGACCCCTGGGAGTGGAGATCACTGTAAGGACCGACGGCACCCTGGTTCGCCGATCCTGGCCAAAGCGACAGCGCTGCGCGCTGAGAGATCACCCCCGAGCTGCCCTCCTACTTCTGACCCCCGAGATGTGCTACGACGTCCTGAAGCGCCCCACGAAGCATCGTCGTCCACTGCCCAAACGGGACTGCAACGCGACGTGGGACGCCCCTCTACGGACTTCTGAGGCCGCCACGAACATTGCCCCCAAGAAATAAGGTACTGTGAGCCCAAGCGCCATCGTACGAACCGTACTTTCCTGTGTACGGCCCGTACTACGCTATCGTACCGCTACGCCACTCACGCGGGAAGTGTGAGGCTTTGTGCGGTTCATCCCCAGCTCGTACGGTGCGTCCCGGCGCCTGTACGGTCCGTCCAGTGTTAAAGATATACACGTTGCTCACGCGGGAAGCGTGAGGTGTGGCAAGAGGCGTACCGGACTCGTACGACGCGTACCTACTAAGGTACGGTCCGTACGGCTTGAGTCCCAGTACGCGTGCTCACGCGGGAAGCATGAGGAACGGCACGACGCGTCCAAAAACGGGTACAAAGCGTACAGAAGGCCCTACGAGGCGCACAGGCCCCCAGAAGGTGCGGATTGCACCAAAAGTGACCATTTTAAGAACTGTGGACTCCCTAAGAATAATTGCAAGTAACTGGAACTTCATTTGAAAGTGAAGAACTGTATTTTTAAAGCCTGCTTAAAGAACTTTATATAAAGAACTTTATTTTTTACAAAATACAGCCTTGTGTCTCTGTGTGGTGGGTTGGTGGTTAGTGTGAGACGCCTTGAATGCTTAACCTAATGCCCTCTGGAATCTAGCCTAACTGCTCGAGCCACGTTACCTAGAGGGTGAGCAGGGGTTATTTTCTAAGAGTAATCCTTTGCCCTGACTTAGAGGAAAGGGTCCCTGCTTGTCGCAAGTGTATACCTGCGCCAACCAGAGACCCCGGATTCTAACAGTGACCACTCAGGACAGCTGAGCACATGAAATCTAAAATAGTATTTTTTGACTGCTTAACGCCATTGATTCCGCGGCCTGTGCGGTTACACAGCGCACGGCTTGAAATATGCCCCTTTACCAGGAAAAAGGCAATGGCTCATCCGCCCTGAAGCACAAGACACAACACAGCATGTCGGGCGCCGCTTTCTCCGTTTAGCAGCGCAACCAGGAAGTAGAACGTTAAACTAAAAAAGCCCGCCGAGACAATAAGGGTGAAGTCTGCAACTGGCAAACACTGAAACAGAAACACTGGTGGCCGCAGTCTGACGTAATAAATGTTTCGTGATAAATGCACTTTTTCGTTGTAAAGGTTATTTTGATAAGATTGTATGCGATGGAGGCACTTCAAATAGGGGTTTGACAGAATGTTGTATCGTACTGCAGCAGTTATGTATCAATATCCTGTTGTGGAGTGCTGATTGAGACCCATACAAGGTGTGTGGTGGGCAAGGTGTTATCTTTGTTTTAACAGTCCCGGCTCGCATCGCAATACTCGCGGGGGTGGAGGGGGGGGGGGAGGTCACGTGGGGTGGGGGCCGGGGAATTGAAATAAAAAAAATAAAAAAATGTAAACTTACCTGACCGCAGGTCCGCCCCGCCGCCTCTGCTGGGCCCTTAGCGCCTCGCGCCTCACTGGAGTGGCAACCTCTCAGCCAATACTGGCGCTGCTCCAGCAGTGCCAGAATTGGCTTAGAGCAGGGTTACTCACCGCCCGCCTGCCCATTAGGAGACCAAGGGTTGAGCCTTTGATCAACCCTCGCTCTCCTAATGGGCATGCGCCAGCCAGTGCAAACACAAGTGCGCATGACTGGGCACGGCAGAAAGATTCACCGACCTTAACCAGTCATGTGCACTTGTGGTGCTGCCTGCCCCTGGTCTGACAATGCATCATGCATGTCAGTCAACATGACGCCGGACCGCCCACCCCTTCAGACTCTGAAGGGGGTGGGCGGTCCGACGTCATGCTGACTGACATGATTCTCAGTTCTCCCTTGGCCTCTCTGAACTTAAGTAAACTGTGTCAGTTTACTTAAGTTCACAGATGCCGAGGGAGCTGCGGGCGTGGGTGGCTTGTGGGGCAACGCCCCAGCGCCCTAATGGACTCACCGCCACTGGATAGCTTACCTTCAGAAAGGAATGCAGCCCTCAAACACATCACCAATCTACCCTTCCTACAATTTCTAGTGCATTACTCTATCTAGAATTTGAGATCATTGAGAATTGATCAAGGGGTGCAGGAATTATGTGGCCTCCCTAAGGCCAAATTAGGTGGCAGAGTAGACCAAATTAACTTGCAATGAATTTCAGTTATGCATCTTTATGTGGTTCATTCAGTGTTATTATTATTTTGTATTTTTTTAATTTAAAGCTCACTGATAGAAAAGGCCATTTCCAGAGCAAAATATTTACTGAAACATATAGACATTTTGTGCACTCTGAATAATGGAAACCTACATGCACACAGTTCTCGTGATAAAAGGTGTGCTTCTTTTTTCTGCACATACGAGAAGTTGTCTTCAGTTTCACCATTTTCTGTTTTCACACTATGGGCCTCTTGAAAGAAATGTCTTCAATTTAAAAACAGCCACATAGAACAGCATTCTATATTATATATGTATAATGCTTTTCTAATGGAATCTCTATAAGATTCAAAACACAGTATTTTAATGAAACAAGTATAATATTGGAGGATTTTTCAATGGCTGCCATTGGAAATGAGCTGTTTGCGTTGCCTCCCTTTCGCCTTTTGGTCCAGCCCATCCGGACTGGATCGTCTGCTTCACAGCTGTCCTGAAGCAATTTCTTATCTCAAGGAGGCGTGTTATATTAACAAGCCGTGAGATCCAGTCCGGATGGGCCGTCCCAAAAGGAGACACGGCGCTGCGTGTTTATTTTTGCATTGCGCTTTCACTGAAAGTGAAAGCGCTATGCAAAAATAAACAGCGGCTGCCTTCCCGCAATGGCGAGCGCTTGGTTTAGTGGTCGCTGAGTTTGTAGTTAGCGTGAACTGTTGTAGCAATAGCTGTGTTTAAGGTGAGTAGCGAGCGCATCGCACACTTTTTCAGGCTTTCGGTTTGGTGGGACCACCACATTGGCGAGCGCTTGGTTTAGTGGTCGCTGAATTTGTAGTTAGCGTGAACTGTTGTAGCAGTAGCTGTGTTTAAGGTGAGTAGCGAGCGCATCGCACACTTTTTCAGGCTTTCGGTTTGGTGGGACCACCGCAATGGCGAGCGCTTGGTTTAGTGGTCGCTGAGTTTGTAGTTAGCGTGAACTGTTGTAGCAGTAGCTGTGTTTAAGGTGAGTAGCGAGCGCATCACACACTTTTTCAGGCTTTCGGTTTGGTGGGACCATTCTTCGCACCTTATAGTCGTGTATGACAAGCAGCGCAAACACACAACCCGCAGTGCCATTTCTTCCCTTGGGCTTCGCGGAAATCGGCAGGTTTTACTTTTTATTTTATCGCATGCTTGCAGATGTATTTAATGTTAAATGTTACAGGGGAATGTTTTATTTTTTTTATTTTTAAACCAATCGACTCAGTATTTTGCAGTGCAGCGCATAACCGTCAGCCCACCCATATTTGGTGTTTCTCACTATTACCTCAACTTCCAAACAAGCAAAATGTCTCTAATAGATTTCATTCAAGAAACAACCCCTCGCCCACAATGTGTTTATTCATTTCCTTGGCTATCACGCCCCAAAACTAGTCCATGTTATGTTACGTGTATTTCAATACCACGCCCTTGAACACTTAAGTTTTGAGAGGTGGAAGCTTAGAAGAGCGACGCCATATGCGTTGGACGCTCAGCTCTTACACCATGTAACTCGGGAGAGCTGCTTCTTGTGAATGGACGAAGCCGAACAAATGTTTGTTTGTTGTGTTGTAGGGAGATACCGCCATGTCCTCGATAGTTGTTGAGCCGCAGCAGGTGAGTCCACTGGCCTGACTATTTATTCATTTGTTCTGTGGATGATTTGATTCTCCGGTGACTAGAAGTGTGTCTTCCGCATAGAATTGTGAGTCTTCTGGGGCATTGTAAACACAAAGCCCCTCAGGGCAACGTGTGGCGCACATCTGAGGCCTATATAGCGCTTACTACCAGAGTGCCTCAGGGCAACATGTGGCGTACAACCATGGCCTATATAGCGCTTACTACCAGAGTGCCTCAGGGCAACGTGTGGCACACAACCAACGCCTAAATAGCGCCTATTTCCATGAGGTGTTCACGCACTGGGTGGCTTGTCATCAGCACGCCCCTCGCTGAGCAGGTGAGGTGTTCACACACTGGGTGGCCTGTGGTTTTTAATCTCGTAAAGTTCAGGTACACTCAGCATCTAGCGGTAACTTCTTTCCCTTGTTGTTTAGACGAGTTAAGCTCTGCGCTGTATTCTCTTTAGGCTTAAACTTTGGCACCAGACTCTTGATTTCTGGGAAATTTTCGGAGCCTGGGAGCCTCGTCTCGCCCCTCTCCACATACAAAGTGCCCTCGATGTTATCCTTTTCTGTTTTTTAGGTCTTGCCTGAGCCTGCGCATGCGCTGCACTGGCGAGACATTTAGTAACTGGGTTTTAAAAGTGCTACCCACAGCCGGCCCCCAGCTTATGGTTACACGCACAAGCACACACAACTCCCGGGCTCAGTTCCTCGGGCGCGGCCAATGCTTGTTCTTGAAGAATGTGCGTTCACTTAAAACCACCTCACCCTTGGAGGGAAAAAAGACGCATTATTTTAAACAATTTACTCCGGGTGTGCCCCGTATGGGAAAAAATGACTTTCTTGAGACTAGAAATTCCTTTTTAGGTGAATCAGCAGGTTTTCAGCAATTCAGCGGGTCTCAAGGGTGTCGCGGAGCACGACCACTGAAGTGTTTACCTGTTCAGTCTGTGCATCGTTGGTATGTAATTAAGACCACCCAATTCGACAACTAGACCGCGCAACAGAATACAAAGCTTCGTCATTTATGGCGTGGTTACGTCAATGGAACGTTCTGTTGTAAAGTGCTGTACCCCACTAGCCCTCGCTTAACAGATGTCCATGGCTCCACCAGGGAACGCACCAACAGGTGGAAGGCGGGTGTGTCTTACAGAGACTATTACAGACGCTTCAATATTAAAGAAAGAAGGCGGCTAACTACTGAGCTCATAAACCTATACGTGCGAAACGTGTACGGTTCCGAACATATTAGCTATGGCTGCACGTTAGACAAGCTGAAAAATTCAAATATCAAAACCTATTTCGAGGGTCCTTGAGCACGCCCACTTACCGCCCTCCGACGTACGGGACCTGACGTGTCCTCGGCATGGTAGTCTTTAGTTTTTACCCTTCACTTTCCGTCGGGGCAGCATTGCAGGCTCTGATTGGCCCACGCTTTCTCTGCTGCCATTGGTCGCAGCTGAAATAGTACTTTCATTGGGCAGTTCAGCCTAAGAGTGGCAGCTGAGCATGTACATTATGCTGCTACGCAAACAAATTGTGTGTCTTTTGCTTTCTTGTACATCATGCTAGCAGCCATGAGGCATTGGAGAAGCCACTGGAGCTTTTTCATTTTGAAAAAGTGCTTCAATGGAGCTCTTAATGCTACGCGTTACGTAGCACCTGTGGACAGCGTACGGAGAATGGTGACTACACAGAGGCATACCTGCCAGATCACATGGGAAAATGAGCTGAAAACGAATGTAACAAGCATTGGCATAGCCAATAGGTCTCGCCTTTGGGACCTTATAAGTGTTTAACTATGCAACACTGATGTTGTTGCACCAAGGATATTGTGCTGGATAACTAAACACTTATAAGGTCCCAAAGGTGAGACCTATTGGCTATGCCAATGCTTGTTTCTATAATGTTCCCAGTATCTGTGCCGAGTTCCGCCCCCTCCCCCCCTACTCCTACCCCAGTCTGCACATTTCCCTGCCTGTGCACAAGTGTAGGTCTCTACTATCAAAATACCTCAAGCCCTGTGACTCCTTCGCTCAGTCCTATCTGTTGAGCCATACCACTTTGCATTCTAGGACTTGTAGTGTCTCTTTTCGCACTGAACTGTATGCCTACATTTCCAGCATGACCCCTGTGGCTGCGCTCTTTGAGGGGCACTTTAGGTGGCTAAACTCGTAGCTCTACAAAGAGCACCCGGCTCTGCACTGCGGGGGCTGCAGGGAGTTCGGTGTCACGTGCTGGTGAGTGAAAAGACACTCAGCAGCTTCGTGTTCCTTCACCCATTTTCTACGAATTAAAGCATCCATTTTCTATCCTTGCCCAGTGAAATGTGACCACATAAATGTGGGTTCAAGCAGCATGGAAAGATTAAAGAAACTGCTTCCTGATGAAAAGGACAACATTATAAGTACTGGGGTAAAAGTAAAATCATGTGCAATTTATTTAGTTCCGTGTACATTTAATTTGTATATAGTTTATTGGATTGCGGCATATGCGTTCTTAAAAAAATGTAATTACTGATTTTGTTAGAGAAGTTTTCAGTGGTTTGAAGGTATGTGTGTTGCAATGCAAAACAAATGTAATTTTTACACAAACCTCACAATATCGGAAGTGCAAACCACATAACCAGTGTAAACAACCATTTGTAATGCAATAGGTCTCGCATTTACGTGAGTTTGACCTATTGGCATTGTAAATGACGATGCCTTTCATTTATATTTTAAAAACCAAAACCTAAATAAAAAGGCATTGACATTTAGAATGCCAATAGCTCCAACTCGCGTAAATACGAGACCTATTGCATTGCAAATGCTTGTTAGACCAGTGTCTGCGCTGTAACTTGCATTTGCCGAATATACATTTTCATGACATACAAGGGTCTTTATTTTCACCCTCTTTGAATTGGATTTAGGTCTGTAACGATTTAGTCATGCTGCAAATACTTCTCACATCTATCAACTGTATATACTAATGTTATTGGGCAATATTTTCACGTCTTTAGTACCTGTTTAATACCTGCATACTATCATTACCTCAAAGGCGACCTGCAAACATTTGCAGTTACAAATGCTTTCCACAATGAGAGCCATGATTTTTACAGAAACTTGTGATACGTTTGAGCTAAAAGAAATTGTGTTTATTAAATATCTAAAACTATGCAGCAGACTATGGATCATAAGGAAAGTGTGACAAATCCATAATAAGGAGGAGGCAGTCGCAAAATCACAGAACTGCAGTGACCATAAGAAATAAAAAGCATAAGACCCAGGTGATCATGGGACAAGTGTACCAAGTTCAAGTAAGAACATTGGGGCATATTATCAAGCCAGGCGATAAAATTATCGCCGCTTTAGCGGCAGAAAACAATTGAAGCCCATGTTAGATGTCCTTCACATCTAACATGGGCTTCAATTGGAATTCCGTAGAGCATATTATCAAGCCCATTATCGCCGTTTTAGCGGCAGTTTTCTGCTGCTAAAGCGGCAATAATTTTATCGCCTGGCTTGATGACGTGCCCCATTGTACTTGGGACATACCTACGAATACACTGATCACCAGTACTGGTGTACCTTAGAACACTGTACTCATGCCACACCAAGTACAGAGATCACCTGTATCAATGCAGACTGTATTTGTACCACTCCTGCATGTCCAGTGTTCACCTGTACCAGTGTAACGAAGAGCATTGCACTCATGCAACAATCACAAGTCGAGAGTTCACCTGTACCAGTGTAACTAGGAGCACTGCACTGGTGCAACACTCGCAAGCCCAGTGTTCACCTGTACCAGTGTAACGAAGAGCATTGCACTGGTGCAACACTCGCAAGCCCAGTGTTCACCTGTAACCAGTGTAACTAGGAGCACTGCACTGGCGCAACACTTGCAAGCCCAGTGTTCACCTGTACCAGTGTAACGAAGAGCATTGAACTGGTGCAACACTCGCAAGCCCAGTGTTCACCTTTACCAGTGTAACTAAGAGCTTTGCACTGGTGCAACACTCGCAAGCCCAGTGTTCACCTGTACCAGTGTAATGAAGAGCATTGCACTGGTGCAACACTCGCAAGCCCAGTGTTCACCTGTACCAGTGTAACTAGGAGCACTGCACTGGCGCAACACTCGCAAGCCCAGTGTTCACCTGTACCAGTGTAACGAAGAGCATTGAACTGGTGCAACACTCGCAAGCCAAGTGTTCACCTGTACCAGTGTAACGAAGAGCATTGCACTGGTGCAACCCTCGCAAGCCCAGTGTTCACCTGTACCAGTGTAACTAAGAGCATTGCACTGGCCCAACCCTCGCAAGTCCAGTGTTCACCTATACCAGTGTAACGAAGAGCATTGAACTGGCGCAACACTCGCAAGCCCAGTGTTCACCTGTACCAGTGTAACGAAGAGCATTGCACATGTGCAGCACTCGCAAGTCCAGCGTTCACCTGTACCAGTGTAACTAAGAGCTTTGCACTGGCGCAACCCTCGCAAGCCCAGTGTTCACCTGTACCAGTGTAACGAAGAGCTTTGCACTGGTGCAACACTCGCAAGCCCAGTGTTCACCTGTACCAGTGTAATGAAGAGCATTGCACTGGTGCAGCACTCGCAAGCCCAGTGTTCACCTGTACCAGTGTAACTAGGAGCACTGCACTGGCGCAACACTCGCAAGCCCAGTGTTCACCTGTACCAGTGTAACGAAGAGCATTGAACTGGTGCAACACTCGCAAGCCAAGTGTTCACCTGTACCAGTGTAACGAAGAGCATTGCACTGGTGCAACCCTCGCAAGCCCAGTGTTCACCTGTACCAGTGTAACTAAGAGCATTGCACTGGCCCAACCCTCGCAAGTCCAGTGTTCACCTATACCAGTGTAACGAAGAGCATTGAACTGGCGCAACACTCGCAAGCCCAGTGTTCACCTGTACCAGTGTAACGAAGAGCATTGCACATGTGCAGCACTCGCAAGTCCAGCGTTCACCTGTACCAGTGTAACTAAGAGCTTTGCACTGGCGCAACCCTCGCAAGCCCAGTGTTCACCTGTACCAGTGTAACGAAGAGCATTGCACTGGCGCAACCCTCGCAAGTCCAGTGTTCACCTGTACCAGTGTAACGAAGAGCATTGCACTGGCGCAACCCTCGCAAGTCCAGTATTCACCTGTACTAGTGTAACGAAGAGCATTGCACTGGCGCAACACTCGCAAGCCCAGTGTTCACCTGTACCAGTGTAACGAAGAGCATTGCACTGGCGCAACACTCACAAGACCAGTGTTCACCTGTACCAGTGTAACGAAGAGCATTGCACTGGTGCAACACTCGCAAGCCCAGTGTTCACCTGTACCAGTGTAACTAAGAGCATTGCACAGGTGCAGCACTCGCAAGTCCAGTGTTCACCTGTACCAGTGTAACTAAGAGCTTTGCACTGGTGCAACACTCGCAAGCCCAGTGTTCACCTGTACCAGTGTAACGAAGAGCATTGCACTGGCGCAACCCTTTGCAAGTCCAGAGTTCACCTGTACCAGTGTAACGAAGAGCATTGCACTGGCGCAACACTCGCAAGCCCAGTGTTCACCTGTACCAGTGTAACTAAGAGCTTTGCACTGGTGCAACACTCGCAAGGCCAGTGTTCACCTTTACCAGTGTAACTAAGAGCATTGCACAGGTGCAGCACTCGCAAGTCCAACGTTCACCTGTACCAGTGTAACTAAGAGCTTTGCACTGGTGCAACACTTGCAAGCCCAGTGTTCACCTGTACCAGTGTAACGAAGAGCATTGCACTGGCGTAACCCTCGCAAGTCCAGTGTTCACCTGTACCAGTGTAACGAAGAGCATTGCACTGGCGCAACCCTCGCAAGTCCAGTATTCACCTGTACCAGTGTAACGAAGAGCATTGCACTGGCGCAACACTCGCAAGCCCAGTGTTCACCTGTACCAGTGTAACGAAGAGCATTGCACTGGCGCAACCCTTTGCAACTCCAGTGTTCACCTGTACCAGTGTAACGAAGAGCATTGCACTGGCGCAACACTCGCAAGCCCAGTGTTCACCTGTACCAGTGTAACTAAGAGCTTTGCACTGGTGCAACACTCGCAAGGCCAGTGTTCACCTTTACCAGTGTAACTAAGAGCATTGCACAGGTGCAGCACTCGCAAGTCCAACGTTCACCTGTACCAGTGTAACTAAGAGCTTTGCACTGGTGCAACACTTGCAAGCCCAGTGTTCACCTGTACCAGTGTAACGAAGAGCATTGCACTGGCGTAACCCTCGCAAGTCCAGTGTTCACCTGTACCAGTGTAACGAAGAGCATTGCACTGGCGCAACCCTCGCAAGTCCAGTGTTCACCTGTACCAGTGTAACGAAGAGCATTGCACTGGCGCAACACTCGCAAGCCCAGTGTTCACCTGTACCAGTGTAACGAAGAGCATTGCACTGGTGCAACACTCGCAAGCCCAGTGTTCACCTGTACCAGTGTAACTAAGAGCTTTGCACTGGTGCAACACTCGCAAGTCCAGAGTTCACCTGTACCAGTGTAACTAAGAGCATTGCACTGGTGCAACACTCGCAAGCCCAGTGTTCACCTGTACCAGTGTAACGAAGAGCATTGCACTGGTGCAACCCTCGCAAGCCCAGCGTTCACCTGTACCAGTGTAATGAAGAGCACTGCACTGGTGCAACCCTCGCAAGTCCAGTGTTCACCTGTACCAGTGTAACGAAGAGCACTGCACTGGTGCAACCCTCGCAAGTCCAGTGTCCACCTGTACCAGTGTAACGAAGAGCATTGCACTGGTGCAACACTCGCAAGTCCAGTGTTCTCCTGTACCAGTGTAACGAAGAGCATTGCACTGTTATGTTATGTTATGTTATGTTAAATGGGACTTTTATAGCGCAACGGCTACTCCAACGGAGTGTCCCGGCGCTTTTGTGCTCCAGACCAAAGAAAGAGCTGGAAAATATAACAGTAGAAAGAGCAGGGGCCGAAAGAGGGGGCAGATTATCCAGTGAACAGCCAGGTTTTTAAGTCTTTTCTGAAGGCAAGCAGGTTAGCGGTGTTTCGCAAGGACACCGGTAAGGAATTCCATAGCTGCGGAGCAAGAAAGCTAAAGGACCGGCCGCCTAGCCGAGCCCTTTTGATGCGTGGCACCCGAGCCAAAGCCAAAGCTTCTGACCTGAGGGATCGTACAGGTCGATAGAAGTCCAGCCTCCTCTGAAGATATTTGGCACCATTGCCATGCAAGGCCTTATGGGCGAGAGTCATGGCCTTGAAAAGTATCCTCTTCCGCACCGGAAGCCAGTGAAGGGATACGAGGAGATTGGAGGCACTGGTGCGGCGGTGCAGGCCAAAAATTGCACGAGCAGCAGCGTTCTGAGTAACCTGCAAACGCTGGAGGAGGTATTCAGGCAGACCCAGATATAGGACATTTGCATAGTCCAATCTGGACCCTATGAGTGCCTGAACAGTGATCCTCCGATGTTCCTCCGAGAGAAGGGGAAAGAACTTGCGCAACATTCTGAGTATCCCAAAGCATGTTCCCGTAAGAGTGGAAACCTGGGATTTGAGCGAGAGCTCGTTGTCAATTTTAACCCCCAGGTTCTTAGCCCACTTAGAGGACTGAGTGGGAGGGAACATGTCAGCAGGCCACCAACCCTGCCAATCTGGTTCTGATGGGCATCCGAAGAATAGTATTTCGGATTTGTCCGAGTTGCATTTGAGGCTGTTGTGTGAAAACCAGCTAAAGACAGCCCCAAGGCACTCGCAGATCCTTTCTCCATCGAACTCTTCGCTCTTACGACAGGTGAATAGAAGCTGGGTGTCGTCAGCATAAGAGACGATCCGGGCCCCGTAGGACTCCGCCAGTGTCGCCAGAGGGGTCATAAGGATGTTAAATAGAGTGGGGCTCAGTACAGAGCCCTGAGGCACTCCGACTCCCAATGGCGGCATCTCGGTGGACCCGGGTGGGACCCAGACCGTCTGCCGGCGGTTGGCCAGAAAGGAACGAAACCAGTTGAGCACCGTCCCCCCTAGACCGATGTTATGAAGTCTAGTGAGGAGATCCTCGTGGGGGACGGTGTCAAACGCCGCCGACAGGTCTAACATGACTAACATCACCCTGCCTCCTGTGTCCAGCACCTCCTTCACGATCTCCGAGACTTCCAGGAGCGCCGTCTCGGTGCTTAAGTTGGAACGAAAGCCCGATTGGGATTCATGAAGTAACTCATTAGACTCCAGGAAGTTAGAAAGCACGCTGTGCACGTGTTTCTCCAGGATCTTGGTCAGTGCTGGAAGGAGCGAGATTGGCCTATAATTAGAAGGCGCCTCTGGATCAAGATTGGGCTTCTTGATCAGGGGGATGACCATGGCTTGCTTCCAGGCCTGGGGCAGAAAACCCTGACTCAGGGATAAATTGAGGATAGGATTAGCTATGGGATTAATGACATCTGCCATTTTCGCTAAGAATTTTGCTGGACACGGATCTAATGGTGAGCCTGATTTAAGGTTCCTCATCAAGGCTAAGGATGCGGCAACCGGAAGGGGAGGAAAGTCTAGCAAAGCTGGGCCAGGAGGAGACTGGAAGACTGTATCCGTCGGCATCATAGATAAATCATCTAACGCTCTCGACGGGAAAGAATCCTGAATTAGCCTGATTTTGGTGGTGAAGAAATTGGCAATAGTGTTAGCCCAGGTCTCCACCGGGGCACCCTGAGTAGAGGTTGTCCGGGGGCTGGTAAATTCACGTACAATTGAAAAAATCTCCTTACAGGAGTTAGCTGCGTCTTCAATCCTTTTAGCGAAGTAACATTTCTTGCCCTGTAAGATAGATCGTGGTAGGACTTCATCATGATTTTATAGCGTTGTTTGGCTTCAGGCTCATACTGGACTCTCCACGCCCGCTCAGCAGCTTTACATTGCCTACGAGCGTGGGCTAAATCCTCCGTAAACCAGGGGGCAGAGACCCGCCGGGCAGCAGATCTGGGTGGCTGTGAGGGAGCGAGCTCATTTAGTCTGGCAAGAAGCCAGGATTGTAGGCTCTCCAGATCTTTCTCCAGGTCGCCAGTACAGGAAACAGGGTGATCTGCCAGGGCATGCGTTAGCATGTCTGGGGTCACCCGGTGGAATGCCCTATAGCTGCTGCCCTGCTTCCTCATGACACTGGCCGGAGAGGTCACAGTAGAAGGTATTTCAAAGTGGGCAAGATAATGATCAGACCAGACGACTGGCAGAAGAGTTACAGCCATGATAGGTGTGGTGGAAAACACCTGATCGAGTGTGTGGCCTTTGTTGTGGGTCGGACCAGAAAGATAGGGGGAAAGGCCTAGAGTGGATGCAATATCCAGCAATTTGATGGTGTCCTGGTCATTATGGTCGTCCATATGGAAATTAAAATCTCCCGCCAGTAGGCACAGCTCCGATCTAAGAACAAGGATCGACATGGCCTGCTGGAGATCATCAAGAAAGGATCCCACTGGGCCCGGAGGTCTGTAAACAATCAGACCCTTCAGCGCTTGTTGCGGCGATAGGGAGATGGTAAAGGCTAAAGAGTCCGCCCCTGCGATGGTGTGAGTATGCGTGACCGTGCACGGAAAAGATTTTTTAACAACCAAGGCAACTCCTCCTCCCCTACCCTTGTCTCTGTCCTGTCGATGGATGGTATAGTCCGTGGGGATGGCTGCCACAATGTCCGGGTGGGAGGAATCATTCAGCCATGTTTCAGTAAGCATCAGACAGGTAGGACTGGTCGTTGAGAGGAGATCAAAAATCTCTTGAGTGTGTCGGTGCAACGATCTCGTATTGAGGAGTAAACAAAGGTGTTTTGTGCTACACTCCTTAGCAGGGATAGGGGAAGGGAAGGAGCGAACAGGGTGCCAATGGCAAGCAGGGCACGTATGTTTACCCTTATATCGGCCAGGAAAGACCGTGTAACACGACGCATTCCAGTTACGCAAAGAGTATAGCTCCTGAGCGGAGTAGGAGAGCATAGGGGCCAGATTTACCAGCCACGCCAGACGCTTCCGGGACGCTGACGGGCGCAGACGGGCAGGACTCTAGCACGACTCCGGCGCAGGTCCGGCGCATCCGCTGGTCGCGTCCGCTGCGCGGAGCCGTAAGTGCCTGTTTTTATAGTCCTTGTCTATGGCCTCCCCAACCCAGCCCAAACGAAGATGGCCGCCAAAACCGGCGTCCAGCCCTCGGCATCAACACTCAGCCGAGGGTGGGACCGGAGCTGCAGGGAGGGGGGAAAAAAGAGTTTTTAAGCGCTGCTGAGCGCTGGGGGGTCTCTACACACTGCTGCAGGCTAAAAAATACAATTAGCAAGCACAGGTGAAAAAACGAGTAAAATCACGAAAATTAGTTTAAAATTGAAAGAAAAGCAGGAGACCTCCCGGCTTCCGCCTCAGGAGGGGAAAGGTGTGTGCAGAGTCTGATATTACCAGTGCATATCACTGGCGCAACACTCGCAAGCCCAGTGTTCACCTGTACCAGTGTAATGAAGAGCACTGCACTGGTGCAACCCTCGCAAGCCCAGTGTTCACCTCTACCAGTGTAACGAAGAGCATTGCACTGGCGCAACACTCGCAAGTCCAGTGTTCTCCTGTACCATTGTAACGAAGAGCATTGCACTGGTGCAACTCTCACAAGCCCAGCGTTCACCTGTACCAGTGTAACGAAGAGCACTGCACTGGTGCAACACTCGCAAGTCCAGTGTTCACCTGTACCAGTGTAATGAAGAGCACTGCACTGGTGCAACCCTCGCAAGTCCAGTGTTCACCTGTACCAGTGTAACGAAGAGCATTGCACTGGTGCAACACTCGCAAGTCCAGTGTTCTCCTGTACCATTGTAACGAAGAGCATTGCACTGGTGCAACACTCTCAAGCCCAGTGTTCACCTGTACCAGTGGAAATAGGAGCACTGCACTGGTGCAACACTCGCAAGCCCAGTGTTCACCTGTACCAGTGTAATGAAGAGCACTGCACTGGTGCAACCCTCGCAAGTCCAGTGTTCACCTGTACCAGTGAAACGAAGAGCATTGCACTGGTGCAACACTCGCAAGTCCAGTGTTCTCCTGTACCATTGTAACGAAGAGCATTGCACTGGTGCAACACTCGCAAGTCCAGTGTTCACCTGTACCAGTATGAACACTGCACTCATGCAATACTCATGTTAAGTGAGCACCTGTACCACTAGTGCACAGAAATATCGCCTGGCATGAATATTGTGTCCTACATTTCACAAAAAGTCTACCTCATTTGGTGCAGATGTTCTATTATTAACCCAATTTGGGTGACTTTTTTTAACTGTATATAGAACCGGTTATTTATGTCACCCTGCATTCCGACACTGGGATTCTGCCACCATAAGCCTGCCAGCATAAAAATGTTGTGCTTTTAATGAACCCAGGAGTTCAATGATCGCCTGTATAGCACATCTGAGAACATTATGGCAATGCCTTACCTGATTATCTGGTATTGAGCCCCCCTTTAGCTCATTTCAAAGCAGAAGCTCTTCTCCTATGAACCTTCATCCCTCCGGATGCCCCCAAAATGCCAATTAACTACCTTACAACTCATAATTGCAGGGGAGGAAAAGGTACCCATCTAGTGGATGAATTGTACAACGTCAAACCAGAAAACGTCAGATCAATCCCAGCTTACCTATTTGATCAAATGATGTGATCCTGGACAATCATTTTATTCAATGATGTCTGCTCTTTCTTCACCATCAGATTGAAGAGCAGTTTAAAACACACCATGATGTCTGTCTTGCAAAAACTCCTTTTGTATCTGGTTTAATGTACTAAAGTGAAACTCTTCTGCATGTTAAAGAAACACACAGTTTGAAGATTTTTAATGACCTTTGTTGCACGAGTTGTTGATGGCTCGGCCCGGGTTATTGCTCCTGGGGGCAAGTTAACCCTTGGCTCGGCTCTGACTTCGATTCCCTCTTAATTTACGGACTTGTCCAACTCTACAAGTCTGTGACCTGCACCTTTCCTGCAGATATTGCTGCAGCAGGTGCTCGACCCACTGAGACGTTCATCGTCACCAACTCTCTCTGCAGTGGCTCACGCACGAGACTGCCAAGTCTCCTTGGAGCTATCCGCATGGCGTCCAAGGGACATGACATTCTTCAAACTAGATAAAAACGGAATGCTGTGACTTCCAAGAAAAAAAGATTCGCATTTTCAATTTTCCAAAAGATTGTTTTCTGGTCGGCGAATGTTTGGCTTGGCGCTTCTTGACCCGGAGAGATAATGGAAGCCTGATGAAATATATATTTTCATTAATCTTCCGCGGAGGGTGTTTTCTGCGGTGCCCTCTGTGTTGGGCTGCTATATTTATTTCTTCTTCCCTTCTGCTGCAGCATACAGCATGCGGTGATGAGTAGATGGGAGATTACATTTGTAATCGGCTCCCGCCGGTTGATGGGTTCTTCGCGGCGCTCTTGTGCAGGATTAAGTAGAGCGCGGAAAGCGACTTGTCGGGAGCGCGCCTTCTGCGGGGGTGGACTATCTGACAATGGGGCGCTTGCTTTGAAGGTCAGTCTGCGAGTGGCCGAACTTGGCGTCCCTGGGTGCTTGCGGTCAGTGCTTTAAATGGGCCGGGCAGTTTTTGAAGAGGACATCGAAAAGGGTCTCTATCAGGATCTGTTTTGTGCCCTGGCACAAGCAGTCCGTTTTATTCCGGACTGCTGTGATGGCACATCCATGTACGCATGCTCACACTGCCCACTTCTCAGTAGTGGAGAAGTTAGGGCATGACATCTGAGCGTTGTAGGGGAAGGAAACTCCGGAGCAGCAACATTGTCGACAAGCCAGAGTTGCTGCTTATTTATCTTATGCAACTAACAACCATTGACAAAGCCAATAGCCCTGACTTATTATAGGTGTGATGTTACTTCTTGTATCATATATCTGGATGCAATGACAGGAACAGCAGAATACAAGTCGGGCGTCCCACTATACTAAGCACAGATTTTTAGCTTCAGTGTTTTAAGCCATGCCCTTCATTACATTGGCCACGCCCTTTGAGAGACCCACCAGTTTTTTCATCCCACTTAAAGCCCTGCTTGCGGTTGTGACCTCGTCGTTTATGAGAAGGCTGTCCAGCGTAGGTCCACGGCAAGTTTTTTGTATATCTAAATAAAATATATTTACACACAGCAGTTCAAAATGGAGATAATCTATGTAGCAAAGTTATCCTGAGACACTTCTCCTGACTCAGACACTTCCTTCACTCCAGCCTGATCTTCGATATACCAGAATTAGACAGCTCATTCCTAGAAGAGATCCTTGCCCTACCACTGCCTTTACAAACCACATCCCGAAATGTCATTATTGTAGGGAACTTAATTTATGGGTAAACAGCGACCACTACTTAAGAAGCTGTATGTCACTACATCAAGGATGACAAAATTGATCCACTCTACTGAGGACTACTACATCACAAGGTAAGTATATACTTACTATTCTTAACTCCACTTATACTTACCCGCGAGGTAAGAGAGAGTAGCTATAAAAGATGCATCAGGCGCAGTGGCACCGGCGCCAAGAGGTCTGAGGGACCCAATGAACTGAAATTATTGATGTTTTTTTACTACCCAACCAGCAGTCAGGGTCCCTCTTCCATGTCTGCATTGAGGCCCATGGCACCCTTGGTACTCCACTGCTTTCAATGTACTGATAAGACAGTGTAGTGGGTACTATACTATTGTCATGCAATTTATCGCACACATGGGAAATGGCCTTTAGAACGCGGGCTTAAGCATGCGTGCCAGTTCCCCACAAGCGGAACAACGCTTGACTTAACCACGCATAGGCCTTATCTATGCAAATGCGTGCTTAAGGCAGTCAGTGTTCTAGCTGTCTGAGCAGATGGGCGGGGAAAGGCACCAGAAGGATCGCAGCAGGAGGAAGGACCAGGACGCGGCTTGGTAAGTTGGGCTGGGGCCGGGAGGCGGTGGGGGTAGGTTTTAGAGGTAGGGGCTGGTTTTAGGGCTCAGGGCGCCGGGCTTGGCCGGGGTAGTTTTTGGGGAAGGGGCTGAATTTTAGGGCTTAGGCCGGGGGAAGGGCAGTTTTCAGGACTCTGGACCAGTTTTTAAGGCTCAGAGCGGGGGTGTTGTGGTTGAGGTAGTTTTTTGGGCTAGGAGGTCCGTTTTTTGGGCTCAGGGTAATGGATAGGGATAGTGAATAGGGCAGGGATGGTAGATTACAACACAGGAGGGACGGATTTTATGGCTCAGGGCAGGGGGTGGGATCTTTACTACACATTTACCTTTACCAATTATGCCTTTACAACAAAATTCATTGTAAAAGCATGAGAGGTAAAGACATGCACGGTAAAGATGCTGTCATTGTAAAGACCACGTGGTTAAGGCATGTGTGGTTTAGGCACACATGGTTGTGTCATACAAACCGTACGCAGTATAGTGACCCACCACCAAAGTCCTTATTGACCTTGACATGGTAGTAAGTGCCCTAGGCAATTGGAGGGCTGCAGGCTGAACCTAGTCTCCCCACACAGGACCTCCTTAACAAAAATTAGCATAGGGCAGTGCTGCAAATCACTTTGCTGTGCTGCCCTACGCCAATTCAAAAGGGTAGGAATGCATTGTATTTATAAGATACTTTACATTCCTGTCCTTTCAGCCTGTGCACAATTTGCAGCCAAGGACCAACGCAGGCACCCTTAAACCTTGGTGCAAGGGTATCTGTGTTTTTGGAATTATTGATTTTGTGCAGGAAGGGCACCTTCCTGCACATGAACAATCACAAGAGGGGTTTTCCTCATTCTATGCGTGCTTCACAATGCAGCACACATGGAAAGAGGAAAAACAAGGAGAAATGTAAACATTTCTCCTCGTTGTGCCTGCTCTGGGGAGGCATACGTTTTTGGCACTGCCCCTGGTGTATGTTATGTTGTAAATCTGGGTCAGTGTCAAAATCCATGGGTGTTGAGTTGAAAAACCCACCACAACACCCATGGAACGCCCCCTTGACATTGCTAGGTCTTACTCCATATCTATGAGGATATGCAAAGCCACGCAGAGTGGCTTTGCATTGCCTTATAGATATGATTGAGAGGCCTGCGCCACCAGATCACCATAAAAAGTGACGCTCCAGCGGTGCATGCCTCTTGTAAATGAGGGCCACGATACCAAAGTAATCCCCCTCACAGTACAACCCCAGCTAAGGTTGGACCATTGGCCGATCACGTTCAGCCACTGAGGTATGTCATATGCTCTGCACTGTCACAATCAACCACAAAGCATGTTTGTTTCAGATAACTAAAACAAAGTTTACGTTTTATTTATTTCTTTTAGTGGTTTTATCTATTTATATAGCTCATTTTATGTGGTATTTCACGTTCAGGCCACTTTGATGTGCTTTAGTATCAGGTTGCTCAGATTGCAGCAAAGTTGTTGGATGGTGGTTCATCTAGCCCAGCGGTTTTTAACCTTTGGTCCCAGGTTTCCTGAGGGTTCACAAAGCCTACTCAGGTGTATCGTTACTGCTTGAAAATTAAATAATATTAACAGATTAATAACATTTATATAAATAAGAAAGCAAAATGAACAAATAAACATTTTAAGATGTCCTGTAAAAGTGAAGGAATTTAAAATTGGAGGCTGAAAATTAATTTAGCATCCTCAGATTGATTCGTGATAGTAGTGCATCAAACTGAATATAGTATGCCTGATGAGTGGCCTTAATTGAATTTAGAAAAGCTCCAGCCTTCCTATTAAATTATCATTTTGATTTTTTTATATGTGTTTCTGAAGTAAATAAAATGTTTCATTATTTATGTATTTGATGAATGCTTGCTGCTGTATTTTTTGTGTATTGTTTTGTGGTTGAAATTGTTGAAAATGCATAGGCCGATGTCCTCAGCTTTAAAAATTGAGTCAGTGGGTGTCCCCGAGTTCTAATAATGCCTCAGTGGAGATGCCCAGGTTCCAGTGTTGATTAAGCCGGGGTCCACAGAAGTCAAATGGTTAAGAACCACAGATCTAGCTGATGCAGGTGTATCAACAATCAGTGTCCCCAGATTTTGTTGATGGCGCTCCTTCCTTTGGTGAAAGGGAGAGGGAAATCCTGTTGAGTTTTCCTCAGTACCAAATACCGTGATTCACAAGTGTACCTCCAACTCTTCTGGAAGGCTTTCCATCTTGCTTGCTATTTTTTCAGCAATGGATTCAGATTATTACACTATTTAAGTTTCAGAACTTTAATTTCTTTTAATGTTACAGTATGTTTTTTTTTAATCTGAAGTCCATTTATACAATGCCCTTTGGGCTCTTCGATCTAGGGGTGCATCCAGGATGTAGTGAGGGACCACCTTATGCCGATATTCTGTCCCATTTGCAGCAAAGGATCTGGAATCTGAGTCAGTTCAGTAGCAGCCACTGGGCCTCTTTTCAGGTAGGTGTACTGTGGTTTGATTGACTCAGATACATTCATAGCCTGGGTGCTTAATTCTGGATGCTATGTAGTTCTGGAATTTCCTTCTTTGATGAGGCAGCATGCACTATGTTACTGAAGTGCAGCCAAAATAGAACAAGGCACCATATAGTGAGTTACATTTGGTGCTTTTTTTAACGAGAGATGTTTTTTGGAGATAATATGCACATTGTGAGTTGATGTTAGGATTGCTCCCCAATTTTAAATCCACTGAAACAGAATTGTGTGGTCATCAACAGCATATTACATAGATCCATATGTTTCGCCGCGTCTTTCTTTCAGACATTGCCAAGACCCTTGATTAATACCTCACCTTAAAGAAAGACTACGGTAGGGCAACTGAGTATTCAGTAAGTAAAACAGTGAACACCTGCTGCTTTCCTAGTAGAGCAGGATGGCATTTGGAATGTTTATAGCAAGATCCGACCCTGACTCAGAACATGTTGTAATCTACACGGGTGAGGATACTGAAGTGAAGTTGAGGATGAAAAGAGTATACTGAGCAATGCACATCGACAAAGCAACTACTCCGGGATTAATATATTCTCTTTTAAGGGTGGACTAATCCAGAAGCTGTGAAAAATGCTCTTTGGCCCCAAAGAAAATTGGGAGAGTATCCTTATGTATGTTCTTTAACTTGATTTGAAAGACCATAAGAGGCCGACCCAACCACACTGGGAACCTTGATGTCGACACCAAGCTCTTCAATAAATGCCTCACAGACTGTGCCAACTGCACCTCTTTCACCAGAAACAAGACCTAGAAAAATAAAAAATTACCCAGCTGGTACACAAACAATCTCAGGGAGTCCAAACACCACTGCAAACCTTTAAAGAGAAAATGTAGACTCGACAAAAACACCACCACAAGGTCCACATGCAAAGCTTCCCTAAACCTGTACCACCAAGCCCTCAGACTCAATGCCTGTTCCAACAATGGCAAATAACTCTTCACCATTGTCAAGGAGCTGTCCAATCCTGCAGCTATCAACAACAACATCACCCCATCCCGAACACTCTGCAGCAACCTCTCAAATTTCTTCTAACAGAAGATTGGTAAGATCTACAATACATTTGACCTACAGCATACAGATATGAGCTCCCTCTGGGCACTTCCTATGTCACCAAACAGCATCTAAGTAACTGGAAGCCCCTCTTGAACGAAGAAACCACTGCCCTGATGAATACCATACACTTAGGAGCCCCCTCAGATCCATGCTCCCACTTCATATACAATCTTTAAGAAACCATCATCTCCCCTGCGCTCACCGCTTTTATCAACACTTTCATAACTACCGCCACCTTCCCGTCTTGATAGAAAAATGCAGAAGTGAACGCCCTATTGAATAAACTAACACTCAGCAGCTTCAGACCCATCTTGCTCCTGTCTTTTCCAGCTAAAGTCATGGAGAAAGCCAAAATCCACAACTCTTGGACAACCTAGAACTCCATCAACTCCTAACCAGTTTCCAATCAGGCATTTGCACCACCCACAGCATATAAACAGCTCTCATGTTGGCCACTGATGACAGCAGAAGCATCATCCACCAAGGCGAAAGAGCCATACTCATCCTCTTCAACCTCTCCACAGCTTTCAATATGGTCTCCCACAAGTCACTCATCAGAAAGCTTCAGCATTTGGGTATCTGTGGATGTTCTCCTCCCTCATGAATAGAACTCAATCTGTTAGACTTCGCCCCTACACCTCAGAACCCAAGATACTCATCTGCGGAGTCCCTCAAGGATCATCGCTCAGTCCAACACTCTTCAACGTCTACATGACACCCCTAGCGGACATTGTCAGAGCCCACAGCATCAACATAGTTTACTAAGTCGATGACCCACAGCTCATCGTCTCTCTCTCTTACCGACTCAACCAGCACCGCCAAAGCAAACTTTGCCAACTACATGAGAAACTTTGCTGCTTGAATGAGAAAGAACTGCCTCCAGCTCAACACAGACAAAACCAAATTCCTAATCTTCGACACCAACCACTCCCTCTGCGACGCCTCTTAATGCCCCTCTGAACTTGGCCCCCCACCCACCCCTGTAGACCATGCCAAGATCCTCAGAATTATTTTAGATACCAATCTCTCCATAAGCAGACAGATCAACACCGTCTCCTCATCATGCTTCAACATCCTGTGAATGCTATGCAAGATTCTGGAGTGGATCCCAGTGAGCATCAGACAAACAGTCACTGAGGCTCTTCTAACAAGTAAACTTGATTACAGAGACACCCTCTACATCAGAATCCCAGCCCATGTCCTGCGCCGACTCCAAACCACCCAGAATGCCACCACCAGAGTCATCCTGAACATCCGATTTGGACCGGGCTCTTGGATGCCCTTTCAGAGTATATGTCTGATAGGGTGTTGGTTATAGTTTAACTTATATGGAAGATGATGGGTGAAATGGAGGCTCAAAATTGGTGGAACATCGCTTGACAGAATCACTATGTGTTGCAGAGAGTGTGGCTAGACAGTCCACATCCCTAAGATTTAGAAAGTTTTCAATTATCCTATGTATGGGCATGTCTTAGAGTGATGAGCTTGGGTAAAGATGGACCCACCATGGAGTATGTTATATGGAGTACACTCAGAAATGACAGAAATCAAACATTAGGTATACCTTCAAACAACCAGGATATGTGTGAGTACTGTAAACAAGTCTAAGCATATATCCTAAAGCACTGATAGTGAAAGGCATCTGCCCTGGGGCTCTCTTGGATCGTTTGAGAAACATCAGACCTCCACATCTGGCTGCCAGAGGTTAGCACTGTGTTTGATGAACCTCCCTCATACTGGGACATGTGATACAATTCTGTTGACCCTTACCATTGCAGAGAAATCATACAAAGGGTGTTTCTTTGTTGTCGATTTAAGGTTGAAGGTCCTGCCAAGCCTTGCTGAAGGGAACTCTATTATTAATGTTATTAGTTATTTCTAAAGTGCAAACATATACTCTCAGCAGAGTCCCTTGGCACTATCTGCCTACTCATCTACTGAGTGGATGAAGACGGGGACCTGTGGAACATACATTTCTATTGATTACAAATCCAGGCATAGCATTTCTTTCAGGTGTATCTGCGCTCTGCTAGATGCATGAGAGGCATTCTGGCAGAAGGAGCTCTAACTGCGATCTTCAGAAAACTGTGTGTGATTTCTCAAAAAAGCAAGTGGCAATCACAGAAAGCCCATTAATCCAGATAACTTTTTAAACCTTTTAAAGGCCCAGATTTCACATACTTCTCTTAGGTTGAAAAGGAGTACGTCATGCACCAAGCACCTCTTAAAAGCAAACAAGACTGAATAGCTCGCCCCTTGTTATCCTTCTGTCCTCCTCCCTCACTAGAACCTGGTTTTCTTTTAGCTTCCAGCGATCCTGTCACTTTCTATTTTACATGAGTGTGTATACTCCCGCCCTTCTACATTTCCTTTCACGTGTTTCCCAACTTCGGGGCACATCAGCAAGGGCCGACGATAATTATCGCTAAGCGCACTTAGCGCGAGGATAATTATCGCGGGCCAACTCTGAATTTTATCGCGGAGATAGCGTGCTATCAGCAACGCTTATCTCCAAAGCGATAAAATTCAGAGCGCAAGCTGCCAACTGTGCAATTATCGCTGGAAATGCAGCGATAATCGCACAACTTTTGGCAATAGCTTGCTGATAGGGCTACACATACTTAGCCATGATATCCACCTTCCATAGGATATCATGGCTAAGTCAGTTTCAAAGCAGGCGTAAGGAAAGTTGCGATAACAGAGGTTATCGCTACTTTTCTTGTCGCTATGCTTCTTAGCGTGAGGCTTGATAATAGGAGAAATGTCGCTTAGCGACATTTCTCCCGTTATTCTTGTGAGGAACGCCCACTTTGCATCTCATTAGAGATGCAAAGCTGGGCATTAAGGGAAAGGGCAAAGAAGCATGGATTCACGCGTTAGTGTGTCCTTGCTAATAGGGTGTTAAAAGTATCGCCGCTTTTCATCTGAAAACGGACGCAAAAGCGGCGATACATTTTTTATCGCCTCGTTGATAATATGCCCCTTCATTTTTAGTAGGGAATATAATTTAGCTGTGAAAAACGAATAGAGTGACTTACCCTGTTTCCATTCATTCTGGTAGGACACCAGCATGACATGACTTCCACTTTCTTGCGATGGGTGCGAGTAGGTCAGAGGGATGGGGTTCTCATTCTTAATAATTAATTGAACTATGCTTTTGGATAGTAAGCCCCCACTGGTAAACATTGGCCATGCATTCTTGTTGGAGTGGTGATGTTAATTAACAAGTCCCATTCTGAGGTCCACAAATTTATGCCCCATAACTCTGTTTTTTGGGCACTTGTAACTTCAGAAGAGTTGTTAACCATAAGTGGTACCTTGAGGGTCCCCTTAGAAATGTGAAATTTCCCAAGAAATCGCTAACTCTGGACTCAGTTTCCCCGGGTATTCCTTATATCGGAGGTCCCTTCGGTCAGCCTCTGCCAAGTTGGTGACAATGTCCAGATTTCATCGCATGTCCTGGGTCAGCAGGGGCTTTAGCTGGGAGCTTCCATGGTCTGGAATGTGCTTCACTATATCATGCCCAATTTATTAGCTTTCAAGAAGGCCTTGAAAACGTAGCTCTTCTCTGCGCAATAACAGTTACAGTGTGGTGCACATTAGGTTGGTTCTCAGCTTGCGCCAAGATGTCCTATCGGTAAACAAGCGCTCTATAAAAATAATAAGGTAGAGGAGAGGAGTTGGCCTTATGGCAAGGCTGGTCGACCTCAAATCTAGGGATCCGGGTTCAAGTCTCAGCAGGGATGCTCAACATCCTATGATTCTGGGCAAATCACTTAATATCCTGGTGCCTAACAAAAATGAATGTGTCCTCATGTAACGCAACTGGTGCTGGTGTAAATCGCTCTGATACCGGATACCTTCACGCTATATAAAACTCTGTAAAAAGAAAAAACATTTCACACCCAATATTTCACCCAGAGATTTTAAATGCTTTCAGCTAGTATATTTGCTGAGTGAAAGACTCCAGACCCATGGTGCTCCAGCGGGACATATCATTTTGATTGTTGCAGTAACATCTGTTACCGGCAGGGCTCGAATTAAAACAGGATTCATATTCGACTCTAAGTGGTTATTACAGATATATTTAAGGGATATGATAAAGCAGTACATTTGACTGGACATTGAAATCTACCATTTTCTATATTATGATAAGTTTGAACACCCCCACTTTGCATGCAAAGGCTGCTTTAAAGCACTAGACACAGAATTGAATGCAAACTGAGCACAGGAAGACTATCAGCATCTACGCTGCCTACATGATCTCAAATTGCGCTTGCTCAAGAGCTGTTCTGGATATATAATATTCCTCTATGTCAGACACCATCCAGGTCTTTGCACCATAGCAGGCTTGCTTCCACCCAACTGACCATATTTGCTGATTGTAGTGCATGGCAATCCCAAGCCCTTATTGGTGTTTACAGTCATGGCCGGTTTTTGGTGATTGAACAAGGCCTACTATAATTGTGGTCCATTGTCTCACAAGCAGCAGCAGTCCATGCAGATAAGCGGGGTAGGGCAGAGCAGGCGGGGTGGGGATGATGTCGACAGACGACCGAATGGGATTTATTTATTTATTTTTCCCTATTCCATCGTCTGTCGACTGACCCCCTTCCCGTCCCATCCCCGCCTCACTGTGCTTACCTGCATGGACCGCTCCTGCTCATAAGGCTGTATAAGCCAGACAAAAACCTTGAACGCAACTTGCAGGGGCAGTGCCTCTGTTAAGGTGGAGGAGCATCGCCCCACTAAAAAATTGCCCCCACAGACAGAAAAATAAAATGATAATAAAGTTCATTTATTACCATTTTATTTTACAAAACCCCGTTCCGAGCCAAGTGTCAAGACGGGGATGGGGCTTTCTCAATTCAGCTGCTGCCAGTCAGACAATGGCAGAAAGCAGTGATGGGCAGGGCACTTTAATTTTAAAGTGCACATGTCTTTTTGGCCAGCCATATTGTGATGGCCAGCTGCACATGCCCATTTTAAATACCTCATAGGGCTCCAGTATCCTCGGGAGCAGTGAGAGATGCCACACCTTCCATGCAGCATGAGAGCAGCGCCAGCATTGGTAACTGCAGCTTCCTGGAGCCTGCCTGCCTGCGAGGAAGAGGACGTGACATTAAGAAGGTAAGTGGGATTTTTTTTTTCTTTACTTATTTTTTCTCTTTTATTTTTGTAACACCACCCTCCTCGGGGAACAACCTTTACAACGCAACTTTTACAACGCACTACCTTTACAACGCATTTTTTACAACGCATAATCCATTACAACGCATGACATTACAACGCATACCATTACAACGCATTTTTAAAAACTACCTTTACAACGCATTCCATTACAACGCATACTACCATTACAACGCATACCATTACAACGCATAATATTACACTACACTATCCAACACTTACCCTACTGTTGCACCCCCTGGAGTTAGAATAGTAATTTTTACCCCTATACTATCCAACACTTACCCTACTGATGCACCCCCTGGAGTTAGAATAGTAATTTTTACCCCTATACTATCCAACACTTACCCTACTGATGCACCCCCTGGAGTTAGAATAGTAATTTTTACCCCTATACTATCCAACACTTACCCTACTGATGCACCCCCTGGAGTTAGAATAGTAATTTTTACCCCTATACTATCCAACACTTACCCTACTGATGCACCCCCTGGAGTTAGAATAGTAATTTTTACCCCTATACTATCCAACACTTACCCTACTGATGCACCCCCTGGAGTTAGAATAGTAATTTTTACCCCTATACTATCCAACACTTACCCTACTGATGCACCCCCTGGAGTTAGAATAGTAATTTTTACCCCTATACTATCCAACACTTACCCTACTGATGCACCCCCTGGAGTTAGAATAGTAATTTTTACCCCTATACTATCCAACACTTACCCTACTGATGCACCCCCTGGAGTTAGAATAGTAATTTTCACCCCTATACTATCCAACACTTACCCTACTGATGCACCCCCTGGAGTTAGAATAGTAATTTTTACCCCTACACTATCCAACACTTACCCTACTGTTGCACCCCCTGGAGTTAGAATAGTAATTTTAACCCCTATACTATCCAACACTTACCCTACTGTTGCACCCCCTGGAGTTAGAATAGTAATTTTTACCCCTATACTATCCAACACTTACCCTACTGATGCACCCCCTGGAGTTAGAATAGTAATTTTTACCCCTATACTATCCAACACTTACCCTACTGATGCACCCCCTGGAGTTAGAATAGTAATTTTTACCCCTATACTATCCAACACTTACCCTACTGATGCACCCCCTGGAGTTAGAATAGTAATTTTTACCCCTATACTATCCAACACTTACCCTACTGATGCACCCCCTGGAGTTAGAATAGTAATTTTTACCCCTATACTATCCAACACTTACCCTACTGATGCACCCCCTGGAGTTAGAATAGTAATTTTTACCCCTATACTATCCAACACTTACCCTACTGATGCACCCCCTGGAGTTAGAATAGTAATTTTTACCCCTATACTATCCAACACTTACCCTACTGATGCACCCCCTGGAGTTAGAATAGTAATTTTAACCCCTATACTATCTAATACTTACCTTAAATGTAATTTAATATAATGCGTTGTAATGGTATGCGTTGTAAAGGTAGTATGCGTTGTAATGGCAATGCGTTGTAAAGGTATTTTTTAAAAATGCGTTGTAGTGTCATGCGTTGTAATGTCATGCGTTGTAATGGATTATGCGTTGTAAAAAATGCGTTGTAAGTGCATGCGTTGTAAAAGTGTGCGTTGTAACGTCATACATCCCCCTCCTCACATGCCAGCCACCACTGAACGCAAGACACCATTTTATCATCAGCAAGACCAGTTTCACCAAGGCCTCGGTGATGTGATCTCTGCTTTTTTCAAACCATCTCGGCTGACCTATCCTAGACCCTTTAAATCAGTAGACTTCTTCCGGTCTCAGGCCAACAGAGATTATATCCGGATGACTTAATCTGGGAAGAATTAGCATTAACCAACAACCACCTCCGAAGGGTTTTTGAAGAACGGTAGATGCAATACATATTGCGTTTGACAGCAACCACCACACGCCCGCCCATGCGATGGCCCTTGAATGCTCGAGCACAGCTCCCACCGGGATATCAAGGAAACTCTGGTGTCCAGCCTGGCCACAGAAGCTCTGGCATCCTGACTTCGCTCCTAATAGCAAGAACAGGCTGTATCAATGTGCAACTCCAAGGTGCTCTCTACAGCCAACAGGATCTGGAGAAACTTATCTTGAAACGTGACTATTTTTTCACATGGCTACTGGTCTCTCCTCTGACCTATTTAGACTTCCATCATTAGTGATGGCACAGCTCTAATTATTGTTGTAGACTCAAGCTCAGATCAATTTCAGATGCGGTACGACCAACCTTTTGAGTGGTTCAGCGAGTTCTGTTTATTACCGAATGATGCTAAATCGCGAATATCTGTAAAAATTCTGAAACATATCTGATCAGCAGGTGTTAATGTGAGAAGGAGATCAGAACTCAGGTCTATTGAGGCATTGACTGGGTTTCTAATTCGATAAGACAACTCAATGGGCTAACACGCCTGCTGCAGAGATTGGACAATTGAAGCGCCACAGGTTTGAAGTTTAATTGGCTCAGGTTAGTCATTCATCATGTTTATTATTCAGTTAAGCATTGATGAAATATGTTGTCGGTGCATGTAGAATGTGGAAGGTTACACAGTACACATCTATTATGTGTATACCAGCTGCTGTAGTTCTACACGGAGCAACCTGTCCCCATTTCTGCTTCTGGCTGGTGCTGATTTACTGTCAGATGTATTTCACTCATGGTCCTGGTGCTGCTGCTAGATGCCTATCAGCTATTCTTCATTATTTGTCAGGTTTAGGATGATTCAAGTGGCTTCAATATTTCAATGCACACTTTTTTGCCTTGGGGCTTGACACTCTTCAAAACAAAGAGGCAGATTTGAATGTATTGTCTTTGAATCTATAAATCATAGTGAATGAAAAGCAGTGGAGAACTTGCAGAGAAAATTAAATTTGATGTTTTTCAATTGCTAAAGTTTCTTCCCTCCTGATTCACTTTAGAGAGCAAGCCTCTAGGACTTCAAATATAAATGCATCTTTTTTTATAGCCCTTGGTACAGGGCTGCCCTGTATAGCCTGTATGGTTGTAAGTTGTCTCACTCACTTTATTTCACTTAAGGTTACAATGGTACTGGAAGTATTATATTATCTTGTAGCATTTGTACAGCTTTCACTGCCCCTATGTGGGCTACTGAAGCTCTTGCCCACACAGTCAGCAAGCTACACTGTGTGAGTGTCTGATGGGAGGATGTTGTGTTTTGTTTGAGCCTATGTGGCTGAAAGTGTTCCATGTCGTCCGTGATGGACACTTAGGTGAAGTTATTGTGTTATGGGATGCAGAACCTGGCTGCATGATGGATGGGGGTATGTGAGAGAAAGGCACACAAATTATAATTACAATAAGGACTAACACGCTGAGTCAATGGATGTAGGAAAGTGGGTTTCTGTTGCAGTAACCCCCCACCTTTTTTCCAGATTTCTGATGCACTTTGTATTGCTGTGCCCCTGTCCCTGCCAATCAGGTTCTCAGAGCCTATGTTCTTTCCCCAAACTGTACCTTTATACCCCCAATTGGCACCTCTTTGGCCACATGTAAGTCCCTTGTAAAAGGTACCATGGATACCAAGGGCACTGTGACCAGGGAAGGCCTTTAAGGGCTGCAGCACATATTTTTCCCTCTGATAAAGCCTTACTGCTTGCCAAAACTACCACAAATAAAGAGTAAGGTGTTATCTACTTTTACCTCTGCCTACCTTTGGAGTTTCCCTTGACTCTGTGCACACTATACCTTACTTTGGTATAGTATATACAAAGCCAGCTTCCTACACTGGGGCAGTGGGATGCTGTGCGCCCGTACAACAAAAGGGGGTAATCAGAGCCAACCCACTAATCCATGCAGCAACATGTGCCGGCCTTAGATGCGGTGACTGAGTAAAAGCATACCACAAGGTCAATGTTGGACCTGGCCCTTTCTGCAGGTTTCTTTCTATACTGTTTGCCTTCCTTCACCTATTTGTCTGATCTTCTATTTGGCTTTAGGACTCTGGGTGCTTTACCACTTCTAATCAGTGCAAATGTGCATGTGATCTCTCCCCTAAACATGGTATGATTGGTTTACACCTGTTTGGCATATTTGATTTAATATACCACATACCCAGGGCCTGTAAAATAAATGCTACTAGTTGGCTGGCAGCACTGATTGTGCCACCCAAAGAAGGAGCCTTTCAATCCTGTCTCAGGTCTGCCACTGCAGGGCCTGCATGTGCAGTTTACTGCCACCTCAACTTGGCATTTGAAACTACTTACCAAGCCTTAGACTCCCCTTTTATTTCACATAGGACACCCCTAAGGTAGGCTTTAGATAGCCCTTTGGGCAGGGTGCTGTGTAAGTAAAAGGTAGTGCACAGTCCATTAAGTTTTGCATGTCTGATAGTGACCAACAGCATGTTTCATTTTCTGCTACTGTGAGACCTACTCCTCTCATAGGCTAGTGTAGGAAGCCGGCTCTGGATATACCAGCCGTGGTCCGTGCAGGTAACAGCGGTGGGCGGTGGGGCCGTGTATGGGGAGATTCCGAAAGAAAATTAAATAAATATTACATTTTCCATCAGCATCATCCCTCGGAATCTCCCCTTACACCGCCCCACCGCTGTTACCTGCACGGACCATGGCTGGCATATACTATACCCAACGAGGTATAGTGTGCACAGAGTCCAGTGAGTCCCCAAAGGTACAGCAGAGTTTAAAGTAGAAAATACCTTACTCTCAGTTTTAGTGGTAGCCAGACTGAGCAGTTAGGCTTATCAGAGAGTAGTGAGAATGCATCTGGTGTGCATACCCATACAAGGCAGGAATACACATTCAATGACTGACTCCAGGCTAATGGTTGTAAAAAAATATTACTTTAGTTACTTTTATTTCTAGAAACCAAGTTGAACTCAGTTACATGCAAGAACTTTTGAATTGCAATACTTTTAGATTACTGGCCAAAGGGTTGTATAGAATCATTCAATACTTTGCATGTGCAAGAAATGCTTTTCAGTCTTGGAAATACTTTGGTATTGTCAATTTGAAAAAGTAACATTTAGTACTGGTACCAGATATACATTTGTAGATAATCAATAGTATGCCATGCAATCCTGAGGAAAGAAAACAGGGTTACGTATCAGCGGGTAAGAACATGACTTACGTTGCCAGTCTTTGAGGGTTAGTCCGACCCTAGTCCAGGGTCAGGTTGAGCTTGGCACTGCACCACAAGTGGCACTGGGACAGCAGGTGTAGAGTTTAGTATATACGCTACAGCAGTCGAGGCAAGGTTGTTTGTTCTCGCGGTCAGCAGGAAGCAATGGAGGTGAACGAGATCTAGTACATTGGGACTGTCACGGTCAGGCTCAGTGGGTCACTTTAGGCTGTAGGGAGGCATTGCCTGCCCAGCGGTCATGGTGGTGAGGATGGAGATGCGTTGGGGATGGAGGAGTTCTGCTGACGTTGAACTGTCACGGATTGGCTGCGGTCATGTAGGCGAGGCAGGAGGAGTCCGACTAGGCCACCTGCAGGAGGGTACAGACTCTCGGGAACGCAGCTGTGAACAGCTTGGGTTGTAGGATCGAGAGGTACCCACTCGGTCGTGGACTCTGTCCAGCTGCAGCGCTTTCTTCTGGCAGGGCAGAGTCGTGTCAACACAAGTATTGGAACTCTAGCACTGCGGTCTTTGGGTTCTTTTGCAGCAGTGAGTTACGTCGACACAAGAGTTGGTCCTCAACTGCTGCGGTTCATGTACCTGCGGATGCAGTGGATTAGAGCCTTTAGTCCAAAGTGAGGTTCTTAGCGATTTGGTAAAGGCTGTAAAGTCTACGGGGGTTCTTGGAGGCCTTGTAGGGGTTCTGGAAGGACAGCAAGTCTAGTTGTCGCACCAGTTATAGGTGGCGGGATTCTAGTCGGGTTCTGTCTGAAGCGATTCACTTCCTGGTCCAGCAGTGGTTTTCTTCCATCTTCTTCTTTTAGTCCATCGAATCTGAGGAACTAGGTTCAGGAGAGCCCTTACATACTAAATTTAAGGGCACTACTGAGGTCGGGGGCAGTAGCCAATGGCTACTGTCCCTAGGGTGGCTTCACACTTCAGGTGCCCCCTCACCTTTGGGAAGAGGGAACATGCCTGCTCCTATTTGCCTAATTGTCCAATTCAAGATGGTGAATTTCTAAGAGAGGGGTTTGCCTCAGCTCCTGGCTACCCTCGGGGTGTGCTAGGCTGACCTGTACACTCCTACTCTGTTTACTAATTTTCCCGCCTGTCCTGCTGCCACAAAGTGGGGTCTGGACTGGGGCCAGGCATCTCCACTAGTTGGAGCTGCCCAAGTCAGCACATCACAATGTGAGTGCCTTGGAGAGGTGTGAGACACCTCTACCCAGAGCAGGCTTTGTTTCTGACTTCCGAGAGCACAACGGCTCTCACCCCAGTCAGAAACCTGTCTGGTGGTGGCTGTCTGGTGGGTACCAGTCAGTCAATACACTAGAAGTCAGTCATTTTTCAGGCGGCATCTCTAAGATGCCCTCTGAGTGCATTTTACAATAAATCCAACACTGGCAACAGTGTGAATTTATTATTCTGAGAAGTTTGATTCCAAAGTTCTCACTCTTCAGTAAAGCCATCATGGAGCTGTGGAGTTCATGTTGACAAACTCCCAGCCCATGTACTCAAAATGTCTTCCCTGCACTTACAGTGTCCAATAATTGACTCAGGCACAGTAGGGGTATACTCGTCATGCAGCTATGCCCTCACCTATGGTATAGTGCACCCTGCCTTAGGGCTGTAAAACCTGCTGAAGGCGTGACTAACCTATGCCACAAACAGTGGTGGGTAGGCAGGGCACCCAGGTGTGTGGGCATTGTCGATATTTTAGTTTAGTCACACCACAACACATAGCCTGCAATGGCAGTGTGTATGTATTTGGGCGGGGGTCCTTTAGGGTGGCTCAATACATGCTGCAGCCCGAATGGACCCTCTCTGGTCACAAGGCCCTTGGTACCACTGGCACCTTTTACAAGTGACTTGTATGTGGGCCAGAGGTGTGCCAATTGTGAAACAATGGCACAGTTTAGGGAAAGAACACAGGCAGTGGGAACCTGATTGGCAGGAACCCAGTGCACACTCAGTCAAAGTACATCAGAGATCTGGCAAAACCTGGGGGGGTTACTGCAATAGAATACCACGTTCCTTCAGCTATCATTGGGAATTCCCTTATATACTTTCTGTGCTTTGCAGCCTGCCTCCAATACATGTCTGGGCTGTATGAAAGCTACACTTTGTGCATTCTCACTAGATAGCCACAACACAGGAAGGGATGGGTGTGACAGGGGATACATCTGCATTCATCTGCATATGGAGCCAGTCTCCCTCTTGGTAGAGGAAAGGAGGTCACTTGAAGAACAGGACACTCAAATGACGGGCCCTATGATGATTCAATCCACATAACCAGGGAGGTGGAGAATCAAGATATACTGCCCACAAGGTATTGTGGTTGAGGGCCTCTGATATCGTCTATGTGAGACTCAAATGTATTGACACAAGTGATCCATTCCCTTTTGATGTAAATGTTCCAAATGTTTAGAAGCTGGATGGATCTGTGCTTCTTTTTCCCACCCTTTTGATGAGATGCACCCCTGCAAAGCAGTCAGCAAAATAGTGGTCCCTCCTGGTAGCACAGTCTTCCTGGCAATGTGAACAGGTAGAGCCCGCATCATCAGGCTAAAGGTTTCACGCAGTGTCCCAGAGAGGCAGAGAATCAAGATATGCCACCCACAAGGTATTGTGTTTGAGTATCTCCAATATCGTCTATGTGACACTCTGGTTTATTGACACAAGTGATCCATTCCCCTTTGATGTAAAGAGAAACAACATTAGTCATACTGTAGTTACACATCATGTTTGACATAAGGGGCAGTCAAGTCACCCCTTCATCATCAAGATTGCAATGCATTATGATTGTTCTAGTCCAATGTCAATACTTCTCAATAGTACCATTAGAAAGTTGTTAACCCCTATGGTAGCACATAGATATGTGGATCAATATGACTATGTATAACAAATTACACTGGTCACTACTCACAGGGATGATGATCCTTAGCCAGGTCAACTTTTTAACAACCACATATACTTCCATTGTAACTCCAATGTCTCTTACCTTGGATTCCTCTATTGAGATCTATTTCATGTTTTCCATTCTAGACATGTTGAGGATGGTCATTAATTTCCTTTTCCGTGGCTTGAGGTAGAGCTGAGGTGAAGAACTGCCACCACTTGTAATGCTTTAATGTTAGTACTTGTCAACTCCCTTATGCACCTTACATTTCAAGGATTGGAACCTTTTTTAATGTTCTCAACAGCATGTGAATATGTTAATATAGTATTGATTATACCTGTTATCTCCTTCCACAGTTGTTTTCTTCTTTGATTTGGCGACATCCTCAGCATGAGATTGTATATTAGATGGTAATGTACCACCTCCTTGCCCAGGCCCTCCAAACCAGGATACATACACTTGTACTTCCTTTCACTGTTAGGTTCCATGATGGAAGAGATTGTAAGGTTTCTCTTTGAGATGGCTAAGTCATATGCGAGGATGGCAATGTTTGTCTTGTTTAAGGTGCTTTCTCCACACAAAATTATAGCCTGCACACTCTCACACAGGAAGGTTGTTGGTGTAATTTGTTTGGTGTCCTGAAGTCCTTCTGTGTGTTGCTCTGGCTGTTTCTTCTCTCCAGGGATTCAATTTCTTATTCCAGGAACTTCCAGTGCCTGAAATAAACAATTTCTGATGTTTTTGTTCATGTCCTATTTATCAAGCTGTAAATAGCACACATTTGATATTTAACACGCTGTGAATACTAATTCCACGGTACACAGTAAAAGTGCATAATACGTGTTATTTACCACGTGTTATTTACTTAACCACATGAAATCGTATTTACCAAATGTGCAAGTTTGGTGTTTTTTATCATTAAACTCGTAATCGAGGCCTAGGTCTTCACAATAGTAGGGTTAGGCAGAGACCCGCGCCAGACCACACCACAGCCTTGTCCATAAGGAAATGTAAATTGCCAAAATGTCTTCTAGTAAAATCGGGTCTGGTGTTCCCACACTTGAGAAATCCAGGTGTGGTAGCGGCTGTCATCTCATAATTCTGGGGATCGAAACCCACACGGGAATTCTGCTCTGCACGCCTCATATCTGGGGCCGATGAGCGACTTGCTGAGGAGATATCTGGGCTCTTCAGCTACCTTTACTGCGCATCTCCCTCTACAGACGAGCAGCCGTGGTAACCTATTACCTGGCAATACTTTCCGGACCTTGCGCCATAAATAGGAGTACCTCGGTAAGCATTGCGCCTCCAGAAGACTGCTTTGACTCGATGCGGATGTATTTCTATTTAAATTGGGGAAGGCACGTGGACCTTTTCTAATTAAAGACTAGCATGACCCCGGCAGTTAATTATTTTGCCTACTCAGCGTGCTCCGAGTCGACTGGACTCCATTCTTGCCGAATAATCTGCCCAGATTTGATTTTCAACTTCGAAGCGCAAAGGAAATTGCAAATGCTCATTTTGCCTGAGTTTCTCCCCAGCTCATTAAATCTACCCATTCAAGGAGGGTTTAATTCCTGCGAACAGACTTTCTTTCCTATGAAGAAAATGCAGGACCGAGTTCATTAGCAATCCATGAATGTCACTGTAAATTCGCAGAATTGGCACAGTTGTGTATTTTCCGCTTCTATGCCACCCGCCCTTCTACTCTTGATGCAAAGATGGGCGAGTGAGCCTGGAGGGAAAAAAAGGGATTTCCAAACCCTTCAGCGTCTCTGAAAGCCAGATAGGACTAGGGCAAAGTCAGTCACGTGGCAAGCATGCAACTCGGGTCACTTGAATTTACCGCCTCATCCAGGAGCTATTAATGGGGCAGTTTAAGGACAGATGCCAGGAACCTAAAGAAACACTAACAATAGGAACTAAACAAGCATTGGCAATGCAATCCGTCTCGCCTTTGGGACCTTATATGTATTTAGCTATGCAGCACATTAGCCTGGGTGCTGAAACATCTACTGTTCTTTAACATGGAGGTAAAGTAAGCACCAAACTGCGTGACGCTCCAGATATGGGAGCACATGGAGAGAAATATTGCCTTCCAGCGGGAAATGGTATATAGTCCAAAGCTCTGTTTTTAATATAAAATCAGGGCCTTTGGTGGTCATATCACTGAAAATACAAGATTTGAAAAAAATATTATTGTCTACGGGTGCTTGTGGAAGACAATTTCTATGGACTTGAATCTAGAGAATGCGAACGTGATTCTGGTGTTTTACTGACCTCTGCTGGTCGTTTTCTATCAAGAAAGTTAATTAGAGGTAGTTTCCAGAAGAATTTTAAAAAAAGAGAGTCCCTCAACAGAAAGCAATTCTGGTAGTTTACTGACCTCTACTGGTTGCTTTCTATCAAGACAGTTAAATAGAGGCAGTCCCTAAGAGGAAGCAAACAAGTCCTAGGGCTGATCTCCGGAGCCCACAAAGTACATACACATATAAGTATATACTAAAGTATATAAGTATATACTAAAGTATATACAAGGGGTCTCGAATGCTCAACCTGAAAAACGAACTAAAAGTGACAGCCAATATAAGAAATACAAACTCGTCCAATCTAAGAGCTATGACTGGGTCAAATTTAGGAGTTGTCAACAGTTACCAATTTAAGATCACCTAACAGGGGCCAATCTATGAACAGATACGAGGAGCCAACTGAAGTGCCAATAGCAGGTGTTAGCCTAAGAGCTCAAACGTGCAGCTGATCTAAGAACTGACAAAAACTGGGACCAGTGTAGGAATTAATATCACTGTCTCATATAAGAGAATCAAGGCCAATCTAAGGCCAATTTAAGAGCTGTTGACTAGAGGCATGTCTTGGCCACATTTTAAGGTAGAGTCCTCGGTCCTGGCCTGTGAAAGAGTGATGCACATCGGCGGTCAGAGGACATTCAGGGCTGCCATGATCCTGGCATAGAGAGGCCGACACCACGGCATTGAACCCTGCTGACAAGTTGAAGGAGCGAGATGGTGGGAGCAGCCATGGAGCCCGAGATACTGCAGATTAAGATGGTGACAGGCCCTGAGCGTGATACTCAGCAGCACAGGCCAGGAGAGAAAGAAGGGGATGCCACTCCTTACTTGAGAGTGCAACTTAGCATACAGGGGGAACAAGGTGACTGCCTAGGGCCTGCAATGCATGATGAAGGCAGGGACGGGTTTCCTCTCACTACCCCTTCCCCATGGCATCTGATGGTTGGATTGTCCTCGCATGAGGGAAGCAGTGCATCAGCGCATGGTACCCACACTGCAGCAGGGAGTTGGGGGCAGATGGTGATCTTAATACAGAGTGCTCCGGTGTGCCATGGAACACTTCTGATGTGTGAGACCCTGGCTCTCTTTTGACACCCCATCCTGAAGTGGCACATTAGTGAGTGGGCGCCACATTTAAGTGTGCTAACAGGAGGCAGACTGTGGCCTTGGTGGAGTGGGGGGGCCCATCCAGTACTGCTATCAAGGCCTCACTCTTGAACTCTATATGGCGGATGCCACCTTCTTTATCCTGTTTGTCCTGTTTCCCCATTGATGTTTTAGACTGGGGGAATGAAGGAAGGAGGTGCACTTTTTGCTGGCAGGCAGGTGAGTCATGATCGTCACGGACTACACAGCAGTGGTCCAGCAATACAGGGCTTCTTTTATGGGAAGCGACTGGGGGAAATGGGCATGAAATATGCCTTGATGTTTCCAATAAAACTGGAACTAACAGACGATCAACACACACATTTTTTTCCAGAGCCCGAAGATGCGTTGGACTGGGCTGAACTGTAGTATGCTGCGGAGAGACTCACCACTGGTCCACCGGGACTGCCTCGGCTGCCACCCCTGAAAAGAGACATAGGAAACCACTCTGCCAGTTCTATGTTATGTCTATTTTTATAGCTCACTTATCACCCGAGATGGGTATCAAGGTGCTTGAGTAGGTGTGTAGGTGAGTGGCTCCTCAGAGTAATTCGAAGAGCCAGGTCTTCAGCTTCTTGCAACCCCAGACCTAGCCCTCTTCCCCAAAGGTTCAATGTAAGCAGGAGGCGCTCTAGCAGCAGCTGCACCATCCCTCCAGGTGCAAGGAAATTCTTTGTTGGAAGAGGCAAGCATTCCAACATCTGTCAGCGAAGCTAAATCTGACATCAGCATCAGTGCCTCCATTTTTTCTTCGATGCTCTCTCACATGCGCACAATATAATACATATTGATCAGAATAGGTTTATTCCCTTTCTCACTTGCTGATCGCTCTGCGGTTCAATGTCATATACAGGGAATACACCTCTCTTAATTAACCAGCCAACAATTATAGACCCAAACCAAAGGTAATGTGTATAATAAGTATAAAGGCAACTAACAGCATTTATTGACTGACACCACATAAAAAACAAGCCCATTGGCACTGCCCCTGTAATCTCACCCAATAAACGCAATGAAACACGCCCACTGTCTGTTTGCTTCATACCCTGGCTGTGGCACCTAGAATGCGGACAAACAACACTTGCCAGAGGCAGCATTTTCATTGGCTGAGCCATCCCAGCATTTTCATCCAGCTTACTAATGAAGGGTAATTTATAGTTAATGGTGTCAGGTAAACTTGGAGCTAATAATAAGAAGCTAATAACTGGATCACTTTAAGAGTGCATGATATGAGTGAATCTGGGAACTTATCACGAAGGCCAACCCAAGCCTAAAAATGGAGGAAAAGCATAGCATGGATACTAGTAGTCAATTAGTAGTTAAAACAGGAAGAAACATTAGTATGATACAGGTGTCGAATATGACATCTCTTACAGGCAGCCAATCAAAGAGCTGTTAGTTGTGGCAAAGAGCAGGTACTGAGAGCCAGTTTTAAAATGTGTACTAAGGTTATCTAAAATTGGAAACTGAGAGCCAAAACCCTTGCTATCTTTTACTTGTTTCTTTGAATTTGCTTGTCTTTTAATGGGCATATTATCAAGCCCATTTTCGCAGCTAAACCGGCGATAATTTTAACGTCGTGCTTGATAATATGCCCCAAAGTTTCTTACAGAGAACAAACAAGCACAATGGAAATATCACTACCCTCACAGATGTTAGTGTGCATAAGTCAGACCTCCAGCTTTGTTGGTTACTGTGGTGCCCAATAATGTTTTGGTACCCAATACATTTCCTTGTTGTATTTCACACTTAACTTTCATATAATCGTCAATCAGATATATTTGTATAGCAATGATCTAGCCACAAGGGCAAGTGAGTGCTGATGATGTACAGCAAAAAAGAAGAAAGTCTGTGCTTACTTTGACTTGCCATGGAGAGAGTAACAACAGAATATCATAACAATACGGTCCATTTGGGTGCAGACTTTTGATTATTAATTCAAATGGGTCAATATTATTGTAGACGATGATTACGATACAATATTTATGTCAGACAATATTGGGACAATGATTTTATGGTATCACTTATGGAGAAGCCACAAGTCTCATCTAGAGAAGTACCCTGCATATGTGAAGATGGACGGACGCAGGGGCGCAACTAGACTCAAAACTGTGGGAGGGGGCTAACACATGGATTAGTGGAGACAAAGACATCGTAAGAGCCAAATCAAATTTACTTGTGGGTGGCTCCGTTCGCTTTTCCTATGTAGTGCGTAAAATACTGAGTCATTCTTTGAGACTACATGTGGCAAATAGTGCATTTTAAAGCACACAAGGCCAGTAACATTATTCTCGGTATAACATGATTTTGGGGCTCTCAAGGAATTTTAGCACAGTGCATGACAAATGTTCTATTTTAATACACATTAGCCCAGCAAAACTGGTGCAACATGAAACACCAAATTCTATTTTACATCACAATCTCGGGCAAATTGTACACTCCAAACAATCTGGGCCAGTTGTGTCGACTTAACTAGTCTTAAAAAATCTTTTACAAGATATTTCGCCATTCTTCCACCAAAGGCAGGTTTTGAAAAATTGAAGCGAATAATGCAATTTAAGCACATTTGTTGGACTTGGCCCTTATTGCAGGGTCATCCCTGAACTTTTTGCCTTCCTCCTGTATTTTCTCTGACCTGTTGTTGGTTGTTTTATGACTCTGGGCACTTTACCACTGCTGATCAGTGCTAAAGTGCATATGCTCTCCCTATTGAAAATTGATGTATGGATTAGTGACTCCATGATTGGCCGATTTGGTTTACCCGTCAGACCCTAGTACAGTGCACCAGGAGTGCCCAGGGCTTGTAATCCAAATGCTGCTGGTGGGCTTGCAGCAACTGGTTGTGCCACCCACAGAAGCAGCCTGTAAAAGTGTGTATCAGGTCTGCCATTGCAGAGCCTGTGTGCAGTCTGGTACTGCCATGCTGACTGGGAAAGTGCACCCACTTGCCAGTCCCTAAACCTTCCCTTTTATTCATATCAGACACCCCTATGGTAGGCCCAAGGACAGGGTGCATTGTAAGTATAAGGTAGGACATGCCCTGGTATGTGTGGCATGTCCTAATAGTGAATTACAGCCATTTTCGTTTTTCCCTATTGCAAGGCTACCTGTTCCCCATAGGCCAGCATTGGCAGTTTGATTATTACATCTTATAATCCTAACTGACTCAGGGAACTAGGTAGAAATTCGAGTTTAGTATGCCTGAACTCAGAATGATAAAATACATCTTTTAGTGAAGTTGTTTTTTAAAATTCTGTGTTTGAAAATACCACTTTTAGAAAGTAGGTATTTTCTTGTCTAACCATCCAAACCTGCCTCTGCTAGGTTGTGTATTCCTTGCCTGGAGTTTGAGTGACAGGGGCTGGGGAATTCCAGGGGGCTGGGGAATTACCAGAGACAGGGTGGGTCAGCACAGGGCTGAATAGAGAGATCTCCATGTAGATGGGTGGGAGGAGTTGCACCGGGGACCTGAATAGGGCTGTGCTTTCCCTCCACAATGCTGGCTCCACCTCATGTGGTGTGTCTGATATCTCTGCCCTGCACTGTGAAAGGAAAGAAGGAGTCATGTAAACAAAGTGCTCCAGGACTGACCAGAACTGGTTTGGAATAGGCAAAGGCCTCTCTGCCTTCAGAGAACAAAGAGAAACTGGTTATAAATATTGGGACCCAAACCCAAGATCTGTAGATCACTTTGGGAAACAAGAAGAAACCTTTGCTGAGGAGTGGAACCAGAGAGACTGAGGAGAGACTATCCCTAAGCTTGAGGGATTGGCCTGCAGTGGTTGCCTGACTGCCAAAGAAATGAGAAAGGACTTTGTGTGCACTTTTATTCAACTTGTGAAGGATCTCCAAGGGCTTGGAAAAGAGCTTGCCTCCTGCTGAAGTCTCAGGGCCAACAGACTTCACCCACCAGCTCCCCAAGAGTTCTTTTGAAGTGCCTGCAGTTGTGCTGGACTTTTTAAGGACTTGCGTGTCGCAAGGAACTGGAAGCGCGACTCAAGAACAAGAAGCGTGTCACCGAACTGCCGCTTCACAACACGAAGAGCCTCGCATCGCCGGAGAAGAGGATCGAATTTGCATCAGATGCAGCCGCCCCACCGGGAAGCGTGTCGCATCGTTGAGTCATCGCAGGTCCACTGAAGCGCCTCGCATCGCCAGAGAAGAGGATCGACGTCGCATCAGACGTCGCCGCATCTCTGGGAAGCGTGTTGCAGGGCCTGTCGCGGCTCATTGCCGGAGAAGAGGATCGACGTCGCATCAGGCACCGCCGCATCTCCGGGAAGGGGCATGTCGCGGCTCATCGCCGGAGAAGAAGATCGACGTTGCATCAGATGCAGCTGCATCACTGGGAAGCGTGTCGCAGGGCCTGTCGTGGCTCGCATCGTGAGGAAACAACTCGCATCGCCGGAGAAGAGGATCGACGTTGCATCAGGCACTGTGGCATCACCGGGAAGCGTGTTGCATCAAGAAGAAAGCGCCATCTATGTTTCTTTGCACCGGATCTTCAACGCATCACCGTCCCTGCAACACTTTCGTTGCCCTGCATGTCGCATTTACCATCTTAAGAGAACTGAGCTAAATTCTACCATTTTAAAGTAACAGTATTGTAGATTTGTGTTGTTTGTGGTCTTGTGATAAGTCTATATAAAGAATACTTATTTTTGATATAAAACTTGTGTGGTGTTCATCTGTAGTGTTGTCACTTGATTACTGTAGGTGTTCACAAATGCTTTACACACTGCCTCTGAGATAAGCCTGTCTGCTCGTGCCAAGCTACCAAGGGGGTGAGCAGGGGTTATTTTAGGAGTGTTCCCCCTTACCCTGACTAGGCGCAAGGGTCCCTATTTGTCACAGGTACCTACCTATGCCAACTAGAGACCCCCAAATCTAACAACATTTATTTAGTTACTGCTCTGTTAATGCATCATTTACCTGCATACAAAACTTGTAATTTTCGGAATATGATGTAAGTATAGTAAACAGCTTTGTAGCTGTTTGGGGGGAGCTGCCACATATCCTAGCTCTATAGGACAAAGAATCTTGATTATATATTATTTGGTACTTTGTGACAACTCCCACAAAATATTTTTGAGTTTGAAATGCTTGGGTAGTCATTTAGCAAGAAACACAACCCATGTTTTATAAGATTTGCTCTAATAACATACATTGAGGATAGAAACTGAGCACACAAGCCAGATTATAGATGAGACCCCCACATCACAGATGGGTGTCAATCTGGGATTTACAAGCGTAAGAGATGTTGACCTAGTTTACTATTTGGCACTCATCACACTGCACTCAGTACCATTTGTCTAAGTGAAAGTATCAGAAAAGAAACAGAGCTTTAAAAGTCTTATGTATTTTGTACATTCCAGTCCCTCTACCTAGCCACTGGGCAGCAAATAAGTACCTGTTGTGGAGCTAAGGATGGGTAATGGGATCAACCTTTGATGCCACTACAGCTATTTCTGCCATTTTAGTTAATAAATGCCATGGCAGCTCAAGGCTGTCATTCAAACCTGCAACGTACCCCTGAACACAAATGGAAGCAGATTATTAAATAGCAATATTATTTGTGAAAATAACTTGCAACAGGGCTCGAAGAATAAGAATGTATTTACTGATAACAATGTTTGCAGATTTCTATGGAATTCTTGTGTGAACAAACGATGTATGAAATAAGACTTCTTGGGGTGGAAGCTTAGTAGCAGTATGATGAAGTAATCCCAGAAAGAACTTTGGATGCATAAGTCTGTCGTCTGATTAGAATGATGGGGCTAAATTAGGACAATTGCATTACATTTTGGAGTAATCATAGTGTGAGGAAAAGACTGGACTGCGGACAAACTAGTGTCTGCCTTGTTGTGGCAAGCAGGAAATTAGGCACAATCGCTAGGCCCTGCAAACCAAATCCCAACCTCATTTGAGTTAAGACATTGGCTCATGTGAGCAGGAAGCAATTACTGCAGGGACAGGAAATACCTTAACAAAGTATTATCCATTTTAGGCCCTGACCCTCCTGCTAACATAGCCTTCTGCCCTATAAACTATTGCAGAAGACAAGACAACCATGCTGGCCTCTGTTCTCAAAGAAGTAAGCTCTCTCTTCCACATTCCCTCCTGCTGTCTCCTCAGCTAAATGTTACTATTATAGTGAGGATCAAGAGAGGTCTGCCTTGAGACCCTATGTAGAAGATAGGCAGCTCCCGCTTCCAAGGGGTTCTTCTTGGCCTGCCCTAGAATCTCCTGCTCTCAAAATACTTGGTCAGATGTTCCTCTTTCAATTCACTACCAACAGGGGAATCTAAACAAAGCTTCACTGATACGCGCAGACTAGAACTCTGGCCTCAAAACTGGTATCCTAACCCTCATTCATGTTCTTCAGGAAGCTACACACTGATGGAACTTCCTTCTCTGTCCACAAAGCAACATTTTAAAACTCACTCCTTGCAAAGATAAGAAACATCCAAAACCACATCTGATTCAGAGATGCAGTAAAGACCTGACTATTCCATAGAAGGTGACATCCTTATTGCATAGGAGTCCCAAATCCTAACAACCCCACAAAGTTGAGCCAGCCACCTATGTACTGGTGGTTGGTGTTTGCGTCTCTCTCTACTCTTGGCTCCATTCCAAGCTTAAGTGTATCTAACAATATTGCATGCATATATCTTTTCCCAAAAAAACATTGAAAAGTATGCTCATTAGGACTGCACAATATTGTACTGTGAACTATGTAATGCTACTTAGGCCAAGATTACAAATGCCTTGGAGGAGATTGTGATATCTATTCCACATGTTAGTTTAGATACTAAGAGGGGGTCTCAATTTATCTGGTGTGATATATAGCCTTAATTGTGAGTTTTGTCTGAAAATGGTACATAAGATTCAGATTTTAGTGTTCTCTGCACCAAACCCTGCATGCTCTGTTATTTACAAGGTAACTTATCCCTCAGCAAAGTTTTCCCGGGGTACCTTTTGGCAAGAGAAACCTGTTGAAATTTACCTAGGAAAAATGTTGTCTTTGTGGGGCTTGCGATGTGATACGTGATGTACCAGGAGCTACCATACATTCTGAAATGAACTAGGCCAAACATAATCGGTGGCTTTAACCACTTAGTTTCATGTAACACAACGTTTTAAGCATGGTACAAAAGTGGGCACTACAAACTACGGGCCCGATTCACAGAACTAACTTAAGAAAAAATCCTAAACTTACTACCATTTTGGTATTCACGGAAGGCATTTACTCATTTTGGTATTCACAGAAGGCATTTACTCATTTTGGTATTCACAGAAGGCACTTACTCATTAATGAGTAAGTGCCTTCTGTGAATACCAACATGAGTAAGTGCCTTCTGTGAATACCAAAATGAGTAAATGGTAGTAAGTTTAGGATTTTGTCTTAAGTTAGTTCTGTGAATCGGGCCCAACAACACTTAAAAATATACCTCAAACATTTTTGAAAAGCATCATTGATGGTGCTTTTAAAGCTGTACCTAATTGTGAATGACTAACCATTACTCCATAGCACACAACATAATTAAGATATCTGCAAGTTCTGTGATTTAAAAAAAAGCAACATAACTGATGCCCTTCTGTACTTATGAGACTTTTGTTTATAGGGGTTCTAGTATACAACACATTGTATACTTAGCATAGCATTGCTTGGAAACTGTTTAAGTTAAATATATAGATTTGTGTTCTACATTACACAGGCTACAGGATATTTTATAGATTTGCAGGAATGGGTTGGCTATTTTATAGAATCCAGAAGGATGAAAAGGTAATATGCCTTGGTTGGAATTCAAATTCAAATCCATGTCCGGTGGGCTTCAGAGGTGGTTGAGTGACTAAAGGTTCAAGCCAGGTTCGAGACAGATGCCTTGCTCTGGCTCACCTTGAGGTCCTCCTAGACTCTTAACAAAAAAAAGAGCCAAGTTTGCTTGAGGCTTTTCACTGCCACTCACACTCTAACCTCATGCAAGAATTAAAAACAAAGCATTGAACTGTGATGTAAAATAGGAGAAAGTAATAGCCATATAGTGCCTGAAACTCACAATGAGAAACCAGCACTGTATAAAAATGCCTTGCATTTGATGTAATACTCTATAATCCTTCTATATGTATATTAAGAATATAGGCACATTTAGGGTGCACATGACAACTGTCTTGCCTCTTAGTGGCTTATTTATGGGATTTTGGCACAGAGCAGGACAACAAGGCACCTTGCTGTGCTGCCCTATGCCAAAGTGAAAGGGCAGGAATGCATCATATTTTTGCAATATGGTGCATTCCTGTCCTCTCACCCTGTGCTGGTGCCGTTTCTGCAGCCTAGCGCCAACGCAGGCACCCCTGCACCATGTGTCTCCGTTGCATGCAGGATTGTTTTTGTGCAGGAAGGGCAACCTTCCTGCACAAAAACAATGCTAATAGGTATTTTCCTTTTTGTACGTATGCTGCAGAATGCAGCACACATAGAAAGAGGAAACGATGAGGAGAAATTAACATATTTTTTCTCAGTACTCGTTATCTTGTGAAGCGCACGGATTTGGCGCTTCCCCAGGTTTACATGACATTTGTAAATCTCGAGCTGCGTCAAATTCCACTGGTGTTGCATGGGAAAACCCACTGCAATGCCCATAGAATGCCTCCGGGGTGCAGAGATTTGCACTGCATCGCCTTAGTCATGATTTATGAGGCCACTCAAAGCCATGGCTTTGTGTGGCATCTAAATCAAAATGAGAGCTACTCATCCCAAGTATGTACAGCAGGGTGTTGGAGTGTGTCACATCACACACATATTGTATAGAGACAATGACTGATAAATATGAAAGTCAAAGTATAGGAAATTATACATAAAACATTGAGGGCTACAAGGTGTAAGAGTCAGATGCCATCCATACTGGTAGGCAGTGGCGTAGCGTGGGCGGGGCCACAAGGGTGGTTACCTCGGGCGTAATATTCTTAGGGCTGCAAAATGTTAGAAGAAAAAACATTTGTGGTGGAAGTGATTCGAGTCACATCGGTGCTGTTGTCTGCAAGTGCAGGTTATGCTGTCTTGCCACAGAAGGGCTGCACAGAGCTGTGCCCTCATGCATCTCTCATGGCCTCGGGGCAGGTGGGAGCTGCTCACGCTGTTTCCTGGTGGTATGAGAGCAGTGCTGCCCAGTAGCACAACAGTGGAACTTCTCTTGTGGTACAATGACGCCGTACAAGGAAATTATTTTCGCTTTTTGGCAAGCAGAAAGGAGCATTTCAAGTCCGAGTTCTGCGCTTGCTGCCTGACGTCATGTGTCGGATTGGGCTGGTGGGTTGAGCCACCCTGGGTGGGGCATCTATTCATTTTTAATCCATTATTTAGTCTTTCACCATTCATTCTCTCCTTGCATCTGTACAAAATGCGAGGTGGGTCGCACACCGCTCGTCATACTAGCAAATAGCCCCATAGGATTCTGGAGGATGTAGTGACAGCGGCGGGTACACCTATGCCATGAGTATATAGTTGAAATGCCATCCCTGGACATGTGTTTCGAGGTAATTGCCTCTCGTCAGCAGGGAGCAGGTAAGTATGCGGGGTGCCAAGTAGACTGCCAGAAAATTATCAGGTATAGTACCTCTCACGGCGCGCGGGTGCGGGATCCGGGCTCGTCAACCCATGGCTCAGGGAGCTTTAAATACAAAATTGCATCTGTGTTCCCATCCATATCCAAGCCTATTTAACCATTTCCAAACCTATCCATCATCTAGCCTTCCATCTATCCTTTCACTCATCGATCTCTCCATCCACCCTTTCACTCACTCATCCTTCCCTCCATCCACCCTTTCACTCATTCATCCATCATCCTTTCACCCTTTCACCCATCCATCCATTCACTCATCCATCCAACCATTAACCCTCTCACACATCCAGCCATCCTTTCACTTACTCATCCATCCATTCACCCTGTCACTCATCAGTCCATTAGTCTATCTATTGACCATTTCACTCATTCATCCATCCTTTTTCCCAGCTATTCACCCTACTTTTCACTCATCTATGCATTCTTTCACTCATCCATCCTTACATCCTTCTTTTCACTCATCCATACGCCCATTCGCCCATCCATCCTGTCAATCATCCATCCATATTTTCACTCATCTATCCATCCTTCCTTTCTCTCTCCAGCCCCCTTTCACTTAGCCATCCTTTCACCCATCCATTTACCCAACAACCCATCCACTCATCCACTCATGAATCCATCCATTGACCCTATAAGTCATCCATCCATCCATCCATCCATCCATCCATCCATCCATCCATCCTTTCTCTCATCCATCCACCCTTTCACTCATCCATCCATTCTTTTGCCCATCTACCCTCCCTTTCACTCACTCATCCATCCTTACATCTACCCTCTAACTCATCCATCCATCCATTCACCCTTTCACTCATCAATTCATCAATCCATCAAGCCATCATTTCACTCATCCACCCGCCCATTCACTCTCCCATTATACACCCTTTCACTTATCTATCCATCCTTGCACTAATCCATGCACCCTTTTACCCATCCATCTGCCCTTTTACACATCCATTCACCCTTTTGCCCATACATCCACCCTTTTACCCATACATCCACCATTCCACCCATACATCCACCATTTCAACAATACATCTATTTATTTACTATTTCTCTTACGCATTCTTCCACCCACTCATCCATCCATTTTTTCTCTCATTATCCATCCATTCACCCTTTCACTTATCCACTCATCCCTTCACTAATCCATACAGCCATTTACCCATTCCTTCACTTACTTACTCACCCACCTTTTCACATTAATTATGAGCTGAGCCTTTGTCTGCAGAGTTGCAGACAGAAGAGGTCCATCAAGAACTTCACCCTTGTTGTTGTTCCCAACGCAAGCCTGGGGCGGGGGAGGGTTCACTATGCCCCTGCACTTAGGCAATCTGAAAACTTGGAAGTCATGAGTCATGCATGATGCCTAGTGCTGGGACCTGAGGTGACTGTGACATGGTGTTGTTTCCAGGGATTTAAGTGGGTTGAAATAACTTGGGGGTCTCTCCAAAGGGCGTGTCCGATGTAATTAGTGGTGTGACTTAAAACAGGGTAGCTAAAAATCTGTACTTATCATAGTGTGCTGTCCAACTGTTATTCTGCTACTTCTGTTATTACATTCAGATATATAATACATCACACCTACAAGCCAGGACTATTAGCTTTGTCAATGGTTGTTAGTTGCTAAAATAAAAAAGCAGCAACTATGGCTTCATTGTATATAATATTGAAATTGATTCAGTTTTAAAATGATGAGACTGTAAAAGGCCAATAACGCCTCCTTTTTAACTTCTTTCGCTGGCTTCTATACATGAAATGGACTCTGTACATTTCTTTCATTTCGTGAGGTGCAACATGTTTCTTTATGTACTGTTAAAACAGAATGCTCTGCCCCAGACTGAGGCAGGAGGAGGCCCACCACATACAGTAACAGCACAGGCTGGCCCATTGTCATTCTGTATGTGACCATCAGCTGGCATGCAGAATGACAATGGTTGGGTTGGGGCTGCTCTTGTGCTCAGAGGAAGAGTGTGAGGCAGCCCCATCAGGGAGATACAAATCACAGACAGTCTGTGAAATTTACGGACAGTTGCTCACCGTACTTGAAGTTCAGGCTGGCTGGCACCAACTCCAGCCTGGGCAGCCCAGCCAACGGCAGCTTATGGGGAGGGGGGATGGGGTGGGGGGCTGAAGCCCATTCTGCCCAATGGGTGTTGCGCACCTGAGATGGGGCTGCAAAACAGTGCAAACCATTTGTGCTCCTGTGCCAAGACTACATGGTGTATTGTTCATTTGCCTGTGTTTGCACTTTGTGGTCCTCCATCTTGTGAGTTGCAGCCTACCTGTGCCCCAGATTGCAGTGAGCAAAGTCCAGGAAGTGGTAAGGAGGCAGACTAGTGCTGTCTCTTTCTTAAAAAAAGATTTTCCTTACCTGTGATTGCATCATCTTATTTTTTTTCTTTTTAAATTTCTTTAACTGTCTTTGCCTGTGGTTGTTACAGTTTAAAAGTTTAGTTTTAACTTGCCAGTGATTGCACGATGTATCCCATATTTTTGTGTGTTTTCTTGCTCGTGACTGCTTCCATTTAACCTGTTGAATTGTGGGATTTGAAGTCCAAACTCTGCAATTTTTCCCTCTCATTCCCAGTGACTATCAGTTTTTCCCTCCAAATTTCTCCTTTGTTCTGTGCTAAGACCTGTATGTTAAGCAGTGCACCCCCAGTGACCATTTTGTGTTAACAAGTCAGTGAAACCAGCCGCCCTACCACCCAACAGCAACAGGGATATTCTACATCAGAGGGTGCTCTGGGACAGCAGTTATCTGCTGTAAGCTGTTTAAACTGTGTTTAAAAAGGACTGTTTTTTGGCCAGAAGAGGGAGTGAAGTTTTATACAAATAGTGTTGTTAGAGGACACGTTTGTTAGGCCCTTACCTGCAGAAGGCCAAAGTGTGGATTGAGCCTTTCTGTCTCCTAGGATATTTCTGAATAGAGGAGCAGCGTCCAACTCCCTGGCCAGCAAACCTTTTCTGAGGTACCTGGGACCTTATATAGTCTGCTATTGTTTGGCACATGTGTACACTGATTGGTGGTTGTATCTGGTGTTTCTATTGGATTAGGGTTAGTGTCCTCATTGGTTGGGTATTTGAGGGTTCTGATTGGTTTCTGGGTCTGTAATTCAATCAATGTAGGGTTGGGACTAGGGCTAGGGTTAGGATTTCTATTGGAAGTAGGGACTAGGGCTTCCTGTGTTATTGGTTGTTGGGACTAGGGCTAGGGTTAGGTCTTTAATTGGAAGTAGCGAATAGGGCTTCTGGTGTGATTGGTTGCTGGACTAGGTGTGAGACTAAGAGTAGGGTTAGGCTTTCTATTGGAAGTAGGGACTAGGGCTTCCTGTGAAATTGGTTGCTTGGACTTGAATTGGGACTACTGGTAGGGCTAGGGCATCTATTGGATGTGGAGATCAGGGTTTTTTAAACTGATTGGGTGCTTGGACTAGGGCTATGATTGGCTGTAAGGTCCGGGTCTCCTATCTGTTTTAGATTTTAGGGCTAGTGTTGTGATTGAATAGTGTTAGGGCTAGGGTTCCCATTGGCTGAAGGGGTCACCTGACTACTAGGGCAATAAAAGGCCAAGGCTTAGGGTGTTTCAGACCGGGCGTCAAGGCTAAGGGTCGAGAGGACAAGGGTGAGTGCCTGTTTGAGCCTGTTCGAGACTGGTCGGGACCAGGGCCGGAAAGGCTGCCCATTTTCCCATTCAGTAATACCCACCCTATGTATGTGTCCCTCTGTATATAAGCATTTATTTGCAGTATGGATATGTACCTATCGTTGTGTATTGCTTTGTATAAACATGTAGAATAATTATGTTGTTATAAAAATTAAAAAAATTAAATCTTTTTGGGTCTACATGTACTTGCATCCATTGTGCATCTATCTACCTTCCATGTACTTGAATCTGTGTGTCTCTGTTACTTTTCTCCTGAAAAAGCATATCCAATGCACTACCCTATTTCTTATCCTGTACCTCTATCAATATCTTTAACCTACATATACTTACCTCCTTTATGAATCTATATACTTTTAATGTACTGATGGATCTATTTATTTATCTCTAACTTCTAATTTAGCATTTCTAATGCACTACCCTATTTATCACCCTATACATCTAACATTATATCCTCTACATCCACTCTCTCATTTATCCCAAACCCCATACCACTACTATGATCCTCAAAATAACCCTTTCTAGACGTTCTCCTATTCTACCCCTCCTTGCATCATCTGACACCTCTTTTACAATACCGATCCCCCAAAACAAACCTTTCTAAACTCTTCCCTCTGACTCCTCCCCTCCAAAACCCCTTTTTACTCATCCAAAAACCTCCTCCTACTGCTATGACCTAAAAAAAGAAATCCTTCGCTCTTCTATCCCTCCACTATCCTTTTCAATCAAAATAACAGACTAACATGTTCACTTCTCAAATTCCAAATTATACTATACTAATTCACCACTAATCCTTTAAAGCGTTTCAACACCCCATCAGGGTTACAAGCACTCTATAAATGCAAACCTTTTTCCCTATTCTACCCCTCCCCAACCCTTCTCAATCCAAATACCTGACTAACATATCCACCACTCAAATTACTTCATATTTCACAATACTAATTTTCAACACTAATCCTTTATGGGTTCCGGAGTAGCCAGAAAAGTGCTTCAACACCCCATCAGGGGTAACAGGCGCTATATGAATGCAAACCTTTCTTTCCCTTCTATCCCTCCGCTATCCTTCTCACTCCAAATAACTGACTAATATCCACCACTCAAATTACTTTCATATTTCACCATACTAATTCACCACTAATCCTTTATGGGTTTCCGGAGTAGCGTGCTACTTTCCAAAAAAAGTGCTTCAACACCCCATGAGGGGTAACAAGCGCTATATAAATACAAACCTTTCTTCCTCTTCTATCCTTCTGCTATCCTTCCAAATCCAAATAACTGACTAACATATCCACCACTTAAAATGTACTTGCATATTTCACTCTACTAATTCAACACTAATCCTCTATGGGTCCTGGAGTAATGTGCTACTTGCCGAAAAAGCGCTTCAATGCCTCATCAGGGGTAGTAAGCGCTATACAAATGCAATTCCAATACAATACAATAAAGTACAAAACAGTATTATATATAAAATGTGTATTGCGCTTAGTAGTGCTGCTTTCAGGGCTGAGCCAGCCCATCCATTTATGAAAGCAGCCACTTCCTTCCAGCCTACCAGCAGGTTTACCGATGTCCAGTATGGTAATGCCAGTCCAGCACTGGATTGTGGGTTGACGTTTACTTGCTTTTTCAACTCGGGGCAGATAAATACATTAAATGGTGTAGGTAGATCTTAGCCCCTATGCTCTCTGGAGGGTTTAGATTGTGAGGGTTAGAACCAACCCTTTTATATGTATTTTGCAGGTATTAGCCCCCCCACCTCACTTAGGTAATCCACACAAATGAAGCAAGTGCTCCTCTGTAAAGCGCCATATTCTGTCATGCACCAGCGATTTAGAATATCAGCCTGTAACTCTTAGGTTGAGAGCTTAACGAGGAAATACGGGGCATATCAGCAACAACCGGCGATAATTATCGCTAAGCGCACTTAGCGCTAGGATAATTATCGCCGGCTAATGTGGATTTTTATCGCTGAAATAGTGTGCTATTAGCAACGCTTATCTCAAAAGCGATAAAAATCCTAACGTGAGATTTTCGCTGGAAATCCAGCGATAATCTCACGAAGTGTGGCGTTAGCTTGTTGATAGGGCCTGACAAACTTAGCCATGATATCCACCTTCCATAGGATATCATGGCTAAGTCAGTCCTGTAGCAGGCGTAAGGAAAGTAGCGATAACAGGGGTTATCGCTGCTTTTCTTGCCGCTATGCTTCATAGTGTGGGGCTTGATGATAGGAGAAATGTCGCTTAGCGACATTTCTCCAGTCATGTCAGGTCAGGAACGCCCACTTTGCATTTCATTAGAGATGCAAAGCTGGGCGTTAAGAATTCATGCGCTAATGCAAGGTTTCACACGTTAGCGTGACCTTGCTAATTAGACGATAAAATTATCGCCGCTTTTCGGCCGAAAACAGCCGCAAAAGCGGCGATAATTTTCTATTGCCGCCTTGTAGATATGCCCCTTTATCTTTTGCACTGTGACTTCAAAGGTATATATGTATATATGTATGAATGCATGTATGTATGTATGAATGCATGTATGTATGTATTTATGCATGTATATATGTATTTATTTAGTTATTTCACTTTCAGAAGGTCCCAAAATGTGGCTTCACAGCACACTGAAGCACTGTCTCTAGGCATACACAGATGTAAAAAAAAGAGATTAAGATAGTTGTAGTAAGCAGACTGAAGAACATACCGTTTTAAGGCCTAGACTTTGACCATTGTTACTTTGTTGACCAGCACTTAAACGTTTTCTATGTATTCATTAATTAATTAAAGGTATTTCTGTTGTACAGACATAGGCACAGAGGCAACATTGTACAGTATGTTTATAACAACAAAGAACTTCTAACAGAACGTGTGAAACATTTAAAGGCACTGATTTCCCCCTATTGCCCCATGCTTGTGAGAATGTAACTTCTTGCAGGTCCAGGTTCCACGCCTTCTCAAAATCCCAAAGTTCTACAAAGTAGACTGGCAAAGGCATTTTTGTCACCACAGGAGCCCCAAAATGATATTATGCCTACAGTGACACTCCTGATGGCATTGTAGGTGGCTAGCGAGGCTTGCCTACCCACAGATCAGACCCTGACTTCTACAGGTTTTACCATTTACTTAAAACCACACATGTTGGCAGAAGCATGGTAAATTTCACTAGTTGTGTTTCTGCTACCACTGCCAACTTCAAATGGCCGTGCTGTAGGAGCTGGGTGTCGCCCCACCAATTAAAAGCATATATAAACATTAAAACTAATTGTGGTAAACTGCGGAATTATCAATATCAGAGGTAAAAGTAGTGGTCCCTCCTCCCATCTTTGAGTATAAAATATTGTATTTTGCCTAAAAACACAATCATATATTCGATGTTTTCAAATTGTGACAGGGTGGCAGTGACCTGTGTGCTTGTATGACATTTCAAGGAAGGCCTTTACCACTTTACCATGCATTCTTTATCATGCACTGTCTTTTACCACTCATTGCCTTTACCATGCATGTTTTTACCACACATATGCCTTAACCATGCATGCCTTTACAACAAAATGGTAAGTATATATCAAATGAGTGTGTATATATTACCTACTGGCGGTCGCCAGTAGGTAGTTATAGTTAGGACCAAGTTTCCATGTGAAGAGCATTTTTTGTTTTGCTTATAACTTTGGCGTCGTTTGATGAATCTTCATGAAATTTTCCAAACTAATTCTTTGCTCATATTAGCTCCTATGTTGAAAGTTTAGGGGTGATTCATGAGGGGGGGGCCGAGAAAAAAGGGGGATCCCAAAACGTGTTTTCTCCATGTTAATTTCCATAGGAAACTTTAGACCAGGCTACAGGTCGAACGGGAGAACGGAATTACCCCAAGTTTGGCAGGTAGAAGGGTCTTGGTCTAGAAAGCATGCTTTTGTTTATTGGGTGTAAATCCATTCAGTAGTTTTGGAGAAATATCGAAATTTGCAGATATCGATATTTGGGAATTCTGCCATCTGATTGGCTGAGGCGTTACGAGCACAAGCTTGAAGCTTATTGGCTATGAGCTGTTGAAACTAGGAAGTGATGGCAGCCATTTTGTGATTCTGTTGAAACGAGTAAGGGGAAAAAGGCTGAAAAGAGTAGGAAACAGGAGGATAAGAGCACTGTAACCTCTGTGGGGGTGTGCGAAGCGAAGTAGTCACTCCTACCGGACTGAAAGTGCGTTGTTGCTCAGCTGAGATGAGATGCTGCTACACTCGGTTATGAAACCGAGAGCCTAAACCGTGAGGTCATTGCTGTAAAGTGATGTGCTCTGGTCTTTGTAGCATACCTGTAGAAGTAGTGTTAGTAGGCGTTTATACCATACAGGGAGTGGGTAGCGAACTACTGACCTCTGCTGTGCGTTTATACTAAACCGGAAGTGGGAAGCGAATTACTCACGCCTACCGGTGTGAAGACTCGGGGATCAAACTGAGCTGATTGCTGTAAAGTGATGGGCTCTGGGTGCTGTAGCATACTGGCCGCTGTAGTATAACTGTGTAAGTGGTGTTAGTATGCGTTTATACTATACAGAGAGTGGGAAGCGAACTACTCACCCCTACTGGTCTGAAGACTCGGGGATTAAACCGTGAGCTCATTGCTGTAAAGTGATGTGCTATGGGCGCTGTAGCATACCTGTGGAAGTAGTGTTAGTTTGCGTTTATACAATACAGGGAGTGGGAAGCGAACTACTCACCGCTACCAGTCTGAAGACTTGTGGATGAAACCATGAGCTCATTGCTATAAAGTCATGTGCTTTGTGTAGTATTCCAATGTAAGTCATAGTAGAATGTTAGTATGTAATGCTACTATAATGTAAGTATGTAATGTTAGAATGTAGGGCTGTCATGAGGGCAACCTTGGGGAGTTTGTACACGGTGCTGGAGAAGATGGTTGCCTTGCTGTCTGGTCCTGCTGGTGGCTGTTTAAGCTGTCTTCTCTTCCTGCAATAAATCTACTGATCGATCCACTGCTGTCTTCCTCTTCACTACATAAATTTGGCGACGAGCGGGAGAAGGTAAAAAGAAGGCAGCACTCACCAAGATTTTGAGCTTGCTTGCGTTCTGCTGAAGACCCGTTTTCTTGGTGAAGCTGTTTCTACTCATCCCAGGGTCGTCGGCTCATCGAACTATGTGATCCTACCTCTAGTAGGATTTATATTTTTTGATTGTGGGCTTCCTCTGTCTCTTCATTGCAGTCTGGTTGCTGTACTACACATGTGCAAGTAGTGTTAGTATGCGTTTATACTAATTCTGTAGCTATGCAGTAACCAATGCATGATGGCCCAATGGAGCGCCACCTCCCAGGCGCAGCTCATTCAATGTCCCGGGGTGTGCATCCGCGCGACATTTATGTTTGCTATTACAGGGCGGGAGCATGGCTTCCACCCTGTGATAGTAAATTGTTGTTTGCCTCGTTGAAGCGAGAGGAGAAAAACCTCGTATCGCTTCAATAAAGAGGATCCTGATGGTAAAATGGAGGAAATAAAATGAAGCGGGGTCTCACCTGTTCATTTAAATGAGCCCACTGGTGGGTAATGTTCCGGGGCCAATCCTATTATTATATTGCGGGGTCTCTGCAGCACTACGGGGCCTTAATTTCAAATGTAAATTAGGCGCGGGACGGCACAGAGACGTTTCGCAGCCTAGGGGATCGACACCTCCCCCGGTATTGATCGGGGGGCTTTGAGACCAACTCAAGACCGGGGATCGGCAAACTCCAGGGCTTTACTTAAATATTCACGGTGGGCGTCACCAGTCCTTGAAGCCTCGGTGGCCCTAGGCAGTGCCTTATTGGTTCTGTAATCACACGGGCAGTAGTCATGGTGTTATAAAGTGATACACTCATAGAACCCTTGCCGTTGTAGAATTACCCAGGCTTCATTTATGCAATATTCTGTTGGTTTATATTTGGTAGGTGCACCGCAAAATTTCAAATGTTTTCCCTCATAACCTCCTATCAACCGCCGATTTTCACAATAAACTACAGACAAGTGTTGTCAGAAAAAGAAGACTCATACACTCACTTATTTATTGGTAAAAAAAAATAACTTTTATTAAAACAACACAAATAAATGGAAACATAACTTTATTCGAACAAACAACAGTAAAACATGAAAGAAGTGGGTGGGACTCCTCCGGAAGCAGTGTACAAAACCTGCAAGAGAAAAAACGAAACATAAGTATGTGTGCCATGTCCAAGAGAAAAAGAAAGGTAGTCAGAATGAAAAGAAGAAAGTGAGAATGGGACAGAGAGCGAGTGGGTGGAAGGGAGAAGGGCAGGTAGAGTCAAAAGAACAGAGGGAGGAAGAGACAGAGCATCGGCCTACTGCACCCCGCCCTCACTGTTCACCTCCCGTCACCTGTGTGTCTGGGATGCTGGGGTCCGCGAGAAACAGTGCGGTCCAGCAAGTCTTTAAAATTAAACAGAGATATGAATGAGGCCAGAGATTATATTATTAACTACGGCAACATCGCTTACCTGCACCTGTGCACCCAGGCTGCTGCACTCCAGCCCCTTCCCCCGCACTGTCCTCAAATGCAGCTCCTGCGCACCGAGGCTTTACTGCTCACCTGCCACCACTGGTGTGTCCAACGATGTGCCGGTGCGGGCTCCGACTCCCGAATGCCTTTCAGGGTGGCATAGCAGGTCTCCGGTGTGGGACGGTGTCTTGATACCACGATGGAAGGCGTCAGAAAAGCCAGAGCATCATCACCGGTTGAGCACATGCTGCATGCTTTTTCATGCAACTAACTCAGGGGCATATCAACAAGGGATTTATCTCTGCTTTTTTGGCTTTAAAAGCCAAAAAAGGAGAGATAAAACTAGCGCCCTATCAACAACAGGGTGCTAACATGCAAATTTGCATGTTAGCACCCTTTTACTCTACGCTTCCCCTTGCATCTCTAATGAGATACAAAGGGGGCGTTCCAGAGTAAAATAATAGGAGAAATGTCGCTAAGCGACATTTCTCCTATTATCAAGAATGTCGCTAACCCTGTTAGAGACAAAAAAAGCAGCGCTAACCGCGGTTAACGCTGCTTTTTTACGTCTGGTATTTTTCTGACTTAGCCATGATATCCTATGGAAGGAGGATATCATGGCTAAGTTTGCCTGTCCCTATCAACAAGGTAACGTGAGATTATCGCTGGGTTTCCAGCGATAATCTCACGTTAGCCTGTTAGCGTGAGGATTTTTATCGCTATTGAGATAAGCGTTGCTAATAGCACGCTATCTCAGCGATAAAAATTCACGCTAGCCGGCGATAATTATCCTAGCGCTAAGTGCGCTTAGAGATAATTATCGCCGGTTGTTGTTGATATGCCCCTTAATCTCCCCATGTCTACAACCAAAATGAATTTGATCTTGTGTGATGTAACCAATGCTCATGTAAGCACTCCAATACCTGACAAGTCTGCTCTATATAAAACTGCAAATACACAAAAAATACGTGTTTTGCACACTTCCGTCATTGGGCTACATGCGGGCTACATCTGGGTGATATTTGTGCTGCATTTGGGCTCTTTTGTCTCTGGTTGCCATCTTGGGAGATTTATTTGTTATGAAGTTTCCTAATTTCCTCATTGACTGCAGTCTCCTCAGTAGGAAATGCTTTCAGTTTTTTACTTTGATTCCATCAAGAAGGTATTCAGATATGTCACACATTTGCCATAAATTCTGAATGTTAGCACTCTAGTTGCCCATTAGATCACTGTAGCAAAGCTACTGCTCACCACGGAAGTCGGCTGCTGATATTAAAAGTGCATGTTTCAGTCTGCATGTCAGAATTTTTTCATGAAATAGAAGAGGATTTGAGAAGTCAAAATGTGCCCTAATTTTTCTTTCTTCCGCACTAATCATAATTTCTATGGCAAAATGAACCCCCTCGTTTTGTTCCTTTTCAAATTAAATGTTTTAAGTGTTACCAATTTATTCCAATCAAGATGGCTTCAGGTGTGCCATACTTTTGTCATAAGTAAGACTGTTAGCGCTCTAGTTGTTCTTTAGAACACTCTGGGACATTCTGTCATTGGGCTATACTTGGGCTACATCTGGGTGATATTTGTGCTACATTTGGGCTCTTTTGTCTCTGGTGGCCATCTTGGGAGACTTATTGGTTATGAAGTTTCCTAATTTGCTCATTTACTACAGTCTACTCAGTAGGAAATACTTTCAGTTTTTTACTTTGATTCCATCAAGAAGGCATTCAGATGTGTCACACATTTGCCATAAATTCAGAATGTTAGCACTCTAGTTGCTCATTAGATCACTGTAGTAAAGCTACTGCTCACCATGGAAGTCTGCTGCTGGTATTGAAAGTGCATGTTTCAGTCTGCATGTCAGAAGGTTTTAATGAAATAGAAGAGGATTTGAGAAGTCACTCAAAATGTGCCCTTATTTTTCTTTCTGCAGCACTAATCATACTTTCTATGGCAAAATGAACCCCCTCATGTTGTTCCTTTTTAAATTAAATGTTTTAAGAGTTACCACTTTATTCCAATCAAGATGGCTTCAGGTGTGCAATACATTTGTCATAAGTAGGACTGTTAGCGCTCTAGTTGTTCTTTAGAACACTCTGGGAAGCTGCAGTAGAACACAAAGGAATCAACTGACAGTCTCTGCCTTTGTTAGATGTACATGTTTTACTGAGAGTGTCAGACTTCATTCTCACATGACTGAGAAAGATAATGTGAATTTACAGAAAATATGCTCTCAGTTTAGCTTATAGATCACCTTTCAAACCTCTGTGGGAAAAGCCTGAGAAAATAGTTTTCTCTCAAACATGATTCATGATATCCCAGCAGAAGGCTTTTTGACATGGTAAAATCACCTTAGAACACACAACAATTCCTAAAATGAGTATGGTACCATCAACAAATGATTTATAATGTAACTAAAGTCTTAAAACCTTCTATTAACTGCAATGCTTTTTAATGAGGTGCTATCATGTATATTGGTCCCAAGATGGCTGCCAACACTTCTTGGATGAAGTGCTGACAGCCAATCAGATCTCACGATGAGATCTGTGGGTAGGCTCCGCCCAGATATATATGTGATTTTAATTTTGATGTTCTCAGGAACTACTGAATGGATTTACACCATTTAACCAAAAGGCACGACTCTGAACCAAGGGCTACCGTTTTGCCAAATTTGGTGTAATTCCGTTCAGCAGTTCGGGCTGTAGCTGCGATTAAAGGTTCCTATGGAAAATTGCATGGGGAAAACACATTTTGGGACCCCCTTTTTTATCAGCTCCTGCTTGACGAATCACCCCCGAGACTTTAAGGATAGGAGCGGACCGGAGCGCCCCACCAGTTTTGAACATTTCGTGAAGATTCGTCAACCGGCGCCAAAGTTATTCCAAATAGAATGTTGCGGATTTTCTATGCAAAATAGGTCCTAACTATAACTACCTACTGGCGACCGCCAGTAGGTAATATATATATGTGTGTGTGTGTGTCTACATATATATTATATATGTATAAATATATAATATAACACGCCGAGATCAACGCCCTACTCAAAAAACCCAAGGCAGACCCAAGAGACCTCAAGAACTTCCTGCTCATCTCTCTGCTCCCGTTCCCGGGCCAAGGTCATAGAGAAGATCATCAACAGACAGCTAACCCGATACCTCGAAGAAAACAGAATCCTGGACCCTTCCCAGCCAGGGTTCCGCAGCAACCACAGCACCGAGACCGCCCTCATCACCGCCACCGACGACATCAGGATCCTGCTGGACAACGGTGAGACGGCAGCACTCATCCTCCTAGACCTCTCTGCCGCCTTCGACACCATCTGCCACCGCACACTACGCGCACGCCTAGACGCCACAGGGATCCGAGACAAGACTCTGGAATGGACCACCTCCTTCCTCTCCGGCAGAACCCAGAGCGTCCGCTTCCCCCATTCCGATCCGAAGCCTCCGAGATCATCTGCGGCGTACCCCAGGGATCCTCCCTCTGCCTGAAACTGTTCAACATTTACATGGCCCCGCTCGCACACGTCGCCCGACAGCACAGCCTCAACATAATCTCCTACGCCGGCGACACTCAACTGATGCTCTCCCTCACCAAGGACCCCATCACCGCCAAAGCCAACCTCCACAAAGGAATGAAGGCCGTCGCCGACTGGATGAAGATCAGCCGCCTGAAGCTGAACTCGGACAAGACGGAGGTCCTCATCCTCGGCTCCAACCCTTCAGCCTGGGATGACTCCTGGTGGCCGAAAGCATTGGGGGCAGCCCCGACACCCACCGACCACGCACGCAACCTGGGAACAATCCTCGACTCAATACTCTCAATGACCATGCAAGTCAACGCCATCTCCTCCTCCTGCTTCAACACCCTCCGCATGCTCCGCAAGATCTACAGATGGATCCCGACAAATACAAGAAAGACAGTCACCCAGGCCCTCGTCAGCAGCAGACTCGACTACGGAAACGCCTTCTACGCGGGAGCCCTGACCAAGCTCATCAAACGACTACAACGCATCCAAAACACCTTGGCACGACTGATCCTCGACGTACCACGCCATGGCCACATCACCCCCCACCTGAGAAACCTACACTGGCTCCCCGTCAACAAGAGAATATCCTTCAAGCTTCTCATCCACGCACACAAGGCACTCCACAAGACCGGCCCAGCCTACCTCAACAGACAACTCTCCTTCTACATCCCCAACCGCCTGCTACGCTCCGCCGACCTCTCACTCCCCACCATCCCGCGCATCCGAAGAAGAACCACCAGCGGGAGATCCTCCTCCCACCTCGCCGCCAAGACATGGAATACCCTCCCACTGAGCATACGACAGACCCAAGACCTGCTGACCTTCAGGAGGACACTCTAGACCTGGCTGTTCGACCAGAAGCACCCCCCCCAGCGCCTTGAGACCCTCACGGGTATGTAGTGCGCTTATATGACTGATTGATTGATTGATATCTCTCTCTCTCTCTCTCTCTCTCTCTCTCTATATATATATATATATATATATATATATATATTCACTGAAAAAACCATAGGTTTCACACATGTTATAGTTAGCGGAAATTTTACTGATAAAAAACCAATGAAATTGCCCCGTTATAGTTAGTGCTGGCAACTATAACTCACGCGACCGCAATCCTCTGCTGATGCTAATACTGTATTTAGACACTTATTTGCCCATGTCTTCTTCCATACATTTTTAGCTATACATATATTACAAATATTTTTTTTTATAAAGACACATATGTCATCAGCAGAAGATTGCGGTCGCGTGAGTTATAGTTGCCAGCACTAACTATAACGGGGCAATTTCATTGGTTTTTTATCAGTAAAATTTCCGCTAACTATAACATGTGTGAAACCTATGGTTTTTTCAGTGAATTTGCAAGGTTTTTTAAATGCTAATTCCTAACTATAACGTGTGTGAAACCTATGGTTTTTTCAGTGAATTTGTACGGTTTTTTAAATGCTAAGTTACTTTACGCCATTCGAGGCGTGCGCGCCCACTTAACGCAGAGCGTTCCGTGCACGGTTTTTATCAACTTTAATAAGCCCTGTACATTTGGTGGCCTTCGGCCACCAAAAGCACAGGGGGTGGGGTCAATGTGGATAGTGTTTTTTTTATTTCGATTTTATAATTTCATGTTGCCAAAATATAGTTTTTTTACTGATGTAATAAGCACTGTACATTTGGTGGCCTACGGCCACCAAAAGCACAGGGGGTGGGGTAAGTGTGGATAGTGTTTTTTTTATTTCTATTTTTTACCGTACGCTTACGGTAAGCGTACGGTAAGCGTACTCGGCGAAATTGCCGAAAAAAAAATAAAACCGTTTTTGCTCTTGGGGGATGTTTGGGGACTCCCTCAACATGACTATGTGGGAGGGAGTTGTCAAAACAGCCCCGTAACATGTTTTTGGGCATCATGTTTGATAAATAACACTCAGTGCGAGAGACAAAATGGCGGACGCCGCTTCCTGGTTTCGGCCGATTCGAATGTTTACTAAGATCTAAGAGCCAATCAGAATCGCGCTCGCGCACGCCACCGTACGCGTACGGTAAGCGTACGGTAAGCGTACCGTAAGCGGGCTCAGATATATATATTGATTTAAAGGCTATTTTCTCAGAATCTACTGAACAGATTTACACCAAACCTACAAAAGGCACTTCCTTGACATAGGGACTACCTCTCTGCCAAATTTCTAGTAATTCTGTTCAGCCGTTCGGGCTGTAGCTCTGTCTAAAGGTCCTATGGAAAAATGCATGGGAAAAACGCGTTTTGGGACCCCCCTTTTATCTCAGCCCCCGCTTGACGAATCCCCCCGAGACTTTCAGGGTAGGAGCGGAGCGTAGCGCCCCACCTATTTTGAGAAATTCGCGAGGATTCATCGACCGGCGCCAAAGTTATTCAAAATAGAATGTTGCGGATTTCCTATGGAAAAGGGGTCCTAACTATAACTACCTACTGGCGACCGCCAGTAGGTAATATATATATATATATATATATATATATATATATATATATATATATATATATACATATATATATATGTGTGTGTGTGTGTGAGTGCGTGTGTGTCTCAAGGAGGCGTTCCATGGGCGTTGCTGTGGATGTTCCCACTCAGTACTCATGAATTTTAACACTGCCCCAGATTTACGACATAACATAAGCCTGGGGCAGCGTTAAAACATACGCCTCCACAGAGCTGGCATAACGAGCAGAAATGTTTACTCGTTTTTTCCTTTTTCCACATTTGCTGCATTCTGCAGCACACATAGAACGAGGAAAACACCTCTTGTGATTTTTGTTGTGTAGGAAGTGCCCCTTCATGCACAAAAACAATCATGTCGACAACACAGACACCCTTGCACCAAGGTGCACGGGTGCCTGCGTTGGCACTAGGCACCAAATTGTGCACAGGCGCTGGCTAAAAGGACAGGAATGCACAGTATCTTGTAAATACAGTGCATTCCTGTCCTTTCCAAATGGCATAAGGCAGTGCAGCAAAATAATTTGCTGCAATGCCTACATCAATTCTTTATAAATGTGGCCCAAATATAAAAAACACTGGGGCATATTTAAAAAGAATTGGCGTAGGGCAGCCCTGAAAGTCATTTTGCTACGCTGTCCTATGCCAATTTGAGATGCAGGAATGTACCGTATTTACAAGCACTTTCAGCTGGCGCACAATTAGCAGCTGTGCACCAACGCAGGCACCCATGAGTATGAGTGTCTGCGTTGTTGGCATGATTGTTTTTGGACACCTTCCTGCAAATAAACAATAATTGGAGGCGTTTTCCACATGGAAAGAGGAGAGAAATGAAAACATTTCTCCTCATTATGCCACCCCTGGGGAGGGGCACGGTTTTAACGCATTTCCAGATTTAAGTCATATTATAAATCTGGGAATGTGTCAAACCTATTGCTGTTGCGCAGGAACACCCACTGCAATGCCCATGTCACGCCTCTCTGACGCAGTGTAGGCAACGCAGCTGCATTCCCTCACTCCATAACTACAAGGCCATGTATAGCCATTCAGGGTGGCTTTACCTGGTCTTGTAGATATGGATAAGCCCTGAGCGCCACTGGAACGTTACAAAAAGTGACATCCCGGCAGCGCATATGACTTGTAAATAAGTCCAGCAAAACACAAAGCCAGCGCAGTTCCAAATCTGCTTTGAGACCAAACCTTTTTTAATAGATATTTTTGAGCAATTACGAAATTAGAACAGGAGTTGTTTATTTTCCGTCTCTCACCCTCATCCTGCCTCTCTTTGTTTCTCTTTTTTATATTACGCCGTAAAGGGAAAAGATATTTTATTAATCGTACAATAAGCGACATCTCCGAAAGACCCATTCAAGAGACCAAACATTGAAATGTGCACAGGAACATTGGAGCGCGTCCTTCCCCCGTCCTGTCATCGTTCAATCTACAGACGATGTACATTTCTATTACACTCACACGAGGCAATTGTCAGTCATTTCAGAGATATGTGCGCTATCATCACAATGCAGGCGCAGCGGAAGATGGATTCGCATCAGCTGCCATTATCTGGGCCACTGTTGGCGGCTAAATTGTAGTACATGATTTTAATAACCCCTGCCGGGCAGCCTGCGTTTTCTCTTTTGTCATCGAACAGCTCGGTGTTCGGTCGCCGAGCCCTCCTGCACGCAAGAACGAGTAGTCAGTGGAACAAAGGCGGGCCGGCCGCTGCCATCTTTGTCTTGCAGTCTGGGAAGCTTTCAAGGGGGATGTAAAGATATGGCAGGGGGCAGAGGGAGGGCGAGGAGGGAGTCTGTCCGCTCTTCCCATCATTCTAGTAAGAGCCACCTCCTGGCGCCCCATATTTCTGAAGGAAGAGGTGAAAGCTATTTACTAACAAAAGCAGAGTACTGTGGAAGCAGGGATACTTAGATAAGTGGAACAAATTGCAGGCAGCGACTTCAAAGAGAGCGCGCTATCGGTTATCGCAACAACACGCGGAAGAGAAGCAGATTTTAAGGCAGAGAATATGTGCAAGTGTGTTACACAACGGGGGATTGGGTTATAAAAAAACGGAGAAAATTCCAAACATGGGGACGTTTCGGAATCCTGATAGGACAGAGGCATTGTTCATCGATGCTTAATTTGTGACAAAAAGTGCAGGAGGTCCAATTTTTAAGGCAGTCATGTGGAAAACGTGTAATAGGGCACATATTCATCAGAATGATATAGTTCAGCAAATACCAATACGTCTCTTCCCTTCTCACCACCACTTTTATTTAAATACAATAGGTGCATTGTGACTATTTCAACAGTCTTTCAAAGTGAAGAGAATCTTTTTAATTTCATCCTGCAAGAAGGATCTGAAACAACACAAACATAGTTATATATTCCTCTGAAGTAATTCCAAATCTAAGCATGACTTAAATCGTTAGGATATTCTCTCAGTTCTGCTTCCATTTCCCTCTATGCTTTCAAAGATAAACAAACACACAATCTCCAAAATGTCCACACGTTCTGGAATCAAGGTCCAGGCTTCAGCAGCAAGGTATGTCGATTATCTCACCCAGACGATGTGAAACAAAGTGTTGCCCAACTTCAAAAAGGCCACTGGCATTTCCAAACAAGTGGGCGTTTAGCTGACTCATGGGAAATGCAGTTGGTAACCGGGCATCGGTGCATAGTTAGGAGGACATCCTGCAAAAGGAAAAGTGAATCAGCATTTCACCAAGTGCAGACACTCCGACACCAATGCCTGCCTTTACTTCCATGGAATAAACTCAGTTTGGAATATGGAGCTTGTACATCCAGCAAGCACTGGAAAGCAGGCAAACCATCATAAAAGCACACCATTCATCTGTGGACCTTCAATCAATCAATCAATCAATCAATCAATCACTTATAAAGCGCGCTACATACCCGTAGGGTCTCAAGGCGCTGGGGGGGGGGGGGGGGTGCCGCTACTGCTCGAACAGCCAGGTCTTCAGCTTCTTCCTGAAGGAGAGGTGGTCTTGGGTCAGGCGCAGGTCGGTCGGGAGGGAGTTCCAGGTCTTGGCGGCCAGGTAGGAGAAGGACCTTTCTCCTGTAGTCGCTCTTCGGATGCGGGGGACGGCGGCGAGGGCGTGGTTGGCTGATCGGAGGTGGCGTTTGGGAGCGTAGAAGTTGACTCGGCTGTTGAGGTAGCTCGGGCCTTGGTCGTGTAGGGCTTTGTGTGCGTGGGTGAGGAGGCGGAAGGTGATTCTCTTGTTGACGGGGAGCCAGTGAAGGTCTCTCAGATGTCCAGAGATGTGGCTGGATCGTGGGATGTCGAGGATGAGTCTGGCTGAGGCGTTCTGGATCCTCTGGAGTCTCTTCTGGAGCTTGGCGGTGGTACCGGCGTAGAGGGCGTTGCCGTAGTCCAGTCGGCTGGTGACGAGGGCCTGGGTGACGGTCTTCCTGGTCTCTGTGGGGATCCACCAGAAGATCTTCCGTAGCATGCGTAGGATGTTGAAGCACGCCGAGGAGACGTTGTTGACCTGCCTGGTCATGGAGAGGGAGGAGTCCAGGGTGAAGCCCAGGTTTCGTGCATGGTCCGTCGGTTTGGGTGCGGTGCCCAGGGCGGGAGGCCACCAGGAGTCGTCCCAGGCGGAGGGTGAGGAGCCCAGGATGAGGACCTCCGTCTTGTCCGAGTTCAGTTTCAGGCGGCTGGACGTCATCCACTCGGCTACCTCTTTCATCCCTTCGTGCAGGTTGGCTCTGGCGGCGGCGGGGTCGTTGGTCAGGGAGAGGATCAGCTGGGTGTCGTCGGCGTAGGAGATTATGCTGAGGTTGTGTTTGCGTACGATGGCCGCGAGGGGGCTCATGTAGACGTTGAAGAGGGTGGGGCTCAGAGATGATCCTTGGGGGACGCCGCAGATGACTTCGGAGGCCTCTGACTTGTACGGTGGTAGGCGGACTCTCTGTGTTCTTCCGTCGAGGAAGGAGATGATCCATTCCAGCGCCTTGTCCTGGATTCCGATGTTGCTGAGGCGCCGTACTAGGGTGCGGTGGCAGACCGTGTCGAATGCCGCGGAGAGGTCTAGGAGGATGAGGGCCGCTGTTTCTCCATTGTCCATCAGGGCTCGGATGTCATCGGTGGCGGCGATGAGGGCGGTCTCGGTGCTGTGTTTGGCTCGGAAGCCGGACTGTGAGGGGTCGAGGGATCCGTTCGTCTCGAGGAAGGCGGCCATCTGCTTGTTGACGGTCTTCTCGATGACTTTGGCTGGAAACGGGAGAAGCGAGATGGGGCGGTAATTCTTGAGGTCGGTGGGGTCCGCTGTTGGTTTCTTGAGTAGAGCGCTGAGTTCGGCGTGTTTCCAGCTCTCAGGGAAGATGGTGGTGTCGAAGGATGTGTTGATGATGTCTCGCAGGTGGGGTGCGATGACAGCGTCGGCCTTGTTGAAGACGTGGTGAGGGCAGGGGTCGGTCGGTGATCCGGAGTGGATGGAGTTCATCGTGCGGATGGTGTCTTCGGTGCTGATCGGGGTCCAGGCGTGGAGGGTGGTGGTGGGGGGGGGGTGGTTGGTCGGTCATGGTGTGCGTTGGTTGGTTGTTGAAGCTACTGTGTATGTCCGTGATCTTGTTGTGGAAGTATGAGGCGAGGGAGTTGCAGAGGTCTTGCGATGGGGTGATGTCGTTGTTTCCTGCGCTGGGGTTGGAAAGCTCTTTCACGATGTTGAAGAGTTCCTTGCAGTTGTGTGCGTTGTTGTCCAACCGGTCCTTGAATGCTGTTTTCTTGGCGGCGCGGATCAGCTGGTGGTGTTTCCGGGTGGCAAGTTTGTAGGAGGTCCTGTTGTCCGGTGTCGGTTCCCTTCTCCAGACTTTCTCGAGGGCTCGGCAGTTCTTCTTGGAGCTCTTGAGTTCGTCGGTGAACCATGGGGCCTTCTTGCTGCCGGGTCTGCTAGGCGGGGTCCTCAGCGGGGCGAGTTCGTCCGCGCAGTTGCTGATCCACTTCGTGAGGTTGTCGGCGGCCTGGCTGGGGTTCGCTGAGCTGGCAGGAGGGTGCTGGCTCAGGGAGGTGGCGAGCTGGTCTGCTGTGATCTTGTTCCAGCTTCTGCGGGCGGCCTGTTGCTGGTGATGGTGGGTCGTCGTTCTCTTGTAGGTGAAGTGGACGCAGCTGTGGTCCGTCCATTGAAGCTCTGTGGCGTGGCTGAAGTCGATGTCTGTGCTGGATGAGAAGATGGCGTCGAGTGTGTGTCCGGCGAGGTGGGTGGGGGTGGACACCAGTTGCTTAAGTCCCAGGTTGGCCAGGTTGTCGAGCAGGGTGCTGGTGTTGTGGTCGTTGTTGTTCTCCAGATGGAAGTTGAGGTCTCCCAGGAGGATGTAGTCAGCGGAGGGGAGGGCATGCGGGCTGACGAAGTCGGCGATGTCCTCGCTGAATTGTGTGCGTGGTCCAGGGGGTCGGTAGATCAGGGTGCCTCTGAGGGTGGTGTTCGGGTTGGTGTGGATCTGGAAATGCAGGTGTTCGGCGCTGGTCAGGGTGTTGTCGGTGCTGGTCGTGAGACGGATGGTGTTCCTGTGGATGATGGCGATGCCTCCTCCCATCTGGTTGGCGTTTCGGTCCCTCCGGACGATCTTGTAGCCCTCTGGGATAGCGATGGCGATGTCGGGAGCTGAAGAGGCGTTCATCCAGGTCTCCGTGAGGAAGGCAATGTCAGGGGCTGTGGCGTCTAGGAGGTTCCAGAGTTCGATGGCGTGTCTGTGGACGGAGCGGGTGTTGAGCAGGATGCACTTGAGGTGGGTGCTGCTGGTGTTCGACATGGCGGGTGCTGGTGCGGGGCTGGTCTGGATGCAGGAGAACTTGCAGGCGTGGCAGCTGAAAGGTCCGTGGGTGCGTCGTGGTGTGGCTTGGTGGCATTCTGGGAGTCGGCCGGTGTTGAGAGCGATGAGGGTGGCGGCGGAGTACGTCAGGCGGGTAGGTCGGGGTCTTCGAGGGCCAGGGGTCCTGGCGCTGGACACGATCCGGTCGCGGACGGGCGCAGACGGGCTTGCCTTTGGCGCGCCTTCGGCGCACAATCGGCGCACCCGCTGCGCGTGGCCGCTGCGCGTTCGCACGGTCGCCATTTAAGGCGAAGTGCGCGGGTGGGCGGAGCATCTGGGAGGCGGGAGCGGGGAGGGTTACAGAAGATAAAAAGGGGCGGGGACAAGCGGCGGTGGCGGGAAGGGAGGGCGGAGGGCGGCGAGGTAGGCGGACAGCAAGGAAGGATAGCAAACACGGGGAAAAAGATATTACAACAAAACAGGCACAAATAAGCGATAAAACAAGGGAAAAAAAGAGAGTTAAACCAAGCAGGCACAAAATAACGTCAAAACAAGGGCAAGGGAAAATGAAATTACAACAAAACAGGCACAAATAAACGAAAAACAAGGGAAAAAAAGAGAGTTAAACCAAGCAGGCACAAAATAACGTCAAAACAAGGGCAAAAACAACCGCAGCGGCGGCAGCCGGCAGCCGGCAGACGAGGCAGCAGCGAGGCAGAGGGCAGGCAAGGGGCACACGCAGCAGCTGGTGGCCGTGCGGCGCGGGGGTGTCCCACAAGTGGGTCACACTCACCTGCGTCGCACGGTCGCCATTTAAGGCCAAGTGCGCGGGTGGGCGGAGCAGCTGGGAGGCGGGAGCGGGGAGGGTTACAGAAGACAAAAAGGGGCGGGGACAAGCGGCGGTGGCGGGAAGGGAGGGCGGAGGGCGGCGAGGTAGGCGGACAGCAAGGAAGGATAGCAAACACGGGGAAAAAGATATTACAACAAAACAGGCACAAATAAGCGATAAAACAAGGGAAAAAAAGAGAGTTAAACCAAGCAGGCACAAAATAACGTCAAAACAAGGGCAAGGGAAAATGAAATTACAACAAAACAGGCACAAATAAACGAAAAACAAGGGAAAAAAAGAGAGTTAAACCAAGCAGGCACAAAATAACGTCAAAACAAGGGCAAGGGAAAATGAAATTACAACAAAACAGGCACAAATAAACGAAAAACAAGGGAAAAAAAGAGAGTTAAACCAAGCAGGCACAAAATAACGTCAAAACAAGGGCAAAAACAACCGCAGCGGCGGCAGCCGGCAGCCGGCAGACGAGGCAGCAGCGAGGCAGAGGGCAGGCAAGGGGCACACGCAGCAGCTGGTGGCCGTGCGGCGCGGGGGTGTCCCACAAGTGGGTCACACACACCTGCGTCGCACGGTCGCCATTTAAGGCCAAGTGCGCGGGTGGGTGGAGCAGCTGGGAGGCGGGAGCGGGGAGGGTTACAGAAGACAAAAAGGGGCGGGGACAAGCGGCGGTGGCGGGAAGGGAGGGCGGAGGGCGGCGAGGTAGGCGGACAGCAAGGAAGGATAGCAAACACGGGGAAAAAGATATTACAACAAAACAGGCACAAATAAGCGATAAAACAAGGGAAAAAAAGAGAGTTAAACCAAGCAGGCACAAAATAACGTCAAAACAAGGGCAAGGGAAAATGAAATTACAACAAAACAGACACAAATAAACGAAAAACAAGGGAAAAAAAGAGAGTTAAACCAAGCAGGCACAAAATAACGTCAAAACAAGGGCAAGGGAAAATGAAATTACAACAAAACAGGCACAAATAAACGAAAAACAAGGGAAAAAAAGAGAGTTAAACCAAGCAGGCACAAAATAACGTCAAAACAAGGGCAAGGGAAAATGAAATTACAACAAAACAGGCACAAATAAACGAAAAACAAGGGAAAAAAAGAGAGTTAAACCAAGCAGGCACAAAATAACGTCAAAACAAGGGCAAGGGAAAATGAAATTACAACAAAACAGGCACAAATAAACGAAAAACAAGGGAAAAAAAGAGAGTTAAACCAAGCAGGCACAAAATAACGTCAAAACAAGGGCAAGGGAAAATGAAATTACAACAAAACAGGCACAAATAAACGAAAAACAAGGGAAAAAAAGAGAGTTAAACCAAGCAGGCACAAAATAACGTCAAAACAAGGGCAAAAACAACCGCAGCGGCGGCAGCCGGCAGCCGGCAGACGAGGCAGCAGCGAGGCAGAGGGCAGGCAAGGGGCACACGCAGCAGCTGGTGGCCGTGCGGCGCGGGGGTGTCCCACAAGTGGGTCACACACACCTGCGTCGCACGGTCGCCATTTAAGGCCAAGTGCGCGGGTGGGCGGAGCAGCTGGGAGGCGGGAGCGAGGAGGGTTACAGAAGACAAAAAGGGGCGGGGACAAGCGGCGGTGGCGGGAAGGGAGGGCGGAGGGCGGCGAGGTAGGCGGACAGCAAGGAAGGATAGCAAACACGGGGAAAAAGATATTACAACAAAACAGGCACAAATAAGCGATAAAACAAGGGAAAAAAAGAGAGTTAAACCAAGCAGGCACAAAATAACGTCAAAACAAGGGCAAGGGAAAATGAAATTACAACAAAACAGACACAAATAAACGAAAAACAAGGGAAAAAAAGAGAGTTAAACCAAGCAGGCACAAAATAACGTCAAAACAAGGGCAAGGGAAAATGAAATTACAACAAAACAGGCACAAATAAACGAAAAACAAGGGAAAAAAAGAGAGTTAAACCAAGCAGGCACAAAATAACGTCAAAACAAGGGCAAAAACAACCGCAGCGGCGGCAGCCGGCAGCCGGCAGACGAGGCAGCAGCGAGGCAGAGGGCAGGCAAGGGGCACACGCAGCAGCTGGTGGCCGTGCGGCGCGGGGGTGTCCCACAAGTGGGTCACCTTTCATCCTGCTTTGCCATCTGCACTATCTACCTGCCCAACACCAAAGCACTTTTACCTTCACTAAGGTTCTTCACCTGTGAGTCCTCTTTTACAGTCTCCGTTGACCTGCATCTCCTTGAGAGAACTCCAAAAGAACCAGCTGCTTTCATTCAAAAGCTGCATATCCTGCTTTATCCATGGGCAGCATTTTCTCCGGCCTAGAGTTCTCTTCCATTCACAACTGCTTCACCAACCGCTTCTTTCCAACATGTCAAAGACAACAGAGCCAGGTCTATGCCATATTTGTAATTACTTTTTTGTATTTGTTTCAGTAAAATAAATGCTTTAAATAATTTATGGGTTTTAAGTTACCTTAATTCATTTTTCAATATTTTTGATTAATTTAAATACGTTTGATTTTCTTTTAGTGTGTCGGCTGTTTGTATGCTCTCCAAAGATACCTTATTTGCCCCCTCTTTAAATCTTCATGCTCACTTACAACTTCCTTCCAATCTGCCCTACCTCCCTCTACTGATTTTGTACCATGTATTCTTTTGTCTGTCAAAGCTAGTAGCCTCTTCCCTCCTAGCCAGTTTTTCCATTGTATTTACCCTGCCTCAAACCCACTTGCTATGCTTCTCCTTCTAGGATGAGTGTTTATGTATATGTTTTATGGATTTATAAAGCACATAGCTGCCCAAGGGCTTCCTAGCACTGCGGAGAGGCGGTGATGTGCGAGGGGATTAATAGATCACCAGTGGAACAGCCATGTTTTTAGTTTTTTTCTGAAACTTAGTTAATCTCTTAGCAGTCTCATTTCTATGGGCAGGGAGTTCCACAGCCTTGGGACTAGGTGCGGAAAAGATCTTCCTTCCCATCTGGATCTCTTTATCCTTGTTGTCTTCATAAGCACGTCTGAGGATGATCTAAGAGACCTTTTGGACATGTATGGGGTGATGTGTTCTAAGTAGGGCTGGGCCCTTGCAGTTCATGGCTTTGTGGGCCAGATATAAAGATTTGAATTTGATCCTGGCTTGGATCGGCAGCCAATGGAGCAATTTCAGTGAGACTTTCACTGATTCTTGTCTGGGTATGCCTCAGAGTATCCTGGCTGCCGCATTTTGAACCACCTGTAGTCTGTTCACAACATATTTGGGGGAACCCAGATAGAAGGAGTTACCGTAGTTCAGCCGAGAGACTGCCAAGGCCTGTACAACGGTTCTCTGGGTCTGTTCAGGGAAAAGGGCTAGGATCTTGCCAAGCGTGCGGAGTATCTCAAAGCAGGTGGCTGCTAGTTTCCTTGCTTGTATTTCCATGGAGAGATTGTGGTCCAACCACATTCCCAAGTTTTTTTCTGGAACGTTTAGGGGTGGGGGGACAGCCAAGTTCTTTTGGCCAACTGATAGTACCCCGGGGCACAGAGTTATTTCACAGGAACATCAGTTCTGTTTGTGATCTGACAGTGTGGGCAAATGCCTCTTTTTTGCAAGATCATACTCATTTTTTGTGGACTGATGCTGCTGTTTTTTTTAGTCTGTGCATTGAGACTCTGCGAACCAGGCCCCATTGCATGTGCTCTGACCCTTAAAACAAGTTTAAATTGGTTATACGCCTAATTGACTTATTTAACTTCCCCATAAATCCCTAGTATATGGTATAAAGTGTACCCAGGGCCTGTAGGTTAAATGGCACAAGTGGACTGCAGCACTCATTGTGCCACCGACTACAGTGACAGAGCAAACATGACTGCAGACATACCAATGTAGCTGGGCTGTGGCAGTTTTAGATTGCAAATCAACCTGTCAAAATAAATACTTTTGCCAGGTCAAAACTTTTATTTTAAATATTAATGTCACCCATATGTTTGGCTTATAAGCCCTAAGGCAGGTGCATGGTATTTACAAGTAGGACATATAGAAACATAATGTTACACATGTCCTTAAAGTGAAAAGGTCACAAACACTATTTTTACTGTAGCAAAGCTGGCTGTTCCATAGAAAACCATTGAATAACAATATTACATTTAATAATGCTAATTTCAGTTAGGAAACAGCTAGAAATTTAATTCAAAGTCTCCTTATAACATCTACTTTAAATACAGTGTAATCGTAAAATCTAATTTGTGATAACTATTAAGGAAAAGGTGCTTTTATAAAGTAAAATTTTCCTTGTCTAAAGAACCCGAAAGTCAAATTCCATGATTTTCAGCTAACATTTAGCAGCTGAATAGCCTTGACGAGGTATGAAAATTGTTTCAAGAACCGGACAAAAGCATTGGGTGTGGGGAGGTGTTTCTGTTCCTCTGGTAGGATTAACCATACTGACTGTGGCCCAGAACTTGACGAGCTTCAAAGAGGCCTACCCTGTCACAGGAAAATATCAGCTGAAACCTGCACAGGGCCCTTCTTTGTTCCCCAAGTCAGGCAGGCACCAATCCCAATGAGAGAGGAGCAATGTGGCATTGTTTACTGTAAGACAAACAGGAATTACAGCAAATATAGGTAGGATTACCCATGGGTCCTTTACCCTATTTGCCAGCGAGGTGGCAGGAGCCACCCTACCCACCAGCTAGTGACAGACATAAGTTTATCACCTCTTGGTACCTTCTTCAGAACACTACTGGATCTGTGGCAGACAGAAAAATGACTATCTGCTGTTGGTTCCTGTGAGGAGACCTGAAGAGCTGGACCTGCTTCCACTTGCACCCAGGACAGGAACTTGGACTTCAAGGGGCCTATTTACAAGGAGCTAGTGCCGCTGCAGTGTCATTTTATTTGACTCAGTGGCAGCGCAATCAGTGCTCCACACTGCTCCATATTTACAAACTGACGCATTGGGCCCAATGTGTCAGTTTGTATAGGCCTGCTTCACATTATACCTGTACCAGGTATAATGTATGCCTATGCCTTCTCAAACCAGGCATAAGGATTAACGCAGGGCTATTAGGTTCTGATGCATTGCTGGAGCTGCGTCAGTCTTATGATGAACTCCAGCAATGAGTCACTTTAGCGCCAAATGATGCATCCGAATTTCGGATGCATTCGTGAATCCTTGCACCATGGAGCACTGTATTGTAAATACAGCAATTCCATTACATCGTTAGGGCATTTGCATCAGGCGCAAGAAATCTGACTCATCGATCTGACTCATCGATGCAGATGCACCACTTCTTGTAAAGATGCCCCCAAGTGCCTATTGGCTGAACTCTTGTTACACTACAGGGCTACAAAAAGCTGCAAGAAGTTCATTTTCCTGAAGAGCCCAACTGACCAGTTTCAACTGAACCTGCTCTGGACTCTGCCAGGAGCTTCTGCTGGATTGAGGCTTGACCCCTACGTGCTGTTCCTGAGGTCCAGGGACCCTTGGCAGTGTCAAAGTTTACTCCTCCTAACATCCTGAAAAATCTGGGGCTTAGAAAACATTTGTCTGCAAAGACCTCCAGAGGACTGGGGCAAACCTACCACGTCAATCTGATGAAGGTACATTGCCACTGGACCAAAGATTTAGATTGCTCCCACTCAGAGCTTTTTCATAGCAGCAAATCAATTTCAGCAGGAAATTGCAGAGAGGGTAACTGGCCTCATGGAATCCTACTTGGCTGCACAGTTCAACCTAGCCCCGCAGGAGGAATCCAACCACAAAAAGTGACTAAGTCAGAATGTAGAAATCTTAATCAGGCAAAGGTGCCAAAAATATCCTGCGGCTAGAAATCCTCTATTGGGCCCAAATTTGGTATGTCTTACAATCTAAGCTTTCCCACTAAAAGTCAATGTCTACACTGAGACCTCATCCAATGGCTCTTGGCCTCATGGAGCCCTTCCCATCTACAGCCTGCTGCTGCATGCTGCCTTGCCCCACTGAAGATTTTTTACTTTCATTTCAGGAGACTAGGGCCTGATTTAGATTTTGGCAGCAACGTTACTCAGTCACAACTGTAATGGATATCCCGTCCACTGAAATATGAATCCCATAGGATATTATAGGATTTATACTTCAGCACACGGGATACCCGTCACCGTTGTGATGGAGTAATCCATCCGTTTAAATTTAAATCAGGACCTAAGTCCAAAGATAGAACTTTCAACTCGAAAAACAAGCACAATGGCAACTAGGTTCAGAAAGAAGGGGCAAAGGATAGACACCGGTGTTAAAGTCTATCTAAGGTATCCAAAGAGAATTGAAGTAGACGCCTCAACCATTAATAGTGCCATGCTTCATCATCAGCCCCTATCCACACCCTGGTAGAATGATACCACCAGGGTGGACTCAACCAAAGTTGGGAGTTCTTCTATAGGGTATTTTACTGGATAGAAGCAGGGATTCAGGAAGGAAAAAGACTGTTAAAAATATCTTCTGGTATACCCAAAGGAGAGTCTTTTTATTCTAGGGTACCAAGGGTATAAGTAAAAACAAGAAGTGTTTTTTTTGTGTGAATTAGTGTGCCAAAACTGTTCATTATGCCAACATGTTTAGGCTCTCGCCATGAGCCCATTCAGGTCTGGGCCCTTCGTCAGGGCTGTCAAACTGTCCCTGCCTATATAGACATGTACTCCATGCATAGCTGTGAGGCCTAATGCTCTCACCTTACCTAGAAGCATATTCTCAATTGGAAATACCTAGGGAAGTATACAATTAATTAAGAAAGAGGGTAGATCAATCAATATTCCCAATCATGCCGCTGCTTCTTCCTATTCTGTAAACGAATATGTTTTTTAAACAATAAAGAAATGAAAAAATAAAAAAATAAAAGACTTTCGGCCCATCTAACTGACACCTAAATTCTTAAAACCCAAGCCCCTAAATTGTTGCAAGCTCTCTTTTTGGTCTGTTTAATTAGATGGCACAGATACAGTCAGGCCTCCAGTTTGTTAGAGAGTAGGTCTGCGTGTTTGTCATATTCACTTCTGTCTGTGCAGTTCCTGCGCAGTCTCAGGAACTGTCCCACTGGGGGGTTGTCCGTCAGTGCTTTTGTGTGAAAGCTGTGGTACCTTTGCAGGTTATTGCAGAACAAGTTATGAATTCTAATTTGCGTCACAATGACTCTGGTTCTCCTCGACCTCTCGGCAGCCTTCGACATCATATCACACCACACACTGATCGACCCCACATTGGCATCCAAGGCGATGCACTCAGATGGGTCACTTTCTCCCTCACATTAAGAACTCCGCAGGTCTGCCTACCACCATTCACCTACAAACCCAAGAATATCATCTTCGGTGTCCTCCAGTACTCATCCCTCAGCCCTGTGATTTTCAAAGCATATATGACCCCACTGGCCAACATCGTGAGATCTCATGGCCTCAACATAATATCCTATGCAGATGACATCCAACTCATCCTCTCCCTCACGATGACCTCACCATCACCAGGACAAACTTCCACAGATACATGAGAATTGTCACAGACTGGATGTCAAACAATTGCCTGAAACTGAACACAGACAAGACAGAAGTACTGTACTTTGGCAATAACAGCAACCCATGGAGCCCTCTGACCTGGGACCCGCGCCCATCTTCGCCAACCATGACAGAATTCTCGGAATCATCATGGAAAACAAACTCACCATGAAATCACAGATCAAAACCGTCTCTCTGCCTGCTTCCTTACTCTGCCCATGCCACGTAAGACCCTGAATTGGCTACCCCTGTACACCAGATGGACTGTGACACAGACCTCATCACCAGCCAACCTGGACTATGCCTATACTCTCTACGTAAGAATCGCTGCACACCTCCTACAGAGACTTCAAACCATACAGGATGCTGCAACCAGACTCGTCCTCGACCTCCCCTAACGAATCCACATCACACCCCACCTCAGGCAGCGCAACTGGATCCCCATAGAGAAGAGATACCAATTCAAGCTGATGATCCACACACACAAGGCCCTACACAACCAAGGACCCAGCTACATTAACCACCGCCTGAACGTCCGCCAAACGTCGAGAAGATTAAGCTTTGCCTCCCTATCACATGCTCACATTCCTTGCATCCACCGAATCAGAAGTGGAGGATGCACCTTTTACTACATTGCAGCAAAGGCATGGGAAGCCTCCCCATGCAGATCTTGACCATTAACTCACATCTGGGATACTGAAGGGCTCTTTAGACCTCTCTGTTCTAATGAGCAGTCCGGGACCTAAAAGTGCCTGGATACCCTATCAGGTTCATGATTTATGAATTAATTTACAAAATATAAATGTACTAAATACTACTTATTCAAATTAATCAAATGTATGTACAGACTTTTAATAATTTTATGACAAAATTAAATCTTTAGGTGAATCACCGAAAATCATTTGTGATGACTTGTACAAATTCTAAACCTTTTAACATTGGGGGACACCTACAGAAAATGCATCCTTTTTAATTATATAGGAATCACCAGGGCACCCACCTATGGGCTTGCAGGATTGCGTCCCCAGGGTACAATAAGGCTTGAGAAGGGGAGCCATATGGCCCTCCATCCATTTTAAATAAGATATGGCACCAGGGATTCGGTCCCCTGGGCATCTGAAGGCTCAGGGAAGGGAGCTCCATGGCTCCCTCTCCTTTTCAATTGAATTTGGGTCCGGGGATGATGTCCCTATGGCCTAATGAGACTGGGGAGGGGGACCAAGCACTTCCCTTCCCTTAGTATGTGCTGCTTGGAGGGTGCCCCGGATAGGCACTTGGGTGCCCATCAGTAATTTAGAGAGACCCCAGGGGATGGGGTCCCCGGGGCCACAATAAGCTCAGAGAAGAGGGCCATGCAGCCCCTTCCCCCAATTTTAAGGGATGCTGGCCCCAGGGGACGGGGTCCTCGGGCCTATTAAGGCTCAGAGAGGGGGGCCACGTACCCCCGTTCCCCATGTATTGGTATTTGGCCCTGGAAGATGGGGTCCCTGGAGCCAATTACGGCTCTGGGATGGGCTACGCATGTCAAAGGCCATGCGCAGCATGAGGTTGGCTGTCTGTGGGGGGGAGGTTGGCCATAGGGCTTGGCTGTAGGCCAGGCCATGCGGCCAATCTCTCACTGCACACAGCCAAAGGTAATGCACAGGGTGGGATTGGCTGCCTCAGGGGGAGTTTGTGGCAGGCTCTGTGGCTAACTGAATGCCACACATGGCCAAAAGACGTGCACAGAGTAGGGTTGGATGTCTGCAGACAACACCCTGCTTCACACGACATCTAATGCCCTAGCATCAGAAACCCTTATCAAAGGCACCATACACAACAACCTAGTGAGACTGAATATCAAGCTCCTGAAAGACGGTAGCTCATTGCACTCCTGGGGCCATATCATGTATATGATGCAACTTTCCCTGTTTGTGCTGTGGTGCACCTTTCAAAAAATACACTGGGTGTGCCTTATTAGAAAGAATGCACCGCCCTAGGGCAGTCGTGAATTTGCGCTGTCCTTGTGGCAGCGCATTTAAGTGGAATACGGAGCTGCTGTTTAAAAACTGCTCCTTGTTTAACTGCGCAGGTGCCTGCACTTTGAAGAGGGTAGAGAGATCGCCATGCAAGGGGATATCTGGGGGGGTCCATAGGACCTCCTTTCTCCCCTTCAGAGGGCTGACTTTAGGAGGCACACTGAAAGTGCGTTACCTTTTTGTAGTGCTCTTTCAGTGCGCCACCTAAAGCCATAATACAGCGCGGCCACAGAGGCTAAGTGATTCCCTCCTTTTCGTGATGCCACGCCCCCATGCAAATGAGGGAATGTCCTTTCATGATAGCGCTGATGCTACATGTGCACTAGCACGATCAGTATTACAGAAGGGGACACATAGCGTCTGCAGCCTATTCCGTAATACAATTGAGTCCTGGGGAGGGCGCATAAAATGGTCGCTGATGCCCGTTGAGCCCCCAGGGCACCTTGTATAATATGGCATCTGGCCTTTTAAAAGATGAAAACCCCTATTTATATCCCACATAGTTGCATATTTAGACACTCGGGGCTTAGCACTCTTAGCATTTGTCATACTAACAAGACATGTTCTACCCACAAATCATTTAGCAGTTCATGCACAGTTGCAATACCCAATCTTTAAAGATTAGTAGTTCTATACGCCAAATCCTTCTTAAACAATTCCATCTGAAGATGAAACTCATGCACTACCTGAGCTCAAATGGGAGCCAAATTAAACACCAGCAAAACCATTTCTGTTAAGTAAATCTATATTCTGTATTTGTGCTATGGAGTCCATAACGCTGAAATGAGCTCTGAATCTCCTCTTAAAAGACCTAGAATCTCCCAAACTCTCCAGAAGTTTGCCATTCCAAGTTGACTGTATAGAAATATTGCCTAGCCCTTAGTCTATCTGTTGTAGCTCCAGCACCTCCCTTTCTTTGAGAATTCCTTCATGACCTCTTGGAAAAAACATGCACTCTGATAGGTGAACAAGTACAATTATGCAATAAAGAAGGATCTTGTACCACTCACAAAAGAAGCCCTTGCGATTTCTTGACCACGGCCAAGAAACCAACCCCTGGTTTGCCTAGCCCATCCAAAAACCTAATATTAGAAATCTTACTTCTGTCATGTTACAATGCAATCTCTCTAATGAACTCTTCACCACCCAACCTTTCGTATGCAGATACACCACCCTAATTATTGACCATCTCTGCCATTTTTGTATCTGTTTTTAACAGATTGTTGTTCCCCCCTTTGGTGACAAAGCTGTGAGTACTTTACCCAGCCAATATACAGCACATTGAACGAACTGTTTTTAACAGATTTTTGTTCCCCCCTTTGGTGACAAAGCTGTGAGTACTTTACCCAGCCAATATATAGCACATTGAACTAACCCTGGGCCTAGTTTGCGTAGTAACGCTACGCGTAGCTATGCGAACTGCGTAGTGCGCTGTTCGCGAAGATTGCACAGTGCCGGATGTTTGTCCACACTGTGCAATCATTGAAAACGGCATCTTGCACAGTGCGAGCTGTCGTTTTCTGCGGCTCGAGTAGATTTTTTCTCGAGCGGCAGCTTTCTCAATGCGGACTGGTAGTTTCTCATCGTGAAAGCTTGAAAGAAGAGGAGAAGGCTTTCCTAGACATGGTAGAGGAAAGAAGAGTGAGCATGCATGAGAAGGCAGGGAAATATAAAGTGAGTGAGACAATATGGGATATTGAGATGGGAAAGGAATTGAGAAATGGGGCCAGTCCAACCTTGGCTTTAGATGCACCACAGAAGGGTAAACTATGCATTACCAGAAGGAGATCCCAATATGATAATTACTTTGTTGGGACTAGTGAGTGTCATGATACATACTTCATTGCGAAAGAATGGGGTTTTAAAGGTGGAGAAGATCCGGTTTTCCCAGGAGTGTATTATAATGCTCTTCCTTGGTACCATAACAGAGCCACCGCAGATTTATCATTGTTCATTGTGGCTTTATTCTTCTCCAAGGACAATTGGAAACATGCCCAGAGCTGCTGTCCTCACGGAAACTTTTAATTCAGGCAGAGGCTGTGGTCAGGTGACTTTCAACCATGTTCAGCAAGGCCTCTCGTCAAAATTCAATCACTCGAGCGCAGGCTGTAAATAGCAGCCATCTTTGTTTAGGCCAAAACGAACCATCTTAATTAAAAGAAACACAAAACAACGTTACCACATCATAATGATTGTACAGTGTTAATCCCCACAAATACCCTTATGTGTATGTAATTTCCTAGCCGTCTGCAACACAAAAATGCATTAGCACACGTTATTTTAAAAGCGCAAACTCGAAACAAATAGCACTTCTGCAATACTCATTTAATTAAACTGCGCATATTAATAAGCAACATATATGCATTCCCACGTGTAGTTTCTCTCATTAGTAATGTTGATTAATTTAGACTTTTAACAAAACAAACCATTTATTAGTGATTACAAATTAGTAATTTTAATCATAACATATAGATAAAACTGGAGCTTAAAACTCGATAAATTTTCAACAGAAAACTCTGCTCCAGCAATCCCCCCTTTGGTGATAAATTATCACCACAAAAAAACCAACCCAAAAAAAAAATAATTTTGTCCCAATCTTTAGGAGAAATTGAAAATGTCTTTTATGACACAACATTAAACACCAGACTCTCTCACATCATCCCTCTTTGACTCCAAGTACACACTCTCCCTCAATTCTTCTAATTCTATTTCTTGTGGGTCTCTCCTTGACCTTTTTTGTTTCTTTTCAGCATTTCCTCTAATTATTCTCTTTCTCCCTCCCCTGTTTTTACAACACAAACACCCCAATCTTAGTATCAATAAAGCAACAATTACACATGTCAACGGAAATAATATTTTACCAATAATGGTACTACCTATCTTAGCAATAAAACTCTTAACAGCAACTATTTTATTAGCTATTTTAGTCTAGATACTTTCAGCTTCCAGTGGTACTAATTCTTCATGCAAATCAGTAATATTTTTGATATAGACCTTTAGATCTTTGCTTTCGTCAGGAATGTAAGTGCAACAATGTTGAACCTTCAGCATTCCGCAAACTCCACCCTCCTTAGCTAATAGAATATCAAGGGCAAGTCGATTTTGCATAGACATTGCTTGTACGGCAATCATCTCCGTATTTACCAAAAGAAACCCTCCAGCGGTACTTGTCGATAAGCGATCCACCACTGTTGACAGTTTCCGAATTCCTTTTGCATTTAAAGAAATTCCCACTGCTGGAATTAAAGCTCCAAAAATATCACCTACAATTTCTGACCAAGTTTCTCTCTTAAAACGTGTTAGTAAATTAATGTGTTCTACATCCTCTATTCTATCTATATGGAAAATCTTTGGAAAGACCAGGCCCACATAACATGTGCCATACCAATGGTCAGGCAACTTGTAATAAGCCTTGTTCCCACAAACATAATACACTCCTGGGAAAACCGGATCTTCTCCACCTTTAAAACCCCATCCTGTCGCAATGAAGTATGTATCATGACACTCACTAGTCCGAACAAAGTAATTATCATATTGGGATCTCCTTCTGGTAATGCATAGTTTACCCTTCTGTGGTGCATCTAAAGCCAAGGTTGGACTGGCCCCATTTCTCAATTCCTTTCCCATCTCAATATCCCATATTGTCTCACTCACTTTATATTTCCCTGCCTTCTCATGCATGCTCACTCTCCTTTCCTCTACCATATCTAGGAAAGCCTTCTCCTCTTCTTTCAGACTGCAAGTTAAATTGTTTCTAAAAATGTAATCTAATGTTAATTCTTCTGCTTCAATAAAAATCTCACCAAAAATGTTAGCTTCTTTAGCTGGATTCAGCTTTTTATTCATAGGCAATTGCCCAAAAATGTTATCCTTGTTAGACATCTCGTAATCTATTTTCCCTAACAAATAAAAAACACTACTTAGTACACTACATGAAATCCCATACGTAGCTGGTAAATGGTGATAAGTAACACCCTCTGAAACGGATGCAGGTAATTGCATACAGACGTAGCAATCCCTAACTTCCATTGTCTTTACGTATTCGTACAACAACTTTGAAAAAACATTGTTAGAAAAATCATTAATTGACCTATCTTTATGTATGTAAATGTTACAAATTCTAGTTGGAACTACTTTTTGTGAACTCTTCTCTACATTGGTCACATTCTCAGTATGTATTCCAAAAGTGTCTATTGCAACTCTAAAAGTAACTAATAAAGCTAGTACACCCCATAATAGCATTAATAATCCAGTACAGCAGCAGCACATTCTCCACCATCTTTTCAAGAAGGCACATCTACTTTGATTATTTTCTGTGTTAGCCATTTTACTACTTTGGCAGTGTCTTTTGACTTAGCCTCTTCTACTCCACTACTGAGTTTTAGAACTCTAGATTATTTCACACGGCTAATTCAGATTTTCTTTTTTCACTTTTCTCCAAGTGACTCCTTTAGTTCACTCAATTTGGATTTTCATCACTTTTCACTTCTTCTTCAGCAACATCAAATTGTATCAGATCTTCAACAACATCCTGTGCATCCGACTCTTCTCCAATGTCAGTCAGGATAACTTTCAGGATTCCAACAGTTTTCTCTTCAACCACTTCACGTATGGTCCCCTCTGGATTTCCTTGACTTTCTGCCTCTTCACCTTCAGACAGTGCCACGTACGTCCATTCCGGTGACCTATACTTCTGGTTAGGTTTTCTGATTCTCTTGATCTCCTCTGGTTCTTTTGAGACCTTTTGTTTTTCACCTTTTGCTTGATTCTGACTAGACACCTCGTTCACCTTTCGATGAATTTGCTCGTGTCAGTCTACATATTTTATTGCATTGATATTTTCAATATCTTTGTCGGAGAAATCCACCCTGTAAGGCTTCTGCAAAGCTTTCACCTTATCCATGTCAACTCCCTGTTCACTCGCTATTGCCTTTAACCTGTCATGTGTACTCTTAGCCCTCCAGGTGATACTCTTGCACATGAATAACAACTCTCCATCATGATGGTTTTTCAGTATATCTGTAGGAATTGTTCCTGCAATAAGCTCCTCCAATTCTATACGCAACCTAGCTACATCAATTGCCTGTGAATCTTTATCCTTCTTTTGAAGAACTTTCAACCAATCATTCAAATCTTCAGCTGTTATTTCAGTAGACCTTTTCACTGCACCCACTTGTTCTGTCATCCTCTGTGGTTCCAAAATCGTTCCTCCCAAACAACCAGTATTCAATCCTGAATTAGACTGCACATCTAATCCTCCACTACATGTGTCAAGTCTCGATTGTCTCAAATTATTTTCTCCCGTCCTCATTCTTGATTCCTCCAAAGTGCAAGTACCAACCAAACCATTTCCAACATAAGGAACTGTCAAACCATTTTCACCTATTCTTTGCTTATCAAAAATAGGCACAACCGGACCAATCGTTACAGGCACTGTAACGGCTTCTAGATTTTTCGTCAGCTCTCTAATTTTCTCAGTCAGCTCAGATGTAGTTCTGGCTAGTTCTCTGGTTTTCTCGTCACTGACTCGATTCTCTCTCTCTCGCTCTCTCTCTCTCTACCTTTCCGTGAAAGAGCTATCACTTTTCAGATCAGGTGTCACAACTTCAGTTTTAATAATTCGCAAAGTATCTCTTACAGGAGTAGCAACTGGCGTGCTCTCTTCTGGTTCTGGTCTATACGGAGGTGGTCTCTTGTAAATCATGTCATCCAAGACCTCATCCTCGTAATCATTAGGCCCATACCTTCTCACTTCTGTATCAGGCACCTTTTCTGCACCTTTCCTCCCTTCCGCTTCTTCAACACTTCTCATAGGATATAATCCCTCTGACATACGAGCATCTCGCCATCTCCTCATTCGATCATGATGAGTCTCACGATCATATTTCCTCCCGAATATGTACCTATAATTGCCTCCATTCCTCTGCTTTTCTCGCTCATACACCTCATCTTCCCATTCCACCAACGCCTCAAACTGTGTCGGCCTTGGTCTAGGCTCTAGACACATCATTTTATCCCGTAAATTTCTCAACACGGCCAGATTAAATGAACCATGTTCCGGGAACGCTAAGACACCATCTTCCTTAGTATACTTAGCCCAGTTATCTAACCATATACAGGTATGATACCCATATTTCGCAACCATGAAGGATGCAGGAGTTCTCGTCGGAGGTAACAATTCACCCTCTCTAGTTATTATGTTCTTATCCTTGTCGAACCACCTTTTAATTTTACCGAACAAGGATTTTTTCTTCTTTTCCTCAGGTTGGTAATACATTTTAACGTTTACCAATATTCTTTAGTCCCTTCCGCAACTGTGCGATCTTTTGTCCAATAACAGCGCGACTCACACTAACGCACCAATCCTGGAGCGTCTACGTCACCCTGTACTCCTTCCAATCCCTGCGCGGCTCACACTAACGCACCAATCCTAGCGCGAGCACTGTTCTGATCCACTACCCAATCACAGCGTGGTCTGTATGACGTCAGCAGTCGCTGCAGACGCTTCTGCTCTGTCTCCTGTCACTCGTCTACCCCTCCTTTACAAAGCCTTCTCAGTAGACTTCGTTTCAGATTCTACAAAATCTATTAGTTACAACATATAAACATCTCCATTGTCTACTTCGCTAACCACAGAATAGTAAAGAAAAGTCTTTTTCACAAGAATCCCGCTCCTCCTTAGAACAGCGCTTGCCTCTGCTCTACCACGGAATAATTACTTTTGTTGACACAGTAGCACATCCCTCTACTCTGCCCTTCTAACATGCATCCATTAACTGTTTCCTCTAGGACTGCTCCAAAGAGTCTTACAATCAACTAAATGCTCATACATTCACGCACTTTCACACCAGAAAATGTAGCACATGCACACAGAATCCTGCCTTTCCCGAGAACAGCGAACAGTCTGTCCCACTACAGAATTATAACACGCGTTAACCAAGCAGTGCTTACCTCTGCCCAGTCCTTCAGACAAGCTCAGAGAATACCTATTACTACTCCCACAATAAGCTTTAACGGTGAACCTTACGGATCCCTGGGACTTATGACCAGAGTTTCACAGATAACCTTCGCTACCATACGCACTCCTTTTATACTAATAATATGTCCCTAATAGTAACACACGACGATGTCACTGATTCCGAACCCAGACAATGTGACGCGCAACTTCAATTGTCACACGTTTTTCCCCGCATACGTACAGGGCCAACAATCCCGTTTTTCCCGAGAGCAGCACTCACTTCCCTCTGCCCTACTACGGAACCGTCACCAGCTCCCCACGTTCCAGAAGCCGTACACACTACATAGAACTCAATACGACGACCTCAACATATAGTATTAGTACATATACCAACATCAATCAATAAATCAATGAATCAAAAGCCTATGTACAAGCAATCTATCAGATCAAGACAATAATCTAAAACCATCATACTATAGTTTTAGATTATTGTCTTGATCTGATAGATTGCTTGTACATAGGCTTTTGATTCATTGATTTATTGATTGATGTTGGTATATGTACTAATACTATATGTTGAGGTCGTCGTATTGAGTTCTATGTAGTGTGTACGGCTTCTGGAACGTGGGGAGCTGGTGACGGTTCCGTAGTAGGGCAGAGGGAAGTGAGTGCTGCTCTCGGGAAAAATGGGATTGTTGGCCCTGTACGTATGCGGGGAAAAACGTGTGACAATTGAAGTTGCGCGTCACATTGTCTGGGTTCGGAATCAGTGACAACGTCGTGTGTTACTATTAGGGACATATTTTCAGTATAAAAGGAGTGCGTATGGTAGCGAAGGTTATCTGTGAAACTCTGGTCATAAGTCCCAGGGATCCGTAAGGTTCACCGTTAAAGCTTATTGCGGGAGGAGTAATAGGTATTCTCTGAGCTTGTCTGAAGGACTGGGCAGAGGTAAGCGCTGCTTGGTTAACGCGTGTTATAATTCTGTAGTGGGACAGACTGTTCGCTGTTCTCGGGAAAGGCAGGATTCTGTGTGCATGTGCTACATTTTCTGGTGTGAAAGTGCGTGAATGTAGGAACATTTAGTTGATTGTAAGACTCTTTGGAGCAGTCCTAGAGGAAACAGTTAATGGATGCATGTTAGAAGGGCAGAGTAGAGGGATGTGCTACTGTGTCAACGAAAGTAATTATTCCGTGGTAGAGCAGAGGCAAGCGCTGTTCTAAGGAGGAGCGGGATTCTTGTGAAAAAGACTTTTCTTTACTATTCTGTGGTTAGCGAAGCAGACAATGGAGATGTTTATATGTTGTAACTAATAGATTTTGTAGAATCTGAAACGAAGTCTACTGAGAAGGCTTTGTAAAGGAGGGGTAGACGAGTGACAGGAGACAGAGCAGAAGCGTCTGCAGCGACTGCTGACGTCATACAGACCGCGCTGTGATTGGGTAGTGGATCAGAACAGTGCTCGCGCTAGGATTGGTGCGTTAGTGTGAGCCGCGCAGGGATTGGAAGGAGTACAGGGTGACGTAGACGCTCCAGGATTGGTGCGTTAGTGTGAGTCGCGCTGTTATTGGACAAAAGATCGCACAGTTGCGGAAGGGACTAAAGAATATTGGTAAACGTTAAAATGTATTACCAACCTGAGGAAAAGAAGAAAAAATCCTTGTTCGGTAAAATTAAAAGGTGGTTCGACAAGGATAAGAACATAATAACTAGAGAGGGTGAATTGTTACCTCCGACGAGAACTCCTGCATCCTTCATGGTTGCGAAATATGGGTATCATACCTGTATATGGTTAGATAACTGGGCTAAGTATACTAAGGAAGATGGTGTCTTAGCGTTCCCGGAACATGGTTCATTTAATCTGGCCGTGTTGAGAAATTTACGGGATAAAATGATGTGTCTAGAGCCTAGACCAAGGCCGACACAGTTTGAGGCGTTGGTGGAATAGGAAGATGAGGTGCATGAGCGAGAAAAGCAGAGGAATGGAGGCAATTATAGGTACATGTTCGGGAGGAAATATGATCGTGAGACTCATCATGATCGAATGAGGAGATGGCGAGATGCTAGTATGTCAGAGGGATTATATCCTATGAGAACTGTTGAAGAAGCGGAAGGGAGGAAAGGTGCAGAAAAGGTGCCTGATACAGAAGTGAGAAGGTATGGGCCTAATGATTACGAGGATGAGGTCTTGGATGACATGATTTACAAGAGACCACCTCCGTATAGACCAGAACCAGAAGAGAGCACGCCAGTTGCTACTCCTGTAAGAGATACTTTACGAATTATTAAAACTGAAGTTGCGACACCTGATCTGAAAAGTGATAGCTCTTTCACGGAAAGGGAGAGAGAGAGAGAGCGAGAGAGAGAGAATCGAGTCAGTGACGAGAAAACCAGAGAACTAGCCAGAACTACATCTGAGCTGACTGAGAAAATTAGAGAGCTGACGAAAAATCTAGAAGCTGTTACGGTGCCTGTAACTATTGGTCCGGTTGTGCCTATTTTTGATAAGCAAAGAATAGGTGAAAATGGTTTGACAGTTCCTTATGTTGGAAATGGTTTGGTTGGTACTTGCACTTTGGAGGAATCAAGAATGAGGACGGGAGAAAATAATTTGAGACAATCGAGACTTGACACATGTAGTGGAGGATTAGATGTGCAGTCTAATTCAGGATTGAATACTGGTTGTTTGGGAGGAACGATTTTGGAACCACAGAGGATGACAGAACAAGTGGGTGCAGTGAAAAGGTCTACTGAAATAACAGCTGAAGATTTGAATGATTGGTTGAAAGTTCTTCAAAAGAAGGATAAAGATTCACAGGCAATTGATGTAGCTAGGTTGCGTATAGAATTGGAGGAGCTTATTGCAGGAACAATTCCTACAGATATACTGAAAAACCATCATGATGGAGAGTTGTTATTCATGTGCAAGAGTATCACCTGGAGGGCTAAGAGTACACATGACAGGTTAAAGGCAATAGCGAGTGAACAGGGAGTTGACATGGATAAGGTGAAAGCTTTGCAGAAGCCTTACAGGGTGGATTTCTTGACAAAGATATTGAAAATCTAAATGGTGCTGGCAGAACAGGACAGATTAAAGAAATGATTGCCTTATTGCGAAAATGGGGTGATGTGGAAAAGTGGAAGGATAGGTGGTACAAGAAAAGGGAAGATTCAGTGGACAGGACTTACTCAGCTTTTCCCATGAGAGAAAAAGAGAAAACAGTGGATGCTTATCCTATGAGGGAGATTCCTGGAGGAGGATACGTACATGTCCCATGGACTAGACAGGATATTTGGTCATTTACGAATGATTTCCCTCGACTGAGAGAAAAGCCCGTCGAGTGGTATAGGCAGGTAGACAGGTTTGTGAAATTGTCAAAAGTGCTGTGGATTGACCTGAATAGTCTGTTTGATATAATTGTTCCAGCAGACTTGTGGGCAGAGTGTAAAATAGTTGTAGATTGGCCTGCTAAGGAGTATCCAAGAGATCCGAAAACGGGCGCACCAGATCCAGAGGTAATGAAGAAATACGAACAGGTTATAGTGTTCCTGAAAAATAAAGTACCCCCGAAAGAGACAGACTGGGTTAAGATAGATCGAACACATCAGGAAGCAAAAGAATCAGTTCATGCGTTTTACGAAAGGCTGATACTGGCTTTTAAACAGTTCAGTGGAGATGAACATCTGGGTGATAAGGATTTGAGTCATTTTGTATACAGATTTGTATATGGCCTGAGACCTGAAATCAGTGAAAGGATACGTGAGCATACAGTTGATTGGCAGAGTAAAAAGATTGATGAAATCCTGAGACATGCAAAGTACTTCAGTGATGAGATTGAGGCAAAACAGAGGAAGCTGAAAGAGAAAGCAATGTGGGCACAGGTGAAAGTTGCTGAGAGACAAGAAGCACAGTTGGTGGAACAGGCAAATAATCAAGGAAATAGGCCCAGATATGCGGGAAAAGGAAAGGGAAATCTAGAGGAGGCCAAAAAGAAGTTCCCTTGTCACAACTGTGGACAATTGGGGCATTGGAGATCCGATTGTACCAATCCACCATTAGCGAGTAATGAAAATAAACCCTTAAATCAACAGGCGCAGAACGAGGGGTGTAATCAACAGCAGCAACAGCAGAAGGTTGTCAGACAGCAGAGTCAAGAGCCAAAACCGCCCTTGCTGCAGAATAGAGGGTCCCAAAAGTATAACCAGGACTCAGGATTCTACAATGATGAGCAGGTAAACAAACCGAGACGTTCTAACCTGGTACAGCAGTACTGGTTAAAGAATAAAGGGAGTGAGTCTGAAGGGGACTATTGACGGTGCCGAAGAGAGGAGGAAGAGTGCATACTTGGTGCAACTCTAGAAATAGACCAGGCAGGACCATTTGTAGATGGGAAAATAAATGGGGAAAGTGTTACTTTTTTGGTAGACACAGGAGCGACAAGATCAACTGTCAGGTCAGCAGATATTAGAAATCTTCCTCTCTCGGACGAAGCAATCCAAGTAGTTGGTGTAGCCAATACACAGATTAAGACTCGTCTTACCGAACCAGTAAAGGTAAGAATAGGGAAATTTTCAGACATGCACAGATTTGTAGTCTGTGACACTAGTCCAGTGAATTTGTTAGGTAGGGACCTATTGTGTAAGATGAACTGCACAATTTTCTGTACTCCGGATGGAATAGCTTTTGAAACACCAGATGAGGATGTTTTGTACCGGATGACTCTAGATAATAGAGAGAGTGAGATTGTTGGTACATATGCTGTGTTTAATCCAGATGATTTGCCTCAGGAGTTGAGACACACAGTGAAAACAGCAGTTTGGGATTTTACTGGAGAAGATGTGGGATTGATGAATAATGTAGATCCAGTGAAGATTTCAGTGAAAGAGGGGATTGTTTATCCTAATATTCCTCAGTACAGATTATACCGGAAATAATTGAAGGAATAACTCCTATAATTGACAAGATGATTCAACAGGGTGTTTTGAGAGAGTTACTGAGTAGCCAGTGTAATTCACCGATAATGGGGCTGAAGAAACCTAATGGAAAGTTCAGGATTGTACAAGATTTGAGAAAAGTTAACAAAATTGTGGTGGCATGTTGTCCCATTGTGCCAAATCCTTCAGTGATTTTGTATCAGATTCCTCATGATGCTGAGTGGTACACTGTGATTGATTTGTGTCATGCTTTCTTTTCAATTCCATTGCATCATGACAGCCAGCCGATTTTTGCATTTCGGTTTGGACAGCGTATTTTAGCATGGTGTCGTATCCCACAGGGGTATACAGAGAGTCCTTCGATATTCAATCAGTTGTTGAAAAATTCATTGGAGAGTTTGAGCATGCCTGAAAGCTCAGTACTAGTACAGTACATCGATGACCTACTTGTGGCATCGAAGACACGTGAAGCTTGTGAAGTAGATACCATAGCTTTACTGAATCATCTGGCAGATGGAGGGTTAAAGGTATCTCCAGCCAAATTGCAATTTTGCAAGAAAGAGGTGCATTATCTTGGACACAATATTGAAAAGGGTCTGAGAAAGGTGACCGATGACAGGATCAAAATTATCAGAGGAATGAGAGCCCCGATGACCCAGAGAGAAGTGAGGATGTTTCTGGGGATGGTGGGTTATTGTCGTCAGTGGATAAGTAATTTCTCCCTGATAGCAAAGCCACTGATTAAATTGACCAAAAGTGAAGTGAAAGACCCATTGGAATTGGATGCAGAACAAATGGCAGCATTTGAAGAGTTAAAGAGCAGAATGTGTGAAGCCCCTGCTTTGGGAATGCCAGACTATGAGAAAGAGTTTGAGTTGTACTGCAGTGAGAGAAATGGATGTGCACTGTCAGTGTTAATTCAGAAACATGGACAACTGAGAAGGCCGATTGCGTACTTCTCATCTACACTTGACCCCGTAGCTGTGGGTTTGCCGGGTTGCCTGAAAGCGGTAGCTGCTACATGCAGAAGTTTGGAACAGAGTGAGGGCATAATAATGGGATATCCTGTAAGGGTATTCATACCTCATGATGTGGCAATTCTTTTGACAAGAAGCAGGACTCAGTACATGTCACATAGTCGGTTGACTAAATTTGAGAAAATCATTCTGGGAGCATCAAATGTGACTCTTGAGAGATGTGTGAATGTGAATCCAGCAACGTTGTTACCAGATGCTGATAATGTGAATGTTGGAGATGATGTTGATCATGATTGTTTGGATGTGCTTGACTACTGCACGAAACCAAGACCAGACATAAGAGATTTGCCATTACCTGAGAGTGATCATGTGCTGTTTGTGGATGGATCATGTCTAAGAACTGATGATGGTGTGCTGAGTGCAGCATATGCGGTGTGCAAGGTTTCAGAAGTTATGGAAGCTTCGCCTTTGAAAGGAGTGAGATCTGCTCAAGTGGCTGAATTGGTGGCATTGACAAAAGCTTGCAAAATTGGAAAGAATCTGAGAGTGACTGTGATGACTGATAGTCAGTACGGATTTGGAGTCGTTCATGATTTTGGCCAGCTTTGGCTACAGAGAGGTTTCTTGACGTCGAGTGGGACTCCAATAAAGAATGCTGAAGTGATTGGGAAATTGCTTGAGGCGATACAGCTGCCTAAAGAGTTAGCAGTTGTGAAGTGTGCTGCTCATGGACAAGGAGATGATTTTGTTACTCTTGGTAATCGTTTTGCCAATGACATTGCACAGTATTGTGCAAAGAACAATCATTCGATTAATAGGGCACGAGAAAGGGAGATGTCTTTTTGTTCTGTGATGTTTACTAATGTCCTAGAAACGTGGGATGAAGTGAAACAGTTGCAGGATGAGGCAGGAGAGGAAGAAATGAGAGATTGGATCAAGGCAGGTTGTGCCCCAAGTGAGACAGATCATGTTTGGATCTATAGAGATGGTAGACCAGTCATGCCCAACTCCATGCTGTCGACAATGGCAAGAATGTATCATGGCCAAGGACATCTGGGGAGGGAGCAATGATTAGGTCATTCAAGCAAACCTGGTACAATGCAAAGTTCAGGTTGATTGCAGAGAGCATCTGTCAAAGATGTTTGATTTGTCAGCAGTTCAATACTGGGAAAAAGACAGTGGTGAGTCTAGGAACAATAGGCAGAGAAGGAGGTCCTTTTACCAGAATGCAAATAGATTTCATTGAGATGCCCCAAGTGAACAGATTGAGGTATGTTCTAGTGGTAGTCTGTTTGTTCTCAAGATGGGTGGAGGCCTATCCGACTAGGAGGAATGATGGAATAACAGTTGCAAAGTTACTGTTAAGAGAGTTGATTCCTAGGTACGGGTTCCCAGTGACAATTGAGTCTGACAGAGGTGGACACTTCTACAATGAGCTCATGGGTTTAATTTGTGAAGCATTGAGCATACAGCAGAAGCTACATTGTGCATACAGACCAGAGGCTTCTGGAGTCGTTGAACAGATGAATGGCACAATAAAAAAACGAATTGGTAAGATGTGTTTAGCCACTGGAATGAAATGGCCTGATGTCTTGCCTCTAGTGCTGATGACTATTAGGTCTACTCCAGCTAGAACCACAGGTTTGAGTCCGCACGAAATATTAATGGGACGTGCGATGAGACATGCATTTGTGCCTGTCAACAAGTTGATGACAATAACTGATGACATGATTTTGGATTACTGTAAAGGCCTGGCTGACGCAGTTCATTCTGTGTTTCACCAGGTTGGAGAAGACGCTACCACACTTGAGAAGAAGCAAGCCCATGATCTGAGTCCAGGGGACTGGGTGAGGATTAAGGTGCACAGAAGAAGAAATTGCTTGGTTCCAAGGTGGGGAAGGCCAAGGCAAGTCATTCTGACTACGACAACTGCAGTGAAGTGTGCTGGTGTGAAGAACTGGGTTCATGCAAGTCATACTTTGAGAGTTCCAAATCCAAAAGATGGGACTGGTAAGGAGTATTTTGAAGAGTCAGATTCCAGTGATGATGCAGAAACTGAACCAGTGAGAATAAAAAAGAATCCTGAAAGGGGTGAAGGAGAAAGAGAGTCAGGTGATTCTTTTTTCTTTCCAAGAGAGGCTTCAAGAGAAACATTGAGAGTCTCAGAGGAGAGATCGGATTCTGTAAGAGTGCCTGAAGTTCCAACAAGCAGTGGAGAAGAAAGAAGAGAAAAAAGCAATTCCACAGAGACTACACCTGAATCAGATGAGGAGGTTGAAAATCCACTTGAGATTACACCTAAAGAAGCAGGGTCAGAAGAAGATAGAGAGGGACAGATTGCGGAAGACCCCCGAGGAGGTGTAGGGAACATTCCTGATAAGCTAGGTGAAGGGACAAGTAGACAGCAAGAAGATTGCGTGTCGGAGACCCGAGGAGGGACAGAATTAGGGAAACCCCAATCGGTGGTGGAAAAGACTGTAGAGCAAAAGAAAATTGATGAAGAACAAGAGGCAAATGAGACAGAATCAGATGAGAGTGAAAATGAGAAATCAGAGGGTCGAGTTCTGAGAAAGAGAACTTGGATTGGAGAAAGAAATAATAAAGAAGTGAGACCAAAGAGGGTTGTAAGAGGAGATCTTTGGCCCAACAGGATAAAGAGACTGAGGTATAGACTGACACGAGCAAATTCATCGAAAGCTGAACAGGTGAACGAGGTGTCTAGTCAGAATCAAGCAAAAGGTGAAAAACAAAAGGTCTCAAAAGAACCAGAGGAGATCAAGAGAATCAGAAAACCTAACCAGAAGTATAGGTCACCGGAATGGACGTACGTGGCACTGTCTGAAGGTGAAGAGGCAGAAAGTCAAGGAAATCCAGAGGGGACCATACGTGAAGTGGTTGAAGAGAAAACTGTTGGAATCCTGAAAGTTATCCTGACTGACATTGGAGAAGAGTCGGATGCACAGGATGTTGTTGAAGATCTGATACAATTTGATGTTGCTGAAGAAGAAGTGAAAAGTGATGAAAATCCAAATTGAGTGAACTAAAGGAGTCACTTGGAGAAAAGTGAAAAAAGAAAATCTGAATTAGCCGTGTGAAATAATCTAGAGTTCTAAAACTCAGTAGTGGAGTAGAAGAGGCTAAGTCAAAAGACACTGCCAAAGTAGTAAAATGGCTAACACAGAAAATAATCAAAGTAGATGTGCCTTCTTGAAAAGATGGTGTAGAATGTGCTGCTGCTGTACTGGATTATTAATGCTGTTATGGGGTGTGCTAGCTTTACTAGTTACTTTTAGGGTTACGATAGACACTTTTGGAATACACACTGAGAATGTGACTAACGTAGAGAAGAATTCACAGAAAGTAGTTCCAACTAGAATTAGTAACATTTACATACATAAAGATAGGTCAATTAATGATTTCTAGCAATGTTTTTTCAAAGTTGTTGTACGAATACGTAAAGACAATGGAAGTTAGGGATTGCTACGTCTGTATGCAATTACCTGCATCCGTTTCAGAGGGTGTTACTTATCACCATTTACCAGCTACGTATGGAATTTCATGTAGTGTGCTAAGTAGTGTTTTTTATTTGTTAGGGAGAATAGATTATGGGATGTCTAACAAAGATAACATTTTTGGGCAATTGCCTATGAACAAAGGTTGAATCCAGCTAAAGAAGCTAATATTTTTGGTGAGATTTTTATTGAGAAAGAAGAATTAACATTAGATTATATTTTTAGAAACAATTTAACTTGTAGCTTGAAAGAAGAGGAGAAGGCTTTCCTAGACATGGTAGAGGAAAGAAGAGTGAGCATGCATGAGAAGGCAGGGAAATATAAAGTGAGTGAGACAATATGGGATATTGAGATGGGAAAGGAATTGAGAAATGGGGCCAGTCCAACCTTGGCTTTAGATGCACCACAGAAGGGTAAACTATGCATTACCAGAAGGAGATCCCAATATGATAATTACTTTGTTGGGACTAGTGAGTGTCATGATACATACTTCATTGCGAAAGAATGGGGTTTTAAAGGTGGAGAAGATCCGGTTTTCCCAGGAGTGTATTATGTTTGTGGGAACAAGGCTTATTACAAGTTGCCTGACCATTGGTATGGCACATGTTATGTGGGCCTGGTCTTTCCAAAGATTTTCCATATAGATAGAATAGAGGATGTATAGAACACATTAATTTACTAACACGTTTTAAGAGAGAAACTTGGTCTGAAATTGTAGGTGATATTTTTGGAGCTTTAATTCCAGCAGTGGGAATTTCTTTAAATGCATATGGAATTCGGAAACTGTCAACAGTGGTGGATCGCTTATCGACAAGTACCGCTGGAGGGTTTCTTTTGGTAAATACGGAGATGATTGCCGTACGAGCAATGTCTATGCAAAATCGACTTGCCCTTGATATTCTATTAGCTAAGGAGGGTGGAGTTTGCGGAATGCTGAAGGTTCAACATTGTTGCACTTACATTCCTGACGAAAGCAAAGATCTAAAGGTCTATATCAAAAATATTACTGATTTGCATGAAGAATTAGTACCACAGGAAGCTGAAAGTATCTGGACTAAAATAGCTAATAAAATAGTTGCTGTTAAGAGTTTTATTGCTAAGATAGGTAGTACCATTATTGGTAAAATATTATTTCCATTGACATGTGTAATTGTTGCTTTATTGATACTAAGATTGGGGTGTTTGTGTTGTAAAAACAGGGGAGGGAGAAAGAGAATAATTAGAGGAAATGCTGAAAAGAAACAAAAAAGGTCAAGGAGAGACCCACAAGAAATAGAATTAGAAGAATTGAGGGAGAGTGTGTACTTGGAGTCAAAGAGGGATGATGTGAGAGAGTCTGGTGTTTAATGTTGTGTCATAAAAGACATTTTCAATTTCTCCTAAAGATTGGGACAACATTTTTTTTTTGGGTTGGTTTTTTTGTGGTGATAATATATCACCAAAGGGGGGATTGCTGGAGCAGAGTTTTCTGTTGAAAATTTATCGAGTTTTAAGCTCCAGTTTTATCTATATGTTATGATTAAAATTACTAATTTGTAATCACTAATAAATGGTTTGTTTTGTTAAAAGTCTAAATTAATCAACATTACTAATGAGAGAAACTACACGTGGGAATGCATATATGTTGCTTATTAATATGCGCAGTTTAATTAAATGAGTATTGCAGAAGTGCTATTTGTTTCGAGTTTGCGCTTTAAAAATAACGTGTGCTAATGCTTTTTTGTGTTGCAGACGGCTAGGAAATTACATACACATAAGGGTATTAGTGGGGATTAACACTGTACAATCATTATGATGTGGTAACGTTGTTTTGTGTTTCTTTTAATTAAGATGGTTCGTTTTGGCCTAAACAAAGATGGCTGCTATTTACAGCCTGCGCTCGAGTGATTGAATTTTGACGAGAGGCCTTGCTGAACATGGTTGAAAGTCACCTGACCACAGCCTCTGCCTGAATTAAAAGTTTCCGTGAGGACAGCAGCTCTGGGCATGTTTCCAATTGTCCTTGGAGAAGAATAAAGCCACAATGAACAATGATAAATCTGCGGTGGCTCTGCTATGGTACCAAGGAAGAGCATTTACAAATGTATCGCTTGTAAACTCGAGTTTCCTTCTTCCGTGTTTTTATTTTTGTGATTTTTTCTGAGCGGAGGTTTTCTAAATGTTACCAAGTGACATCCTTTCCTGCTCGCTCTGCTCAGCGGCTCAACGGATATTCAAAGTTTGTTTGTAACTTTATTTTTTGTTATTTTTGTTATAAATATACTAGACTAGAGAGGGTCCGTGGTTCTTTGCGGTCATAGCGTTTTGGACTTCTTCCTGAACCTATGCTGAGGACGGCAGCTCGAGAGACTTTACCGAGAGACCTGTCCTGACCCATTTAGCTAGAATAGGTAACTATGAGAATAATGATTTTGCTATTGATTGACTTTCATTTGAACTAATTTAGATAAACAAGCATTTGTTTGAATTCCAGTGTCGGGTGGTTATTTCTTTGTCATTTATTGAGTTTCAAATGTGTTTCCTATGTTTAAATCATGACTCAGGACAATGTCTTTATGGTCGCATTGACCCCGTTTAGATGCAGATTGGTATAGGTTTTTCTCCTATATTCAGTGTGGATAGAGTAATAGTGTGATTTTTAGTGTGATGGGCCCTAGCGTATGATGAGTGTATGTGCGTGCGACTGTGGTTTTACTCTGTCCGTGAAGGAAGTAGGGAGATTTTATATGCGCCGATCTGCAGCACGACCACTCGCAATAAGAAACCTGACCTCCCCACATTGAGAATCTCGCCGGGAGGTTTATTTTCCACACTCGCGATCAGCAACTTGATTTTGCTGTTCGCGAACGAGGAAAAAGTCTCGCCGGGATGTCATTTTGCTCGCTCGCGGTCGCCAATTTGACGTGGAGGACCGCGAGCGAGCAAAAAATGGCAACTACGCTACACAAGTTTACACTGTGCTACGTGCAATTCGCGTAGCGCGAATTAGCACAAACTACGCAAACTTTGTGAGCGTAGCATAGTTGTCCACCCAGGGTTACATTGAACCCTTTGGCATAGTTCCTCTTTGTCCAATTGCCTTATGCTCATATATGCATCCTCTGCCAAACCAAAGAATTTACATAGCTCACCTGCTATTTGCTATAATTCATCTTGACATTTGTGGAGGCTCTTATTCAATTCATTTAAATTATTTTTACCTCCATTACCTAAAGCCACATTAGGAGTCACAGTCACTTTATCTCAAAGTGACTGCCTTGAGCATCCAGATCAGATCACAATTAGACCCTGGACTCTCTTGGGAATTTGCTTTCTTAACACATATTCCACATACTCAGCCACACGCTAAATCTGTACGCAATATGGTGACAAAGCATGTTTTATCAAAGGTGGATCAAACAAAGCATCTCTAAAGGATCCAGCAACAAAGCTTCCTTCTGATGTTTCCTCTTGGAAATACCGCTCCTCTTTGTATTGCATTTTAAGCAAACTACTGAATCTCATCCTCAGCACTCCATGATGAGATATCACATGAAACTGAATTATGTCTTCTCTTGCACAGTCCTTTCCTAGAACTGAATTGCATTGTTCCATGCTTTTATTATGCCCACCCTGTGTGCCCTCAATGGCATACTATCCTCCGGCATGTACAATCATCACCTGCAGTTCACTTGAGATTAGTAATTATAACTAGGACTCTCACTTTCATGGTATCTATTTTGTTAACATTTCCATCTGTATTTATCCACATTTATTTTGAGCTTTGTGAACACATGCAGCTGTAACTTGTATATTTCCACCTTTATGTAACTGATTAACGAATACTCACATTTTGATGTCAGTTGGTGTTTGGCACATTACAAAGCCGAAAATATTAAAACAGTACACCCTCATGAAAATATTAGCATTACACCACAATCAAATGTTGAGGTATGAAGTTATTTAAGGGAATCGTATCCTGTTTTTAAACTCCATATGCTATAATCTGCACAGCTGTTGTTACAAAATCCCTTAAAGGCAGCATGGACAATCACTTAAAGAAAGCACATTTATCTGTATTTTTCCACTTTTAAAAATAAATACAGACAGGAAACATCCAGTTTTCTGTCTGTGCCTGTAAAAATCAGTACACATGGAAAACTGGGAGCCTTCTCCATTTATTTGCATTTCTTGGATACCTTTCCTTCACTTCTATTCTTTCCTCACCTGCAGACATAAAGCTTTCCTTCTCTGAAGTTGGTCCCCTACTTAAACTTCCCATCACTTGCCTGTACAATAACAATAATTGCAACATCCCTTCTGTCTCCTCTTATTTATCATGTGTATCAACCGCTGTTTTCTCCACTGTATTATTTACAGCCACCTTAATTTTACTACAATATTTACGATGTCACCCTTCCGATCCATTCTTTAGATCTAATTCAATTTGTCTTCGAAAACCTTCAAATGCTTATATTTTGTGAAGTCGCCACTTCATAATGTACGCCGTACAAAAGCTTAGGTGGCTATTCTCTTTCTGTCAGGGTCCACTCTATTTACCACCAATGTAATGTCCCATAAATATAAAAATGCCACTCCATTGATGTGAGTCACCTTATCCGAACCTCTCAAAATGGCCGCTTCACATTTTTAGCGATGTACGCATACTCCGCTCTCATAGTGTGCACTCCCGAGACTGTGCTTCAACTCGTCATTTCCACACGCTTCATATATAAAACATAAGAATCTTCTCCTGCACAACGTCTAACTAGACCTCATGCAACCCCTGATCCCATCTTGGCCGATCCATCCTGTGGAGGTAATGCCAACTTCTTTATAAGGAATACTGTACACTTGTACTGGTGTCTTAAATCCCCAAATCACTCTATTTGTCCTTCGTCACAATGCGACTCAGTAGTTAAATCACACAACCAACTAATCCTTCCATATTAATTTTGTTTTGTTTTTACAAAGTGTAAAATTAATTCCTGTCTTTCTTAACACCCAACCAGACGTAACACATTTAAACATGTAAAATTAATATATATTCTGCCACACAGATCATAATCAATTATTACTTCTGCTTTCATCCTGCCAATATCATCTTGTTTCACGTCCATGCTGCACTTATCAGTTTGTGAGAAGCAGCAACAAAAGAAGGAAGATAGCTCTGTGTTCTCTGTTTTTATTTGCTTTGCTTGTTTTGTACTGCTGTGTGGGGAGACATAAAGTAGAATATGCAGATTGTTGCCTTGCGTCTTGTCATAAAATCACAAAAGGCTGGGGTTTATTGAAGTTACTGCTGATGCAGTTTGCTATAGAAACACTTGGATACTGTTATGATATAAATGCAGCTGGAAACCAGAAGTCTAATGCTGGTGCCTGCATAGACAAACTTTTATGATCTTCGTTACATTTTCCCAAAGCCAACACACTCACCGCACCTTCCTCAAAGGCTTCAACCTCCCTGGCAACTCCAACACCAAATGCATGAAGGAATTCTTCTGCACACCTGTCCACATCCTGGAAATAAAACAACTCATCAATATCCCACTCCAAAGGCAACACACAGGACCTCATCATGTCAGTCTCTCCTATTATCCACTGCCAGACAACTATAAACCTGGTCTGGATCAACCATTTCACCATCGCTTTCACCATCACATAACTCCTCAGCATCAAGGGCAACAAAAATGATGAAAAATAAAACATCCTGAATCATCGAAGGCATCCATGTAGAAAACATCCAATCTCAGAAAACCAAACAACCAGCCACAGCATTTCTCCATTGTATACCATAGGAGGATTCCCAGAGCACTTCACCCTATGCCAAAGCCTCTGCTGTAAACTGCCAATCCCTCATCATCAAAGCTAAAATCTCTTACTACAAGACCACCATTAGATAACCAAAAGAGAAAGTCCTTTTCAAGGCTGTCAAACACTGCACCCTGTTTCAGTCAACAAATACAATACCATCCACCTCTTCTTCGCCAAGAAGCCTGATAGAATCATTTCTAAAATCATTACCACTTCCGTGACCCCCTCATTTTCAGCCATCGCCATCCCCCATCGCCACACGTCCAAATGGATCTCCTTAAATCCAATCTCGCACATGGACCTCTCCAATATCCTGAATTCCCTTGTGGCAATCTCTTATCAAAATGATACCCCTCCTTCTTCCATAAACCTCCCTCTGCAAGTAACATTCCCATGACCGTAAGACGGGTCACATCATTCTTCCCATGCTAACAATCAATCAATGCACCCTGCCGGCGTCATCAACTTCTGGCCTAGTACCCAATTTCCATTCATAGAGAAAATTATTGAGAAAGCAGTCACGATGGAGCCACAGGAGCACTTCAGCACAGGAGCACATCACTAAGAATAATCTTCTTCAGGACTGCTGTTGGAAATGTCCCTTCATGTAGGGTTACCAAAAACTTTTTGCTTTCTTCATCCTCTTTTTCTGGCCCTCTTTTTGTTGGTTTTAGAACTCTGAGCACTTTACCACTGCTAACTAGTGCTAAAGTGCATATGCTTTCTTTTCTAAACATGAAATGTTCCAAGGTAAAAGAATCTGTGGCTAGGTATAACCTCTACCAGATAAGGCATTAGGGAAGGTGTTAGACTTGGCATCTTTTGGCGTGTTTCCCCTGTCTTTTTGTTTTCTGACCGCCCGGTTTTGACTCTGGTTTTGCTGGTTTAATGTCTCTGTGCACTTTCTCACTGCTGTTCAGAGTTAAAGTGCAAGTGCTCCTGTTGTAAATTTGTATTATGCATTGGTGTTTCCATGATTGCCATATTTGATTTACTGTGAAGCCCCTAGTAAAGTGCACAGAGTGTGCCAGGGCCTGTAAATCAAATGCTACTAGTGGGCCTGCTTATAACCAAAAGGAGGCTTGGGTCCAGATAGGACCACTTCTAAATTGTATACAAACTTGATATCTAGTTACGTTGTTTGCCGAAGGAGTTTAGCAATAAAAAAGCCAATGTCCTTAGTTCGTGAGCCTGTGTGATTTGTTTCACTTTTCTTTGTCTTGTTCAGGGGAGTGTTTTGTGCATTTCAGACCTGTTAATTTATGAGACATGCATGACCAGTCCTTTACTGGAATCGGAGACACTGGGAGAAATAAGATACTTTTTATTATCTCACGCTGTGTGCTTCCTCACAGGATCTGTGAAGAAGCACGCAGCGTGAGAGACTGAGTAATATGGCTGATGCCCAGTGGAGCTGCCTAGACAGCAATAGAGGAGATCGGCTGTGGTTCACCCACTTGGCCGTCACCTACCCAGCCTTACATTGGGCACTGTTCTCCTTGTCTCCCCGATGTATCTCCTTCCTCCCCCTCCCTCCGATCAAACACCCCCTCCTTGAAACTTGTTACTCTCCGGGGGTTCTAAGGATTACGGTCCTTTGATTCTCCAATTTCCCCCAATTGAATTTAAAACCAACCTCAGCAACTTCCGAAGAATCTGCGAACATTCTACCGGCCACAGAGACCTAGCAACTTGACCGATGACCGGTGGAGCTACCTAGGTAGCTATAGAGGAGATGGGCTGTGGATTTCCCCCTCGGCTGTCACCTACCCAGCCGAACATTGGGCAGACTTTCTGTCGTCTCTCCGCAGTGTCTCCTTCCTCCTCCGCCTTCCGACCATTCAGCAGGCTTGTTTGACTTTCTCTTTGTCTTTTGGTTCACCTGAATTACTTTCCCCCTTGCCGGTCTTTCCTGACCCGATCTTCTTCACAACCTCTTTTTACTTTTCCCATCTTCCTCCTATGCCCCACAGGATATGTGTATTTGTTTAAGCTATGCTCTAGTAACTCATGTTACTGCATAACACTGTTTTTTCTCATGTTATACTTGGCTCCTGTAACTGATGGAATTCTGTAACTCGATAATCCTCATGTAAAGCGCTCTGGTACCTCTGGGTCTAGCCAGCGCTATATAAAACTCAGCAAAAAAATATTAATTTTTTTTTGAATAATTGGTTTATACCTGATTGGCATATTTAGCTTCTAAAGAAATATATACTTTATATCCAGGGCCTGTAAACTAAATGGTACTTGTCGGCCTGCAGCACTGATTGTGCCACCCACACAAGTAGTCTTTCAAACCGGTCTCATGTCTACCATTGCAAGACCTGTGTGTGCAGTTTACTGCCACTTTGACTTGCCATTTAAAAACACTTGCCAAGCCTTAAAATCGCCTTTTATTACACAATAGTCACCCCTAAGGTAGGCCCTAGTTAGCACTAAGGACAGGGAGCTGCGTAAGTAAAAGGTAGGACAAGTACTTTTATGTTTTATATGTCCTAGTAGTGGCTAACAGCTAACTCATTTTTCAATGATGTGAGACCTACTCCTCTCATATGCTCTGAGAAAGAAACAATCTGTGCAATTTATGATCAATAGTTGGTTGAGATAAACCTGGTACCCCTATTTGGATACATTACCTAATCACTGGCTCAGATCAGTAGTATTAAGATTGAGAATTGGTATTAATCTTGGTATGACAAATGGGAGAATAAAAATAGAATTGATGCAACCCGATGGCAAATGTACATGTAAGTTGGGCACAAAATGCGATACACTACACATATTTGTGGATTGCTTAAAAGTGTTAGCTCTGCGGAAACAGTTCTTACACCCCATCCTTTTAACATGCGGTCCCGAATTGCGTGCACAAGCCATTGAACTTCTTACAGATTTTCCAACCTTTGAAATTGCAATAGCTATTGGGAGATATATGAATGCTGTAAAAAGGTTTTTTATGAAAAATGAAATGGAAGGCTGAAAGTTATGATGGATGGGGGTTTTAGATACTTTTATCTGATATACATTTTTTGAAAGATAATTTATAATAGGGATTTTTATTACCTTTAAAGTTTCTATGTTTATACACAGGCGTGACTATGATCTATATATTGAGTATTGTGAAATTCTGTAATGAAGTGTATGGAAATCAGCCTATTGTAATGGCAACTGTTGATGAATTTGTGATGATTTTAGAATATTTATATAAAGTGTTATGTTTTTATGTTGTTTAAAGACCTGTGGTCTAAATAAACGTTACTTTGACAGACTCATATCATTGGGAATTCCTTAAAACACTTTTAAGTTGGAATTTCTGATTAGAAAGAAGTAGCTAAATCAAGTTTCAAATCTTTAGAATGGCAACGATAAATCCTCTTTAGTGGTAAAGTTGCATTTGACATGACTATTTTAGAAATGCCACTTTAAGAAAGTGGACATTTCTCTGCTATAATCTTTGCTCTGTGTGCCTGCAGCCTGTCTCCAATACACATCTGGGCTGGGTGACAGCTTCACTTTATGTATTTCTTCTAGACAGTCACAAACACAGGAAGGTGAGGTTCATCTGGATTCTGAACACTCATCTGGATTCATCTGGATTCTAATATGTCTTTCTGGACAGGAAGGAGTGGGAGGGGTTGACACACTTCAATAGGTAGTGTCTTGTCCACAAGCAAAGTACTGATTCACCCACACAGATAGTCTGGCAGACAGGGCTGAGTTGAAAGGGATCCGCGTTCACTTCTGAAAGTTGCTTTGAAGTCACCCTGTTTGCAGGCTCACCCCTAGAACGTTTTGCCTTCCTCCTGTTTTTTCTTCTGACCTGTTCTTGGTGGTTTTATGACTCTGGGCACTTTATAACTGCTGATCAGTGCTAACATGCATGTGCTTTCTCTTGTAAACTTGGTAGGATTGGTCCACACCTGTTTGGCATATTTAATCTACCTAATAGTCCCTTGTACCGTGGTGTCCCATATACCAAGGGCCTGTAAATTACAGGCTACTGGTGGGCTTGCAGTGCTGCTTGGGCCACCCACCGAAGTAGCCTTTTAAACCTGTCTCAAGCTTCTGCCACTGCATTGCCTGCGCGGGCAGTTTACTGCCGCTGTGACGTGGCATATAAAGTGGTTGCCACGTCTGCAACTCCCCTTTTACTACAAATCAGTCACCTCTAAGGTAGGCCCTAGCTATCCCTATGGAAAGGGTACAGTGTAGGTAAAAGGTAGGACATGTGCCTTAACTTTGGGGCATGTCCTGGTAGTGACAAACAGCCTATTTGATTTCTCACTGCTGTGAGGCTGCCCTCTCATAGGGCAGCATTGGAGATTTCTTGTGCTTCTGTGGTAATTCCTGACAGGAGAGGGGTAGCGTAACCATGTGTGATACGTTTAGAATAGTAGTGATAAATCCTGCTTTTTAGTGAAAGCAGATTTATTATTACTATTTTGTAATGAGCAGCACCACCCTCTCCTCGGTGATAAAAATAGTGGACAACCCAATATACCCTTGAGGGCTTGGGCAAATTTAGATACACGGGTAAAGAGGTGCCTTCAAGGGATTTGTTTGAATACTTAATTATATGATTTTTAATCTCTATTTTGAATAGGATAGTTGTGTACCTAAGAACTTAATTGCTTTCACAATATATATTAGAAACACGGTTGATTTATATAGTTATGCATCAGTCATACATATATATATCCATCTAGATCAGCATGAATGAAGAACGAGGGATAAGAAAAGAAAGAAAAAGGAAGAGAAACGGGTGTATATAAAAAAAAATCAAACTTTATCATCAAATTGGATTAAGGGTACTCAAAATACAGACAATTATAAGTATGTTGGAAGGAGATGATTGACTTAATGATTCCTTCACTGAAAGTATTTCACACACTTTTTTACAATAATAATCAATAATTTTGCAGAAAACATTGTGAAGGTCGACGTTTCGGTCTTTACATTTCCATTAATAAGACCATCTTCAGGACAAGTAGATTTAAAAGTTTACCCCTAGAAATAAAAAACTATATTTAAAAAAAAATATTCATAACACACACCCGTGCCAGCAGTACTTTTTCTCAAAACAATGTTCCTTTATATATCCAAATTTAACTCTTTTTTATAAAGTAGTACCTATATTTTCATTTCAGGTCATGGTATTAATTTTAGAACAGAGAACACAAGGGCACCTCTTTACGGTACCCATTGAGCTGCACAACCTATTAGAATGAATCCAAAGGATCGAACTCATAATCAGCTCTATTTTTCTTCAACTGTTTATCCAATATCCAATATTTATTCCATTTTTTCTCTGGTAATTGCTTCAATCCGTTTTACCCATTCATTTTTCCATACTGGTTAAAGAAACGCAGGAGAATTTTAGGACACCAGTGAGGGTCCAACAACAAGGATTCAGTATCCTATACTAGGAAATGCTTTTATTGATATCATTCTCCTATTAGATAGCGCATGGTTACACTTTATCTCTTTTTTATAAAGAGTCGCTGTATATACACTGTCGCAGCAATTTAGCATCAGCATTAGTTGTCATCCAAATAGACTGAACATAATAGTAATAGCCTGCAATAACGGTGACAACCGATTTGTCTTGCTGTTTGTAATTCAAACACTCAGGCATTCATACCCGAATGAATATTTATTTTACCCTTCTATGCGGAAACAGCTTTCGTCGTTCTTTTGCGGTCACTTTTCAAGTTATAGATATCAATCTAGTTAGTAAACATAGAAAACAATTGAGTATGGTATCAAAGCTATGAATACAGTTAAGCTAGATATACTTGAAATAACATTGGAAAACTGTGAATCCATTGCCAATATCCAATGGGATAAACAGATTGTGCTGAATGGAAGCAGTGCTGTCTTACTATTAATAAGTTTAAAATGTCGATTTGTTCAAACATTGGTACCTGGATGTATTTTTCTTTTATATTCCAATATGAAAATTTCAAACAACTGCTCTCATTGTTCAGCGGTTAATTTATGAAGCTTTGAGATCGATCTAGTTTAAAAAACATAGAGAAAATTCAATCCGGTGTCATTACTTATGGTCTAAGAGCCGATAGATAATTAAATGCGCATTACCTTGCTTTCATAGTGCGTTAGCGAAATCTAGTCAGTCGGGTATCGTTTAATTCAGAATTTCGAAGAAACCAATGAGGTGTAGTGTCTCAATCACAGAACCTGATAAACGCATTGATTAATATAAAAAAATGGCTTAGATATATAGACAACGTGTTTTTAGTTTGGCGTGGTACACAAGAAGAGCTTGAAGCTTTCCATACTTGGTTGAATTCAAGAAGTCCACATCTACAATTTACCATTGAATTTGATAAATCTGAGATGAACTTTTTGGACATCACAATTAAAAATGATGCCACTAATCATTTGTACACCACCCTGTACACTAAACCCACTTCCAGAAACACCCTTTTAGAGTACCAAAGCCATCACCCCCAACCACTCAAAGATGGTTTGCCCTTTGGGCAGTTCCTGCGTTTACGTACGAACTGCACATTCAAGGATGATTACTTTATAGAGGCTAAGAAATTGAAAGAAAAATTAAAGGTTCGTGGATACCCCTCTAAACTACTCAAGAAATCCATGAAACGTGGTTGGTTCAATAACAGGGAGGCACTGTTGACTGTTAGAGATCGTCCAAAAAATCCACAATTAGTTTGTGTTTCGACATTCGGGACCCATACAAATGACATCAAGAAAATTGTAAGTAAACACTGGAATCTCTTGAGAAATCTACCTGAATTTTCTGAAAACACCCTATTTTCTTTCAAAAGAGGTACTGACTTAAAAGACAGACTAGTTAGAGCCTATGAAGATAACTCAAAAAATACAATTGACAATATGAGACAACTTTCTCCTGTCATTGGTCACTATAAATGCAATATGTGCCTTGCGAGCAATACTACACAAACAACTAAGACCTGCACGATCAATAATATTACCATCACACTAAAAGCATTTTCCAACTGCAACACATCAAATGTGATATATTGCATACAATGCCCTTGCAGTTTACACTATATTGGTAAAACTGTTCAACCAGTGAAAAAAAGAATTCTACAGCATCAATCACGCATTAGATGCCATACAGAAAAAGCTCCACTGGTACAACATTACCAAAGACAGGGTCACTCTGATAAAGAAATGCGGTGGTGGGTACTAGATGTAATAAAACCTACAAAGAGACAAAGTAACGTAGATCAGATATTAACCATCAAAGAAGGCAGACTGATATGCCTTACTGATTTAGTCAATCGTGGGCTCAACTCCGCTACAGACCTTTAACCTTTGCTTAACAGAATGGCATACTCTAGCCTGCCTCTAACAGGAATACATCCAGATGAGACACAATTGATGTACATAATGCAGGTTGGGACTTATACTAGTCCGTCCTAATAAGGACTACACTTTTATCATTACTTGGTTATGTTACATCTAATCTGGTTTTGTATGTTCATATACAAGCATTATCCAGAGATATCTTGATAAGAAATGTACTATTACCATCATCTGATTTTGTTACAATAAATGCTGGATTATATACTAGTACACATGCACTATCTAGAGACTGCTATTAAAGTATACCTGGACCTTAGAGCCGCGGTTACTTCACTACATTGTCTCGACATTGTCTCCGATTTGTCACAATAAAATATAGCTGTGCTCTTTGAAATGTCTAGTAAATAGATGAGATTTTTGCTTCAGCCATTAGAAATCTATTGGAGTAAAGTATGTAAACTGTTAAACTAAATATCAAGAACTATCCTACAAATGATGGCTAGTTCCAACAATGAGTATAGAAGTTTGGATTAGAGTATGATTCAGACCTTTTCTTTCTCATAATCTGAATTGTTCATAAGTTTTACTTAACTAACTGCATGTTTTCACAGAAAATGTATAGGTTGAGAATTATACTAATATGACAAAATACTTTTCTGATTTATTAAAACTGCAGTCGATATCTGTATCTTACTTTTTGAGAAATATGGTTAATTTACCTATGTAGATGTTTATACACATGCACATGAATAATGTGCCAAGATGACCATGTAAACCAGATTTAACTTACTGTTGTTCTTTCTTGTAAAAGGATACCGACCGATTAGGTCTATGATATTGTTCAAAAAATGTAAAGATTTTTTGTTTTGATTACATTGGCATACGTTAGAATGTATTTCTTAGAGCCAAGAACTTTATTGACGATTTGTAAAACAACTATATACATGACATTTTGTCGTATAATGAAAATGTATGTTCATTGTTGAAGGTTGCGATCTATGTGATTGTTTAACAATGTATGAACTATCGAGAAAAACTAATTTGTTTGTCATTCGAAAACAAGTACTATCTCAGGATCGATATACCCATTCCAAAATGGCCTCCAAAACGAGATTAAAAAACCCATGCTAAGATGGCCACTATAATAAGATCGATTTCGTCGTCTTTATTTACCTTTGAGAATGGAACTCATCTAATATGTTCCCAATACCACATGAATTATAAAATTATAAAATTGTTTGTCGTGAATTCATCGGTTATTGACAAAATATTTAAGAGGAATGGATTTCCATTACAGATCTGAAATAAATAGAACTACCGCTTTAAAGATGGCCGCCTAAAAACAGGTCCATGCATTGAAAAATATACGGTAGTCCGCTTTTGCTTTCCAAACAATTTAAATACTGGTAAGATACAATTGTGCGAGTTAATACGCTGTGTATCTGGCTGTTTACCACCTGGAGAATGGCTGAATAGACCTCAGGTATGTCTTTAGGGCCCAGACTCTGTAACTTCATTTCCAGAATCTCTTTGGAATTTACATCCTGATTATATAAATTTTATAATTTCTTTCTCTAGAGTAAGAAGTGAGCGTCAATGCGTTTATCAGGTTCTGTGATTGAGACACTACACCTCGTTGGTTTCTTCGAAATTCTGAATTAAACGATACCCGACTGACTAGATTTCACTAACGCACTATGAAAGCAAGGTAATGCGCATTTAATTATCTATCGGCTCTTAGACCATAAGTAATGACACCGGATTGAATTTTCTCTATGTTTTTTAAACTAGATCGATCTCAAAGCTTCATAAATTATCCGCTGAACAATGAGAGCAGTTGTTTGAAACATTCATATTGGAATATAAAAGAAAAATACATCCAGGTACCAATGTTTGAACAAATCGACATTTTAAAGTTATTAATAGTAAGACAGCACTGCTTCCATTCAGCACAATCTGTTTATCCCATTGGATATTGGCAATGGATTCACAGTTTTCCAATGTTATTTCCAGTATATCTAGCTTAACTGTATTCATAGCTATGATACCATACTCAATTGTTTTCTATGTTTACTAACTAGATTGATATCTATAACTTGAAAAGTGACTGCAAAAGAACGACGGAAGCTGTTTCCGCATAGAAGGGTAAAATAAATATTCATTCGGGTATGAATGCCTGAGTGTTTGAATTACAAACAGCAAGACAAATCGGTTGTCACCGTTATTGCAGGCTATTACTATTATGTTCAGTCTATTTGGATGACAACTAATGCTGATGCAAAATTGCTGCAACAGTGTATATACAGTGGCTCTTTATAAAAAAGAGATAAAGTGTAACCATGCGCTATCTAATAGGAGAATGATATCAACAAAAGCATTTCCTAGTATAGGATACTGAATCCCTGTTGTTGGACCCTCACTGGTGTCCTAAAATTAATACCATGACCTGAAATGAAAATAAAGGTACTACTTTATAAAAAAGAGTTAAATTTTGATAAATAAAGGAACATTGTTTTGAGAAAAAGTACTGCTGGCACGGGTGTGTGTTATGAATATTTTTAAAAAATATATATTTTTTGTTTCTAGGGGTAAACTTTTAAATCTACTTGTCCTGAAGATGGTCTTATTAATGGAAATGTAAAGACCGAAATGTCGATCTTCACACTGTTTTCTGCAAAATTATTGATTATTATTGTGAAAAAGTGTGTGAAATACTTTCAGTGTAGGAATCATTAAGTCAATCATCTCCTTCAAACATACTTATAATTGTCTGTATTTTGAGTACCCTTAATCCAATTTGATGATAAAGTTTGATTTTTTTTATATACACCCGTTTCTGTTCCTTTTTCTTTCTTTTCTTATCCCTTGTTATTCATTCATGCTGATCTAGATGGATATATATATGTATAACTGATGCATAACTATATAAATCAACCGTTTTTCTAATATATGTTGTGAAAGCAATTAAGTTCTTAGGTACACAACTATCCTATTCAAAATAGATATTAAAAATCATATAATTAAGTATTCAAACAAATCCCTTGAAGGCACCTCTTTACCCGTGTACCCTCTCCTCGGTGGCCTGAGCAGCAGAGGGAAGAGCCAAGTCGAGGGAAGAGCTCTCCTGCTCCTGGCCGTGGTCTCTGCTGCACTTCCTGTTATTTTAATACAGTTTGATAGCAAAAAAGCATTCACCACTCATTTTTTATGTAATGCTCTAGTCATATTTAATTCCAAGTTTTGACAAGTATTAAATGCTAAATAAATTCAAAGCATTTAGATGGCAACACAGTTGCTCCAAAAGAGAACAGTGAAATTGTTATTTACAGTGCTCTTCAAGTGGAAAGAGAAGAGGGTGTGGGGGAAGGAGGTGGTGAGTCAGTGAGTGAAGGACAGGAAAAAGGTATGGTGACATATGTACATCATTTACACATGAAATGGAACCTTTCCAGCCTAACATAGGTCAACTGTTCCTGTGTCTAGACATAGCTCAATTATACATGTTAATCATCACATTTAGTCCATTGAGCTTGTAGTAGTGGTGGTAAGTAGTCTACGTTTTGACCCCAGAGTAAGAGGGTAACTTGTGTCCTCACGTTAGGGTCTTCTTCAGGACAGGGCAGTGAAGAGCACCTGAGGGTAAGGGGAAAGTGTGAGAAGAGCGATGCTATTTATGAAAAAAGGGTGAGTGCTAAGGTAAATGAGGTACCTAATACCTACTTGTGAGCGAAGCACGACGAGTGTGTGTCCACAAAGGAACAAAGCTCAAACGTAGCTTTGTGTGAGGAGTATCCGTAAGTGAGGTCATCAATCTCTCACAGGGGGGAATGAATCCAATCACAATCTAGTCAAAGGAGAGAAAGGGTCGACGAAATAATATTCAAAAAGTCAGACTGAACCAAATCTTGTTGCGTGTGATGGCACTTAGAGACTCGGGTGCCTAAGGGCTTGTTGTGCGGTGTGGCCTAAATCAGTTTATCTGGAGAAAGCGTGTACCAATGTAAAAAAACCCGTAGCTGAGTGGCGCCGCAGATGTGTGCCCAAACATCTAACTGCTAACATGTGAACGTGACTTCTTGTCTACAAAAACTGTGTTTCCCGATATATGCCAACAATTGTAAATATAATATAACAGACTGGTGTGATTGATCTCATAGAATACGATCAAGTGCACCAATCTTCTAGTAATATGCCATTGCTCCGAAAGATTTAAGTGCCTGAAGGTCGCATGGGCGAAACTAATCGTGAGGGCACAACCACTAAACCACAGGAACGTGTAATCCTAGACGCCGCTGGCGCATTACATAAAAAATGAGTGGTGAATGCTTTTGTGCTATCAAATTGTATTACAATTTTCTACCACCACCAGATTTTTTACTGTACTGCTTAACAGACCCAGGTCTGGTAGTTTTACGTGGGTCACCCCGTTAAAACTTAACTCACTTCCTGTTATTGGCAGACAGGGCTCTGCATCTTGGCCCCGGGCTGCATGGCGGCATCTTGCATGCACGGAATCTCATGCTCGGGAGTTCCTGCTTACATAAGGAAGTGGGGGTGGCTGAGTCACACTCCAGGGGAAGCTGGAGCCTCGCGGGCTCCCTCCAGCCATACGTGAAAGCAGAAGCCGGAGCCTTGGGGGCTCCCATCAGCTGTAGACCAGACAGATGTTGCCATTTAGGTCTCATCGAGAAGACCGAGGGAAGTCTAGGAGGGGTCCCAGGGAGATCGCCATAGAGAGGTCCTGGTGAGTAGGGCCTATGGAGGCGGGCACGGCCACCCCCGTCCCTTCCTGCGCCAGTAGCTGGAACCTTGTCTTCGGACCTTTGGGGAGTGTTGTGATAGTTAATCACACCCTGTGCAGTCGGGGGGCAAGTTTCTGCCTTCGTTGGGTTTTTGTGCACCCCTGACTGTGTTGGGGTGGAGTTGGAGGCCTCATGCCGGGAGGAGCACCTCTGGTTGCAAACCGGATGGGAAGGAAACCTCCACGGAGGTCCTGGTCCGGCTGAGGTTCTAGTAAAACACCGGGTGGACCACAGGGCCCTGTGGATTGGTGTTTACGGCCATAGCCAGTTCGCAGTGGTAGCAGAGTGAACTACTGACTTGTATGCCCTAATAGTATTAGGCGAGTGGTGGTACATTGTTGGGGTTGCATCATATGGACAGTAATGTGATGGCTATTTCTTATATGTGCCCTGGGCAAGTGTGTACTCTGGTGTATGCTGATGTTATTTATGAATAACGTATTGTGCTAAGTGCAATCTTACCAGTAGCCACTGGTCGCCTTAACTGTAATGATTATGACAATGGCCCGATTGGCCAAGTGATTTATGTAATCCCTGTGAAGTCATGGCAAGTGCCTGGTGGCACAGTGTAATATATGTGATTGTGTTCTAATGTGTTTTTATGGATAATACAAAGGATATTTTTATATTACGTTGTGTGGAGTTTCTTTTCTGGTGTGCCTAGTGTGTCACTGCTGTGTGAGTGTTTTGCGCAAATGCTTTACACATTGCCTCGGGGATAAGTCTGACTGCTCTGCCAAGCTACCAAGGGGGTGAGCAGGGGTTATCTTCGGTGTGTAACTCCCTTGCCCTGACTAGAGTGGTGGGTTCTGCCTGGCTGAGGTGTATACCCTAGCCAATCAGAAATCCCATTTCTAACTCACCCCCTACATCAAAGGCACTTCTGGGTGCATGTACTTAGGCTCTGACCCTTCCAAATCAAAGTAAGGATTGCTACTTTGCCTTGACTGACCGTTCTGAGGAACTGCTTCTCTGCTTTGCTGAGCTGCCCTGCTGCCTTCTGATCTCTGCCCTGTTGAGGACAAGGGCTGGACCCATCTCGCTTGAACGCAGAGTGACTCCACGGGCTTGCTGGCTTGACTCCTGTTTTCTGAAGTCTCAGAGATGAAAAAAACATCCTTTAATCCTGCTGGTGCTGCTGGACTCTCCCATCTGTGAGTCCTACCCCTGCCTGAGGTGCCCTCTCCAGTCCTGGGCCTCAGAAGTGTGTTCTGCAGCTGCTTTTTCAAAAACCGAAGCATTTCCCCAATTGCGTGAGAAATTCTGCAGCATCGCCTATTGACACCGACACAGAGGCTGCTCGATGACAGCTGATCCACAGCCTGTGCAGCTCAGCCATGACACTCTGCAATGCCCAACGACAACACATTGCATTCACTTCAACGGAGCTCGATGACGACGCGGGACCCCCATTGTACAGCTCGACGATGCTGCAGTAGGATCTCGACATCAAAACTTGCTCCAGACAAGGTATTTCTCTCAGCGGCACCTGTCTAAGTCTCGTAGCCAGCCAGCCGCCTATCGCGGTTGATGTGAACTTTGGATATGCACCGATGCCTCACTACCTCAAGAAACCTTTTGACCACTAGTGACTTCCAAGCACTATTTTTGGTTTATTCTTAAAAAATTCTTATTTTGACTGCTACTCATTGGATTTTTCTTGCTTTTGTCTTGTTTTACTCAGCTAAATATTCTAAGTTAATCCTGCCTGCTCTTTGCAAAGCTAACAGAGGGTGAGCACAGGTCAATTTAAAGTGTATATCTAACTAATCTTGACTGGTTCATACTTTAACAAGGTGCAAACCTCTGTCAATTGGATACCCAATTTCTAACAACTACCAAAAAGGTTTCAGACCACATTGCGCCACTAAGACAGGCACACTCCAAGAAGTTTACAATTCTCTCCTCCTCAGTGATAGGAGCTACCCCTGCCTCTTGCTTCTCTTTGAACTCTTTGCAGTCTTTGACAGAGTCAACAGTCTAGCAGTCAGGGTGTGCCACCCTTCTGCTCTTATGTACTATTTTCCAAATTTTATCAGGGCTTGGGGACATTGTCTCCATGTTCTGTAATAGCGGCCACAACATTTAGACCAAATCACAAAGAGCCCACTTTTAGAGTAAAATTCTAGATTTTTCCAGAATTTAGTGTAAACCTGTTCAGCTGTATTTTTTCAGCATCATGTTTCATGTGTCAATCCCTAGTAAAGTGCGCTGCGTGTGCCAGGGCCTGTAAATCAAATGCTGTTGGTGGATTGCAGCACTGGATTGTGCCACCCACACAAACAGCCAGCTGTAGTTGCAATGTGACCCACAGACTGGCCTTAGTCCAAAAGTCGAGTCATTACCACATTTGGGGCCCTATTATAGATAGGGCAAATTTTTCCTGTTTGCGCCACAGTGCAACTTTAAGCAGTTGCGCCAGTTGCAAACAGGAAAAGTGCACCCTATCATGTAGAACATGCTGCCATCACGGGAGCTGCAAACTTGCGCTGCACCTGGGGCAGCGCATTTAAGAGAAATACGGAGCAGCTTTTTCAAAGCTGCTCCGTGTTTCTTTGTGCAGGCGGCAACCTGCCTGCACTTTAAAGAGGGATTTGAAATCCCCATGCAGGCGGGTGCAGTGAGTGACTGCACCCGCCTGCAAGGCAATGTCTGGTGGGTCCATAGACCACCTTCCCCCCCTCCAGGGGGCAGCCATCAGGTGGCGCACTGGTGGAGCACTGTCAGTGCATCTCCTAACAGCTTCTTTGCCTCTGCACCCGCGTCTATGATATGGCAAGGGCGCAGAGGCAAAGGGATTTCCTCATTTGCATGGGGCCAAGTGCCCATGCAAATGAGGGAATACCCTCTTGAGAAAGCGCTGGCGCTATATGTGCACCAGCACTTTCAGTATTATAGAAGGAGCAGCACAAGCATCTGCGTCCCCTTCTGTATTACAAACATGCCCCAGGGGTTCTCAAAGCAGGTGTACATGCCACTTGCGCACCTGGGGCACGTTCGGTAACATGGCCCATGGTGTATATACTGTGAACAAACATCATGTTGAAATATGATAAAGAGGCGACTCTTAATAATAATTCAAAAAAGTTAATTGTTTTAACATGCTTAAGCGCTTTAGTTCAGTACATTGGATTTTATCATTTTATTTATTGATCTTCATTAGACTATTCATGGGTCCCATTGGCCTGATCACATCGAGAGGCAAGTGTATTCCCACGTGCACAATGTGCTCAGCTCTAAAATGTGATGATGGAGGAAAATGAGGCACAGTGAAATAAAGTACCTGCTTAAGATTTGGTTATGTAGGGATGCTGGGATTGGTCCAAGGTTTTCTGGCCTCACATTGTGCAATTCTACCACTGGGTAGGTACCTCTTGCTCTGTCCTGTTTTACAACAAAGGCCAAGGCTTTGTGTTTAATTCTTTGAGCAGCTACATCACTACAGTGTGTGAAATTGTTAACATTATTTCGTGTTAAATCAAGTTGAAACAAAAACAGCTTTCTAGAAAACAATTACAGTTAAGGAATGATGACACGTTCTGTTTTAAAGTTATGATCACCTGCTTCCCTTCATTTAACAAAGATACCGATTTCAGGAGAGGCTCAACACCTTCAGTGAAGTTATCACATGCATTAACAAAGTAAAGGTCTGGTTAAGCCTACGGAGTTCACAAGATGCATGTGAAGTTTAGAGCTCTGTTGCACACAGGCTTTCCCACAAATTGTCTGCTCTAACAAAAGACTGATAATAACATCAGTAACATAGTATCCCTCTCATAACACTTGCATAACATTCTGCATGGCCTTCGCTGTCAGCCAGTGCTTAATTTGAGCCGGTGGTTTTCAGTACTTGGCACCGGCACTTAATTGTCAACACTGGCACTAATGACAGCTGCCACCTTGTGGCGTTGTTTGTGTAATTTAGGGATGAGCAGAACAATAGTTGTTTGCTAATTCAATATACATTAAAAAACAAACGAGTACCAGCTGCCCAATCCATTAATATAGCTTCGTGGGCCTCGAACAGTTTGAATTGTCACATATATAGCAGTGTGATGCTTAGTAGTTGCGTTAGTACTGTCATTGGCAGCACTAGCAGTGACAAGAATTGGTGCAAGCTGTGGCGTCCTCATGCCGAGGGCCGTGGGACTTATCATTTTACAGATTAAGCACTTCTGGCAGCCATTTGCAAAACAGCTGCAGTGCTGGGTAGCATAGGCAAACAGAATCCTCTGCAGTTGTCTGAAATGTCTCTGATCCATCATGAACAGTTGCACACTGAGAAATCCTTGACTTTATTAAATGCCTAGATAGTAGCCCCACACCTCTTCTTGCCTTCAGCACTGACCTAAATTCCACCCATAGCCCATAACACCATTTGTTGAGTCCATGCATGTATTATTTTTCAATTTAAAGCACTGAGAATAAAACGCCAGTCCAGGAACCTGGCAATTGCCAGACAAGAGCCAAAGCATTGCAAGAATGATAAAGCCACAAGCGATCCTTCTTCGTTCACCCTTCCAGGATATGGAACAGTATCCCTACTGACATCAACTCAGCACCAGCTTCCCTGCAGTTCAGAAGAAAGCTGAAGGCACACCTCTTCAAGGAGCACTACACCCAACTCAACAGTCTACCCTTGACCTTCCACCAATTAAAGTATCTTCCTGGGTTGAGGACATGCCCCCTGTTCTGCACTCCATTGAATCAAGCTAGGTTGAGGCTCATACATACACATACATCTTTGGCAAAAAATCTTTCTCTGCCTGAATTCCATTTTTTTCCACAAAGGGCATCTTTTAGGAGTAGATAATGAACTACTGCGCCACATAAATATGAAACTGGGTGTTCATATTTGTTTGGCAAACCACAGATCCTACCCATTAATTACCCTGCCAAGATGCACAAAGGTAGTCACCTCAAAATTTCAGAAAACACAATACAGGCTGCCACTAAGGGTCAATAATTAAACGTCACTCTCCTAGAAGAACAAGAGGCAGGGCCAATGCAAACAGAATAATTACACATGTGCCGTGTGCCTGATGCTATGGGGGGGCATTTGTGCTGTGAAAACTGGTACCAGTTAAACAAGATTGTGCTAAATGAATCACCCTTTTTCTCCACTACTTTAGACACGCTGGTCTTACATTGTGTGTTGTTTTAAAAATGTTCACTGTGACAGGATTGCCAGAAAGCACAAATACCTCTCCACCAATGGAACAAAACATTCAGAGGACTGTCACAGAGCCGGTCCCAGGATGCTTTTTTCTGGTTCAGGAAAGGCTGGACTGTTCCCATGAGGCACATGGTCAAGACTGATTTGCATTCAGCTGAATCTGAACTGAGGTGGGGTACTGAGCTAATAAACAATGATGGATTCAACCCAGATCTGTGACTGGGGTGAGTGTATGGAAAGTTTCAGCACTCCGTCCATCATCTCCTTGTGTTTTCTTGGTTCGGCCTAAGCTGGCAGGGTAGGCCTAGACGTGGGTCCCTTGCTCACTTGGCCACTGCATTCAAGCTAGCCTGGCTGATGAGGGCTGATAACCCTAATCCGGTCCCAGAGTGCTTTTTTCCAGTTCAGGAAAGACCTGGCTTGGCAGTTCGGGCTGGACTGTTCCCATGAGGCACAGGGTCAAGACTGATTTGCATTTAGCTGTGTCTTCACTGAGGTGGCGAAGTGAGCTAAAGAACGATGATGAATTTAACCCAGATCTGTGGCAGGGGGTGAGTGTCTGAAATGTTTCAGCACTCCGTCCATCATCTCCTTGTGTTTGCTTTGTCACAGAGCCTCCCCTTTTCCTCCCTCAAAAACCTCCCTTGAACATACTTTGCACAACTGGGATTGCTGATGTCATTCTTTATGCTCCAGATGTATACTGCTTTCCTCCACGGAGGCTGATCATGCACACCCTTTTCCTTAGCATGCTAAACCCTGCTCTACCCCTGCCTGTTCCGACATAAAAATCAAATGAAAGGAGACTTGGACATGCCTAGTAAACAGTGCTCCCAAGGGACCCATTGCTCTACTACGTGTTGACCCAGAAGGCTTTGGGTTTATGTGAAATCCACACATTCAGGACTGATAGCATCCAGCACTCTGACCCTTCTGTGTCCACTTTACAAGTAGCCTCCTAATGCACTCTTACCATAGAGGGAAAGGCATGCCCACTCTACACCCCAAGTAGCCTGTGCAGTCAAGGATAGGGCGCAAAAACTGCCCATAGAGCAACACAGGCCCAAAAGAGCAGATCATTCATGTCCTTGCATCCCAAATAAATCATGGCCCTGCAGGCAACCCTGAAGCAAGGCACAGGTACCCCAAAATCTGCAAGCTCCGGGCCCCAAAGTCTGACAGATCCTTGATGTCCTCATGCGCAATGGGTTGCTGAGGAGCAGGTCAGGGGGAGGTGAATAGCACAATGCAATGTGATGGGTTCTGCAGCAGAATGTGATGAGGGGCCCATATGTCACTAATATTCATGGACCTTCGGATGAATAGTAAAGCCAGTACCAGTAGAGTATGGGGGAAGACAGGCATAAAATCTTACAACCCAATGACTGCAGGCCTTTGCCTACAAGAGGGAAAGAACACATTTCTTAGGAGCAGCCACAAGGAGATGGAGGGCAAAGCAGAAGCCAAAAATACCCATCTGCAAAGACCCCAACATTTGTTAATACCCGGGACCACAACAGTAAAGGGAGACAACCTGAACAGTCCGCAATACACCAACTAATGACGTCAGGAGAGAATGCTGGCAGTAGTTTACATTAGTAGAGCCAAGAGCTTTCAGCAGAAAGCATCTTCAATTCCTGCCAGTGATGAGTTTGAGCAAATTCAGAATTGCATGTTTTATTTCAAAATATCGAAACAGGAATTTGATCATTTGCCTTCAGTGTGAATGTATGCCTCGTGAACCTTTGCTTGTGTTGCACCTATTTTATGTGGGGTTCCTCGGTCCCTAAGATACGTTTTAGAAATGGGATGCCTGGTTGGCTGAGGTATGCACCCAGGCAAGGCATGAACCACCACTCTAGTCAGGGTAAGCAAGATACACACTAAAGGATAACCTGTGCTCACCCTCCCATAGCTTGGCGCATAGCAATCAGAATGATCTAAAGAGGCAATATGTAAAGTATTTGTGCAACACACACACACACCCAGTAACACTAGGAATACAACACAAAAATACTCCATATAGGTTTAGAAAAGTAGGTAATTGTATTCTGAACAAAACAAGACCAAAACAACAAAACTCTAATGTATATAAGTCGAGATATTGAATTTTAAAGAATAAATGCAGTAAAGCACTTAGGAGCAAGTCGTGCTAAAAAGGTTACTTTAGGTTGCACTTGACTGGGGCACAGTCAAAGTTTGGGCTGACCATGATGGAGTGCTGGCTGGTTACAGGAACCACACAGGCCCCAGTGAACAAAGTACCTTTCCTGATTGCAAACGGCAAGATGCGTCCATGTCAAGGCCCTGCAGGTGCAGGGTGGGTCAATTTTCTCCACATAATCAATCAATCAATCATAGCATTTATACAGCGGACTACAAACCCGTGAGGGTCTCAAGGCGCTGGTGGGGGGGGAAGCGGCTACTGTTCGAAGAGGCAGGTCTTGAGAAGTCCCCTGAAGTATAGCAGGTCCTTGGTCTGCCGCAGGCGGATGGGGAGGGTGTTCCATGTCTTGGCGGCGAGGTGGGAGAATGATCTGCCGCCGGCGGTCACTCTTCGGATGCAGGGGACGGTGGCGAGGGTGTGGTCTGCGGAGCGGAGCTGGTGGGTGGGGGTGTAGAGGCTGAGTCGGCTGTTGAGGTACGCTGGTACGGTGTTGTGGAGTGCCTTGTGTGCGTGGGTGAGGAGCTTGAAGGTTATCCTCTTGTTGATGGGGAGCCAGTGCAGGTCTCTCAAGTGGGGTGTGATGTGGCTGCCACGAGGGATGTCGAGGATCAGGCGTTCTGGATGCGTTGGAGCCGTTTCAGGAGTTTGGCCGGGGCTCCTGCGTAGAGTGCGTTTCTGTAGTCCAGTCTACTGCTGACGAGGGCCTGGGTGACCGTCCTTCTAGTTTCGGTGGGGATCCACTTGAAGATCCTGCGAAGCATGCGGAGGGTATTGAAGCAGGAGGAGGAGACAGCGTTGACCTGCTTTGTCATGGAAAGGCTGGAGTCGAGGATGACCCCTAGGTTGTGTGCGTGGTTGGTGGGTGTAGGGGGTGCTCCTAGTGCAGTCGGCCACCAGGAGTCATCCCAGGCCGAAGGGGTGGATCCGAGGATGAGGACCTCCGTCTTGTCTGAGTTCAGCTTCAGTCGGCTGTTTCTCATCCAGTCGGCGACGGCCTTCATTCCTTCGTGGAGGTTGGTTTTGGTGATGTGGGGGTCTTTGGTGAGGGATAGGATCAGCTGGGTATCATTGGCGTAGGAGATGATGTTGAGGTTGTGCCGTCGTGCGACATAGGCGGGCGGTGCCATATAGACGTTGAACAACGTTGCGCTGAGGGATGAGCCTTGGGGTACGCCGCAAAGGATCTCCGTGGCTTCGGAACGGAAGGGGGGGAGGCGGACGCTCTGTGTTCTGCCGGAGAGGAAGGAGATGGTCCAGTCCAGGGTCTTCTCTTGGATTCCGGCGTCGTGGAGGCGTGTTCGTAGTGTGCGGTGGCAGACCGTGTCAAAGGTGTCTGACAGGTCCAGGAGGATGAGGGCCGCGGTTTCTCCGTTGTCAAGCAGGGTCCTGATGTCGTCAGTGGTGGCGATGAGGGCAGTTTCGGTGCAGTGGGTGCTGCGGAACCCGGACTGGGACGGGTCCAGGATGCTGTTCTCCTCGAGGAAGTTGGTCAGTTGCTTGTTGACGGCCTTTTCGATGACCTTCGCCGGGAACTGGAGCAGGGAGATGGGTCGGAAGTTCTTGAGGACCTTGGGGTCTGCCTTGGGTTTCTTGAGTTTGGCGTTGATCTGTGCGTGCTTCCAGCTCTCCGGGAAGGTCGCTGTCTCGAAGGAGATGTTGATGGTTTGTCGGAGATGGGGTGCGATGGTGCTGCTGGCTTTGTTGAAGATGTGGTGTGGGCAGGGGTCTTCCGGGGATCCGGAGCGGATGGTGTTCATGATCTTGATGGTGTCGTCGTCGTTGATGTTGGTCCAGGTGAGCAGGCGGTTGGTGCGGGTGGTGATCGTGGGAGTGGGGGTCTCAGCGGTTGCCGGGGTGGTGACGGTGTTGAAGCTGTCGTGGATGTCTGCGATCTTGCGATGGAAGAAGGTGGCCAGCGAGTTGCACAGGTCTTGTGACGGTGGGATGTTGTTGGTGTTGGAGCTGGGGTTGGAGAGTTCCTTCACTATGTTGAAGAGCTCTTTGCTGTTGTGTGCATTGTTGTCTAGGCGGTCTTTGAAGGAGGTCCTTTTGGCGGATCTGATGAGGTGGTGGTGTCTGAGGGTGGCGTTCTTGTGGGCTGTGTAGCTTTCCGGTGTACATTCATGGATTCAGTTTTTTTTAGTTTTCGGCAGGTTCGCATGGAGGCCTGAAGGTGATGTGTTAGTTCTGAAGACAGGTGCTGGTTTTGTGAGGCATCGAGTGATGCGCTGGATTCTGCAAAGCAGTCTAGGGGATGTGTTAATCCCACCAAGCCACAGTAGTGGCGATACGCTGTCGGTTGCATTAATCTCTGGAGGCAAAGCGCTGGTTCCGAGGCGATGCACCAATATTAATCCTGCTCTTTTAGACAGGAGAAGCATCGAAATCTGTGTTGCAAGTATCTGGCCCACTTCCAGTGAGCCAGGAGCAGGGGCAGAGACTTTGATATCCCTGAGTCTCAAGTAATCGGAGGCAAGCCAACAAGATTGGAGATCACTTGGAGTAAAGGCAGAGTCCAGCTCTCCTTCAGCAGAGTCATAAAGCAGCAGGAAGCAGGGCAACATACAAAAAAGCAGACCTTCCAGATCAGCAGTCCAGTTGAGTCATTTAAGCAGTGCAGCAGTTCTTCTGGCACAGGAAAGTTAGGCGTTCAGTAGTGTCTGATTTTATGGGGTCAAAAGCCCAGTACTTATACCCAAAAGTGTCTTTGATGAGAGAGTGACTTCAAAGTAGCTCTCTGAAGTGCACAAGTATCCCGTTCAACCCAGTCTAGTCTGCCAGGGTATCTGTGGGAGGAGGCAATCAGTCCTTTGTGTGGGGACAGGACACAGGCTATTCAAGTGAAGTGTTAGCCCCTTCCATCCATCAGAATGCAAATGTATGTAGATGGATACTCAGACACACCTATGCTTCCTGTGTTGTGGCTGTCGAAAGGGAATGCACAAAGTGTAGCTGTCACCCACCCCAGATATGTATTGGAGACAGGCTGTCAGGCACATAGAGCAGTAAGGGCAGAGAAATGTGCACTTTCTAAAAGTAGCATCTCTAAAACAGCAATGTTAAATCCAGCTTCATCGGGGAGGAGGATTTATCATTACCATTCCAAAGATATGAAACATGAAAAGCTACTCCTCTCTGATCAGGGATTACAGCTTAAAAGTGTATTAAGGAATTCCCGATGCTAGCCTATGAGAAGGGTAGGCCTCACAGTAGTGAAAATGAATTTGGGTGTATGTCACTACCAGGACATATAAAGATTAAAACACTTGTCCATGGGGGCGTGGCCATGACGCCGACCAAGATGGCCGCCTGACGCGGGACCTCCGGCGCACCGGAGCTTATCACTCATCCCGTTTCTCCTCCGGAGAGCGTTTTTTCACCGCAGACATAAGATTTTCACGTCGGAATGCAGCGCGCTTCTGGTGAGCGCTTTTTGACGCATTTTTAGGGCCGGGGTGCCCCCTTTCTCGCCGCATTTGTTCTCTCCTCAGAGAGCGGCCGCCATTTTGTCTGTGATGTTCGTTTTTCTGCCGGCCTGGCTGCATTTGCCCCACATTGCCCTTTTTTTGGGGTTCTACACCTCCTGATTGCTGTATCATCCATTCTGGGCGCTGCCACGCCACATGGATATCTTCTAGCCTGTGCTGCTTCACGTGGATGGAATGAGGTAGTTTCTGATAAATGACTTTTTTTTTTCTTTGTTATGTTCCTGTCTCCCTTTTTGATTGCACTCATCACTGCCTCTGACGGAGGACGTCTATGACCTGGTTGGTTACTGACCCTGCACTCTTCATTTTTGCTTAGTTGGGCGCTGGCTTGTCTCTGCTCGCTCTGGAACATTCCTTTACTCATTCCACAAGCTCTCCTTGGATTACTACTCCACCTCTATGCGACTGAGTCCCTTCATCTTTCCTCACAGTCGCCCTCTTGTTTACTGTTTACTGCTTGTCAATTCTGACTGGCTTCTATGGGCAAGCTACGTAATCCAAAGTTTGTCTTTACCCCTTCGGGGAACTCTCCTGTGGTAACCTCTTCACCTCATTTACCGACGGACTCTCCTACCAAGGTAGCACCAATGGCGGGAGTAACCCTCCCTCGCTCCTCCTCAACACAGCCTCCTTCAAACAAATCCTCGCCTCCATCAGCTTCATCTTCTAAGCGCCTTAAACAAGATGCCTCTTCATCAGAGAAGCCATCATCCCCTATTTCCATGGAGATGCTTTTTGAGGAAATTCGTGCCCTTCGGCCTTTTGTTGAGGAGACTAATAGTAAAATGCAGTTTCTTGAGGAGAAATGGTCATCTATCGACAGCAGAGTTACAGTCGTGGAACAACAGGTTTCGGACCTTCATTCTACATCTCAGAGAGTCTCCTCCTTAGAAAAATCTGTTCTGGCGCTTCAGCAACACACGGAGGAGTTGGAAAATAGGAACAGGAGGAACAACCTCCGTATTTATGGTTTGCCGGAAGCTTTAAAAGGGGATGACCCTGTGCTCTTTTTCTCCTCCTTTCTCCCGAAGCGTTTGGACATGCCATCCACCACCTCCCTCAATATTCAGAGAGCGCATAGACTTGGTCCTCGTTCATCCACGTCAACCAGGCCAAGGGGTGTCATTATCCTTTTTCTGAAATTCACAGATCTTCTCTCTGTCCTTTCAGCGTCCAGAGCCAAGCGTCAGATCTCCTGGTTGGGTCAGAGAGTATATCTTTCCCAAGATGTCTCAAATGCTACTGCCTCTCGTCGGAAGGAATTTTTGTCCCTGCGAGCTCCGCTGAGGTCCCTTGGTGCTAGATTTGGTTTATTTCACCCGTGCACTTTCAAAGTTACGTTACAGAATCAGACTTGGACCTTTCAGGATCCTGCTGAACTCAAAAATTTCATTCATACCCGTTCTAATTCTGCCATGGAGACCTCCTCCTCTTCTTGTGGCTGACTGTTTAATTGTTTTACACTTTTTGATTACTTGTAATGTCTAACTTTTGCTTCCTTTACAGGTCATTCATTTCTGTCCCTGCCTCTGTCTCCGTTTATTAACTCTTCGTATTAGATTATAATATGTTTTTCTTACTCACATGTTTCTAACCTCAAACTCCCTCATACCTTTTCTAAGAATTGTGCCCAGTTTTTGTCCTTCAACACTTGCATTCTCATCCTTGGTTCGTCATAGTATGTCTTCATGTTCTCAAATGTTACTCTTTCTTTATTCATTTATCTAGATGGACCGACTCCCCCTCATCCTGGCTCTTCGGTTATGTTCCTTTTGTTCCGGTACGATCCGGCCTGGTCTCCCGTTTCGGGGGATCTTCTCGTTGAGTGTCGCCACTTCCCCGTTGTCCTATTTCGTACTCCCCTCAGGTATGTTCTCCTCAGTCGTCCCTTTGGGATATGTGCTGTCTCTCCTTGTACTTATTTTCCTTTCCCTTTTCCTTTATCCTTTTCTCTTCCCTGTACTGGTTGATCAATTCCGATTTTCCTTTGTTTCCATTCACCTCTTTTCCTCTCTTCTCAACCTATTTCATCGATATTTCTCAAAGTTTTCTCCTTTTCGACTTGTCTTTTGCGTATGCCTCTTCTTCTTTACTTCTTCTGTCCTACTTGATTCTATGTTATTTGTTAATTCAGAGTTATTACATGGAATGTAAAAGGTTTTATTAACCCTATCAAGCGGCAGAGAGTTTTGTCCCATTTGGCCTCCTACAACCCAGATATTGCTCTCTTGCAAGAAACCCACCTTAATGATGTTGAATCCCTGAAGTTAAAAAGAAGTTGGGTGGGTACAGTCTTATTTTCACCCTCTGACAACAAGAAGAATGGAGTTGCTATCCTTTGTCACAAGAGGCTTAAATGTACGGTTGTGTCCCAGGAGACGGACTCTGAAGGTCGTTGGGTGCTGGCTAAATTATTGATAAACTCGATTCCCTTGACTGTGTTTAATGTTTATGGGCCTGTACAAGCAGATTGTTCTTTTTGGCCTTTGATTACAGAGAAATGTGTTCAATATAAAGATGTATCATTTGTTTTTGGAGGTGATTGCAACCAGATTGTTGACCCGTTCCTCGACCGCAAATCCACAGTCCGTTTCACACCACATAAACCCCACAAACAATTTCTTAATACTATTTCACAATCACATCTTATTGACTCTTGGCGCCTTTCACACCCTGACACGTTGGACTATTCCTTTTTCTCTCCTCCTCACTCATCCTTCTCTCGTCTTGACTATATTTTCCTCTCTAATTCTTTATCTCAGAACGTTCAGTCTTCTTCTATTGAACCTATTGTCATCTCGGACCACGCTCCCATCGTGACAGATTTTGACCTTCTCCCACCTCAGCCTAAACCTTCCCGTTGGCGCTTTAACAGTGCACTCCTCATTGATCCCAATTTTTCTTCTTCTTTTCGCTCTTTCGTTGAGGAGTTTTTCTCTCTCAATTCAGACCCTAGTACTTCTCTTCACACTCTGTGGGACTCCTTTAAAGCCTCCGCGAGGGGTTTCATTATTGACTTTGTCTCTCGGAAGAAGAAACAGTTTATTCAAAAGCGGAAATCCTCCCTGGCTCATATTAAAACTCTAGAGCACCAGTTTTACACTTCTTCTGATAAATTTATGTCACCGGATCTCCTACGAGCTAAGTTAGAGTTCAACAAATTAACTACAGATAATGCTTCTTCGATTCTCCTTCGCAGTAGTGCACGGTATTACGGAGGACGCAATAAATCTGGTAAGCTCTTGGCCAATTATCTCAAATCCCGTAAGGAGCGCACTCTTATAGACTCAGTATATTCTTCTGCCGGCACTCTTCTCCACAAAGACAAAGAAATCCTTGAGCAATTTCAATTGTTCTATCAGAATCTCTACACCCCAGAGTGTCCTCCCACTCCTTCCCTTATTCAGAGTTATTTTGAGAAGCTCCCTGTACCGTCTAACTCTCACCTGAATTTTCCGGATCTTGATCTCGATCTCTCTCTTCAGGAACTTTCTGCAGCCCTGTCAGCCCTTACTAAAGGGAAGAACCCCTGGCCCTGATGGCTTCCCTGTGGAATTTTATTTGCATTTTTCAGACATCCTACTACCTAAACTTTTAGCCCTCTTTCAATTATTTTCCTCTTCTGGCAAGGCTGAAGGCACTTTTCAAGATGCCTCCATCTGTTTGATCCCCAAAGAAGGCCGCGACCACCAGTTTTGTAAAAATTACCGACCGATTTCGCTAGTCAATGTAGACTACAAAATCTTTGCCAAATTACTTGCAATGCGCCTGGACCCCCTTATGCCTCACCTCATTGGCAAAGAGCAATGCGGATTCGTTAAGGGCAGGCTTACTTCGGACAACTCTCGCCTTCTTCTTAACGTTCTAAATAAAGCTCCCTCACTCTCAACCCCTCTTGCTGCTATCTCTGTTGACGCAGAGAAGGCCTTTGACAGGGTTGACTGGTCTTTTTTGTTCGCTTCATTGCGGTGGCATGGTTTTGGTCCCAAATTTATATCCCTTGTCTCTCTCCTGTATTCTGCCCCCAAGGCCTCGGTGCTTGTGAATGGACAACTCTCTCCCTCTTTTACTCTTCAGAGAGGTGTTCGCCAAGGTTGCCCTCTTTCCCCACTTCTTTTTGTTTTATCTCTCGAACCCTTCTTATCCTCCATTCGTAATAACACTTCCATTTCTGGTTTCCCGTATGGCTCTAATCAATTGAAACTTTCTGCCTATGCGGATGACATCTTACTATTTATTTCTGACCCTGAATCTTCCGTCCCCCCCTTATTATCCGAGTTTCACTCCTTTTCTTTGGTTTCCGGTTATAAGATCAACTCGGACAAAACCGAAATTCTCCCTCTCACCTCATCCTGTCTTCCCCATCTTTTCTCTGCTACTGGTTTTGCATGGAGTAGCTCCAAGATTAAGTACCTTGGTATTCTGTTTTCCAACTCCTTCTCATCCTCGGTTAAATTGAATCTCTCTGCAGTAATTTCAAGGATTGATCAGTCACTCTCAGCCTGGAATCCCCTATTTCTATCCTGGTGGGGTCGTTTGGATTCAATTAAAATGATGATTTCCCCTATTTTAATTTACACCCTCTCTATGCTACCGGTTCACATCCCTGCATCTTACTTTAAAAAAATTGATTCTCTTCTTTCTCGTTTTCTCTGGAAAGGTAAGAAATCCAGAATTTCCATTGCCTCCCTCCGTAAGCCTAAATCCAATGGTGGGGTTAACTTCCCTGATTTCCGTCTTTATCATAGATCCTTCTTTTTACGTCAGGCCTCGAGATGGATCTCATCTACTCTCTCTCCTTTCACCCCCCTCTGGCTCCTTATTGAGCAATCTTTACTACTACCCTTCTCTTTTGCCGAGGTGATGCGATTCTCTTCCAGGAATCCTTTTTCTCTTTGCCCCCTATTCAAACATACCTCTTCTCTTTTAAGCCCTTTGGTTCTTCCCTCCGAGGTCACACGTACATCCTTCTTAAATTCTACTATTTGGTATAATTCTCTTATCCTTTTAAGAAATAGACCTATTTTCTGGAAAGCATGGAGGGTAAATGGCATAATGTGGGTCAACCAACTTTTTGATGGTGTATCCCCTTGCTCTTTTCCCCAATTTCAACTTTTATTTCGATGCCCTCGCTCCTTTTTGCGGAAATTCACAACCCTTATGGCAATTATCCTTGATTGTTTTTACTCTCTTCCCTCCTCATCATCATCGTCGTCGTCTCCTTCTCCTCTTCTTAATATTCTTGCTACACTCCCTAAAGCATCTCTCATCTACAAATCTCTTGTATCTTCTAATCCCAATCGTGTCAAATCTAAAGTGGAGCTCGCTTGGGAAACGGATTTTTGTTGTACTTGGTCAACTACTCTTTGGGATAAGCTGTGGTCCAGATCTCTAAAAATCTCCCGCTCTGCTTCTCTTACTCAATCCTTATTTTATTTGTATCACAGGCTTTACCTTTCTCCTCTTTCTTTATCCCGCTTTTCTCCCTCCTCCGACTCTAAATGTTGGACTTGTTCTTCTTCTGATGCTGACCTTCTCCACATGCTTTTTCTGTGCCCTGTTGTCTCTACCTTTTGGGGGAAAGTGTGGTCATGTCTCTCCCGTATCTTCCCTCTTCCTTCCTCTTTTACACACTCATTTCTCTTTTTGGGTAGCCTTTCTGACTCCTTGAATCTCCCTGCTCATCTACACGGTCTCTTTGACCTCACGCTTGCGCTTGCCTTCCAACATATTTCTTCCAACTGGAAATCTTTAGCTTCTATCTCCCTACAAGGCTGGTGGAATTCATTATGCCACTTTCACAGATTGGACGTTTCCTTTGCCTCCTCTTGTAAACCTGCTCGTAATGTTGATTTTTTCTGGTTGCCTCTCACCACGTATTTGGACTGCTTGGCCCTAAAGAAACCTATATGTCTCAATGCAGAAAATTTTAAACCTCCTTGAACGTCTCGAACTCTCTCCTTTGCTATTCACTATAAGTTGTGTTTAATATTTTTACTTGTTTTATGATGGTAATTTTGCATCGCTGACTTTTTACGACTTTCATAATTTGAATATGTGTCGTAATTTTTAGATATTGTATGGTTTATTTTATTATCTTTATATCTTCCTTTCCCTCTCCCCCTCCCTTCCTCCCTTATCCTCACCTCCCATTGCCCCCCCTCAACGTTTAAAATCCTCTTAAAATGCTTTGTGGTTTCTAATACTGATATTAGCAGTGTTAAGTTTCTCAATGGTTTTTGTATTGCAATCTATGCTGATATCTCTCTTTTGTCATCAATTCTTTAATAAAGCTTTCAAACATAAATAAAAACACTTGTCCATCCTTTTACGTACGTGACACCCTGCCCTTAGGGTTACCTAAGGCCTACTTTAGGGGTGACATATGTAATAAAAGGGGGGTTTAAGACTTGGCAAGTAGTTTTAAATGCCAAGTCGAACTGGCAGTAAACTGCACACACAGGCCCTGAGTGGCAGGCCTGAGATAGGTTTAAAAGGCTACTTACATGGGTGGCACAATCAGTGCTGCAGGCCGACTAGTAGCATTTGACTTACAGGCCCTGGGTATATATTATAGCCGTTCGTTGAAGTTTTCGTTTGCTCCTCTGACCTACAACTATCATATTGCGGTAAGCTTCGAATCATACACCGCCCCGCTCACTAAGGCTTATGCAGGCTTTTCATTCTATAGCTGGGGACACATTTTTCTTTTCCTTTTAATACTTGAGTTCGATGAGCACGCTTTTCATTCCTTGTGCTCACTTCGAATTGCATCTCTGACCTTCCCTGTAATTGGGCCCCCGAATCCGACCCTATTTTCATATTTATGTGCACTGTATACTCTATGTGCGCTTTGGATTTTGGAGTAACGACCAGGGAGGCAGGGGGTATAGAGATATATTCATATATTATTTTTAACTGCCTGTATGTAGCCCCGTTTTTCGGTTTGGACACTTTCCCCACTTATCGAGTCTGGTTGCTGCCCGGTCTAGAAACGTGTTTTCTTCCCATTATCTAGTTACTTATTGTGTAAAGCTGTAGGTTATTATGATCACTCGATCGAAGAAAAATGTATATTTTAGTGTAGCCTTATAAATTTTGAGAAAAAAACTTTTTTTATTATGCTTATTCTCCTTAGTCTATCTAAGATATATATTCCTGTTTCCTTCTAGAATATTGGGACGTTGTCAATTGTTTACATCCCAAGTACTAAAGGGTGTATGGTTCCTGTGAATGTGGAATCTTTGTGACGTGAACCCATTGGATCCCAGCCCTGTCAGTGATAACGCAGTTTTGGCGTGAATTTGTGAGTTACACGTAGTTTGTTCGATACATATATACTACTGTGTCAGCACTCTCCTTTTATGATTTTTTGACACTTTTGTTTTATCATTAATGTTAGGTGCCCTCTTTGATTGTGTCTTTACTATAGAGCTGATTGGACGGAACTCTGCCTTTCAGTATGAAAATATAAAAGATTGGTGAACACTTATGAAGATACTTCCTTCTATGATTTCTGTTACATCTCAGTGGTAGGTTAGACCTTTCTACCTTCTCTCTCCTTTTTTGTTTAACTTTTCTCTTTTTTATTCTCTTCCTTACCTTATGACACAACCTCTATATGTGGTTTGTTTGGTTTTAGTTATTAACACAAGTCATTTCTATCTCGCTTGGCCCCTGAAAAACATAAAAATATATAATAAAAAAATATATAACAAACTTTGTTGGACTTTTCACCAAATATAATGTAATGTATGGAATGTTTGGCTTGGATTCTCAACATAGGAAAACTGTAGCTACTAATTGTAAATGTAATGCAGAATTGGGAATTATTCCTCCTTTTTCCCTAGTACACAATGTCGTTCTGTCTGTTTAGCGTTTTTATATATGTATAAGTGTTTTTTTATATATGTATATGTATTTTTATATGTGCGTTATTTATATGTACTTTTCTACTTATGATTAACAGCCCTGAAGAAGTCCTTGTTCAGGATGAAACGCGTCGGCTGGTCTTTTCGTAGAGGCATATGAACTGAATGTTATGTCTCTTGGAATTATCATAGAAATGAAAATAAAATGAATATAAGAAATGATTTCTGAAGAAAGTTTATAACTACGTATGAATTCTGTGATCCTAAGTTCCTCGTGTGGTGCACCTCTCTTTTGTTGACGTATATATTATAGCAGTTTTCAAGGGACTTACTAGTAAATCAAATATGACAATCAGGTATTCCCCAATGTCACCATGTTTAGCAAAGAAGCACATGCACTTTAGTACTCGATATCAGTGGTAAAGTGCTTACAGTCCTGAGGCCAACAAAAAGAATCTGCAGAAACAGGAGGTAAACGGCTAAAATTCTGGGGAAAGACCACCTTAAGGATGACAGGTCTAACAATAAGAATACAACATAAGAGCGGCAGGGCATTGATTCGATCTTCGATCGAGCAATTCCCTCCTCCTGAAAACATATATTACTGCTCAGCCGCAGTCTGTGCAGGTAACAGCGGTGGGGCGGTGTAAGGTGAGATTCCGAGGGACAATGCAGAGGGAAAATTAATTATTTATTTAATTTTTCCTCTGCATCGTCCCTCGGAATCCCCCTTACACGGTCCCACCGCTGTTACCTGCATGGACCGCGGCTGTTACTGCTGTTCTAAATTGACAGTCCAACCCTAGAACTGGTACTTTTCATGCACCTCTGCTCCTCTTTTTAGCTCTGGCCTGGGGACCACCATAGCTATCTAGCCAACCACAAGATTTTAAATTAAACCTCACACACCCACATACTTGCTTTCCATCAACCCTCTTTATCCATGGGTCTGTTCAAGCGTCAATCACATTTTGCTTCCTTTCGCCACATCATGTATCATGGGCTCTGGTCAGCCCTCTTCAGACAGTTTAACGGTCAGTGATGTCATTTTGCTAGTCCACACGTGTACATCTGCCTAAACAGTGGTCCACTTAAGTGCCAAGACCGGTGGGCTAATTGCTGTTTCGTTCCAGTTTATTTTCACTAGCTTGATTATTCATTTATTTTTGCAATGGATCCTTTTGTACTCACTTTTTTGCAAACATATGTAGTACACCTTCACACAGTGGTGTTATTAATTTTTATTACTTTTACATTCGTAATGTCTATTACACATATGTATAATGATAATAATACAAAACATTGCATTTTTGCCAGAGCCACATTTATTGCCTTTGCCAGTGCTAGTTTAGTGCATGCTCAGGTGCATAGCTACAAATAGTGCAGGAGGGGCAGTAGCACTGAGACCATTTGGATCACACTTAGGGCTGTATTTTTCTAACAAACTGTGCTAGGGTGGCTTGGGACTCTTGTCTGCACTGGGACCTATGACATCCTTGCTATGCCACTGCATGCGCCTCTCCAGAACTTCTATAAAGTTCAGCGGGGTTACTTGTTGGGGATGTTTGTAGTAATCCCTCTATTTAGGAAGGAGCACCTGAGGAGACCAGCTAAGTAGAGATGGCACTGGCAGCCTGACATCAGGGCTTGGATGTCAGGCTGAAGAGCACGATGTAAATTCATGTTAGAACAATATAAAGAAAGAATAAGTCCGTAAAATTAGTCGAAAAAGAAACTGGCTGGAAAAAGAGCCCTGCGAGTGCTTGATCAGTCACCCCATGTAGCTGTTTGCTCGGGCTGACAATCTTCTGTAGGCCACGAGCGCATCGTATACAAGAAACACTTAACCGCACTGACATCATCAGTGGAGTGAATCTGCTGAGATCGCTCTCCCCAGACAGCTAATCAGTAAGGCCGGTAGGGATAATGCGTATTTATGGCATCGGCCGGCACTGGCGTGGCCGGCTGACCATCAGGATCATTCTGCTGTCTGGATCCCTTGACATGTGGAAAGCGTAGGCCCTGGATATGGCAAGTTAGGATGGTGTCCAACGAGGAGAAACGCAGAACAATTTATTTAGTTTAAACCCGTTTGCTTGCATTAAATTCACTAATGTGTGAACTACCTCAAACTAGCAACAAAACTACTTGTGATGCAGAAATTCACACGGTCATATTCCACACTAGCATTGCCTTTCACATCCTAAGAACTGTGGGGCATATTTACAAGCCCCTTGCGCCGCCGGTGCGTTACTTTTTGTGAAACACACTTGCCGCGCAGGGAGGTGCTCCATATTTACAGGGACACGTAAAGCCAACCTGGGTGGCATTACGTTTCCTTGAAAATACGGCCCCTTTTATGCAGCACTATGCGTGAAAGGGGCATTTCATGGGTGATGCTGTGGGAGTTCCCATGCAACACCCATGGATTCTGCCGCATTCCCAGATTTACAAAGTTTTGTAAATCTGGAAATGCATCAGAATCTTATGCCTACCCAGGGGAGGCATAAGGAGGCGCAACAAGGAGAAATACTTTTATTTATCGTTGTTTTTCCACTTTCTATGCGTGAAAACGCCTCTTGTGATTGCTTTTGTGCAGGAAGGTGTCCCTTGTTCAGCATAAACCAGGTGCATGGGCAACCGGTTCTCTACAAACAAAATATCCAATCAGGGTTAAAATTAACACAAAAGATATCTATCAGCTCGCTGCTATCCAATGGTCATATACAATAATCATTCTAGTCATGAGTATACCACGCTACTCCATCATAATTTAAAAAAAACAATAAATATGTAACAGCACTAAAACATTCCTTTCCCAATGACATGAACGGGAAAAGACAACAGGCATAACAGCCATAATATGTACATCCCTCCGACCACTCCAGCCAACCATTCCTCCAAATCTACTAATTATGATTAGGGCTTCCGGTTTTATGATATTTATTTTTTAACATTTCTCTCTGTATTTATACATATTTGTTTTTGGGCCGTTTTATCTGAATGTATCCATATTTATTTTGTGTTTTGGGTATAAATAAAGTTGTAAAACTGTACATTTCCATATTTATTTAACTGATGGACGCGCACTCATACTTCCATGTCTGTCGTGTTTTAACTATTTAAGCTGGCAAATATTACATAACAATACATCCACTGGTAAATACTAGCCTTACACCATAAATTTATGTTGACATATGTCGTTATTTAAAGAAATGTCATCCTGTATTTTTATTCCCATGCTGTCCATCTGCTCAGCTGCTGGCCTATAAATCATGAAAGACAGCACAGAGAGTCACTTAAAAGAAGCACAATTTTCTGAATTTATCCACTTTTAAAAATAAATGCAGACAGAAAACACAATGTTTTCTGTCTGTATTTATCTGTAAAAATCCGTCAAAATGGAAAACAGGGAGCCTTAATTATGATTCAGACCACGCTCCAACACTGAAACAACAGTTTGACCTAGTTTGACTAGATGACCTCCTCACCAAAGGCAACAATGCTCCTTAGTTAGTGTTTGGCAGATGGCATACTCTGTGACAAACATTGCAAATATCCCCGTTGCCATATTATTAGTGCCATTGACTAAACTGCACTTGTATTATGGCAAGTGGGATATCTACCACGTTTGTGACATAGTATTGTGTCGCCAAACCCTAAATAAGGCCCAATATTTGCTACCTCCTGATACTGCTGGAAATCTCAGCTACCTTCAACATCATTGTTGGACCTGGCCCTCTGTGCAGGGTCACCCCCAAACCTTTTGCCTTCACCCCCTTCCTTTGCTGAAACTGTTTTTGTTGGCTTTTAGGACCCTGCAAATTACCACTGCTAATCAATGCTACAGTGCTTGTACCCTCTGCTTCAAACATGGCAAGATTGGACTACATCCAATTGGCACAATTCATTTACTGGTAAGTTCCCAGTAAATAGTACTACATGTTCCCAGGGCTTGTAAATTAAATGATACTGGTGGACCTGTAACTTGCTGAGTTTCGCTATACAGAATTCCCCTCCATGGAATTCCGTGAAGTTACAGGAAAACTCTGCGAGATTCTGCAGAGTTCCCCAAACTGGCGGAAGTTGGCATGTTTAGGTGCCCATGATGATTTTTAGCTCCGAGAGCTTGTTCCGCGCTGCAAAATCAGCATGAACAGCACCACGCGACAAGCCAGAGGGCACTGCTTTTTTTGCTGTTGCTTGTGTAGATTTTCTAGTCAATCGGCAGCTTTCTCACCGCGAGTGGACGTGACCACTGGTGACTGCCTGCGTTGGGAAAACCTTGCTGGGTGCCCTCCTAGCACCCAAAAATCATGCTAGGTGATGCCAATTCTTGCTCGCCAACTTACCGTTGGTGAGCTGTGTCTGAGAATAACCTCCACCATGCAGTGGTTGCTGGAGTTTTTCTATAACTCCGTATTTCAAGCATAACGCCTAGCCAAAAATTGGCAAACTCTGCCGGCGGAGCAGAATTTATTGCCCACCCCTAGTGCCACACACCAATGTAGCTTTTTAAACATGCCTCAGGCCTGTCACTGCAGCCATTAGTGCTGTTTTAGACTGCCATATAATTCACTCCGAAGGTAGGTCCTGAAGGGTGCACTATATTTAAAACAGTTACCTTATTACATTTAACAAGCAATAACTTTTTTGGGGGAGCAGAGAAATATGCTGTTTCAACTCAAATGAATTGTAATTTTAAATCCTTTTTAGTGGTGAAGTCAGATTTTAAGTCACAATTCTGAAAATGCAACTTTTGCAAAATTGAACATTGACATTTTCTTGCCTTAATCAATTGTGCCTCTTGCCAATATCCTGGGTCAAATGACTGTTAATGGCTCTGCTGTTGGGGGTTTTGTATATTCCTCCCAGACAATGACACAAAGGGGAGTAAGTATGGCTAGGATGGGCCACCCAGCCAGGATGACTGGGGGTGGAACTGTGCTCTGCCCACTTACACTTCAAAGGGCTTACCTCCAGCACACACAAATGAACCTGACTCTGATGCAGGACCTCCCATCACAGCACTTTGCAGCTCCTAATCAACAGCTTCATCAAAACGGATGCAGCACGATGCAACTCAAACCAGGGCCATGCATCAAAGTCCTCGCAGCTCTTGATCAGAACAGACGCTGAGCGACGCAACACCTCTCATCAAGGACATATGGTACAACTCTCAGCAGGACTAACCTGGTCCCTGTATCCCACCTGCCCTACATCGTAGTCAAACTGAACTTGTGAATCTGCACCAGTCGGGCACAACCAGATAAACACAGTTGGTGCTTTGTGTTTCCTGGTACTATTCTTACCTACAACTTTAAAATCAAACATCTTTAGTTCTACTGACTTGATTTTTGTCGCTCTGGTATCATTTTATCATTTAAAATGTACTCTATTTTTCTAAATTGGGTTGAGATTTTTTGTGTGGTGTATGTTCACTTTTTTACTGTTTTTATGCTGCTACTTTACACATTGTCTCTGGGTTAAGCCCGACTGCTTTGTGCCAGGCTACCAGAGGGATCAGCACAGCTTAAATTTAGTGACTTGCGTGGTTCACTCTGGCAAGGATTGTAGTTGTTCCCTGGGTGACTTGTGTGGTTTACTCTGGTAAGGATTGAAGTTGTTGCTTGAGTGGGGCTTCCACCTCCCTCAGCAATAATCCAATTTCTTACAACCATCAGTCACCCTGCCCTCATTCACACCTTGACATTCGGAATGTGATTCTCCAGCCATGTCCTTTACTTGTTCACCAGGTCCTAAAAGTTCCCCTTTACCTTCAGCCTCTACATGAAACCCCTTGCATTCCCTTTCACCTGATGAAACAAAAATACAAACATACACCTACCTGAAACACAATCCTCCCAATGATAATTCATCCTATTTACCAACAGCAACTAAATCGGGCTCAGTGACAAGAACTGGATGACTTCAACCCACAACTCCCACCTTTGCCAAGTCATTTGGATTTACTCTTGACTCTGACCTTTCCTGTAAGGAAAACATCTCTAAAAAGAATGAAATTGTGTGGTACTATCTATACCACTTAAATAAATTGAAACCTTTTGTCCCTGAAAACGAGTTTCAAAACTGAAAGTAAGGCTCTCATATTCTGTTACCTGGGTGCACACTAACACTTGTTCCTTGACCACCTAGACACCACACCTACTCCTCCCTCAACCACAAATAGCACTCTTAACACCACAGCATTCCTCATCACCGGCCGAAAAGAAGTTCATCCATATCATCCCATTTCTGGTGGGATCCCACTGGCTATCCTTGAATGCTCACATCACCTTCAAAGATCAGCAGCATCGCCAAATTGGAACTCATTGCTAGCTGTCTGGCACCCTCACCATCTCTGACCTTTTACCTAAATACCGATAGCCAATGAAGAACTGTACAAAAGAAAGCAGACATCATCCATCTAGGCACCGAAAGTCTGGAACAATAGCCCCATAACTGTCAGAAATATCCCAACCTTTCTTCAGAAGAGAAAATAATGAAAACTCACCACTTTAAAGAAGACTGTATCTTCATACCTTGAAATGACCTTACCTTTTACTGGCCAAATGAGAGCCTCCTTTCCTCTGCTATGTAAACAACCTTGAATTGTAATCATGACCCTGAGCCTGTACATCCCTCCACTGCTCCCACCCAGGTTTGCAGGTTATTAATACCTATATGTTTTTATACATACAAATATACCCATTCACACATGCTGAAATCTTTTCGTCTTTATCCCTTGAAAAAGGGACAAAGGTTGGAGATAAAGAGCATCACTTTTTGGGGCTACACCTAATCAGAATATTTCACGAATAACACCATTAGTAATAAGTTGTACCCAAGTGCCAATTCAAAGTCCAGAGATCAACCTGGTGAATTGGGAAATGATTCACATTCTCTTCACAAATGTTCCCAATTGTACAGGCTTAACCCATTTAGGCATATAAGAAAACAATAATATCCTCTCTCCTAACCTCCTCTAAGTATGAAATTCTTTCAACAAGAAATTGAGTTTGAGCTGTCAGCCAGGACCAGGTGTACATTCGGTCTGATCCAGGTTCATCATACTCCCAGCCACAAACTCACTGGTTGGCTGCGATTTTCATAAAGATTGTATAATCAGGGCTTAGAAGTCAGTATGGCCACATTTCGTTGGGGCATTCTGAGATTTCACAAAAAGACAGAGATGGCCCTCCTTAAAAGTATCCAGGCAGAATTCAAGGTTCCAAAAAAGACTAAAAGTAGTAACAATGGGGAATTAAGCAGTACTTAGTGGCATGAATTACTTGAACCTTCTTAAATATTGTGGGTTTTTCTGAGTGAGATTTATTAGCTTTTTAAGTGTAAAGTTTCAGGTCACGATAATTCATTGCTGTTGGTTCATTATTGTGGTTTTTGGAAATGTCCCGCCAAATGCAAACCCCTCATAGCACTGTTTAATGCCATCCCATGGTATTTGTGGATCTTCTCTCCCATGGTCATTCTTAAAGAACTTCCCTATACAACCATTTTGTTTAAATTCCTCATTTTATAAAGGATTCCTGTCTCCATGATGACCAGGCGGGTATTGTAGAAAATAGCAGGTACAATATCAATCAGACTCACATGGGCTGCCACCGTTATTAAAAAAGGGTCTAATCCATCTCAGTTCTAAATTTAGTATTTCTATGCATAAACTGGCACTTCATAGGATTTTTTTCTTGACCAATATCTGCTAGCTAACAACCCTTCATTAGCTCTTCTAGATGAAACACAACCAATCTTTTAGAAATTCTGGCCCATACGATGCGTTCAGATACAATGAAAACTTGAAAGAATATATACAAAATCTCAGAAAATTATAGAACAGAGGTAGACTGTAAGCATAACATTTAACTGTGTTAAAGCCTTCAAATAATCAAATATTTGGCCATAATAAGACAGAGATACCTCTATATAGAGACATATACACACGTCACTTGTCTTTTATACCTACTGTAAGAAATTAAGTTATCATTTGGGATGGGTGACTACCCATCTCAAGAAATAATCACAACCCTTCTCAGGGTGAACCTTCAAAGTTACAAAATTTACCTGAGCTCACCGTCCTTGTAGCTATAGCACAGAGCAGACAGGCTTAACTCAGGGCTATATGTAAAGTTTTTATGCTGTATCAAAGCAGTAATAAAGTCAAAATGCAAAACATTAAAAATTCTAAACAGAATTAGAAAAATATAGCAAAAGGTAACAAACATAAACAAAATAACACCAAAGTGGCAAAAGCCCAATGAAGGGAACTGGATATTTATTTTTTTTCCAAAAGTTTTAAGTAGGAATAGCTCAAAGAAGCACAAAGTGCTAATGATAGTCAATGGTCGAGGTAAACCAGGACCTAGCCACAGTTTGAGGCTAGTCATGATTGAGTGCTGGCTGGATATTCCAACCAGGTTCATCCTTCATCCTGATCAAGGACTTTACCTTCTGACTTAGGGCCTTAGTTATATTAGGTGGGCGGCTCGCCCTCCCCAGTGTAGAGAGGCTGACCACCTAATTTATAAATGACTGCCAAGCAAGCAGGCATTTCTAAAAGCATTGCCATGGATGACTATAACAGCGATTCTTGGTAATGCACATTACTCTGTGCTACAGGGCTGCAGCAGCAGGATGCAGCCCTGTAGCACAGAGTAATCCTTTTTTCTTCTCAAAAAGAAAATCAAGTTTAGCCATTTTAGGAAGGCCCTTACTTCCCAGGATTTGGCCAGTGTGAAGACAGAGTAGTCTCCACTGTGACCAAACTGAAAGTCTACCCACATTTAAATCGGGCTTGCAGACCTTCATATTGCAGTATGTGTACCTTGTCACAGTTGCGACAGAATATACATACCACCAATATATAAGTTGGACCCACGGTCCTTCAAGTCTCAATCCACCATAGGGATACACTTCTGTGGCCCCAAGGACCTCAAGGAGGCACTTAGAGACTCACAGGGTGTCAGGCAGAGGCCAACAGCAGGGTCAATTCAAGGTCAGATGGGCAGGTGCAAGAAAGTCCTCTTGTAGCTTGCTGAATCCCTGTAGCTTGAGCAGATGTCTTGTGGCACTTGGAGTTCATTTTTCTGTCCTGGGTACAAAAGTGAGCATGCCCAGTCCTTCAGGGCTCCTCTCAGGTCATAAACAGCATGTCAAGTTTTCTTCTGTTATTCATCAGATCAAGCAGAGTTCTGAAGTGGGTGCCTGGAGATGCCACATTCATGCTTGGCATGGGCTAGTGGATGGGAATGACTCCTGAGCATGCCCTAACCAATGGGCTAAAAGTTCCCTGAGCCAACCCTACCTAACATGGACATTTGCAGGATGACAAAAGTCTTTGACCGCACTAAACTTGAGTTCTGAGGCCTTGGGGTTTGTGTAGTAATGTACTGAAGTAATGTACTATGGTAATCCTGGAGCCCACTCATATCTAAAATCCGTGTTTTAAGCATCCACTGTATGCACAATAAACCCTGAGACAGAAGTCTGGTAGAGCAAAGCAGGTCCTTCATCAACCAGACAGTGGATTCACAAGAACTATCTTGGCATCCTGATCCCTTCCTTTCAAGTGCACTCTTAGGGGCATATCAACAACAACCGGCGATAATTATCGCTAAGCGCACTTAGCGCTAGGATAATTATCGCCGGCTAGCGTTGATTTTTATCGCTGAGATAGCGTGCTATTAGCAACTCTTATCTCAATACCAATAAAAATCCTCACGCTAAGTGGCTAACGTGAGATTATCGCTGGAAACCCAGCGATAATCTCACGTTAGCTTGTTGATAGGGACAGACAAATTTAGCCATGATATCCTCCTTCCATAGGATATCATGGGTAAGTCAGAAAAATACCAGACGTAAAAAAGCAGCATTAACCGCGGTTAGCGCTGCTTTTTTTGTCTCTAACAGGGTTAGCGATATTCTTGATAATAGGAGAAATGTCGCTTAGCGACATTTCTCCTATTATTTTACTCTGGAACGCCCCCTTTGCATCTCATTAGAGATGCAAGGGGAAGCGTAGAGTAAAAGGGTGCTGTTTGCATGTTAGCACCCTGTTGTTGATAGGGTGTTAGTTTTATCTCTGCTTTTTTGGCTTTTAAAGCCAAAAAAGCAGATTTAAAGCCCTTGTTGATATGCCCCCAAGTGTTTTGCGTAAAATCCAAAGAGAGAAGTCTGGTAGGACGAAGCGGGGTCCTTCAGCAACCAAACAGTGGATATAGAAGAATTGTCTTCGTAGCCTGTTCTTAGCCTTTCAAGTGTTAAATGTGGCTCAGCAGATCTGTCAAGCAGGATTTGACACTACGCTATAAAACAGAGGCCCAACACCTCCACCTTACATATTCGGTGAGGTTCAGAGGGGCCATCTAAGTCATTCAGGTCAATCTAATTTTTTTGCTCTTGGGAGGCATTTCACAGCTATTCAAAAGCTGATCATTGGCTGGGAGAAGCTAGAGAGCAAATACAAGTTAGCCTTCAGGAACTTCAAGCAGGGAAAGGATAACTTTCTAAAATATACTTTTCCATAATATTTATTAAAAAACAGACTTTACCATTGATTTGGATTAAAAACCATTAAAATAGTACTTTTATAACTTTTCTTGCTGGTCCCATTCCTGGGATACAGTATTAGGATTTTAATCTGTACTCTGGCTTTCTACATAGGACAGCTAGATCTCTACCGTGCTAAATATATTTTGGGTGCTAATCATTTTAAGGACATGTTAACATTAAATAGCTACATATCCTATTCGACCATGTTTAACGGAGAGCACAGACACTTTACTACTGGTTAGCAGGGGTAAAGTGCACAGAATTCTAAAGCAAGCGACAATATAGGGCCGAGCTAAAGGTAAAAAATACCCACACATACCTCCTTCTTCACAATTTATAAATTTTGGATATCCTCAATGTCAATTAATTCACAAGGAACATCTTCTACAAAATGAAAACAATGAGACCTATTGTCCAGCTCTTGGCATACCAACACAAAATGTCAGATATCCTCACCCTCGTGATCTTTAAGATCAAATATGCCAATAACGTATGCCTAGGCTCCCCTAGTTGCCTTATATTAAACTACAACAAGTTCAGAATGCTGCAGAGAGACTATTCCTTGACCTATTTCTTTGGGACATTTCGCTTTTCCTAAAAACACTTCACTGGCTTCCCATAGCCAGACGATCAATGTTCAAGGAATCCATTCACAAAGCCTTCCAGGTAAAAAGGCTGATATACATAAAACTTACATTTAAACAATACTCAAAGAGCAGGTCACTACTCTACAAATTAGCACTGCAAATTATCATACCATATTACACATAGAAGCCCAGTGGAGAAACTGCATCTTTAGTTCAAGCGGGAGACTCTAGAACTCATTGTCAGCCAAAATCCAAAGTATACAAGAACATCTGAAATTAGAAGAGAAGCGAAAACTTTCTATTTCTTAATTAAATTCACAGACCACTGGCTGCATCAGGCTGCAAAAAACCTAAAGCCAACCTATTCACAGCTGAAACCAAACAGGCACCCCAACAACCATATGCCCGCACCGAGAAGACAGCTAGAGGATTCCCATCTTGGCCAAAGGCACTTGTCCTCCCACTTCTAAATGAGCAGCCATTGCAATCCACCATGGCTACCTAACGATTTACCACCTATATAGATTGGGACTTAGCTACCAAGTAATTTCCAAACTGTAAGACTTGCCTATTACAACATAATGCATTGAGTTCACTTTAGTAAACACTCAAATTCTAGGAGGTTGGGAACTCTTAGTTGCTTTTATCTGCCACTCAGCTAGTGAAATGAAGAACTCTAATTTCCTAGTACATCCCGGGAGATCTCAACCCATTCAAAATATTCCATCTCTACCTTAAATCATACGTAAAATGACAGAAACGCAAGTCCTCCAGTGGGATATCCAGTTTTCTCCCTCTCCCAATTAGCATACCCACCCAAGCCAACGCACAATAAACTGATACTCTTCTGCTGCAAATAGATTAGACAGGGAACTTGGGAAAATTTGCAGCTGCCATGGATCTGCAGAAGTAATCATTGGCACCATTCAAAAGGACTTTATTTGTCAATACCCATTATCTTACATTCATCACATAACTAAAAGCTGCTTCCAAAGACAAGGCAAAAGTAGCTTTTTGTCACTCTTTTACAACACCAAAACACTTTCCACATAGCTCATGTTAGATTCCTTTCTGGGAACACAGGGTAGACAAGAGCTACTGAGCCCCAACCATGGTGGTGGAGGTTGTTTGTCCCTGGGGTCTAGCTTACTGTGGCTCTGCAAACAGGGCCAAATATAATCCTTTCTGCACTTGACTCTTGTGGTAGTAAAGACAAATGCTTCTCAGGGAGGCAGTGTGGAGGCCAATAGCACAGACCTCAACAATCAAACAAAAACACTATAATATTCTGTCATCCCAGTGAATATTTTTCTAGAAAACAAACTACTTTTAATATAACAGCAAACAGCAAAACTAAATACTATACAGTTCAATCAATCCGCTATACAAGTTTGATATAAGTTGCGCAAATCAATATGTACTACACCATTTCCCTTCTCCGTAACTGTTCCCAGAGGTAAGTGATATCGCTGTTACTGTCCCGAATACTAGGGATTTGGGCAGCATTATGTTCAGGTGCAGATTGCTCCAAGTTCCCTTGGATTTGTTTGGCCTCCCAACTCAAAATCTTTGGGATGGTCTTTAAGTTCTTACAGTTTCCACAAGTGCAGCACTTTTACCCGCTTGCTTCCCAGAGTGTCTCATCTCCATGCTCAACAAGCCTCCCCACCCAGTTACTTGTTTTTGTCTGAGCACCTACCCACTATGTGCAGCAGGTCTGGGGCATTCCTGCCATATAGCGCTGGGCAATATCAGAGGACTTGGCTCAGGCAGGCTCTCTGAGGTTGCTAACTGGATCTTCAACTTGTGTGTTTACAGCCACCAGACAGAGCCCTCATCTAGCGATGAGCTAGTTGCAGCCAAAAGACCAGTGTGCAGCTTCCAGATTTGGAGGCACTTTGGTGCCCCAGTTAGCAGTGACGGCAGTAGCACCAGTCGCTTCAACACTCAGCAAACTACTGGTTCATTTCATCATGGCACGTTTTTGGTATAGTCTTACGTGCAGTTGTACCAATACTGCTCAGAGAGACCTGGGGATCCCCTCTCAGTGTAGGTTACTCCTGGATCATGGTTCACTGCTATAATGCTTCCTCAAGTTTACCAATTTCCTTAGGGTGCTCCTCATGCAAGGAACATGCTATCCTTTCTTGACAGTCTTTGGTGCAGGGCCAGTCACACTCCTTTCTTCTCGGCAGACAGGCAGATCCTCCGCTCTTCCAGCAGAAAGTAGTGATCTTCCCTCTGGGAGAGATACAAGCTGCAAGGAAATATCAGCCCTGGTTACATTGCACCTCTTTGTGTACTCTGCAAAACACTCCATTTCTTGGTCATGAAGAACATTGTACTGGAACAAAATGGGGTGATAAGAGTCCCATATCTGTGCACATTTTCCAAAAAGGGGATGTGGAGCCACTGCCTCAAATTTCAGAACCAGCTTGGGTGGTTCTCTTTCAAGTGCCTATCTCATGCTGCTCTCCAGACCCAGTATTTGAGAAAAGAGATTCTTCTCATGGCAGGTATCACTGGGTCTATCTCCAAGCAGGAGCACCCAGAATATGGGCACAATGTAGTGCGAGTTTTCTGCATCTTCTGGCTTCATCAGCCATCCTGTCATCAGGATCAGATAAAAGGGCAGGCCTGGCCTGGAACCATCCTCACCATATATGTACCCCCAGAACTGTAGTCTCACCATTTAATCACTACTGTCTACAAATGGGCTTTGCTCACGAAAATCTAATCAGCAGCTCTTGCTGAAAAAGTCTTCATGGACTTTCCAAAGATAGCCCTGACTCTATACTCCTTATGTATGCATCTGGATCTTCTCCGTCCACCCGTAGCAATACAAACAATACACTTCCAATGTCTGGAGAAGCTACCCTCACACTGCATTTTCTACCATGCTGTCTCAGGGGCATCAAAAATGGATAAGACTAGCTTCAGTACTCCTACTCACAACCAGAGTACTACTACCTTAAAAGTGTTCCAGGCTCACAGTACTTGCACACACACTCAATGTTCCAATGAGATGTTAGCGCAAGGGGGTTGGGTCTGATATAAAAGTAGAACTTTACATGAGTGGGGTCACTTAGCCATACTTTCTTTGACACAAATAAAAAGGTTTGGTCACACTATATACTATCAAACATGATAGCCTGCCACAACGACAGTAGCCAACAGTAACTACGAAAGCACACTTGCCCTGGACCTTACATTGTCAGCGACATGCCTAGGCCTCTGCACACATGCTAAATTACTGTGAAGCCAGGGTCAAAATAAAAGCTAGGATTCTAGATTGCCCTCAGTCACTCAGGACAGGGGAATATGCCCTTATATCATGTAGGGCACAATCCAATCCAAGCACCTCATAACTAAGACAACACTCTTCCAGCAACATAAGGAATTATGCCAAACAAGATCTTTAAATGTTGTTTCTGAATAATTATCTAACAGTGCACGTAGCCTTGCAGAATGTAGGAGTTAAGATTCTGGATAAATCAGCAATGGTGAAATTGACAGTCGGAACACGACCTGGCTAATGGACCCTGCAGTTAACTGCTGAAGATTCTTATGCAAAATTAAAGGTGTGCTCCTTTTAGACTTTAATTGGCTTCAGGGTTAAAGAAATCACCCTTAGGTGCCCCAGTGTGAACATAGTTTTCCTAAAGAAAACTTGAATTGCTGAATTATTATATTGGAGAGTGACAGAATTTCGACCACAGAAGTATTGCAGTAAATAATGTATTGCTGGAGAATTTTGGAGGACCAGAATATTAACTTGACATACATATAATGTGAAGCACAAGAATATCGACTAGAAAGATAACATAGACCAAAATATCGACATTAAAGAGGGAAGCATACATAATAAAATATAGTTAACATTGTAGTAACTTAAAACCACACATTCGTAATTAAAAAATTATTATATTTTTTAAATAATTACATTATAATATATAACATGAAAACCTGGAAACACAAATTTAACGAGTAAAAAATGTAATTCATACAAATATTCGCAACTTTAAAAGAACATTTTCACATTACCCTATAAATGAAAATACAGTTAGTTTACAGATTTGATTATTATAATTGCACTTTCGATTTTCTCTCAAACTGTAATGATACAGAAGTAGTTGCGTAAATGCCTGAGGTAACTCCTCCTTTAGATATGGTTTTTACACTGGAGGAGGTGGTAAGGGCATTGCATAAAAGTTCCAAGGGGAACACACCTGGCCCTTTTTTTGTCTAAGTGGATACCCAAAAGACTGAAATGGCCATCTGGACCCCGTTTATGACCAAGGTTTTAAATGCAGCAGGAGTAGGACAAGTACCATAATCCAGGGCTTGTTCATATTTTATACCAATCTTTAAGAAGGGATCAAGACAGGACCAACATGTTATCGAGCAATCTCTCTGCTCGACTCCTCCGCCCAATTATTGGGGAGTGTTCTTTTAGAGAGACTGTAAACCTGGGCTGAGGCAAATTACATATTAACAAATGCCCAATATGGTTTAGGAAAGGACAACCTAACTCTGCTGATGGAGAAATATACCCAAGCAGAAGAGGGCACTTTATATTGATCTAAGTTTTGTATTTGATTTGTTTTTTGCAGAGTTTTATATAGCGCTAACTTGACCCGAATCCAATCAGGTATCAGAGCCCTTTACATAGCACCAGTTACGTTACACTAGGGCACACATTCATTCTTTGTTAGGCACGAGGAGATTAAGTGATTTGCCCAGAATCACATGATGTTCAGCGTCATTACCGAGACTCGAACCCAGTTCCCCAGGTCCGAGGTCGAGCGCCGTAACCGTTAGGCCAAATCCTCTCCCAAATTAATTTGGTAAATCAAAATAAACTTTGGGCATACATGCCTAGGGACATAATTTCACTAGTCTCATATTTGTATAATAACCTAACTGCTAAAGTCAGCTTTGGGACGGAGAGTGAACTGACCGCACCTTCTAACCTAAAGGAGAGGGGTTCAGCAGGAATGCGAATTGGCACCCTTCCTCTTCTCTTTATATATAAATGGAGAGGATGATAAACTTCAGGGGGAAGGTGCAGATACCCCTAGAATTGGAAGACGGCCAGTGCCACTGCTTTTGTGCGCAGACAATGCAGCAAGTTTGGCGCGTGCAACTATAAGTCTGCAAAAAGTATTAACTCCTTTACTGATTATATGGAAGAGAGAGATTAAAAAATAATCATTGCAAAAACATTCACCATGTGTTATGGTCAAACAAGGGAAAAGGGAAACACCTTTTTTTGTTAAGGGGAGCAAAGTACAAAATACAAAAACTTTGAATTACCTAACCCAGTTCTCCTCTAAAGGGGAGTGGAAGTCTCATAAGGAAAGCTGCATATCCAATATGGCAAGAAACAATGAAGCAGAAAAAGGGATAAAAGTATGCACTCCTTTCCTTAAATTCGTGTATGTTGTTTTTCATGAAGCTGAAATTGTTGCGTGCGTGCGAACAGATGCCGTGACCTGACCCAAAGCTCACGGAAATATTAATGATAAATATCCAAAAGGCACGTGATTTACGCCCCCATCAGTCGCACTGCATAGTGTAGGAATTTTTCCTCACAATAAACTGCTGCTCGTGTAGTACTCCAATTTTAATCCTAATAATAAACCGATATTCTTGACAAGATTTTACTTCACAGTTAGTCCATAGGTTTTCAATCACAACGAGGACAGCGTGATTCCACCATGGTTTTTTATTTTATAGCTTCAAATGTCTTCTGCACGCCCATCCGGGCTTTCAACAGCGACACGTGGTAAACCGTTCATATAGAGTAGACGCATGTAATTTCCACCCAATGCATTTCGGGCCTGAAAGCTCTTCGTCAGGGGTAACTGAAAAATTAAAAAAGACATCTAAACCAACTGCTCAATACAAGCTGTCTGTGTCATGTAAGTTTAAATAAAGTTACAACTCCCAGTGATTCGCCCTTCCACAATCCCACCTCGCACCTTCATTATACCATGCTTATATGAACATAATAATGAACCCCCATGCGTTCTGTGAGCTCCGCCCGCCGCAATGCTGGGAATGCACATTGTGCATTGGCATGCACAAGGTGACAGGCACAACGCGGTGCCTGCCACCTTGTCCTTGCCAATGTATGGGTGTACCTTACCCCGCAAGTGCACCCCCCACCTCCCCCAACACTTAGGGGGCCCGTCGCGGGCCCCTGCAGGCAGATACCGCATGCCTTTCCATGGTGGCAACGGCGCCATGGAATGGCTCATCTCCGCACTCATCATGATATGGATGGCGGTGTCTTGCAGACACCGCCACCATGTCATGACCCTTTTCCGCCCGGTCGACGAGTCGACCGGCGGAAAATCGGCAGACAGTCTTTTTGTCCGCCGTGGACCCCCCAGCCATACTAATATGGTGGGGGGTCATTCAGGCAAGGATGGCGTGCGGATCCGCCTGCCATCCTAATGGGGCCCTAAGCTATTAAAATATGAACAAATAAAGCAATATAGGATAAAATCATGTTGCATATTGCACAATCACATATCATCCTCCATGGGGGACCGTGGTCTAATAAGATAAGACATGTCACTTCCTGTACTAGGTAGTGTGGCCCTATTGTGCAGCACCTTGGTAAGAAACTAGGGGTGGACGGAATTTGCGAAAGTGACTTTCGCAAATTATCGCGAAAATGTTACAAATCTCCGCAAACACGCGGAAATATCGCGAAGATGCGGAAGTTTTTTTCCCGCCCGTTCGCGGTATATTCTGCGTGGTCGCGGCTCGCCAACTACCCATGCGGTTGCTCGCGGGCACGGCCATCTTGTTTTCACTCTTCTCGCGGTGCATGATCGCGAGAAGAAAGACGTGATCGCGAGACCAATGACATTACTGCGGGTGCGAACTGTCGCGAGACAACGCAAATGGCTACCAACAATCCAACATCTCGTGGAGAACGCGACCGGATCGGGAAAACTTGTCGGCGAACGCGGGGATTCAGGTAAGGCGATCGCGCGCGCTCAAGAATGTATTATTTTACAGCGCGAGCAAGAAATAAATTATCGCTAAGCTGCGGAATGCGGAATTTTTGACATTTTCGCGCTCTCCGCGGAACGCGAAAATGTCAAATTATCACAATTTCCGCGAGCGGAACGGAAATTTAGCCCAGGCCTAAGAGAAACATGGCTACCCGATGACAAACTAAACCTTCCTTGATCTCATACAAATTGAAAGGCCTCCTGCTAGTAAAAAATTCTTTCTTTCATAAAAAGCTTTTTAAGATATTGTCTCCTTTATGACTGATAAAATGTACAAAAAAATGCGATGTGCAAGGTCAATTGTTTCAATCTACTATCACAGGGGCATTTTTGGTTCAAAGAGCCTCACCCTTCGTTCCTTAGAAAAGAGACCATTTGGTGAGAAATAAGGAGTAGACATTGAGTTAAAAGAAATCTGTGGTAAGAATTATGGACTAGTGTAAGATACTTTTTTCACCCGGACTGAATATTTATTGTCAAGTGTCTTGCCACAGAGGTCTTGGAATAATCAGAGTCCTTTCCTTATGGTAAAATATCCAAAAGGCACGTGGTTTACGCCCCCATCAGTTCACTTGGGAATGGGGGATGCCACCGCCACGGTGGTGGTGGCATCCTGATTGCAGGTGCGGGACCACCGCACCCCTGGCGGACGGTCCCGCATTCCGTTAGGGTGCGCCATCGTAATAGACCCCTTAGTGTCATCATCCTGAATATGGCAGGCTTCATTTAAACAGGACTGTAGTTGCTTTTAATATGAACATTCATTGTATATTTTTGGAAATAGTCTATCTTATAGGAAATTTTATATGTATTCATATCTTAATATTGCAAAACTCTCATGACGCTTTTATTGTTTTAACATGGTACAAACCGAATAAAGTTTATTGAATCGAATCAAATTGAATTTTAAATAAAAAGATAACATTAATAATTTATATTAAAGAATAAAATACAACCTAAACCTGCATTATATAAATTTTTGTTTATTACAAACAAATTATTTATCAAACAATTATAAGTAATTCATAGAACCGGAACACAATTAAAATTGTAAGAAATGTAAATATTTTTTAAATGTGCACTTAAATACTCTCAAAATATTTTATAAAGGTTACAAATTTAAGGAAAAATAGCAAATTAGCTGTACTCTAAAAATGTTACAAAAAATAAGCAGATACAAAAACAATTAAAATGCACTGCTTTGAAAGAATCTTACAACATTGAGAAAAATACATACATTATGAATGGGGTCTCAAATTTACTATTCTAATCCAATCTAACAAAAGTAGGGAAAAGTGCAAACATTGGGGTGATTTAAAATTTACTATAGTAAATCATGTCTAACAAACATTGGGCACATTGTAAACATTCACATGCTTCAGATGTACTATTCTAACTCTAGCCTAACAAATACTGTGAAAAGTGCATGTATTTGCAGAGGGTTCGATTTATTATTCTAACTCCATTTCAACAAATATTGTAGGAAGTAAATACATGGGGGAGGGCCAAATTTACTGTTCCAACGCCAGTCCAGCAAATGTTGGGGGAAATGAGTATGATTACGTGGGAGGAGCAGATTCAAAATGTTAACTGCAATTAAAAAAGAATTGAGGAAAGTGCATAAATTTGGGGTGGGAGGGGGCATTAACCAAACCCAAATAATATAATTACCCATTTAAAATAGCTAAAAGACTAGAAAAAATGGATTCCTTACAAACATTAACATTACTTAAATCGTTTATAAAAATAAGAATGTTTTAAACAACTATAATTTAATAAACATGATAGAAATTAAACTACAACTACACCTCATACACACCCAAAAATGCACAAACCTAAAAATATTTTTCGACAAATAGAATCATTGCATTAAAATATAACATATATAAATTTTAACTTAAATGCAAATTGTTTTTAATAACAAACCCAACCAAACACACAATATACTCCACAATCCTAAAAACCCAACCAAACACACACTATACCCCACAACCCTTTGCCAAAATTAATAAAAATACCTTTTACAGATTACACAAAATACTACATTCAAATGTTTAAATCTAAACATTAAATACAAAATACAGCACATTATTTGCCAACTAAAACATTACATAATACAGTAATCAATAAATCTTAATTTATAAATATTTTACTTAAGGGACTTCTGACCCACTCCCTCAAGAAATTGCAAAACTCAAATTTAAAATGTAATAAATAATTTAAAACAAAGATTACACAAACAAATAAACAACAAATAAGTAAATAGCAATGAATGAATTAAAATATTATATTAATCAATTTACATAGATGTATACATAAAAACATTATGCGCCCAATCCACAAAAACAACCATTCACCCAAAATTAATATTTTGGAAATATATACCAAAAAATAACAATTCAAAAGTATAAAATAATTAACAAATTCGCCAATTAAATATATTTGATAGATAAAAAACACTACCTACCTAATCCCTCAGTAAAGACAACAACCTCCCAAATAAATGCATAGTGCAATGCATAAAACATCATAATAAAAACCATGTTAAAATAATCAATATTTTAAACTTCAATATTAAACAGTAAAAAACAATATACTTACCTTTAATATTTTGGTCCACTATATTTTTGTATTCACGATTTTTGGCCATGATATTATGGTCAGATGATATTTCTGAATTGATATTTAGTGCAAAATTTTAGATAACACTTAGGAAAAATGTGCTTCAAAATATATCAAATAATTCAAAATGTTCAAATAATGTTTACAGGGTGCTTCAAACCAAACACTCCATTGAAATGTATTGGCCTGCTAGCTGTGCTACCTTTGTCACTGGGAAGAGAGGTGGTAATCGGGCAAGTGTGTGTTATCTCATGTAGTTTTAGTTTGGTGAACTGCAGTGGGAAGATTCAGAAAGATGGCTCAGTGATTTAAACACTCTTTGTTACCATATACTTTGAGTAGCATATCATCAAATTGAATCCCAAAAAGGCCAATTAAGTTAATATGAACAGCTGTAGTTTTTAGAACTTAGGTGTCGATTCCGACCCGGGTTGGAAAGCACTCCGACCGGGCCATATCCGGAGTGTTTTCCGACCGAGCCGGAGTACTGCAGTTCGACCGAGTGAGTACGATGAGGCCGTATGCTGCCGGATTCGGTTCGGTCGGACTCCCATAGAAGTAAATGGGAGCCGGTCGTACGACGCGTACATGGGCTCCCTTCGACTGAATGGGTACATCTCGCACAAGGGCGCCCCCTACAGTGGGTACGTGTCGGTGCCATCCGCACCGTACATGCCTGAGTTGGGGGGACCCTTGGGTCTCCCCCTGCGTCCGAGTCGTTGGCTGCGGGTAACAGGGGGTCTGACGCGGACCCCCAAAGGCAACCACCCAGACGTTTTGCGAGCCGGACACTCCGGCTCGCACCGGCTGTCCGACGCGGGCATCATACTGGCTCGGTCGTGAATCGCATCCATTGCATGCCACGGTTACCTTACGACCGAGACGTACGGAGCGGTTCAGACCTGGAAACGACTCGCCCGGTGAATCTCACGTAGCTCGCATCGTACTTGCTCACTCGTACAGCTGTACGAGTCGAGCGGAAAACACACGTACGGCTTGCAGTTTTTCCGGACAGATCGCGTTCGGTGCCCTTCCGACCCGGATCGGAATCAGCCCCTGTGAAGTATAAAAATTTAGCGCTATATATAACAGATTATTATTGTTATTGCTTTTCTGTTGATTAAGCAGCAATCCCAACGTCTTTAATTTTCTGTTGGACACAGTCAGACAAAAGGGGTTTCACTTCACCAGAATGTATGAATGATACCTGGTTGGAATTACATGTGTTGAAATTGTATTGTTATTGTAAGAAATTGGGTTGTTGGTTGAAACGCTACCCAAGCAACAGCCAAAATACTTGCCACTGTGAACCATGAGAAGTCCCTAAATTAACTTGTAACTAACCCTCTGGTAGCTTGGCACAAACGCAGTCAGGCTTAACTTAGAGACAATGTGTAAAGTATGCAGCACACAAACAGCAGTAAATTGAAAATGCAACAGAAGAAAAATGACACACCAATATGGAAAAATAGAGTAAACTTTATTAAATTAGTTGACACCAAAATTACAAATATCCAATCAGTAGATCCCAAGATATGCAATTTCAAATATTATAATTATAGCACCTAAAAGCACAAAGTGCCACTCATAGTTATCTGGTCATGTGAGAGCGGGTGAAACTCACAAGTTCAGGCAGATCATGATGAAGCACAATCTGGACACAGGGATCAGGTTAGTCCAGCTGAAAAAGCTACCATCTAAAGTCCAGCACGAAGAGCCCTGTTCATGTGAGGGAGGTCACAAGGAGCAGAGAAGGCGTCATGGATAGTCATCACTGTAGCGTGAAGAGCAGGCCGGGTGTCGAGGATAGTAGCTTCAGCACGAAGATCCTGTCAGTTGTTGCGGACGGCCATTGCCGGAGCTTTTCATTGGCAGTCACTGCATGCGACAAGATCTTGGCATGAAGTGGCCCGTTCCTGGTTGTGAAGAGCCCAAAACTTCAGAATTTCTTATTTTGTTCAAAGAGGAACTCAACTGATTCCACACCATGGGTCCATGACCTTGGAGGCACCTTGTGGAGATCAGGAACTCACTCCAGCAGAGGCCAACAGGGCTAAAGCAGGTCCAGTTGCAGGTCCAGGCAGGCCCAGTGCAGCAGGTCAGCAGGGCAATGGTAGAGAGGCCTCTGGAGCTTTTGTGTATCTGTAGCTCAGAACAGGAGGTCAGTCAGCTGACAGTTGGAGTCACTTTATCCTGGGATAAAAAGTGCAGGTCCAGCCTTCCTTCCCAGACTGCAGGGCAGACCTCAGGCAGGTTCAGATGTAGGTGCAGGCAGGTCCAGTGCAGCAGGTCAGCTGGGCAGTCTTTCTGTAGTATCAATAGGTCCAGCAGTGTACTGAAGAGTGGGTCTCAAGGTCCCCTTTTATACCTAGTGCCCACTTTAAAGTGGGAGAAGCATCTGGAGTTTTCCCCTTACAGAAGTGTCTGGAATTTCCTGCCTTCCTACCCTGGTCCCAGTCTGTCTGGGGGCACAATATGTTAGTGTGAAGTTCTTTGTGTGTGAGCCTTGCCAGTGCCTTTGAAATGAAAATGTGTTAGATGACAGCTCCACCCCCCATCAAACCAGGTTGACCCATCCAGCCAACACCTAGACCCTCTATTATGATGCTAATACACAAAGGCCAACTACTAGCTACATCTAGTCATGTGAACTAGGAAGACGCCGCAAGCACCAAATTGTTAGGGTAGAAAATGTCAACTTTCTAAAATTGGCATTTTCAGAACTGTGACTCAAAATCTGACTTTCGAGGGTTTTACATTACAATTACTATTTCTCAGACACCAAACATGACACTACTACCTGCTCCCAACCAAATGTAATAACTTATTAAATCTGTTAAGTAATGCCATGGTTATACAATGTAAGAGGTGGGCTTGAAATAGTGAAAAACTAATTTGAGAGTTTTTCGCTACCAGGACCTTTAAAACTTCAAAGTGTATGTCCAACTTTTTTAATACAACCCACCCAGCACTATGGCTGTCTAGGGCTTACACTCGGGGGTCTTATATGCACTAAAAAGGAAGGTTTAGAGCTGGCAAAAGGTTTATTTTGCCAGGTCATAATGGCAGTTTAAAAACTGCACACACAGGGTGCAATGGAAGACGTGAGAAATGTTTCAAAGGGCTACTCAACTGGGTGTGACAATAGTGCTGCAGACCCATGTGTAGCATTTCATTTACAGACCCGGGTTCCTGTAGTGCCACTTTACTAGGTACTTATAAGTAAATTAAATGGGCCAATTGGGTGTAAGCCAATGTTACCATGCTTAAAGGAGAGTGCACAAGTACTTTAGCACTGATTAGCTGTGGTACAGTGCACAGAGTCCTAAAGACTAAGGACAAACTTTTTTAAAACAGGAGGGTTAAGGCCAAGAGTTTGCAGAAGTCCCCTGAAACAGGGCCTAGTCCAACATTTACCTTATGCTAAGTTATGTTATGTTATATTATGTTATGTTATGTTTTGTCATATGTACTCTTAAAGTGTGAATCTCATCCAGGAGGGTATCCTGACACTGCCTAGGAGAGATGCTGCCCTGTATGCAGCTTATGTGAAGAGCCATGTATTTGGTTTCTTCCTGAATTTAAGGGCTGCGCTGGAGGCCCTCATGTGAAGGGATACTTTGTGCCAGGCTTTAGGAGCCAGGATTACAGAAGGTATGGCTGTAGACTCTGACTCTTTGGATACAGGGGACAGCGGCAATCAGGAATATTGGCTGAGTGAAGGTGTCTGTTGATGGTGTGGAAGCTGAAGTAGCTGTTCAGGTAAGCGTGTCTATACTGTGCATTGGTTTGAATGTGTGTGCACACTTGTGTATGGGGAGGCAGTGGAGGTCTTTAAGGTGAGTGGAAATGTGAGTGCGTGGAAGGAGGTTAAGTGTGAATCTAGCTGCCTCATTCTGATTGTTCTGGAGCCACTTGATGAGCTAAGTGGGGTTTCTGACATAGAGTGCATTTCTGTAGTCTAGCTTGAAGGTGATGAGTGCCTGAGTGATTGTTCAGCGGGTGTTGAGCAGAAATCATATCAAGATATTCCTGAGGGTTTTCAGTGTGCTGAAGCAGAAAGAAGTAACTGAGTTGACTTGGCTGAACATCGATAGCTTCTTGTCAACCATGATTCCCAGGTTCTTGACTTGGCTGGACGGATGGGTGTGAGTCCAAATTTGGCTGGCCACCAGGCTGGGGACCAGAGTGACAAGTCCTTCCCAAAGAGTACTACCTCCGTCTTATCCAAGTTGAATTTAAGGCAGTTGGATTTAATTCAGAGGGCAAATTCAGACATGCACTCGGTGAACTTTACTTGGGTACTGGCAACCTCCTTCAAGATGCAGCGGACGAACTGTGTGTCATCGATGTAGGAAATGATGTTGATTGAATCGGTTTGCACATGTTGGTATGTGTAAGCAGGAAGAGGTAACTGAGTTGACCTGGTTGGACATCCATAGTTTCTTGTCAACCATGATTCCCAGAATCCTAACTCAGCTGGATGGATGGGTGTGAGTCCCAATTTAGATGGCCACCAGGCTGAGGACCAGAGAGATGAGTCCTTCCCAAAGAGTACTACCTCCATCTTAACCAAGTCGAATTTAAGGCAGTTATTTTTTTTTAAGAGGGCAAGTTCAAACATTCACTTGATGAACTTTGCTTGGGTGTTAGTAGTCTCCTTTGAGAGGTAAAAGAATGTGTTGTGTGTCTTCGGCATAGGAGATGATGTTTATTGAATATGTTTGCATGATGTTGGCGTGTGGGGCCATGTAAATATTAAACAGTGTAGGGCTGAGTGATGATCATTGGGGGACTCCATAAATCAGCTCAGTGTGATCGGAGGTGTAGGGGGCCAAGCAGACTTTCTGTATTTATGTCCTGTGAGGAAGGAGCTGGTCCATTGAAGAGCCATTCCTCGGATTCCTAACCTCTGAAGCCATTGGATGAGGATCAGGTGGGAGACGGTATCGAAAGAGGTCCAGAAGGGATGCGGTGTCACTTAGGTCCATGATGGTCCTGATGCGATCAGTGGCAGTGGAGAAAGACAGTTTTTGTGATGTCAGTCCAAAAGCCTGATTGGGAAGGGTTCAGGAGGCGGTTGTCATTATGGTGGTTTGCTAGTCTCTTGTTGATGAGTTTCTCCAATACTTTTGCCGCGTAGGGTAGCATGCTCATGGGTCTGTAGTTAGCTGGTGAGGACGAGTCTGCTCTGGGTTTCGTTGGAAGTGATAGGATGGTGGCGTGTTTCCAGTGGCCCAGGAAGCTAGCCATGGTAAGGGAGTCATTGAGGATTGGGGTGAGAGCAGCGCAGATTGTCTTGTGTCTGCTTGTAAATGTGAAGTGCGGGTAAGGGTCTGATGGGGCTTCTAAGTGGATGGATCTCATGGCAATGGCGGTTACCATGTATTAAATGGTAGGCCACTATGGAGAAGAATTCCTTTGAGTTGTTGGTGCTGTTATCTATCCACTCCTTTGATGCTTTTAGCTTTGTGACTTTCAGTTGCTGGTGGAATTCTTGCAAGGCTGCTTTGTAGGTTTGCTTGTAGGTGCCATTGTGGGTGAGTCTCCAAGGGTGCACAAGGTGCTTGCAGTAGCACGTGATGCATCGAAGGTCGTTTTACCAGATTCCTTGCGGTCTGATCCTTGTGGTGGTCATCATTCTGAGAGGTGCCAGGGTGTCTGTACATGAAATGATCCAGTGGTTGAAGTTGTCGAACAGGCGAAGTCATCTTGGTGCAACAGCCAGCATGTCAGGTTTCCTAGGAGATGGTGTTTCAGTTGTGAAGGGTGGCCTTGGAGGGAATGTTTTTCATTGGTGACTGAAGTGTAGATTGAAGTGGATGAGGGAATGCTCCGTCTTGGTGAGGGGGTGTGCTTGTTCATCAAGATGGCAGCGAAGTTGGTGAAGATGGGGTCTAGGAGATGGCCGGCGGCGTGGGGGGGAGTTCTTCGCCCATTCAGTGAATAAGAGTGTGTTCATGTTGCCCAGGAGGTTGGTGGTGTTTGGGTCATTTGAGGTCCTCCAGGTGGAACTTGAGGTCACTCACAGGATGAAGGAGCTAGAGTTCTCCTAATTGAAATTGTATTGTATTCTAATTGCATTTATATAGTGCTTACTACAACTGAGGAGGTGTGAAAGCACTTTTTATTGGGCAGTATGCTGCTCCAGAACCCAAAGTTAGAGGTTAGTCTAGTATTATTGGTTATTGGTAATTACTGGGATTAGTCTTGTGGACTCAAACAAACCATTCCATGTATTCACTCGAGTTTCTTTGTGGCAGATTAAATTAATAAGAGATAGGTGTGACCATTAGTGGAGGGGATGGTATATGAGTTCACACAGATGGTCGGTAGGGTTAGTAGATTTTCTTGAGGAAGTTAGGTATTGTTAGTTTGCAGGCATATGACTTTCAAAGAATGAGAGGTTGTGATCTTTGATATGAGTTGTGAGTAATTCAGCATGCCCAGAAATAAGAAATCGAAAATACAATCAAAGAGATTAAGTCAAACATACATGTGACTTTGAGAAGGTTGTGCTGAGAGAAAGGAGGGATACAGAGGATGGAATAGAGAGAGAGGACCATCTGAAAGAAAAAAGGGGAGGTGAAAATCAGACTTTGAAATAAAGGTCAGCTTTTCACACTGCACAATCTGTTTCTTCCAAGTGAAGTGGACTCTTTCGGAGAGGCTCAGACTTTTGTCTTTCTTGATCATAGGCAAAGGCAGACATCTCACACCTCTTTCTGTGTGCTTTAGGCAGCACACTACCCTGCTGTGAGGGGCATCAGTACAACATCTGTGTCTAGAGAACTGCAGGAAAGGCCATTTACATTCTGGTACCAACAACTACAATATCTTGTGTGGTGTTCCTTCCCCCGAAGTCTCATTATTCCTTTTTGTAGCAACATCTGAAAAGCCGATTTCAAAGACACTGATATACTTTTGCAAAAAGTCAGTACTTATTTTCAAGAGTTATGCACATTTTTACAGAATACTATTATAGACTTGAAAATACCTCCAACTTTTCGTTTGAAGAATTATTTGCATTGTTTTTTTCCGAAGCAGCCTCATTTACTCTTTCAAAGAAATCTGCACACATTAAGAAAAAAAATAGAATACCATTTGAAAGAGTTCCAAGAAGCCTACAAGTCTTTTCTAGGGATTTCAAGTGTCTTTTCATTGAATTTCAGGCACTTTTCAAAGGTTTGTCTGACCTGACACCATATAGAACTAAAAACCTGTGTCAGTCTTTGCAAAAAAAGTTTGGATGCTTTTTTACGGTGAATTTGACAAATTCATGTATTTGTTCGAGAGCTTTTAATCTTGTTTCACACAGAAAACAAACTGCACTTCTCTTACAGTAAAATACGCACGATGCCCAAATTCCAAGTTGCACAAAAGAAAAGTTGTCGCAATCCGGAAGATTCGACGGGAATAATAAAGAGCTCATGGAGGATGAAATTAGCATTGTCTGTTGCATTTTGCAAAAAAATATATTTTGAGGCAATTTTTTTCTATATTTTGGGACGATGGTACAAATAATACATTCAAATAATGACTTCTTAATTAGTGCTTCATGCCGAGTTCTTGCATGCTGCACACAGCCTGAGTAGTTTGTGATCTGAGGAGACCAGGGCTTTCACAGTGCAAGCAGGGTAAAGGCTTCGCTCCTAGGAGACGCAGGGCCCGGAGGCAGCATCTTGTCTCCTTACTTTCTCCTGAGAACCCTCGTCCTGCAGGGTCAGAGCATCCCAAAGGATTCTAGAGCTCGCCGACTGGCAGTAGTACCAGGGTTCTGCACACCTATATTTCCACCTTTCACTTCTCCCTCTTGGTACCAGGTAATCTGAGACCTTTGTGACAAAGAATGACATAAATTATTAGGATTCTAGCCCCTGGCCTAAATCTACAGGGCTCTCTCCTACTGTAGTCGTTACAACTCTAGGGGAGATGATGGATTTTATTATTCCAAGTTGTAGAAGCATTAAAAGCATGTTTGTATCATCTGAATATTCTAATGTGCTCTAACCCTTATGATTGTTTTTTTAATCAGCATAGCACTTGCTCAAACGAATAGTCAAAATGCTACAGCTAGGGTAGTTTTTGATATGAGGCAGTTTCATTCAGTCTCTGCCAAATTAAAAAATCTACATTGACTCCAATGGCTGTATTACAGAAAGAGGCTCAGGGGGTGCAACGGGCATGTGCCCCTGCTTTGTGCACCCCGGGGCACTTTAGTATTAAAGAAAGGGACGCAGATGCTTGTGCTGTTCCTTCTGTAATACTGATAGCACTGGCGCACACGTAGTGCCAGCTCTATCTCAAGAGGGTGTCGCCTCACATGCATGGGGACGTGGCTCCATACAAATTAAGGAATCTCTTTGCCTCTGCGCCAATGCCATATTATGGATGGGGGTGCAGAAGAATATAAGCTGTCAGGAGGCACACTGAAAGTGCGTCACAAAAACGTGATGCACTGAAAGTGCCCGGCCCGAGGGGAGCTCTCTTGAGGGATGAATGGGGCTCCCATGGACAACCCGGACAGCCCCTTGTAGGTGGGTGCAGCACTGCTTTAAATTGGCTGGTACTCATTGGTATTGAGTACCGGCACTTCTTTTATTTCCTCCGAAAAGTACCGGCACTTCTCCCTTACCAAGGCGAATACCAGTACTCACTGTATCAGGGTGGCATTTTAGGTCACTAATAGTCATGTGAGCATGCATCACATTTCTACACTGCGGCGCTTGCTCATATGATGGTAATTTCACAGAGGGGGCAAAGCGCCACGGCAGAGCAACGTGTGATGTTGCCCGCTAGGTAGCTGTGTGGCGGGAAGAAAGGGAATCCCTTTAAAAACACACAATTTGCTGCGGCTTTCCCTTTCTTCGTTGCCAGAACAGCAGGAAGGGAAACAGCCATAAAATTCCATCGACGAGCAAGAAGCAGGTTTCTCCCCAGTGCCAGTCTGATTGAGGACCCAATGACAAGGAACCTTCTGCCACTACGTAGGTGAGTGCCCTGAGCGGACCCAAATCTCCTCATGCCTAAAAAAATGAATATATCAGTGTGCACTGAAGAGCCAGCAGCAGCGCTTCACCACAGTGCCCCCCCACCTTCCAGGCTTCCACTCGATGCAGGATGCTGCAGCTGGGTCTGGGCAGGGAGGAGAGCAGGTGGCTGGCTGCCTCCCGTCCTTTTCTTGATGAAGTGTTTTTAATTAAAAAGTGGTACTTACTACTTGTGTTTACTCTCACTGCAGCTACTTCCATGAAGTCCAGAAAGAAGCTGTGTATCTGGTCCGTGGAAATCGAAATGCTGAACTGTGTGCCAGATCCCTGGATCACGTTTCAATATGAGGCATTGCACAAGTACATTTCTTCTAAATAGGGAGATAGCGATCCTTTTAGAAATGCATATTCACTTCCTTTCTGATTTGCATGAGGGTTGAAGCAATTTTGTATATATTGTTCCAGATTGTGGATGTGGAGATTGAGAATGCTTTCCTTCTGTTTGTTCCTTCTTGCTGTTCTCCATCGCTGGTCTGCCAGGGTCCTGACTCCTGACCTTATGTTATGTTATGGTGGGAATTTATAGAGTGCATATTCACCATAAGGTCTCTCGGCACTAAGGTAGGGGAAGAGGGAGTGCCCACCTGAAGTGGATTTTTTCTTGGCCTGGCATGTAAGTGTTCTGTTTCCGATGACTACGTAGGTGATGCAGCTGGTCGTGAAGATGACTTGAGCCTTGGTGGGGAGCCAACATAGTTTCTTCCTTCAGTGTGGGTGGAACTTCTACAAGCCCATGATGGTAAGTATTACAGTGGATAAGGTGCTTTCCTGGGTGTCCTAATATTGTCAAGGAGGCTGCTGAGAAGATTGTTGCCTCCATTCAGGTGGACCAGTGCTTCGACTGAAACTGTACATCTGGAAGGAAGGATTTCTGGAGGTAGAGCTTCAACCATACCATAGCCAGTTACCTGCCACAGATGCAGCAATGACTAGATCCCCCAAACAGCGAATGTAACTGACATCCTACAATAATCACAAACAGGGAAATTCAGTTTTATTTCTGCATGTCAAAGACTATCTGCACTGGGGGAGTGGCACATACAGTGAGCCCTACACATCCTTTTAAAGTAAATTTATGCAAATTCAAGTAACCTTCCGGGGACAATAACTGCAGTTTTCAGCTAAATTAAGTAAAACCATCTATTTTAGGCTTGGTTTCTCCGTCATTGGCTGCCCTCCTCTGGATGCACAGCCAACACTCCAACTTGGGAGTTCTGAACCCACAGAGTGCCACTACTGTGTTGTGACAAAAGCTTGATATGAACATGGATTTCCATCCATGTAAAAATAATGAATTGGCAAAGTGGGACACAGACTACTGTAAATATTGTCCGAAGAATGTAGCTGTCATTCCAGATGTGGCCAGAGGACTAGACCCCTCAGGCTAGGAAGGGAGCCTAAGAACCACCCACACCCCTACAGGCCTGGACACATGTCCCCGCACTGGAAGGAGTGAGCGGGCAGGGAAGTCAAAAGAAGGAAGGATCATGGTTAGCCAGGGAATCACAGGCATGTCTTTCCTGCTGCAATACTTTAGAGGCATCCAGGAGTGTGAGGCTGTGAACAGTACAGAGATGTGATTGAGAAGTGCCTAATGTCTGCACCTCCTTAAATGTGGTGGTGGTGGCCTAGTGGTTGTAGCAGGCGCAAGTGTTGCAATTTCCACTTCAGGAGCTTAGAAATCAGTAGGGTTCTACTGCACTATGAGGTGCACCAAACTGGTCATCGCCAGTTGACACAACAGCTGGCTGTATATGGTATTCATGGAAAAAGTGAGCCACACAGTGGGGGAGGGAGCACCATGGAACCCACAGTAACCAAGGGAGGAAGTCAAGCCTTGGACTTGAGGAGAAGGAATAGGCCTAATGGAAGCTTTGAGCATCAAACACATGTTGGTACAGGACGCCTCCCGTATCAGACACAGCGGCTACAGCAGGCCTGCGGACCACCATCATCTACAGTGACACTGTGCTCGTATGAGCATGGTTATATCTGCCTCCATCCCTTCACTAGCCCCTCAGAATTTTGGACTAGGTTTTGTTGGGTGGCACAGTGTCTGAAAGTGAGTGAGAGTATGAAATATTATTGCTCTGTTGTGAGACCCCAGAGAACTTGCGTCTCCCAGGATTACTAGTATGACAGTTGACAGCTTCCTTCCTCCTACTGCGGGTCAGAGTTGCATTTTACGGTGTAGTCTTTTTTCCTGTAATGAATTGCCTGTTGTAGTGCAGTTGTGCTGGGGGCTTCTCTTTTCTAATACGTCGGGCATACTCTGTATGCTGACCTTTAATCCATCATTTTGCCTTCCTGTTCCTATCGGGTATTGTTTGGGTTTGTGGCATTACTACTGCAATTCCTCATTTGTAACTGGCTTTTTGGGGGTTCAGGGGCACAGCTCACAAGCCTAATGCTGCACTGTCTGCTCCTACTTCCAACTTTTTTCTTTCTTCTGCACCCCATTGCTCCCTTCACCCCAGCTTTAAACTTAAAGACACTGACAAGTGTTTCAAATTTAAAATCGGTATCCTTTTTTACTAGTTGACTTCAATGTGACACTGGGGTACATAGGCGGATTTACAACAGGGTAGAGATGCAGTGCACTGAGGGTGCAGAAGCACAGATGTCAGAGGGTAGTGATGCAGTGCACTGAGGTCGAGAAGCAGAGGGCAGAGATGCAGTGCAGGGAGGGTTCAGAGGACAGATGTCAGAGGGTACAAAAGGGTACAAGAGAGCACATGGACAGTGGCACTGGATGGTTCAGGCGGAATAGATCCAAGACCACCAGAGGGTACAGAGTCAAGGACTGCAGAGGGTTCATGTACAAAGAAAGTAATTAGAAAGGGGCACTCACGGGCAGATGGGTAGGTTACTTAGGGGGCATAGATGCAGGGCACCAGAGCTTACAGAAGAGTATCAGGTTATATAGATCAGTGGGGAAATCAGAGGTACTCTCTACTCTATCTTTACTCTTGCACTCTTTATCAGGTCCATCTCCTGATACTCTCCTCCCTTTACCTTGGTATTTATTCAACATATTCTCTCAGGTGCCTTCTGCCCTTCACTCCATTGCCCTCCATCAAAGGGTATACTCCATTGTCAGGTTCACTGCCACACCTTTCAGATATTTTGCACCCCATACAGGCAATCTCAATCTCTGTCCTGTACCATTTACTCCACCACAGATAACCTTCAACTCCTTTAACAATCCTTTTATTCCCCTCAGGTACCTTCTCCAAGTGAAATGTCTCCTCTCATTTACACCTCTCAACCACCTGAGTCTGTAACTTCCATATGCCAGCCATCCTACCTGAGCACCTTCTTTAAGGTGTGGGCATGGGAAACACCCAAATGTGAACACCCCAAAATGTACCTCAATAACTTGGGTACAGAAGTGATGATTCGGAAACAGTGATAAACCTCAATATCCTGAGGCAATGTGTCCTCGAGGTAAACACACATCATAAATTCAATCGATCCAGTAAAGGGCCGTTCAATGATTAATTTCTAGACCAGCAGCATATGTTTAAAAGATTTATTACAGAAATTCAAACAGTACGATGGGGTCAGTCATAAAGGCTGTCAGTAAATACAGCATTACAGGATAGTGAAAAGTCAGAATTATTCTAAATCCCAAATTAGCAGCAAAATTACCCAGAGTTGCAGTTTAAAAATCACTCAATGGTGAAGCGATACTGCCACAAACTGTGCAGCATTACACTGTAGTTGTTTTTCATGATGCGTAAATGTCTTTTTTGTTGCATAATTATCTTTTCTTCATTCAAACCCTGCCGCATAATTTGGTCCTCCCCTGTCTCATAACTCTAATGGCTCTCATAAAGAACCTCACATCTGTAAGCAGTCTGGAATGCTCTTGTTAATGCTATACCATGTTATAGGAACATCATTCATCTTTCAGTAAAACAAGTCTCCGCACCTTTTAATGCTTTGTTTAATATGCAGGTGCCTCTGACAAAAAGAGAAACCTGATAGTTACCTTTGAACAGTCTGTCAACTAGTACAACTTAATACATGCAAGGGCACCAAAAATACATTACAGATTGAAGCAATTTGTCATCATTTGTACCCCAAAAAAAGTGAGCCCTTTAAATGTTTTTCATTAGCCCCGCCCTTAGTCCCGCCTCCAGACTCTCCTCTTTGCCACGCTCCCAGCTTAATCTGATGAGTACCTGCACTGTTGTTTTTCCATTTAAAGCACTGGGGTGCAGTCACTCACTGCACCCGCCTGCAAAGAGATCCCTCTTTAAAGTGCAGGCAGGTTGCCGCCTGCACAGTGAAACACTGAGAGACTTTGAAGAAGGTGCTCCATATTTAACTTGAATATGCTGCCCCCAGAGCAGCATGAGTTTACAGCTGTCCTTAGGGACAGCTCATTCAACATAATAGGGTGTTCTTTCCCTGTTTGTGCACCTGTTTGAAGGTGCGCCATGGCATAAACAGGAAAAGAGTGCCCGTATCATAATATGGCCCCAGGGCCCATAGTACTAAAAGGGCACACTTTCCCTGTTTGCGCCACAGCGCACCATTAAGCAGGTGCGTTAGGTGTAAATATGGAAAGTGTACCCTATTATGAAGAATGCTCTGCCCTCAGGGCATCCACAAACTCGTGCTGCCCCAGTGTAGCACATTGAAGAGAAATATGGGACAGCTATTTAAAAGCTGCTCTGTGTTTTTCTGTGCAGGCGGCAACCGCCTGCACTTTCAAAAAGGATTCGAGATCCCCTTGCAAGTGAGTGGAGAGAGTGACTGCATTCGCCTGTAGGTGGATATCTGGGGGTCCATGGGACCCTCTTTTTTCCTGCGTGAGGGCTGCCCTCAGGGTGCGAACTGACTGTGCACCACCGTTTTGTGGCAGACTTTCAGTGAGCCTCCTAAGGGCATGTTTGCCTCTGCGCCCATATCTGTAATACGGCCTGGGCGCAGAAGCAAAGTGATTCCTTCATATGCATGAGCTACACCCCCATGCAAATGAGGGAAGACCCCTCGAGAGAACACTGGAGATACATGTGAACCAGTGCTCTCTGAATTACAGGAGAGGCTGCACAAGCATAAGTGGCCTCTTCTGTAATACTAAAGTGCCACAGGGGCACTTAGTGTAATAGGGCCCTAGGTTTGCAAATTAGTCTTGTTCAAAGCCATCTACTTCATGCACTAGATAGTTTATCTTTCCCAACACACAGATGTTGACATCTTTCATTCTAACTCATTCTTTGATTAAATTCTCTGATGCTTTGAACTTTCTCTACATTTGGACTGGTCAGATGGGGAAGATCCTTTTTGGTCCAAGTCTCCAAAATGGGAGCTCGATCCCCTCACAGCAAAAAAGCAAGTCTACGCTACCTGCCTTCTACCAACTTCTAAAGAAATTACTCTTTCATAAGCGATTCTTTGACAGTGCTGCTCTAAGCTACCTCAACAACACCCTTGAGAAGCAAGAGCCCTTTGGTTGAGGGTGAAGGTTGTGCTACATTATTGATCCGATGGATGGATGGATGGATGGATGGATGGATGGATGGATGGATGGATGGATGGATGGATGGATGGATGGATGGATGGATGGATGGATGGATGGATGGATGGATGGATGCTATTGTATTTTTAACGTGCAACATTTATCTGGGGACATTAATTACAGTGACCCACCGGCAACACTATCCTAGCTGCACATGTAAAAATGTGATTCTCTTCGGAAGTCCTACATTAATATATACATTTTCTAGGCATGTAGAGCAGCAGTATAATCTGAACTACTTCCTAACACTTTGAAAAGTCATATATTTTGCCCAGTTCAAATGAATGCATTTTATCATAATAATGCAGTTGTATAGCCAGTGTGTCATTAGTGCAAGGAAGAAAATGGGCCTCCTGGCTGATGTTTGAATGATAAAATACAGCAATAATCAGGGATCAGTGGCACCCTCAGGCCTCTGGGCTCTGATGCACTGCAAAACAATAAAGTTCAAGGAAAGGGGGTCTAAGGGAGAGAGTTTAAAGACCTCTAAAGGATTGTTTCCCCTAACAAATCACGTGTAATACAAAGAAATCCTAGGGTCTAGGCAAGTATCAATGGTATACGTAAATCAACCAATATTCCTTGTCTGAAGGATGTATGTGAGCCAATAATAAGTATGTAAAATCATCCACGGGCAGGTCCCTTGTTAGGACGTAATCCCTCACTCACCAGAGGTGACATGCTTCATCATGGGGATTCTCCCCCCATAGGAAACTCCTAGTTCCTTAGGGGGCTACAACTCCCTCACTATGAGGGAGGAGCTCTGGGATGTTTTAGAGGAATAGATAGGGTATCCTAAACCCGTCAATGATGAGCCAAAAAGTGTGAGTGAAGTTGCAGCGCAAAACAAACAATAATGTGTAAACAGTGAAAAAACAGGTGAGATGTAAAACTGGCTAGGAGGCATAAAGCAACAATTTTAATAGAAATATGCCTGCTGTCAGGGTTAAACATGCAGTACACCGGCGGTATGGATATGAACCGCTATGGTGTGATGATTGCTGGTCAACATGTTTCAGCCTATATCAACCATCTTGGATTCAGGCTTTCGTCAGGATCTTACAGCATTTACTGCTGCTGCATATAATATGGTGAATAATAAATTCAAAAAAGGATATTAAACCACGATGTGGTCTTTAGTCTGCAAATACCCCAATATCATGATACCCGCTTGTGCTGGGTATAAAGCCTCACCTCAACCTGGCAAGCCGCTCAGGAGGCGAGCACCGCTCTATCCGTCGGTACTGCTAGCAGGAAGAGCCTGGTTTATATAGGCTGAAACATGTTGACCAGTAATCATCACACCATAGCGGTTCATGTCCATACCGCCGGTGTACTGCATTTTTAACCCTGACAGCAGGCATATTTCTATTAAAATTGTTGCTTTATGCCTCCTAGCCAGTTTTACATCTCACCCGTTTTTTCACTGTTTACATATTATTGTTTGTTTTGCGCTGCGGCTTCACTCACACTTTTTGGCTCATCATTGAAGGATTTAGGATACCCTATCTATTCCTATAAAACATCCCAGAGCTCCTCCCTCATAGTGAGGGAGTTGTGGCCCCCTAAGGAACTAGGAGTTTCCTATGGGAGGAAAATCCCCATGATGAAGCATGTCACCTCTGGTGAGTGAGGGATTACGTGCTAACAAGGGATCTGCCCGTGGATGATTTTACATACTTATTATTGGCTCACATACATCCTTCGGACAAGGAATATTGGTTGATTTACGTATACCATTGATACTTGCCTAGACCCTAGGATTTCTCTGATGCACTGCACCTGCTGCACCAATGGAAGTTATGCCCCTGTAATAATGCAAGACCATGTTGTCCACCCTGACATTTGAACACATAACCTGCAGTCAACAAACTGTTTGCTCAGTTTGCTTTCACCCAATGAGCTGCTAGACTCCTTAGTAAAAGCTCAGTCCGAATTTTTAACTATTGGATAATTTCACAATCACATTGTCTTTAAGGTCTGTCAAATAAAGTGTTGTGAGCAGCAAAATATTATATATTACAGGATGCTGGAGTTAATCATTAAACAACCAAAATGCGTTTTTTCGTCCAAATGTGTGCCAGGAGCCAGGCACTTTTTCTGCAATAGCCTACATGGTGTGTTAGGAAGAGATAAGGACGCGCACGAGGGCTCAGAGGCTTCATCGATCGCACCTACCAGCGTGAAATTCCATAACATGTTGGAACTAATAACTAGAGTTCCAGTGACCCCGAACTCCTTGGGAAGATAGCGCTCCTCATCACCGTCGGCGCTAAACCGTGACATCGAAATGAAACCCACACCCGGGACCGCGCGCTCGAGGTCAAACGCTGCCTGCAAAACGGTCATGTTTGGAGCGCGAGCACAAGGAGACAGGAAGCAGGTACGCTTCTCATCTCTCGCCGAGGGGGGAACTTCTGGAAAACTCACCGAGTGCTTTCTTGAATGGCCATGGATGTACTTTGTCAGAAGAATTAAAATGTGAGTGAAAGGCAAGCTTCCATTTCTGAATCTCTGATCTAAAACTTAGTAACAGATCTCTGAAGCAGTGAGTCTGCACATGAAGTTATATCGCTAGCCTACTACTGGGCGAACTACAGTCCCTAGCCTCAGTCCAAGAGTGAATCAGCCATTAAGAAGATAATTGTCAGTCAGGGGACTCTTTCCTAAAAAAAAGGCAAAACAAAGCCAAGAGCAATCACATAGAAAAACGCTCAAATAAATGTATCATAAGTAGCATCCCCTCGTTACTGCAGACACAACCAATAACAGCGTTGGATTGTAGCACATTTGAGCGTTTGTATAGTGCTTCCCTGCCCCTAAGCAGACCTCAAAAGGCCTTCTGGCCTGAATAAGTAGATATTCCTTTTGTTGTGCGTGGGTGAGTGTGTTTTTTATGGTAACGTTTATATGTGGGAAGAACGTTTGTGTCATGCGTGAGGTTCAGGAGGCACATTTTTATCTGTCCTTAATCATAGAATGAAGAAGAGCGATGTGTGAGGAATGAAGTTGCATTTGCATATGCCTACTGTTGTTACCTTACCATGATTACCACGGTCATTTTTAAAGTTGATGATGTAAGGTTTGCATATGATTGTGAGTAGGGAGTAGGTGTAAGTTTCAGTGGCGCCTGGCACGGATCGGGGGTGTCAGGGCAGGGGAGGAGGATGGGGTGAAAAAAAAATATTGCAACTACCTCTTCATGGCCTTCGTCTCTCCTCTGTTGTCTCTCCTCCGCTTCTCTTTATGACAAGTCCCGGAACCAGGAAGCACACAGGTGCCTCAAAGCCAATCACAACACTGCCATCGCCAGCATGACAACAGCCTTGTGATTGGTCTGGGGGCCGTGGTTCAGGGCTCAGACTGGGACTGTGAGCCTGTGCATGTTCTTCACCTAGGCTGTGAAATACAGCTGGGTGGAGAACATGCTAAGTGCACATGACAAACCATCCTGCACACCTAGAGAGAGCCCACCAATCCTCCCCCTACCCCGGCCCACCCCACCCGCACCTAGAACTGAGCCACTACAGAAAATAAAATGATAGAAACATTGCATTATTATCATTTATTTTTCCTTTTTTGCACTGCTGAAAAGCAGTGAGGCAACTCTCCTCCACCTTAGATTGGTGAGTCGGTCTACTTAGGAGAAGTGATGGCGCAAACCAGAGGAAAGGGACAGGGCCAAAGATTCAAGCAAGCACCACATGTAAATGGGTCTAATGAGGCTTATCCTAGAGCAGTACATGGGTGCAATGGGTAAACACAAAGGGCCCATGAGACACACAGTACTGGATATTAGTTTGAGCTGGCAAGGATAGAAAATTCTTCTGTAATCTTTATAAAGGAAGATGTTAGATTAAAGAAAAGAGAAGATGGTGCCAGGGAAGTGAAGGAGAAAAAATATGAATGGGGCAGTAGGGCACATATTTGTCCTATGGCTCTATCTGATATGTCAGAACCCCGTTCAGAGGGCTAAGGGGCAAGTAGGAGAAACTGGGTCCAACCGAGGGGGAAGAGGCCTTTTACTCCAGATGCCCCGAGCCCAACCTACTATGGGTTTAGAGCACCTGGGTCAAGTACCCCTTGAGCACTTCACTGTCAGTAGTAGCGTGGGTTGAGCAATCCAAGGCTTTTCGGGGGGGATGGGAGGGATAGGTAGCCACAAGGGGATGAAATCGGGCTAACAACTTAAAATAGGCACAGCAGCAGCAGCAATAAATGATTGTACAGTCAAATGCTTACTTTTTAAAAAAAAGGAGTATTTGTATACAACCACAAAGTAAAATACAACATTTGCAAACAATACACACAGTCCGCTGAAGTCAAGGCTCTAGTGTTTCATAGGCGGGTCCCTGAGTCCCACTGCCTTCAAGCTAGCTGTAGTGGGTATTCCCCCTTCACTTTAGGCGACTTTTACGTTAAGCTCCACTAGTGGTCTGACTCACAGAAGGCCCACTCCAACTCCGTATTAAAAGTCACAAGTGTTCTAGCACTACAGAACGGTCAGGGGGCTGTTGCAGCTCCTCCAAGCTGAGTAAGTTCTTCAGTTCTACCCACCAGTAATGGTTTGAGTGCGACGATCCTGGCACTGATCCACAGTCACGACTCAGGCCCGCTAGGGTCTCCACAGCAGCCCTCACCTAGCATACGGGGACTGCCAAATTTCCCTGAACACGGGCAACAACCCAATCAGTGCACCATCTGTCTCCTCACACCTCGCTAAGGGAATACACTCACCAGGATTTCTCACAGGACCTTGTTCCCTCCAACACTCTCTTCTTCCTCACAGGGCATACTGGTCTTGGCAAGCAGGCAAGCATTGATGCTCCAGGCTCGAGGGCAGATGATCTTGAATTCCATGTGTGATGTCCCCCTCACCAAGTTGGCAGACTAGCAGGCCTTGGTCCCCAGTCCTTATCATAGGTAGAAGTCTTTCAGAGCTTCTCCTCCTTGCACAACCGGACTGGCTGCTTGATAGGTGACAATTTTGGGGGCCTCGACATTCCCTTCTTATAGTCCATTTTCATCTAATGTGATTTAGAATCTGAGTTTTTGAAGTTTATCTTGTAGGTCTGTTTCTTTTTGAGGTTCCCTCTTCTTTACCCTGCCCTTCATCCAGAAAGCAATGTGTCCCAGCAGGAGCAACTCCAAGTTTGATAGCCCCACAGCATAGGCCAATAGATTGACTAGAGGTTCACACCTAAATGTCAGCCACAGTGATATGTCTATCAAAATGTTACCCCGGGGTCTAAACCCCACTCTTTATAATTCTCTTATCAGCCCCAACTCCTTCACGATATGTGCCATATCCTCTTATTTGTGACCTCTCTCTGAATCAAAGAGCACCCTTGAAGTGTACTGGAGAGCCTGGCTCTCACTTCCTCCAGTGTGTCCCACAAAGCTTACAGGAATGCAGCAATCCACAAATCTGTCTAAGGGGATTCCACTACCTCTTCTACTCATGTTTCGCTATCCAACCCAGAGTCTTCCATGTATTGTATTCTTCAAAGGCATACATACACCGAGCATATGCATATAATATACACAGACTGCACAGCACTACATCCTTTATGTATTGTATCAGTCACAGGCACACAAACACCCAACCGATGCAGACAATATGCATGCACTGCACAGTGCTGCATTATCCCTGTATTGTACCATTCACAGGCATAAATACATCCAGAACATTGATACCACACATGCACTGCACAGCACTTCATACCAAACCAATTTAAGACAAGGGAAAGTTAAGCACACATCAGCAGAACTTTAAATGAGTGAGCCTGTAGGTCTCACCTCAGTGACACATGTAAACAAGCATTGGCATAGCCAATAGGTCTCGCCTTTGGGACCTTATAAGCGTTTAGCCATGCAACAGTTAATGTTACTGCACCAAGGATATTGTGCTGGATAACTAAACACTTAAACGTTCCCAAAGGCGAGACCTATTGGCTATAGAGGTATGGGCGAAACCGTTTAGGGCCGTTCCGTCCAGAATTTGATGGCATGTGGTGTTGAAAGCACTGCTAGATAACAAGGGTATAAGAAGTCGGGAATGGGCACAAGTGAAGGGTATGACATGAAATTCCAAATGTCAAAATCATAAAATGTGTGATTTAAGATATGGATGTCGTTTAAGAACAAATGTGTTATTTTCTTGAAAGTTAAAAACAACCAATAACTGCATTGTAAATAGAGACACGAGTTTTCCATTTTTACTATAAATGCTTCCCTCTCTTTATTTTAAAAATCACAAAGAAGTAGAGGTTAAGGGTCTGATTTGCAAAGGGACTTACGTGTAGTAAAGGTACAAGTGTGGAGTCTCTGCACTCTGGGCAGCCTCTCTGTCCAGCGCACTGCAGTTAATGCAGTGCGGAGATTCTGCCATGAGTGAAGAGACACGTAACTTTATTGCATATTAGTACCTTTGTGAATTGAGCCCTAAGCCTTCATTTAAGGGTCTCACCATATGTTCAATCATGTCTGCTAGATCAAACGTTATGCATATAATCAGAAGCCCTAGTATTAAAACATGGCATCTTGTAATGTGCCATACATTGTCATTACCTTTTCTGTTTGCAAAAGGCACCAGTTATCGAAAGTAGTAAAATAAACTTTTACTAAACTCACCTTGGTGAAACTGCAACAATTGCTGCTGCTTATTGAGGAGCATAAGGGCTGGTACCCAGCTAATGCCCCGTGCGCTCATTGAGAAAAGTGTGGGGTGACCAGCAATATCAAAGGAGAGGCAGAACGTTCTAAGAGTATGAGCATAGACAAGAACAGAGGAGAGGATAGGATAGTGGAATGAAGTGTCCCGACCACAGGAGAGGGTTGAGTAGTCGGTTACAGGACAGGCAGTCAGTGCGAAGGGAAACGCAGGGGAAACTGTTGGATGAAAGAGGCAAAGATTTGATGAAGGGAGGACAAAATGGTTACAGGGGGGGGGCACAGGGTGGATTAGCTACTTTCATAAGAGGAAACGTTTGTTAGGAGGATGTTGTGTTAAATCGTAATATTATAACTGCGCAGGGTTGAGGCGAGTGAGGACTTGAGCACTGTGGACTAATTATAGTGTTAATCTTAGAGCAGATGTAGCAGGGTGAAGTCATGAGCAGGTAAGGATGAACAATAGAATACTGATAATTGAAGATGATGGAGAGAGTAAAGAGCTGAAGGTTTGCACAGAGCGCTTGTGGATGGTGAGGTAATGAGGTCCTGGAAATAGATAGATTTGACACCTCCTAGATCATTATGCAGTGTATGAAGGGCTTGTTTATTAACCAAGAAGTTAGCAGTGAATATGTGCTTTCACCATTTATGTACTGCTGCCCTCATTTACTGTTATGCGCTCTTATTTCAAGTGTAATTCATGGCTGAGGACTATCTTTGGTACAAGGTGGATAATGAAGCAGTTGTATGAGCTGTAGTGCAAGACTGAAGTGAGGTCTTTATGAAGATCACGTGGAAAGCCGTGAGAGCAGTGGGGTCCTGTTTTCTACAGCAGATGGGTACATGAGAGAGCGATCTACAAGGAGGCGAACTGATTTGCATGTGAAATGTGTGATGTCAGATGGAGCGATGATGGGTTTAGATTTGGATAAAGTGTTTGAAATTAGCATAACATTGAGTGGCTTACCTTGCTTGTGGGTGGGATTAAGGAAAGTGTCATTTGAGGAGTGATCAGACAGAAGTGGAGACACTGCCGAAAGCATCAGTAAAATATTTTGGCAAGTTATGGTCACACCAATGAAAGCAGAATCGTTTGGTGAAGGCAATAAATGGGTGTGTAGCATAATTTCCGCCAGCTGTAACTGAAAGCCATTACTATATAGTTACAGAGACGAATGCGTTTCCAGATGTTTGGAATGAAAGAGGCTTATGGTGCGAGTCCTAATGAGAAAACATCTTGTCATCCATAATAAAACACTGACCAAGGAGAGTAAGATCACATAGGTATGCTTTACTAAGGTAATACCTAAAACAAAACAAATGTTAGTTTGGTTTTGAAATAACAGTAAAATCATGAGTCTGAGACTTAGGACCTGGAAGGCCAGTGCAATCAGGAGTGAAATACGGACAGTATTGGAGCATGCTAGTATAAACTATGTTCAGGATCCTTTGAGACACCTTTAAAAATACATTTTAATACAAGTAAAAGGGATAGCTCCTTTCCGCTCCTAAAGCGTCTTTTTTTTAACGCAGAACAAAATGCTGTATGGTGCTCTGTAAAACACGTTAGCGCCACCTGGTGTATTTCATGCAATACGGCCCCAGAAATGTTCTGCCAAATGCAATGGATCTCTGTTAGAGTCGGGGATCTCTGGTTGGCGCAAGGTTGCCCTTGTGTCAAGCAGGAACCCTCTCCTCCACGTCAGGGCGCAGGATAACCCCTCGCGAATGACCCTTGCTCACCCTCTAGGTGCGTGGCGTGAGCAGCCAAGGCGATTCCTCAGGCGTTGTTGGTTAAGCACTTACAATCATACACACAGTAAATACATCAATCCCCCCAGAAACGGACACCAGACTTGGATATATATAAAAATACGCTTCTTTATGTAAAAATAGGTATATATATCTCAGCAGCCTTATCACAAGACCAATAACGTTTTCGCTAGGCCACCAGGTTATAAAGCGGGCGAATGTTCGTTGTTCGTAGCTTCAAATGGATACTTTGTAGTCTCTTGCAAATGTTACTTGTGGTTCCAGTACTCACAGCGATCGGCTCCTGCGAACGGGGAAATAAGGCGTTGCGGGCCCCGAGCCCGATACTGGAACGTCTTTCGTGATGTGGAGAGTCGGCACAGGTCGGTGCGACTCTCAGCTTCGGAAGTGTTCTTGGGTCCTCAATCAGCAGGTGTGGGCACGTAGGCAGGCGCGGCCAGCGACCCTTTAGCACGGCGGTGCAGGAGGGTCTCCACAGCGGGGGCGGCGCGGCCTGAGATGTCCGGGGATAGCGAAGCGGGGTCGCAGGGCACGGTCAGTGCAGCTGGATGACCCGGCGTAGATCACAGTCGTCGGACGGCTTCCGGCGGGAGGGGTGATAGCGCGGTCAGCGCGCTCCAGTAGCAGGCGGTGACAGGGATGTAGGCGGCCTGGCCCGGGGACAGAGAGCGGCTCGGGACGGAGCGGGGCTCTCACGGGTTTGAGGCAGGCGAGCTTCTGAGTGTCACGGCCCTAGGAGGGGCGATGAGGGGCGCAGTCTCTTTCCAGCGGGATGCACACACGGCTCGAATTGGAGGACGAGCAAAAGCACAGAGAACCCACTGTTCCTGGGGTTCAGTTCAGGGGGCAAGCTCAGATCAAGCCCTTGGAGAATGTTCAAGCACAAAGTAGCAAAGTCTTTTCAGTAAGTCTCTTCCTCTCCTTTCTCAGCAAGGCAAGCAGCAGGCCAGCTCCTCCAGCGTCTTCTTCTCCTTCTAGTCGGGCAGAGGTTCTTTGTGGTAAACAGGATTCTGATTTCTTAGGAGCCAGGCTCCTACTTTTATACCATGATTCTTTTGTTCTTTAGCGCCAGGGGGCCTGGGCCTGGCTCAGTCCAGTTCTGGAGCACTTTGTTATGGTGACTCTGCTCTTTCCTTTCAGCAGCAGGGCAGAGACATCAGCCGCCCCACAGGGGGTGGCGCCGGCTTTGTGGTGGCAGAGCACAGGTCTATACAAGAGTCAAGGTGTACTCCTCCCACCCATCCAGGTGTCACCTCTCTACCCACCACCTGGCAGCCAACCTGTCTCTGGGGATTCCCCAACCCTGCTCCTTACTGTTGCCAGGCAGAACACATACACACAGCAGAGGCGGACTGAGATGGTCAGGTCAGTAAATACTAACTTTCTAAAAGTAGTATCTACAAACCCAGGATATTAAAATAAACTTGACTACAAGAAGTATTTTATTATTCTGAGTTCAGGCATACTAAACTTGACACTTCTACCATGCTCTCTGAGTCCACTGGGGTCACAGCGTTGGCGTGATCCCGGCAGCCCATTCTGGCCTATGGAGAGCAGGTAGCCTTCAATAGTGAAAAACGGAAAGGGCTGTAATTCACTACTAAGACATGCCACACACATCAGGGCATGTCCTACCTTATGCCTACAAGGCACCCTGCCCTTGGGCCTACCAGAGGGGTGGCTAATATGTAGGTAAGGGAAGGTTTAGGGACTGGCAAGTGGGGGCACTTGCGCAGTCGGCGCGACGGTCCCGGACCGCGCACAGGGTCTGCGGTGGCAGACCCTAGACACACTTTACAAGGCCGCTTTCGTGGGTGGCGCAACCAGCGCTGCAAGCCCACCAGCAGGGGACTGACAGTGAATCCAATAAACCAATCATGGACATCAATTACAGGTACACTTTACCTAGGGAGCACTTGCACTGCGGCACGGATTAGCCGTGGCGCAGTGCCCTGAGCGGACAACACCAGCAAAACAATCGAGGCACACCATCAAAAAGTGGAAGGGAAACTCACGCCAAGGTGCCAGGTCTAACACGTGTCCCCTCCAGCTGAAATGTGGGGAGAACTACCCTTGCCCAGGGGGTTCCTCGTCACTAAGGCGGAAATACCTGGACAGACCGTCAGCGTTGGCGTGATCTGTACCAGGACGGTGTTCCACCGTAAAGTCCATACCCTGTAGGGAGATGGACCACCTCAACAGTTTCGGGTTTTCACCCCTCATTTGCATCAACCATCTGAGGGGCCTGTGGTCCGTCTGAACCCGGAAGTGAGACCCAAACAAGTAGGGTCTTAGCTTCTTCAGCGCCCAGACCACAGCAAATGCTTCTCGCTCAATTGCACTCCACCTACTTTCCCGTGGAAGTAACCTCCAACTGATGAAGGCTACGGGTTGGTCCCAGCCCTCCTCAGTCATCTGTGAGAGAACAGCCCCTACACCATGCTCTGAAGCGTCTGTCTGTACTAGGAATTCCTTGGAGAAGTCAGGGGCCAAGAGCACGGGCGCCGTGCACATGGCAGTCTTCAGGGTGTCGAAAGCTTTCTGACAGGTGTCAGTCCAAATCACGTTCCTGGGCTGCTTCTTGGAAGTCAGCTCTGTCAAGGGGGCAACGATCGTTCCATAGCCCTTGACAAACCTCCTGTAGTACCCAGTGAGCCCCAGAAAGGCCCTCACTGCGGTCTGCGTCTTGGGGGGTTCCCAAGCCAGGATGGTCTCGATTTTGGGTTGCAAGGGTGCCACCTTGCCACTCCCCACTTGGTGTCCCAAGTACACCACGGAACCCTGCCCGATCTGGCACTTGCTTGCCTTGATCGTGAGGCCTGCTCGGCGCAGAGCCATCAACACTTCCCAGAGGTGGCGCAGGTGTTCGGGCCAGGTGGCACTGAACACTGCGATGTCATCCAGGTAGGCGGCACTGAACGCATCCAGCCCAACCAGTACCTGGTTGACCAACCTCTGAAAGGTGGCAGGGGCATTCTTCATCCCAAATGGCATGACTCGGAACTGGAAGTGCCCATCTGGTGTAGAGAATGCGGACCTCTCTTTGGCCCCATCGGTCAAGGCGATCTGCCAGTACCCAGACGTTAAATCAAACGTGCTGAGGAACCGGGCAGCCCCCAGCCGATCAATGAGCTCATCAGCTCTGGGGATGGGGTGCGCGTCAGTCTTCGTTACTGAATTGAGTCCTCTGTAGTCCACACAGAACCGGAGTTCAGGTGTGGCTCCCGGCGCAGCAGCTTTGGGGACCAAGACCACGGGGCTGGACCAAGGACTGCTGGAGGACTCAACCACCCCTAGCGCAAGCATTTTGGAGACCTCCTCCTTAATGCAAGCTCTGACCCTGTCAGTTACCCTGTAAGCCTTGTGCTTTACAGGTAAGCTGTCTCCTGTGTCCACATCATGGACGCACCAATCTGTGACACCAGGAACCAGGGAGAATCGGTCGGAAAACTGTCCCAGCAAGTGGCGGCAATCTTCCTGTTGTTCGGGCGTCAGGGTGGGTGAGAGGTTAACTCCATCCACTGACCCATCTTTCTCAGAGGCCACTAAGAGGTCAGGAAGAGGCTCGGTCTCCTCTTCCATTCCATCATCAGTGGCCAGCAGCATGCCCACTTCGGTCCTCTCTAAGTGGGGCTTAAGGCGGTTAACATGTAGGACCCTCAAAGGGTTCCTGGGAGTCTGCATGTCCACCAAGTAGGTGATAGGACTTTTGCGCTCCACAACCTCAAATGGACCTGTCCACTTATCCTGAAGTGCACACGGCTCCACTGGGGCCAAGACCCACACCTTTTGTCCAGGTTGAAGCTCTACCAGAGTGGCATTCCGGTCGTACCACCGCTTCATCTCCTCCTGGCTGGCTTCCAGATTTGCCTCAGCAAGTTGCCTGAAACGCCGAGTCTGGTTTCGGAAGGCCAGCATGTAACTATATACATTCTGGGGAGGTTTCCTGGGAGATTGCTCCCAGCCTTCCTTTACCAAACTCAGAGGTCCTCTTACCGGGTGACCATACAGAAGCTCAAAGGGGCTGAACCCTAGAGACTTCTGCGGCACCTCTCGGCAAGCGAAGAGCAGGCATGGCAAGAGGACGTCCCACTTACGCCTCATTGGACCGTCCAGGCCCATGATCATGCCTTTGAGGGTTCGGTTGAATCTCTCAACCAACCCATTTCCTTGGGGGTGGTAAGGAGTGGTGAACTTGTAAGTTACCCCACACTCCTTCCACAGGGATTTCATATATGTGGATATGAAATTGGTCCCCCTGTCGCTCACCACCTCTAGAGGGAATCCCACTCGGGAGAAAATTCCCATCAGTGCCCGTCCCACCACGGGGGCCGTCACTGTCCTCAGAGGGATGGCTTCAGGGTACCGGGTGGCATGGTCCACCAAGACCAGGATGAACCTGTTGCCCAGGGCTGTCTTGGGGTCCAGAGGCCCCACAATATCAATACCCACTCGTTGGAATGGCGTACCGACCACAGGGAAAGGTTGCAGAGGAGCCTTGTGCTTCCCTCCGCTCTTACCACTTGCCTGGCAAGTCTGACAGGTTCTGCAGTAGGAATCTGAATTCTTATGCATTTGGGGCCAGTAAAAGTGGGTGACAAGCCTGTCATAGGTCTTGTCCATCCCCAAATGTCCTGCTAAAGGCACATCGTGAGCCAGCCCCAGTAGGAAGGTTCTGAACTTCTGGGGTACCACCAGCACACGGGCTGACCCAGGTTCAGCAGCCTTAGGCTCGGAATACAGGAGGTCACTCTCCCAGTACACGTAGTGTGTTTTGGCCTGAACACCGTTGGCCTGGTCTGCAGCCTGCTGCCGCATACCCACGAGAGAAGGGCATTCTTTCTGCTCCCTGCAGAATTCCTCCCTGGAGGGACCTCCTTCTTGCTGCCAATGGGTCAGCTCAGGCAGATCTCCCAGTTCGGCAATCTGTTCCCCGGTAGGCTCCAGAGCATCCCCCTCAGGGTCTACTTCCTCCTGGGCTGTGGGAACTTCGGGGGCCGGTTTCCCGCGCCTCCTGCGCCTTCTCCCTAAGGCCGGTTCCTGGACCTCTCCCTCAGGCTCCAGGACCCTCTCAACACCCCTACTGGCTGCCATGGACCGGGTGGTCACGCACGCCCAGTCGGGTAGACCCACCATCCTCAGATGCGTGGTCTTCTCCACCTTTTCCCAAGGGGAACTCTCCAGGTCGTTCCCTAGCAGACAGTCTACAGGCATGTCAGTTCTCACAGCGACTTGTAGAGTACCAGAGACCCCCCCCCACTCAAAGGGAACTTGAGCCATTGGACAACGACTCTCTACGTTGTCAGCATTGACAACCCTACAGTAGGCATTGGGTACAATTTGCTCTTGAGACACCAGGTGTTGCCTCACCGAGGTCACGCTGGCTCCTGTATCTCTAAGAGCCTCAACCTTCTTTCCATTGATGGTCACTACTTGCCCATATTTCTTAGTGTTAGAGGGCAGGTAGGTTACAGGGACCATCTCACTGTCTCCTAGCGAGACTAGGGTCATCTGCCCGGGACCCCCACCCTCCTGGACTGCTACCTCCTCCCCAAAGTTAACACTAGCTACTTGCCGGGGTGGGGCACCAGTGGGTGCGGTCTTACTAAACAGGCGACACTTAGGATCAGAGGCAATGTGACCCGGGTCACCACACCTATAACAATTGAAGGGCCCCTTTGGAACAGGTCTACCTGTCGGGGCCCCGTTCTGCTGCGGGGGTGGGGGAGGCTGAGAACCCTCCTGCTGGTTCCCTTGGGAATTACTTTGGGGGCCTTTTTGGAACCCCTTCTGTTTACCCTTGTCCCCCCCACTCTTCTGCTGGGGGCCCTGCCCACCTTTGGCGGAGTCTCCCACTTGACCCTTGTGGACCCTGGTGCTGAGCCAGCGGTCCGCCTCCTCAGCAAGCTTCCTCGGGTTGGACAGCTTGCTATCTATCAGGTGCTGGCATAGCTCAGGAAAACATTGACTGGACAAGTGCTCCCATGCAATTAAATCAAGCAGCCCTTGATAATCATTCGCTTTGCTACCCTTCACCCAACCATCCAGCGCTCTGCAGAAAAAGGTCACATATTCCACATACGTACTCTCAGGGATCTTCTTGGTCTCCCTGAACCTCTGTCTATATAGCTCAGGAGTTAACCCATACCTGGTCATTAAAGCTTCCTTCATATGGGGGTATGAGGTCTGGACTTCTAAGGGCAAATCTAACAGTGTGTCCCGCCCTTCCGCAAGGAACCTTCCCCACAACCCCGCTCCCCAGTCTTTCTCAGGGACCCGGTGTGAGGACATGGCCACCTCGTAGGCTCTAAACCACTGCCCTATGTCATCCTTTCTAAAATACTCCTTTACTACATCTTTGGGGATGTACACCTTGGACTCTACCTGCGCTGGTGGAGTGCTGCCACCAGAAGGAGCGGTGTCCAAACTTTTCGCCTTCAGCTCCAACTCCTTCAATCTTATATCATGATCCATTTGGCGTTGTTGTGCCTCCAGGGCCAACTTCTGCTTTTCCATTTCCATTTGTCCTGCCAACTTTGCCATCTCCATTGCATGCGCCCTGTCTGCTGCCCTGTCTGCCAGCTCCTCTGGCGACCGGACTCTGCTGGGTTCCTCAAGGTTGTCGGGTGGAACGATGTCCCCCGCATTCCGTGGGTCTCGTGACTCCTTCCAGGCTCTCAACGCCTTGGTGTACTGGGTCTTCCTCTTGAATCCAGCATGGGGGACTCTGAATTTTACACTGTAGCCTTTCAATTGCTCCATCGTGTAGCCTTCCAGTCTCTCCCAATCCACCTCATCTATTCCAGAAATCACGGAGAGCGCTCTTCCAGCAGAGAGTGAGCCAGGCATGGTTGCAGTAATGGCAGATGTCTCAACAAAGTTCAACAATTAAAAACCTGTGGCTGCGTTACTTGGTCTGCTCTCACTATCTGGTGATTAATAATTCACTGTATGCAAATTACAAGTGCAGATCCGAAATCCCAACCGCTGCCAACAATATTAGAGTCGGGGATCTCTGGTTGGCGCAAGGTTGCCCTTGTGTCAAGCAGGAACCCTCTCCTCCACGTCAGGGCGCAGGATAACCCCTCGCGAATGACCCTTGCTCACCCTCTAGGTGCGTGGCGTGAGCAGCCAAGGCGATTCCTCAGGCGTTGTTGGTTAAGCACTTACAATCATACACACAGTAAATACATCAATCCCCCCAGAAACGGACACCAGACTTGGATATATATAAAAATACGCTTCTTTATGTAAAAATAGGTATATATATCTCAGCAGCCTTATCACAAGACCAATAACGTTTTCGCTAGGCCACCAGGTTATAAAGCGGGCGAATGTTCGTTGTTCGTAGCTTCAAATGGATACTTTGTAGTCTCTTGCAAATGTTACTTGTGGTTCCAGTACTCACAGCGATCGGCTCCTGCGAACGGGGAAATAAGGCGTTGCGGGCCCCGAGCCCGATACTGGAACGTCTTTCGTGATGTGGAGAGTCGGCACAGGTCGGTGCGACTCTCAGCTTCGGAAGTGTTCTTGGGTCCTCAATCAGCAGGTGTGGGCACGTAGGCAGGCGCGGCCAGCGACCCTTTAGCACGGCGGTGCAGGAGGGTCTCCACAGCGGGGGCGGCGCGGCCTGAGATGTCCGGGGATAGCGAAGCGGGGTCGCAGGGCACGGTCAGTGCAGCTGGATGACCCGGCGTAGATCACAGTCGTCGGACGGCTTCCGGCGGGAGGGGTGATAGCGCGGTCAGCGCGCTCCAGTAGCAGGCGGTGACAGGGATGCAGGCGGCCTGGCCCGGGGACAGAGAGCGGCTCGGGACGGAGCGGGGCTCTCACGGGTTTGAGGCAGGCGAGCTTCTGAGTGTCACGGCCCTAGGAGGGGCGATGAGGGGCGCAGTCTCTTTCCAGCGGGATGCACACACGGCTCGAATTGGAGGACGAGCAAAAGCACAGAGAACCCACTGTTCCTGGGGTTCAGTTCAGGGGGCAAGCTCAGATCAAGCCCTTGGAGAATGTTCAAGCACAAAGTAGCAAAGTCTTTTCAGTAAGTCTCTTCCTCTCCTTTCTCAGCAAGGCAAGCAGCAGGCCAGCTCCTCCAGCGTCTTCTTCTCCTTCTAGTCGGGCAGAGGTTCTTTGTGGTAAACAGGATTCTGATTTCTTAGGAGCCAGGCTCCTACTTTTATACCATGATTCTTTTGTTCATTAGCGCCAGGGGGCCTGGGCCTGGCTCAGTCCAGTTCTGGAGCACTTTGTTATGGTGACTCTGCTCTTTCCTTTCAGCAGCAGGGCAGAGACATCAGCCGCCCCACAGGGGGTGGCGCCGGCTTTGTGGTGGCAGAGCACAGGTCTATTCAAGAGTCAAGGTGTACTCCTCCCACCCATCCAGGTGTCACCTCTCTACCCACCACCTGGCAGCCAACCTGTCTCTGGGGATTCCCCAACCCTGCTCCTTACTGTTGCCAGGCAGAACACATACACACAGCAGAGGCGGACTGAGATGGTCAGGTCAGTAAATACTAACTTTCTAAAAGTAGTATCTACAAACCCAGGATATTAAAATAAACTTGACTACAAGAAGTATTTTATTATTCTGAGTTCAGGCATACTAAACTTGACACTTCTACCATGCTCTCTGAGTCCACTGGAGTCACAGCGTTGGCGTGATCCCAGCAGCCCATTCTGGCCTATGGAGAGCAGGTAGCCTTCAATAGTGAAAAACGGAAAGGGCTGTAATTCACTACTAAGACATGCCACACACATCAGGGCATGTCCTACCTTATGCCTACAAGGCACCCTGCCCTTGGGCCTACCAGAGGGGTGGCTAATATGTAGGTAAGGGAAGGTTTAGGGACTGGCAAGTGGGGGCACTTGCGCAGTCGGCGCGACGGTCCCGGACCGCGCACAGGGTCTGCGGTGGCAGACCCTAGACACACTTTACAAGGCCGCTTTCGTGGGTGGCGCAACCAGCGCTGCAAGCCCACCAGCAGCATTGGCATTCACAAGCCCTGGCACCCCTGGTGCACTTTACTGGGGACTGACAGTGAATCCAATAAACCAATCATGGACATCAATTACAGGTACACTTTACCTAGGGAGCACTTGCACTGCGGCACGGATTAGCCGTGGCGCAGTGCCCTGAGCGGACAACACCAGCAAAACAATCGAGGCACACCATCAAAAAGTGGAAGGGAAACTCACGCCAAGGTGCCAGGTCTAACAATCTCCATCACATAAACAAAGGCAATAAAAATCAAACATCAAAGCGGCGAAAGTGAAAGTAATCGAGCAGAGCATCAAAGGGCTGGGTGAGAAGGGAGGGGGGAATGCAAGGGTCAAAGCGGCTAAAGTGAAAGAAAGCTATAGAGAAGGGAGGGGGGAGTGGGAGCAGCTGTGCACATGCATGTGATCGTGCACTCAAGGTTTAGGCCAGCCAAAAGACTGTGGGTAGCACTTTGAAAATCCCACATACAAAATATCTCTTCGAGCCTTTGGCTCAGCGAGACCTAAAAAGACATATTCACTCCTGCCGATCACTACATGATATGGTGCCACCACTGCACTCACACTGCTTACCTCCTGGTAAAGGCAGTAGCCTTTCACCACTATGAGGCTATTGCTTTGGCTGCCCCTCCTGGACGAACAAGATCGTAATCCGTGAGACAGGCCGACGTCATGGTGCACAATCAGAATAAGTTTTTGCCTCTGACAAGAAATATCAGCATTAGGGATCCAGATATCAATACAGTTGGGGCACTCAGCACAGGTGCACGTCCATCACCATGCAAGGAACTTTACCGTCCCAACATGGTCCAAATAGAGAAGATGCTACAGAAAGACACTCTTAACCTTCCTGTCCTTCACTGGGAAGCCTGGGCTTGACGCTCTGTGTGAAGCAGTAAAATAGGCGTGGGGAAAGCCAACCTCAAGAAGGAGTTGGAAGTGGAAAGGGAGATGGCCAAGTTATTTGGCAGTGCTACTCAAATTGAAGAGTGAGGCCTAGCACACACAATGGGAAATGGAAAGTACAATATAAGGGGCAAGGAAAAATGCTAGCCCTGAAAAGAAAGACACCTGAATGAAAAACAATGATACAGAATCAAGGAATCTATCCTGCAAACAGCAATAAATGGTCAATGTAACAACTTTTTGGTGTTAAAACATTCTGTCTCATGTTGTTTATTCAATTTAATGTAAAAATTATGGAAAACATATAGGAAGTGTTTCTCTCTCTGCCAAACAGAAATTATTCTCACAGTGCAGCACCATTACCATCAGCGCATTGAAGGCACCTTGCTCTAAATTCCGAATCCTAGGAGTTAAATTCAGCGGCTTCCAAGACTTCTCTCACAAACGAAGGGCCTGATTACGAGTTTGCGGTTCATGGGACCTCCGAACCTATAGTGGCGGTCTGTGGACCCTTGATGCCACGGCAGTGGCTGCAGTGGTCTGAGGCACCAATATGCTAGCGGTGCCGCTGCGGCACCGCTGAGAATGTTATGAGTTGCCTCACTACAACCCTTTCCAGTGAGCCCCGTCATGGAAAGGATGGTGGTGAGGCAACTCAGGGGTCCCATACAGGGCCCCCAGATGCGTCTGTGCACGGGGGTGCATGCAGGGGTACACATGGTGTACCCCCTGTATTGTTGCACCCCATGTTCCTGCATGGAAAGAAATGCACAACATTGTGAATTTCTGCCTGTCCAGGAACAGGCTGTGGTACTTCTACAGTGGTGCCTTTTTTAAGGCTCTCTTATGAGCGCTAGAAAAGTACTGCCGCTGCGGGACTGCCCGCCAGGATTATACTCATAATCTGGGTGTCGTCAGACTACAGGTTTGGCAGTCTCGCAGCAGGGCGCTGGTGGGCGGCCCGCTATGAGACTGCCAAACCTGTAATCAGGCCCTTAGTCTCTTGAATGAAAAGATAAAATAAGCTATGTCTATATGATATGTAGCTATGTACTCATTTAAATGAGTAACATTTGGCACATATTGAGAATGTCCATTTTCCATCCGAACTTCTTTCAAGCACCTATAGGTGATTCAGTTGGCATTCAGTGTTCTGCAATAAACATTATGCACGTGTGAGAAGGCTTCATTTCCCACTTGATCCTTTGACAATATTCAGTGAGGGACAGGGCACTGTCATACAGGTATTTAGGGCAAGATGAATGACCGTATTTAGGGGCATATTCACAAGCCCCTATCGCCACCACAACGCCACTTTCAGGGATGTTGTGATGGCGATACGGGCCACGCATTATTTACAAGGCAGTGTTAAGCCACTTAACGTGGCTTAAAGCTGCCTTGTGAATAAGGCACCCTTTCACGCTGAATGTAGCGTGAAATGGGTGTGCAGGGGGTGTAGCGATGGGTGTTCCACCGCAATATCCATTGATTTTGACGCTGCACCCTATTCACAAGGGCAGCGCAAATAGGAGGTAGCGCCAAAATTAGGACCAGGAAAATCCTGGTCTTAAACAGGCGAAACAAGGAAAAATGCTTTATTTCTCCTCGTTTTTGCTTTTTCCATGTGTGCTGCCTTGTGCAGCACACATGGAAAAAGCAAATTTTCATGGTTTGTGTATGTACAGGAATGTGTCCCTTCCTGTACATAAACAAACCTTTTTTTGAAATTCCATTCTGTCACTTTCATGTGTGCTGCATAAAGCAGCACACATGAAAGTGAGAGAATTGCGTTTAGGATTGTTTATGTGCAGGAAGGGACACCTTCCTAGACATAAACAATCCTCCCCTGCACACAGACACCCTTGTACTGTGGTGGAAGGGTGCCTGCGGTGGCGCTAGGTTGTTAAACTTAGCACCATCGCCGATAGAAACGCAAGGCTGTGCCATATCCTTGTGAATATGGTGCAGCCTTGCGTTTCTGAAGTGGCAGAGACAGGCGTTAAGCCAAGAAGGCTAATGCCTCACTCCTCCACTTCCTAGTAAATATCCCCCTTAGTTTTTAAACAGGGAATCCGGCCTTTTGAGACCGCTAAATTGGTTTTTGCAATGTACTAACCCTATTTTGTGAGTCAGTAACCTATTATCGACTCACAAAATAGGGTTTGTGAGTCGCTATTAGGAAAGAACATTTCAAGGGTGCCCCTTCCTAATAGCGAGTTGCAGTGGCATGTATGAATGTTTTGTGATCGGAATGCGGTCACAAAACATTCATATTTTACTGACTCTGTGAAGGAGGTGGTAACCCATTTACAAACAGGATCCCTTTCCCTTTGTGAATGTGGGTGCCAATGTCAACATTTGTATATAGCAGGCAGTGGTCTAAATGCATCCCATTTTCCTTTAAGGAAAACGGGATGCATTTCAGAAAAAATTGCTTTATTTAAAATGCAATCAAAGACATTGTGGTCTGCTGAACCCAGAAGGCCACTATCCCTGTGAATACAGGTCAGTCTCAATGGGTCACAAATTGTGACATACCTTATGAATATTAATGAGGGAGGTCATTTGCAGCCCCATTGGGAATATCAAAATGTGTCTGAGACACATTAGTTTGTTTCATTTTGCAACTGGCTGACTACAAGTTGCTAAAAATCACAATTTGCATGTCACAAAATGAAATTGTCATACATCTGGCCCTTAGAATGCAGAAAGCCAAGAGATGAAGAGGCTATCATCACTCTCACGCTCACTCAAAAATATTGCTATTGTAAAGTAGATTGTTCCTGAGTTCATGCATCAGTAAGGTATACATTAACTGTAGTAATGTAGTAATGTATGTTAGGATTCTTAATGCTTTGTGGGTAGACCAGGGGTCTACAGTTTTCAGCCTCTCCCTCCAAACGCTCTACTGTCCAGTCAAGACAACAGAAAGGCAAAAGAAAACTGTATTTGGGAATACAAAATGCACAATAAGGAGGGTTACCCATATGCTTTTGTCTACAGTTAGGGGTTCTGTAAAGGTCTGGAGGTTAGGTCTGAGAGCTGCTTTTTAAATAAGGAAAGTATACGCTCTCTGATAATATGAAATTGGTGTATTTACCTGGTTGACCTTCCAACTAGGGTGACCAACTGGCATGGGTGCATATTCAGGACAGTAAGTGTAAAAATTCAGGACAAAGGGTCACAATTCAGGAGAGAAATGTCAGGACAGAAGGTAACAATTCAGGACAAAACATCGAGACAAAAGGTAAGTTTTACAGACACATCAGAGGAGGTTGTGGGATAGTATATAAGTAAGTAAATAGACAACCACTTAAGTACAAGTCAAAATAAGTTTATATTAGGTTGAGACAATCTTGCACTTCACGTTTTTTTGATATGCGCGCAGCATTAAGCAACGGTGCAGGTCTTTTTGTGGTATTTCATATGATAATAATCTATTTATATGGTTACTGCACTGGGTTGTCCAGTCTGATATTTTGTTTACAATTCATGGTCCTGAGCATGTTTGATGAGAGAAGTGGTCAGGAAGATCTGCTTGGATAGATTTTGTTACTAGCATCACATTTCTGAGTGCCTTTATGAGATGTAAAGTGGCACGCATAGGTGAACTAAAGAAAGGATTGTGGTGACTAACCCACTATAGGGAAAGCATTATGTGTGTTTCAGCAAGTGAAACTTAAAATATGGAATCTGACTTTGCTTATGGGGGCTTAGCAGAGAGTTACACTAGCTGACTGAAGTCACAAAGTTGCTTTTCCCAGCAGCTTTCTTAAAGAAGGCACTGTCAATACAATATTACATAGTTAATTTGTGACACCTTGTCTATTGCTACAAACACAATATACATCTCAAACACAGCTCATGGCACTATGAGGCTCTCCATAAAACCTTACACCTAAAACAAAACATGCAAACATTTACAATTACTAGCATAACATTCGAGTAGCAGTTGGGTGTCACTCAAAATGTCATACGCATGTTGTATGGATCCCACACATAATCACAGAACAAATACAGAATAGTCACACATAGGCAAGGGAGTAGCCAGAAAATTAAAATACCTCCCACTTTGAACTAAAGCTCTTATGGCACCAAGAAAGCAAAGTAAGTCATCAAACCCTCCTCAGAAGAGCTCCCTTGTCCAAGGATCTAGCCATTCATCCTTCCTTCAAACCCCTGATATGCACCATTTCATATTTACATTCTGTCATCCATTAATTCTTTCATCCATCATTCAGTCTTTCACCATTCATTCTGTCCTTCCATCTGTGTGCCCATCCATATCCAAACCTATTCAACCATTTGCAAACATATCCATCATCTATCCTTCCATTCATCATTTCACTTATCCAACCCTCCATCCACCCTTTCACTCAACCATCCATCATCCATCCTTTCACCCAATCCATCCTTTCACTCATCCATCTACTCTTCCACCCATCCATCCATTCACTCATCCATCCATCCAATTAACCTTTCACCCAATACATCCTTTCACTCATCCATCCACCCTTCCACCCATCCATCCATTCACTCATCCATCCAACCATTTACCCTTTCACCCATCCAGCCATCCTTTCACTTACTTATCCATCCATCCACAGTCACTCATCCGTCCACCCAATCATGCTTTCACGCATACATCCATCCTTTATTTCAGCTCTCCACCCTCCCTTTCACTCATCTATGCATTCTTTCACTCATCCATCTTTACATTCTTCTTTTCACTCATCCATGCACCCATTCACCCATCCATTCTGCTAATCATCCATCCATACTTTCTCTCATCCATCCGTCCTCCCTTTCTCTCTCCATTCCCTTTTCACTTAGCCATCCATCCTTCCATCCATCCTTCACGCATTCAACTACCCATCCTTCTACTCATCCACTCATGAATTCATCCATTGACCCTATCACTCAGCAATCCTTTCACTCATCCATCCATCCTTTCACTCATCCATCCACCATTTCACTCATCTTTCCATCCTTTTGTCCATCTACCCTCCCTTTCACTCACTCGTCCATCCTTACACCCACCCTTTCACTCATCCATCCATCCACCCTTTCACTTATCAATTCATCAATCCATCCATCATTTCACTCATTCATCCACCCATTAAGTCGCCCATCATCCACCCTTTCACTTATACGTCCATCCGTTCACTCATCCATCCACCCTTTTACCAATCCATATACCCTTCCACCCATACATCCATTTATTTACCCTCATTCATCCTTCCACTCACTCATCCATCCATCATTTCTCTCATTATCCATCCATTCCCCCTTTCACTCATCCATTCATCCTTTCACTAATCCATCCAGCCATTCACCCATTCCTTCACTAACTCACTTACCCACTTTTTAACAGTAATTATGAGCTGAGCCTTTGTCTACTAAGCTGCAGACAGAAGAGGCCCATCAAGAAGTCCACTCATGCTGTACTTCCTAAAGCAAAGGGTGGGGTGGGGGGAGGGTTCACTATGCCCCTGCACATAGGCAATCTGAAAACTTGAAAGTCATGAGTCATGCATGATGCACAGTGCCAGGACGTGAGGTGACTGTGACATGGTGATGTTTCCAGGGCTTTAAGTAGGATGAAAAACTGTGGGTACGGTTCGTGAAGTTTACAGACGATTGGTCACCCTACCTCCAACTATTACCCGTACAAGGTTTTTTATATTTCATCTACCTAAAACATAAAACACCCTATTAGCAGAGAAGAATCATAGTACACATAGTACATAGTTGTCAAGCAATCAATCAATTCAGATTTGTAGAGCGTGGCTAATCACCCACGTGCGCATCCAAGTGCTAAATTCTTGCTGGGATCAGTCCAAAAGCAGGTATTGAGTAGCTTTCTGAATTCTGGGAGAAAGCAAGATGTTCATTGGGAAAGGGCTTGGTGGCGAGGTTGGACGAGGATCGTCCTCCACTGTGGCTTCTGCGAGGAGGTAAGTGTGTGCGAGGGCGAGGAAGGCGTAGGTGTCTGAAGGGTTGGTGGAAGTTCAGGGGTGGTTGATGTAGGCTGGTCCATGGTCATGGAGAACCTTGTAGGACTGTGTCAGCATCTTGAATTGGCATCTTTCCTGGATAGGGAGCCAGTGGAGGTTCCAAAGTTGGTGGGTGATGTGGGTCCATTTGGGGAGGTCGAGGATGCGTCTGGCAGCTTCGCCTGGAGTCTCTTCAGGAGCTGAGTGGTGATCCTGTGTAGAGTGGAATACGGTAGACCAGCCGGCTGGTGCTTAAGGCTTGAGGGACAGTTTTCCTAGTGCTGACAAGAAGCCATCTGAAGCTCTTTCAGAGCATGCAGAGGGTGTGGAAGCAGGCAGAGGAGACTACATTGATCTGGCACTTCATGGTGAGTTTACTGTATAGGATGATGCTAGGTTTGCTGCCGTGTGTCTGCGTTCCCAGGGTCACCTGGTGTCGTTTTATGGGGAGGTGTTGTTTCCAAACATTAGCACTTTGTCTTGTCTGTGTTGAGATTCAGGCAGTTGGTGCTCATCCAGTCGGCAACACTCGTCATGCAGTTGTGGAAGTTGGTCCTAGTGGTGGAGGCGTCATCTGAGAACTAGAGGATGAGCTGGATGTTGTCTGAGTAGGATATGCTGTTGAGGCCCTAGGTTCTGACAATGCTGGCCAGAGGCCAGTGTTGAACAGGGTGAGGCTGAGGGATGAATCTTGAGGGAAGCCGCAGATGATGCTCTTGGGTTCCTAAGTGAAGGGTGGTTGGTGGATTCTCTGGGTAACGCCTGTGAGAAAGGATGCGATCCATTTGAGGGCATCTCCCTGGATTTCAATGTGGTGGAGACTCTTGATGAGCATGTGGTGGGATACGGTATTGAATGCTGCTGAAAGATTAAAGAGGATCAGGGCCACTGTTTCACCCCGGTTGAGGAGGGTTCTGGTGTCATTGATGGCAGTGACCGGGGTGGTCTTGGTGGTGTGGTTGGTGTGGAAACCAGATTGGGAGGCATCCAGCAGGTTTTTCTCGCCAGGTGTTTGGTGAGTTGGTGGTTGATGGTCTTCTCAAGAACTTTGGCGAGGAAGGAGAGCAGAGAGATGGGATGGTAGTTTTTGAGTTCACAAGGGGTCGGAAGAGGGTTTCTTGAGAAGTGGTTTAACCTGAGTGTATTTCCATTCGTCTGGGAAGGCGGCCATGGTGATGGATGCGTTGAGAATGGAGGTGGGTTTGTAGCTGATTTCCATGCTTTTGAGGTTGAAGAGGTGGTGGGAGGAGGAGTCCATGGGTGCTCCAGAGTGGATGGAGTCCATAATGACCGTGGTGCTCTGTGTGGTGAACTGTCCCCATGCGGTGAGCAGGTGGTTGTGGGTGGCATTAGTTGGTGTGAGGAGGTTGCAGAGTTTGGTGGGCTGGGGTTCGAAGTTTCTGTAGATGGTGGAGATCTTATTATGGATATAGTCCGCCATGGAGTCACAGAGTTTCTGGGAGGGGGAGATTGTGTTCTTGGTTGCTGACGGGTAGGAGAGCTCTCTGACAATGCTGAAGAGTTCCTTGCTGTGGTTGGAACTTGCTTCAATGTTATCTGCGAAGCTGCTTCTTTTTGTGATTTTTAGGCGTTGGTGGAATTTGCTGAGGGCTGTCCTGAAGGTGGCTTGGTCTGGGGGGTCTTTGCTGGTGCAGCATCTTCATTCTAGCCATTTGAAGTTGTGTTTCATAGTCTTGAGTTCTTGTGTGTACCAACTAGCTTGTTTGGTGGATCTGCTGGTCTTGGCGGGCTTGATAGGGGCGACTCTGTCAGCGCAGCTGTTGATCCAGGCGGAGAAATTTGGGAAAGCCTGTTCAAGGTTGGTGCAGAGTAAGGATGAGTGGTGTTAAACGTGTCCTTCCATTGGGTTTCTGTCACTTTATTCCAGCTGGGGTGGGAGGAGCTGTAAGGCTTGGTGGTGGTGCCTGAGGATCCTGCAATGCTGAAGTGGACGATTGCGTGGTCGGTCCAGGTGAGTTCAGTGACATGGGTGTACTTGACTTTGTCACTGGTAGGGAAGATCGGGTCAAGTGTGTGTTCCACGTGGTGTGTGGGGTTGGTGACCAGCTGCGCGAGGTCGAACTTGCACATGTTTTCCAGGAGGTTGGCAGAGTTTGTGTCTTTGGGGTCGTCGAGGTGGATGTTGATGCTACAGAGGAAGATGTAGTGCTTGCAGGAGGTTACTATCTGGGAAACAGAAAGGACATATGGGATTCCAGCCTTCGTTCCAAAACAAGCTTGGTCATTTAACATCAAGTAACTTCCATTGGAAAGGACAGTAATGAGGGAGAGAATTGAAGGGGAATCAAAAGGAAGTACCCACAATCATGAATAAAGCTACCTCCTAGGGATTCATATCTGCCTACCGGTAAATGTTTAATAAACGATGTGAACTGGAATGTAGAAATTGGCAGAGATATTACATCATATATTAACCATACCACAGAGAGGGCGTTTTGTCTGCAGTAAAGGGCAACTGTTCCAGCTTCTCGGCATGTAACATTTTGTAAGTGGCAGCTTTTTTGTCCATGAGTACCTGTTTGCATGTCCGATTGAAAGGCAAGAATAGTTGCGGAGAATTTAAGTAAAACCATGGTCACTTGTCAGGACCTGAGGTGTCCAACTAAACTGCATGATAGATCTAAGCTCACTTTGCCCATGGCATAATAAAGACGTCATTTTGCATAATATCGATAACAGACAACACAATGTTTTTCAAACTGTAAAAGCAAGAACACAACATATTAATGCTATTATCAATAACAGCATGTACTTTAAAAAAATTATCTTGATCAATTTGCCTTAAACGGGCAGCTGCTCTCATATGTGACACTTTCCAAATTTCATTGTAAGTTGAATAAATAAATCTTTAGAGCGCGGAGACTTAGGACCTAACAAGAAATCAGATAGGTCCATGTCTTCTAACAGGAGGGAAATATGATATTTTACTGCAGACAGTGAGGAATGTTCCAAACATTGTTGGCCCAATGTCCCTACTGAATAGGTCATGACTATCCCTAAGTGTTGAGATTGAGAGTAACGAGGGTTGGGCCGGTTTGCCCCCCCGAAAAAAATCCATGTATAAACAACAGTACGAGCACCATACATAAAAGCCAATTGGGTAATGAAACATCAGAACCACCAAGGTTCATAACTACCTATAACAACAAATCATGTAGGGTTAGAGACTTATGAAGGCGTATTGGAACCTTTTTATGTCTGATCCAGCAATAGGCAAAGATATTGGGGAATATCCTGCCATTGCCTATTAAATAAACAGTTCTATTATGGACATGACAGTGCACAGCCATTTGACTTTTATGGCCAAACTAAGTACTTGGTTAGGCACACTGACTGGATTTCGAAAGTGTGGTTCATGTAAAGGATGCAAATCAAGTATTAACTGTGATCATTATGACCTATCCACGGGGAAGACATGTAAAATCAGAAAGTTTGTAACATGCACTACAGAATATGTAGTGCATGTCTTGGACTGTCTGTGCAATCTAAAATATGTAGGAATTACCAAGATTCAGGTCATAAAAAGAATCCTGGAACATATGTAGGCAGTAAAGAATAATAACTCCAGCTACCCGGTGACCAGACATTTTCATCTGAAGCACAATGTGGACAATACCCTTCTACAATATGTTGGTATAGACAGGGTAGAAAAAAACGTGAGAGGAAGGGATCGTGAGGAACAACTGCCACTCCCAGAATCTCGCTATATTAGTAATCTCAATACCAAATGTCCTTATGGACATAACAGCGACGAGGATATAGGAGTACATATTGGTGTCTGATATTCCTTCTATAAATATGAGCATGTGTCGCTACACTGTGGTTTCACATCTGATTTACAGTCTGTATATATTGTAATCAAAATAAAAAACTCCTCCCAAACATGCCATGTCACTTACATGTTAGCACTTTACACACGCTTGCACTTATCCCAAACAGGAATGAGTATGAAAGAAGAATCCATTCATTGCATTGCTTGCTGGATCTTCAGGCTAAATTCAGATTAATCCATATATTAGTTACAAATATATGTGAGGTAATCTGTTCTCAGGAATGATAAAATGGCAGCGCCACTACAGAAGTAAAACAGTAATCTAGTTACAAACATATTGCATCCATGAATAAGAGCGATTGATGCAATGGAAATCCTATTATAGATGGCATTTGATGGGTATGTCTGTTAGCCTGGAGACATGCCACTAGAGTCAGTTTTAGGACGCACAATTAAATAATCTGTTTTTCTTTTTATATAAAACTTGGGGTATAAAGAGAGCACTTTTATTGCACTTTATCAGTCTCACATTCTTTTATTATGCACTACTCATTAGCTTATCATGTTACCATTTGCATACATGCCAATAGACCCAATTCAGGTGGTATACTACCAATTTTCAAAGCCGAAAAATGTTTTATTTTGACTGTCTCCCACCTGAAACTGCATCTGCTTCAATAGAAGTCAATGGCAGAAATACATTTTCCCCATTTTTTTAATCTCCCCCTTTCCGCCACTAAAATGTTGGCATGTATGCATTTGTCTAATTCTAAATTCCAATAGTGGCTATAGCAGGGCGATATGAAGCATGTAAGAAATGTGTTGGAAGGAATGTTCAACAATTATAAATGATCAATGTTAGACCTGGCACCTTGGCGTGAGTTTCCCTTCCACTTTTTGATGGTGTGCCTCGACTGTTTTGCTGGTGTTGTCCGCTCAGGGCACTGCGCCACGGCTAATCCGTGCCGCAGTGCAAGTGCTCCCTAAGTAAAGTGTACCTGTAATTTGATGTCCATGATTGGGTTATTGGATTCACTGTCAGTCCCCAGTAAAGTGCACCAGGGGTGCCAGGGCTTGTGAATGCCAATGCTGCTGGTGGGCTTGCAGCGCTGGTTGCGCCACCCACGGAAGCGGCCTTGTAAAGTGTGTCTAGGGTCTGCCACCGCAGACCCTGTGCGCGGTCCCGGACCGTCGCGCTGACTGCGCAAGTGCCCCCACTTGCCAGTCCTTAAACCTTCCCTTACCTACATATTAGCCACCCCTCTGGTAGGCCCGAGGGCAGGGTGCATTGTAGGCATAAGGTAGGACATGCCCTGATGTGTGTGGCATGTCTTAGTAGTGAATTACAGCCCTTGTCGTTTTTCACTATTGAAGGCTACCTGCTCTCCATAGGCCAGAATGGGCTGCTGGGATCACGCCAACGCTGTGACCCCAGTGGACTCAGAGAGCATGGTAGAAGTGTCAAGTTTAGTATGCCTGAACTCAGGATGATAAAATACTTCTTGTAGTCAAGTTTATTTTAGTATCCTGGGTTTGTAAATACTACTTTTAGAAAGTTAGTATTTACTGACCTGACCATCTCAGTCCGCCTCTGCTGTGTGTATGTGTTCTGCCTGGCAACAGTAAGGAGCAGGGTTGGGGAATCCCCAGAGACAGGTTGGCTGCCAGGTGGTGGGTAGAGAAATTACACCTGGATGGGTGGGAGGAGTACACCTTGACTCTTGAATAGACCTGTGCTCTGCCACCACAAAGCCGGCGCCACCCCCTGTGGGGCGGCTGATGTCTCTGCCCTGCTGCTGAAAGGAAAGAGCAGAGTCACCATAACAGAGTGCTCCAGAACTGGACTGAGCCAGGCCTAGGCCCCCTGGCGCTAAAGAACAAAAGAATTGGTGTATAAAAGTAGGAGCCTGGCTCCTAAGAAATCAGAATCCTGTTTACCACAAAGAACCTCTGCCCGACTAGAAGGAGAAGAAGACGCCGGAGGAGCTGGCCTGCTGCTTGCCTTGCTGAGAGAGGAGAGGAAGAGACTTACTGAAAAGACTTTGCTACTTTGTGCTTGAACATTCTCCAAGGGCTTGATCTGAGCTTGCCCCCTGAACTGAACCCCAGGAACAGTGGGTTCTCTGTGCTTCTTGCTCGTCCTCCAATTCGAGCCGTGTGTGCATCCCGCTGGAAAGAGACTGCGCCCCTCATCGCCCCTCCTAGGGCCGTGACACCCAGAAGCTCGCCTGCCTCAAACCCGTGAGAGCCCCGCTCCGTCCCGAGCCGCTCTCTGTCCCCGGGCCAGGCCGCCTGCCTCCCTGTCACCGCCTGCCACTGGAGCGCGCTGAACGCGCTATCACCCCTCCTGCCGGAAGCCGTCCGACGACTGTGATCTACGCCGGGTCACCCAGCTGCACTGACTGTGCCCTGTGGCCCCGCTTCGCTATCCTCGGACATCTCAGGCCGCGCCGCCCCCGCTGTGGAGACCCTCCTGCACCGCCGTGCTAAAGGGTCGCTGGCCGCGCTTGCCTACGTGCCCACACCTGCTGATTGAGGACCCAAGAACACTTCCCAAGCTGAGAGTCGCACCGACCTGTGCCGACTCTCCTAATCACGAAAGAAGTCCAGTATCGGGCTCGGGGCCCGCAACGCCTTATTTCCCCGTTCGCAGGAACCGATCTCTGTGAGTACTGGAACTACAAGTAAAGAAACTACGAACCAAGAACATTTGCCTGCTGTATAACCTGGTGGCATAGCGAAAACGTTATTGGTCTTGTGATAAGTCTGTTGAGATATATATACCTTATTTTTTTCATAAAGAATCGTATTTTTATATATATCCAAGTCTGGTGTCCGTTTCTGGGGGGATTGATGTATTTACTGTGTGTACGATTGTAAGTGCTTAGCCAACAACGCCTGAGGAATCGCCTTGGCTGCTCACGCCACGCACCTAGAGGGTGAGCAAGGGTCATTCGCGAGGGGTTATCCAGCGCCCTGACGTGGAGGAGAGGGTTCCTGCTTGACACAAGGGCAACCTTGCGCCAACCAGAGATCCCCGACTCTAACATTGTTGGCAGCGGTTGGGATTTCGGATTTGCACTTGTAATTTGCATACAGTGAATTATTAATCACCAGATAGTGAGAGCAGACCAAATAACGCAGCCACAGGTTTGTAATTGTTGAACTTTGTTGAGACATCTGCCATTACTGCAACCATGCCTGGCTCACACTCCGCTGGGAGAGCACTCTCTGTGATTTCTGGAATCGATGAGGTGGATTGGGAGAGACTGGAAGGCTACACGATGGAGCAATTGAAAGGCTACAGTGTACAATTCAGAGTCCCCCATGCTGGATGCAAGAGGAAGCCCCAGTACACCAAGGCGTTGAGAGCCTGGAAGGAGTCACGAGACCTACGGAATGCGGGGGACATCGTTCCACCCGACAACCTTGAGGAGCCCAGCAGAGTCCGGTCGCCAGAGGAGCTGGCAGACAGGGCAGCAGACAGGGCGCATGCAATGGAGATGGCAAAGTTGGCAGGACAAATGGAAATGGAAAAGCAGAAGTTGGCCCTGGAGGCACAACAACGCCAAATGGATCATGATATCAGATTGAAGGAGTTGGAGCTGAAGGCGAAAAGTTTGGACACCACTCCTTCTGGTGGCAGCACTCCACCAGCGCAGGTAGAGTCCAAGGTGTACATCCCCAAAGATGTAGTAAAGGAGTATTTCAGAAAGGATGACATAGGGCAGTGGTTTAGGGCCTACGAGGTGGCCATGTCCTCACACCGGGTCCCTGAGAAAGACTGGGGAGCGGGGTTGTGGGGAAGGTTCCTTGCTGAAGGGCGTGACACACTGTTAGATTTACCCTTAGATCTCCAAACCTCATACCCCCATATGAAGGAAGCTTTAATGACCAGGTATGGGTTAACTCCGGAGCTATATCGACAGAGGTTCAGGGAGACCAAGAAGATCCCTGAGAGTACGTATGTGGAATATGTGACCTTTTTCTGCAGAGCGCTGGATGGTTGGGTGAAGGGTAGCAAAGTGAATGATTATCAAGGGCTGCTTGATTTAATTGCATGGGAGCACTTGTCCAGTCAATGTTTTCCTGAGCTACGCCAGCACCTGATTGATAGCAAGCTGTCCAACCCGAGGAAGCTTGCTGAGGAGGCGGACCGCTGGCTCAGCACCAGGGTCCACAAGGGTCAAGTGGGAGACTCCGCCAAAGGTGGGCAGGGTCCCCAGCAGAAGAGTGGGGGGGACAAGGGTAAGCAAAAGGGGTTCCAAAAAGGCCCCCAAAGTAATTCCCAAGGGAACCAGCAGAAGGGTTCTCAGCCTCCCCCAACCCCGCAGCAGAACGGGGCCCCGACAGGTAGACCTGTTCCAAAGGGGCCCTTCAATTGTTATAAGTGTGGTGATCCGGGTCACATTGCCTCTGATCCTAAGTGTCGCCTGTTTGGTAAGACCGCACCCACTGGTGCTCCACCCCGGCAAGTAGCTAGTGTTAACTTTGGGGAGGAAGTAGCAGTCCAGGAGGGTGGGGGTCCCGGGCAGATGACCCTAGTCTCGCTAGGAGACAGTGAGATGGTCCCTGTAACCTACCTACCCTCTAACACTAAGAAATATGGGCAGGTGGTGACCATTAATGGAAAGAAGGTTGAGGCTCTTAGAGATACAGGAGCCAGCGTGACCTCGGTGAGGCAACACCTGGTGTCTCAAGAGCAAATTGTACCCAATGCCTACTGTAGGGTTGTCAATGCTGACAACGTAGAGAGTCGTTGTCCAATGGCTCAAGTTCCCTTTGAGTGGGGGGAGGTCTCTGGTACTCTACAAGTCGCTGTGAGAACTGACATGCCTGTAGACTGTCTGCTAGGGAACGACCTGGAGAGTTCCCCTTGGGAAAAGGTGGAGAAGACCACGCATCTGAGGATGGTGGGTCTACCCGACTGGGCGTGCGTGACCACCCGGTCCATGACCGCCAGTAGGGGTGTTGAGAGGGTCCTGGAGCCTGAGGGAGAGGTCCAGGAACCGGCCTTAGGGAGAAGGCGCAGGAGGCGCGGGAAACCGGCCCCCGAAGTTCCCACGGCCCAGGAGGAAGTAGACCCTGAGGGGGATACTCTGGAGCCTACCGGGGAACAGATTGCCGAACTGGGAGATCTGCCTGAGCTGACCCATTGGCAGCAAGAAGGAGGTCCCTCCAGGGAGGAATTCTGCAGGGAGCAGAAAGAATGCCCTTCTCTCGTGGGTATGCGGCAACAGGCTGCAGACCAGGCCAACGGTGTTCAGGCCAAAACACACTACGTGTACTGGGAGAGTGACCTCCTGTATTCCGAGCCTAAGGCTGCTGAACCTGGGTCAGCCCGTGTGCTGGTGGTACCCCAGAAGTTCAGAACCTTCCTACTGGGGCTGGCTCATGATGTGCCGTTAGCAGGACATTTGGGGATGGACAAGACCTATGACAGGCTTGTCACCCACTTTTACTGGCCCCAAATGCATAAGAATTCCGATTCCTACTGCAGAACCTGTCAGACTTGCCAGGCAAGTGGTAAGAGCGGAGGGAAGCACAAGGCTCCTCTGCAACCTTTCCCTGTGGTCGGTACACCATTCCAACGAGTGGGTATTGATATTGTGGGGCCTCTGGATCCCAAGACAGCCCTGGGCAACAGGTTCATCCTGGTCTTGGTGGACCATGCCACCCGGTACCCTGAAGCCATCCCTCTGAGGACAGTGACGGCCCCCGTGGTGGGACGGGCACTGATGGGAATTTTCTCCCGAGTGGGATTCCCTCTAGAGGTGGTGAGCGACAGGGGGACCAATTTCATATCCACATATATGAAATCCCTGTGGAAGGAGTGTGGGGAACGTACAAGTTCACCACTCCTTACCATCCCCAAGGAAATGGGTTGGTTGAGAGATTCAACCGAACCCTCAAAGGCATGATCATGGGCCTGGACGGTCCAATGAGGCGTAAGTGGGACGTCCTCTTGCCATGCCTGCTCTTCGCTTACCGAGAGGTGCCACAGAAGTCTCTAGGATTCAGCCCCTTTGAGCTTCTGTATGGTCACCCGGTAAGAGGACCTCTGAGTTTGGTAAAGGAAGGCTGGGAGCAATCTCCCAGGAAACCTCCCCAGAATGTATATAGTTACATGCTGGCCTTCCGAAACCAGACTCGGCGTTTCAGGCAACTTGCTGAGGCAAATCTGGAAGCCAGCCAGGAGGAGATGAAGCGGTGGTACGACCGGAATGCCACTCTGGTAGAGCTTCAACCTGGACAAAAGGTGTGGGTCTTGGCCCCAGTGGAGCCGTGTGCACTTCAGGATAAGTGGACCGGTCCATTTGAGGTTGTGGAGCGCAAAAGTCCTATCACCTACTTGGTGGACATGCAGACTCCCAGGAACCCTTTGAGGGTCCTACATGTTAACCGCCTTAAGCCCCACTTGGAGAGGACCGAAGTGGGCATGCTGCTGGCCACTGATGATGGAATGGAAGAGGAGACCGAGCCTCTTCCTGACCTCTTAGTGGCCTCTGAGAAAGATGGGTCAGTGGATGGAGTTAACCTCTCACCCACCCTGACGCCCGAACAACAGGAAGACTGCCGCCACTTGCTGGGACAATTTTCCGACCGATTCTCCCTGGTTCCTGGTGTCACAGATTGGTGCGTCCATGATGTGGACACAGGAGACCGCTTACCTGTGAAGCACAAGGCTTACAGGGTAACTGACAGGGTCAGAGCTTGCATTAAGGAGGAGGTCTCCAAAATGCTTGCGCTAGGGGTGGTTGAGTCCTCCAGCAGTCCTTGGTCCAGCCCCGTGGTCTTGGTCCCCAAAGCTGCTGCGCCGGGAGCCACACCTGAACTCCGGTTCTGTGTGGACTACAGAGGACTCAATTCAGTCACGAAGACTGACGCGCACCCCATCCCCAGAGCTGATGAGCTCATTGATCGGCTGGGGGCTGCCCGGTTCCTCAGTACGTTTGATCTAACGTCTGGGTACTGGCAGATCGCCTTGACCGATGGGGCCAAAGAGAGGTCAGCATTCTCTACACCAGATGGGCACTTCCAGTTCCGAGTCATGCCATTTGGGATGAAGAATGCCCCTGCCACCTTCCAGAGGTTGGTCAACCAGGTACTGGTTGGGCTGGATGCGTTCATTGCCGCCTACCTGGATGACATCGCGGTGTTCAGTGCCACCTGGCCTGAACACCTGCGCCACCTCTGGGAAGTGTTGATGGCGCTGCGCCGAGCAGGCCTCACGATCAAGGCAAGCAAGTGCCAGATCGGGCAGGGTTCCGTGGTGTACTTGGGACACCAAGTGGGGAGTGGCAAGGTGGCACCCTTGCAACCCAAAATTGAGACCATCCTGGCTTGGGAACCCCCCAAGACGCAGACCGCAGTGAGGGCCTTCCTGGGGCTCACTGGGTACTACAGGAGGTTTGTCAAGGGCTATGGAACGATTGTTGCCCCCTTGACAGAGCTGACTTCGAAGAAGCAGCCCAGGAACGTGATTTGGACTGACACCTGTCAGAAAGCTTTCGACACCCTGAAGACGGCCATGTGCACGGCGCCCGTGCTCTTGGCCCCTGACTTCTCCAAGGAATTCCTAGTCCAGACAGACGCTTCAGAGCATGGTGTAGGGGCTGTTCTTTCACAGATGACTGAGGAGGGCTGGGACCAACCCGTAGCCTTCATCAGTAGGAGGTTACTTCCACGGGAAAGTAGGTGGAGTGCAATTGAGCGAGAAGCATTTGCTGTGGTCTGGGCGCTGAAGAAGCTAAGACCCTACTTGTTTGGGTCTCACTTCCGGGTTCAGACGGACCACAGGCCCCTCAGATGGTTGATGCAAATGAGGGGTGAAAACCCGAAGCTGTTGAGGTGGTCCATCTCCCTACAGGGTATGGACTTTACGGTGGAACACCGTCCTGGTACAGATCACGCCAACGCTGACGGTCTGTCCAGGTATTTCCGCCTTAGTGACGAGGAACCCCCTGGGCAAGGGTAGTTCTCCCCACATTTCAGCTGGAGGGGACACGTGTTAGACCTGGCACCTTGGCGTGAGTTTCCCTTCCACTTTTTGATGGTGTGCCTCGACTGTTTTGCTGGTGTTGTCCGCTCAGGGCACTGCGCCACGGCTAATCCGTGCCGCAGTGCAAGTGCTCCCTAAGTAAAGTGTACCTGTAATTTGATGTCCATGATTGGGTTATTGGATTCACTGTCAGTCCCCAGTAAAGTGCACCAGGGGTGCCAGGGCTTGTGAATGCCAATGCTGCTGGTGGGCTTGCAGCGCTGGTTGCGCCACCCACGGAAGCGGCCTTGTAAAGTGTGTCTAGGGTCTGCCACCGCAGACCCTGTGCGCGGTCCCGGACCGTCGCGCTGACTGCGCAAGTGCCCCCACTTGCCAGTCCTTAAACCTTCCCTTACCTACATATTAGCCACCCCTCTGGTAGGCCCGAGGGCAGGGTGCATTGTAGGCATAAGGTAGGACATGCCCTGATGTGTGTGGCATGTCTTAGTAGTGAATTACAGCCCTTGTCGTTTTTCACTATTGAAGGCTACCTGCTCTCCATAGGCCAGAATGGGCTGCTGGGATCACGCCAACGCTGTGACCCCAGTGGACTCAGAGAGCATGGTAGAAGTGTCAAGTTTAGTATGCCTGAACTCAGGATGATAAAATACTTCTTGTAGTCAAGTTTATTTTAGTATCCTGGGTTTGTAAATACTACTTTTAGAAAGTTAGTATTTACTGACCTGACCATCTCTGTCCGCCTCTGCTGTGTGTATGTGTTCTGCCTGGCAACAGTAAGGAGCAGGGTTGGGGAATCCCCAGAGACAGGTTGGCTGCCAGGTGGTGGGTAGAGAGATTACACCTGGATGGGTGGGAAGAGTACACCTTGACTCTTGAATAGACCTGTGCTCTGCCACCACAAAGCCGGCGCCACCCCCTGTGGGGCGGCTTAGTCTCTGCCCTGCTGCTGAAAGGAAAGAGCAGAGTCACCATAACAGAGTGCTCCAGAACTGGACTGAGCCAGGCCTAGGCCCCCTGGCGCTAAAGAACAAAAGAATTGGTGTATAAAAGTAGGAGCCTGGCTCCTAAGAAATCAGAATCCTGTTTACCACAAAGAACCTCTGCCCGACTAGAAGGAGAAGAAGACGCCGGAGGAGCTGGCCTGCTGCTTGCCTTGCTGAGAGAGGAGAGGAAGAGACTTACTGAAAAGACTTTGCTACTTTGTGCTTGAACATTCTCCAAGGGCTTGATCTGAGCTTGCCCCCTGAACTGAACCCCAGGAACAGTGGGTTCTCTGTGCTTCTTGCTCGTCCTCCAATTCGAGCCGTGTGTGCATCCCGCTGGAAAGAGACTGCGCCCCTCATCGCCCCTCCTAGGGCCGTGACACCCAGAAGCTCGCCTGCCTCAAACCCGTGAGAGCCCCGCTCCGTCCCGAGCCGCTCTCTGTCCCCGGGCCAGGCCGCCTGCCTCCCTGTCACCGCCTGCCACTGGAGCGCGCTGAACGCGCTATCACCCCTCCTGCCGGAAGCCGTCCGACGACTGTGATCTACGCCGGGTCACCCAGCTGCACTGACTGTGCCCTGTGGCCCCGCTTCGCTATCCTCGGACATCTCAGGCCGCGCCGCCCCCGCTGTGGAGACCCTCCTGCACCGCCGTGCTAAAGGGTCGCTGGCCGCGCTTGCCTACGTGCCCACACCTGCTGATTGAGGACCCAAGAACACTTCCCAAGCTGAGAGTCGCACCGACCTGTGCCGACTCTCCTAATCACGAAAGAAGTCCAGTATCGGGCTCGGGGCCCGCAACGCCTTATTTCCCCGTTCGCAGGAACCGATCTCTGTGAGTACTGGAACTACAAGTAAAGAAACTACGAACCAAGAACATTTGCCTGCTGTATAACCTGGTGGCATAGCGAAAACGTTATTGGTCTTGTGATAAGTCTGTTGAGATATATATACCTTATTTTTTTCATAAAGAATCGTATTTTTATATATATCCAAGTCTGGTGTCCGTTTCTGGGGGGATTGATGTATTTACTGTGTGTACGATTGTAAGTGCTTAGCCAACAACGCCTGAGGAATCGCCTTGGCTGCTCACGCCACGCACCTAGAGGGTGAGCAAGGGTCATTCGCGAGGGGTTATCCTGCGCCCTGACGTGGAGGAGAGGGTTCCTGCTTGACACAAGGGCAACCTTGCGCCAACCAGAGATCCCCGACTCTAACAATCAAATTTGATTATGATTGTGGCATTTAAATTATGATTGTGGGAAATTAAAGGACCTGGATCTAACAATGACAGTTAGAGTTCATTCTGTGATGTATTCATTTAATTCAATGTTACATTTTTGTATTTGAGCTGAATATTGTTTTTCCTTTATATGTGCGCAACATTACGGTATATTACATTGGATGAATGAACTCACCGGGTGGCGGGAGGTTTTGCAAATAGTATCCTTTGCAAATAGTATGTTATTCATGTCTATGCTGCTGATTCAAAGTGTGTAATGTACAATTCCACATAATATGCATTCCGTATGACATTATTATAGTATGTAATGTAATGTACATTTATTCTGTATAGCACACAGTTACCCAAAGGTGTCTTAGCGCTAGCGGTTCATCACCAGAAAGTGAGCAAAGAGAGAGCAGGTCACTAAGATTGACTGAGTAATTCAGCAAAAAGCCAGGTTTTCTTGCACAGAAGTCCTGCCACCCCATCTAGCTTTGTTTATTCTGACGACAATTACCATTCTGGTTGAATTAGATCTATGGTTCCGGCTAGGAGAGTACCAGGAGAACACGATCTGAAAATATTCTGGTCCGGCACGGTGTAGAGCCTTATGGACCAGACACAGGGCCTTAAAATTGATCCCGTTTGTTAGAACCGGCTTTTTCAGAGGGTTTAGCCCCAGATTTTGTGCTGTTTGGCCTCCTGTTTTTGACCCTGTTTTTGTTGGTTTTAGAACTCTGGACACTTTACCACTGCTATTCAGTTCTGAATAATTGGCTTATTTGATTCACTACTAAGTCCCCATTATAGTGCACTGTGTGTGCCCAGGACCTGTAAATCAAATGCTGCTAGTGGGCCTGCTGCACTGATTGTGTAACCCACACAAGCAGCCTTTCAAAGGGTTCTCAGAGCTGACACTGCAGTGTCTGCTTGCAGTCTCTACTGCCATGTCCATCTGGTAAGTGCACCTCCTTGCCAGGCCCTAACCTTCCCTTTTATTACATGTGAGTCACCCCTAAGGTAGGCCCAAGGTACTCCTGTGGGCAGGGTGCAGTGTATGTGAAAGGTAGGACATGTACTGGTGTGTGTGACATGTCCTGATAGTGAAATACTGTGTATTTCATTTTTCACTTTACTATAGGCTATCTTTCCAATAGGATATAATGGGAGTTTCTTTGTAACATCTCACAAGTATAACTTCCCATTAAGACGAGATAGAGAAATGGAGTTTAGTATGCATGAACTCAGAATGGAAAATGCATCTTACAGTAAAGATGATTTTTATGTTGTGTGTTTGAAAATAGGACTTTTAGAAAGTAGGTATTTTCTTGCTTAGTCATCCTGTGTGACTCTGCAGGGTTGTGGATAGGCGGTCTGGCTTTGGAGTGACATGGGCTAGGGGTGTGCATTCACTGTAGACAGCCACTGAGGGGAGGCGGGGGGTCGAGGTGTGTCCTGCCTTTCCTGGATCAGTCAGGGCTGGGCTGAAAAGACATGGTTTGCATTCAGAGTATTGGGAGGAGTTTCACTAGCACCTGAATAGGCCTGGTCTGCATTTAGAGTGGTGGGAGGAGATTACTCTTGCACCGGAATGGGCCTGGTCTGCCTTGGACAATGCTGTCTCCACCTCCTGTTGTGAAGCTTGACCAGAGAGGACAGAACTGGTTTGGGCTGAGCACAGACGTTCTCTGCCTAAAAGAACAAAGAGAAACGGAGAATAAATATTGGGGTCCAGACCCCAGAACTTTAGATTACTGCTGAACTAAGGAACCTGCCAGGAAGAAGAGCTGGAAAAGCTGTCAGGATGAACTGCCACTTTGCTGCATGCTCTGCTGTGTTGGCCTGATGCTTGCCGCTTCTGTCTTGGGCAGGGAAAGGACTTGATTGGACTTTCATCATCCTGCAGTTTTCTCCAAAAGTTTGAAGTAGAGCTTGCCTCCTGTTGGAAGTCTTAGGGAGATAAAAGACTTCAGAGAACTTGCTTGGATCAAGGCACCTGCCAAGAAGAAGAGATGGAAGAACTGCCAGGAGGAATACTGCCCCTTTACTGTGTTGTTGCTTTGCTGGGTTGGCCTGCAGTTGTTTCCTCTGCCTTGGGCAGTAAAAGGACTGGACCAAACTTTCTTCACTTGTTGCTGAGTATCTCCAAGGGCTTGAAATAGAGCTTGCCTCCTGTTTATGAAGTCTCAGGGACAGCAAAGACTTCACCAACCTCTAGATACCACCTCTGGAACCGTGGGTTTCAGTTGCCACAGACAATGTTACCGACACTGCTGCAGACTCGGTGTCCTGAAGGCACCGCAGAGGGCACCGCCGCACTGCACACATCAACCCTGGTCTCACCGATGACCGCCGAGCCGCTGCTTGCACCTTGACCTGTGGGCATCGCACTCTACTCCGCCTCGCTTCACTCTGCTGCTCTGGTCTCACCCACAACGTGGCTGCCCACTGACAATGACACCCATGACCGCACCATGGTTTGGGGGCACCGCTCATAAGTTATACGATACACCGCCCCGTCCCACACCGCATTCTGGCCCGACCGATGCCAGCTCTCATCAACCGTCACTGTCGCTTGAACCGTGGCCTGTCAGCACCACCACAAGAACCACCTCACTCTGGTCTCACCGATGCCGCTGGACGACCGTCAAGAGCCGCTGCCTGCACCGCGACTTGAGGGCACTGCACGACGCACCACTATGCTTCACATCACAACCACAATTGTTGCCACGACTGGCCTGCACCGATGAGATTGGCCGGAACCAGAGGTACCGGATTTAAGGAACTGCATTTTTAAGTTATACTTGCGAAGTGTCTATTTTGTATTACTTTATGGTGGTCTTTTTTTGTTTTTGGTCCTGTTTGTACAGATAAATATCGATTATTTTTCTAAAACTGGTGTGGTGTCCCTTTGTAGTGTTTTCACTGTATTACTGTTGGTTATGTGCAAATGCTTTACACACTGCCTCTGAGATAAGCCTGACTGCTTGTGCCAAGCTACCGAGGGGGTGCGCAGGGGTGATTTCAGTAGCGTATCCCCCTTATTCTGACTAGAAGGACAGGTCCCTATTTGGACAAAGGTGCAAACCATTGCCAACTAGAGATCCCCATTTCTAACACCGTTCCTAACTCGAAGCCAGTGTAGACATTGCAACAATTGAGAGATGGGAGCAAACTTGAGAATTTTCAGAAGCAGTCTAGAGGCTACATTTTGTAGAGACTTAAGTTTTTTAACCAGATGCTTATGAGTACCCAGGCACAAGGCATTGCAGTAGTCTATCTTTGAGATGACAAGTGCTACCATCACTGTTATTTATAGTTCCAGAGGAATGAAAGGGAAGATCTTCTTTAAAGTCCTGAGCAAGAAATAGCACAAAGAGGTGATTTGGTTTATTTCCTCTGAGAAGCACAGCTTGGTGTCAAAGATGACTCCCAAATTTCTAACCTTTTGATCAGGAGAAGGAAGGGGGCCAAGGTCAGATGGCCACCATGACCAGTTGCAGAAGGTGGAGTGATTCCCAAAAAGCAATTAATTGGTTTTATCTGAGTTCAGTTTCAAGCAGTTTCTTTGCATCCAATTTCTATATATAAAATGCAGAGGTTTTTAAAATATTTTGTTTATTTTAAAATGGAACTACGCAATTTCATGACAGTGAAGTTACAACTTCTATGTTTATTAACCAAAGCCTTTATTTTTATGCAAGGGGAGCGTGTTTGTTAATTTGACAAAGGCTATGCTCGTGGCACCAACGTGTTGTTCCATTGAGCTAATAAACAGAAGTTTAAGGAGCTGGTGTTGGCTGGTGGTACACATCCCATGAGGGATATTGTAGATGATTCCAAGCCATCGGTGTCACCGACATTGCAAGGCCCCGGACAGCGCAGGGGTAATCTCCCCTGCGAACCCTGGCTGTTACAAAGACTTTCCAAAGTTACTTCAAATGGGCGGGCCTCCCATTATCACACAGTGGCCTCACCTCAATGGTTTACTTCTTCCTTTCTCCAAGGTACAGCCGGCGGGCATCCTTCAATATAAATTCCAAAAGAACATTTGACGCTTACATCCAGACACCCAGCCTCTCGGGTCGGGGCTCGCTAGCGGGCGTCTCCGCTCCATATTGCATATAAACAATTCTCCAAACTCCGGGAGAATTTTAGCGAACCAGACGGAGTGTCATTCGCAGTTCTTTATTACAGAGTGTCCTCCATGACGTGTTTCGACCCCCATGGGACCTAACCATATGTATAGCAAGATTATTGATTGCTCAGATCCACAAGACTTTCTCCCGCATTGTGGCAACACCTCCCTCGGCGCATATACAGCTCTGTGACGGCAGCCCATGCTCCCTGAGCGGCTGTAATCATCTTGATCTCCTCCACTATGGGCAGGGACAAACCCAGTGGAGCTGGCCCAAGCAGGGCACCCTGGACCAGTTCACCGCGCCCACTGGGGGCTCCACAGGTGGTGAAGGGGGAGCTCGACACCTGACAATGCGGCCCTCCTAGCGGCGATAAATAGTGCCAGAGACATGCTTGATGCCAAGATTGGTGCAGTGGGGTCGGAGGTTTCATTCTTGTGCCAGGATCTCCGTAAGGCTGTTGATCGCATCACAGAGGTGGAGCGGACAAGCAATCCATGAGTCCAAGGCGGCCCCCCTGAGCTTTTCGACACACCACTGGCAGCCAACCACAAGTTGACACTGATTGCTGTTCACTCTGAGTGGGCATGGATGCTAGGCCATGGGACTACCAGGCCAGAGACTCTTTGGGCCCTCCTTGTTCTCATGTTCTCCAGGTGGGTAGGGTGCCTTTGGTGTGGGGGCTCGGGTTTTCCCCTTTTGGGAGCCTGGTGTGCCTCACACCATGACAGATGCTCCTAGTTTATGGCAGTGTCGGGTGGGGGAGGCGGGTCATTAGGGGAATGTAGTTTTAGGTTGTTTTTTATGTTATGTGCAGACATGCTGTCTAGATTTCGGTCTCTTGCTGCTATGCCTTTGGAGATGAGGTATAATGGTGATCGCCTACGTACGTGCGTTTCGGATTTGATCCATCCTGATCAGTTGGGATTTATGTCCCAAAGAGCTACCCGTCATAACATCCGGAGAGTACATAACGCTATGGCAGCAGCCCCAGCACTGGGCCGGCCAGCTGCTATGCTGTTGGCTGATATTGATAAAGCCTTGGCTTCAACTCACTTAGTTGGGTATACCTCTTTCAATTGCTCGAGGCGATTAATTTTGGTCCACATTTCATTGCATATGTACACCTGCTCTATACGAACTTAACGGCGTCTGTACGCATAGCCGGGCACCGCTCAAACCCCTTCCCTATCCAAAGAGGCACTAGACAGAGCTGCCCCCAGTCCCCGCTGGTTTTCGCCCTTGCGGTTGAGCCTTTAGCAGCGTGGGTTAGGTGTGACCCAGTGCTCCGTAGCTTTGAATGGTCTCAGTCGAGATCGGGTCGTATCGCGTTATACGCGGACGATGTCCTTTTTTTATGACAGATCCATGGTTCTCTGGGCCCCGTATACTGGAAATCCTCAGAGTGTTCAGGGAAACTACCAGTTTACAAACAAAACCCGCAAAATCCGTGCTGTTTCCAGTGTGCGGTCATCAAGGACACGATGCTTGGGCATCTCAGCTATCCCGTGCGACAGACGGTTTTAAATATCTCGGCATTTTTGTGTCACCATGCCCCAAAGTCTCATGGGTGCATATTATCACTCCATTGCTAGCAAGTCTGAATGGTGAAACAGCAATATGGTCCTCCCTTCCCTTGTCCTTATATGGGCAATCAGCCATCTTTAAGATGGTATCAATGCCCCGGATTTTATATCGCCTCCAAAACTTCCCGTACCATATTCCGCGCTCTTGGTTCGCACAGGTCAACGCCATACAAAACAAATTTCTCTGGAACGGTGGGGCGGTCAGGGTCGCACTCCGCACGTGTGTGCAATCCACATATTGTGGGGGGATCGCAGCAGCGGACATCTATTCATATTATGTAGCGTCTCATATACTTGTGGTAAATGAATGGTGGTATAACTCCCCTATAGACCCGGCATATGCGATTGAGCATGCGGCAATAGAACAGACTACTCTCCTTCAACTCCTATATAGTGCCACACGCCTGTTTTTTTACCTCCAGCAGGTAAAGTCGTGATACAGTTGTGGCGGGCCAAAGTCTAACAGATGGGTTGGAGCGGTAAACGAACCCAGACTACCCCGCTATGGCAGGGTACGTACCGCTGCCCGGTGGCCGGCTTGGGGGGGGGTTCCGGTGATGGGACCTAGTGGGGATATTGACCCTCAGCGATGTGATGCAGGGTACTACACTGAAATCCTTCCAGCAATTACAGGAGGAGTATAAACTTCACAAAACACAATTCTACAAATTCCTCCAACTCATGCATTGATTCCCGTAATCCACGCGCTTGAGACCCTTCCAGAATTCCATCCATTAGAGGGCCGTCTGCTGATTGGAGATCTTGGTCTACACAAGATCAGGCAAATATACCAGACCCTGACGGCACATACACAGACAACGCTCGACAAGACACGGCTTGCGTGGCAATCCGACATTCCTGACCTGACTGACGACGACTGGGCTGAGGCTATTGCTAGCCCGCGGGGCACGGCGGTCTCTACACGATACTGCCTGATACAGTTTAAATATTCGCACCGGGCTTACTATACACGGACCAGACTCCGGCAAATGGGAGTTATCCAGTCCCCTGCATGTCTGCGGTGTGACCGAGAGGATGGTACGTTCTTGCATACAGTTTGGAGCTGCACGGCGTTGCAACCCTTTTGGCATAGAATTAGGTCCTGCCTAAGTGAGGTACTTTCGTGGGAGCTCCCTCTCGACCTGCAACTTTTCCTTTTACACAGCACAGACGACATGGGGGAAATAAGTATAAGCAACATTTACTGTTTTTAGCTCTCAATATCACTAAGCGTGACATAGCACAACTGTGGAAAGGGGCATCTACCCCGACACGGGGTCAATGGAAGACCGAACTGGATAGATGTATGGGGGCCGAAATAGCAGTATTTCTAGCTCGTCGTTGCCCCGCTAAACATAGGAAAATTTGGACCCAATGGGTGTCATATCGAGGAATCGAGCTTCCCCCCCTGCCACCTGCAGACCCCTGATTAGTGCCCCTTATTCCCAATTCTCATGGACCGGACTATCCCGCATTGTTTAATACTGGATCCCTATGCTAATATATAGTGTATTCATGTCTCGAGATCTAGTACTGTCTGCAGTTTGTTTCAGTTGTATCACCTGCGTGTTTGGCGGGTGTTGGAAAATGGTCAAAATGTCGGAACTTCAGTGATGTCAATCCTTTTTCTCCTACAGGTCATTGTAGGGCTATTGCCCATCTTTCTAATGAATGAATAATCAAATAAACTTTGCTGCAGGGTGGCCGCCAGAGTCTCCTTCCGGGGTAACCTGAGAAGAGTGATTGCGGCTCTCAGCGATTCACTTCCCCCATCAAGAACGAATGGGACGCTGCGAGGAGCAAGCAAAGCGTGGCCACACGAACCGCTTGGAGCTCGCACAGCTGAAGGAGAGGAAGGCGAAGGCGAAGAAAAGTGCATGAAAGGGGTAAGCAAACTAGCGGGGGTTGAAAAATTAAAGGGAACGTCTCAGGCACAGGGCGAAGGCATCACCATATCATCTGGAGAGGAGTGGGGGGGAAATTCATGTACCTCTTGTTCCCCAGAGTTAGGCACAACGACAGACAGTGAATAAAATAGAGGCACAAGTTACTGCCTAAGAAATAGGCAATTTCTTGAGAATACCCCGATTGCTGCACTAAAATACAACATAGCCTCCCTAAGTACTAGAAACAAGGGTAAGAAACAGGTTACGGCTGCACTCCTCACCAGAACTAAAGGGAAACAAAATAAAGGGAAAGGAGCAGGAGGAGCAGGTGCAGCCCAGGATTCAAGGTTAAAGTTACCCTCTCCCTGAGATCATTCTTCAAAGCACAAGTGCAAGCACAACTTGGTCAAGTGGAGGGCGAAATCCTACACCCCAATAAATCTCACCCGATAGATAACCTTTCTGATAACCTTTCTGACAATAACTGGGTGGGTAAGGAGGTAGATATGGAGGCGACATGTATCAAGCAATTTTGTGTTCGCAGAATTGGCCTGTTTGCGAACGTAAAAAAGGTTTCTCCCATGTATCAAATCCTATTTTGCGATTGGGTAACCTGTTACCGAATCACGAAATGGGTTTGCGAATCGGTATTTGGAAGGGACTTCTTTGGGGCGTCCCTTCCAAATACCGGATCACAGTGGTATGCATGAATGTTTTGTGACTGTGAATGTGGTCGCAAAACATTGGCATTTTACCACCAACTTCAAGTTGGTGGTAACAATTTGCAAATGGGATGGGGTAAGTCCCCAAGGGACCTCTGCCCCTTTGGGAATTGTGGAAAAAACGTTTTTTGAGAGCAGACAGTGATCTCTCCTACCACTGCCTGCTCTTAAAAAATGAAAAGAAAACTTTAATTTTTCTTTTTTAAATGCAACCCCTTTTCCTTTAAGGAAAACAGGCTGCATTTAAAACAAGCATTGGCATAGCCAATAGGTCTCGCCTTTGGGACATTATAAGTGTTTAAGCATGCAACAGTTAAAGTTGTTGCATCAAGGATATTGTGCTGCCTAACTAAATACTTATACAGTCCCAAAAGCGAGACCTATTGGCTATGTAAATTCTTCTGCATTCATCAAGTGCAGAAAGAAGACAAAGGGGGTGATAGAACCAGAAAATTGCAGATTCTGTTGTCTAAATATATTATCCAGTTGCACACAAAAGTTCCTCATGGGCTGAATAATGAATAGGAAATGTGGGTACATATAGGCCTGTAATAGGCGTAAAGGTTTTGCCTCCATTAAACTGCATGGTGAAATCAACAATTTATTGGTATCCATCTGAAACTATGTTGGATGAATATTGTCAGCAAGTGATGCTCCACGAACCATGTATTAAGCCGACAGGGTGAAAGGTTGCCCATTTAGGGCATGATTGTACCATACTGTGACTGAGTTATATAGAGGGGGCATTAAAGAGTAATGATTACTAGCAGTCGATTTTACAATGATTGAATTGTGATCAGCAAACGCAATAATATTATAGATTGCTTGACACATGAAGTATTGACATTTATGCATGTTTATTTGCGGCCCATTACACCCCTCCTTGCTATTTATTTGTATTTTTATTTTGCACTGCATTGCATTGAGTATTCCTCGTGGACATGCAAAGTGAAGTGTCACAGTGACAATTCTGAGTGTATATAGAAAGTAACAGGTTGTATATCAATGTGACAAAGCACATACAAATGTATATTACCCTGCTGACATACCTAAGTTTCACATTGAAAGATGGCCACCGCTCGGGCGGCCGGCTGGAGTGACCGGTCGGGGGCACCATGCTCTCTAAGCGGAAAATGGATTGAAGCGCTCAAAACCACCACAAAATAGGGAATCATGGAACTTGGAAGACATGCTTTCTACAAAAGTAATCTTTTTTGAACCGGATTAAAGAACAAACTTACCAAGTTTCGATGGAGCAGTGAGAAGGCAGCACCAGCCGTCTGCAGTACGCAGCGCGTTTTCGTCGGAGTGTGGTCGGAGGCTTCGGAAGCACAGCGGAACTGCTGCAGGGTGGCCGCCAGAGTCTCCTTCCGGGGTAACCTGGGAAGAGTGATCGCGGCTCTCAGCGATTCACTTCCCCCATCAAGAACGAATGGGACGCCGCGAGGAGCAAGCAAAGCGTGGCCACACGAACCGCTTGGAGCTCGCACAGCTGAAGGAGAGGAAGGCGAAGGCGAAGAAAAGTGCATGAAAGGGGTAAGCAAACTAGCGGGGGTTGAAAAATTAAAGGGAACGTCTCAGGCACAGGGCAAAGGCATCACCATATCATCTGGAGAGGAGTGGGGGGGGAAATTCAAGTACCTCTTGTTCCCCAGAGTTAGGCACAACGGCAGACAGTGAATTAAATAGAGGCACACGTTACTGCCTAAGAAATGGGCAGTTTCTTGAGAATACCCCGATTGCTGCACTAAAATACAACATAGCCTCCCTAAGTACTAGAAACAAGGGTAAGAAACAGGTTACGGCTGCACTCCCCACCAGAACTAAAGGGAAACAAAATAAAGGGAAAAGAGCAGGAGGAGCAGGTGCAGCCCAGGATTCAAGGTTAAAGTTACCCTCTCCCTGAGATCATTCTTCAAAGCACAAGTACAAGAACAACTTGGTCAAGTGGAGGGCGAAATCCTACACCCCAATAAATCTCACCCGATAGATAACCTTTCTGATAACCTTTCTGACAATAACTGGGTGGGTAAGGAGGTAGATATGGAGGGAAAGTCATCACAGGCGCAAAAAGCAGAGGGTAACACAATAAAAGAAATCCAGACTCTAAGCACAAATAGAAATGGAGACAGTGTGGTATGTAGCAAACAATATTCTAAACCCTCTGAGCCCCGCAGAACTCTACAGAACAAATACTGGAAAGAATGTTAGATTAAATGAGGGCTAAATTTGCAATCTCTGAGGGAAATCAAACAAAGATACAAGAGGCTTGCAAGATGCTGGACACTAAATTGAATGCCATGGGGGAGAGAGTAACAACAGTAGAGTAAAGAAGTGGAACTGCAGCAGAAGGAAATTAAGGCACTGAAGTCAAATGAAGGAAGCCTCAGAGACAAGCTAGAATCCTTGGCAAATCAAGCAAGGAGGAATAACTTAAGAACCTAGAATGTGCCAGAAGGGCAAGAAGGGAACGACATTAGAAAATACATAGTATTACTGCTAGAAGATAATTTTCCCTGGGCAAAAGCAGCAGTTTTAGCGGAAGACATACAGAGGGTGCATCGAGACCCCTTTGGCAAAAACAAGACAAGGAAAACCCCGAGGAAAATCCTGATAAATTTTAAAACCTTCGCCCTCAAGGAAAAAATTCTGAGTGAGGCCTTGAAAATGGGCTCCTACAACAAAGACAAGTGGTCATTCAGAATTCGATCAGACATTTCTAAGGCAACCCAAGACAGACAATGGGAACTTGGACAGCAGATGCAACAGTTAAGATCTCTTGGTGCAACAGTTCAGATGCGGTTCCCAGCAGTCCTAAGAATAATGTGGAGGAATAGAATGCAGAACATTAGGGAGCCAAAAGAGGTTGAGCACTTTTTGGAACAAATGCAACAGCAACAGTAAAACAGAATATCCGTGCGGAGAGCATGGAGCTCAAAGAGGGCTATCAATACTGCCCAGTGAAGAAAGAAGGGAGGCTTCTCCAGGGAGGGATGAATGAATAACGATAAAAGTAAAAAAATATAAGCACGTGGGTGGGGAGTAAAATAGGGAAAAAAACAAAAATAAGTCCTCACAAAACAAAACGAAGGAGAAAGGGAGAAAGGTAGGAAAACCCCAGAATAAATAAATAAATAAATAAAAAAGACAAAGCACATACGAATGTATATTATCCTGCTGACATACTTAGGTTTCACATTGAAAGATGGCCACCGTCATTTTGAAATGTTTGGTTATATTTACCTTGCCTTCTTTTGCGAAATTTTGCAAACTTCCCGTTTTGTGGTTTCTCCTCATTGAGCCAAACCTTGGTTTTTGAATGTTTAGCGGCCGGGGTCAGGTCGCGGAGACGCCCTGCCACGAGTGATGTAGACCAGTAACTGAATTTCAATCACAAAGGAACGGGAGGGCCAGATTGACGGAAGATCATACATTTAAATATAAATGATAATTACATGAAAATCACATATCAAATCGGCCCAGTGGGCTGGTTATCCCGTATAACACTATTCTCCAATGTCTACTTTATTTCACCTTAGTCAGCTCTTATATTATCATAAATTCTCCTGATCTTCAAGGGTATTTTCTTATCATTCGACATTTCTTTCCAATGATCACCTCAAAAATAAATTCTTGTCATTGTACTGTGAAGTAACAGATTAAAATAATTTCATATTTAAACTAAAAATAGAAGCAATCACTTGGTTAATACAAGACAGTCTATGGCTAAAATTAATAAGGTAGATATACAATTAGTTCCTCTGTCATATTTAGACCAAACGGCTCTCCTGTCTCCAAATTATTAATATACCTGGGCTCCATTTTTCTCAGTATATTATCGCGTTCATCATCTCTCGGATTAATCATCACCTGGTCAAGACCAAAATACTTTGCCTTTGTCCAGTTGGCCCTGCCCTGTGAAATAACAAAACTGTCTGGCTGCAGGATACTTTGTATCACAATTGGTATTGGTCCTCCAATGTTCTAAGATCCTCTTCTTTATTGGAAAATGATACTCCTGACGTATTTTCACGTAACTTTCATGTAATGATTATTTATATGTTGTACTGGAGGAAAGGCCCATATAAATGTTATCAACAACCCCGCAAACAACGGTTTTAGATACATACTTTAAAAAACAAACCAAATGCATATGAAAAGCGCCATGGGATAAAGACCCAGATTTACTAACACTTTGAGCTTGGGTCAGTGTCAAAAGCACAGGTAAAAGTTAGTTATGGTTCAACAAACACAAAACCAAAAAGCCCTTAAATGTGCTCATTATTGTGTGCAGTGGTCAGTGTACACCATAGCTCACACCCCGTCAGGTTTTTAGGTCTCGCCTGAGCCAGCACATGCGCTGCCCTGGCAAGACTTTTAGTTAGTGGGTTTCAAAAATCCGACCACACACTTTTTGTGTGGCCTAAAGCGTGTGGTTACACGCACAGTTACGTGCACAGGCGCTATCTGGCTTTCCTCTCTCGTCATTGCTCATTAAGCGCATCGCTCGCCCAGTCCCTTATCTTCACCCAATTCAGCCGTTATCTTTAATCCCATTCCGTCTTGCCGAAACCTCTCCTGTCTTCACCACGTCAGACTAAATGCTCCCCTTATGGTTATTTAGCAGTCCTTTCTTCGCCTTCTGGACTTCTATTGCCACCCTCATTCACTGACTTTACTTTCTCTCCCAGGAGTTGAGAGTTGAAAACACCGCGGTGAAATGCAGTCCTCACAGCATCCTCGTGAGCCTTCCAGCCGCCTACCGCGAGCACGAGCTGGCCCGCCGGTGACTCACGCGCCGCACCCTCCCTGAGATGCACGCATTTTTTTTTTAAAGTTATATTCCCTGGTGACTTCCACGTAGCTTGTGAATTTTTGTATACTGTACTTGGTTTGATCATGTACAATGTGCACTATCCAACATGACCCCTTGTACAGATCGTTCTTATTATGAGAGGCTATTTATGCGAGCAGGATTCTCCATTTTTTAAAAATATGATTTTTATACTGTCGAAAATAGTAAATGTATTCTGTTTTATATTTAATCGTACTTTCATGGTTTTGTCATAAACCAAATAAAGATCATTACTACTGAGGTGATGCGGATGGCTAGCACCTCCACTTTGAACATTGTTCTGGCACCACTGCTCATCTCTTCCCCTGCAAACTTATCCACCCTTCCCCCCCACGCCCCAACACACAGTTTCCATTCTCAGATTTCCCCCAACCGCTTGGTCTACTCCCACAAATTCCATTCTCCCTTTCACCGCTCCCTTGCCTATGTCTGCCCTCTTCACCTGCAGCCACTTAAACCCTTGCGTTCTCCCCCTGCGGCTTACCATCTTCCTCTCACGTCACCTGAATATCCGGAGGCCCTTTTCTTACAGGCACATTTTTGGCACAGAAATGGTCTGCTCGCTGCTTCACGCGCCATGAAGGCAGATGGGCTCGAAACATGCACCTTAAAACCGTCTACAGGCTGTAAACACGCAATACTGCTTCTCGAATAGTGTTGCTTTATATCAAACCGCGCCTAGGCCTGCCCACCCCACCTCATACATGCATTCCACCTCCCACGCAACATCCTAATACCAGCGTGTGACCTCACTCCTCTCCCCCACAGCTCCCTCTTTGCCAACTCACAGGTGTTCGGACATTCAAAACCAACAAGCATTGGCATAGCCAATAGGTCTCGCCTTTGGGACCTTATAAGTATTTAGTTATGCAGCACAATATCTTCACTGCAACAACATTAACTGTTGCATGGCTAAACAATTATAAGGTCCTACAGGCGAGGCCCCGTCAGGTTTTTCTCTTTGGAGACAGCCTTTATTTGGCTGGGCCTTGTGGTAGTTTTGGTAGTGGTAGCTGTAGCACTGGCAGATGTGGCAGCGTGCAGGAGCTGCTAAAAAGTGTGAATCGTAAATTGAACTCCACATCTGGATTTGCCTTTTTTGTATATGTCTGGTAGTGAAATGAAGGGAGGCTGGAGTTTACCGCTATAGACAACATGAGCTTTCTGAAGCAGTCCTTGAGGTGTAGAGCTCTTCACTTCACTTTTCCAGGTGCTGGCTCTATTCTGTTTTTCAGCCTGTCTCTCCCAACCTTCTGGTACAATTTGCTTTCTCAGATCCTAAGTAGTACCTCCTTCAAATGCTAGACATAGAAAATGGGCAGGCTGCAGGCAAACTGGAGGCTAGCCAATCACGCCAGAGCTACAGCGTTCAAGGCACACCGTCTCTTGAGGGAATGTTATCAGCCTCCTACCCCTCTGTCTGCTTTGAAAATGTAGGTTTCACTTAGTTTTAGGCTCTTTCTGTCCTTTTGCAATTGTGGTGGTAAATATAGCTACTGACTCCAAATCATGACTATGTAAATCCTAATGTGAGTGGTCTGACCACCTCTTGTAGCCATTTGTGGCGCTAAAGCGGTTCCTTAATTTGTGCTAGTGGATGCATGTGGTGGGCCCTGGCACTCCTTTTTGGGGATCTGAACATATTGTTCATTATCAGTGTAAGACAGAGTGAATTAGATAATAGCAGAACAAGGAAAATGCAGGAGAGAGAGAACGATAGAAAAACTGTGACAAAGGAAGAAAGTAGGGCTGAAAAAGAAATTGTTAGTGTGAGATAGACACAAAAAGCGCCCGGTGGTGGAAGAACGGCGCATAAGGTAGAATCAAAATAGGCAGCCTTGGCATTCAACAGTTAATGGCGACAGTCTCCTAAAAGAATAGAACACGTGTTTTAATTTTTTTTTTTTAACAAATTAAGAACTGATTAAGATATTTGAAACCCTGATAGTGAAAATAACACTTACCGGTGGTGTACGCAGTTACCCGTCTGCCCCCCTTCCCTCTATGGTTAGAACGGGCCACGCCGGCGAGGGCTGTAAGTTGCTATCCCTAGCAGGAGCTCATTCCACTTGATAGATGAACAGCATTCCGCCGCATGACCTGCCCCTGTCACCAGCCTCCTCACATCCACAGTCCCATCAGCCCCCGCGGCATGTAATGATGCAGAGGGCAGAGAGGAACATCGCAAACGGTTTTCTCGGAAGGCCACAATGGAGTGTTTTAAGGGGTCATTATTTTCTTTTGAACATATTTCTTAACATCATTTAACCTATTACATTATGTGAAGAAATGTTTTGTGCTTTGTATGGCTGCTTTAATTCACAGTTGAAATAATGGAGCCGATTAACAAAAAACATGAATGAATGCAGTTAGCAGTACTTCAGTTGGACTCGGTTACATAGTTTCCTGTGCTTTGCAAATCATCACCGAAATGTCCAACCTTCTATTTAACAAGCATTTGCAATGCAATAGGTCTCGAATTTGCGAGAGTTAGAGCTATTGGTATTGTAAATGACAATACCTTTTATCTGTGTTTTGGTTTAGAGTGGAGTGGGTGTATGTTGTTTGGAGTGGAACTATGCAGTCTGAATTGGAATTGTTAGCTGTGGAAGTGTGTGGCGTGGATTTGTGTGATGTGTATTGTATTTGTGTAGAGCAATTATGTGACCTAGTGAATAGAAAGGGGTGAGAGCTGCAGAGATTAGATAGAAAGAAAGATAGAGATAGCTAGGCAGTATGTGCATGAAGTGGCTGAATGGACTCTAGATAGAGGAGCAGAAAGAGTGTGTAAGAAAGAAAGAAAGGGTGTGTTGGCCATAGATGCATAAAGAATGTGTACGCAGAAGAGACACTAAGAAGTGCAGAAGAGTGTGGGTTTAAGGGAAGGAAATGTTCATAAGGGACGGGAAAGAAATTGTGCTTGAAGTTCTGAAGTGTACTAATATGAGAGTGGTGGGAAGAGTGCATGAGAGAACGAGAGAGAGAAAGGGATAAGAAGATGGGGCACCCCCTCTGGGGGGGCAAGAGGTGGACTTTTGTACACTCTGAAGTGGTACAGGAAGGTAGCGTGTATGAGCAGGCAGTATAGAGAGGAGATAGGGAGTGTGAGTGAGCGATCAGGAGTTTCAGAGTTATGAGAGGATAAAATCTTCTATTGAATACAAATTAGGGAGCCCTCCTATAATCTTTAAACAGTTTGGCTGGTTTTGCACCAAATTTGGTAAATTTTAGGATATCTTCCCATACATTGTTCCTGTAAATCTCTGAAAGGATAGGACAGAAGGTTGGACAGGTCTGCTCCCGCCCACCGCTAAATTAGCACCAATTTCCCTTGCGACCTTTAGGGTTGAAATGTGGGCTTTATTTTTAATAATGGCCTCAAACGGTTTCCTTATTTTTTCTTTTGGATGCAGTATTTTGTTTTTGAGTTACTTTGAGATGTCACTTCTGCAAATACGATATGAAACATCAAAGTGCATTTATTTGCAAACACGAACGAACAAATTAATAGACCGTGATTACCTCTAGTTCTGGCAGAGTTCTATTTTTAACATTCACGATGGTGAAATGTTACTCTAGAAAATGTCTTCGTCATTGGAATACGTATATAGCCTCCGGAACTGTTCAATTTGCCCTTGGGTTTTCATTACTTCCCGCAGGTCGGTTGCTAATTGTTTACAGTGACGGTAACAACACACTTATAATGCTGCTTCGATCACTTAACCTTCCTTTACAACTCTAAATACTTGAATCTCTTTTCACCTGAAGCTGTTGAACCGGAATAACTGTTTTGCTCAATAAAGCTCACTGTTCTGTGGATTTTCCTAGGAGGAACAGAAATGAAAGAGGTAGGCTGCGCTACATAGGTGCAAATACGCAACGACTTTAAAACCAAGAAAATAAATGTTTGTTCACTGAGAATTTGTATTTTAGCTTTCACTGGCCAGACCTCGGAGGGTGCGGAGCGATGGGCTACCTAAAACTTCAGTCACTGACTTTTAACTACCAAGATAACTCAGTGAGCTAAGCACTCATCGCTGATATCTGGTGTAATCTGCAAGTCAAAAGGGAAAGTACAGACAAAGCCATCTCAGCTTTTCACACCTTTCCAATGTCAACAAACTGAAAACTGTTAAATTGTGAACAATAAAATCTTGTCTTCATTGCTAAAAGCGGGCCATATTTCCCTTTAAAAGCAGGGTGCTGATCTTAGTCCAGGTCTATCCCTTTCACCTCCATCCTGTTCCCTTCCTTCTCCCTCTCGCCCCCTCACCTGGAAGCTGGGTAGCCGATTCAGGTAGGAGGAGAGGATTGGACCTGTGAATGAATACAAAATCTACACACCCCTTAATAAAAGCGCTATTTTATCGGGGCTACTCAAATTATGCAACACTGGGGCTGCATCATTTTCAGCATAAATATGGATTCATCATGTGCTGTGTAATCTGCACATTTCAACGAAAGAACTGTTTCTAGATCAAACGGATCCAAAGTTACTATACTCTCTGACATATTGAAAGGCACTTCGCAACGGTTGACTGTGGGCCATTGCTGTTTTAGGGTGGGAAAGTGGTTCCAATGAGGTGAAAGCTTTGCGTAGATCGTGTTAACATGTGTAAAAATTCCAAGATAACAAGATAATACTAACACTAACTGTGCCGCATCATGCTGCATAATTTGAGTTCTCTTGCTGCATAATTTAGTTAACCATGTAACATAATTTGTTAGTCTCCTGCCGCATAATTCCAGTGTCCCTGGCTATAATGTACTTATCCTTCACTCCGAGCCAGAGGAGGCTCTGTGGGACGGGGGCACAGAGTCAATGTGTTTGAAATGAGTGAAGTCAGAACCTAAAGCTCTAACACAAGCAGTGTATGTTGCAGACATTTTTAACTTCCTCTGGTTTCTGTGTACGTTTCAGACCTCTGCATGGGTTTTGTAACGTCATGGCCCAAAATCCAGTTTCAAAAATTTTGTGAGCAAATGTGCCTTAAGATTTGTATACAATATATTAATCATACCCTTCACTGCCAGCAGTGCCTTTCCAGACATTCACCCTTCCGAGGTGGATAACACAGAAGTTTCATTGATAAAATAGGCAGTGCGGGCTTTCAATTTACAGCCATCAAATGCAGTTTCCGCCTTGTACCGTATAAAGGGCATTATAGTTGTTAGCCTATCATCCTTAAACTGGCTAACTGCAATCACAATGTTAATGGCTATGTGTAAGTTTTGCTAGTTCTGGGCAAGTGAAGGCTGCTACGTAAACGAGCCCCTTTGAGTTGCTAGGTCGATTGTGCTGATTGTGTAATACAAAAACCCAATGCTCTTCACGGCGCTATAAAGGTGCAGCTGGAGACTGGGAGGGGAGAAGGGTTTCCGCCGTTCCGTTTGATTACAGAGCCTTTAAGCACTCGCCCACTAATGCGTAATCTGTGTATTTCGGTTGACGGACAGTGCTCTGTTTGAGAGGAATGCAAACAGAACTATTGATGGACAGAATGCAGAACAATGTCATACATTCACCCCAGTACAGAGATCTGGGCCTAAATCCATCATTTTTTTGCTCACCATGCCATTCCAGTTTGGACCCAGCCATATGCAAATCAGTCTTGACCCTGTGCCCAATGGGAACAGTCCAGCCCGAACTGCCAGGCCAGGTCCTCCCTGGACTGGAAACAAGCATCCTAAGACCGGTTTCGGGGTTTCACCCCTCTTCAGCCAGGATAGCTTGATTCCAGTGGCATGGAGAGCACGGGACTCACGTCTGAGCATACCCGTCCCACTCGGGGTGACAAATGCACAGGGTCAAGACTGATTTGCATATGGCTGGGTCCAAACTGGAATGGCATGGTGAGCAAAAAAACGATGGATTTAGGCCCAGATCTCTGTACTGGGGTGAATGTATGACATTGTTCTGCGTTCTGTCCATCAATAGTTCTTTTTGCATTTGTAAAAAAGGGTCGTACATCTGGCCCTTGGTGCTTTAGCCGATTTACGGGATGGGACCGATGTGATGGTGGTCTTAAGTGGTCTCAATTTAAAATGCTTAGTCTTAACTACTAGTTTTGAGCAACAAGTGCGCTTAAAGGGAGTAGAAATTACAGTTGCATCCATGATCTTAGGGGATTCCTTGATGAAAGTGGTTGGTGGAATAGGGGGCTGCATCATGAGGATAAAGCGGGTGGAATGGAAACATCAGACAGAGAAAGTTGTATCTGTAGTTTTAGAGACACGCTAAGTAAGGTGCTAAGTGCATTGGCAGGTTGCAGAATGAATGGGTAAAGTTGACAAAGTGCATGCAGTACATTAGAGGTCCCAGTACCCTGCCCCCATCAACAGCAGCTTTTAAGTGCTGTTAATACGTCAAGTTGTAATAGAGTTTGAAGGGGAGGCCAATGTAACCGTGGTCTTGGGTGGTTACAAATTAAAGTGCGTGGTGCATTAGCAAGAATGGTAAATGCTAAGCTTAATGGTCAGTAAACTCACTAAGTAAAATGGGTACTGAATTGACAGGTTACAAAATAACCAAGGTGCAATCAGTCTATTAACGGTAAAACTTGTATCCTGTCACTCTAGATCTTCTCTACAGAGGCGTCCGGTGCACGTAAGCGCGGTGAGACGGGTTGGGGTTGGAGGTGGGGAAAGTCGTCAGACAACGGAATAGGCACAATTTAATGAATAAATAAAACCCCTCCCCCCGCTCCACCACCCAACTGCGCTTACCTGCACTGGCTGCAACTGCTTTTCTAGTCAATTTTATTTCTGCCAGTGTCATACATTTGAAGAATTTCCTGCAGAGCACTAAATCCTCTCCTTGTAGACAAGCTATTGCGGCATTCATTCAATGCAAGGCATGTGCAGATGATGTAGCAAATGTCTTCCTTTGCATATTGGCACAGCCGGCATGCGGTCACCGCTGATTGTCTCTGTCACGCAGGGGAGTTGCATTAGGTTTTAAAGCTGTCCAGCCAGTAGCTCAGGAACTTGAACTTTGGTTCGCCCAAACAGTTCTCCTAAGTATGGTAGTGGTTTCAGGGGACCATAGGAGCCTGTTGTCACTCATGCATGTGATCTTTTTGCAAGCAAGGCTTTATCAGTAAGGGGAGAAAGCTTCTTGGCTTTTGAATAAATGGCTCTGTTGAAAGCAGCTTGAGTGAGAGTTCGGGCCCAGAGTGACTCAGCCTGCAATATTGTTAAAACCAAGTTCATGTATTCATATGCCTGAAAGTTATCCGGGTTAGAAATGGCATTCTAAAGTACATTGCTTAATGTACCTCATCACTCCTTCTTTAATTGGAAGCAGGTTTTTAAGTAAGCGCCAAGGCTGATTAGGTTTTTGCTCCGTAACCTGAATTCTATTCTTATTTGGGCTGGTGAGATATGTCGCGGGAGCATGAAAACCTGCCAATAAGTGCCAACAGTTGCATTTTGAAGTACTTTGTCTGCTCTCCCACTCAGAGCTGTTTTCACCATAGGTAATTGAAGGTAGTCGTTTTGTGGCCATAAATTGTAGTAGTGGTTGAAAAGACAAGTTCTTTAAGGTATTCCTTTGGGAGCAAAAAGCAGATATTAGGGTATTGCTTTTTCTTTGCATCGAGGCACAGTGCTTAGTGAATGAGCCTCTTGAATTAAAGATTACCTCCAGATACTTGTACTCTGTAACTGATTCAAAAGATGAGCCTTTCAGATGGAACATTGGTAATGCGCTTCTTCTTGCACTGACTAACATTGATTTTGTTTTGTTGAGGTTGACTTGGAATCCATGCTTTGCCGTGCACCTTGTGGCGTTCATTAGCCTTTGCAGGCCAACCTTCGAGTAGCTGATCAGTACTATGTCATCAGCATACAGCATGTGAGAGGCATTAAAACTGGACAGTGTTGGAGCATGTGAAATTACTTTGTTAGGAGTTGTTGTCAGCCCTGCTAAGTGCATGTTGAACAGGAACGGGGCAAGGACACAATCTTGTTTCAAGCAGTTGTTTGTATATATGTTTCTTGAAACAGCTGTCCCATTGCCTTGTCTTACCCGTGTCCATGTGTTGGTATATAGTAGTTGGATGGCTCTGATGAGTATCGGAGAGATTCCCTATCTCTAATCTTTCTTCGAAGAATGTTGCACGATTCTGCATCAAAGGAGGAGCGAAAATCCACAAAACAGAGGTGTAGATTCTAAGAACAATTCTACCTTTGTCAATTATTAAGGCAAGCATTAAGATGTTTTTGATTGTGCCTGGGACCAATGGGTCTTGTGCTACCCATTCAGTTAGTTTGGCCAAAAAATGTTGGCAAAATACCTTGCTTCTCCATTTAGCAGAGCAATAAGCCGGTAACTTGACGGTGAAGACTTCTTCCCAGCTTTGCAGTATGGGGCAATGATTGATCCCTGTCAGGGATGGCCTGGAGGAAAAGGATATGGTTGTAAAGATGGCACAGGTCTTCACTCCAATATTGAATATTTGCTTTGAAAATGACATGTGGAAGGGCACTGGGGCCGGGGTCTCCGTTGTGTATCCCTTAAGAAATAATTTAATTACTTCATCCAGTAGGATGGCTCCATGTGTGGTTTTTTAACTGTCAAGTTTGTTGACTTTCTTTTGGGGAGCACCAATGCAGTCATGTTGCCTGTGAACATTTTCCTGGAGATAAGCATTCCATGCTTCATCCGAGATGTTAGAGGATGTTGGAGATCTAGCTCCTGTAGCGTGGTTCGCTACTCACTAAAATTCTCTGGCATCCTTTTTAGGGCTCGCGCCCTGCGTTGCACGGCGCAGCAGTGCTCGCGCAGGCTAGAACCCTTTTGTCTGGGGTTTGAAAACGGACCCTGGAATCGCACACGTTCGTGCGTGTGCTTTTCCTTTTGTGTTCCGCTATTGAGCTTTTGTGCGTGTTTTTTTAAAACAGAGCACGCAATAGGCCAAAGGCGGGCGCATTGCTCCGCCCATGGCCTATTGGTGTCTGTTACGCGCACCAAAGCCCATATGTTTTCAGTTATCGTGCCCAGACACGGGTGCGATAATTGAAAACACATATGGCTCACAGTGGCGCGCGCGCACCACTCGCGGGCGTGTTTTTTGTTTTTTTTTACATTAGCGATCGCTTTTGCAATCTTTTTTTTTTTTGCCTGCCTGACCCTGGGTACCTCTCAGAATGTATACACAAAAGGCTTATTGAAAAACGTTTTTCATTTGCCAAAAGGGTGGAGAGGATTCTAGGTCAGAGTAATACCTCCCTATATAATCAGTGTCACTATAAATTTACTCCAACTGACCAATAACCGGTCAACATCAATATACGTGGATGGAATATTATGATGAAGCTACTGTGGGGAAATGTTAACTTCACCAATAGGTGAGCAAGGAAGCAATTCCTTTTGATTTAGGTACCCTCACACACCCTAGTGGTGTCATGCTTCATCATCGGGTCACCCCGACGCCTAAAAGTCGGGGTGGGCTCAACCACAATGTTGGGAGCTCTTTGAAGATGTGATAGACCAGGGGGGCTGGAAAGTTAAAAAACTTCAGACAGATCCCCAGTATCCCTTTATTTGCAGGTCTGTCTGGGATACTAAAATATTTCAAATAGGGTCTTTGTAGGATAATTATGGTCCTAAGACCCTAGTGCCAACATGTTTCAGTCCGTGTGTGGCCGTAAAGGTCCAGGACTTTCTTCAGGGCAAACCGAATGCCACCCAGGAAAACAGAGTAGGGGATTCCCTAACCTGTTTATTAACGCAAGGGCAGAGTAGCTGCTCCTTGAAAAAGTGACTGATTAATTAATCTGTCATGCTTTGTATTCCATCCGATTTTCGAATGGGATTCGTTTCTCAGGGGATCGTAGGGCTATTTGGGGGTAGCTCTGTAGTCACACTTTCATCAAGAGTCCTGCCCCGTCTGTCCACCTACTTGGTCTCGATCCCCGGCGTTTCAAAAGGAATTGCTTCCTTGCTCACCTATTGGTGAAGTTAACATTTCCCCACAGTAGCTTCATCATAATATTCCATCCACGTATATTGATGTTGACCGGTTATTGGTCAGTTGGAGTAAATTTATAGTGACAATACCTCTCAGAATGCACAGCTATAAAATACCAAACGTGCGCATAAATAGCGTGTCCGGTCATTTAAAGCTACAAAATAAATCCCATATATGTGTGTGTGGTTGCAAATATTGTAGATTTTGGCTTTTGGAATACAATCTGTATCTGCGTTTTCACCCGTTCCTGATGCCGCAGAGAGAATAGTCCTTCCTAACTGCGGTTTTATACCCTCTCATTCATTCGTTTAAGACACATTTCTATCTCAAATAATACAACTTCTGCAGCCCGAAGCAGCAGGGCAGAGACAGTGCAGAAGGAAGGCTTGATTACAGGTTTCTTCTTACCTTTTGTTTGCCGGGCACACCTTCACTCTCACAATACCTTTGAGGATGTGCAGAGAGGTGCGGATGCTTTGATGGTGGGGCTCGGACTTAGCTCTTGATGGCATGCTGTGTGCCAGGGTTACTGGGAAATGTAGACAGTGCAGGGCATATTTGGTCCCAGCAGTTCCTTGCAGGCAACAGCTGTAGCTCAGAGGGAGGGTCTTGTGACACTGGTGTCACAGGCCCCTACAATGCAAGGGTTCGAGTCCCACCACCGGTGGCAAGTGTCAGATGGTCGTCTTTTTGGGGAAGGACACCGGATCGCGTCAACCCTCTCATGTTTAGAGCGTGGTGAAATGCCCCATAGGATTTAAGTGTTTCAGCCAGGGGCTATGATTAGTAGTGCAGACGTGTGCCTCTGGCCTTGCCAACTCCCTTCCAGAGTGGGGGGTTAAAATTCTGCCTTGGACGATAGCAGCACTGAGGACTCCGTTTCGAGCCTCGTCATTGCCTCAACATGTCGGTGAGTAAGGCCACATCTTTTGCAAGATCCCATGAGGCTGAAAGGGGTGGGAAGGGCATTTGAGCGGCATGTGTTTTGGTTTCGGCAAGGCATGCATCCAAGGTGCTCCGAAAAGGGACGGCGCAGTGACATATAAAGAATGTATTTTTAAGAATTTTGATGGTGTTTGTCAACACTCGTTTAAGGGGTGTGGCAGGGCTTTAAGTGGGATGGAGAAACTGGGGGGTCTCTCAAAGGGGCGTGGTCAATGTAATTAAGGGCGTGGCTTAAAACACGTAAGCTAAAAATCTGTGTTTAGCAGTGTGCCGCCCGACTTGTATTTTGCTGTTCCTGTCATTGCGTCCAGATATATGATACAAGTCACATCATACCTACAAGTCAGGACTATTGGCTTTGTCAATGGTTGCTAGTTGCATAAGATAAATAAGCAGCAATTATGGCTTGTATGTAATATTAAAAAAGAACTTCCACTTAAAGCCCTGATGACACCACGACAATGTTGCTTCTCCTGAGTTTGAAAAAGAGAAGGGAAATCCAGACAGAATAATGGCTCTTTAAAGGATTTCCCTTCCTCTACAATGCTCACCACGCGCACATCGATGTGCCTGCTGATACTGCAGTCCGGGGGAAAAAAACAGACCGCCTGTGCCAGGGCACAAAACAGATCCCGATAGAGACCCGTTTCAAGGGCCTCTTAAAACAAGCATTTGCAATGCAATAGGTCTCGCATTATTTAAGTTTGAGCTATTGGCATTGCTAAATAATGCAACACCAATAGCTCAAACTTTAATAAGGCGAGACCTATTGCATTGCAAATGCTTGTTTTTATAGCTAGTAGCTGTGAGAAGCTTATGCCAGTATTGGTGTGTCTCAGACTTAGCAGACTTCTGTGTTGCTTTTTCATATCGGGGTCTCAACTTAGATAACGCCGACCTCTGTGTTGTAGAGCTTGGGCTGTTTGGAAGCAGCCTAAGAGCATGATTTAGGGGCATATTATCAAGAAACGGCGATAAAATTATCGTCGCTTTAGCGGCAGAAAACTGCAGCTAAAGCGGCAATAATGGGTTTGATAATATGCCCTTGAGAATTCCCATAGAAGCCCATGTTCTGGTGTCAACCTGGGCTTCTATTGGAATTCTCCAGGGCATATTATCAAGCCCATTATCACCGCTTTAGCAGCAGTTTTCTGCCGCTAAAGCTGCGATAATTTTAACGCCGTGCTTGATAATATGCCCCTTAGTGTCTTTTCTGCTGTAATAAGCTGGGTTAAATGCCTTCTACAATATTCTTGTTGTAGAAGATTTGGTTTTCGAGGAGTGCCTTGTTCTGCGAGGAGGCGGACCGAAAGCTGCACCCTTTGCTCAAAGAACTCGGGCCTCAGCGAAGGGTTCTGACAATTAGTATGACTTTTATCACCGTTATCAGCATCAGAAAATGACAGTTGGCCTGTTAACATTTGCAAAGGGTCTGACAACGAGCGGTACCAAGTATAATGCAGATTTTCAACTTTTCATGAATTTGAACCAGAAATGTTTTCCCCGTTAAAATATGCACGCGCAACAGATGAAGGGTTATGTGGCAAATGTATTAAATCCATAATTACGCAGTGATCACCACAGCACCACAGTCGCATAACTCCTGTGACCCTGATAATATTCACTTTGCTGTGTTCAGTAATCCAGTGAGTTCACTCTAATGATATGATACATAAAATGGAGGACTTTGTGTTCTATCATAGTTTTGAAGGCTAAATGGCTCAGACTTGTTCTACTGGTCCTAGGTATGCGTCATCTTCTTTAGTTTGGGGTAGTAGCACTATAGTGTCTATAAAATGTCAAAATAAGCTTCACATTTCTTGACTCTACACACAAAGTTCTTCCATTGCTGTGCATCATGCTGTAGCACATATAACTTTAAAGATGGTGGGATTTTCCAGTTTTCTGTAAAATAATGAACGAAATGATTTGCTGTAGAATTCTAGTAGCATAAGTGACCTTTCTGTAAAAGCGTCGACTGCTTATGTAAATCATTTCCCACAAACATACAAAACCTTCCCTTCATGTGAAATTAAAAAATGTGCACAAAGCGTATCACTGTTGCTGGTTCCGTCATGTTTTTCCTTTCTGATGCATGCTCCTGCAAACAAAGCTACAGAAGGGAAAACCCTCCACACACATATGCTGAATATAGAACTACCCAGAATGGCCATGTCAGGTTGGACGCTAAACAATTACCTCACCCTGGGCTTTAAGTGAGCTGAAACAAATTGTGTGAGGGGGGAAGGTTGGGGGCTTCGATGCTATAATGGAGGCATGGCCTGTGGTATTAATTGTGTGACCTAAACATGTGGTCCGCCGACTTTGGTGCAGGAAACTGTCATGCCCAGACAGGGGCACTAGGACCCCAGGACACAAGGGCAGAGGCCAGAAGACACTGGACACCAGTTCCGGTGAGGGGAGGGGGCAAGGGGAGGAAAGGGGCATTCCAGGGCAGGACCTCAGGGCGAGAGGTCAGGGGCCCAGTGGTGAGACGACGTTATAAGAATAAAGAATACCTGCAAGCTCTGGCGTGTCTCGTGTGGTCTGTGGGGTCGGGAACACGACAACTGGCGACGAAGGTGCGTGATCCAGTGCCCAGCAGAAGATCGAAGTGCAGCGATTCACCGTGTCAAAAGACATTATACTCGAGACCAGGAGCCCACCCTGGCTCGTGTGCGCAGCAACTGAAGAAAACACGGCGCGGGAGCCCACCCCGACCGTAACAGAGTGCAAGAAGACTGCCCTGCATCACCCGTTAAGGAGAGTGGAAGCCGAGTGAACGCACGCGGTTTCAAACGCGAGATATCGCGAGAAGAGGGCAGGGTCAGGCAGGAAAGAAGGACATTAAGTATTTAGAAGCAGTGGGCGGCCATTTTGAAGTCAGGCAGCGCCCCGATTGGTGGAAAAGCATCACGTGATCACCGGCAGCCATTTTGAGGTCAGGCAAAAACGACCAATAGGAAGAGAGAACAGCGCGGCGGCCATTTTGAAGTCAGGCAATGATAAAGAGATACCTAATAGAACAGCAAAAGGAGGGAAACAAGCATTGACAATGGCAAACAAGCATTGGCAATGGCAAACAAAAACAAAAAAAAAAGTAAAGAAGCACTGACAAAGGCAAATAAAGAAGCACCATAAGTGAGAAACAAGCATTGGCAAGGACAAACAGAGAAACACCAGAAATAGAAAAGAAGCACTGACAAAGACAAACAAAAGGAAAGAAGGACTAAACAAGCATTGGCAAGGACAAAAAAAATAATAAAAAAAATACCAGTGACAGAAAACAAGCGTTGGCAAAGGCAAATAAAGAGGCAGCAATAAAAAGAAAAGGATGGCAGAAAGACAAAATGCGCAATATCGGAGACCACTACCATTTAACCCATCAGAGCCACAAGCAGGAATACGGTGGGAGAAGTGGATCAGGCGTTTTGAAAGATACATGGAAGCGACTGATGTGACAGCAGCGAAGCAACTAGGCCTATTCCTAAACTTAGCAGGGGATGAGGTTGAAGACCTACTAGTGACACTGCCAAAAGAGGAGACTACCACCTACGACAAACTAAAGGCGTGCCTGACAAACAAATTTGACCCGCAGAGAAATGTTGATTTTGAGCGATACACTTTCACGATCGCTTTCCAACAACAAGATGAAACGCTGGATGACTTCGCAACGAGACTGCGAAAGCTAGTAACGCACTGTGAGTTCGACAAATTCGATAACGAACAAGCAATCAGACTGCGCATCATAGAGGGCTGCCGTGACACGGAATTTCGCGCAAGAATTCTAAAAGAACCAACGTCTTTAGAAAACATCCTGTCTCTAGCAAGAGCAGAAGCAAGAGCGACAGCACAAGCGAAGGAAATGGAACGAGGAAAGGAACGGTCAGTGGACCTAGTGCACCGAATGACAAACAACAACAGCACAAGTAGATGGAAAAAGGACAGAAATGGCCAGACAGTGAAGAAACGACCGGAAGGAACGTGCTACAGGTGCGGACTTGAATTTCCACATCGAGGACCGTGTCCGGCTTTTGGTCAGACGTGTCGGGAATGCAATGGGAGAAATCACTATGCCAGTGTGTGTCAAGGAATGCAATTCAGGAACGACAGAGGAAGAACAGAAAGACCACGAGTACCAGCCAGCAGGCATGTTTGACACGTCGACACAGGAACAAGGAGCTCCTCAACAGGATCAGATGATGAAGAAGAAAAAGAAAAGGGATCGACGGGACGACTATACCTCATGTCGGATGTCACTACAGAACAAAATGAGGAGGGTGAAAGCAGAGAAAGGATATGTCTGGTAGACAAAAGCAAGATCAAAAAGACAGAATCGGTGACATTAGGTGTAGGGTCACACAAAGCAAAGTTCGTTTTAGACAGTGGCGCGACGTGTAACATCATGTGTGCGTCGGAATACGAAAAAATGAAAATAAAGCCAAGCTTGAGGCCGTCCCGAATTGAAGTCTTCACCTGGGGGTCCCGAACACCAGTAACAAACATGGGGAAATTCACAGAAGAACTGACATACAAAGACCAAAAGATGAAGGAAGAAATTCATGTATTAAAGGGCGACATCCCAGCGCCATGCCTTTTGAGCAACATCACGGCTCAGATGATGGGTCTTTTTGAAATGACCTACAATATATCAGACAAAGGAAGCATCCTGAATGAATACCCCAAACTACTGCAAGGCCTAGGGAAGCTAAAGGGGCGGCAAATAACACTACACATTGATGAGACAGTAAGGCCGATAGCGCAACATCATCGGAGGGTACCAATACACCTGCAGCCACAGGTAGAAGAGGAATTGGATGCATTACTAAAGCAAGACATCATAGAACGAGCAGAAGGACCAACACCATGGGTGTCTCCGATTGTGGCCGTACCAAAGAAAGATACGTCAAAAATAAGAATCTGTGTCGACATGAGGATACCAAACAAAGCAATTGAACGCGAGAGACATCCCGGACCACACCTTGATGACATGATCAGCTGTCTAACAGGCATGAGGCGATTCTCTAAACTAGACCTGTGCAAAGGATACCACCAGCTAGAACTAGATCCTCAGTCTCGATACATCACGACGTTTTCCACACACCTAGGCCTGTTCAGATACAAACGTCTGAGCTTTGGCGTATCGTCGGCTGCAGAGATATTTCAAGAGACAATACGACAAGTAATAAGGCCGGTAAAGAACAGCCTAAACTACAGCGACGACATCCTGGTGTTTGGAAAATCAAACAAGGAGCACGACAAAGCGCTAAGAGAGGTGTGCTCTCACCTAGAGCAGGCGGGGCTGACACTAAACAAAGAGAAATGTGAGTTGGAGCGAGACGAACTAGTATTCTTTGGCCACATCTTCTCCAAGAAGGGAATGCGACCAGATCGCAACAAGGTAAAAACGCTGGAAAGAGCACAACAACCAAGAGACGTGGCAGAAGTGAGGTCATTTCTTGGCCTGGCCAGCTACTGTGCAAGGTACATTCAAGACTTCGCCACAGTAAGTGCACCACTGAGGGAACTAACAAAACAAGGCCAAAGTTTCGCATGGACTGAAAAGTGCAGCAAAGCGTTTGAGGAGATCAGAAGCGCCGTAACAGCAGTAGACCACTTAGCATACTTCGATCCGAGGCTATGCACTGAACTGACAGTAGATGCCAGCCCAGTGGGGTTAGGGGCAATACTGGCGCAACACCAACCAGGAAAAGACTCCCCAAGACATGTAGTAGCATATGGAAGCAAAAGCCTATCGGATGTCGAAAAAGGATACTCCCAGCCAGAAAAAGAGAGCCTGGCGGTAGTATGGGCATGTGAACACTACCACATGTTCATTTACGGAAAACCGTTCACAATAATAACAGATCACCAAGCGCTGATAACAATATACGGAAATCCAAATGCAAAAATACCGCCCAGGATAGAGAGGTGGGGGATACGGCTAAAGGACTACAATTTCAAAATAATACACAAACCGGGGAAAGAACACAATCCTGCGGATTATGTGTCAAGGCACCCCCTGCCACAAGCATCTCAAGCGACAACGATGGCGGAGGAATACCTAAACTTTGCACTCAAACTCAACACACCAGCAACGATATCAATGGAAGAACTGGAACAGGAGACAAGGAAAGACCCCACCATGCAAGCAATAATGAAAGTGACGAAACAGCAAAGGTGGAGGCACGTCAACAACAACAACAACTGGGAAGAAGGAGTGAGAAAAGAAGAACTGCTTGCATTCAAAAAGATCAGTGAAGAACTCTCCGAAAGCGAAAATGGAATAATGATGAGAGGCACCCGAATTGTAATTCCGCAAACCTTGAGGAGAAGGACAGTAGAACTAGCACATGAGTCACATCGAGGGATTGTAGCAACAAAAAAAATGCTACGAGAAAAAGTGTGGTTCCCGGGACTGGACAACATGGTGGAAGAGACCGTGATGCACTGCCACATCTGCCAAGTAACAGGGTCCCCATCAAAGCCGGAGCCACTGCAAATGTCCAAACTACCAAAGGCAGTGTGGACAGAACTGGCAGCTGACTTCTATGGACCTCTGGAGACAGGAAATTACTTGCTGGTAATAATAGACGAATTCTCCAGATTCCCAATAGTGAGGCAGGTAGCGTCGACATCAGCAAATGCAACACTGCCAGTCCTGGACGACATCTTCGCAGCATGGGGCTCACCACAGACACTGAAGACGGACAATGGGCCCCCATTTTCAGGCGAAGAATTCAAAAGGTTCATGGAATACCTCGGGATCAATCATCGACGAATAACTCCCCTATGGCCACAAGCCAATGGGATGGCAGAACGATTCATGGGAACAATAAAAAAGGCAGTCCAAAGAGCAAAGTTGACGCAGATCTCAATAGGACAAGCTCTGTGCCAGGTCCTAAGGGATTATCGAAACACCCCGCACAGCTCCACAGGAAGGTGCCCCGCAGAACTGGTGTTGGGGCGATCAAGCAGGACGAGGCTGCCACAAGTGAAAGAAAAGGAAAGCATAGAGCGACATGACATAGCAACGAGAGACACCGAAGCGAAAGAAAAGATGAAGGCATATGCCGATCGGAGAAGACATGCGGCAAGCACAAAGATAGAAGAAGGAGACACTGTGGTAGTACGGCAGAGACAAATGCGAAAGTCAGACAGTGTTTTCTCAAGGGACCCACTGACAGTGACAGGAGTCAAAGGGCCAATGATAACGGCTTCAGCCGGGCCGTACCACATCACTCGCAACAGCTCACACTTCAGAGAATCGAAATCAAAAGAAGAGGAGCTGCCAATACAAGAGCTGAAGGGAGAGACACATGAGGAAAGAGATCAGGCGGACGACAGAACACAACGACCGAGAAGAGAATGCAAGAAAACAAAAAGACTAATTGAAGAAATGTGAAGAGACAGAGGTCCGTGAGACACTCTCTCTCTCTCTATACAAAAAACAAAAAAAAAAAAAAAGTTTTGTTTGCAACAAGGGGGGAGATGTCATGCCCAGACAGGGGCACTAGGACCCCAGGACACAAGGGCAGAGGCCAGAAGACACTGGACACCAGTTCCGGTGAGGGGAGGGGGCAAGGGGAGGAAAGGGGCATTCCAGGGCAGGACCTCAGGGCGAGAGGTCAGGGGCCCAGTGGTGAGACGACGTTATAAGAATAAAGAATACCTGCAAGCTCTGGCGTGTCTCGTGTGGTCTGTGGGGTCGGGAACACGACAGAAACCAGGATTCGAGCCTCGAGGTCGCGTCCACATCCTGTGATTCTGGGCAAATCACTTAAACTCCCCGTGCCTGAATGTTTAATGTAAATACGGTACTCATGTAAAGCGCTCCAATACCTTCGGGTCGAGTTCGCGCTATATAAATATGCAACAACAAAAAAAAAAAAGCTGCATTTCTGTGTTTCCCTAGTGTGTCGCCAGTCCAGTATTTTCTTTCCTCTCTGAGCTATCTGTTATTGCATCCAGATATATAACACAATGTTTGACATGCACCTGAAACTACTTTCTTTGTCAATGTTTGTTAGCTGTTTAAGATAAATGAGGAACAACGATGATTTTGTTGTTACCAATATTAAAAAATGTTTCAATTCTGAAACTGAGACTGTGAAATAAACCTTTTCAAGGCCTCTGGGAAGGGCAGTGGTCTTAGTTGTTTCAGTCACTCCTGTTATGTTTTTATGTTAGGCATCTCTCCACATATCATTCATTTGCACATATTACCCCTCATCTATTTCTTCTACAGCACTCTGTTTTTCCTCCCCCTACCTTGAATGCACTTCCTCGCATCTCCTTCACTTCACCATCCCTCAAATGAACAACACAGGAACTCACCTGTAAGCACCTTATTTTATTTTACTTTCGCCTTGTTCATATTTTGACAACTGTGTACCTGCTTTGCACACATTTGCACAGAATCACAGTTGCATGTGGAATAGGTGACCATCAGGGCCGGACTGGTTTTCGGCCATGTAACAAAATCGACCGAAAACCGGCCCTGGCAATGAGCTCGGCGGCACCCCCAACTCCCCGGGGGGTGGGGGGGGGCGGCCGAGCACTTTGCCAGGGCCGGTTGTGGTTCCCAGTCTGGCCCTGGTGACCATTGCTCTGTCGCTCTGCAGAGAGGTCAAGGATTGGATAGCCATGTATTTTGAACACCATTTTGACTCACTGAAATGCATTGTGAGAAAATCGCACTGCCTTAAGTCTCAACTCCAGAGCTCTCAATCATGGCAATTATAACCACCTGGAGGAGACGCAGTTTAAAGAATGCGCTAGATGAGAAAAAATACACAAGCACAACATACGGGAAATAGCTTATTCAATTTTGCATTCCTGAAGAGAGTTAAACGTGAAATATAACACATTAGCTAAATCACTGACATGGGTTACCTTCACTTTTTGTACATTCACTGTTCAGAAATTGATAAATATTTTTTCCAGTAAAGTTTAGATCTTGAATAAAGGGCTCGATAGGGACCTGTTACAGTGTCTCTTTTTGATTACTACTGGGTCTGAGACCCAGAGGGACCCGGTCCACTTAAAGCCCTGGCCACACCTGTAGGAATGAAAGTCTTAGGATGGCGAGGAAAATGTTTATGCCTTGCCATTAGGTATTTTCATAGGCTGTTCTGTGTTTTTCTCTAGTACTTAAGATTCTGTGAGCATACTGCTGATGCCATCATTGGAAAACCAAGGTCACCTGGATAGTAGGGGAGCCTGAGGTTTGGTGGCAATTGAAGCAACACAAGCATGTGTGCTTTTCTGGTTTTTGTTTCACATGGTCTGCATGGCCAGGAGACTGTGCAGGTGAATGGCGTCCTACGGTGTACACAAGGAGTGTTGTTCCAAATGTGATTGTCCTGTAGATTTTCATTGACCATGTAAGTGTGACAAGCAGCATGCAACTATCCTTTAAGTAAGTATGTGACATCCTGAAGACATCTTTGACTTTAGAACCCTATCAATTTTTGTTGGAGGGTTTTTGAGTGACTTGCTTAGGCAGGACTGCTTTCAAGACTCACCTTGACTCAGCTTTTAGCTGCCTGTTATTGAAGACCTGTTGTGGACAATTCTAAACCTTGCAGTAGGCTTTGGACCAGTCCATTGCATACCATTGGTTGGCTTGCTTGTTACTCTCATTTGCTTGCTTCTCAGTCAATGGCTTTTCTTCCTCTTCTTGAGTTCGTCCCTCTTTGGAACATGGCTTCTTTACCATTCTTTTGATTGGATGACTTGTAGCCTACCACTGCTCACATTCAGAGAACATGTTTATATTTTGCCTTTGGCATTCAAGAGGAAGCAAGGTGTTTTCTTACTTTCTCGTTTCACATCTCTGTCATCCCCCTGCTATCTTGTTAGAGCAGAGTGGTGAGTTGTCTGAAAAGAGTGCGTAATGAGGTCCGCTACTTATAATAATTTGAAGGTGGTGGATAAATTGTAAATGAAAGTTATAACTATAACTTTAAATTTTTTAAAGTTTGAGTTGTTTAAACTTGGTTTGTATAGGGTGAATAAGTTTTCCTAACTATAACTAAGCTTTAAACTTTGTATTTTTAATTGAATTTCAATGCTTTTTGTTTTACATTTTAAATAAAAAATGTTTTTCAAATTGTAGAGTACCGTGTCTCAAGTGGAGAGTTGTTATGTGGAGCGTTTTACATTACATTGGAGGAGAGAGTTGTAAAGTCTATTGACATAGACTGGAGCACGGGTACTCATAGTACGACCCGCGGGCCGCCTGAGGCCCGGCAAGCCTCCCTTGGCGGCCCGCGGACCTTGCAGACATCGTACCCGTGGTTAAAAAAAAATTAAAATAATGAGTGTTCCTAAACACTGTCGGTTGCACCAGCGCAACTCTGTCTCTGCTCTGTGGGGGCCGGGCGGTTCCAGGGATAGTCAGAGTGGAGCTGCGGGGCCTCAGAAGAGGTGAAAAACAACAATTGACATGCAAATGGTCTTTTAAAGACCTGTGAAGTGCTCGGGTGCGGCTGTTGGTGTGCCCTGGAAGCTGCGTCAGCCGGTTGGCACACACGCAGGGTGAGATGACAGAGGATGACAAAGGGAGGTAGAGGGAGGGAGACAGAGGGAGAGGGAGGGAAAAGGAGGGAGGGAAAAGGAGGGAGGTAGAGGGAGGGAGACGGAGGGAGAGGGAGGGAGGGAAAAGGAGGGAGGAACAGGGAGACAGAGGAAGGGAGCCAAAAGGGGTTGAGACGGAGGGAGAGGGAGACAGAGGGAGGGAGCCAAAGGGAGGGAGACAGAGGGAGGGAGACAGAGGGAGAGAGGGTGACAGAGGGAGGGAAAGGGAGGGGGAGGGAGAGAGAGAGAGAGAGGGTGACAGGGAGGGAAAGGGAGGGAAAGGGAGGGGGAGGGAGAGAGGGTGACAGAGGGAGGGAAAGGGAGGGGGAGGGAGAGAGAGAGAGAGGGTGACATGGAGGGAAAGGGAGGGGGAGGGAGAGAGGGTGACAGAGGGAGGGAAAGGTCGGGGGAGAGAGAGAGAGGGTGACAGAGGGAGGGAAAGGGAGGGGGAGGGAGAGGGTGACAGAGGGAGGGAAAGGGAGGGGGAGGGAGAGAGAGAGAGAGAGAGAGGGTGACAGGGAGGGAAAGGGAGGGGGAGGGAGAGAGAGAGGGTGACAGAGGGAGGGAAAGGGAGGGGGAGGGAGAGAGAGAGAGGGTGACAGAGGGAGGGAAAGGGAAGGGGAGGGAGAGAGAGAGGGTGACAGAGAGAGTGAGAGAGAGGGAGGGAAAGAGAGAGAGAGGGAGGGAAAGAGAGAGAGAGAGTGTATATGTATATATATATATATATATATATATATATATATATATATATATATATCGGGTCTGGAGGCTCAGTGGGCGTAGGCGTCCGCTGCAGGGACCTGTGTTCAACCTCGTGGTCACAGTTTTTGTGTGGCTCTAACCCCGCCCCCTCCCCCACTGACCCCGCCCCCACCAGTGCGGCCCTCGGCCACAAACCACACTGTAAATTTGGCCCCCGAGAGAAAGTTTGTGAGTACCCATGGACTGGAGTATTGTAGATTAGAATCGAGTGGAGTAGAGTGGAATGTAGGAGAGTATCATACAGTGTAGTAAAGTGTTAGATACTTAAGTCGCATGGTGTCCCATATAGTGGAGTCAAGTACATTAGACTGGAAAAGCGAGCTGTACAGTAGAATGGTGTTTCGAACAGTATAGTTAGGTGTTGTAGACTGTCATAGAGTAGAGACAAGTGTTTTAGAGTGGAGTTGGGTGAAGTAGAGTGTTACTGAGTGGTGATCATCAAGTGAAGCGTCGTAGAACACAGTGGTGAGACTGTCATAGAGTGCAGTGCTATGTCATATAGTGGAGTCACGCATCTTACAGAGAAGTTGAGTGACGTGTCATTGAATGTCATACAGTGTAGTACAGTGGCATAGAGTGGATGAGCATGGAGTTTATAGAGTGTAGTACAGTAGTGGAGAGAAGGGGTATAGACAGGTGTAAATAGTTGTAGAGTGGAGTTGCATAGAGACAGTAGTGTGTGTAACACTGGGTCAGCATAGAGTGGATTGTTGTATAGTAGCGTAGAGAGGTAAAGTTTTGTACAGCTGAGTAGCGTTGAGTGGAGTGGTGTAATGTAGTGTGAAGTTAAGTATGATAGAGAGCAGTGGTGTGTCATAGAGTAGAGTGGCATGGAGTGAAGTGTACTGGCATAGCATAGGTAGTAAGCCGTTATAAATTGGAGTAGGGGTCTCATGCAGTAGAGAGGAGTGCACTGACATATAAAAAAGTGTCATATAGTGGAATAGAGTGTTATACATTGAAGTGTAAGGGCATAGAGTGTAGTATAGAGTTGGACAGTAGAGATAGAGATAGAGTGGAGTAAATGTCATGGAGTGTCATAATGCATGATAGACTTTTATAGAGTGGAGGTATATAGAGTGGAGGAGAGTGTCATACAGTGGAGTGGTGTAGAGTGGGGTGGCGTACACTGTAGTGGCGTAGAATAGATTACCATAAAATGGAGTAGCATACAGTGGAATAGAGAACAGTGAAATAATGTGCAGTGGAATAATATACAGTGGAGTGTAGAAGAGTGGAGTGGCATAGAGTAAAATAGCGTAGAGTGAAGTGGTGTACAGTGCAGTAGTGTAGAGCGGAGTATTGTACAGTGGCGTAGAGAAGGATAAAGTGGAGTAGAGTGGAGTACAGTGAAGTGGAATACACTGGAGTGGGGTAGTTTAGAATGAAGTAAAGTGTCATAGAGCGGATTGGGATGTCGTAGACATAGTGGTCACGGGATGCAGTAGAGCAGAGTGGCATAGCATGCAGTCGAGTAAAGTGTAACAAATTGAAGTACCGTGTTGTACAGGAGAGTGTAGTGGGGTGTTGTACAGTATTGGAAAGTGATGTAGACTACAGTAGAGTAGAGTGGCATACAGTCTAGTTGATTTTTGTAGAGTGGAGTGGTGTACAGTACAGTGCAGTGCTGTAGAGTGTGGTATATTGAATTGGCATGCAGTGTTATAGAGTACAATGGCATTTAGTGCCATGGAGTTCAGTGGCGTGGAGTAATGTGTCAGAGTACAGTGGAGTAAAGTGTGGTGCAGTATCACACGAAGAGTTGCGTATAGTGTTGTATAGTGGACTACAGCATCGTAGGGTAGAGTGGATTAAAGCGTTGTACAGAGGTATACAGTATAGTACACTGGAGTGAAGGGGTATTGTTGGACTTGGCCTTTTTGCAGGGTCATCCCTGAACTTTTTGCCTTTCTCCTGTATTTTGTCTGGAACACTTTGTTTACAGGACTCCTTCTTTCCTTTGACATGCCTACTGTTGAGCTGGGCCTTCTGAGAGACTGGGTGTTACTGGGAGCTGGAAGCGTGACGAAGAAGTGTGTCGCCACTGCAGAAGTTGTTGTCGCATTGCCGAGAAAGCATGGCGCCGCTATCGCCATCGCATCGCCGAAGTGCCTCGCATCACCAGAGAAGAGTGTCGCAGAAGACGCCGTCGCATCACCGGAGAAGCATGTTGCTGCCGCAGCAGCTGTCGTCGCATCGCTGAGGAAGCGTGCCGCTGCTGTCACATCACATCACCGAAGCGCCCCGCATCACCGGAGAAGAGTGTTGCCGTCGCAGCAGACGCCGTCGCATCACCGGAGAAGTGTGTTGCGGGGCCTGTCGCAGCTCAGAAGAGACATTGAGTCGCCGCACGGCCGTCGGGCGTGCACGCATCGTTGTCGCGTCAAGAAGAAGATGCCATTTTGTTACATTGCACCGGATCTTCATCGCATCACAGTGCTGCTGGTCGCATCGCCACGGAAGCACAGTAAGAAACCGACGCATCACCTCCCCACGCTGAGAAGAACCGACGCATCATCGTATGTATGTATGTATGTATGTTCTTATATAGCGCTCGACTTACCCTTGGGCATCTCGGCGCTTGCATTGGGAACCCGTCCTGGCTTTTTCCCTGTGAGATAACCCGTACTGGGCATCCCCAAGGTGAAAGCCAGGCATCCCGCCGCGGGGGGGGGCCGTAGTGGAGATTAAGCAAGCTATTGCCCAGAGTTGCAGAGTGTGAACCCATGATTCGAGTAGGCACCGAAGTGAGAATTATCGAGTCCGTGGACACTTGGGCTCAGACCCCATACGCAGCAGTAGGGAACCGACGCATCACCGTTCTTGCATGTAAGGAACCAAGGCATCACCTTCGCTGTAACACTTTTGTTGTATAGCGTTACGCATCCAAAGGTACATTGAACTTAAAGTGTTGCATTTACCATCTTAAGAAAACTAAGCTATTTCTACAATTTTTAAAGTACAGTATTGTGGATTTGTGTCATTTGTGGTCTTGTGTTAAGCCTATATAAAAATGCTTACTTTTATACTACAACTTGTGTGGTGTCCATCTGTAGTGTTGTCACTGGGTTACTGTATGTGTTCACAAATGCTTTACACACTGCCTCTGAGATAAGCCTGTCTGCTCGTGCCAAGCTACCAAGGGGGTGAGCAGGGGTTATTTTAGGAGTGTACCCCCTTACCCTGACTAGAAGCAAGGGTCCCTATTTGGTCAAAGGTACCTACTTCTGCCAACTAGAGACCCCTAGTTCTAACATTGATGGTCAGCGGTGAGGATTCTGGACTTGCATTTGTGACTCATGTACAGCGGTTGGTGAACACTACTAGTGAGTGCAGACCAAAACACAATCACATACTTTTAGTAGATTGTTTTTCCTGGGATTTTCTATTTTTGACAAGAATGCCAAGTTTAGCCACCATGAGTAAAGCAGCATCCATCACATCCGTTGATTTTGATTGGGAAGAGGAGAAACTAGAAAGCTACAATGTGAGAAAGCTGAAACACTTCTGCAGAAGATTGAAAGTTGCTGTGACTGGGCTCACCAAGAAGGATGAGTTCCAAAAGGCACTGAGGGCCTGGGTGGCAGCAAGCAGCACCCCGGAGCATGTGGTGGGGGCTGAAGATGCAGAGGGGCAGCTGGATGGGCTATTGGGTCCAGTGGGTTATTCTACAGTAGAGTGGAGTGCTGTGTCATACAAAAAAGTGTTGTATAGTGGAATAGAGTGTTATACATTGGAGTGTAGAGGCATAGAGTAGAGTATAGAGTTGGACAGTGGAGTGTATGTGGATAGAGTGGAGTGGAATGTCGTAGAGTGCCTTGAAGTGTGGTAGACTTTTATAGAGTGGAGTTATATAAAATAAAGAACAGTGCCATACAATGGAGCAGCGTAGAGTGGAATGGCGTACACTGTAGTAGCATAGACTGAATTACCGTAAAGTGGAGTAACATACAGTGGACTAGTGTATAGTGGAGCACAGAAGAGTGGAGTGGCATAGAGTGGAATAGCGTAGAGTGGAGTAGTATTCAATGGGTGGCATACACTGGAGTAGGATACAGTGGATTAGTGTAGAGTGAGGTGACGTAGCATAGAGTCAAGGGAACTGTTATAAATTGGAGCGGAGTCTCTTACAGTAAAGTGGAGTTCTGTGTCATACACTGTTGGAAATGGTAGTAGAGTGGCGTAGAGTGCTGTACAATACAGTGCTATGGGCATTGAGTCAAGTGCAAATTTAGACAGTGGAGTGTTTGGGTATAGGGTGGAGTAGAGTGTAGTAGAGTTTTGAATAGTGGAGTTATATAGACTGGAGTGGAGTAGAGTGGAGTGGCATAAAGTGGAATAGTGTAGAGTGTAGTAGAATAGGCTGGAGTGGTGTACAGTGGAGTGGCATGGAGAGTAATAGCGTATATTGTTGTAGCGTACAGTGGAGAGGCGTACTGTAGAGTCGAGTAGGATAGAGTGTAATAGCATACAGGCGAGTGGCAAATAGTGGAGTGAGGTAGAGTTGAATACCATACAGTAGAGGGGCAAAGATTAAAGTTGCATACAGTGTAACAGCATAGAATGGAGTGGCGTACAGTTGAATAGTGTCGAGTGGAATAGAGTAGAGTAGAATAGTGTAGAGTGGAGTGGTGTACTGTGGAGTGGTGAAGACTGGAGTAGTGTATAGTGGAGAGGGGTAGAGTTAAACAGCATATAGTGGAGTGGCGTAGATTCGAGTGGTGTCCAATGGCTTTGCATACATGTAATAGCGTAGAGTGCAGTGGCATAGAGTGGAGTCTCATACAGTGGAAAGGCATAGAGTGGAGTGGTATAGAGTGGAATAGCGTACAGTGGAGTAGCGTAGACTGGAGTGGTGTACAGTGAAGTAGTGTAGACTGTAATGGCGTATAGTGTAGTAGCATACAGTGGAGCGGTGTAAAGTGTCATAGTACATAGTGTAGCAGTGTACGGTGGAGTGGAGTACTGTGAAGTGGTTTTGACTGGAGTGGAGTATGTGGAGTGGGGTAGAGTGTATTAGCATACCGTGGAGTGGCGTACAATGAAGTGGGGTAGTGTGGAATACCATACAGTAGAGGGGCAAATATTGAAGTTGCGTACAGTGTAATAGCATAGAATGGAGTGGCATACAGTTGAATAGCGCAGAGTGGAGTACAGTGGATCAGCTTATAGTAGACTAGCATGGAGTGGAATAGTGTAGAGTAGAATAGCGCAGAGAGAAGTGGCACATAGTAGAGCAGTGTAGACTGGAGTAGTGTACAGGGGAGTGGGGTAGAGTAAAAGAGCATATAGTGGAGTGGCGTAGATTAGAGTTGCATCTAATGGCTTTGCATACAATGTAATAGCTTAGAGTGCAGTGCCATAGAGTGGAGTCTCGTACAGTGGAGAGGCGTGGAGTGGAGTGGTGTAGAGTAGAATAGCATATGGTGAAGTGGCTAGAGTGGCGTGGCATATGGATGCATGTGAAATTTAGTATAAATGTAGATTATTGTTAGAATCCCCAGGATCCCTGGTTGGCTGAGGTAGTTACCGTAGGCCCCACAGGGAACCGTGAGCCCCAATGTTAGGGAAAAGACAGGTCGCCTCTAGAGATAGCCCCCGCTCCACCCCCTTGGTAGCTTGGCACAAGCAGCCAGGCTTATCTTCAAGGCCAATGTGTAAAGTATTTGCAATTGCGCTCACAGCAACCCAATGATGACACCACAAATAGACTCCACACGAGTTTCATATAAAACAAGTATATGTTTTTAAAAAGATATACGATGCGACCACACAATACTAAACCAACATATGCATTGGGGTGATGTTCCCCCGGCCTATTATTATTGAGCTAAACTAAACAATCCTACGTAATCCTAATGTCGTAATATGCAGTTCGTTATGCAACAGTCAGGTACTTCACAACATAAGAATAATGCAGATCGTAACACGGTCATCTGGCGATATGTAATTTTATTGTAATGCAATGCGTAGCGCAACAAAATGGTAAACTATTATGCCCCCGTAATGCAATGTGTACGGTCCCCTTTCAGGTACTCTGTAGGGAAAAAGCAATGCAATGTGCAATACATTTATCAAGCAGCTTGTTATTCAAAACTGATGTAATGTGAAACATATTTTTCCAACAGTGCAGTATGCAACACTAATACCATGTGTAATACGACAATCCAGCAGATCGTGATGCAGGACTTAAGACACAGCGTAACACATCTACCAGGCAGTTCGTTATGCAAACCTAGTGCAATGCGTAACATACCTATCAGGCAGTTCGTTAGGCAAACTAATGCAATGGGCAAAACGACAGAACAGGCAGTCCGTTGTGCAGAAATAAAGCAATGCGGCATACAATCATCAGATACTCTGCTATGCAGAACTAATGCAATACGTAAGTTACTTCAGCACCGGTCGCTCTGCCACTCGTGCTGGTTTGCGGTTAGCCTCCGGCCACAGTTGCTACTCCCCCACGGGTAAGATAGAACACAGTAAATTCAGCTTCGCACTCAGGCCCTGGCGCACCATTCTCTTGGCACACAGGCGTTGATCCGAGCCGAAGTAGAAGCTCGTGCTGCAGGACAGAGAGAGAGGCCGAGAGCGTCCCCCTCCAAGCCCACGCTCCGCCCCAGGAATCGACACACATTACCTGGGGGACGCGAACCCACTCTCCTCTCCTCGTCCCGCGACTTGGGCCTCCGATGGACTCTCTGACCTTCCGGACAATGGGAAGATCCCAGGCTGCACACTACACCTGCAGACTGAGTCAATCAGACTCACGGAACCTCCGGGTGCACGATAACCACAAAACTCCTCACAATGGTCTCAGGCTGTGCGGCACACGCACGCAGCATCGCTGAGACACACTTGATCTTCTGGTGCCCACGATCACACGGCACCTCTTGCGCAGATCTCAAGCCATAGAAAGGATGCACACTCTGCGTCGCTTCAGACACTCTTTATCCTCCGGTACCCCCGATTACAGGGCACCCCTTGCGCAGGTCTCAGGCAGTAGAAAGGACACCCACTCCATGCCGCTGAGACACACTTTATCTTCCGGTGCCCCCGAAAACAGGGCACCTCCAGTGAGGGTCTCAGGCCGCGAACAGCACATGCACGCCGCGTCGCTGAGACACACTTGCTCTTCTGGTGTGCACAATCATAGCAAAACCACACTAAAAGTGTCAGGCTGCCCCAAGCACATGCACACTGTGTCGCTGAGGCTTTAGTTGGCTTCCCATTACACACATTCACAGGACGATCCTCTCGAAGGACTCAGGCTAGATAGAGCACACGCACACCGTGTATCAGAGTCTCGGTTGGAACTACCGATGCCCAAGATCACAGGGCACAACTTGCGAAGGTCTCTGGCTAGACAGAGCACATGCACCCACAGCATATCTAAGAGTTGTCTCTGGAAACCTTTGTGTTTCCAAACATGGAGCCAGCTCACCTCGGGCCCTTGAGGATAGTTACTTCAGGACACAGCACACAGCAAAGTCCTTCAAGGAGGGAGACACAGCACACAGCAAAGTCCCTACGGCCTTTCCTTAGTTGAAACAGCAAACTGCAGGCTAGCCCCAGATCACACTACAAGAGCAGTCCTAGCCAGCAGTCTCTTCAGTTATTTCTTCCTTGGCAAAGGTTCCTCTTGATCCACGAAATAGCTCCAGTCTTTTTCACACTTGATCAAGCCATTCTCCAAAGTTCAGGGGCTTCAGCTCGCATAGTTATACCCCTCAATGGCTTTGAAGTCTTTGTGTTACAGGGGGCCTTGACCCCTGCTCAAACCAGTTATGGGTACCTCTCTCCCAGTGACACCTTCTTCCTTTGATTAGTGGGGGTCTGGATTCTCAATCACTCAGCAGGAGATGGGACAATTGTTTTATAGCACCAGCCCAGGCCTCTTCACCTCTAGGCCTACTCCTCCTCTGACACTCCAGCTGCAGGTCAGCCCGTGCTGCCTTACCTCCTCCCCTGGGTCAAGACATTCACCGGATCATATCGCTTTCAAATCCAGCCAGTCAATCCACAACCAGGCAGAGACACACAGAAATGTTTAAAGCACAAAAACTCATCCACTTCTGAAAGAGTGGCTTACAAACACACAATGCAAAAACCATCTTTATAAAAAGATGTTATTGCAGGGTGAGTTCAGGCATACTAAACTTCACCTCTCCATCTTAAGCCCTTTGAGAAGACAGGCTGGAAAACATAATACACAGCCTTCCCATTCTATTCTAATGAGCAAGATGGCATTTCAGCAGTGAAAACGAAATGGAGATTATTTCACTGACAGGACATGGTACCCACCTTGGTACATGTCCCACCTTTCACATGCGCTGCACCCTGTTCAGGGAGCACCCTAGACCTACCATAGGGGTGCCTGATGTGTATGGAAAGGGAAGGGCAGAGTCTGGTAAGTGTGTGCACTTACCAAAACAATATGGCAGTTTAGGAACCTGTGCGCAGGCCCTGCCATGACAGGCCTGTGTTCCCCTTCCAAGGCTACTTGAGTGGGTGGCACAATAAGTGCTGCAGGCCCACCAGTAGCATTTGCATTACTAGCCCTGGCACACATAGTGCACCTCAATATGGACTTTACTAGTAAAGCAAACATACCAGTAATAGACAACCAATCATCATTACACTTTGCACAGGGAGCACTTCCACTTTGACACTGTTTCGCAGTGGCAAAGTGTCCAAAGCCTCTAAGTTGGGAACACGATATCCATCATAGTACCAAAAATAGAGGCGGTAGAGGCAAAAAGTCAGGGGTAATCACGCCAAGAAATGCTAGGCCTAACACATGTCCCCCCAGCCGAAAATGGGGAGAACTACCCACCCTCATGGGAGTTCTCATCACTAAGGTGGAAAAATCTGGACAGGCCATCAGCATTGACGTGTTCCGATCCAGGGCGGTATTTCACCTTGAAGTCCATTCCCTGTGGGGAGATGGACCACTTCAACAGTTTTGGATTCTCACCCCTCATCTGCATCAGCCATCTGAGAGGCTGGTGGTCTGTCTGAACCAGGAAGTGAGTTCCAAACAAGTAAGGCCTCAACTTCGTCAGTGCCCAGACCACAGCAAAAGCCTCCCTCTCAATTGCACTCCACCGCTGTGCCCTGGGAAGTAGCCTTCTGCTAATGAAATCTATTGGTTGGTCCAAGCCCTCGTCATTCAATTGTGAGAGCACCGCTCCCGCTCCATGCTCTGAAGCATCTGTCTGCACTATGAATTCCTTGGAGAAATCAGGCGCCTTGAGCACGGGTGCCATGCTCATGGCAGCTTTCAGGGCATCAAAAGCGGTCTGGCAGGCATCCGTCCAGATCACCTTCTTGGCCTGTTTCTTTGATGGCAGTTCCATTAATGGGGCAACAATGGTGCCATACCCTTTCAAGAACCGTCGGTAATACCCGGTGAGTCCTAGAAAGGCCTTCACTCCTGTCTGGGTCTTGGGGGGTTCCCAAGCCAGAATGGTATCAGTCTTTGCCTATAGGGGCGCTAACTGGCTGCTCCCTACCTGATGTCCTAAGTACACCATGGAACCCTGCCCTATCTAGCTATGTTCCTTCCAACTGGAGCTGAACACCGCAATATCATCCAGGTAGGCGGCGCTGAATTCCTCCAGCCCACTCAACACCTGGTTCACCAATCTCTGAAAGGTGGCTGGGGCGTTCTTCAACCCAAAGGGCATAACCCTGAACTGGTAGTGTCCCTCTGGCGTTGAGAACGCTGACCTCTCCTTGGCCCCCTCGGTCAAGGCAATCTGCCAGTACCCCGATTTCAAGTCAAATGTACTGAGGTACCTGGCAGCTCCCAGCCGATCCACGAGCACATCATCTCTGGGGATAGGGTGAGCGTCAGTCTTAGTGACCGCATTGAGCCCGTGGTAATCCACACAGAACCGGAGTTCTGGGGTGCCACCAGGCGCAGCAGCTTTTGGCACCAGGACCACTGGGCTAGCCCAGGGGCTGCTGGATGGCTCAATCACCCCTAGCGCCAGCATTTTGGAAACCTCCTGCTTGATGTTGGCCCTGACCCTATCAGCTACTCTGTAAATTTTTTGTTTTGTCCACATCATGGATGCACCAATCGGTGTCTCCAGGGGTCAGGGAGAACAGCGAGGCAAACTGACCCAATACCTGGCGACAGTCCCTCTGCTGTTCTGGGGTCAGGGTAGGCGAGAGGTTCACCCCATCCACTCACCCATCTTTCTCTTTGGCTGACAGGAGGTCAGGAAGAGTTTCACTCTCCTCTTCCACCCCATCATCTGTAGCCAAGAGCATGGTCACTTCTGACCTCTCAAAGTGTGGTTTGAGGCGGTTCACATGTAGGACCCTCAAAGAGTTCCTAGGAGACCGGAATTCAACCAAATAGGTCACTTCACTCCTAAGCTCCACCACCTCATATGGTCCAGTCCACTTGTCCTGGAGCACGCAAGGCTCCACTGGCGCCATCACTCACACTTTCTGTCCAGGTTGAAACTTGACCAGAGTGGCATTCTGGCAGTACCATCATTTCATCTCTTCCTGGCTGGCTTCCAGATTCGCCTAAGCATGTTGTCTGAAATGCCTAGTTTGGTTCCTAAAGGCCAACATGTAGCTATATACATCCTGGGGGGGTTTACTTGGAGCATTCTCCCAGCCCTCCTTCACCAATCTCAAGGGTCCTCCTACAGGGTGCCCATACAGGTGCCCAAAGGGGCTGAACCCCAAGGACTTCTGTGGTACCTCTCTGTAAGCAAACAGCAGGGAAGGTAAGAGGACGTCCCACTTACGCCTCATGAGTTCCTCAAGACCTATAATCATGCCCTTTAGGGTCCTGTTAAATCTCTCAACCAGACCATTACCCTGGGGGTGGTAAGGCGTGGTGAACTTGTAGTCTACACCGCACTCCTTCCACAACAGTTTCATATACCTCAATATGAAATTAGTACCCTTGTCGGACACCACCTCTCTGGGGAACCCCATGCGGGAGAAAATCCCCATCAGTGCACGGCCCACCACAGGGGCTGTCACCGTCCAGAGAGGGATGGCTTCCCGGTACCTGGTGGCATGATCCACCAAGACCAGGATGAACCTATTGCCTATGGCCGTCTTGGGATCCAGCTGCCCCACAATGTCAATGCCCACCCTTTCAATGGGTGTGCTGACCCCCAGGAAAGGATGGAGGGGAGCCTTGCGCTTCCTCCCACTTTTCCCACTTGCCTGGCAAGTCTGACAGGTCCATCAAGGAGTATCAGAACTCTTGCACATTTGAGGCCAATACAAGTGGGTGAAAAGCCTCTCAAAGGTCTTGTCCTGCCCCAAATGCCCTGCCAACGGCACATCATGAGCCAACCCCAATAGGAAGGCCCTGAAGCGTTGGGGTACCAACAGCGCACGGCCCGAACCGGGCTCAGCAACCCTACGCTGTACAGGAGATCATTTTCCCAGTAAATCAAGTGTGATCTCGACTGATCACCCGCTGCCTGGTTTACTGCCTGTTGCTGCAAACCCACAAGAGAAAGCCACTTCTTCTGCTCCTCACAGAATTCCTCCCTGAAGGGCCAGCCTTCCTGCTGCCATTCAGTCAGCTCAGGTAGGTACCCCAGTTCAGCCACTTGTTCCCCCGTAGGCTCCAGGGCATCCCCCTCAAAGGGTGACTCATCCTGGACCGTGGGAACAGTGGGGGCCAGTTTCCCGTGCCCCCTGCATCTTTTCTTCATGACAGACACCTGTCCCACTGTTTCAGGCTCCAGGTCCTCTTGAATACCTTTACTGGCTGCCATAGACCGAGTGGTTACACAAGCCCACTCAGGCAGACCTAACATCTCCAAATGCCCTGGCGTTCCACCTCCTTCCAAGGGGAAGGCTCCAGATCATTCCCTGGCAGACAGTCTATAAGCATGGATGGACTCACAATGACCTTTAAAGAACCTGAGACCACCCCCACTCAAAAAGAACCAGTGCCACCTTGCAAAGGCACACCAAGTTGTCTGCTGCAACTACAGGGTGAAGCACATCAGGAATTGCCTGCTCTTCAGACACCCACTGACACCTGACAGATGTTGTGTCAAACTAGCTCCAGTGTCCCTCAGAGCCTCCACCCTCTTTCCATTGATGGTCACCCACTGCCTGTATTTTTTAGTATTCTCAGGCAGAGAGATTTCCTGAACCATCTCCCGGTCTCCCAATGAGACCAGGGTCATAACGGCTTGCTCCTCCCCATTCCAAGGACCCAACTCCTCCCCCAACGCAACACTCACTAATCCTGGTGTTGGGGCCCCAGGGGTGCAGACAACTTCTTGGGGCATTTAGGGGAAATATGACCCACTTCCTTACAGAAATAACAAGTAAGAGGACCACGATTGTCCCGCTTGCCCTTATGGGACCAGGACCTCTTAGCCTTTGGGGACTGGGACCCCTTCACGGGAACCTACTATGGGGCCCTTTAGAGAACCCCTGGTGGTTACTCTTGTCCTCCCCCACCTTCTGCGGGGGACCCTGTACACTCTTGTTAGTGGTACCTCCAAGTCCCTTGTGGAAACAGTTGAAACAGCAAACTGCAGGCCAGCCCCAGATAACACAGCAAGAGCAGTCCTAGCCAGCAGCCTCTTCAGTTATTTCTTCCTTGGCAAAAGTTCCTCATGATCCATGAAGTGGCTCCAGTCTTGTTCACACTTGATCAAGACATTCTCCAAAGTTCAGGGCTTCAGCTCGAATAGTTATACCCCTCAATGGCTTTGAAGTCTTTGTATTAGAGGGGGCACTCACCCCTGCTCAAACCAGTTCTGGGTGCCTTTCTCCCAGTGACACCTTCTTCCTTTGATTAGTGGGGGTCTGGATTCTCAATCACTGAGCAGAAGATGGGACAATTCCTCCTCTGACACCCCAGCTGCAGGTCAGCCCATGCTGCCTTACCTCCTCCCCTGGCTCAAGACATTCCCCAGATCCTATCGCTTTCAAATCCAGCCAGTCAATCCACAACCAGGCAGAGACACACAGAAATGTTTAAAGCACAAAAACGCAGCCAATTCTGAAAGAGTTGCTTACAAACACACAATGCAAAAACCATCTTTATAAAAAGCTGTGTTATTGCAGGGTGAGTTCAGGCATACTAAACTTCACCTCTCCATCTTAAGCCCTTTGGGAAGGCAGGCTGGAAAATATATTACACAGCCTTCCCAATCTATTCTAATGGGCAAGATGGCCTTTCAGCAGTGAAAACGAAATGGAGATTATTTAACTGCCAGGACATGGTACCCACTCTGGTACACGTCCCACCTTTCACATGCACTGCACACTGTCCAGGGGATACCCTAGACCTACCATAGGGGTGCCTGATGTGTATGGAAAGGGAAGGGCAGAGTCTGGTAAGTGCGTGCAGGCCCACTAGTAGCATTTGCATTACTAGCCCTGGCACACATAGTGCACCTCACTAGGGACTTTACTAGTAAAGCAAACATACCAGTAATGGACAACCAATCACCATTACACTTTACACAGGGAGCACTTGCACTTTGACACTGTTTAGCAGTGGCAAAGTGTCCAAAGCCTCTAAGTTGCCAACACGATATCCATCACAGTACCAAAAATAGAGGCGGTAGAGGCTAAAAGTCAGGGGTAATAACGCCAAGAAATGCTGGGCCTAACAATTATGCTGTGCAGAGTAACGCAAAACAGCAAATTGCGCTGCCTTGCGTTTCTCTAGATTTACTCAAATAAATCTGATTTCGGTATTGCATTGCCAAAGTGACACAATAAGTGATGTAAGGGTACTGCAATCCAATAATACAGCCAGGCTATTAGCAGACTAGCGTGGAGTGGAATAGTGTAGAGTAGAAAAGCGCAGAGGTAGTGGCGTATAGTAGAGCAGTGTACACTGGAGTAGTGCACAGTGTAGTGGGATAGAGTGAAACAGTATATAGTTGAGTGGCATAGATTTGAGTGGCATCCAATGGACTAGCATAGAATAGAGTGACGTAGGGTGGAGTGGCATACAGTGGATTAGCATAGAGGTGAGTGGCATACAATGGAATGGCTTAAAGTGGAATAGCATTTCCTGAAGTAGCGTATAGCGAAGTTGCATACAGTGGAGTGGCGTACACTGAAGAGGCATAGAGTGGAGTTGCATACAGTGTAATAGTGTTGAGTGGTCTTGCAGAGAGTGGAGTTGTGTACTGTGTAATAGTGTAGAGTAGACTGGCATAGAGCAGAGTATTGTACAATGGAGTGGCATAGAATGTAATAGTGTATAGTGGAGTAGCTTACAGTAGAGTGGCGTACAATGGGGTGGTACAAACTGGAATGGTGTATGGTGGTGTGGGGTAGAGTGTAATACCATACAGTGGAGTGGCGTACATTGGAATGGGGTCGAATCGAATAGCGTAGAATGAAGTTGAACAAAGTTAAGTGCCGTACACTGGAGTGGTTTGCAGTGGAATATCGTAGAGTGGAGTGGCATACAGTGGAATAGTATACAGTGGAGTGTTGTACAGTGGAGTGGCATGCAGTGGCATAGAGCAGCATGAAGTGGCGTACAGTAGAATGGCATAGAGAGGAATAGTGTATAGTGGAGTAGCATCCAGTGGAGTGGCGTACAGAGGAGTGACATAGACTGGAGTGGAATACAATAGCTTTACTTACAATGTAATATTGTAGAGTGCAGTGGCATAGAGTGGAGTCTTGTACTGTGGAGAAGCGTAGAGTGGAATAGCGTATAGTGGAGTGGCTACAGTGGCATGGCATATGGATGCATGTGAAATTTAGTAGCAATGTAGATTATGGTGTGCTGTGAAACACAAAACAGTGAATTGCTCTGCCTTGCGTTTCTCCAGATTCATTGCATTGCCAATGTGACACATTGAGTGATGTAAGGGTACTGCAATCCAATAATACAGCTAGGCTTTATTTGTATTTTGGGCCATGGTATACTGTGATAACTTTGCGGTATACCATGGTCTATGGCAATGACAAGCCAGTATATAATTGGTTAATGGCTGTTTTTAGAGATTGAAAAGGCAGTCATATTGCTTTTACTAGACTGTGGCTGTGTTCAGTGTTATGGCCTTAGATATCGTTAAGTAGTAGGTGTCAACCTCTTACTTCTTGATTAAAGTAGTAATAGGTAAGGAAATGTATTTCTATTTTTTTAATATATATATTAAAATAAGTTAACGGTCGTGTACTGTGGCACTGACAGATATGACTACATTTAAATTCCTTACAGCTTAAAAAATACTTATCCTACTTAACTGCAGTTTCCACAATAATCATCTCTGCATCATAATGTATAATACTGCCACATTTCATGTAAATCCATTTATCAGTTTTTGCGCTACGTAATTACAGTAGTCTATGGAAAATACATTGGTGGAAAAACCAGTTTTGAGACCCCTTTTTATCTTTGCACCTCCTTAAAGATTCACCACAAAAATATACATAATCTCAAAATATAGAAAATGCTATAGGTCTGGAAAGTTTTTGTGGGGATTTGCCAAACAGATGGAAAGTTATTACGGAACTAATACCTGATGAATTCCTTTCTTTGGGCATATTAACTAAAACTACAGAGTGGCAATCAAATTTAATGTGATTTCTCTCTTTTTATCTATTGTATCTGTTAAGTATATTGCTTTTTTGTTTACCTAATAATGTGACATAAATGTGTTTTAGTTGTTCATGTAGTAATGATGAAACTTTGCATATGCAGGATAGTTTATTTTTTGTCTTCCTTTCTACTTTTAGTAGGATTGCGCTACACATGAAGCCCAAAGTGAATTAAAGCTAACCATTGTTATATAAATTAAGATTATTATTTCTTTCCTAATGGTCAATTATCATGTCCTCCGTATAGTACTTTGTGTAGCTCACTGTTAGGTCACTTTCATTTTGTTGCACAGAAGTACATAGGAAGATCTTTTTTGCTTGGCTTGTTGGGCCACCTTATTTTGTGAGCCAGAGAGCATGCAAAGAAAACGTATGTAGACTAAGATGTATTCTATCTTTTATGTATGTGTTTATAGGTTTCCATTGCCATGTGACCATAAATAGGTCTTTCAGTTGTTCAGGTAGTAAATCTGAAACTTTACATATACTGTCTAGTTTATTTTTGGGCATCCTTGCTACTTTTAGTAGTTTTGTGCTACAAGATATCACTAAGTTTTAAAGCCTTAAAGCTTAAAAAATACTTTCTCTACTCACCGGCAGTACCCAGATAAATCATCTGTGCACTCTAATATCTAATGCTGCCGAATTTCAGCAAAATCCGGCTTGCTGTTTTGAATTATGTGAAATACTAGAGTCTATGTAAAATGCATTGGATTTCAAGCCTGTTTTGGGACCTCCCTTTTTCCGTTTCACCTCCCCTGACCAAAAGCAGCAAAACATTCAGCACTCTGACAATGAAACTGGGGCAACAGGTCTGCAAAGATTCATAGGCATTCGTCAAACGGGTGCAAAGTTATTGAGGGAAATGGATCTAAAAAATCCCTATCTCTGGTGACCCTAACTATAATGACAGAGTGGCACCCACACACATTTAACGGTTTAGGGGTGGGTAGCAGCATGGGGCGGTAAGCTATTTTTAGAGTTGATGGCAGGGTAAGGGTATTTTCAGAATTTAGGTATGATAAGGGTATTGGGTTGCACACGAGTAATCACGGTTTAGGGGTAGGTAAGGGTATTGAATGGAAAGGGTTTTTTAGGGTTTAGGAGTGGGTAAGGGTATTGAGTTGTAATGGTATTTTACGGTTTAGGGGGCTAGTAAGAGTTTTAGGTTGTTAGGTGTTTTAGAGTTTAGGGGTGGGTAAGAGTATTGGGTGGAAAGGGTATGTTTAGGGTTTTGGGATGGGTAAGGGTATTGCGTTCTAAAAGTATTTTTTGGGTGTAGGGGTGGGAAGGGTATTGGGTTGTTAGGGTGCTTTAGGGGTTAGGGGTAGGGAAGGGTATTGGTAGAAAGAGAATTTTTAGGGTTTAGGAAAGGGTTTAGTATTGGGTTGTAAGGGTATTTTTAAGGTTTATGGGTAAGTAGGGGTATTAGGTTGTAAGGGTGTTTTTAGGGTTTAAGGATATAGGGTGGTATGGGTTTTTTTAGGGTTTAATAGTGGTAGGGATATAGGGTGGTAAGGATATTGAATAAAGGGGGCAATACAATTTCTTTTTTTTTTAAATGGGTGGGTTGGCCACCCCCTCCCCCCCAAAAAAGCATTTTTTTCAAAAGATGTATGCAATGTAAAAATGCTTGGCAAAGGCATATGTGGCAATTGCATGAGTAGTAAAAGCATCTGTTGTAACAATCGTACAACTTATTTGCTGACACCTGCTGCTTCTGATTTTCCCTGACCTGCCCACTACCTTAGCTTAGCAGCACAGAGCTTCCATTGAGGAAACCAGACATTTCTTTGATTTGCGTTTGCTGCCTTTATTAGTGACACATTTGCATTACAAATTGAACTACTTGGATTATACGCTGTATTCAGGTGCATTTTGATTTCTGCCTAATTAATTTGATTGGAGATTGTAAACTTTACTAATTTGCTAATAAACCTTAATGGTTTGCAATCTAATCCTCTCTGTCATTACTGTGGGCAAAATCTGCCTCACTATCATACTATGTTAATGAATTTGTGGGTTCAGCCTCAGTTCAAGATAAAGGTCCATCCGTATTGCCCTAACAGATTTCCAAGTTTGTGCCAAGTTAAGATGGTGTAGATACCATCTTTTTTAATCCACTATCACCACGGATCTGAAAATATGGAGGCACCTTGAAACTTGCTTAATGAAAGAAATAATCACCAGGGGCATAACCAGGACAGGTCCACAGGATGGCTGTTTATTGGTAGGTGGCTGGATTGGTATCTCAATAGCTGGATTGTGTGGGAGCCCTTCAGTAACGCAGCTCTGCTCTCCCAGACACACACAGGCACATCTTCAAATCATACAGGGCTGAAAGAGTCAAAGTTGCTTGTACTTTGAGGGGGTTAAAAGCAGTGGTGAAGCACAAAGACGGACACTGGCCATCCTGCAGTGCCTCTGTGCAGGCAAAGAGGCAGTAGACATGATGCTGGACAAATCCTAAAAATGCCCTAACCTGAGGGACCTTGGGCTCGCTCTCTTCCTGCACATTGCCTGCTACAATATTTTTCATGATGACATGTTTCATCACCCATTTTGCTTCTCCACTACAATATTAGACAGTGACAACTGCAATGCCTAAATATTTTTATTGAGTTGAAAATTAAAATAGGAAGCTACAGTCTCTTGAAGACCAAAGCGTAATTGTCTCATTCGTTATTACTGGGATTGCTGGTGTACACAGGTGAGGCATCTATGTTTAAATCATCACTGCATGTGACTGACATGCCACATCTTTTGACAGTGGTGATCAGCAAGGGTGTTCTGAGCACTACTGAAAGCAAGACCCCCACCACCGCCCCCTCCAACCCACCACCAAATTCTCTCCAGAATCCTTGTTGGGTAGTAAAAGACACCACAACTTGCGAGCAGTGGGCTTGTCTCACCCGGGTCGTTGAGACCACTGCAGCTGGTGCTCCAGTTTGCCCTTTGTAAAGAGATCTTGTGATTTCTATCTGGTAGGCTGGAAATGCAGGGTCCACAGTTCTTCAGCAGCAGGATGTGATGCAACTTCCGCCATTCTTCAAGAAACTCTTGGGGCCATATTATCAAGGAACGGCGATAACATTATCGGCGCTTTAGCGGCAGGAAACTGCCGCTAAAGCGGCGATAATGGGCTTGATATTATGCCCTTGTGAATTTCCATAGAAGCCCAGGTTCTGGTGTGAACCTGAGCTTCTATGGGAATTCACAAGGGCATATTATGAAGCCCATTATCGCCGCTTTAGCAGCAGCGATAATGTTATCGCCGTTCCTTGATAATATGGTCCCTAGTCTATCCGAAGACAGGGAAGAAGATAAAAGAACACAGCACTATTTCGAAAACTGAAATCTAAAACACAACTTACCAGAGAGCATAACTTTATCAAGGTCTGGGCTAGAATCCCAGCTAACGAGCTGAAAATTGGACTTCAGGGGGCTTCAGAATCTTCCTCCTCCAGCCAGACTGCACAGAATTATTTATGTCCTCTTGGAGCTGGCAATCTGAGTGGCTTCTTCTGAAGCACTTTTCCTATCCGCAGACTTTATCTTGGGCTTAGTGTAGACGTGAAACCCTGTAACAGACGCAGTTTGCTTCACATCCCTGGTGCCTCCACAAAAGCTCGGTAGCTGCAGGCATCGCAAGCGAGCCTTCTCGGCAAGACAAAGAAGGCGATCCTCATAGGGACTAGTTAAAATTTCATTTAAGTTTCCACTTGGCAAGTAGGTCAGCTTCATATCTGTCGATCGGTTCTATATTCTGTAGTTAACCAGGATTTTGTTTTGGGTCTGTGTCACACTGCAGATCAAACGTGTGATTAATAAAAAAACAAAGATATCAACAACAGAGCAAGCCAGAAATATCTTTTTCAAAAGGAACTTTAACTTGTTTCTTTTTTTATTAACCTAAAGAAGCTGTCAAGCAGCAATATGCATTCTAAAACTCATAACTTTCTGTCAATTCCTCGGTGAAAAGAGACAGATTACACTGTTTTCGGATATCGAGTGATCTCACCACCAGTCTACATGCACCAATCTCACTAACCTTGCCAATCAAAAACATTTATGCCAAATTACATAGATTTCAAAGTTTAAAAACACAAAAGAAGAAGAATAACTTGTTTTTTTTAGCGCTTTACACATCTACGATAGAAGATGGTAATTTAGCTAACTCAACCTTAACCCCCTTGTTGACCGTATAACTTTGAAAGCCTGAGCTAACTTGTGATCTGCATGGCATGCACAGGGAGTCCTGTGAGTCCCTGATAGCTCATCATGATAACCACAAACTATATACATGAGTTCAATTCAGATGCATTGTCAGTGCATTGGCTAATATTTATGAGGCCCTTTCTCCACTGTTACGTCACTTTTTGTGACGCTACAGCGGCACAAACCACTAAATCATATTTATGAAGCAGCGCAAAGCCACTTTGCATGGCTTTGATTGGTCTCATGAATATGGAGTACGGCAAGGCAGCACAGATCGCTGTGTTGCCTAACTCTGCACTAAAGAGGCGTGCAATGGGCATTGCGGTGGGTGTTTCCATGCAACACCCATGAATTTTGATGCCTCCACAGATTTACAAGACCTTACGTGTCCCCAGGGGAGTTGCAACGAGGAGAAATATTACTATTTCACCTCGTTTTTCTTCTTTCTATGTGTGCTGCATTCCACAGCACACATAGAAAGAGGAAAATGCCTCCCAGGATTGTTTTTTTGCAGGAAGGTGCCACATCCTGCACAAAAACAACCCTACATGCAAAGCCGACACCCTTGCACCATGGTGCAAGGGTGCCGAAACTGCCATAGATACAGCTCATTCCTGCCCTTTCCCTTTGACTCAGGGCAGCGCAACAAGGCGACTTTCTGCACGGCCCTGCACCAAAATCCCCTTAATCAGCCCCTTAGATTGTAAAATAAGGAGTGCTGGTGCATTATGCTCTGCTCAGAAGCCAGCAGCTGGCGCAATTAGAAATAGCGTTGAATACCATGTCTGTGTAGTCTTGAGTCCACCTCGTGCATCTCTAATCCACTGCCAGACTTTCCCTGCCCCTTTGTCTCAATTTTACAAGTTCCTGCTTTCACTCTCTGTGACAGTTCTTTCGTCTTTCTCTTCCTCTGTCTTTCTGATATGTGTGTTTTCCCTCTCTTGCTCTCTGTAAATATCTGAAAAATAAGTGCCAGTCCCCTAGAAGAAGCGTCTGTGGTTCTTAGCAGCAACCACCAGCTCATATTAAGAACTGTGTATTGTATTGTATAGTTTTACATCCTGAAAATATGGCACGGACATAACCAACCTGGACCAGTGATGGACACCCCTGAACTAGAAGGTCTTACTGGTCACGGGCATTTTGTGGTGGAATAATGATCACCATCTGGTACAATAGGCTATTTAGACAGGCACAGCAAGAACATGTACATGAAGGGAGACATTGATTATTTCCAAATTAAAGACAAATGTAAAAAACCCTGAAATTACAATGTTTGAAGATACTCGAGCTGAATTGGAGCCTGGCCCTATTATTTTTGTTTTTTTCTACCAAAATCTTAAGAAATCACTGGGAAAAGCTACAGGATAATTTGCAGTACTCCGTTTGAGTTTGAAAACAGATGTGAATCATGGGAGTGCTTCAAAGCTCCTCATTGTATAACAGCCTTGGATACACAATGGGTAGGAGTAGCGTTTAGTTACATTCTGGTGCCGATTACGATCCTGGAAAAACCGGGTACGAACCGTCGGTCGGAGCGTTTTCTCCGTCCGACTCGTACCCGGTCGTAAAACTTTACAAACATGGAATTACGATTCGCACGGAAACACCATTTCCGTACGAATCGTAAAAAACACCGACAGACGAAAATATACATACGAATGTGATCCGGGAATGCTGCGACGTGACGTCGGGACGCTTTCAGGCAGCGTTTCACGACCCATGAAGGACGATTCGAACCGACAGCAGTCCGGACGGCGATATTTTCACGGCACCCAAAAAGTGCCGGAAAAGCGAAGTACGGCGCGAAACGACCAGAGTAGGTGGCCCGGTACGTGCCGTACCATCCCCCAGCCCCCGTATGTACGTGCCGACCCCCCCCAGCCCCCGTATGTACGTGTCAAACCCCCCCAGCCCCCGTATGTACGTGCCGACCCCCCCGCCCCCGTATGTACGTGTCGAACCCCCCCGTGTATGTACACCCGTGTATGTGTCGAACCCCCCCGTGTATGTACACCCGTGTACGTGTCGTACCCCCCCGTGTATGTACACCCGTGTACGTGTCGAACCCCCCTGTGTATGTACACCCGTGTACGTTCGAGTCGTACCCCCACCCGTGTATGTATGCTACGTGCTGGGGGTACGCACCGTACATACACGGGGGGTTCGACTCGAACACAGGTGTACATACACGGGGGGGGTACGACTCGAACGTACACGGGTGTACATACACGGGGGGTTCGACACGTACACAGGTGTACATACACAGGGGGTTCGACACGTACACGGGTGTACATACATGGGGGTTCGACACGTACGTACGGGGGCGGGGGGCGGCGCGTATGTACGGGTGCGGGGGGGGTCGGCGCGTATGCGGGCACATGTCTCCATGGTTGCTATGGGAGACGGTGTTTTTACCATACGGTTGTAACATCGGACGCACGGGATGGATCGTAATTCCGCGGTCGGACTTCACTTTTCACATTTGTACGGTAAATCGTCCATGGCCGTGTCGGACACATTTTCCGACCCAAGGACGTGTGGGGAATAATTCCCAATGCGATTCGTATGGACTTTTTCCCATGCGAATCGTAATTGGCAGTTTGTACGGCACTTGTACGATTCGTACGGTAAAAAGACCGGATACGAGTCGTACGGGGAATTTTTTTACCGGATCATGATCGGCACCAATGTCTGGTTTTACCTATGGACATCTTCTGCAGGTGGAGTTTGTGTGTCTGAATAGCTATATCTATGGAGAGTAAGAGTTATTTTTCTGCCCCTGGCTTAAGAGGAGCATCCAAGTCATACATGCTTTATTGTCTCTACCATGGGCACAGCCCACCAAGAGCACTTATACCACGGGGAAGGGAGTTGGGGCACCCTCACTATAAACATCAAGAAAACTCACATCCAACAGACGCCAGGAGTTCAGAAAGTTGGAAGTCAATTATCGTGAGATACAATGAGATTTAAAACAAGCTTGCTCAGAAAATGGATCGTACACGCCTCCAAGAAGGTCAGTGCTTTGGAGTCACCACCGATCCTTCACTATCATTTGTTACTAATGTAAACAAAATTAGCTCATCAGTAACCCGCAACCTCAAGTGAGTATGGACTCTAGAGCATGAGGCACCTCCTTCCTCTCTCAGAGCAATATCTGTGCTGTGGCATGGTCATGAATTACCGCCGAAGTAGAATACGGCAACACCCTCGTCTGAGGCATAAGTCCTTCAAACCTAAAGAAACTACATTTTCCAAAACTCCACAAACAAACCTTTGACCCCTAATAAAATCCTGCATCATTTTCAATATCTGCTATCTGACCCAGAAAACCATATCCAGCAAAACAACAAAATATGTAGCTTACCTCATCACCAACCACAAGCCTGTACGACCGCCCAATCGTGATCCATGAGTCTCATAAACTTCATCTCTTTCCAGCCTATTGCCTTTGGAGGACAAACATTTGTATGTTGACTCACCTGGGCCAGGCACTCTCTACCTCAACTGTCCAAAGATACTCTGAACGTACTTTCTTTCTAAAAACAAAGTCTTTGGTGCAACTTTTGAATAATTATTTTCCTTTAACTCACATTCACTTTCAATTGGGCTTGCGGCCCATGGAATAAAGTGCATTCTAAAAACACAAAAATAAGCAGACATATGTTACTGACATTAAAGGTACGATTATATCTTCCTTTATCGCTGCCCCACAAGCTTCTGCACCACAGCTGACACTTTATATTAACTTTTCCTCAGGATCCCCTGCATGACTGCACACTATATAGACATAGCTCTGGCCTCAAGTGGATTCAGGATATATCATTGATGGCGCAGTACCACTCAGAACTCCACAAAGCCCCTGCTCTTCCACAACAAGAGTGGCTACTTCCCTGATGCCCTTGAGCAGGCCCCCTATACCTCCAATGGAAGCTTGCGCCATCTCCTCCTAATTGCCACTATTTCAGAGACGAATGGGGATAATCACGAGGCTTTCTATTGGGAGTAATCGTGAAACCCTTATTTGGCACAATACTAGCGCTGCTCACTATTGGTGACAATCATTGTAATGCAACTGCATACTATATGCGTAATTAGTCTAACAGGTATCACAACATATATTAAAACATCAGTTGGAACGAGGATACCTGAATCAAATTATCATTTGGTATTTATTATTGTAGACAAGTTTAGATTTTCTGCAGCCTTTGTAGTCCTTATGCAAACTTATATATGTAGTGTCTCCATTAAGTTTCAGCGTCCAAAGTCCACCCAGAGGTAGTTGTAATAGTACTAGAAATGGCCACAATCAGGTTCTCTTGGGTTGAATTCCATTTGAGTGACTCCAGGAGTTCCATAACAAAAAAACAAAAAACAAAAAAAAAGATATATATATATATATTCACTTTAAAAACCATAGGTTTCACACATGTTATAGTTAGCTGGACATTTCACTCATGAAAAACCATTGAAATTACCCCGTTATAGTTAGTGCAGGCAACTATAACTCACGCGACCGCAATCCTCTGCTGATGACGTCAGATATTACATCACTGTATTTAGACACTTATTTACCCGTCTTCTTCCATGAATTTTTAGCTATACATGTATTACAAATATTTTTTTTTCAGAAAGACACATATGTCATCAGTGATGTAATATCTGACGTCATCAGCAGAGGATTGCGGTCGCGTGAGTTATAGTTGCCTGCACTAACTATAACGGGGGAATTTCAATGGTTTTTCACGAGTGAAATGTCCAGCTAACTATAACATGTGTGAAACCTATGGTTTTTTAAGTGAATTTGCAAGGTTTTTTAAATGCTAATTCCAAACTATAACGTGTGTGAAACCTATGGTTTTTTCAGTGAATTTGTACGTTTTTTTAAATGCTAAGTTATGTATTTTTTTTTTTAAGGTTTTTCACCGTGCGCGTACCGTACGTGCACGGTGCGCATCGTGTACCGTACGCGCACTGTGCGCTTCGCGCACCGCACGCCCACGTTACGCAGTTTGCGGAATTTTTCCGTTTCTACCGTACGCGCACGCTAAGCGTACTCCGCGATTTTTCGCAATAAAGTTAAAGGAAATTTTGGCCCTTGGGGGTCCTTCTGGGACTCCCTGACAAAGGCTAGGGGGTCAGGAACTGTCCACCCTGCCCCCTTTTCACGTTCTCCACCTTTGTTTTTCACCCCCTCAGACTGCGAGAGACAAAATGGCGGCTGACACTTCCTGGTTTCGACCGATTTGAATGTTTACTAAGATGCAACAACCAATCAGAATCGCGCTCGCGCACGGCAGCGTGCGCGTACGGTAAGTTTTACCGTACGCGCACGGTGCACGCTTCTAGATATATATATGCTTTTAAATGCTATTTTCTCAGGAAATAGTGAACAGATTTACACCAGACCTGCAAAAGGCACATCCCTGACCTGAGGACTACCTCTCTGCCAAATTTCAAGTAATTCTGTTCAGCCGTTCGGGCTGTAGCTTGGACTAAAGGTCCTATGTAAAAAAGGCATGGGGAAAACGCGTTTTGGGACCCCCCTTTTTCTCAGCTACCGCTTGACGAATCCCCCCGAGACTTTCAGGGAAGGAGCGGAGCGCCCCACATATTTTAAAAATTTCGCGAGGATTCGTCAATCGGCGCCAAAGTTATTCCAAATAGAATGTTGTGGATTTCCTATGGAAACACGATCCTAACTATAACTATCTACTGGCGACCGCCAGTAGATAATATATATGTGTATATATATGTGTATGTGTATATATATATATATATAACAGACTGGCAGTAGCCACTATTTAGTTATAGTTAGTATTCCCAGGAAAGGAATTCCTCTTTTGCTTTATTGAGCAGAATATGAGAAGAGCTAATAATACACATCAAGATTTCACCAGATAATAATTGCCAGGATTTTCTTCAATGTATTTGATATTAACAACAGATCGTTCGTCAACTAATAAATTAACAATGAAATAGAAAACATATCTTAAGGTAGCTTCCTTCAGCAGAATAAAGTTCTTCAGTGGACAACAATAGCATTGCTTACATCGATAAACCTTGTAGACAAATCATAATGAAAAGCATATCCTCAGTATACCCCCCTTCCTAATAGTTGAAATGCTAAAGGTGTGTTGGATAGGCAGACCTCCATGGACCACTCGAATGTGCATGATCAACAGAGGAACCATGGCTGGACGCATGTGACGTACACAATCCGGAAACTCAGACGGTAACTGATTCGCAAACCTGCCATTGGCAAAGCTCCCAACAGATGCAGCATTAGTGCACGGTACAGTTCCACGTGACTGGGGTTGTGCATGTGCCCGAAATTGCCTGCCATGGCGTTTGTAGGTCTCGTACCACCAGTACTCCTCAGACCGGTGGCAGTTCTGTGGACGATATGCCACAGCTCGGAGCAATGAGTAGTATGTGTGTTCAACATTTGGACGTATTGGTTCTCTTTTTACCGATGTGTTGGGGGCATGCCATGCAGGTGTAGCTCGAGCAGGGACAAGTGTGTGTGGGGTGTGGACATGTTGCTCTTTCATTAGCACAGTTCGTGGTGTGGGAGCCGCCAGAGTCTGGTATGGTATCTCACTCAGGGGGTGCCGGGCTCATTGGAGACCAAGGTTGGAGGTTCGGATGTCCTTCCGCCTTGTGAATTGAGACAAAGGAGCTTTCATGCCTAATTTTAGTCTGACTACTGCTTGCATTTCTGAAATGTGATGTGGCCTTCGCGCTGAAATTGTTGCCAGGCCTTAGATTTTGGGTGCACCAATTGCGAGATACACGCAACAGTTGGCATGTATGTGCCAAGGGTCCGATTGTCCTTGCGCTCCATGTTCATTCTCTCTCTCTCGCTCTCTGTCTTTTTATGAGTGCCTGACACACCTTCTTATCTGGGATATTGTCTTACAGGCTGTCACTCACAGATTGTCCAGGGATGACCCGCCATGACTCTTCCAAATAGTTGTTTGGTGAGAAATTTGATTGTGATATTTTGTTTGGACCCTCAATGGTGAATGATTGATTCTGCTTTTACTGTACTCACATGACGGTTAGTTGTTGTGCTTCTGCGGCATCAGGCGAATGATTTTGTTCATGATTTTGTGACGTTGATGTGCAATCTCTTGGTCCGGGGGAGGTGGGGGTGCCCGGGGTGGCACCCCGGGGGGTGGTGGGTGGTACGGGGGTGGGTGGCAGTGGGTGTTGTGGCCCTCTTGGGTGTCCGAGCTGCATGATCGTTGGCTCCATGGCATCTGTTGTTGTTCAGGTGTGGCTCTGGACTGGGCTCCCTTTTCTGGTACAGGTTGTAGTCCGACTTTGCACCAGGTCAGAGCAGGTGTTAATTTCCTGCTGCTAACGCGCCATATCGCATGTCTTGTGTTCTTTTCGCCGATCTGGCTGGACTTTGAGAATGTTGAGTTGTGGTGTTTTCGCAGCTTTTTGCTGAGGAACGCCTACTCTGCATCTCATTAGCGATAGTTGCCGGGGTCATCCGTGGCGATGTTTTTGCTGATGCTATCGCCGGAAAACTGGTGGTATCGGCTGTTTGTACCAGCTTGTGAATGGGGCGGTAAATTTATCATGACTTTGGCTGCGCTAAAGTGCCAATAACTCTGCGATAGCTCTTTGAGAATATGCCCCCTACTTGTCACAAATCTCGAACTAGCTCTGCACTTTGAGGAGTAAATCTTCGACTTCTTCAATGGTTGAAATAAGATGGAACCGTCCCTTGATAAGAACTTTCAGTTTAGACTGCCGCAAAACTGAGGCCTGAACCGCCACAGATTCTAACAGTCCCACAAATCTTTGAAATTCCCTGTGATGTTGTGCCTCTGTAAATGAGATATCAGAGAAGATAAAGAAGTGAAAATTCTCCGAGTTTGAACCCCCAACCTCCCAGGGTCTAGCATGCTGCTCCCCTGCTGCCGCTCCTCACAGCCTAGAGGCCCCATCACGGTCCTCAAAATCACCGCAAACCACTGTTCAAGTGACTTTCTCTCCGGTATTGCTGGTATTGTTACCAACTAGGATTGGTTTTCATAATATTTTGATCCATTGTGGTGTATTTGCATTCGTTTGGATTTTTGTGCATTGTAAAGACAGATCTGCTATATTTCTTCACCCCCTCATCACTTTTGGTTTTATTGTGTATTGTTTCCTGCCATTTCTAGCCCCCTCCCAGCCATCCCCTCCCAGCTCCCAGGACTACTTATGGAGAATTTCAGGCCGCTGAAAGTCCTTCTGTGCCCGTCCGTGCCTGGGCCACGAGCAGCACCAGAAACCCTGGTTCATCTAGACTGCTCAACTACATCGTCTTCAACCTTCGAGCCCTGGATCCTAGACACCGCTACGACCACTGCCGCTGCATATCCCCACCCACCACCAGAGATCCCTTCTCCTGCCTGAACTGCTGCTTCACCTGCAGAACTGAAGCAGACGGCAACACCAGAGCTCCTGCAAAAATGACCTCTCAAGAATTCCGCAGGAAACCTCCAGTGTATCCTACTCACCATACGATCACTCAGCAAACATGACACGGAAATCTGGGACACCATCTCAACCCTCACCCCGGACATCATCTTCCTAAATAAGACCTTGCTGAACCCAGCCTCCACTACAGACATTGCCGTCACCACCTCCGAGGGATAAAATATAACACACTAGGACAGGACCAACAAACACCGATGCCGAATTGCCATCGTCCACAAGCACACCATCCGATGCACAACCTCCCCAGAAGGCTGAATCCTAATCATGGAATATCTCAACTTCCAACTACACACAGATGGTAACAGCACCATTAGAGGCATACTTGCCTGCAAACCACCTGGACCACGCCCCAGCTTCTGCAACACCATCTCAGATCACATCACACCATTCACCATCTACTCCAAACATTACATTTTCCTAGGAGATCTCAACTTCCACATCGACAACCCCAGCGACACCAACACAACTGACCTCGTGGAGAGAATGAACAACATCGGCCTCAAACAGCTGGTCACCGACCCCACCAACATTGCAGGATACAAACTCAACCCCATCTTCACTTTCAGCGACAGAGTCAAATGCAGCCATGCCTCACAGCTCACCTGGACAGACCACCACAGCATCCACTTCACCAGCTCAAAACTCACCAACACAGGCACTGTACCCCACAGCGCAACACGTAGAGACTTGAAAAGGATGGTGCACAGACAGAACATCCCGTTTAAAATGTTGATTGACACAAATATTGAGTTTTAAATATCGTGATACTATCGTTTGCAAAAATATAGTTGTTAAAAATATCGATGTTTTAATTAAAGTTATGTATTTTAGTATGTATTTTAAAAGTATGCGTTCTATTTTTTGTATAAGAATTTGTTTTGCTTTTTAAGATATGTGTTACATTTTTAGTTGTTATTCATTTTACCTTAATTGCATTTTGCGTTTTAAGTTATGTAGCGGGTTGTGGGTTTATAGGGGAATAGGGTGGGAAGTAATATAATTATAATAAATTACTGATAATTTTTTATGTATTAGGGAAATAATTTATTTTTAATTAGTTGTTAATTACTTTTAATTAATTAATTGGCAATCATGTTAATTGAGTCATTTTGTAGCAGTGGGTTGTGGATTTATAGGGGAATAAGGGTGGGAAGAAATTTAATTATAATAATTTAATTATACTTTTTTATGTATTAGCATTTACTTAATTAAGATGTTATAGTTTCAACTGTGGGAATTAATGTATTATTAATTAATTGGCTGTTCATTATTATTAATTAATTAATTGGCAATTATGTTAATTGTGTCATTTTTTTAGGAGCGGGTTGTGGGTTTATATTGGAATAGAGTGGGAATTAATTTAATTATAATAAATGTATAAATATTTTTAATGTATTAATATTTATTTAATTTATATTTTATAGTGTTAATTGTGGGAGATATTTTATTATTAAATATTTATTAATTGGTTGTTAATTATTAATTAATTAATTTATATTTAATTATGTTCATTGTGTCATTTTTTAGGAGTGGGAGATGGGGCTTATAGGAGAATAGGGTAGGAAGTTATTTATTTATAATTAAGTAATAACTGTTAATTAATGCTAATTAATTAATTAAAATTAAAATATGGCAATTGTGTAATTAATTTTTGAGGTTCCTTGTGGGGTTTATATTGGTAAAGGGTGGGAAGTAACTTCTTTTGAATTAATTAATAAGTTGTTCTTAATTGATATTAATTTATTAATGAAAAATTAGTTATGGAAATTGTGTAATGATTTTTAGGTGTGGGTTGTGCTGTTTGTTAGGGTAGAGGGTTGAAATTAATTTATGTTTAATTAATTAATAATTAGTTGATTATTAATATTTTATCAATTGATAAATGTGTATGGTAAGTGTTTATTGTTATTTTGTGTGTGTGTTTTGTTTTTATAGGGGTAACGTTTGGGGAGCAAATTAATTTGTATTTGTTTTAAATTTTTTAAATTAATAATATTTGTTTAATTGATAATTATGTTAATTATGGAGGTACGTTTTTAAACAAATGTAAATGTGGATTATGAATTGTGTGGTGTTGTAGGGTAGGAAATAAACAATATTACATTTATGTAATAAATAATGTTTTGTTTATAAAACATTTCTACTAAAAAATAGTTTTTTGTTTTTAAATTATTTTTGAATTTTTTTTAATAATCTTTTTAAGTATTTGTTCTTTTTAACATTCTAATCTGTTTCTATTGTTTGTCATATTAAAAATGTTATATATTTTTTGTGTTTTTTAAAATCTAATGTGTTGTTGTTGTTCATTTGTTTGTTTTTAATTTTGACTGACTCCAGTGGAAATATACATTTTTACCCCTCCACTATCAAACACTTTCCCTACTATTGCACAAACTGGATTGGGAAAAGTAATTGTTACCGCTCCGCTATCCAATACTTTCCCTACTGTTGGACTCTCTGGAGTGGGAATAGTGATTTTTAACCATCCGCTATCCAACACTTTCCCTACTGTTGCACCCACTGGAGTGGGAACAGTAATTTTTACCCCTCCGCTATCCAACACTTTCCCTACTGTTGCACCCACTGGAGTGGGAACAGTAATTTTTATCCCTCCGCTATCCAAAACTTTCCCTACTGTTGCACCCACTGGAGTGGTAATAGTAATTTTTACCCCTTTGCGCTCCAACACTTTCCCTACTGTTGCACTCACTGGAGTGGGAATATCAAGTTTAACCCCTCCTCTATCCAACACCTTCCCTACTGTTGCACTCGCCGAAGTGGGAATAGTTATTTTTATCCCTCCGCTATCCAACATTTTCCCTATTGTTGCACCCATTGGAGTGGGAATATTAAATTTTACCACTCCGCTATCCAACACTTTCCCTACTGTTGCACTCAGTGAAGTGGGAATGGTCATTTTTACCCCTCCGCTATCCAACATTTTCTTTACTATTGTACTTACTGGAGTGGGAATATTAAGTTTTACCCCTCCGCTATCCAACACTTTCCCTACTGCTGCACTCACTGGAGTGGGAATAGTAAATTTTACTCCTCTGCTATCCAACACTTTCCCTACTGTTGCACCCACTGGAGTGGGAATAGTAATGTTTACCCCTCCGCTATCTAACACTTTCCCTACTGTTGCACTCACTGGAGTGGGAATAGTACATTTTTACACCTCTGCTATCCAACACTTTCCCTACTGTTGCACTCGATGAAGTGCAAAATGTTATTTGAAAGACTATTAAATATTTTAATGTTTTAATTTATAATATAACATTTTCTTTATTAGATTTTATGTTGTAAGTGTATGTAAATATATATATATTTATTAGTACATTTTTATATATTTATAAAATTATAAAATAAATTAAAATTAATAGCATATTAATTGTTTTAAAGGAAATAGAAATAGATATATATATACATATATTACATTTTTTACATCGTAAATTATTCAAATTTATGGATGTCAAGTCATTTGTCTGACACCAGCTGGGACATCACATCTGTTCTAAAATCCAGCGGCAGGCGAGAGGTATGGATATATGGCAATGGAGTTTGTTAAAAAATCATGAAATATATAAAGATGGACTGTGAATGTATTTTATCATCAATATTAAGGGAGAAATCATGCTTGCCACCCGGACAATCTATTTGGGACATTGGATATGAAAGTATATTCAATACAGTGTTAAGAGCAGTTACCAACATGGCTCTACACCGATATGGCTGCCAAAATTACATGGAAAGATCACAGTCCTTACGTTTTGATCATCTTTGAAAATTTGACCAATGATTGTGAAATACCTCTTTAAATGATGCTAAAATCACAAACTGTGTGCTGCTTTATTCTGATGTGGTATTGAGGAAGACACTTCACCAAAACGCGTCTGCCTGGAATAAAGATATACAGTATAACCTCGAGAGTGCTCCGTACCTTTAGATTGTGAGATTACATTTTATATATGTATGTTTAAATATTTTTTACATTACATTTCTTTTATTATATTTGTTAATGTTTATTAAATCTAAATCATGTTTTTAAGTTAATTTTATTATTTATTATATTTAACGTAAAAAATAAAACAATAGTTATTTTGTACATCTATATTTTTTACATCGATATTTTTGTTTCGATATTTTTCTACTTACGATTTTAAATATAGGACTTCGATATTTTTGACATCGATATTTTTGCATCGATATTTGTGTATGGAGGTAGTTTGGGAATCGATATTCTATCAGTGAACCGAAAAGGATACCTGAAGACTAATGGAACAACACTCTCGGCTCCCAACTCCCATACCCTACACCCGACCCAGACCAAGCAGCAAAAAACTTCTCCCAATGGATCACAGAATGCACAAACATGATCACCTCAACTAAAACAGAAAACATCAAAAGACCTTCCAAAAGAGTCAACTGGTTCACTGAAGAACTGATATCCATCAAGTGCACCAACTGGCAACTAGAAAGGAAATGGCGCACCAGCAGAAAAATCAAAAGACTAAGCCACCTTCATAACAGCTCTCAAACAATAACACCGACTCCTAAAAGAAACAAAAAGAAAACCCTATCAGGCCTCATTGAAGCAAGCTCCAACCACAACAAGGAGCTCTTTGCCATTACGAAGGAATTCTCCAAGCCTACTGCCACTGAGAATGCCATCACACCCTGCCAAGAACTGTACAAATCCCTGGCTGACTTCTTCCATGACGAAATCATAGACATCTACAAAAACTTTGAACCCCAACCTCTGCTGCTGACAGCATCAACCAGCTCACACCCTCGCTCCGCACCCAAGGGAACCTCCTCACCATGCAAGACACCATCTCCATCATGAACTCTGTACACTCAGAGGCACCCATGAGCCCCTGCCCCACCACCTGTTCCATTTGGGAAACAAGACAATCGGAGATAAACACAGAAAAGTCCTCAGTACCTCCATCAAATCAGCCTCCTTCCCCGAAAACTGGAAACACGCCAATGTAAGACCCCTCCTGAAAAAAACATCCGCTGACTCAACCGAATCCGAAAGGGATCAACAGGCAACTCACCCACAAGATTCTGGACCCCTCTCAATCCGGATTTCGAGCAAACCACAGCATCAAGATGGCACTAATACCAGCCACTGACAACATCATGGCCCACCTGGACTGTGGTGAAACAGCAGCCTTCATCCTCCTGCGCCTATCAGCCACTTTTGACACCTTCACCCATCACACTCTACTTTACAGACTCCACCACATCGGGATACAGGGATACGCCCTCTAGTAAATCGCTTCATTCTTCTCCGGAAGAACCCACAGGATTAGTCTACCACCATGTACATCAGAACCCAAGAAGACCATCTGTGGAGTGCCCCAAGGCTTGTACCTCAGCCCCACCCTTTTCAACACCTACATGACTCCCCTGACTCACGCCATCAGATCACACAAACTCAACATCATCTCCTATGCCAATGACACTCAGCTCATCATCTCATTGATCGAAGACCCCTCTTTCACCAGAGAGAAATTCCACACCTGCATGCCTGATGTCACCAAACGGATGAGAGATAATTGGCTAAAACTTAACACGGACATGACCGAAGTCCTTATCTTTAGGAACAATACCTCACTCTGAAATGACGTATGGTAGCCCGCTAGTCTTGGCCCAGACCACAACCGCAACCTTGGAATCATCCTGGACAGCAAGCTCTCAATGGAAAAACAGGTCAAAGCCATCTCATCCGCCTGCTTCCACACCCTCTTCAAGCTCTTCAGGTGGCTACCAGTCAATACCAGAAGGACCAGCACCCAAGCACTCGTCACCAGCAGGCTAGACTGTGGGAACACACTCTGGTGCCGATCACGATCCGGTAAAAAATGTCCCCGTACGACTCGTATCGGGTCTTTTAACCGTACGAATCGTACAAGTGCCGTACGAACTGGCAATCACGATTCGCATGGTAAAAAGTCCATACGAACCGCACTGGGAATATTTCCCCATACGTCCCCGGGTCGGAAAATGTGTCCGACACGTCCTCGGACGATTCACCGTACAAACGTGAAAGGTGAACTCCGACCGGGGAATCACGATCCATCCCGGGCGTCCGAATGTACAACCATATGGTGAAAAGACCGTCCGCACCGAACTCCCATGACAACCATGGAGACGTCCAAACAGGTGCCCGGTACGTGCCGTACCCCCCCAGCCCCCATAAGTACGCGCCGACCCCCCCCCCCAGCCCCCGTAGGTATGCGCAGACCCCCCCCCAGCCCCCGTAGGTACGCGCCGACCCCCCCCAGCCCCCGTAGGTACGCGCAGACCCCACCTGTGTGTACACCCGTGTACGGTGCGTACCCCCCGTGTACGCTCAAGTCGAACCCCCCCCGTGTATGTACGGTGCGTACCCCCCCGTGTACGCTCGAGTCGAACCCCCCCGTGTACGCTCGAGTCGAACCCCCCCGTGTACGCTCGAGTCGAACCCCCCCGTGTACGCTCGAGTCGAACCCCCCGTGTATGTACGGTGCGTACCCCCCCGTGTACGCTCGAGTCGAACCCCCCCCGTGTATGTACGGTGCGTACCCCCCCGTGTACGCTCGAGTCGAACCCCCCCGTGTACGCTCGAGTCGAACCCCCCCGTGTACGCTCGAGTCGAACCCCCCCGTGTACGCTCGAGTCGAACCCCCCCCGTGTATGTACGGTGCGTACCCCCCCGTGTACGCTCGAGTCGAACCCCCCCGTGTACGCTCGAGTCGAACCCCCCCGTGTACGCTCGAGTCGAACCCCCCCGTGTACGCTCGAGTCGAACCCCCCCGTGTACGCTCGAGTCGAACCCCCCCCCGTGTATGTACGGTGCGTACCCCCCCGTGTACGCTCGAGTCGAACCCCCCCCGTGTACGCTCGAGTCGAACCCCCCCCGTGTATGTACGGTGCGTACCCCCCCGTGTACGCTCGAGTCGAACCCCCCCCGTGTATGTACGGTGAGTACCCCCCCGTGTACGCTCGAGTCGAACCCCCCCGTGTACGCTCGAGTCGAACCCCCCGTGTACGCTCGAGTCGAACCCCCCCGTGTACGCTCGAGTCGAACCCCCCCCGTGTATGTACGGTGCGTACCCCCCCGTGTACGCTCGAGTCGAACCCCCCCGTGTACGCTCGAGTCGAACCCCCCCGTGTACGCTCGAGTCGAACCCCCCCGTGTACGCTCGAGTCGAACCCCCCCGTGTACGCTCGAGTCGAACCCCCCCCGTGTATGTACGGTGCGTACCCCCAGCGCGTAGCGCTGGGGGTACGCACCGTACATACACGGGTGGGGGTACGACTCGAGCGTACACGGGGGGGGTTCGACTCGAGCGTACATGGGGGGGTACGCACCGTACATACACGGGGGGGGTTCGACTCGAGCGTACACGGGGGGGTTCGACTCGAGCGTACACGGGGGGGTTCGACTCGAGCGTACACGGGGGGGTTCGACTCGAGCGTACACGGGGGGGTACGCACCGTACATACACGGGTGGGGGTACGCACCGTACATACACGGGGGGGGTTCGACTCGAGCGTACACGGGGGGGTTCGACTCGAGCGTACACGGGGGGGTTCGACTCGAGCGTACACGGGGGGTTCGACTCGAGCGTACACGGGGGGGGTTCGACTCGAGCGTACACGGGGGGGTACGCACCGTACATACACGGGGGGGTTCGACTCGAGCGTACACGGGGGGGTTCGACTCGAGCGTACACGGGGGGGTTCGACTCGAGCGTACACGGGGGGGTTCGACTCGAGCGTACACGGGGGGGTACGCACCGTACATACACGGGTGGGGGTACGCACCGTACATACACGGGTGGGGGTACGACTCGAGCGTACACGGGGGGGGTTCGACTCGAGCGTACACGGGGGGGTACGCACCGTACACGGGTGTACACACAGGGGGGGTCGGCGCGTACCTACGGGGGCTGGGGGGGGTCGGCGCGTACCTACGGGGGCTGGGGGGGGTCGGCGCGTACCTACGGGGGCTGGGGGGGGTCGGCGCGTACCTACGGGGGCTGGGGGGGGTCGGCGCGTACCTACGGGGGCTGGGGGGGGGTCGGCGCGTACCTACGGGGGCTGGGGGGGGGGTCGGCGCGTACCTACGGGGGCTGGGGGGGGGGGCGGCGCGTACCGGGCCACCTACTCTGGTCGATTCGCGCCGTACTTCGCTTTTGCGGCACTTTTTGGGTGCCGTGAAAATATTGCCGTCCGGACTGCTGTCGGTTCGAATCGTAATTCCTGGTTCGTGAAACGCTGCCTGAAAGCGTCCCGAGGTCACGTCGCAGCATTCCCGGATCACATTCGTATGTATATTTTCGTCGGTCGGTGTTTTTTACGATTCGTACGGAAATGGTGTTTCCGTGCGAATCGTAATTCCATGTTTGTAAAGTTTTACAACCGGGTACGAGTCGGACGGGGAATTCGCTCCGACCGACGGTTCGTACGCGGTTTTTAACGGATCGTGATCGGCACCTCTATGTATGAATCATGGCACGCCTTCTAAAGAGACAGGGCGAACTAGGCCAACTGGTGTGGAAAGAGCTTTGTGCTCAGAGCCACCAACGCCTGGAACGAACTTCCATTTTATCTAAGGTCTGCCACGGAACTCCTAACTTTTAGAAGAAGTCTGAAGACTTGGTTGTTCTCAGCTTAGTCTCCGATAGTGCTCCAGGGTGGAGAGTTTTCCAGGTAAACAGTGTGCAGCGCCAGGACACCTTCGGGTAACAGTGCGCTTTATAAACCCATATAACATAACATAACATCCTCGGCCTGCTCAGGAGGAACCACATCACGCCTCACCTCAGGAAACTACACTGGCTCCCTATACAGAAGAGCTGCCAGTTCAAGATGCTGACCCACACCTACAAAGGACCTGCATACCTCAACAAACGCCTGACCTTCCACCATCCTACTACACTTCTACGCCCTGCCTCCTTCTGCCTCACAGACACCTCCCGGATCCACCGTACCAACAGCAGAGGGTGCTCCTTTTGGCACAAAGCTGCCAAGACATGGAACACTGTTCCTCTACACCTCAGAACCGTCAAGTCGCTCCAGCAATTCAGGAAAGAACTCAAGACCTGGTTTTTCGAATGACATACCACCATGCATCAGCCAAAACCACAGCACCTCAAGACCTTGTGTGATTTGCCACGCTATATAAATGTCTGATTGATTGATTGAAAAGGTTTTCTTTTGAATGGCTATTGATAGTATTTGCTCTTTTTTTATGATAGTCTGCAAAATTAACAAGAATAGTACATGGGCATTTAGGGGCCGATTCTGATGCGGTTTGGAAATCATTCCATACGAATCGGTTTGGGAATAGTTTCCGACAGACTCAGATTGGGAGAGTCCGACCGACCGATTACAATGCACCCGGATGCTTCCAGATACGATTGGGCCGGACTCCCATTGACTTCAATGGGAGCCTATGCTCTGACCGAATGTATAGGCTCCCATTGAAGAAAGGGGTGGCGGGGGAAAATCGGGCGCTCTGTGGCTGGCACCCCCTGGTGCATGGCTGGTAAGGGGGGACCCATTGGTACCCCAATGGGCCCGACTAGGAAGGCTCTGGGTGCAGAGGGGCCAGCAAAGTCTGATTCCAACTGGGGATTTGAATCGGACGGCAGATTTGGGAAGGCTGTCCGAATCCAGCATTGTAATCGGTCTTTCGAAAAACACGGCCCGTAGAAACGTACGAGTCTGCTCCGTACAGCTCGGTCATTCCGAATGCCGTCGGGTTCCGATTAGGATATTCCTAACGCCTAACTCGCATTGTAATCGGTCGGTTGGAAACCTTCCCGATTCGGTCAGAAAGACACTTTCCTGATCCGATTCAGACGGAACAAATGCCATTAGGAGGCCTTCCAAACCGAATCAGAATCGGCCCCTTAGAGTTGATTTCAGGTTGTGCTGGTACCCGATGCGATGGGCCCTCATAATTGAAAAATCAACTGAAACATCAAGTATAATGTAGGATTTAATCAAAGATTCAACCAATTGGAGTGTGTTCTTAAACTTTCCTTGACTCTCTTTTTCCTCTGGAATACTCACAAATCATAGGTTAGATAGAGTTTCATAATTCCCCAACTTCTCGATTTTCTTCTCGAGATGATTCACTTTCTTCAGCACATCCAAAATGTATTTGTTAAGAGACAAGGATTTATCCTCAAGGTCGGATATTCTTACCTCTGCCTCCCGAAATCTAATTGTCATCTGCACCACACTTTCCTCAATTTTTACTAGTTTCTAATGCAAGGTAGCAATATCTTGTGATTGTATTTGTTTCAAATCTCAAACATTCAGACAAGATTGTCTCCAATAAGAGCTTAAGCAAATCAGATTGTCCAAATCCCGAAGGGCTGCTTAGCCCTGGATCTAATACCATCACCTACAAATGATCTTGTTGACCCAAATGTGATTCATGACTCTTAACAAAACTTGCCAGACCTGTTGGTTTTCCTACATTGGTGGACAATGCAATGTTTTGCAGAGAGTTGTCAAGTGCAAAGAAAAAAGGGGGTTCCAGAAACATGTTTTCTCCACCTATGCATTTTCTATACACTTTTTAGACAGCCATAGCGCAAAAACGGGCAGTCGGATTTGAATGAAATTTGGCAGGTATATAGTTTATGGTGTGCAGATTGTCCTTTTTGATAGTACAGATAAGTACAGTAAGTATTTTTGAAGTTAGAAGACTTTAAAACTTATTGAATTATCAGGCAGCAATAATTTGTGAAATACCACGGTACTTGCTTATGTCAAGTATATGATTGACAGATGCCTTTTCAAAAGTAAACAGCATCCATTTTGTTTTTAGCATACTTTGCCGGTGTTCTGTATTAGGGCCTTCGATAAAGGTAAGTAGTAGGTTTTATATTTTTTTCTCTACCCGTTACTACTTTATTAAAGTGGTAATAGGTCTGTCGATTTTCTAGACTTAAAGGTCCTTGTGGCAGATAATAAGATATACACAGGCCTATACAGGAAGCAGGGAATTCCCTTTTATAAGCTACCAGTAGTCGTCCCTGTACTCTCAAGTGGAGCATCCGTTATGGGGAGTTGCTTCGCTTTTAGAGGAACTACACAAGGGAAGTAGACTACGAATCAGCAGTAAATTAGTGCATACAAAGATTGCAGCAAAGAGGTTACCCCATGAAAGTATTGGTCACAACAAGTAATAAGGTCAAACCAAATCCAGATCGAGTTTCCTCTTATATAACATCTGTGAAAGTGAGACTAATCATAATTCCACTCTAATTACTAGGTTTTCGAACACTGCAGGAGCCTTAAATAGCATCATTTGAAAAAACTGGCACACTCTCAAAATAGACCCTGTAATTGGAACAGATATACAAGAGCATCCCAGTTTAACATACGGAAAAAGGAGGTCTATGAAAGATCAAATAGTTCAGAGTAACTTGTCTGTAGCAGACACCAATATGAATTGCAGTGGTGTGGTGGGATTCTTCCCTTGCAGTAATTATAAAGCATGTAAAAACAGTAAAAAACAGTACTGACATATCAAAAAACAGGATGCAAAAAAACAAAAATAATCAATAATAACACCAGTTTACTGCATCATATTCCAATGTCAATTAAAATATATGGGCAGCACTATATATCAGGCAAAAAAACAGATTCTCGAACACTCAAAAGCTATTGCTAACAAAGGCCAGTCGTATCCTATCTCACAACATTTTGAGACACACCACAATAGCAATAGAAACTTGCTGCAATTGTTCTGTGTAGATCACGTGCCTCAAGAAACAAGAGGGGGGATCGGGTGTCCAAGCTCAGATGCCTAGAATCCCACTACATATTGGATTTACAAGCTAAGGTGCCATATGGTCTGAACACAGATGAAGAATTGGTAGTGCACCTGGGAGTATAATCTTCCATACAATTGATATCCCTCTTTACCCCACAGATATGATTACATATTAGATAGCGTTCCCCATGTTTTTCTTTGTCTTTGTCTTTTTCTTTTGTGTCTTGGTTATATAAGATTATAGCATTTTTGTACTGCATGCCATTAAGAAGTATGAATTCTAGAATTCTGTTGGGTTACTAATGCTATGCCATGATGGCGAGTACTTGTTTCTGATTTTTGCACATTCAGGGCTTAATCCTTTGAAGGTATAAAGTGTTGAAAATTTATAAATTAGATGATTCTGTAATTGTATTCTTAATTTGTACTTTTTATGCATATTTTGCACATATACAAATAGAAGTATGCACAATCCTTACAGGTGAATTGGGCATTTGCAGTGACTTACCATAATTACACTCTTTCAATGCCTTCCATTCCGTTTCTGGCGATAGGAAATCTGATGAATTAGACTACTGTGCAATTGTATCAAACATACAAATGCCAGACCAGCCTTCTGACCCTCTATGTATTGGACATAACTAGACTTGGCAATCGAGGATTTGAAACATTTACATTTATTTTGATATGCATTTATGAACTGGTTAAATATATTAACTATTAAGACACAAAGCAGGTTTTCATTATGAATTAAGCATGAATTAGACAGATTTTGTTTAAAGCACTAGTCACTTTAAGATGGCGGCTGCCAAAATAGCAAAAGTGATTGCAGTAAACTCATTGTCCTCTGTCATGTACTGTATTGTCACAATGAACAACCAATAAACAATGCTTATATTAATGTGTACAGCAGCTAACTCACAGAATGTTGAAAAAGGCGTCTGCTGAAACGCGTCCATGCTACTTGTGAAAAATAAACAAGTATTTTGTCTTCTCCCCTTTGAGTGCTAAGAACAGTGTGTACTCTATGCAAAACTTGTCCAAAGAGCAACTATTCATTAAAAATAATAAAGGTCTGAAAGAGCTAAAGATTGTACTACCTTCAGTCTTCATACTGTAGAGGAAACTTAACAGATAACCCATCTTCTGAAGCAAACAAGCACATGTACATAGGTTAGTACCAGGTGTACGCAGTCTTCTATGTTATGTAGAAATTGTCACGCTGAGATGATTCTGCGTCATAACTCAAGGCTGATTATGATACTTAATATGTTTTATGTACAATCTTTGCTATGTTGGACTCTTAATCCGCAGATCTAAAAAAACATGTGTAGGACATGCTGGACACAAGTTGTCAACTGTCACCTGCACACCTAGTTAGTCTTCAATACAAAGATTTATAACGTGTTCAATACCTCTACACACCTAAGATGCATTCGGAGCACATGCATTTTATAAACACTGACACCCATTAGCTGGACACAGGCTGTACAAATTTAGATAGAAAAGTAATATTGTAGTTACCTGCCACTATGTAAATGTAAAGAAAACAACTACACTGATTGGATGATGTCATCAGTGATGTCATCAATGATGTCATTTGAGATGTCATTAGTGACGTCATAAATGATGTCATAGAACATCATGAGTGATGTAATATATGAGGTAATAAGCAGTGCATGGCAGGACGCAAGTTATAGTTAGCTCTGCTTACTGTAACTCGAGAATTTCTCTGTTTTTTTAGTTCAAAACTTCAAAGTTGTCACTGACATATTCACCTAACTATAACATTACTTTAATCATTGTTTTTTTAGTGAATTTCTAAGGTTTTTTTTAAAACAAAAACAGATCTAATTCTCTTTATCACACCTAAATATGACGTTACTTTAACCTTTGGATTTTTCAGTGTATTTCTAGTTGTTTTTTAAACGTAAAGATAATATTTTATTAGCGTGGTGGGTGTTGGCTCAGGGTCTCTGGCAAACCCCCCACAGAGCCTTATGTTTGCTAAAGAGGAGAAGAACCATGTGGGCCCCCTCCCCATGCAACATTATGCCCACGAGGCCCTGTGGACCCAAGGGCCTTATGTTTCTTAACCCCTTCAGTGCCCATGACGAGCTGGACTCGTCATGGGCCGCGGTGGCGCTGTGCCCATGACGAGTCCAGCTCGTCATAGACCCCGCCCGCTAATGCAACGGCCGGCACTGGGCGGGGAAAGGGGCGGGCACTGAAGGGGTTAAAGGGGAGAGAGGTCATGTGCCCCCCCTCCCCAAGCCATATTAGGCCCTATGAGCCCCACCCCCAGGACCATATGCACCCTCCCCGATCCTCTTTAGGCCCTGTGGTCCCCATCCACCACGGCATTATGTTTTTCAAAGATGAGGGGACTAAATGCCACCCTTCCCAGAGCCTTATTAGGCCTTGAGAACCCCATCCTCCAGGACTATTTTTTTTTCATTAATAGAGTCGGGTTGCAATGCTTTCGTCCCCGGGCCTTAGATCCCCTATGTTGTACGTCTTGCGAATGCGCATGTGCACGCGCAAGACGTGCAACGTAGGGGTTATTCAGTGCGAGGAGGAGGCAGGAGAGAGCAGCCATTGCGAGGAGGAGGCAGGCACGGCAGGTAAGTGCCTTTTTAAGTATTTTTTTTCACTTTGAGAGGGGGCGGGCGCAGAGCGGAGTGGAGCGGAGTGGAGCGGAGTTCCACTGATTTTTTTTTAAACTCCGTGGAACTATGCGGAGCACCACTCCGCATATTCTGCTCAGGGTTAGGAAATACATTCTCCCAAATGTTTTTAAACTCGCACTTTCTACTTCTAGAATATTGGCATGTATGTGGAAGGTCTTTCACAAGGTTTAACTGGTCATCTTTCAATTGCTTATTTAAGTATTTGGTTGTTAACCTGGCACTAATGAGTTGAAATCCTTGCCCACACAATATTACCATGTGTAAAAATAACGAAATAATGAAGTAATACTATCAAAAAATGTGCTGCTGTATGCTCCTCTAACCAGGGCCGGAGTGGGAACCAAATGCAGCCCTGGCAATTTTGTCCGACCAGCCCCTGGGCAGGAGGTTTTGGAGGGGGCTGTGCAAGTGTGAAGCACTGCTGATTTTGTTACTGGGGGCTGAGATTGCAAAACCAGTCCCCAGTAGCAAAAACGCCCCCCACCGTAGCAAAACCAGCCCACCCTTCCAGCCTCCTGGGGATGCCCGCTACAGCCGTTCTGGCCCTGCCTCAAATTTGCCTTTTGTTGCTGCATAATTTAGTCAAGCCTTCTGCATAATATGGTGCTCCCCTGCTGCATAATTCCAGTGCCCCTGCCAATACCTCAGATCAAATTAAACAATCTGTGCCTAACAAAAATGAATGTGTCATTATGTAAGGCAACTGGTGCTCATGTAAAGCGCTCTGATACCTGATAACTTCGGGTCAAGTTCGCGCTATATAAAACTCAGAAGAAAAAAAAAAAATCCAATTGAACCCAGTGGGTCAAATGGCATGTGAAACCTGATTTGGTTTCTCATGAACTTGTGCACCCACTGGGCAATAATATAAATAATGTTCAGTGCGTATCTGTGGGTGCGTCTCTGATTTACTTTTACGCTTATTTTGATACTGCTCCCACTCTGGCATTAAAGGGGTTAACTGACGCACTTCCTCCGCCTGACGACAGAACGCGGCCACGAGCACAAAAGATGTAATTTTCTCATTTTCGATACCATCTCCGAAGGTGCCAGCTCAGCTCCTTGCCAGCTTTCATTACCAGCACACAGCTTTCTGCCGTCGTAATCCCCGGCGGCATTTCGCTGTCTGCTGATAACGGGAACATTCCCGCATCTATTGTCAACGTAATTTCGGCCTAAACAAAAAGCGCGCGCATCGGAACTTGTTCGCGCGAGATGCTGCGATTTGAAGATGCTGAGATAGCCCCGCGCTCGCATCTGTGATAACGCGCCTTTTGATTTAGTTGTCTAGTTTTGCGACCTGTGGCCTAATGGAAAACAAAAAAAGAAAAATCTGCCCGTTCTGCTGAGTAATTGTATCGGAGCTCTCAAGCGCAACCCGCGGTGGCTTACTGCAAATTTTCAATGCACGAATGTACCAATGAATCGGGCATGGGTGCCCAACCTTGGCCCACAAGCACCTGATTATGCTTGAATTTCAGGTTATCTGTACGAGATAATTTACAAGGATTCTGAATGGTAACATGTACGTAGTCAATGCAAAATGTGCTTGGATCGCGATTTCCTAGACCCATGCCGGAAACCCAGGGTCGGTCTTTAACATTTGCACGCTTGGGCTTGAGGACGCGGGAGCTGCCTGCAGCGGAGCCGTCTCCTTCCGGCCTGGAGTGGGTCCAAAGAAAAGTTTGTTTAAACAGTGATACTGAAGGATGCTGCCACCACGTCTGCATTTTGTTTAGGTTTTTTTTTCATGACGCTCTTTAAGTTTGCCCCTCGTCTTCCTCCTACACCTCTCAGATTTTTTACACACGTCACATACAATTAAAGAGAACGAGTATATGGGGCACCAAATTTGAATTAGCAGAGGGCACTATGGGGCATATTTACAAGGCGGCGACAGAAAATTATCGCTGCTTTTGCGACCGTTTTCGGCCGAAAAGCGGTGATAATTTTATCGCCTAATTAGCAAGATCACGCTGGCGCGTGAAACCTTGCATTAGCGCAAAAATTCTTAATGCCCAGCTTTGCATCTCTAATGAGATACAAAGTGGGCGTTCCTGACCTGACATGACTGGAGAAATGTCGCAATTTCTCCTATCATCAAGCCCCACGCTATGAAGCATAGCGGGTAGAAAAGTAGCGATAACCCCTGTTAGCGCTACTTTCCTTACACCTGCTTCAGGACTGACTTAGCCATGATATCCTATGGAAGGTGGATATCATGGCTAAGTTTGTGGGGCCCTATCAACAAGCTAACGCCACATTTCGTGAGATTATTGCTGGGTTTCCAGCGATAATCTCACGTTAGGCAGTTAGCGCTAGGATTTTTATTGCTTTTGAGATAAGCGTTGCTAATAGCACGCTATCTCAGCGATAAAAATCCACGTTAGACAGCGATAATTATCACCAGTTGTTGCTGATATGCGACTATGTGAGAAAAATGCAGCTCTGTGAACACCTCTAACCAGGGTATTATAAACCCAAAGCATCTCGAGATATACCGTCCCAGATTAAATTATCAAAATGCCGGGAAAGCTACACCAGAATTTTGATGAAGACATATGGAAGGACGGAAATCTGTAGAGACTAGAAAGGCCATGTAATGCAGAGACACGATGCGGCTCACAGATACAAGTGGACCAGTGAAACAGAGCCTAGCCCAGCAGATGTGATGTGTTGTTCTAGAACAAGGGGTTTTGAGGTTTGACTTGTCCTGTGTATGTAACAGGGGAACGCAGGCCCCTGCAACCCCTGAAAAGGGGCACCAATCCTCCTGTAAGCAATACAGTACATTTGCAAAAGTGTGACAAACGTCCACATTTTCTATGAAAAAGAAACACACACACACACACACACACATATATATATATATATATATATATATATATATATATATATATATATATATATATATATATATATATATATATATATATATATATATATATATATATATATATAATTTCTCTAGTTATCCAAGTCTTGCAGAGAGTTAGGACACTAGAGAGATAATTATTGGATTATTTGAAAGGCTGCCAATGATGTTTGATTAGCCCCTGTGATGACTGTGTATTTGGGTTTTGCATGGTCTATGATCTGTGGGTTTTATGTCTGAAAATCGATAACAAAAATATAGTCTGACATAAATACAGCGGGCCAGATATACTTTACAAAAGTATTGCTTTTTGGGGCACATATTCTGTATTATTAACTAATGGTGGGCAATATTTTTGTAAAAGATATTTAGAACATAATATTTTTCTAGACAATGTTTAGGCAAGATATTCTTGTACCATACCGTTGTGGGTGATGCAAATTCGTCTTTGTACATAAAGAGAGATAAAGGGTCTTGATGAAGATTGACCTCAAGGTAGTGACGCCTGACAGGTTGGATGTTCTCAGTCCTGCCAGGTTTCTCTTCCATAAACGTTTTTTTCCAAAGAAATTCACAATCAAGATGGCGCCCTCACAAAGGAAATGCACCCTGCCCATTTCCAGGGCTTAGGAGGTACGTTCACCTCCAAAACTTTAACCAGAGAGCAAATGAGATGGTGAGCTGCCTTGAGGCAAGACACCGTGTCTGCTGTCAGCTACGTGTCTGATGTTTGTAATGCTGTTTGTATCACATTTCTGCCTCTTTTCTGGAATATGCTGATTTCCTGTCTGACAAGTTTGTGAAAGGTATGAAAGATATCACAATGAAAATCTGCAGATCCATGCAGTGAGTAACGAGTTGGTTGAAAGATTGTGACAAGGAGAAATTATATGGTTTGGTCATTTCTTGTACGACTTCTGAAGGTCTCGAGTTGAGGCTGAAGAAACGTACTCCCCTTTCCATATGTGGCATGAACTTACTCTTGAGCCTCTTAAGGAACGGTCCTGTTAATTTTGGCCCCACCTTGAAGTAAGTGTCATTCGAGTCGATGATATAGCTGTGTCTGGTGTCCCGCATATAGGTTTCAGACATGCAAGTGTCACATGTGGGTGAGACGTGGTTTTCACCACGGAGTTGCTTCAATGTCACTTAAACAAATAAACATTTTTTCAATTTGTTGCCATTCTTTTCTAGACCTGGGCCAGAGTCTCCAGAATATTTAATGGCTACTGAGTGATCTGAGGACATGGCTCCTAACAGTTTTTATTTTTCTCTGATTAAGCATGCTACGTCAGTTGCAGCGGCAAATCTTGTACGTTTACCCTCTCTGCCTTCCTATAAAAAATTACATCCATAGGTTAATGAATGTCACTTCCGAGCTAGACATAGAGGATTTTAATGATTTAATCCGAATTTTCTTTTCAATTAAATGTTTAACTTTTTACTTCTATGACCAAATATAACAAAATAATACCCAGACTTGATACACTTAGTTTAGGTGGGGTATTTCCACCTTAATATCGACTCAGAATCCAAAATATACGTTTTTCCCTCCTAACCAAATGACTTTGTGAGATCAAACAGTACAATAGGCAACTGACACATTGCAGTGTGGAAATGACTGCAATATCGACTCAAAATATCGTGATACCAGACTGGCACGATAAAATATCGAGGACCAAATTATCCACATGTGAGGTTTATATAGGTAAGTGTAGGTTTACCTAACTCTACGTCTACATACCTTGACAATATATATATCTTCAAGGTACATCTGTAGGCCTGGGCGTAGTTCGCGAAGTAGCACTTCGCGAAGCTACGCAAAGTGAAGTTCGCACTACGTGAGCTACGCGTAGCACTTCGCGAACTGCGTAGTACCTTGTTCGCACTGTGCCAGATGTCGTTTTCAATGATTGCACAGTGCGGACAAGCAACCGGCACTGTGCAATCATTGAAAATGGCATCTTGCACAGTGCGAGCTGTCGTTTTCTGCTGCTCGAGTAGATTTTTACTCGAGCTTCAGCTTTCTCAACGCGAACTGGTAGTTTCTCATCGCGAGCGGTCGCGAGCATACGCGACCACTCGCAATGAGAAACCTGACCTCCTCGCGTTGGGAATCTCGCCGGGAGGTTTATTTTCCATGCTCGCGATCGCCAACTTGCAGTTGCTGATCGCGAACAAGGAAAAAGTCTCGCCAGGATGTCATTTTGCTTGCTCGCGGTCGCCAACTTGACGTTGAGGACCGCGAGCAAGCAAAAAATGACCGCAGTACTACGCAACACTACGCTACGCGTGTTCGCACTGTGCTACGTGCAGTTCGCGTAGTGCGAAGTTGCGCAAACTTCGCAAACTACACGAGCGTAGCGTAGTGCTTTGCCCAGGCTTACATAGATGTTCAGTTAAGAAAAGTAAATCTATACTCACCTATATGCACTTTCCGTCTCAGGGCCTCATTTATAGATTTTTTCCACTATGGCAAAATAAAAGGGCAAGAATGTGTTGCATCTATTAGACACAACACGTTCCTGTCCTTTTCCCCTGCGCCTGCTCACAATGGACTGCTGTGCGCCAACGCAGGCACCTTTGCACCATGGTGCAATGGTGTCTACATTGAGGGGATGATAATGTTTGTGCTGGAAGGGAATCCTTCCTGCACAAAATCATTCACAAGAGGCTTCTTTTACCTCTTTGTGTGTGTGCTGCAGAATGCATCACACAGAGAAAGAGGAAAAACTAGGAGAGATAAAGCTATTTCCCCTCGTTGTGCCTCCCTTATGCCTCACCTGGGGACCAATAATTTTTTGGCGCTACCTCAAACTCACGATTTCTCGTAAATCTGGGGCAGTGTCAAAAAGCCAAGGATGTTAACGGGAACGCCCCTAGCAACACCCAGGGAACGCCCCTTTCACGCAGTTTTCTGCTTGAAACAGGCACATATTTATAAAGCCATGAAAAGCCATGTAACGTGGCTTTACGTGGCCTTATAAATGTGCCACCTCAACATTCCGGCGGTGCAATAGTACTAGTGAGAACCTCAGTTCCTATATTGGAATATTTGGCGCACAATCTTAAGTAGAAACAACCCACCCCTATGCACTAGTGTTGTACTCTGCCTTGCACAGGCACTGGTGTATCATAGGTCTCAGTAGACACTTCTCGTTGGTCGTCTGTATATTGAGGATGCTTTTCTACACATCATCCCTGCATTCCAGCTCTTCTACAATTGTTTCTGATTCCCCCACCTGTAATCTGTCTCCTTGTGTTCTATATTAGGAAAGTGGATTATTAGTAGGTGGGGTATTCACCTTCCGCTAGTAATATAATACAATCACTAATACATCCAGTAAAGTATCAGTAAATTAATCCTTACTCAATTCTTGGTAGCTGAGCAAATGAGCAGTCAGGCTTAAGTTAGGAGACAGGTATGTGTAAAGCATTTAATATCACTAAAATAGTAAAGAACTAAAAGACACAACACAATAACAACACCAATTTAGAAAAATAGAAACTATTTTTATCTTCAAAACAACACAAAACAGCAAAAATCCAATGTAGGGAATCTGAGATATGAATTGATAAAGATTAAATTAAAAATGGTGCATTCTATCACCAAAAAGCTTAAAGCACCACTTGCGGCTATCTGGTCGCGCTGGTCCGGTACAAAGTCAACATTTTAAGCCGATCGCAATGGAGCGCAGGTTGGATAGGCAGAGGGCTAGGTTCTGGTCAAAAGTTTACCTTTGGACATTGTCTTTTTCTTGGAACCTTTCTCTCAATGTTGAGTCCTTGGGCTTCTCGGATGTGAAGTTCAAGTTGAAGATGGCGGCCTGCTGCAACTCAGCAGCTCGTTGAAAAGATGGGCACCAAAATCTCGGCATCGTCGTTGAGGAGGATGGGCCTTGAAGAGGTTGTCGACGGCTTCCTTCTTGATGTTGAGTTGGCCTCCACCTGGAGCTTTTCAGCAGGATGAACCAGCAAGGTCGATCCGATCGACAAGTTGGCATCGGCGACATGACTCTCGACATCGAGCCAGACTCCTACTGGAGCTTTTCTGCAAAACTTTTCAGACAGTTTCTGAACATTTAAACCTTGCAGTTCCTTTGGGGAAACCAAGGGGCATATGTACAAGAAGTTAACGTCGCATTAGCAGCACTTTTCTGACGGTTTTGCGGCGATATTTACATCGCCATATGTACAAGCTGTCGCTACCCTCTGTTAGCGGCAGTTTACCGGCGAAAACGTCCATAGAAAGTTTGCCACTTCTGTTAGCGATAATGACATGCAAGAGAGGTGGTCCCATGCAAAAACGGCCACTAACGACACTTCGCGATATGTACAAGGGAAACCTTGAAGGTAGGAGGACCCAAAAAACTGCCTCTAACTGCAGTTGGAGGCAGTTTTTAAAGACCAGAAAATAGCTAGTCTTAAAAACGGAAATAAAACCTGGGACTTTATTTCAGCAGGTTTTGGTGCTGGACAGCGCTGCAAGCAATGTTGCTGCGCTGCCCTGCGACAACACTACAGGGCAGGAATGCGCACCATCAATAAGATAGTGCACATTTCTGGGCCTCAGTCATGAAAAGTGTTGCAGCAATGCGACAAGACAGCGTTGCAACACTTTTCATTACGCCCTTCTTGTGACACCATGGATGAGCTGTTTTCACTGGACAGCGCTCCATGACGCAAGTAATGACAGATACGTCTGGAATCCTGACGTATCTATCTGCGCTAAAGTCATTGCTGCAGTTGTGTCACTAGCATGACTCAACTCCAGCAATGCATGGGACCCGCCTATCCATGTTGCTCTGTGTCACCCATACGCCTGCCATCAGGCAGGCGTAAGGTACTGACACAGTGCCGTCCTACAATTGCCGCAGTGAAATCTGATGGATTTCACTGTGCCACTCCTACGAGGCCTTGTTGCGTGGGAGCGCACACCCTGCATACATCTTACCTGATGCAGGTATGATGTGGCACAGGGCTTCACAAGGTCACGCATACGCCTACATGCATCACTTTGCAAATACGGCGCAACATGGTTCTAGATTTTGCCTGGTCTTTTCTTGAGGGGCGTCCGGGTCGTGGCGCAGTTGGAGATCCATCGGTGGCGGTTGCGCGCTGCAGTGTTATGCCTGTAAGCGTTGGTGGAGTGGTGGTGCTGAGGGAGTTGAAAAGTTCTTCAGTGGCCTTGATCCAGCTGTGAGGGGGGCGATGATGGTGGTGGTGTACGGTGGGCATGGTGAAGACGTGATGTATAAAATGATGGTCGGTCCAGGAGAATCCAGTGGTGTGGCTGTAGTTGAAATTCCTGCTGGCAGAGGAGACGTGCTCGACTGTGTGTCCTGCTATGTGGCTTGCTGCGGTGACTAGCTGCTTGAGTCTGATGTTGGCAAGCTTCCCCAGGAAGGGGTGGTGTTCTGGTCACTGGGGTAGTCCAGGTGGAAGTAGAGTTCACCAAGTAGGATGTCGTCGGTGGATGGGACTGCCTGAGGTGCAATGAGGTCTACAATGGTATCTGAGAATGGGGGGGTCCATGGCCTGGGGGGCCTGCAGATGAGGGTGCCACAGAAGATGGGGTTGGGGTTGGTCCAGATCTGGAAGTTGAGGTGTTCCATGGTCACCGTTGGGTCATTAGAGTGCGTGGTGAGTCGGAGAGTGTTTCTGCAGGTGATGGCAATGCCTCCTCCTGGAAGTTTGGGGTGGTCCTTGTGGGTGATTTAGATGTCTGGTCTGGAGCAGAGGTTTGCCCTGGCAGGTGATGTGGCATCCAGGGCTGATGGCGAGGAGGGTGCTGGCGTCGTAGCGGTGGGGTGTCCGAGAGGAAGGGGCCTTGGTGCTGAGCGCGGTCCAGGGGCAGACGGACGCAGGCGGTTTTGCCTATAGCTTGCCTGTGGCTCGGGAGACGTCCATTACAATGCAGGCATTACATCGGAATGCCTTCACAATGCAACTACAACAACGCAGGTGCCTTTACATCGCATTCCATTCCAATGCATTGTGAGGTTAGTAATAGTGTTTTTTAAGTTTTAGGGTGGGCATGGGTTTCGGGGGTCAGAGATTATATTTGGGGTGTATTATGGGGTAAAATATGAAATTTGGGGGGTGTTTTGGGATCAAATAAGAATTTTAGAGTGTGTTTTGGGGGTCAAAGATAAAATTTACAGTTCAGGTGTGTTTTGGGGTGCAAGGGTTAGTTTTAGGGTAGCACTCACTGAAGTGGGAATAGTAATATTTACATCGCCGCTATCCAACAACATCCTTACTGTTGAAATATGCCTAGTATTAGTATGCATTGTAATGGAGTGTGATGTAATGGTATGTGTCATAACTTCAGATATACCTTTGGCACACCAGTGGTACGCCCACTGAGCATGGCCACACAGCAGCCGCCATTTAGAAGTGCTGCAGGGGGGACTGGACAGCTGGGAGGTGGGAAACACCGGAAAGGACACTGGATGAGGCATGGACGTGGAGGTGTGGGGGTGAGTGCGTGTTGTAAATATTGAAATGAGAGAAATCTTACTTCGAGGCCGGGTCCTGTGTCTTCATTGCTTCTGCTCTCCTGAGTCTGCTTCCAGGAACAGGAAGTAGGCAGCCAGGCTCCCTATCCTAAGCCAATCACAACGATGCAGTACGACGTTGGGATTGGTCATTGGCACCGGGACAAGGCGTTCAGCCAGGGGCTTGAGGGGTGGGCATGTTCTCCATGCAGGCTGGAGTGCAGCGTGCATTACAAACAGGATAGTGCGCATGACTGCTTTGGGTGGCCTGAGTGGGCCGACCAAACAGTCATTGCACACCTGAGTAGGCATGCCACTCCGCCCCTGCCCTGCTCCGTGAGTGGAGCAGCCCTACCCACCCTCCCACCCGCGAAGGAAACATAGCACGATTACATCAGGACGTTATCATCATGTGGTGATTTTTCCTCTTCTTGCACTGCTTGAAAGCAGTGGGCGACGCTCTTCCACCACAGTGTATGAGCCACCACTGGAGGTGCGTCATCTACAGGTGCTAGGCCTGGGCCGCTTGACCCCCGGGCCTCCTCTGCTATGCGTCCCACCTTCTCCTTAACTGGACATTGACACTGTGGCGCAATCCACTGCACTCTCTCCAAATCTGTGACTAAGTCAGCAGGAGCCTCAGCCAGGTGGGATTTCACAAGCCTGGGTACAGCAGTCGCCGACAAGTCCACTGGTGAACTTCCGATGCAGTTGATGCAGCAGGCAACCTTAGGTATGAAGTTGCAGCGCTCCCGCCACACAAGTTCAGCGTAGCTCAGGGGCTTAACCCTCCACAGCGTCCAGCCAGCGCAACATCACCCGGCCTGTGATGTAGAGAGGCGCTGTACACCATTGGAAATCCCCTCCGTGCACCCTGGTGTAGTGGTGGATCGTAGTATGCGATGCAGACTGTTGGACTTGTCCCTTCTGGCAGGTTCACCCCTGGACTTTTTGGCTTTTTATTGGTGACTTGGTGTGGTAATTTTTTTGGTTTCTGCGCACTTTCCCTGTGTCCCAGGGTAAAGTGCGTGCGTGCTCTGAGTGCATGTGGTGAGATAGGCCTGCCCTCCCATAGGAATGCATGGGGAGTGTATGTGTCCCTAGTAGTTCCTGATGCGTGGGGTGTGCAGGCCCGAGTTTGGTATGTGCGGACTCGTGGGAGTGAATGCTGCGCGATGATGTGTGTGGCGTGCATGTACCTAGTGTGGAAGTGCCACTTCTAGAAGTGGGCACTTCTGTGTGCAGTGTGTCTGTCGCGTGATTGGCTGGTCATGTCAGGTGACGGGCTAGGGATTCCCCAGAGTCAGGATGAGTCACCCAGTGGTGAATGGGGAGATCAGCAGCTAGATGGGTGGGAGGAGTACACCTGGGTCCTGAATAGGACAGGGTTTTCCACACACAATGCTGGCCCCGCCCCCTGTGGTGCGACTGACGACCCTAGCCCTGCCAGTGAATAGAGTGAGGGGCTGAGCACATCAAGGGTGCTCCCCAACCAGCTGCAACTGGTTTTCCCCCTCACCCTGAACCCAGAACAAAGGGTTTGCCTGTATAAAAATGGGGCTGTGTCCCCACAGAAACTGTTCTCTTCCAGGATCCTGAGGGGGGGCTGCTGCTGCTGGAGGCCAGGAGGAACCGCCACTTTGGACTGCCTTCCTGCCTGGAGGGCCCAGTGAGCTGGCCCCTGGCCCAGCCTTGCACCCTGCCCACCTTCCTAAGGACTCTGCTGGACTTTGGTGCTTACTGGCACCCCTAAGCGCCTGGAAGCGCTTTTCTTTCATTTATAGCGCTAGGAGCGCTTCATTGGTGGCCAGCAGCGCGGAGCTGCCATTATTAGCGAGGGAACCCCGACGTAGGGATTCCCTGCTATTTTGCCGTCCACGCGGGTGCCCACCCCGCTTATTTCCGCCTGGTGTGCTGTTTAGATAGCCCAAGCGGGTGCCCACCCCGCCAGGGACTTCGTGCCGCTTTATATCCCTAGCGGGTGCCCACCCCGCCAGGGAACTTGTGTAGAGATAACGGGAGCCTACCCCGCATCAAGGAAATCACCGCCGACTGGCCCGGGAGCCGGGGAAGTACCGTGAGGACTTCCCCCCGCAGCGTAGGAAAACGCCGCGCTGTGATTGGATGCCGCGGGAGGCGTCCCCTACCAACCGGGACTCGGCCGACCCGCGTCATCCCAGACGCCAGGAGAAGATGACCCGGAAGTGATGAAGGGCGGAGCAGGACTCTCCTGAGTCTGGAGAAAGCCTCACAGCCCCAGGCCGGTCGGTGCGCTGTACGCTCCATTCCCGTCCCGCGACGCTGTGCAGTTCAAGAAGAAGCTGCGGGCTCAGGCGGACCGGCCAGGAGAGGAGCGGAGTCCCCGGAGAACAGCCCGGTGAGTGGGGAAGGGCTGGGGGACTCCGTGCGTGTGCTGTGGGTGCCGGTCCCAGACCGGCCTACTTCTAGAGCGGCCCCCGCCTGATGGGGGCAGTCACTCCTACGGAACGGGACCGCATTGTTTGTTCATCGAGCCCCGAGGAGGCTCCAACGGGGCCTTAGTATTGCCGAGCCTAGAGGGCTCCAACTTCTGGGGGCACTTTTCTGTGCGATCAGAGCGGCCCCGGAAGGCAGCGGGCCACTCCAACGTTTTAGGGGCACATTTGTTTTTTGAGCCACGAGGCTCTAACGGGGCACATTAGTTTACAGAGCCACAGAGGCTCCAACGCGTGGTGTACACCATTTCAGAGCCCAGAGAGGGCTCCCAAGGGCAGAGTGGTGCCCAAGCCTTTCCCCAGCTGCCCAGCACTTAGTGGGCAGCTGCAACGTTCAGGTGGTACGCTTGGTGCTTTGCCCTGACTGCGTGCGCAGTCTTGCCCCGGACTTTGCTGGGACATAGGGCGTCCTTGCCCCTTCAAGGCCAGTTGGCCTAGGGACTGCCACAGTGGTGGCTAATGTGAGTTTTGCGCTATTCTTTCTCACCTGCACCGCTGATTGTGTTTTTATGCGTCATGTGCTTTGCTTTACACCTCTGAATGTTATGCATCATGTGTTTATGTGCTTAGACCCCTACAGGTATTGTGATACTTAGGTGGTTGTTTTCTCCCTAGTACAGGTGGTGCTAGTGAGGTCCTGATTCCCTGTGCAATATTTTCCTAAGGTGGTTAGGGTTGCGTAGGTGGTACTTACCTGATACCAGTAGTTACTGGTTGTGTGCTACATATGTTATTTTATACTACAGTATTATTCCTATGTTCTAAGAGTGCTAATTCCGGACAGCGGTCCAGGTGGCCGTGTCCCCTGTATCTATAATCCCTTGTAAATTCTGCCCGTGCCTGTTGGCACATTGTAGAGTGTGTGTTTTTATCTAATGTGTTGTGTATAATACAAAGGCTATTTTTATAGAATACCTTGTGTGGAGTTTCCTTTGTGGTGGGCCTTGGGTGTTGTTGCTGGGTGCGCGCGCAAACGCTTTACACATCGCCTCAGAGATAAGCCTGACTGCTCGTGCCAAGCTACCAAGGGGGTGAGCAGGGGTTATCTTTGGCGTGTAACTTCCTTGCCCTGACTAGAGTGGTGGTTTCTGCCTGACTTTGGCGCAAGCCTTAGCCAACCAGAAATCCCATTTCTAACATTGGTGATCAGCGGTGGGATTTGGACTTGCGTTTGCGCTGTACCGCAGCGGCAACTGGCCGCACTACAAAAGTCTGCATTTAGATAAATCACATGGTATAGGGATTATTGTTTTAAAATTGTTTTTAAATTGTCATTTCTTTGGAAATGTGTTTTTGTGCACTGTGAGTTAGGTGTCCCTAGCTCGGGAGGGTAGATCATCCCCATTAGTGCATTGTGTTTTCTGGATTCACCAGAGGGTGGGATCCAGTGGTGGCAGCGTAATAGTTTCCTGTACATTTGTCCCCCGCCCTGCGCCCAGAGTTGGTACCTGTGTCACGTGGTGGTCAGGTTGAGGAATCAGGGGTGGTAGAAACTGCCTTACCAGTCCGAGGGGAGGGTTGTGTGTGTGGATGAATGGTGTGTGGCACTAGGCAAGTGAGGGTGAGTTCTCTGGGTTAGAGAGCTTGCTGAATCTTGTTGTGAATTGTGTGCTCCTGTGTTAAACGCAGACCCCTAGGTTCCCTGTGTGATCTTTTCAATAGAACGTCTGCCAGAATGGAGCCTGCTTTTGATCTCAGTGATCTAATTTATTACAGTATGCAGGAGTTGGAAAGGTTCTGTAGAGAGAGAGGCATAGGGGTGAGAGAGTCAGACACTATGTGTGAACTTAGGGGCCACATGATCCAGTGGGTTAAGAGGCAAAGGGATCTTGAGCGCAGTACGGAAAGGGCCCAGGCCTCACACCTGGAGGGTGGTGGGTCTGTGGGGAGCCCTGAAGATTCAGAAGAGGAGGTAGAGGATGACAATACCTGGACGCCAGTAGAGAGTGAGGACCCCATAGGTAGGGCGTCCCTTGCTGGGTCCAGCGTAGGAGGCAGCGCCTCATCCCTTTCCCTGTCCCCAGAGGAGTGGGAAGATAGGAGAAAAGAAAGGGAGCACCAGCTGGCATTAGAGAAGCTCAGGTTAGAGCATGCTCAGGCTATGGCGCAGCTGGAGGCCAGGAAGCAACAGCGAGAGACTGAGTGGGTCTTGGTAGAGGGTAGAGGAGGCTGAGAGGGCCTCCACCAGAGGCAAAGTAGCTCTGGAGGGTAGACTATCCCCTGCGCGCAGTTTTAATTTTCTGGACTCCCCAGGGAGGGTGGAGTCCAGTGGTAGTAGCGATGTAGATTCCAGTGTAGGAAATCCCAGTCCCCCCAGTCTGGTACCTGTTCCCCAGGAGGAGGAGTTAAGGTTGAAATTCAGGGGCAGTAGGAAACTGTCTCACCAGACTTGGGAGGAGTTTGTGGATGGATGTGAGGATGCAATGTTTGATTGGATTTCCACAGCAAGTGATTTTGACATACTGTGTAATCTGGTTCTCAAAGAACACCTGCTCAGTTGTTGTGTGCCAGGGTTGCGCCAACACCTGTTGGGGTGTGGATTGTCTGAGCCCCTTGAGCTTGCGGAGGAAGCAGAGCGCTGGGAAAGGGCTAGAGGATCTCTAGAGTCATTAGGGAGTGACTCCAAAAGTAGTGGGTCAGGTATCTTCCAGCCCAGCGTGGTGGAAGAGGCTCAGTGTAGCCCAGCTAGGTCCCAGGATAGTGAGGAGGGTGTAGGGGCTCACTGCCTGGCTCAGTGGAGCAGGAGTGAGAGGGTGACCGAGGGTCCCCGGACGTACGAAACCCTGCCTCAGGACTTGGATGGTTCCATGAGGGAACACCAAGTTGGGGACCTAGGCTGTCCTGTTAGCCCATTTGAGGGAGATCTCCTGGTGAGTAGAGGACCTGGAGCACCTGTAACCAGGGCTCCTGTGGTTCTAGAGTCTGGCAGTACCGCTCCGGTAGGGAGGGTACAGGAGTCCAGTGTGAGGAGTGATTGGGGGATGAGTTTCCCAGTGGAAGAGCCTGTGGGTCAGGGACTACCCAGTTGGGCTAGGATCCCGTGTAGTGACCAGGGTGGCACCACTTCTGTTCTGGGGGATCTCCGCGCACTGTCAGGTGGACAGGGGACGGGAGATCAGCGCCAGACAGACAGTCGCTCGACATATGTGTCCTTTGATAGCCTCAGGGGGATGGAGTGGAAATCCCCAGAAGTCCTGGAGTGCCAGGCAATTATTCCACCAAAGGTTCTAGGCCGGAGGTTGGGAGGCCAGGTTCAGGATCAGCCTGACCTGAAGGGTGGGACGTCTGTAATCAGCGTCCCGACCAGTTCTTCTTCCAGAGGTACCGCCCCAGTTGGTAGGGAGCAGGGTTCTGGAAGGGGGTGCAGAGGGTGGGAGAGCCCACCTCTGCCCCCGGTACAACCTGAGGGGTTAAACCCTGGGTTGGAATGGCGTTCTAGGTGTACCCCTCGCCAGAGGAGGAGGAACCCTAGGAGAAGAGGTAAGGGGAGGAGAGCCTTCCCTGAGACTCCTGGTCCGCCTGAGGGTGTAGACCCTAGGCTGGAGAACCAGTGGCAGTCTAGTCCTGTCTTTCAGAGAGGAAGAGTGGAGAATGGCCGCTATGTGCCAGGGGTTACTACCCCCCACTCTGTGGTTAGGCAAAGACCAGTGGCACCTGGGTGGCCTAGGGCCTGGTCTTGGCCGCGGACAGCTTGGGAGTACCAGTGGGGTAGCCCAGTTGGTCCAGACAGTGGTGTTAGAAAGAATTCCATGGGTTCACCGTGGCGTAGAACCGGAGGGTGTCCCTGCAGTTGCGGGCCCGCGTCCGTGTTCTATCGCCCCAAGCAGGGAAGTCCATCACGGTGGTGATTGGTCTGCCCTGCGTTTTGGCTGGAAGGGGGTTGTGTTGGACTTGGCCCTTCTGGCAGGTTCACCCCTGGACTTTTTGGCTTTTTATTGGTGACTTGGTGTGGTAATTTTTTTGGTTTCTGCGCACTTTCCCTGTGTCCCAGGGTAAAGTGCGTGCGTGCTCTGAGTGCATGTGGTGAGATAGGCCTGCCCTCCCATAGGAATGCATGGGGAGTGTATGTGTCCCTAGTAGTTCCTGATGCGTGGGGTGTGCAGGCCCGAGTTTGGTATGTGCGGACTCGTGGGAGTGAATGCTGCGCGATGATGTGTGCGGCGTGCATGTACCTAGTGTGGAAGTGCCACTTCTAGAAGTGGGCACTTCTGTGTGCAGTGTGTCTGTCGCGTGATTGGCTGGTCATGTCAGGTGAAGGGCTAGGGATTCCCCAGAGTCAGGATGAGTCACCCAGTGGTGAATGGGGAGATCAGCAGCTAGATGGGTGGGAGGAGTACACCTGGGTCCTGAATAGGACAGGGTTTTCCACACACAATGCTGGCCCCGCCCCCTGTGGTGCGACTGACGACCCTAGCCCTGCCAGTGAATAGAGTGAGGGGCTGAGCACATCAAGGGTGCTCCCCAACCAGCTGCGACTGGTTTTCCCCCTCACCCTGAACCCAGAACAAAGGGGTTGCCTGTATAAAAATGGGGCTGTGTCCCCACAGAAACTGTTCTCTTCCAGGATCCTGAGGGGGGGCTGCTGCTGCTGGAGGCCAGGAGGAACCGCCACTTTGGACTGCCTTCCTGCCTGGAGGGCCCAGTGAGCTGGCCCCTGGCCCAGCCTTGCACCCTGCCCACCTTCCTAAGGACTCTGCTGGACTTTGGTGCTTACTGGCACCCCTAAGCGCCTGGAAGCGCTTTTCTTTCATTTATAGCGCTAGGAGCGCTTCATTGGTGGCCAGCAGCGCGGAGCTGCCATTATTAGCGAGGGAACCCCGACGTAGGGATTCCCTGCTATTTTGCCGTCCACGCGGGTGCCCACCCCGCTTATTTCCGCCTGGTGTGCTGTTTAGATAGCCCTAGCGGGTGCCCACCCCGCCAGGGACTTCGTGCCGCTTTATATCCCTAGCGGGTGCCCACCCCGCCAGGGAACTTGTGTAGAGATAACGGGAGCCTACCCCGCATCAAGGAAATCACCGCCGACTGGCCCGGGAGCCGGGGAAGTACCGTGAGGACTTCCCCCCGCAGCGTAAGAAAACGCCGCGCTGTGATTGGATGCCGCGGGAGGCGTCCCCTACCAACCGGGACTCGGCCGACCCGCGTCATCCCAGACGCCAGGAGAAGATGACCCGGAAGTGATGAAGGGCGGAGCAGGACTCTCCTGAGTCTGGAGAAAGCCTCACAGCCCCAGGCCGGTCGGTGCGCTGTACGCTCCATTCCCGTCCCGCGACGCTGTGCAGTTCAAGAAGAAGCTGCGGGCTCAGGCGGACCGGCCAGGAGAGGAGCGGAGTCCCCGGAGAACAGCCCGGTGAGTGGGGAAGGGCTGGGGGACTCCGTGCGTGTGCTGTGGGTGCCGGTCCCAGACCGGCCTACTTCTAGAGCGGCCCCCGCCTGATGGGGGCAGTCACTCCTACGGAACGGGACCGCATTGTTTGTTCATCGAGCCCCGAGGAGGCTCCAACGGGGCCTTAGTATTGCCGAGCCTAGAGGGCTCCAACGTCTGGGGGCACTTTTCTGTGCGATCAGAGCGGCCCCGGAAGGCAGCGGGCCGCTCCAACGTTTTAGGGGCACATTTGTTTTTTGAGCCACGAGGCTCTAACGGGGCACATTAGTTTACAGAGCCACAGAGGCTCCAACGCGTGGTGTACACCATTTCAGAGCCCAGAGAGGGCTCCCAAGGGCAGAGTGGTGCCCAAGCCTTTCCCCAGCTGCCCAGCACTTAGTGGGCAGCTGCAACGTTCAGGTGGTACGCTTGGTGCTTTGCCCTGACTGCGTGCGCAGTCTTGCCCCGGACTTTGCTGGGACATAGGGCGTCCTTGCCCCTTCAAGGCCAGTTGGCCTAGGGACTGCCACAGTGGTGGCTAATGTGAGTTTTGCGCTATTCTTCCTCACCTGCACCGCTGAATGTGTTTTTATGCGTCATGTGCTTTGCTTTACACCTCTGAATGTTATGCATCATGTGTTTATGTGCTTAGACCCCTACAGGTATTGTGATACTTAGGTGGTTGTTTTCTCCCTAGTACAGGTGGTGCTAGTGAGGTCCTGATTCCCTGCGCAATATTTTCCTAAGGTGGTTAGGGTTGCGTAGGTGGTACTTACCTGATACCAGTAGTTACTGGTTGTGTGCTACATATGTTATTTTATACTACAGTATTATTCCTATGTTCTAAGAGTGCTAATTCCGGACAGCGGTCCAGGTGGCCCTGTCCCCTGTATCTATAATCCCTTGTAAATTCTGCCCGTGCCTGTTGGCACATTGTAGAGTGTGTGTTTTTATCTAATGTGTTGTGTATAATACAAAGGCTATTTTTATAGAATACCTTGTGTGGAGTTTCCTTTGTGGTGGGCCTTGGGTGTTGTTGCTGGGTGCGCGCGCAAACGCTTTACACATCGCCTCAGAGATAAGCCTGACTGCTCGTGCCAAGCTACCAAGGGGGTGAGCAGGGGTTATCTTTGGCGTGTAACTTCCTTGCCCTGACTAGAGTGGTGGTTTCTGCCTGACTTTGGCGCAAGCCTTAGCCAACCAGAAATCCCATTTCTAACACAGACCTTCCTACGTTGGTGAGCAGGAGCACCTCTACCATTCACAGCTCCAAGGGGATCAGGGCAGTCTTCTCACACAGGTCAACAACGTGTCAATGCGGCCTGCCAGACTTCACCACCAGTGGTGGGGGATCACCGCGCCTCAATGTCTACCACCACGGCTCATCAACTCCACAGCTCCTCTGCATTCCAGGTCAGGCTCCAGACGCAGGTCCAGTGAGGCATCCAGACCCCAGACGCTGGTCCAGTGAGGCATCCAGGCTCCAGGCGCAGGTACAGCGAGGCATCCAGGTTCCAGACATAGGTCCAGCGAGGCATCCAAGCTCCAGACGCAGATCCAGCAAGGCCTCCAGGCGCAGGTCCTGCGAGGCATCCAGGCTCTAATCCTGGTCATCCTGGATATTGGGTGGCTTGAGGGGGTTGTTGATGTGTGCTGCACTTTGCCCTGGCTGCTCCATTCTGCATTTTGTTTTTTTTTTGCCTATTTTCTATTGAAGGTCGACTGATAGACTATTTTTTCCAATAGAGGCAAAATAAACTCATGTTGGGCTGACTAATGTGTGTCTTTTTGCAGCTAATGTGCCTTTCGTTGGTTTTTGAGCACTAGCGCCGGAATTCCTATCGCCATCATGCTAATGTTAGCGGCAATTTTCGCCGCCATTCCCTGAAGCTATCGCCATGTAGCGACAGCTTGTAAATAAGTTGGTAATATGGAGATAGTTTTCAGCGGTACACAGCGATAAGAAAACTGCAGCTAACTAACGTTAGCGATAGTTTTCGCCAGTTCTTGTACATATGGCCCCAAGAGTCCAATAGCACCAGCCAAGGGTTCAGTGAATCTATATTGCCTCTTGGGGGCTATAACTCAATTTCCCAAAATGCACCTGCACAGACCAGCAAAAATCCACTTGCCACCGGTAAGCTGGGGTGCTCCACTCTTTGGCTTGGCAGGTGACTTCTTCCAGCTCTGTTATGCCTGTTACTGATCAGGGAGTCCACTCCTTTCCCTTTGAGTCAGGTGCCGTCCTTTCCTTGTAGAGCCACTATACTGACCATTTATTCTTGTATTACCTGGTAGACGTGCACAACAGACACAACACATCTAATTTATTGGAGAAAATGAACATAGGTTTTTCTAGTTCTTTACTACATTGTAGCCTTCCTGTTACCTTATAAGTTTACCATAAATCACACAAAAAATGCAACCTCAGGTGCAAGCAACTGTACGTAAGCACACCTTCCTGTTTGTGACCACAAAGTGCAAATGTGGAATGAGTTCAGGCATTCCTTGGTTCGATGAAAAGCACAGAGAATCATCGATGCTGCTATCATATGCAATATCTATTTACAAAGAAGCAAGAAAGAAAATACAAAGCATCAGTTAATGGTGTCTCAAGTGAGGGATCGATGGTCAGACACTGGCGGTGGTGGTAGCCAGCAGGGATAATGCAGGCTAGTGATATTAAACAATTCTGGGTCAGAGGTGCTTAGGTCCCCAACAATTTTCAGAGACGGAAGTGACCTCAAAGAGAAAAAGTTTGTTGCCTGCGCCAGTGGTCAGACAATTCTGGATGGAGAACATGCCGCTGACTGCGACCCGCGTTCACCGCAGCAAGGGCGCGTGGAGCGCATTCGCTGCTCTCGCGACTGCCAGCCAGGGGTGGGCAAAGGCTGCGCAGACAGGTGACAATGATGTATGGCTCGAAGATCCCACTGGGTGTCCTTGGTCCAGAGTGTGAAAGCAAATGAGTTTTTGAAGCGCTCTGGCAGCCGCGGCAGCCATCAGCGTGATGCGACTGCAGCCCCCCACACACAGCGGCATGACTGTGGCAGACGCGGAGCCATCAGCGTGATGCGACTGCAGCCCCCCACACACCGCGGCATGTCTGTGACAGACGCGGAGCCATCAGCGTGATGCGACTGCAGCCCCCCACACACCGCGGCATGTCTGTGACAGACGCGGAGCCATCAGCGTGAGGCGACTGCAGCCCCCCACAAACCGCGGCATGTCTGTGACAGACGCGGAGCCATATTTGCCCACACTATGGAAACGAAGCTTTCATCGTTGTCGAGTGCATGTTTAGGCGCTGTTATTTCTTTTCTTTTTCTGGGAATGGAGATACAATTAGCGCAATAGATGCAATGGCACCAGGGCCCTGGACTGCCCACAGCACCCAAATTATGTCTGTCTTCTACTTCCCAATGATGGATCTCATGTAACCTGTTTGCATTATGGCCGTGACACCTGTACTATGCTTCTGCGTCACAGAAAAATAATATGGGGGAGTGAGATTCCCAAATAAGCATATTTTTCTAGCAGAGCCAAAAGACTGTGGGGCTTATTTACAAGCCTCTTGCGCCACGGATACGTCACTTTTTCCCATATTATGGGGCAGATCTACAAGCCCCTTGCGCCACGTTTGCGTCACTTATAACATGGGAAAGTGACGCACTGACGGCGCAAGGGCTTGTAAATAAGCCCCACAGTGTTTTCGCTCTGGGGAAAAATATGTTTGTTTTGGATTCTCAGTCCCTTCATATTATTTTCATGTGACGCGGTAGCATAGTAAAGGAGTGAGATGAAACTGTACAATCGACAGCTGACCCATTGCAGTGTGGAAGTGACTACATTAATGCCACATATTTGAGCACACAAAGCGGTGCTGAACCTGGCTCTTTCGCCCTCATGAAATTAACCTATGCTTCACAACAGTGCATAGTATTTATTTAGTTCCATTTTAAATAGCGGTGGTATGCCTGAGCTTTACAATTAATTCAGAGAAATACAATGCAAGAGAGATAATTTGAGAAGGATTAGCAATTACAAGTAAATAACAGGAGCGGTGGGGCGTGGTTTAAAGGTGAACAGATCTGGTCGGATTCAAAGTGATGGAGGGAGGGGGTTCCAGTAGCTAAATGCGGCGCCAGTGAAGAGCTGTTTTAGGCCAATAAAGAATTCAGTGCAGCAAAGAGGTGCTTATTACAGGAAAGAAAAGAGCGTTCTAAAAAAAGGTTGGATTAAGAAACGTAGGGGACTAGGGGTGGGGGGAATTGTATCCAACATATAATGCTTGAAATAAAAATCAGACATATAAATTTTGAAAATTATGTAAGTCACTAAGAAAATAAACATAGAATAGTAACGTAAATGAAACCTATACCAAACTTTTAAGTTGAGTGATACATTTGCGTCTTTAATAGTGGTTTATTGTAACACATGGGATGTAGTGCAATGACACAGTGCTTTTTTGATACATTCATATCCAAAGGCAAAGCCAATTTCATTGCAGTGAAAAATAGGCTGTTTGAGAAATTAAACATTACGGGGCAGATTTACGTTTCCTGGCGCATCCCGGCAAATCAGCAGGGATGCGCCAGGAAAGATGCGTGACGCAAGTTTACCCTTGCGCCACCACTGATGCGCCGCATTTACAATGCGGCGCATCATGGCGCAAGGATAAACAGATGGGTGTCGCATCCATCGGCGTAAGGTTGGCGCAGTGCTGGAGTTGTGTTGCAGGCGCGACACAACTCCAGCACTGTTCCAACCGTGCCTATCCTCAACGTGGTGCGTCACGCCATACGCCTGCTTCAAGCAGGCGCAAGGTTTTGACGCAGCTGCTTCGGAAAAGTGACTGCATGTAAATCTTGTAGATTTCACTCTGGCACTTTTCCGAGACGTTCCTGCGACGGAACGCCCCCCCCTGCGCCTGAATGCCGACATGAAACCTGACGCAGGTTTCATGTGGCGCAGGGCTTTGCAACGTGACGCATCTCCCTAGATGCGTCAAGTTGTAAATAGGGCACAACTTGACGCATGGTTTATGCCGCCACTGCATCACAGAAGTGATGCAACAGCGGTGCAAAAGTGGCGCACGGGGCTCATGAATCTGCCCCTACATATTTAGAGTTTATGTTTATTGAGGTTCAAGTATAACTTCAATCAATTTTAATATAAATATTTATAAGGGAATTCTTTTTTTTAGAAAGTCTATTATTCTGCAGTGTGGTTGACTTGACCAGGGCCATCATCGGGACAGTGTAAAAAACAGTTAGAAAGGCAACCTGAAAAAACACTTGGGGGCATATTATCAAGCGCCATATCGTCGCTTTTTTGGCTTTAAAAGACCAAAAAGTGGCAAGATATTCATCGCACTGTTAACAAGCTCACGCTAACCCTTGTTAGCGCTTGTTTTCGCGCGATGGCTGCCATTTTTTTATCACCCTGCATGCCATCGCTAATGACATGCAAATTAGGCATTCCTGAGTAAAACAGCATGGGAGAACCCGCTAACACGGATTCGCGATATTATCAAGCAGGCAGCAGACCCGCGAAGCGATGAAAATAATCGCGCTAAGCCCCCTTTATCGCAGGAATTTAACTCCTGCTATAAAGTTGACTTAGCCATCTGAATAATGGGAGGTGGATTGCAAAACTAAGGCCACAGGGGCATATCAGCGAGGTTTTCATGATCCCTCAAAATATATCGCAGCATTTCCCGCGCTATTCCTGCGTTTTGCTGCTATCGCTGGATTTCTTATCGCCTTTGAGATTAGCGTTGATAATACAGCGCTAACTCGGCGATGAAATCCAACGATAGCCGGTAATAGAAATAAACGCACTAAGCGCGCTCTGCGATATTTATCGCAGTTTGTTGATAATATGCCCCTTGGAGAATTAATCACCCAGAAATAAAAGCAAAAGAAATCACAGTAGGGAAATTTAAAAAAATGCCTTACCTATAAAAGTGGACTTGGAAAAGAAACTGGGAGCTTCCAGTATAACAAAGAAATCACTTTAAAGTTGAGGAAATCAATTTCTTCAAAAACAAGTAGCGTGGAAAATAAATCAATATATGTAATCAATATAGGCAATAGATTAGTATGGCCAAGGGTTGAGAGTATGCCTGGGAGAAATTCAAGTGCAGCTGGTACAGGATAGGTGGTGGGGAGCCGGCATACGATGGCATAGGGAAAATAACAAAAATAAATAAATAAAAACACTTACCTAGCGCAAGGTAAGTGGTTTTATGTATTTATTTTATTTTCCCTATCCCATTGTATGTCGACTTACTCCACCACGCCCCGGCCCCACCCTACCGCTCTTACCTGAACCTGCCACGCCTGGAGAACATTTAATAATACTAATTTACTCCTGTAATTACGAGTAATTTCACAGCAATTACGAGTAATTATGCTAGAGAGAATTACACCAGTTACGCCAAGCCCTAGCTGAGAGACCACAGTGTATAAAACAACCAAGAAGTAAAAAAGCATACCGAATAATAGTAAAAGCCCATGACAGAGGATGCAATCTGAGTCGAGGCTGAAGTAACATGAAAATGTGAAGCCCAAAACTAGAAAAGGACAAGTAGTGCAGAAATAAGCTACGAAGACTTGATGCAACAGCATACAAGTAATGAGGAACGAACCGTTGACAAGCAGCCAGGGGTAGGGAATATGTCTCTCCATTGAGTGTAGATTTGCTATCATTAATGTCAATGTGGCAACATTTTTATAAATTATACTTAGATAACTTTGTTAGTCAATGTTTGCGCCACAATATTATGCACCATTCCTTTATCCCTAGTGCTGGCTATTGCCTTAGAAATACTAATAAAGTAAACTAGAGAATACTACTTCTAAAACGTCGGTACGTTTATTTTACTACCAGCACCTGTACAATGATCAGCACATCAAAGAAAATGCAAGGTTTCCCAAAAAATTGTCTTGCATTTCCTATTTGAGATTTTGGATAAAGAGGTAATTCCCTGGGGAAATCCCAGTCTCGCAGATCAATTTAACCTAACTTTATACTTAGGAGCAATTCGGAAGAGGGAATTTCTAAAGCCCTCGCCATTTTAGGTCTCATTCTAGCCAAGACCACTTGTTTTAAAAAATCTTTAAAAATACATACGTGTTGGTACATAGAGGGACTTTCAGGCAGCCCTCCTCATCCATTGGTCTTTTAAATTGACATTCTCATTTTGCTTTCACTCAGCACAGCATTCAGCAGAGGGTAATGGGTCGGCCCACTTCTGCCATTGGTCTCCTCCTTACAGTGAGTGGCAGCAGTTTGCTTGTGTACATGTGCACCTAAAAAAGTGTCCTCTTTTGTGCCACATTTGGTGAGCCAATCTATCCTTTATTGTTTTCTTATTTTTGTCTTTGGGAATCACTAACCTCTCTATCCATCTTTCCTTCAAATACATTATTTAAAGGTAACATTTTCGAAAACAAATTGGGAAAAATTATGAGCCTTTTAATTGCAGACTAAAAGAGTAAATGCTTCTTAGTTAGAGCCTATTTATTTTTTAGAATAAACAAATAGAAATAATCTTTGCAGATCCGTGTTATGAATTATGATGTTTACCAACCCAAATCGCATGCTAACTGGTGATCACGTGGGCACTTTTTCTCACCTGAATGTTTCATCTGCTCATTTCAATTGCACTTGTTCGTGAATTGGGAATCTGCTTAAGGGGGCTATGAGGAGCCCAGTAAAGCCGCAGCACCACCCTGACTGTACACACCTTAAGACAAAATGGCTGCCTGCAACATCAAATATAATTCACTTGTAGCTCTAATAAAACCAAAGCTATTCTCTGGCAGTGCCAGTTTCATGACTTTGCACCCTGAGAGCCTACGCCAGTCAGAGTAGTGCATACTGATATATAAATATTTATTATTTTTTATTTTGTCTTTGTGTTACCACCGACCTCCATTCCTTTTTACAATTGGAATATTTATTTCAAGGTAACATTTTGAAAAACAATTGATAAAAATAGTGGAGTTTTTATTTACAGGGCTGACAGGCTGCATTGCTTGCGCAGCTGTGACTCTAAGGGGCAAATTTACAAAGTTGTCATACAATGCAACACAGCAATGAAGAGCTGGACAATGTTATATCTATAAGATATGACACTGCCCTGCTCTCTCCCTGGTGCAATCAGGCTACATTGAGCCACAAACACACCTTTGTACCATAGTTCATAGGAGTCTGTGTCATGTCAACCATAGGTTTTGTTCTTGAAGGGTACCCTATCAGTACTAGGGGTGGGCGGAATTTGCGAAATTAACTGTCGCAAATTATCGCGAAAATGTTTAAAATTATCGCAAACAAGCGGAAATATCGCGAAGATGCGGAAGTTTTTTTCCGGCATGTTCGCGAGATTTTCTGCATGGTTGTGGGTCGCCAACTTACCCATGTGGTTGCTTGCGGGCGCAGCCATCTTGTTTTGAGTTGTCTCGCGGTGCATGATCGCGAGAAGAAAGACGTGATCGCGCGACGCATGACGTCAATGCGGGCGCGAACTGTCGCGAGACAGCGCAAATGGCTAAAAACAATACAACATCTCATGGAGAACGCGACCGGATCAAGAAAACTTGTCGGCGAACGCAGGGATTCAGGTAAGGCGATCGCGCGCGAGCGAGAATGTATTATTTTACAGCGCGAGCAAGAAACAAATTATCGCCAAGCTGCGGAAACCGGACTTTTTGACATTTTCGAGCTCTCCGCGGAACGCGAAAATGTCAAATTATCGCAATTTCCGCGAACGGAACGAAATTTTCGCCCAGGCCTAATCAGTACAAGATACTATTCATTGACAAACTTTAACACTTCTCTCATTCCTACAAGGATCTTCCCTCAGCCCGACGCTGTTCAACGTCTACATGGCACCACTAGCACGCATCACCCGACAGCACGACCTCAACATAATCTCCTACGCTGACGACACTCAGCTGATCCTCTCCCTCACCAAGGACCCTCTCACCGCCAAATCCAACCTCCACCAGGGAATGAAGGCAGTCACTGACTGGATGAAGGAAAGCCGACTTAAGCTGAACTCAGACAAGATGGAGATCCTCATCCTCGGGTCCAACCCCTCAGCATGGGACGACTCATGGTGGCCCGCATCACTGGGGACCCCCCCCGGCCCCCACCGACCACGCATGCAACCTGGGAGTCATCCTCGACTAGAAACTCACCATGACCAAACAAGTCAACGCAGTCTCCTCCACCTGCGTCAACACCCTCTGCATGCTCCGCAAGATCTACAGATGGATCCCGACAAACACAAGGAAAACAGTCACCCAAGCCCTAGTCAGCAGCAGACTCGACTACGGAAACGCCCTCTATGCCGGAGCCTCGTCCAAGCTCATCAACAGACTGCAAAGAATCCAGAACGCCTCGGCACGCCTGATCCTCGACGTCCCGTGCCGCGACCAAATCACCCCCAACCTGAGGAACCTGCACTGGCTCCCGGTCGACAGGAGAATCTCCTTGAAGCTCCTAATCCACGCACACAAGGCACTCCACAAGACCAGACCAGCCTATCTCAACAGTCGACTCTCCTTCTACGTACCCAACAGGAAACTCCGCTCTGCTGACCACGCCCTGGTCACGGTCCTGCACATCTGTAGAACCACTTCCGGAGGCAGGTCCTTCTCCCACCGCGCCGCCAAGACCTGGAACACCCTCCCCCTCTACCTACGACAAACCGAGGACCTGCTGACCTTCAGGAGACAATTCAAGACCTGGCTCTTCGACCAGTAGCAGCAGCACCACCCCCCCCCCCCAGCGCCTTGAAACCCTTACGGGTAAGTAGTGCGCTTTACAAATTAAATGATTGATTGATTGATTCTTGGATTTTGGTTTCTGACTTTGGATGCGTGCTGTACAAGGCAACACGAATGCAAAGTTGGAGTGTATGAACAGATAAATACATTTGTCTTTTTAAATGCCTGCCTCAAAGGGGTGTTATTTTTTGGTTCAAATCTCAGTCAACTATTGTTAGTATACAGAGCTTTGCATCAAAACCATGAGTGATTTATGGGAACACCCATGTAACACCCACAGCCCGCCCCTTGAAGCAAAGTAATATAAAGCAGTGCAAAGTGGTGCTTTGCATCATTTTCAGGCAACTCTCTAGCGCAAAAGAAGAAAGTACATTTGAAATTAACATTTTTGTGTCGGTTTACAAACATTTTAGTAAATCTGCCACTCATTTCACATTTTATCTCTCATTCAAGATGTTGTACTTATCTCTCCATTTATTTCAAATGTCTATACTCAGTAAATATTGCGATTTCTTACAACTAAACGCCAATTATTACAACAAATTCTGAAATCGCCTCTGTGGTGCAAGCAGTATTCATGTCTGGCTATAAACTGGAAAGATTGTAGTTGAAGCACAGCTTGGACCTTCTCTTCTCAAACATGATTTATGCAGCTGTGACTAGTAAATATTTTGAAAAGCAGAGTGGAAAAATAGCAAACTTTTTTTTTTACTGTGATAAAAAGCTGTGCAGAACGACTTAAACAAAAACAAAGTGCTATGATGCAGTCAACTCTGGGATTGTCATAGTGCTTTGTTTTACTTTACTTTAAGCCATATTGCACAGCAGCCCATGCTTCTGCGCTACACGTCTAAATAAACATTTACCAAGCCAACAGATGTCGCATAGGAGAATCCTATTTGACTTTGTCACTGGTTGTTGTAATTGCATTCTTTATTTGCACATGATTGTACTCTAGGCTAGCCAATGAAATTGTAGTTTCCCATCGATTTTACCATTCCTTAAACGACCAGAGACATATTTTGAAACATCAATATAAAGGACCTTAGGGCAAACAATGATCCCTTTGGTAAGATGGTCTCCAGGCCCCGCAGATCACACCTTTAATAGCAGTCTATTCTCACAGAAAATAAGCTAACAGAGAGATTTAGTGGCATGCTGAATGACACCCTATGATCAGCAAATAATGAGAAATAAAGCCAGTGTCCCTTTGTGCACATGCATGTTGATCATAAGTGAGGGGGCAGCGGTTTCATTGCGCCTTTCTGTTTTTTGATTTTGCTATGCTGTACAGCGTGGCTGAAAAACATTGACAAAGTCAGTAGGCCGCATAGGTAAGACCTGATGGCATTGCCAAGCTTGCTTATATATCAAGTTCTACACTGACACCCTAGTGTAGCCACTATATCTATGTTGATTTTTACTTGCTTCCCCATGCATCTTCATGGCCCACCTATGTATTGTTTGTTGCCCGAGCTCCCCGATGGAAAAAACAGACAATGAAAACTAAAGAGAGCAGAAATTGTTACGTGGTAAAGGATGGCAGCTGGAGTATGCAAGCTCAGCATTCACAAAGTACAAGCAGGGTTTCAATCTTCCCAGGGTAGGGGAGGCAGAGCTAACACCTTTGTTGTGGTGCTTTGAAGGGTGACCTATCCTCTATAGCATATTATCGGTGGATTAGAGGGTCGAGAGACAGTGAGGAGAGAGGTGTTGGCTCGTAAATCTAGTTAATATCCCGGTATCCTGGACACAAAAAGGAGCATACAATTTTGTACATAATTTTATCCTGCGCCAAAGCGTGGGGAGGGACGAAACATATCTGTTAACAAATCTTTGGCTCTGTCTTTTAACTGCGCTTCAAAACAGAGTGAATTGTGTAGGAACCAGCGCTGAGCGCTGTTAAACAGACACCATCATTTGAAAGTTGGGGGAAGCAGCTTTGTGTAGAGAATAGAGCGTTCAGAAAAGAACAGCCGTTGTTATCCCGCTCACCCAGAGTCACCTTTTGCACAGCTGCCACAGTCAATTGATTTTGAGCCTCGAAAATTAGTTTTATCTTTGAAAAGATTTCAATTTCCCTAGCGGAATAGCATGGCGGAGAATGCTGCCGTGAAGCAGCGCGCGCTCTCCAGTCACGAGCGCTGGATTCGAGCACGCTCACTCCATGTTTCTCAATGACCTCTTGGTTTTCGATTGGCGCATTCTCACTGGACGCTTATTGGCAGACACACTACACATAGCAGGATCCAAGAAGCAGGTTGGAGTGAGAGATGGCTGCATTCTCGTTTGCCTCGTGGTGCTCTCGCACTACTAATGGAGAGCGTAATGCAAAAAAATCAATATTGGACGACACTGGTGGTCCAATGGTGTAGGGAGGGAAGCCCCCGTAAGGCTCTGGAGCGTGTGCTGCCCTGATCTATGATGTTTTTCCTGCACTTTCAGTTTATGGCTTTCCGCCAGTGAACCTAACCTTCATGCCGGCTCACCGAGGGCACTTCCTGTTAGCTGGACTAAAACCTCCGAGCTTGGCTCTTTGCTTGAAGAGCGCTCACAGTGCACCCCACTTTAAGAGCTGTCTTCTCTAACCAGGCTTTGAAGGACTGGTGGTGGTGGCAATGGCACCTGCAGTGAAGAATACGCCTTTTTTTGAATGCTCCCTTCAGTGGAAAGATGCAGTGTCTGCTGGCCTCACCAGGCAGTCTCTTCTACTCTCCACTAACCAGGGTACTTTATTTGTATAAGGGAGGATTATATGAAGACAAAGTGTGTACACTTTGTGTATGTCATGGGCAAGGGTGAGGCATGTGCATGTGGCTGTCAGAGGGATAGTGGAATCCCTTTTGGGCTCCATGCGTGTGAATGGTGGAGTGCGTTGGGCGAGGTAACCCCCCTGGTTACTGTTGAGAAGGTAGCCCCACCTTTGTGCATCATTTGCTTGTTGCTCCCTGTAATTCTTACTGTGCTTGCGTGGGTGGGTGATTAGGGTCCTCTTTCCAGAGCTCCTCTGCCACTGTGCTCCCAGCTCCTCCCTTCTTCCAGCGTGATCTGCATCTGCCGGTCGCAGTGAGAGGAGCTTGGTGTTTTTTCCGGACCTTGTTGTCTCTACTTTGCCCTGAGGATAGCGGAACATTGGCCCTGAAACCTTTGTGGATAATTTCTTCAGACGGGACTGCGAGGACCAGCAGCCCCGTGATCTTGCGCAGCTGTGTCCTCTTCCCGCCCCTGCTGCCTGAACGCTCTTAACGACTCCCGGCCCCCGCTTCGCGGGAGCCGGTCGCAGTGAGAGGAGCTTGGTGTTTTTTCCGGACCTTGTTGTCTCTACTTTGCCCTGAGGATAGCGGAACATTGGCCCTGAAACCTTTGTGGATAATTTCTTCAGACGGGACTGCGAGGACCAGCAGCCCCGTGATCTTGCGCAGCTGTGTCCTCTTCCCGCCCCTGCTGCCTGAACGCTCTTAACGACTCCCGGCCCCCAATTCGCGGGTGCCGGTCGCAGTGAGAGGAGCTTGGTGTTTTTTCCGGACCTTGTTGTCTCTACTTTGCCCTGAGGATAGCGGAACATTGGCCCTGAAACCTTTGTGGATAATTTCTTCAGACGGGACTGCGAGGACCAGCAGCCCCGTGATCTTGCGCAGCTGTGTCCTCTTCCCGCCCCTGCTGCCTAAACGCTCTTAACGACTCCCGGCCCCCGCTTCGCGGGTGCCGGTCGCAGTGAGAGGAGCTTGGTGTTTTTTCCGGACCTTGTTGTCTCTACTTTGCCCTGAGGATAGCGGAACATTGGCCCTGAAACCTTTGTGGATAATTTCTTCAGACGGGACTGCGAGGACCAGCAGCCCCGTGATCTTGCGCAGCTGTGTCCTCTTCCCGCCCCTTCCTTCTTGTCTATTGGTATATAACGTGGCCTATCCCTGAACGCGCTAGCGGGACGCGCGCGGAGCTCAACCCGGAGCGAAGACCGGGCAAAGAGCGGGCCCTCTGTGGCCCTCAGAGGCCCGAGGAGTCTGGGCTGGGCCACGTTCTTCTCCACCCTATTAACAGTGAGTACATACGCCCGGTGTGTGCCCCCGTTCTGTTCCCTGAAACTATGTCTACTCGCTCTGGAAAGCTTCTTAGGAACGACGGCGAAAGGGGGCCAAATGCCGCTAGCCCTGTCATAGGAACTATGGACCGTTTTATCACCAGGGTGGCGGCGGTGATTGAAAAGGAGATTGCTATGTCTGAGCGGCGCTTATCTGAGGTTTACCTCCCCTCAAGACGTTCATCCTTGGGGGTAGCCGCCCAGTCGCTTACACCGGCCGGTGTCCGGGTTCAAACTGTTTCCCCTCCTAGTGCGTCTGGTGTTTTTACAGACCCCCCTCAGTTGGTTGGTATAGAGCAAAACATGGCTAGGCTGGAAAATCTGGCCGCTTTTCTCCCTATAGTTACAGTGGAAGACGGTGGACTTAGCAAGCAGTCCACACCATCATTACCTAATTCCCCAAGCGAAGCCATTAGTGATCCTGAGCCTCCAAAATCGCTCACTCTCTCCATAGATATACCAGAAGGGGAGTCATGGAGGGCTTCCCCAAACACCCAAACTCCTGATACTAGGCAGGAGAATAGGCCCCTAAGCAAAAAGCCACGAAAACGTAAAAAAGGTTGTCTAGTGAGGCAGGCCGCTCTTTACCAAAGAATAAGAAAGCCTTCCGGATCTGGTACGAGATCCACAAGGGGTATCCCTATAGTGAATGAAATTGACATAGAAGGGGGTGCTCTGATCTCTCCCAAGGGGCTACACCCAGACGCCAACACTGTCAAGGTATCAAAGCTCTCTGACTCAGTAACAGTTGAAAATATTTTCGAGAAGGTATATAGCCTCTTGAAACCGTTACTATTACAAGTCAAGGGGCTAGGGGAGAGGATAGACAAATTAGAGCAATCAACCCTTGATGGGTTTCACTCACTCAAAACAACATTGAAACAAATAACCAGAGTGATTGATAATAAGGACTTGGGCATAAAGGGGAATGAACCATCATTTCAGAGAGACCCTAAGCCCCCAATATGTCTAAATAAAGTTGTTTCTAATAGTCCACTAATTTCAGCTCTTAAATCTCCTCCCCGCCCCAAAGCAGGGCCGAAACACAAGGGTCCATCAACATACTTAGAGCCTGATAAAAATAAATCTAAGCCTCTTCCACAAAATCAGGCACAGATAGCTAGTGGCAAAACGGAAGACTCCCAAAAACTAGGGGCACGCAGCAAATCCAACGGGTTAGCGACAGGGAATGCCCCTAGGTCTGCATCCCAACCTACTGCCCCATCTATCCCCTTACTGGCCTCCAGTAATTTAGTACGACGGACCCCCCCAGTAAACCTGTAAGAAAGGGGGACCCCCAATAGCGGGATAGAGAACCGGTAAACAAGGGGTAAAAGGCAAAATACTTCAAAAAGTGAACAAGACCGGTTCAATAGGTATGTACTGTGGCCTAATAAATAGGTCCTTGATAGAACACAAGACAAAACTGGAACTGAGTTAGACACGAAAAAGATCAAGAATACTCAAAGAATTATAGGTATAAAGATAAACCTTTCATGTTTATTTTACTTTTTTTTAGAAAAATTCATTTTTCAGGTATATATCATCATAAGAAAACATATATGCATATAATACAAACAATCACAATACATCAATAAATATACATTAATCAAACACAAAGTGAGTGCCCCACTTGGAAACTCAACTCAACCATACATGCATTCAGTCAAAACCACATTCATAACATCACAACACATTGTGGGTGAACACAAATTATCCTTGGGTGTTCAAATGGATGAATTGATTGTGTCTCATCCAGAGGAAGCCAGATGGTACTTCAGAAAAGAGAAGGTCATCGAATCAAGCGCCAACGCGCGTTTCGGTATAGGGCCCACAGGGGAGCCCCACCTTCATCAGGGCGTAGACCAAGGATAATGGGGGCAAACACACGATCTAAAAATTCAAACAAATGAATGTAATAAGGTAACAAAAACCAATGCAATCATCTATTAACAATATTGATATTAAATAACAATTCTAAAGTCTTTTGTGTCCAAAATACATATCCAGTTATGTCACAGGTAACTTGCAAATAAACCGCTTAATATATATGGCCCAATGGGTCCGACAGTAGCGTAGAGGAACAAATCACCACTAGTGAATAGTGTGACATAATAAGAAAATGTGAATCCAACCACCAAAGTAGTGAGAACAAGAATCAAATTAGATCAGTGCCGAAAGGAAAATTAGTCAATTAAAAACGAATTTCAAATGAAAACAGAAATAATAAACGTAAGGATAATTAAGGAAAAGAGGTACCCATCCATAGAGGTAATGGGGCCCTAGACAGACATAGATACCTATACCAAGAACCCCAGAAAAAGTAATACATACTAAAGCAAACGTCTTTGGAGGATCATGGATAATTCGCCTCCAAGCCACAATAATAACACGAACCAGTGTCCTTTAGAAGCGTCAGGTAAGGCTCACTGTTAGCAAGAGTATTCTTTGTTTCTAATGGGGAACAGGCATAGTGAAGGCGCTTAAATCTTGTGCGCCAGAAATCTACAGAAGGAATAAATGAGCAAAGAATAATAAGCAATAAGTCTGTACCGATATCTCTAACAGCAAACTGTTCGCACAAGGAGATTGCATGAAGGAGAATGAATCAGAATAGGTTTCGATACCAACCTACTTGCATTCAAAGGAAATCCAATCTAAGCGCGAGCCCGGGATACTCCAGTAAAGATCTTGACAGATACAACGTGTCGGAATGCAAGGTTAGAACAGTCACAAATAGATAACTAGTGGTCCATATCCGAAACGATGTTGACAAACATCAATAAAGTTTCTGTAAAACAAAAAAAGAGTGTCTGAAACTAAGCTGAAAACACTCCCGAACAATAAATATCCCTGTCACACATTTTAGTACCGAGGGAAGGTGGGACTGATAAGGCAGTGACCGGATCGTATCGGGGCTTAAACGAAGGAGGCACCATGGTCAGAACATTGCCCACCTACATGATACCTAGGGGGGAGCGACAAGAGTGAATGGCCACACCAGGTTAACTAAGGTAAAAGAATGAGAACCTGTAGAGCGCAGCTGTGCGGCATTAAACAGGTAAGTAAATATACGGAAACAATCCCCAAGAAAACGGGCTCAGAGTACCAAAGAAATCGCATATCCACCAAGTATAAAGTTCGTATCAAACACTTACTGGTTAAAAAACGGTAGAAATCCCCAAAATCGTCCAGGTAACAGGATCGGGGAAGGGACGGCGTCTCTGTCTCCTTCACGGTGAGTTTAGAACAAAGTCCGCCATCATCAAATACCTCTCGCCCATGGACCGTCCACCAATGGGAACAAAGGAGGGAGGGAGTAAAATAGATATCGACAGAGGACTTCGAGTAAGAGCTATCGATGCATAGTTAGGGATAGTGGCGCCATCTTTGAATCACAGATGCAGAATAGGCAACGATAGGCCTAAAGTATAGGAGAATGTTTCCGCAGAGGCCACTAAACAACAAATGAGCAAAAAAGCAGGTAAAGAAAAAGGTATCCGTATTCTGTCTGGGTGATAAATGTAAACCCCGTAATACAAGACGGTGCAACAGAGCCAAGGGGCAACCTTATTAGAGGGAAATCAGGTTGGGGATAGACCCGCCCTGAAAACTGTAGAGTAAACTTACCCCAACATTAACAAAAACCCATGATGAGAAAAATAAGGGAAAAATAAAAAATAAAGAATAGAAATATAGAGATAGAGAGATGATACAGCTAGGATAAAGATTAGAAAAACCAGTACAGAACTGGAACACATTGGAGCCCAGATCGTCAGGCTGCTGAATGAAAGAACCATATCTACACATCCCAATGGAGAATGGGTGCCATTACATAGGGTAGTTATAAGATGGCATTCTCCCATAAGATAATTTCATTAAGGCCATGCTGCACAGAGTCCAGATAAAAAATCCAGAATGTTTCCCTTTTCTTCTTGATGGAGGTGGGGTTTCTTCCAGGGGGGGAGTGTATTTTTTCCAAAATCGTCCATTTCAAGTCGGAGTCCTTGTGATTCATATTTAACCAGTGATTAACTAGAGGGGCAGATGTTTTTTTGATGCGAATATTGGACCTGTGTTCACAGATTCGCAATCTAATTTCCCGACTCGTTTCACCGATATATGGAAGGTCGCAAGGACAAAAGATGATATATATCCCATTGGAGGACCTGCAGTTAGTCATTCCATGAAGCGTGACCGTCCGATTGTTGGCCAGAATGGTGTTGCCAACCATGGCATGAGAACATGCTTGGCAAGTGCCACAACGGTGGTTGCCCTCCACTGGTTTCAATCCAACAATGGCTGTTTGGATGGGTGCTGTATTAGCCGTGATTTTGCCTCTGATCAAGCAATTTTTTAGATTCTAATTGCGCTTGAACGCAAAAAGAGGTTTGGGAATACTGCTTCCATCATTGCCAATGTTTAACAGGTACCAAAGGGAGTTGATAGTCTGTCTGACCCTATGATTGATGTTGGAATGCCTGGTGACATATACCAACTTATCAGCCGGGTCAGGTTCCCTTCTTTCGAACATGGCTTCCCTGTTAAAGTATCGAGCTCTTTTAAAAGAGTCTTTGATGAGTTTGTGAGGGTAACCCCGTTTCAGGAATTTGGTTTTTAGAATGTCAGCTTCAGTAAGAAAGTCTTTCAAATGTGAACAGTTTCTACGGAGCCGTAGAAATTGGCTGAATGGTATGCTGTCCCTCTGGCTCCTAGGATGATAGCTGCCGTATAAAAGGAGAGTGTTCCGGGCAGTCGGCTTAGTGTATAGAGACACACTGATTTTATTATTCTGATGTTCAGCCCACACATCTAGGAATTCAACCTTCAAGTTACTTGAGTGAACCGTGAACTTAAGGTTGATGTCGGCAGCATTTAGCCAGGCTACAAATTCTTCCAGGGATCTGTCGTCACCACTCCAGACGAAGAATATATCGTCTATGAATCGTGACCAAGCTCGCACATTCTCATAGAATGGAGCCATGTTGTTATAAATGTTAACCTGCTCAAATTTGCCCATATAGAGGCACGCTATGCTGGGCGCACAGGACGCCCCCATACTGACGCCCTGTATTTGATGGAAAAAGTCGCCATTGAATTAAAAATAATTGTCATTTAAGACAATCTCAAGACACTGAATGATAAAGGAAGAGTTGGTAATTCGATTATCATTGTTGAGGATTTCTTGAACAACCGCTAATGCCCCCTCCTGCGGTATGTTTGTGTATAGGGCTTCAAGGTCTAAAGTGACCAACAGTTCCCTATCAGGGTCAAAGGGGATGTTTTCGATCTTGGAGATAAAGTGGCCCGTATCTCTCACATACGATTCCAGTTCACCCACCAAGGGTTTCAAAAAACAATCCACATATTTAGCTAGGGGTTCAAGGGCTGAACCAATCGTGGATACAATGGGTCGTAATGGCGGGTCCAGAATGTTTTTGTGTGTCTTGGGTACCCCATAAATAATGGGTATTCGGGTGTAGCTGGGTGTTAAATATTCTGCCTCTTTGGTACAGATAAGTTCCTGATCTATGGCATTATTGACCAAGGACAAAATACGAGCTTTGAGGTTTGTCTCAGGATTATTTCTAATCCTTTTGTAGTGTGTGGTAGACGATAGCAGAACATTCATTTTCTCAATGTAATTAGTGGTATTGAATAAAACAATACCACCACCCTTGTCACATGGCTTGATTGTAAGAGATTTGTTATTTTGAAGCGACGTGAGAGCCTTTTGTTCAGCAGGAGGTAGATTGTTGGCTGGTTTTGGCACATATTTAATGATTTTCATAATCTTGGAAGTGACTGCTTTCTCGAAGATCCCCACTTCTGGACCCACTAGATCAAGTCCAGGAGTGAAATCAGAGGGGGGTTTTAATCCCGACAAGTTATTCTCAGTATCAGGTGATGGTCTATTAGAAAAGAATTTTTTTAATCTAATTTTCCTGAAAAAGGCATGTAGGTCCTTCAAAAATTCAAATTTATTAAAGGTGGTGGTGGGTACAAAAGTAAGACCCCTGGATAGAAGGCTCAGAGATTCTTGGTCAACCTCAGAAGTTGACAGGTTAAACACAGGGATGTCTACTGTGTTTTCCAGTACTGGTTGTGCCTGGTTTGTATATACATCTGGGGTTGACCTCGAGCTTGATGGTAATTCCTCATCCGGGATGCTCGAGTTCTGGGGCGGAAATTCCCCCTGCGATTGCCTAAAAAATGATCCGGGGTCATTGGTCTATCGAATTGTTCTTGACGGGGTTGATAGTTGGTGTTGTAATTTGACTCATAGTCAACAGACCCTTCCCCTTCCGAGTCCGTAGTATTCGAAAAAGTGACCACTTTCTTATTGTTACCCCATCTCATATTGTTGGAACCCGGGCCGCTGCCTTCAACCATGGTGTAAAAGTTAGACGTGAGATAGGGGTAAGTGCGTTCCTGCGAGAATAGTCTAATGTCTTTCTTTAATTTATCTGTTTTTCTTTTAAGGAGATAAGTAGAGAAAGAATCAAGCTCTTGGGCAATTTCATCAAGTTTTTTAGTTGCCAGCTCAATAGAATTGTCTTTCTTCAGTTTATCCTCAAGGGCTTCTATTTCTTTAGACAGGATGGTTAATACCTCTCTCGCTGTCTCGATGATTAACATCATCCAGTCGCGAGAGCATCTGTTGGAAATAAGAGCCCATTTCTCCAAAAATAGTCTTATTTCCACAAATAGACCAGGGACATTACGAACACGTAGCCCGAAGGGTATGGTTCCAGCCTTAAGGTACTCAAGCATAAAGTTGGCATGAGCTTCAGTGCGTTTAGATTTTTTCTTAAGGTTCAGTAATTTCGTCCATTCACCTTCCAGGCCCTTAGATAGTGAGAACTGGCCATCACTACCCGCCGCCAGACCTATCATGCGGGCAAAATCCTCATCAGAAAACCCGAAGGTTTTGATGCTTTCCATGCTGTCAGTAAGGAAACAAACCAGAGAGGGAACAGCAGGTAGTCCGAGATCCTGTAGTCTACCAAACAATAAAGATATAAATATATATCAATATATCTCTCAAGATCAATAAGTTCGACACCTGTGATAAGAAACCTGTAATAGGAGAAAAGAGGTAAAGAGAATAAGCTACTGTACTGAAAAATCTCAACCCCCACAGCAACAAGGCTGTGACGAGAAAACCAGTAAGAAAGGGGGACCCCCAATAGCGGGATAGAGAACCGGTAAACAAGGGGTAAAAGGCAAAATACTTCAAAAAGTGAACAAGACCGGTTCAATAGGTATGTACTGTGGCCTAATAAATAGGTCCTTGATAGAACACAAGACAAAACTGGAACTGAGTTAGACACGAAAAAGATCAAGAATACTCAAAGAATTATAGGTATAAAGATAAACCTTTCATGTTTATTTTACTTTTTTTTAGAAAAATTCATTTTTCAGGTATATATCATCATAAGAAAACATATATGCATATAATACAAACAATCACAATACATCAATAAATATACATTAATCAAACACAAAGTGAGTGCCCCACTTGGAAACTCAACTCAACCATACATGCATTCAGTCAAAACCACATTCATAACATCACAACACATTGTGGGTGAACACAAATTATCCTTGGGTGTTCAAATGGATGAATTGATTGTGTCTCATCCAGAGGAAGCCAGATGGTACTTCAGAAAAGAGAAGGTCATCGAATCAAGCGCCAACGCGCGTTTCGGTATAGGGCCCACAGGGGAGCCCCACCTTCATCAGGGCGTAGACCAAGGATAATGGGGGCAAACACACGATCTAAAAATTCAAACAAATGAATGTAATAAGGTAACAAAAACCAATGCAATCATCTATTAACAATATTGATATTAAATAACAATTCTAAAGTCTTTTGTGTCCAAAATACATATCCAGTTATGTCACAGGTAACTTGCAAATAAACCGCTTAATATATATGGCCCAATGGGTCCGACAGTAGCGTAGAGGAACAAATCACCACTAGTGAATAGTGTGACATAATAAGAAAATGTGAATCCAACCACCAAAGTAGTGAGAACAAGAATCAAATTAGATCAGTGCCGAAAGGAAAATTAGTCAATTAAAAACGAATTTCAAATGAAAACAGAAATAATAAACGTAAGGATAATTAAGGAAAAGAGGTACCCATCCATAGAGGTAATGGGGCCCTAGACAGACATAGATACCTATACCAAGAACCCCAGAAAAAGTAATACATACTAAAGCAAACGTCTTTGGAGGATCATGGATAATTCGCCTCCAAGCCACAATAATAACACGAACCAGTGTCCTTTAGAAGCGTCAGGTAAGGCTCACTGTTAGCAAGAGTATTCTTTGTTTCTAATGGGGAACAGGCATAGTGAAGGCGCTTAAATCTTGTGCGCCAGAAATCTACAGAAGGAATAAATGAGCAAAGAATAATAAGCACTAAGTCTGTACCGATATCTGTAACAGCAAACTGTTCGCACAAGGAGATTGCATGAAGGAGAATGAATCAGAATAGGTTTCGATACCAACCTACTTGCATTCAAAGGAAATCCAATCTAAGCGCGAGCCCGGGATACTCCAGTAAAGATCTTGACAGATACAACGTGTCGGAATGCAAGGTTAGAACAGTCACAAATAGATAACTAGTGGTCCATATCCGAAACGATGTTGACAAACATCAATAAAGTTTCTGTAAAACAAAAAAAGAGTGTCTGAAACTAAGCTGAAAACAATCCCGAACAATAAATATCCCTGTCACACATTTTAGTACCGAGGGAAGGTGGGACTGATAAGGCAGTGACCGGATCGTATCGGGGCTTAAACGAAGGAGGCACCATGGTCAGAACATTGCCCACCTACATGATACCTAGGGGGGAGCGACAAGAGTGAATGGCCACACCAGGTTAACTAAGGTAAAAGAATGAGAACCTGTAGAGCGCAGCTGTGCGGCATTAAACAGGTAAGTAAATATACGGAAACAATCCCCAAGAAAACGGGCTCAGAGTACCAAAGAAATCGCATATCCACCAAGTATAAAGTTCGTATCAAACACTTACTGGTTAAAAAACGGTAGAAATCCCCAAAATCGTCCAGGTAACAGGATCGGGGAAGGGACGGCGTCTCTGTCTCCTTCACGGTGAGTTTAGAACAAAGTCCGCCATCATCAAATACCTCTCGCCCATGGACCGTCCACCAATGGGAACAAAGGAGGGAGGGAGTAAAATAGATATCGACAGAGGACTTCGAGTAAGAGCTATCGATGCATAGTTAGGGATAGTGGCGCCATCTTTGAATCACAGATGCAGAATAGGCAACGATAGGCCTAAAGTATAGGAGAATGTTTCCGCAGAGGCCACTAAACAACAAATGAGCAAAAAAGCAGGTAAAGAAAAAGGTATCCGTATTCTGTCTGGGTGATAAATGTAAACCCCGTAATACAAGACGGTGCAACAGAGCCAAGGGGCAACCTTATTAGAGGGAAATCAGGTTGGGGATAGACCCGCCCTGAAAACTGTAGAGTAAACTTACCCCAACATTAACAAAAACCCATGATGAGAAAAATAAGGGAAAAATAAAAAATAAAGAATAGAAATATAGAGATAGAGAGATGATACAGCTAGGATAAAGATTAGAAAAACCAGTACAGAACTGGAACAAATTGGAGCCCAGATCGTCAGGCTGCTGAATGAAAGAACCATATCTACACATCCCAATGGAGAATGGGTGCCATTACATAGGGTAGTTATAAGATGGCATTCTCCCATAAGATAATTTCATTAAGGCCATGCTGCACAGAGTCCAGATAAAAAATCCAGAATGTTTCCCTTTTCTTCCTGATGGAGGTGGGGTTTCTTCCAGGGGGGGAGTGTATATAGCCTCTTGAAACCGTTACTATTACAAGTCAAGGGGCTAGGGGAGAGGATAGACAAATTAGAGCAATCAACCCTTGATGGGTTTCACTCACTCAAAACAACATTGAAACAAATAACCAGAGTGATTGATAATAAGGACTTGGGCATAAAGGGGAATGAACCATCATTTCAGAGAGACCCTAAGCCCCCAATATGTCTAAATAAAGTTGTTTCTAATAGTCCACTAATTTCAGCTCTTAAATCTCCTCCCCGCCCCAAAGCAGGGCCAAAACACAAGGGTCCATCAACATACTTAGAGCCTGATAAAAATAAAACTAAGCCTCTTCCACAAAATCAGACACAGATAGCTAGTGGCAAAACGGAAGACTCCCAAAAACTAGGGGCACGCAGCAAATCCAACGGGTTAGCGACAGGGAATGCCCCTAGGTCTGCATCCCAACCTACTGCCCCATCTATCCCCTTACTGGCCTCCAGTAATTTAGTACGACGGACCCCCCCAGTAAACCTCCCACCAGACTGTCAACCCTTTGTTGCTGTCATGGTTAATGTGCCCCCTTTAAAGGATGGCCAGTTGGAAAATCACCAATCACTCAAGAATAAGTGTATCCACTGGCTGAAGGCAAACAAGCCAATTCCGTTGGGTGTGGATGGTATTATTTTAAGTGTCCGCAGAGTGGGTTGGGTAGGGAAGGGGAAAAAAACGCAGGAGGGGGATTGTATAATTATAAATTTCCAAGACCCAAGAGTAGTACCATCGATTTGCACTCCCATTAAAAGTATGGGGGCTCCGGGGGTTAAAGTGGTAGATCTTTCTTATTTTTACCCCAGGCAAATTGTTAGCCCAACAGGAGGAAGTTTAAGTTCCCCTGTTTTTGGTCAAAATTGGGCTGGGGTCTCGGGGGGTACCAGGGAGAACCAATTGTGGGCACCAGGGCCCTACTGACTGGAAATTGGGAGAAGAGTAGACCCAGCAGGAGTATCACCCACCCAATCAAACCTTGCAAGTGGGATAGGAGACCCTATATACACCTCACAAGATCCCTGTTCCCCCCAGTTACCTCCGAGGGGGTCCGTAGACAGGGGCATTCTGGCACCCAGCGACACTTCAGCTGTAACGGACCTAGTTTTCAAGGTTTTCAGCTGGAACGTCGCAGGGATCGCAAGAAAACTGGCTCTACCGGATTTTGCTGCTTGGGTTGATGAACACTCCCTGTGCCTTTTCCAAGAGACATGGAGCTTGGTACCGGTCCATAGGGTGGGTTTCTCTTCCTATTCCTCCCCTGCGCAAGTTTCGGAAACAGGGAGAGGGCGACCTTCGGGCGGCCTTCTCATCTGGGTCGCGGCTTCTTTAGACTGCAGAGTAGTGGAGTTCCCCACAGGTTCCCCTGACATACAAAACATCACCCTAATAGATCAAAGGGGAAGAATTGTTTTAAATGTTTATAATGTTTATGCCCGGGGAACCAAGAGCGGGAGAAAGTCTCCTGTAATATCTCTCCTCGAGACTTTGCTAAATAATACCCCATACAAGACTCGTACATTGGTTGCAGGTGATATGAACTGTACGTTCGAGCCCTTGGGCTCAGACCTTTCCCTCGACCAAGACGAGGAGGATACCAGGTTGGGGATCCCGGTATTGGAAATCCCACCGATTAGAAGGTGGACAGAAGTGGCGCTCCAGATATACTCCCTGAGCCTTGAATTCAACTTAAGGGCAGCTAATGGGAGGACATCCTCGGATAGGGGGGGTGCCCACACGTACAATAGACCAGGACACACCTCTAGGCTAGATTATTTCCTAATAGATGTATATTTATGGTCTTATGTAAGGGACATGCAGGTGGTCCCCACGACTGAAAGTGACCACAATTCACTCTCCTTAAGCATGGACCAGTGGTGGCGCCCCTTAAGGAAAGACAATATTAACCCGGTCGCCGCACTCCCGGATGAATCTGAAGTCTCCCCATGTGGTAGGCGAATAAAATGGGCGAAATTGGTCTTATCCGAGGCAAAGGTAGGGGAAATTCAATCCCATTTAAACCATGCGATAACATCCCTCGGAACCTCCTTAGAAGAGGTGGGTAGAGCGAGTGGGCTTTTTGTGTCCTTGGTTGAAGCCTTAACTAACGTGTTTACCTTATACCCTAACAAGTCGGGCAACAAAGAATCTAAAAAACAAGTCGAATGTTGGTATACCCAAACATGCAGGGTTTACAAGGCCAAGTTAGTTGAGGCGGTTAAACTCAAGTCCCGTAGTGAGATACAGGAAGCAAGGAAGGCCTATAATAAGTCCCTTAAATTTGCAAAGAGGGAATGGGAAGACAAATTCTGGGAAGACCTGCTCCAGGCTAGCAAAATCAGGGATTCAAGGGCCTTTTGGAATCTCATAAGTACACGGAATAAACCCGATGCATCCGTGAGACCCTGCAACATCCCGCCTCAAAGTTGGGTAAAACACTTTGGGTCCCTATACCTCCCCCCAGAGGGGGAATTGAATGTGGGGATGGACCTTACAAGAGCAATTGAACCCCATGCCTTTGATCTCTTCACTCCCTTAGAGATTGAGGGAGTTATAGGGTGGGTAGCGCCTCGCAAGGCAGCAGGCCCCGACGGCCTTCCGGGGGACCTTATGAGGGAATACCCAGCGGAATGGGCAAGGGTCATAGCAGCCCTCCTAAACGATATCATGATGGGAGGGGCAGTGCCAGAATCCTGGAAAGGGGCGGTGGTGGTCCCGATTTATAAAAAAGGATGCAGGGAAACACCGGGGAACTATCGCCCTATAAGCCTGATAGACTCCACCCAAAAGATAGCTGGTAAAGCTATCCTTGGAAGGATTCTCCACTGGGTGGAGGAGAATAAAATCCTATCAGACTTTCAGGCAGGTTTCCGGGCTGGTATGGGGACAATAGAGCAGGTGTTTAGGCTGGCACTACTGGGGTGGAAGGTGGTGGAACTGGGCAAGGGTAGTCTTTATTTGGCCTTTATAGACCTGAAGACTGCCTTTGACCTAGTCCCCCGGGAAGAGCTTTGGAGGGTGCTTTATGAGTTGGGACTACCCCCTTACATCTTGTCCCTACTCATTAGCCTTCATGCCCATACCTTTGCACAGGTCCGTTGGGGTAAAAATGGAGAGCTCACTGAGAAGATACCAGTGTCCAGGGGCGTTAGACAGGGCTGTGTCCTGGCACCCACCCTATTTTCACTATATGTGAATGGGGTGGTAAAACATCTTCAACAAGAACCAGCCGACGCCCCCTGTCTTGGAGGAGTACGTATCCCCACCCTGCTTTTTGCGGACGATACGCTCCTGATTTCGAAGACCCCACAAGGCCTCCAGAAATTGCTAACCCGATTCCAGGAGTTCTGTGCTGCAAAAGGCTTAATAATAAATGTGGACAAGACAAAATATCTAGTCCTAAATCCTCCTAAGAAACTGGGCCGTCCACCCACACTTAATTCGATTCCCTTAGAGAAAGTATCCGAATTCGATTACCTCGGCATTCGGATTACGGATAGGATGTCTTGGGCAAATCATATTGACAAAATGGTCCTCAACCATAGGAGAGTAGGAGGAGCTCTCATGAGGGAGTTCAGGGCCTCACCTAGGAGATCACTTACCCCAGTAATTGATATCTACAAGGCTAAAGTAGTGTCATCAGCCTTGTATGGGGCAGAACTGTGGGGCCACTGCCGACTGGACGCCCTAGTGACAACAGAGAGCAAGATATTGAAATCCATTATCTCCATTCCACTGAGCACACCATCTGTACCAGTGAGGTTGGACACGGGCTGTAAAAATATCAAAGATCAGGCCCAGCTTCGCCCGCTCCTGCTATGGACACGAATCTGGAGGGGTGAAGAACTAAAATCCTATGCGGATGCTCTGGGGGAAATAATGAGTCTGGGGGGTTGGGCTAAGATAAGATGGTTAAGAGAAACTAAAAAGCTTTTGGAGAAGATCGGACTAGGTGACCATTGGGCATCACGTTCAGCCCCTCCAAAAGAAGTTGTTAAGGCGCTTTATTGGAAATGGATTGCGGAGCGTCTAATTACAAACTCTAACCACTGCAAGTCCACTGTCGCCTTTTTACAAATCAAAGACATAGTGGCTTTTGAACCCTACCTGGATTTGATCACCCTCCCCTTCGACCGAGCCCTTTATTTTAAATTTAGAGTTGGATCCCTCCCCCTAGGTGTTGTGGTATCGAATTGGACATCAGCGGCCCGTACTTCTCCCAACTGTGCCCGAGTAGGGTTGAGTCCATTGCGCATGTCCTATTTGAATGTCCGGATTATGCAAGGCCTAGGAGTTTTTGGTTGAAACCTCTTTGTCGAAACATGGGCACACGTAGCCACCGAGTAGCCTTGCGTATCTTAACCACGGACACTTCCCCCCCATAGTGTGTGGAACAGCAACATTTTTAAAGCAGTTTTGGCTTATTCGTTGTAAGAGATTGTCAGTAGCTGTTTAATTCCTTTTTAGCTAATTTAGAAGCGGGCATTTCATGTCCTTTTATCTTTTTAATGAATTGTTATACTGGCTTCTTGTAGCAATGTTTTTTTTTTGTATACTGTAATGATTGTATTTTATTATGCTTACAAGATATCTTGCATATCGAATAAAAGCTTATGACTGACTGACAAAGTGTGTACACTTTGTGTATGTCATGGGCAAGGGTGAGGCATGTGCATGTGGCTGTCAGAGGGATAGTGGAATCCCTTTTGGGCTCCATGCGTGTGAATGGTGGAGTGCTTTGGGCGAGGTAACCTCCCTGGTTACTGTTGAGAAGGTAGCCCCACCTTTGTGCATCATTTGCTTGTTGCTCCCTGTAATTCTTACTGTGCTTGCGTGGGTGGGTGATTAGGGTCCTCTTTCCAGAGCTCCTCTGCCACTGTGCTCCCAGCTCCTCCCTTCTTCCAGCGTGATCTGCATCTGCATGATATGTGTGTGTGGCCTACTGTCTGTGTTCCAATAAACATTTCACCTGAGCCAGATGGAACCAGCAGAGGATTGTTCCATGTTATCCGTGATTCTGACATGCGCTGATAGCTGTGCAGTCTTTGATTGGAAGAGCCCCACCACAATGTGAACATTGCAGAAGAGCTGATTGGGCATCTCTGATCATAGATGCTATCTCCTTGATGAGACTTTCTCACTGACCTGACAAGCGAAAGTTCTGCACACTGGTGTAGGTGAGAAGGACTGTTATCCACAGATGAGAGTCTGCCTGACTGCTCCCCTCATATCAAGTACAAGGCAACTCTGACCTGCAACCTGATTGAAGTGCTGCTGGATTCCTGCAAGGAGAGAGCAATTCATCTTGTCAAAGACGACACACCAGGGCCGGAATGGCGGTAGCGGGCGTTGGGCATTTCCCTGGGTGGCTGAATGGTGTAGTGACCTGCTGGTCGCTGTTCTAGTCTTTCCTTTTGCCAGCCACTTCCCGAGGGCTGGCTTACACTTCACCCCACCCCACACCCATCCAACACAGGCGTTACTGGACACGTGACCCTGATAATGAAAGGGCTGGGCGCAAGTGCCCTGGGCCAGTTCTACCAACTACAATCCAGTGTCTGTGTCATCCTTCTAAGTGCATGGGGCTAGGGCCCCACCACATTACATTGGCGATGAGTGGGTGAGCCCCACGTGCGAGAGTGCAGCAGGCCTGTAGATTGGCCAAGGGGGTAGTGTAGCCTGTTCTCGAGGTGCCCCTGCCAGTATTCTGCCATCCGATGTGCGAGCATGATGGTGCCCATGAAGCAATGCCTGCAGCCGTGACACTGACTGACCCTGCACAGGGAAGGGCCGTCAGTGGAGAAGAGTATCACAGCGCTGGCTGTGTGGAAGGCTGTGTTGGGAGGCAGTCAGAGACATCATGGCGTGTCCCGAAGGAAGAGTGCCCCATACCATGGCACAGTAGCACAAGACGGCTCCTAGTAAAGAGCCTGCAAACTGCACCAGTGGAAAATACAAAGACATGCTCTCAGGTGCTGGACCTATCAGTGGATCTAGGTGGTAAGTTGAATTACACAGGGGCAATGACGAGGAGGAGGGCATCCCGTGCCGGCATGGACCGTGACATATGTGGCGGAGAAGAGCCTACCACCGTGGAGATGTGCAGAGACCACCGTCGGCGGCCCTGTATATTTAAGGGCCAGAGTTTGCCTGCCACTGTAAAAGGGGCAGCTCTTTGCCCTGAATATAAGCTCCCGCCTTTACAGCACCAAGGAGAATGAAGGAGCACTTACCTGGGAATGAGGAAGAAGTAAGAAGAAGCACCCACTGGTGAGTTGCCCTCCCCGCCTCTGCCCCAACGACGCCTGCCTGGGCAGGCTGACCTGCGGCACCAGAGAACCCACCAAGGTTCCAGGAGCAGAGACATCCACGGACCTCAATGTAAAGAGCGGCAGCGCCATCTAGTGGGCAGTTTGCAACAGTGGGAAGACAAAGCTGTTGTGACCTACAGAGAAGGACTGACAGTAATGGAGGGCCGCCCTGCTGGCATGTGGGTGCCTATAAGAGGACAAAAAAACCAAAAAACAAAGAGAGAGGTAAAAGTGACTGTGACAGAGTACCAGCAGGTTATGAATGGGCAGCCCTAACGGCAGTGTTTTCCCTGTTTTCAAATGAAACTCCTACAGGGCAGAGTACAAGGGAAACACAGAGCAGCACAGGGACAGCTGCTGCAGCTTCACATTGTTGGGGGAAGGTGTACCTGCCTAAACTGAAGTAGCAGACCCCCAAGACTCTGTCATGCTATGTGTCGATGAAGGACTGCATCCTTAGTCAGCGAGTGAGCACTGAAGGGAACTTTAAGCAGAAAGGCTGCCAGGGCTGGTGAGGAGATTTGCAGTGACACCTAGTGGCCATGGGTGGTCATTGCAGCAGTATGGACACAGGTTTTTAATGCACCGGGATGGCATGTGGTGTACAGGGCAACAGCCCCAGGCAGCAAGTCCCTGAAGGACTGAAGAAAATGTGCTGCATGCACACGCTGTAGCAAAAGGACGCCACCGCAAGTGTAGGACAGGAGCGCGCAAGGCGCCAGATGCAGGAGCACCCTCCATTGACGAACAGAGGCTGTGAAAGTCAGGAGTACGCTGACGACTGCGTCAGAGAAGCTGATGTCCAGGCTGAAGCCTGAGAGTGAGAGCCCGGCGAAGAAGAGGGCCCAGGTTGTCACATGGGGTCACAAATCCTGTGAAGCTGGCCCAAGTGGAGGTTGCAAAGAGAAAGCCACTTTGGTGTGGTATTGAGGTGCCTGGGGCGCGTCCTCAAGAGAAGAGACCCGCGAGAGGTCGAAGAGACCTACGGAGGTCAGAGAAGGTGACCTGCGAGAGGGTGCGCAGTCAAAATATCGAGTTTTTAATATCAACCTACAGTAATATCGAGTTTTAAATATCATAGGGACAGAATATCGAAATCAAGAATATTGACGACCATACTATCGACCTGAAGGTATGAAATATCGTTTTTGTTAATATCGAAGTTAGTAATATCGATAGCAAAAATATCGATGTTACTAATATCGATATTTATATTAGTGTTATGTATTTTAATATGTATTTTATATGTATGTGTTATATATTTTTTGTTAAGTATTGTACTGGTTTTTAAATATATGTATAACATTTTTAGAAGTTAATAATGTTTTTTTAAGTAAATTATGCGTTTTAGTACCATAGCGGGTTGTGGGTTTATAGGGAAATAGGGTGGGAAGTAATTTAATTATAGTAAATTAAATAATACTTTTTAGGAATTATTAATTCATTTGAATTAAATTTTGCGTTTTAGTTCTGTAGCGGGTTGGGTTTATAGAGGAATAGGGTGGGAAGTAATTTAATTGTAATTAAATAATTATTTATTTATATTTATTGTTATTGATAATTAATGTATTGTTAAATAATTATTAAATGGTAATTCATTTTTATTAAATGATTAACTGATAATTATGTTAAGTATATTAATTTATTATTGGAGTGGGTTGTGAATTTATAGGGGAATAGGGTGGAAGTAATTTAATTGTAATTAAGTAATTATTAATTTTATATTTTGGTATTGATAATTATGTTATTGTTAATTAATTATTAATTGGTAATTAATTTTTAAGAATTAATATTTTTTGGCAATGAAAAGTAATTTATTGGTAATTAATTATTAATCTGTACGTGGTTTTAATTAATTATTACTTATTGGTATTTGTCATGCATTTATTATTAATTCATTATTAATTGGTAATTACGTTTTAATAATTATAATTTTGGTATTAAAAATCAATTTATTGTTAATTAAATTCTATTTGGTAATTACTTTTTATTATTTATTATTTATTGGTAATTATTATTAGTTTATTATTAATTAATTCTTAATTGACAATTCCTTTTTATTAATTATTTATTGGCATTGATAATTAATATATTGTTAATTAATAATTACATCATAATTTATTAAACATTTTTTTTAATTATAAGTATGTTATTCTTAACCCCTACGCTATCCAACACTTTCCCTACTGTTGCACTCACTGGAGTGGGAATAGTAATTTTTACCCCTACGCTAGCCAACACTTTCCCTACTGTTGCACTCTCTGGAGTGGGAATAGTAATTTTTACCCCTACACTATCCAACACTTTCCCTACTGTTGCACTCTCTGGAGTGGGAATAGTAATTTTTATCCCTACGCTATCCCACACTTTCCCTACTGTTGCACTCTCTGGAGTGGAAATAGTAATTTTTACATCTACGCTATCCAACACTTTCCCTACTGTTGCACTCACTGGAGTGGGAATAGCAATTTTTACCTCTACGCTATCCAACACGTTCTCTACTGTTGCACTCACTGGAGTGGGAATAGTAATTTTTACCCCTACGCTATCCAACACTTTCCCTACTGTTGCACTCTCTGGAGTGGGAATAGTCATTTTTGCATCTACGCTATCCAACCCTTTTTCTACTGTTACACTCACTGGAGTGAGAATAGTAATGTTTACCCCTACGCTATACCACACTTTACCTACTGTTGCACTCTCTGGAGTGGGAATAGTAATTTTTACCCATACGCTATCCAACACTTTCCCTACTGTTGCACTCTCTGGAGTGGGAATAGTAATTTTTACCCCTACGCTATCCTACACTTTCCCTATTGTTGAACTCTATGTAGTAAATATATATATTATATTTTATATGTATATGTTTCATTTATTTTAACATTATGGGGTCGATTCCTATCCTGTATTTATTTTTTTCCGTACGACTCGTATCCGTATTTTTTTCGGTACGAATCGTACAAGTCACGTCCGACCCGTGAAGTACGATTCGTACGGGAAAAAGTACATACGGATCGGCCCGATCCGTACGAATCATAGCGGGAAAAGTTGTACGAGACGGACCCGGACACTTTTGCATACGAATCGTAAAAATACAGTCCGACCGGCTTTCCGATTTACGATTTGTACAGAAAACGTCCCGTACACGGGGAATGACTTGTACATGTGCAATGGCGGTGTACTCACCGTACATAGCAATGGCGGTGTACGCACCGTACATAGCAATGGTGGTGTACGCACCGTACATAGCAATGTCGGTGTACGCACCGTACATAGCAATGTCGGTGTACGCACTATACATAGCAATGGCGGTGTACGCACCGTACATAGCAATGGCGGTGTACGCACCGTACATACGCAATGGCGGTGTACGCACCGTATCCACGCATTCATTGCGTGTGTATGGTCCGTATCACTGTTCTACTGTGCCGTAGGGGTACATGTGGTACGCACCGTACCCACACATTTATTGCGTATGTACGGTCCGTATCACTGTTCTACTGTGCCGTAATGTTAATGTTATGTTAATGTTAAACCGCACTTTTTGAGCGCACGGCTACCCCAGAAGGGTGTCCCGGCGCTTTGGCAAAGTGGCCCAGAGAAACAAGAACCAAAGGCAAAAACCTACTACAGTCACACTAGGTTACTTAATAAAAAGCAGAGTTTTCAGCTCCTTCCTGAAAGCCAAGAGGTTGTTCGCTTTCCGAAGGGAGAGTGGGAGCTCGTTCCACAAGCAGGCTGTCACGTATTGGAAGGAACGACCTCCCATCCGGACACGTTTGACCACAGGCACCTCCATTTTAGCCCGGTCCGCCGACCTCAGCAGCCTCCGCGGCACATAGAAGACAATACGCTTCCTCAGATAGTTAGGGCCAATCGCATGAAGGGCTTTAAAAGCCAGAGTGAGGAGCTTAAATCTAATTCTCCCCAACATTGGGAGCCAGTGCAGCCTAGCCAAAAGCGCAGAGGCACTAGCTCTCCTGGGCAGCCCATAGATAGCTCTGGCCGCCGAATTCTGAACAATCTGCAGTCTGGATAACAGATACTTAGGTAGGCCTGCAAACAGAGCATTCGCATAGTCCAGGCGGGAGCCCACAAGCGCCTGGACTACCTTCCTACGATACTGCAGTGAGAGTAGAGGAAGAAATTTCCTAAGCATCTTGAGGATGCCGAAACATTTCCCTGCTAATCCCAGGATGTGTGGACGAAAGGATAGATCATCGTCAAACACCACTCCCAGATTTTTTACCTGAGAAGATGGCTTCTCTGGGGGGGACATGTCCTGGGGCCACCATGTCTTCCAGCCCGGATCAGGGGCACAGCCGAAAAAGAGCAGCTCGGATTTGTCCGAGTTGCATTTTAGGCTGTGCCGCTGAAACCACGCAAAGACTGCACTTAGACAGTCCTTGATTCTGCCGCCGCTAAAGGCCTCTCCCTTCCTGCAAGTGAACAAGAGCTGGGTGTCATCAGCGTATGAGATGACCCGGGCCCCAAACGCCTCCGCTACCTCCGCAAGAGGGGCCATGTATATGTTGAAAATGGTGGGGCTCAGGATAGAACCCTGAGGCACCCCCACCTCCAGCGAAAGCATTTCGGCCGAGAACGGCGGAGCCCAGATCACCTGTAGGCGGTCGGCAAGAAAGGATTGAAACCAATCCAACACCGTCCCTCGCAGACCAATCTCCCTAAGTCTTGAGAGAAGACCTGCGTGTGGGACGGTGTCGAAAGCCGCCGATAGGTCCAACATAACTAACATAGCCTTTCCCCCATGATCGAGCGTCTCCCTGATGGCGTCGGTAACCTCAACCAGAGCCGACTCCGTGCTGTAATTCGCACGAAAGCCGGACTGGGAATCATGCAGCAGTTTGTTGTTCTCAATAAAGGTGGTCAGAGTATGCTGAACATGTTTCTCCAACACCTTCGCCAGAGCAGGGAGGAGGGAGATTGGTCTATAGTTAGCGCATTGCAAGGGGTCAAGCAGAGGCTTCTTAATCAGCGGCAGAATAAGTGCGTGTTTCCATTGGCATGGGACCACCCCTGAACTCAATGAGAGATTAAGCAGGGGGTTCAGCAAACTGTTCACCGCCGAGGCCACCTTGCCCAAGCATTTCGCCGGACAAACATCCAGAGGCGAACCAGATTGCAGCTCAAGCGATGTCTCACAGGACAACTGGGGAAAAACAGATAATGAGGGCCCAGATTCAGCCTGAAAGGGAGCTAAATAGGGCAACTTGTCCCCTAACACAACATCAGCCGCTTGGAAATCCACCGTTGGAAAAGTGGCCTGAATCTTTGAAATTTACCACGTAGGGGTACGTGTGGTACACACCGAACCCATGTATTCATTGCGTGTGTACGGTCCGTATCACTGTTCTACTGGTGCCGTAGGGGTACGTGTGCAACACACCATACACGTCCACTTCCATTGTTGCGGTACGCAGGGGTTGCTGGCCATGCCCCCCCAAGTGACCAGACCCTGGTGATAAAGTATGGCCTCCATATTATAGGTTTGGCTTTGAGTAAGGGTTTTGTTTCCTGCCCCTCACCCCCACCTTGGCCCCTGGATGTTGTTCTCACCTTCTGTGGCATGTGCGTCGGGTGCGGTGCACCATGTCGTAGGCCAAGAGGACCGGGATGACACGTACGACGGGGTTCATGGCATGTACGTCGCATACCGGGGCTCCGTTGCATAGCAGTTCGCGTCAGACTCTGCTTTTCTGGCTGTGTTTGACTCCCGTTAAAAAAGAGCCGTACCGAGTGACGTAGGGACGAATCGTACTTGCTGGGCCAGAAACCGCTGCCTGAATACGTCCGGACGTCGCGTACAGGCTGTTCCGGATCAGAATCGTAGTTTTTTTTTACACGTACGGTCTTTTGTACGATTCGTACGGAAATAGGCTTTCTGTACGAATAGTACTTCCTAGGTTGTAGGGACAGTTTACCGGGTACGAGTCGTACGGAGAAAACGCTCCGTACGACGATTCGTACGGCCTTTTTCCAGGATTGGAATGGGCCCCTATATGTATTAGTTATTACTTTTTTACATTTTATAATATTTTTAACTATGTTTTGTTAATTATATGTATTTATTACTTTATTTTACCTTACTCTTTTAACATTTAAAAATAACAATATTTTTTACAACGATATTTTTGACATCGATATTTTTTTAACAATCTTTTTGTACTTACCATGTTGTAGATAGGATGTCGATATTCTTGACTTCGATATTTGTGTCCCGATTTTTTTTGTACATCAATACTCTGTCTTTCAATATTCTGTCAGTGATTTCTGCGAGAGGTTGAAGAGGGGACCTACGGGAGGTCTGAGAAGATGACCGGTGAGAGGTCAGCGATGATGACCTATGAGAGGTCAGAGTGGATGACCAGCTAGAGGTCAGAGTGGATGACCAGCTAGAGGTCAGAGAGGATGACCAGCAAGAGGTCAGAGAGGATGATCAGCGAGAGGTCAGAGAAGATGACCCACAAGAGGTCAGAGAAGATGACCTGCGAGAGGTCTGAAAAGATTGACCTCAAGTCAAAGTATGAAGGCCTAGGAGAGGTTGTGAATGGAAGAAGTTTGCGACAAGAGGTCTGGTCACCAGACCACAAGAATGCATTGTCTTAGGGGTAGGACAGGGCCAGGGAGACCTGTGTGAAGTGTATGTCACATGGAGAGGCCTGGTCAGAGAAAACAAGTATGACAAGATCGGACCAGTCCGTGTTACGAAGTGAAAGAACAAGAAAAGGAAATTGTGTGGCATGAGGCCACCACAGAAGAAGTCCAAAGAAAGAAGAGAAGAAAAAGAAGAAGAGAAAAGAAAGAAGAGGAGAGAAAGAAGAAGAGAAAAGGAGGAAGAGAGGAGTGTGTGATCAGACATCTGGCACACCATAAGATAAAGAAGACAACTGAGTGCAAGAACATCGGAGTGTAGCACAGTACCTCGGTAGCATCGGTGGTACCATGAGAGGCTGGCTGTCCAGAAGTCTTCGGTTACACCAAGAAAACCTGGCTTCCACAGATTTGAGCAAGCTGGACCATTGGTAACATCCACTTTTGGGGTCGCATGGGAGACTGGATTGTGGTTCTGCTCGGATGACCTAAGTGACCTTGGAGGTGAGGTGTAGAAGAGGATCCGACCATGGGACACAAGACCGTTGCTATCCAGGGGCAAGGGCCTCAGGGATTACTGGTGTAAGCGGGGTCCCGGCATGAGAGATGAGTCTACAGTAGCTCCCCAGGTCCCAGGAAGACGAAGATCTCGTATATTAAGTTGGTTCTTCTAAAGGCCATCGTATAGATGACGGTGCACCAGAGTCTGGATGGCAGGAGTAATCCTATCCGGGAACAACTACCCTCCAGGTGGAGCGAGGGACTTGAAGGTGGGACTCGTAGCCCTTCCTCCACAAACCCATACGGTGGCGTTGGAGTGACACGGCGAAGTATACCCAGTCCAGTGGAAGCCTGGTGAAGAGGGCCTCCAGCAAAACACACAAGATGATGGACGGAATGTTGCACAATGGCAAAACATTCACCCCCAGTCACAGATCTGGGTTTAATCCATCGTTATTTTGCTCACCACACCACCCCAGTTCAGACATGGCCATATGCAAATCAGTCTTGACCCTGAGCCTCATGGGAACAGTCCAGCCCGAACTGCCAAGCCATGCCTTCCTTGGACCGGAATCAAGCATCCTAGGACCGGTTTCTGGCTATCAGCCGTCATCAGCCAGGATAGCTTAATTCCAGTGGAGTAGTGAGCAAGGGACCCACGTCTGGGCATACCCTTCCCACATAGGGTGAACAGCAAAACACACAAGATGATGGACGGAATGTTGCACAATGGCAAAACATTCACCCCCAGTCACAGATCTGGGTTTAATCCATCGTTATTTTGCTCACCACACCACCCCAGTTCAGACATGGCCATATGCAAATCAGTCTTGACCCTGAGCCTCATGGGAACAGTCCAGCCCGAACTGCCAAGCCATGCCTTCCTTGGACCGGAATCAAGCATCCTAGGACCGGTTTCTGGCTATCAGCCGTCATCAGCCAGGATAGCTTAATTCCAGTGGAGTAGTGAGCAAGGGACCCACGTCTGGGCATACCCTTCCCACATAGGGTGAACAGCAAAACACACAAGATGATGGACGGAATGTTGCACAATGGCAAAACATTCACCCCCAGTCACAGATCTGGGTTTAATCCATCGTTATTTTGCTCACCACACCACCCCAGTTCAGACATGGCCATATGCAAATCAGAAGAGGGCCTCCAGAACATCCCGTGAGAGGGGAACACCCGGGAGAGGAGCTTTCTGGTGAGAGAAGGATGACTGTAACTATTCCACCACTCAGCAGCTGTAAGCACTGTTGCCTCAGCAATGATTAAAGAACAACAACGAAGGTGTAATCCGTCATCGGAGGCTTGATGTTCGTGGAGCCAGGACGTATTTTGTGAAACCGTAGCATCTGCCACATTGCCTATCACTCCACCTGCACCGTCACAGAGAACTGTATATATAGAGACTTTGGGTGTCATGCTATTCGACGCCTTGAGTACAGGGAGGCCCGGACCTGCAGTGTACCACTGAACTGTGCCAAATAGAACTGGTGGTTCTAGCTGCAGTTGTACCATCGTCCTATTCTGAAAGCAGCTGACTAGACTAAGTGGAAGTTTTCTATTTGTTGTTTTATTCTCTTCCCAGTTTGGACTTTGTTGTCCCTGTCTTAATAAAGTTTGGGACGGATGTAGTGACCTTCTGGTCACTGTTCTAGTCATTCCTTGTACCAGCCACTCCCCTAGGGCTGGCTTACACTCCACCCCACACCCATCCAACACAGGCGTCACTAGACACATGACCCTGTTAATAAAAGGGGCCAGGTGCACGTGCCCTGGGCCAGTTCCACCAACTACAATCCAGTGTCTGTGTCATCCTTCTAAGTGAATGGGTGCCTAGGGCCCCACAACATAACAAAAGGGTGGGGGCTGATTTTGCAGCGGTGCAGGCGTTTTTGTTACTGGGGGCTGGTTTTGCAGTAGTGCTTCTATATCGGCCCCAGTAACAAAAGCAGCAGGAGGGCTGGCCCATTGCAATTGCCAGGGCTGGTTTGGCCCTGCGACACACTGAACTGTGCCCTACAGAGAAGGGTCCTCTGTCAGTCCTCTGGCGCACAGAAGACAAGTTTTCCTTAAGGACCTGTGAGGAGTCAATGTGAGAACTGCTGTACAGAAAGATGCCCAGCAATTCATTATTACCATCATTTGGGACTCAGGGGGACGAGGCATTATCTCCCATGTCTGTTGATGAGACTACTTCATTCCTGACACCATCGGTGCTGCAGGCAGTGCTTAATTTGTAAAAAAAAAATAAGTGCTCATCAAGAAGCCACTGCAGCTTGCACCACCCAATGCCCCTGCCAGCGCTACCAATGACAGTACCTACACATTTACTAATCATTAGACTCCTACGAGTGCATCAATTCAGAGTATTCCTGGCCCCCAAAGCTATAAGAATGGCTTGGGAGGCAGGTGTTATTTGTTGTTAAATTACACTGAGTTAATACGCAACTGTTGTTGTGTTCTTCTCTAAATTAAATGAACAGGGCCACTGTGTGGCAGACTGTCATAAATGCCAGTGCTGACAATTAAGTGCTGGTGTCGTGTACTGGAAACTTTCTGGCTCATATTAAACACTTGTTGCAGGGAAACTTATGTGTGCCTTTCAGTTGTGTCCAAGATCCTTAAGAAGCACCTCAGCTCCCACCTTTTGCTTGGGGATTTGGAAAGGCAGCTGGAGGAGTCTGCCCTAAGACCGGAACTATTAACCTCAACAAGCCTATCAAGCAGTTCCAGATATTTTTTACATTAGAATTCCTGTCCTATTGTTTTTAGCTTTGTCTTGGCAAGAGAAGTAGCTGGAATTCATGCCCCTAGAATTGTGAGCCATTGGTACCATAAAATTCCAATCACAATTGTTGGTTTTTGAGCTTTGTGGCTAGTGATTCAGCACAAGATACATAAAAGACCCTATAGCTCAAGAACCACTGGTTGTAGCTGAAAGTTTACAGTACAAAGTGGCTCACATGTCTAGGGGGATGGGAATGTGGACTCTGGTAAGACTATGCCTCTGGGCAGGGATACAAATCCCTGTGCCCCTGAGAAGTGACAGTTTTGCTTGTCAAGGGTCTGGATGGGTATTTTGTGAGGAGTTGCGGATAGTTCTTTGAGTCTAGATAGGTTTTGCGGCCAGAGCTATGGAACCTCCTAACAATTAATACTCCATCATCTGACACTCAAATCAGTGGTGTACACTCAGAAACAAACAATTGACTTTGAAGAGCAGCAAAATGAACTGTTACCCGTTTGAAGAGTCTCTTGTGACACTATCAATTCAGCTACTGTTTGGATCCGATATTACTGTGGTCTCAGAACCCCAGTGGTAAACGATTCCAAATTGCAGAGTTGACACCAAGTAAATTCTGACTGTCCTCAGACCCTAAAACTAGGGCCCAGATTTGCTAGCACTTACCAATGGCTTTGCATTACAAAAGTGACACCAAACCCAGCAAAGTATTGTCTTGGGAATATGATTTGCATTGGAAAGTTGCCTACTTTAAGCTACTTTGTATCAAGGGGGCTATACCATGGGTTTTAATGCAAATCCCTATCTACTAACTTTTGAAGACTGCGATTTCTTCAGAAAAAATGCACCTCCTTGAAGCAGGCATAACAGTTGAGCAACTTGTAAAACTCTCCACATTTCAAACTTTGCATGTGTGCTGCACTGTACAGCACAAAAACAAAGTTTGAAAGTTTTAAACTATAGTTTTTGTTATGAGTGGTCCCCTTAAAGTACAAAACCTATGCTCAACAGAGTGCACACACTGTTGCGCTAAAGTGCAAGGGTGTGCATGCGTTGGTGTATGACAGCCTAAGGGGCGCCAGCAGAGGATGAGAGAAAAACAGCACCATATCTTAGTAGTTTTGGCACTATTGTGATCTCTCCCTTTCAACACAGCAAATTTGGTACTGCACTGCGTTTCGTGAAAAGTTACTAAATATCATTAAATTGGGTTTGAAAGTTAGGTGATTTGAGCCTTGAAGAATAGTCACCAAAATTGCGGTTCATAAATGATCTTAAGAAAGGATTTGGAAGGTTAATTTCCTTCATGTCCACATCAAAAATACAATGAAGCTTTTCTCTAACCCAAGGTGGTCTGTGTTTTCTTGGTTTTGTTGAAGGCACAGAGAACTATATTCTAATCCTCTATGAATATAAAGAATGAATATTAGATAATCCTTGCTAATAAGTCATTAATATAATTTTTATTTTATATTCCTTTTATGTTTTTTTATTGTATGGGCCAGGGCTAAGAAGTCATTGATGCGGGTTGCAGTTTTGTACCTATCTGAGTGAGAAAATATCTACTTTTTATTTCTTTAGGAAGGAAGGTGTGGTTTAGGCCATGAGAGTGCAAATGAGAAGTAGATTTGGTGTCGGAATGTGTAGAATTCTTTTCAAGGGGAATCTGCTGCCTTTTTTGCCCACGTAGATAATCTAAATTTTCTGCATGGTCCCCCAAATTCTTCTCCTCCTGCTGGACCCTATATTTTTGATGGCTTTAGAAATATGTGCACTTTACCCCTGCTAACCAACAGTGCCTGAGCTACCTTTTTAACAGAGATGGATCTGCATACTCCTAATTGTTAATTTTAACTCTGCTATAAGTCCCTAGTATATTGAACAAAATGTACCCAGGGACTGAAACTTTAATATCATTAATGGACTCCAGGACCAAATATACCATCCACTACAGTGGCAGTGCAAATATGGCTTCAGACTTATCCTGTGTAGCCTGACTGTAGCAGTGTAAAAACTGCAATTCCACCTGTAAAAATAAATGCTTTCGACAAGTGCAACCTTACTTTTAAATATTAATAACTCGCTCCTCTATAGACCTTGCACTCTACAAGACAGGGTGCATATTATTCAAAAGTAGGACATGTAGAAATGTAATGTTAACATGTCTTTACAGTGACTACCACCCAAAAACAACTTTAACTGAGGTAAGGCTGGCTGGTACATAAAGAAAAATAAGGTAGAGATTAAAATCCTAATACTGTATCTTGGGAATGGGACTAGCTAGAAAAATAACCAACTATTTTTAAATCGATTCGTCAGCTTGCTGCCAGAGCAGTCCCCTTGCCTGCGACGTTGGTGCTGTCCGTGGCAGCAGCAGCCACTGTAGTATACTTCCAAATCCTTTATTCCGTAAGTAAATTCCAAGAATAACGGGACAGCACGCCAGGAAGCGGCACAAAACTTTATTGTGCGCTAGTTTTTCAAGGACGGCGCGTTTCGGCGTTTGCCTTTGTCAAGTTACTTTTTAATTGTTAATAAAAATCCAATTTAATGGTGAAGGAGGATGTATAATAAATATTGAGGAAAAGTAACTTTTAGAAAGTTGCCTTTGCCATGCCTGAAGTTCATGTAATGTTATGTTATGTTAAGTGTAACCCGCGAGGATATCCTGGTGCTGAGCGAGAGTGTGTGCCTCACTCAGATTAGTGTAGTGTAGGTTGGTTAATTAAAAAGCCAGGTCTTCAGCTTCTTGCAGAATTCAGGAGGAGAGGAACAGGCTCTGATGTGGAGTGGGAAGGTGTTCCACACTTTAGGAGCAATGTAAGAGGTCACCCGTCCTCCTTATCTGGATCTGTGTATGCATGGTACGGATGCGAGTAGGGGTCCTGCGGAGTAGAGGTGTCTCGGTGGCTTGTGGAAGGAGATGCAACAGTTCAGATAGGTGGGGTTTAATTTGTGTCGTTCCTTGAATATGTGTTTTACGAGTTTGGAATTAGCACATTTGTATATAAGGAGCCGGCGGAGCTCCCTGCTTGTGGTGTGATGTGAGTTCTGTATGGGAGATTGAGGATGAGCCTGGCTGCTGAGCTCTGAATGGTTTGCAATATTCTGGTGAGTGGCTTGGTGATCCAAGCATAGAGTCTGTTCCCATAGTCCAACTTGCTGGTGACTAGGGAATGAGTGACATTTTTCTGTTGTTACTTGGAAGCCATTTCAAGATATCACTCAGCAGCTTCAGGTTTTGGAAGCAGGATGCTGTGACGGTGTTGTCTTGTTCGGTCACGTCAAATTTGTTGTTGATGATGATTCTGAGGTTCCTGGGGTGGGTGCTGGATGTGAATTTGTGTTCAGCAAGCCACTAGTTGAAGTTCATGGTGAGGTGTTCTTGCTGGAATTACTACTTCTGACTTGTCAGTGTTAAGCTTGAGATAGCTGGCTTTTATTCAGTTAGCAACTTCGGTCATGCAGGCAGTGAACTTGTTTCTTGTATTGGGATCCTGTCCAAGAGGGAGAGTATGAGTTGCTTGTCATCAGCAAAGGAGAGGATGTTGATGTCATGTGTCTGGATTACATTGGCCAGAGGGATCATATATGTTTAGAAGAGGGTTTGGGCTGAGTGATGAACCTTTGGGCACTCTGCAGAGGAGGTTGTGGGCTTTTGAGGAGTAAGGTATGAGGCTCACAGATTGTGTAAAAAGGAGCAGATCCTCCAGAGAGGTCCATGTGAATGAGGACTGTCATGCCTACTCTGTAAAAGATCATGCTAATGTTGTCTGTGGGAGTGATGAGTGCTGTTTCTGTACTATGGTTGGGCCTGAATGTGCACAGCTTCAATGAGCTGGGGGTTACTGAGGTGGTTAGTGAGGTGTTGGGTAATTAGCTTCTTTAAGAACTTAGCCGGGTGTGGTAAGAGGCAGATGGGTCTGTAGTTGGAGAGCATGGCAGGCTTAGAGATGGTTTCTTGAGCAGGAGCATGAGGGTGGCGTGTTTCCAGGTGTCCAGGAATGTGACTGAGTCGATAGAGGCATTGAGGATGGGTGTAAGTGTGTCACAGTTATCCCTGGAGGCTAATTTACATTTTCTCTTAAAATTCTCCCATTTAGTAGTATTTGACTAGGTGTGAAAAGGATGTGAAATACGTTCCAGGAGCAAACACTAGTCTGCCCTGAATGGCAGAGATGACTCCTCTGAACCTCATAGAATATGCAGAGTGGGGACTGTGAGCATCCTTTTTGACATAGTGTCCAATCCTGCTAGAGGGACAAATTCTGCTTGACAGGTCTTCTGGGTGTGTCTTAGAGGGCACAGTACAGGATACCAAGACATTTCTTGTGTATACACTGTCTGTTTGCTGTAAAACCTTGCTCTTTTATTTACCAGACTTCTGCTTTGGGTTTATGGTGGTACAGTGCATCAAACTGGATTTTGGTGTTAGATATGGGATGAGACCATGATTACCATGATACACCCGCTGCACACCCCCAGTGCTCACAGCCCAGGTTTAGTGTGGCTGAAGACTTTTGCCAATTTAAAAATGACCAATGTGGGTATGGTTGTCCCTAGGAACTTTTACCCCATTGGTCAGGGTATGCCCAGGAGTCCTTCCACCATTAGCTCATGGCAGGCATACATTTGGCACCTTCAGGTATCCACTTCAAAACACTCATGGACCTGAAGAAGAACAGAAGAAGACTGGACCTGCTGTCTGTGGCCTGAGAGGAGCCGTGAAGGACTGGCCCAGCTCCCCCTTATACCCAGAACAAAGAAATGCACTCCAAGGGTCCGTTGGCTGACCTCCCGTGAGGCTACAAGGAGACAACAATCTACAAGAGGCTTTTCCTACATCTGCCCAGCTGATGGCAACAGGACCTGGACTGGACCTTGCTGTTTGGCTGCCTGACAACCTGTGAGTCTCTAGGTGTCTCCCCGTAGGTCCTGTGGGGCTTTAGACATGTATACCCCAGTGGTGAATTTAAACTTAAAGGACTAAGTCAAAAGGTAAAATCTTTGATCTGTAGGAACCTAGTTGGTGTATCTGACCTGCGCACCATCACAGTCAAAATACACTTAGATCCCGGTCTACCATGACTATCATTTACACTTTGGGGTTCTTGGCACTATTTCTATGTAAAAAAAAAATCATATCTCCAGTTCCCCCTATTGGATTTTTGTCACTTTGGGGGTAATTTTTTGTTTGTGATTTGCGTTTTGAGTTTATTACTATTTTGGTACTGCATAAATACTTTACATGTTGCCCTAAGTTAGCCTGTCTGCTCTGTGCCACAGCCACCATGGGATTGAATTCAGGTTGATTTAGTTGGTTTGAGGGCTCATACTGACAAGGTTTGTGACTATTCCTTGAGGGGGTAGTCATCCACCCCAATTATTAATCCAATGTCTTAGACCTCCAGTTGTATGAGAAGCTGCTGACCTAGGTTCATTCACTGTAAAAATCTCACATATTATTGAGGGTGTGTATGCACATGGCTGCTAGTTAAGGCTAACTGGGGGTAACAACTATGAACCCTGGCTTCCCTAGATTCTGTTGAGAGGCTTAGGATGAGGTAAATCTTGGGCTTTCACTAAGTGGTCAAGGAGCAGGTAATGTCACGTCTGCTACCCCAGTATTTTGGTGACTCAACGTTGATGGTCAGATGAGAATAAAACCTAATCAAGGAGACCATTTAGTTGCCAAAAAATACATTAGGTGCCCCATGCCCTATCAAGACTAAGGTGCCATTTCTTAGGTTAAGGAATGTGTTATTTAACTTTTCTATTTGAGAAACTGGTAGTTCTCAAACTTAAAGGTTAGATTTCAGGATATAAATCTCAATCCAACGTCGTGATATTTTTGAGAGGAGGAGCTTTGCCTGCAGAGGTTCAAAAATTCAAAAAAGTGATTTTAAGGAGTCAAACTGGCCAGGTTTGCGGGCTCAGGGGTTGATGTCTTTCTGCGGTGCATTAGGACTGCTCTCATCACTGGCCATATTCGGAAGCCCGAGCAGAAGGAAGCAAAGTGACAATCAGCTAGATTTGGTGGAGGCATTGGGGAACAGGTAGGTCTGGCCCTGGAACCTCTTTCATGGTGCACTGCCTGGAACTTTGCAGTGAGGTAGTCCTTCACCAGACAGCAAGGTGACATCCATGACAGTGCAGAGGTCTTAAATGGGCAGCAGTGGTTACACCGTTGGCAATGTGGAACCTCAAAGTGAAATCCAGAAACCACGTACCCTCCTGAGGCGGAAGCCGGGAGCGCGACGCTTTATTTTAAAAATTGTGTGTCACTAAAAATTGTGCTTTTTAAACTCACTTATCTTTTCTTCTGGCACCTCAGGACTCCATAGTCTGTTCCTCTGATCCACCGCACAGCGGATTCAGCGCTGCTGCGGCCTCGAAAACAAAACAATTCCTGCCGCCATTGCGAGCCGCAAGGACATGCCCACTTGAGGCCACGCCCCCGCCCTCCTGTATATATACGCTGACTGCGAGCGTTTCTACAGAAACCACGTACCCTCCTGAGGCGGAAGCCGGGAGCGCGACGCGTTATTTTAAAAATTGTGTGTCACTAAAAATTGTGCTTTTTAAACTCACTTATCTTTTCTTCTGGCACCTCAGGACTCCATAGTCTGTTCCTCTGATCCACCGCACAGCGGATTCAGCGCTGCTGCGGCCTCGAAAACAAAACAGTTCCTGCCGCCATTGCAAGCCGCGAGGACACGCCCACTTGAGGCCACGCCCCCCGCCCTCCTGTATATATACGCTGACTGCGAGCGTTACTACAGAAACCACGTACCCTCCTCATGCGGAAGCCGGGAGCGCGACGCTTTATTTTAAAAATTGTGTGTCACTAAAAATTGTTCTTTTTTAACTCACTTATCTTCTCTTCTGGCACCTCAGGACTCCATAGTCTGTTCCTCTGATCCACCGCACAGCGGATTCAGCGCTGCTGCAGCCTCGAAAACAAAACAATTCCTGCCGCCATTGCGAGCCGCGAGGACACGCCCACTTGAGACCACGCCCCCGCCCTCCTCTATATATACGCTGACTGCGAGCGTTACTACAGAAACCATATACCCTCCAGAGGCGGAAGCCGGGAGCTGAAGTACTGGGTATTTTAGACCCAGCGGTGCAGGGGCACACACCCTATGACTTCTGGGTTCTCCCTGTTCCAGACCTACAGAAACACAGAGTCTTCTGGGTGAAGTCAAAGATTCATTTATTGGCTGCAGACCAATTACAGGTATCCTAGAAGTACAACAGCGTGTATGTTCTCAGGAGACTGCTGAAAATCATAGAAACGGACTTCTTCTTAAATACACTTTTTCCTGCCTCAAGCATACATTCCTAGGTTTACAATACGGCAATAAACAAGTGTACAGTTCAAACGAAAGAGCAGAGTCATGATGACCATCCCACATTCCAGTTAAGCCAGCCCACAATTATTTACACAGCAAGGTTCAGATCCCACATTAGATATCGATAGGCCCCAATATATATGAGCATCTCCTGTTTTGGGAAACAAGCCATAAAGCAGGAACAAGCAGGTGCGAAAGTGATTAGCCGGAGGCTTGTGTGTGATGAAAGGACTTTATGGTGCGTTGAGCCCTGATGCTAATCACAGGTGGCCGGAGGAAGGGGAGCTCGTGAGACCAGTTTGACCCGGGGCAGCGGAGCCAGCTGCCCAGGTCACAGAAGAGTCAAGGAAAGGCACATGCATTGCAAGGCCCGTATTTGCTTCATTATAGCCTATGTGAGGGCAATCACAAGATGGCCACTGCTTCCAAAATGGAACCCGCGTAGTGAAGCAGAATAACGTGTACACAGTGCATTCATAGCTAGAACGATATATAAAGCACTCGTACATACCGCATTAACCATTTGCGGTTTGCTAATACCAGGATAGACAGGGGTGGGGCCCTGTCCCCTATGCGGTCACAGAGATTAAAGTACGACAGACCCTCCTTTTGCCCTTACATAGGCAATCACTATACTCATCTTAATCCGAGTCTAGGTCAATGTTCACGAAGTCATGGAGATGTTGCTGTAGCATCATCCTATTACTTAGCTCGTCCCTCGATACAGGTTTCCTTACACATAAGGTAGCACAGAGGCCACATATCGCAGGAGCACACTGTATGCACAGACAGAACAGGAAAAGAATGGCTAAGATCATTCCAATGACCATCAGAACTTTCCAACCCCAGGCAGATATCAGTTCCCAGAACCACCCCACCAGTGACCAATCTCCTTTATCCACGTGTATGGACTCAGATATTTTATGGTGTCTGGAGATGGCTTGATAGACTGTTGGAGCGTTATCTGGTATGAAAATGCAGCAACTAGATTGGATAACCTTACATACCCCACCGCGGTCTGCAAGAATAACGTCTAGAACCATGCGGTTCTGCAAAGTCATAAGGCGATCCGCTTGGAGCTCAGCGGTCAGATTACCAAGGGCACCAGCCGTTACATTGACAGTGGATTCAACCACACGAGTCAGTTGTCTCAGGTTCCTACTATTTACCATAGGTCCCCAAAACGGCAGGAAACCCAAGAAGAAGTCTCCTGCTTCCTGACTGGCAGTATCCTCCTTACTAATCACGCCCCTCACAACTCTGGTCTTGTGATAGTCAGCGGCAGCAGTAAATGTTGGCGGTAGCAAGTTCGCAATATAACATGTGCCCGAGAAATCAGGGGGCAATCATGTATATGCTCGGTCATTGCAGATGAAATATGTGCCCTTGGCAGCCAAAAACGCAGGAGAAAACTGTGACGGGAAAGTGTACATTTCAGTACAGTCACTTCTCCCCAGTTGAGCTCTAGGATTCTGACCATTACCCTGTAAGCAGAACCGACCAATGTGGGGTACGACCCAGATTGGGGATGAGATTTTTCACTGTCTTTCACCCAGACTAATACTATACCCCGTTGCGTTCCATCCTACATAAGGTCTTAACTCATCCTTGGGTATGGATGAGTATGCATCGATATCTCTGCTCATATCGGCAACACCTTTCATCAAATCCTTATTATTGGTGATAGGTCTGATGGAACGCGGTTGTCGCGGGGAGTACGTATCTAGAGCATAGAGAAACATGGTCTGGAATGCCCATGACGATCCATTGTAACTAAATGGCAGCACCAAATAGGGAATACCCTTGTTAATGGTATGTGGCATTAACCCACAGACCCAGCAATTGGTTGTATTCATTACTAGTTGGTGTTGGTGCAAGAGCAGAATAAACGAGTTATTTACAAACTCTGATCGTCTGGTCTGTTCGTGTTCAGGCAAAGGGTGAAAAGAGTGTGAGGAGGCAGTAGAAAGAGGTATAGGCTGTACAGTGGATGCAATGGGCTCCTGGGAGGAGAAAAACACAAATCCCACAGTAAACATTATCATACTACACAGTATAAATAGGCACAAAAATACAAAACATTTGCTTCTCATAATTTTACATATCTTTGCTTTAAAGTTCATTTCCTCAACAGGTCTCTCCATCTTAAAAAACTCCATCCTCTAATCGGGCCGCTCGCGGCGGATGAGTTTCTTCTGCTAAGGAGTACGCCTGTCAGTCCAGGGAAACGCCCTAGACCAACCAGAACCGTTGACCTAACGTCTTCGGCCTGTACCCCAAAGTCTTGGCACCGCGACCCTGCGGCTGAACCCGGATGGTGGTTTGAAAAACAAAAATCAAGAAAGTCCTTCAGATGGGAGAGCTAAAATGTCAAAAAGGTAATAGTAAGGAAATCTTTATTTGTCCATCGGCCTTGGTCTCAAATTATAGCGGAGACGGCCAGGTGCTGTTTGATCCTGGAACAAAAGTTCAGGCTCTGTGGTGTCCAATCGATTTGACAGTGGCACAGACTCTTGCAGAATATTGTCACTCTCTGGGTCTGAAACTGTGCCTTTTATGCGTGCATCACTGAATGGTACAAAACGAGGTACAGTGTCTGTCTCAGAGTCGGCGATACCCTCCTGGACCCACTGGTCATATGGCAGGGGCAAGGGAACTACCTTGCAGTGGGTGCCATGGATCCAGTGTTTCTTCCCCATTACTCGCACCGCTGATCTTGTTGATAAAAGTACAAGGTGAGGGCCGATCCAGCGAGGCTCGTCGTTGCTCTTGCGCTGAAAGTTTCTAATCAGCACCCATGTGCCAGGGTCGATAGGGTGTCCAGGAGTTTCAGAAGCTTGAGGAAGAGTGTCATGCACCTGTTGATGTAAAACACGTAGTTTAACAGTCAAATCATACAAGTAATTGAGTAGTACTGGATGCTCGATCTCACTGAATTTCGTAGGCCTTGGTACACCCCATACGTTGGCCGGGCGGCCGAAAACCACTTCATAAGGACTAAGTCCCACTCGTGAGTGTACGGTCATTCTGGTGGACAGGAGTGCTAAAGGCAGAGCATCAGGCCATTTAAGACCGGTGCTCGCCTGGATTTTGGCCAGCTTGAGCTTTAAGGCTCCATTGTAGCGTTCTACTAATCCAGCTGATTGGGGGTGATTTGCAGCGTGAAACTTCTGCTTTATACCTAGCCCTTCACACACATTCTTCATCACTTTACCCACGAACTCACTTCCATTATCCCTCCACACCATTCTTGGCATTCCAAACCTAGGGAAGAATTCTTTCACAAGGGCTTTGGCTGTGGATAGGGCAGTGTTATCCTTTAGAGGATAGGCCTCTACCCATTTTGAAAAAGCGCAAACAACCACCAACACATATTTCAGGTTGTTGCACCTTTCCATGTGGATAAAGTCCAGCTGCAAAACTTCAAATGGATATGATGGGGGTGCAAAATGACCAGCTGGAGTTGGGGTTCCCCTACCAGGGTTGTACTTCAAGCATACCATACAATTCTTGACCACATTCTCTGCACACTTGGGAATTCCAGCATTCTGCCATACTGGAGCCAACAACTTACAAATTCCTTTCGTACTGATATGTGCCATTCCATGTGCCATTGTAACTACTGGAAGCACATATGCATCAGGCAACAACCATCGCCTATGTTCTGTCAGATCAATCCAACAACCATTCTCATCCAACTTACCCATACTTTCTCTCCACTTGCTTAATTCTTTATCTGTAGCTTCAGCTTGAAGCGACTTCACACTCTCTATTGTATTTTCACACATCCCAACATCATCAACCCATCTTGCGGGGCCTGCAACATACATTCTAGTCTTTACATTCTGTGCTGTTTCTTTCGCGATCTCATCAGCAAACGCATTCCCACGTCCAACATCATCTGTGATTTTCCTGTGCGCACTGCATTTCATAATCGCAACTCGCAATGGTAGGGTCAGTGACTCAAGGAGATCATTCACCAACTTGCCATTCTGAATTTTAGCTCCATGCGATGTCAGGAACCCACGCTCTTTCCACAATCGCCCAAAACTATGAGCCACGCCAAAGGCGTACTGGCTATCGGTGTATATATTCACTCTCATTCCTTCAGACAACACGCATGCTCTTGTGAGGGCGATTAATTCTGCTGCTTGGGCCGAATTATGTGGCACTCGTGCAGTTTCCACGACCGTGGAGCTTGAAACACGAACCATCCACCCATAAAGTACCATCACACTCAGCCAGGGGAGTATCTTTTAGATCTACTCTCCCTTTCGTCTCTTCTTCTGTTCTGAACAGACAGTCATGTTGCTCAATCTCATCTGGGTCTGCTGGATTTGGCAATAACGTAGCTGGATTCAGCGTATTGCATCTCTTTATGTGTATGTGATTTGCTAACAGTGTGAGCTCATAGCCTGATAATCGCGCACTAGTCAAGTGGTGTGTCTTGGTCCTATTTAATAATGTGTCTACAGCATGTGGAACCATAACGATCAATGTGTTGTCCATTACCAAACCAGCAGATTGTCGGATAGACATAGCTGCAGCAGCTGTCGCTCTCAGACAGCTTGGCAATGCCCTTGCTACAGGGTCCAAGGTTGATGAAAAATATGCGCATGGACGCGGTCTGTCGCCAAAAGGCTGTGTTAACACTGATAACGCACAACCATCTTTCTCGTGAACATACAATGTAAAAGGCTTGCTGTAGTCAGGGGTACCCAACACAGGAGCTGAACACAATGCATTGCGCAATTCCACAAAACTTTTCTGGCACTCTTCAGACCATGGGATAGGATTCGGTGTGTCTTTACATGTCAATGCTAACAAAGGTTTTGCCAACAAGGACAAATTTGGGATCCAGTCCCTACAGTATGAGGTAATGCCCAAGAAAGCACGCACTTCTCTCTGCGTTCTTGGCACACTCAATTGCGCAATGGCTTGAATTCTTTCTGGGGTCAGTTTCCTTCCCTCCTTCGATAAGAGATGACCTAAGTAGGTCACTTCTTGTCGACAATATTGCAGCTTTGAGAGAGACACTTTATGATGGAAAGCAGATAAATGGCGCAACAATGACAATGTGGCTTCTTTGCAGATCTTTTCAGTATCCGCGGCGATTAGTAAATCGTCCACGTACTGAATCAGGATAGCGCCACTAGGTAAAACAAGTGCATCAAGCTGCGCTTTCAAAGCTTGGCTGTATATGGAAGGACTCTCACAGTAGCCCTGGGGAGCGCGTTTGAAGCGGAAGCTTCGGCCTCCCAGACTAAAGCCAAAAATGTCTCTGCTCTCTTCGGCAATTGGGATGCTAAAGAAAGCATTCTTTAAATCAATCACTGAAAACCATGCAGCAGAGGCTGGAATCATCGTTAACAAGGCAGTTATATCAGGGACAACTGGAAACTGTGGCACAACAATCTTATTAACCTCTCTAAGATCAATCACAAATCTGTAAACAGGTGGCTGTGAAGGGTCCGTTCGTTTTAAGACAGGTAAAATCGGACTATTGCAAACGTTGCCTCTTGTCTCTTCAATTACACCCTTATTAATCAAGTCGCTGACAATGTCTAACAATGCTTTCTGGCCTTCATTAGAGATCTTGTACTGGGGAATACGTGGCAGTCTGACATTAGCCTTTAAAGTTACCACGTATGGCGGTATCTCCAAGAGGCCCACATCATTGGGACCAGTAGCCCAAAGGACATCCGGAAGGGATGACAATTCAGGTGGCATTACATTTTTAGACAAGTACATCGGGGAAATCACTTTCCTGCCTAATGTAAGTTGTACTCCTGACGGTGAACAATACAGTGTAGCATGCAATATTTTCAACAAATCTAACCCTAGCAAATTTTCACCACAACCTGTTGTTAGAATCAGGGGTGCTTTCAGCTCGCAAGGTCCAATAGAAAGTGACATGGGACTAGAAATCGGGTTCCTAACTGGGGCGCCAGAAAAACCTACTGAGACACTTATATCGCCAGACAAAGGTGCGCCAGGGAGTTTTGAATGCATGATTGAACTCTTTGCAGCACCAGTGTCTAGCAGAAAGGGTTCCGTTACATTTGCTGTAGTTACCTCAACATACGGTCCGCTCTGATCCACTGGCACTGAAACAACTCCCTCTCTCTGTCTACGGCTGTCCTAGTAATCATTATTTTCTGCATCGCCGTCCTCTGCATAATAATCATTATTGCAATACTGAGCTGTATTACTAATCGCGTTGGCTTGCTGATCAAAGCTATTGATGGTATTTTGAGGCGGAAGAGGACGCGCGTTCTTGGGAGCATTTCCACGCCCTCTGCCTCTAGGAGCTTGCTGACCACCCCTACCTCTTTCGCCATACGCATTACCGTTACGCTGCATTAATTTAGGGCAACTATATTTAAAATGACCTTCCTCTTTGCAGCATGAACATTGGTTGGGACCTACAGGGACACGTGGTTGATAATACCCATTCATTTGCTGGTTGTTCTGAAATTGTTGGGGTTGGTGATAGACACCTTGGGGTTGCCTATAATTATTCTGACCTCCACGTGGCGGATAGGCCTGCTGCAAAAGGACCTTCGTCTTTAGTTCCTTCGTTTTCTTATCTGTTCTATCTTTTTCGTCTTTATCTCTGTTTTCATAATACTGTGCAGTAGCCAGTATTTGCGCTGAAGAGGAAACAGCCCAAGAACTTTCTGAATCTTTTAACTTTTTACACAGGTCAGGAAGTAGATTCTGCACAAACTTATCCACAAATAACCGTTGGCCACCCTCAGTACTCATATCTTGCCCACTGTGGTCAATAAACGTTTCTTCAAACCTGGTAAAGAAGTCTGAGACTGTCTCATCTTTCTTCTGCTTGCATGCAGATAGCTTGTCCCAATTTACGCGCATCGCGGTCATTATTGTCTTCATATACGTGATGATTCTACCAGGGAGTTCTGCTATTAATGGCTCAGGTTTCGCGCCACCAGTTTGTCTAGCGTCAGCGGCAATAATGTCAGCCCATGTAGCACCTAGTTCTGCATCGTGATCTGCATTACGAATTGATCCCCATAGGGGCTGCGGAACAACATTACCAAACAACATGTCTATGTCGGTCAGATTCATAACGCATGACCCTGCCGTCTGTGACAACTCTTTATAATATCCTGCAGGGTTTTTACGGGGATCAGGCAATGTCTGCTTAAGCGCTAACACCTCAGAACGCTTCCATGGAACATGCACCCAAACACGCTGGAAATGCGCTGGCATGGCAGCGATACCGTCACCGGCATCAGCTGCAACTGCTTCCTTCCATACCGGGGGAACTTCTCTCATGGGGTATTGTCGCGCTTTTACCTTTTTCCCCACAAGGACATCTTGTTCAAACAATGACTGTTGACAATCATCATTCCTGAAGGACAATACAACCGCAACTGCTTTATCTACCTCGCGATCCACAATTGTACCAGTTCCAAAATCAAACCTCACTCTATACAACTCCTGCGGGCTCGGGTCTTTACCACTATCCTCCAATTCCTCACAGAGAATTTCGCACATTTTCTCAAACACATATCTCTGTTTTGGGGCATCCCATTGATGAAAAACGTTGACAACTGATTCCACATCATACAGTGAAGGGAAAACAATCCATCTACGCGCCATGCGATCTATTACCTTTTTCTCATCGGGGTTAGGCAATTGACTGCGCAATTGCTTACGCTGTAAACCAGGAGTCGCACCAGATGACTCAAAGAGAGGAGACATTAACGTAGTAACCACATTAGCTAAGCGCTGTCGCGCTGAAGGAGAAGCTGAGGCGAAAACAGGGGGATAAACAGAGGGGAGAAAAGAGGATGCAGAAACAGGTACTGGAGTGGTGCAAGGAAGAGTGTCAGGGGAGGCAGTCAATATGCTAGGCAAAGTCGCAGGAAGCGCGGGGGCAGTTGGAAACACAACTGGCGGCCCTTGAGAAGGCTGCGCTATAGGGATAAGAGCCGGCTGCGGAGCAGCTGGCGGCTGTGGCAAGGCTTGCGGCACATTAACTGGGGGTGGCATATTCACAAGCTGGGGAGGTGCCGTGACATTCTGAGCATACGGGGGTGGCGAACTCAACAAATGCGACATCAGGGGATCTTTCTCCTTTTCTTCTAACTCATTCTGCTTACAGTGTGGTAAAGCTGGGTAACATTTGTCGATCCCTAACTTACGCTGCCTGTGCAATTGCTCATTCATCTGCTCCTCCTCATTGTCTTTAAATTGTACAGCTGCTTGCATTACTGTCATACCTCTCTCTCTTTTATTCTTTTTCGCTAGCTTAATTTCCTTCTGTTTGGCTTCCTTTCGCCATAAGCGGAAAGAATCAAACATCGCCGGCCGGGCTTTCTTTTTAAACAATTTAATTTCCAAATTATCTAAAATATCGGTATCGAAACTACCATTTTGGGGCCATTTTAAAACACCGTCTTTTCTGGTGTAGTGGATCCATACTTCGTTATATGCAATGGGGCCTACGCCATGCTTGACATAGAGCTCATAAGTTGGAGTTCCAACCGGAGGAACCGGACATGATTCCTCCAGCTGGAAATCTCTTCCACAACCCAAACAGAACAATCTACCAAATATTCTAGAACCAGGCATCTTTGCTCACTAGTCTAGATCTAAACGTCAGAGGATTATCGATTACGATAGTCTCGTGAATACACGAGTCCTCTGGCTTTGGCGTTTGCAAACTCCAAATTTCCAAATCAAAAACGATCCCGAGGGGTACCAAACAAATGGGAGACGCTCCACTTATACTTAACTGAATATTGCTGATCGATGGCGTCACCAGAAGACTCTCTCGATTGTTTCGCTCTCTCAAACTCGTCAAGGGTCCAAAACAGGTCGATTAATCAGGGCAGCAGTCCTTCGTAGCCGTCGGGACGCGGAGAACCTCGCAGAAAAGACTTTCGGACCACGTCGACATGCAGGGGTCGATGAAGTGGCGGCCTTCCTCCGGAATTTCCACACGAAGCTCCTCACGAACCTCTGGCTTGGACTGGTACCGCTGAAATCGTCCCGAGTTGGGCGCCAAGCTGAAGTACTGGGTATTTTAGACCCAGCGGTGCAGGGGCACACACCCTATGACTTCTGGGTTCTCCCTGTTCCAGACCTACAGAAACACAGAGTCTTCAGGGTGAAGTCAAAGATTCATTTATTGGCTGCAGACCAATTACAGGTATCCTAGAAGTACAACAGCGTGTATGTTCTCAGGAGACTGCTGAAAATCATAGAAACGGACTTCTTCTTAAATACACTTTTTCCTGCCTCAAGCATACATTCCTAGGTTTACGATACGGCAATAAACAAGTGTACAGTTCAAACGAAAGAGCAGAGTCATGATGACCATCCCACATTCCAGTTAAGCCAGCCCACAATTATTTACACAGCAAGGTTCAGATCCCACATTAGATATCGATAGGCCCCAATATATATGAGCATCTCCTGTTTTGGGAAACAAGCCATAAAGCAGGAACAAGCAGGTGCGAAAGTGATTAGCCGGAGGCTTGTGTGTGATGAAAGGACTTTATGGTGCGTTGAGCCCTGATGCTAATCACAGGTGGCCGGAGGAAGGGGAGCTCGTGAGACCAGTTTGACCCGGGGCAGCGGAGCCAGCTGCCCAGGTCACAGAAGAGTCAAGGAAAGGCACATGCATTGCAAGGCCCGTAGTTGCTTCATTATAGCCTATGTGAGGGCAATCACAAGATGGCCACTGCTTCCAAAATGGAACCCGCGTAGTGAAGCAGAATAACGTGTACACAGTGCATTCATAGCTAGAACGATATATAAAGCACTCGTACATACCGCATTAACCATTTGCGGTTTGCTAATACCAGGATAGACAGGGGTGGGGCCCTGTCCCCTACGCGGTCACAGAGATTAAAGTACGACAGAGCACGACGCTTTATTTTAAAAATTGTGTGTCACTAAAAATTGTGCTTTTTAAACTCACTTATCTTTTCTTCTGGCACCTCAGGACTCCATAGTCTGTTCCTCTGATCCACCGCACAGCGGATTCAGCGCTGCTGCGGCCTCGAAAACAAAACAATTCCTGCCGCCATTGCGAGCCGCGAGGACACGCCCACTTGAGGCCATGCCCCCCGCCCTCTTGTATATATACGCTGACTGCGAGCGTTACTACAGAAACCACATACCCTCCTGAGGCGGAAGCCGGGAGCGCGACGCTTTATTTTAAAAATTGTGTGTCACTAAAAATTGTGCTTTTTATACTCACTTATCTTTTCTTCTGGCACCTCAGGACTCCATAGTCTGTTCCTTGATCCACCACACAGCGGATTCAGCGCTGCTGCGGCCTCGAAAACAAAACAATTCCTGCCGCCATTGCGAGCCGTGAGGACACGCCCACTTGAGGCCACACCCCCCGCCATCCTGTATATATACGCTGACTGCGAGCGTTACTACAGAAACCACGTACCCTCCTGAGGCGGAAGCCGGGAGCGCGACGCTTTATTTTAAAAATTGTGTGTCACTAAAAATTGTGCTTTTTAAACTCACTTATCTTTTCTTCTGGCACCTCAGGACTCCATAGTCTGTTCCTCTGATCCACCGCACAGCGGATTCAGCGCTGCTGCGGCCTCGAAAACAAAACAATTCCTGCCGCCATTACGAGCCGCGAAGACACGCCCACTTGAGGCCACGCCCCCCGCCCTCCTGTATATATACGCTGACTGCGAGCGTTACTACAGAAACCACGTACCCTCCTGAGGCGGAAGCCGGGAGCGCGACGCTTTATTTTAAAAATTGTGTGTCACTGAAAATTGTGCTTTTTAAACTCACTTATCTTTTCTTCTGGCACCTCAGGACTCCATAGTCTGTTCCTCTGATCCACCGCACAGCGGATTCAGCGCTGCTGCGGCCTCGAAAACAAAACAATTCCTGCTGCCATTGCGAGCCGCGAGGACATGCCCACTTGAGGCCACGCCCCCCGCCCTCCTGTATATATACGCTGACTGCGAGCGTTACTACAGAAACCACGTACCCTCCTGAGGCGGAAGCCGGGTGCGCAACGCTTTATTTTAAAAATTGAGTGTAACTAAAAATTGTGCTTTTTAAACTCACTTATCTTTTCTCCTGGCACCTCAGGACTCCATAGTCTGTTCCTCTGATCCACCGCACAGTGCATTCAGCGCTGCTGCGGCCTCGAAAACAAAACAATTCCTGCCGCCATTGCGAGCCGCGAGGACACGCCCACTTGAGGCCACGCCCCCCGCCCTCCTGTATATATACGCTGACTGCGAGCGTTACTACAGAAACCACGTACCCTCCTGAGGCGGAAGCCAGGAGCGCAACGCTTTATTTTAAAAATTGTGTGTCACTAAAAATTGTGCTTTTTAAACTCACTTATCTTTTCTTCTGGCACCTCAGGACTCCATAGTCTGTTCCTCTGATCCACCGCACAGCGGATTCAGCGCTGCTGCGGCCTCGAAAACAAAACAATTCCTGCCGCCATTGCGAGCCGCGAGGACACGCCCACTTGAGGCCACGCCCCCTGCCCTTTCACCCCCTGATAACATGTGCACTCACCGTACGCGCAGCAGACGGGCGCAGCGGGCGCGCCGTTTGCGCGCCAAAGGCGCGCCTAAGGCAAGCCCGTCTACCCCCGTCATCGCCAAGACATCGCCTCTCGCCTGGCCCCCTGGCCAAACTACACGGGATGTCTACCACTATGACAGAGAATCCCTCATCGCCCTGAACCCTGGAAAAAGCTGCGAGGTGATATCGGGACACCTTGGACAGACATGTCTTCAATGTAAGTCCTGCCACTTTTCTACACCCGACCCCTGTCTATCTAGGCAGCTCTCAGATGCGTATAAACAAACCCCGCTCACCATCCTCCAACTGAATGTTAGGTCTCTTTCCAGGCATCACCTAGAGGTTAATACTCTTCTGCTCGAAGAAAACCCCGACATCCTCTTCCTATGCGAGACCTGGCTCCATGACGAAATGACCAGTATACCCAACCTCACGCTACCAGAGAGCCACCTAATGATATCGATAAATAGAAACACCAGAGGTGGTGAAATTGCTGTCATTTACAAAAAGCAATTTCTCTGCTCTTTCACTAAAGAAAATATTTTGAGTTGCGAAAGTGCTCGCTTTAAGATCACGACGGGCCCCCACTTCTCCCTATCTGGCCTCTACATCTATCGGCCCCCCAGACCTGCGTCTACATTCATTGAAGCTCTCCTTGAAGTGGCTAATTCCCTTGTGGTGGGCTCGGCAAACTTCACCATACTAGGAGACCTTAATCTCCATTTCGACCAGATTCAAGACTCCACCATTAAAAACCTTCTGGCCGACCTGTCAGCCCTACAACTCCACCCTTTGATCCAGGACGCTACCCACTCTGCGGGACATATACTAGACCCTGTCTTCACCAACATCCCAGAGAACATAACAGAAATGCCCAAACCCATGGGATGGACAGATCATTATTTAATTAAATTCTCCATACCGACTAAGGAAACGTTCAACAGGGCTGAGCCTACCCGCCGCCTAAAAAGAGCGTGGCACAAACTCTTAACCAGTGACCTGCAATCCACTTTAGGAGAATTCCATCAAGAGGCACATACTGACGTTAATACAACATATGCTGCCTTTCATGACTGGATCACCAAGGGATTAGATGTCCTCATCCCCCTCAAATGGACGAAGGGGCGCAGCTCCCCCTCCAACCCATGGTACAATGATACCTTGAAATCCATGTGGAAGGAATGTAAAAAAGCCGAAAGAGCCTGGAGGCGAGATCACAACAACAGAGACAAAGCTTTCTATCTGTCCAAACAAAAGCTATACCACAAAGCTATCTGTTCCGCACGAGCTGCCTTATATGCTGAAGAAATTAACTCTAGCCCTAATCCCGCTAAAGTTGTTTTTAAACTAGTAGAAGAACTGCAAAGTAGCAGATCTCCTTCCTCCAGTATTACATCTGCGCAGCAATGTGAAGACCTTGCCACATTCTTCATTGAAAAAGTGGAAAAAATCTATAAATCTTTCCCTCAGCATTCCTCTGCACCACCCAGCCCCTCTAGGCTCAACAGCAATGGCACCACGATGACGCACATACCTGAAATCTCTCACGAAGACCTTACTAAACTATGTAGGAAGGTCAAATCAGGCTCCCCAGCAGACCCAATGAGACCGGCCAACTTTATAGAATACCTAGACTTTTTTCTGCCCTCCATAGCTTCCATATTGAATCTCTCCTTCTCCTCGGCCAGTGTCCCGACGGCTTGGAAACAAGCATGGGTCTCTCCCATCATTAAAAAACCGACCCTTGATCCCTCCAAACTGGAGAATTTTAGACCCATCTCGCTGCTCCCATGGCTGTCCAAACTCGCAGAGGCCCATGCTAACATCATCTTGTCTAATCACATGGATCAAAATAACATCTTAGATCCATCCCAAAACGGGTTTAGGCCAGGCCACAGCACTGAGTCGGCCCTCCTAGCCACGTCGGAACATCTCCGGACGATACTTGATGCCGGTCAAAGTGCTGCGCTGTTCCTATTGGACCTCAGCGCTGCCTTTGACACGGTATGCCACAACATTCTTTTAGATCGTCTGGCCATTGTGGGAATCTCAGGCCTCGCCTTGGAATGATTCCGCTCTTTCCTGAAAGACAGAACTTTCCGGGTATCAGCTCCTCCATTCCTCTCCCAGTCCCATTCCATCGGACAGGGAGTTCCTCAGGGCTCTGCACTTAGCCCATCTCTTTTCAATTTATATGTGCAACCACTTGCCGCAGTGGCCAGAGAATGGGACCTCACGCTGGTGTCATATGCCGATGACACGCAGCTGGCCATCACTCTCACCGAAGGTCCCTCCACCTCAGCCGCAAGGTTCAGAGATGGTCTGGCTGCTGTGGCCCAGTGGATGACAGACAATTGCCTGCAGTTTAATGCAGGCAAGACGGAGGTGCTGCTCCTCGGAAAGAATACCAGTCAATGGAACCAGCACTGGTGGCCTTCATCACTGGGCACTATTCCACCCCCCAAATCCTTGGTCAAAAACTTAGGCGTCTGAATAGACTCCTCACTTAACTTCCAGACCCACACAAAAAAAGTAGCGGCCACCTGTGTGGGCCTGCTGAGGAGCCTCAATCCCATACTCGACTTCCTCAACTCCAAGGTTCGCCAAGTGATTGTCCAAGCCACTATCCTCTCCCGCCTGGACTATGCCAATGTCTTACTTCTGGGCGCCAACAAAGCAGAGATAGCACGTTTGCAACGCGTGCAGAACACCGCGGCAAGAACCTTGGTCGGTCTTCCCCGCAGATGTTCAGCCAAGTCCACAATTCGAAAGCTGCATTGGCTACCCATCCAATCTCGAATCCAGTTTAAAACTCTCATCATGATCTATAAAATTCTTAAAACTGGTCGCCCAGAACTTCTTCGGCCACTCCTCACACCCTATGTACCACAGCGCAACTTGCGCTCTCTAGGCAAACACCTTCTGACGGTCCCCCGTACAAAACTAGCCCGCACTGGTGGACGCTCTTTCAGGGCACTAGGAGCCAAACTTTGGAACACCCTGCCAGTGAACATCCGCTCACTGGAAAATCTGTCTGCCTTCCGGAAAGCCGTCAAAACCCACCTATTCCCCTCCCCTTAGGCCTCCCAGCAGCTCTTCTTCTGTCCTCTGTGGATTTTCCGTGGTTCCTTAGCGCCGGGACGCCTCTTTGCTGGGGCAGCTGTTGCGCTCTATCAAATTATAACATAACATAACATAATTGCTAGTGGGGAAACAGAAATGCCAAAACCATCTGTGTTTGCACTTGAGGGCCAGCTCCAGGACTGAAGTTACCCATATTTACGGTTGCAGCATGGCAATGTAGTGAGCCTCAGGAGTAAACTGGGCATGCCAGACTGAGGGTGAGTGAGGCTTGGTGGGTTTTGGAAGAGCTCTCTTCCTGTATAACTGTCATCCATGCTTATCATTGGACTGGAACCAAAATTAGCACTTAGGAAGGAGGGTCCCTGGTGGCTGCCTGATTTGGCACAGTGGGTGGGCCCTTTGCACAAAGCCAATTGAAGAGGCCAAAATTAAGGGCACTAGAGACAACCAAGCAGCTTAGCTAAAATTCCAAACCCCAAAAAACGTGATGACAGCTGCAGCGTCATTTTGGAAGAATTCGGATGCATTCAGGAACCATGCACTTGCCGACTAAAGGACACAGGCGTTTTTTTTTACTGACATAGCCAAAGCGATGTTATAAAATGTTATGCAAAATCACTTTTCAAAATAAAAATAAAAAATTAAACAAATTTGCAGAGTGGGTTGAAGAGGTCGTGGCACGTGAAGAAACAAAAAACAGCACAGTGAGGGGGTAAGCAACATGGCAGTCAGGTGAAGAGACAATGTGAGGGAGAGAACACGCCCAAAAGAGAGCAACGTGGAGCACAGGGTGGAGAAAGAGCGGACCACGGGTGTGGGTGGGGGAAGAGAAGCACATAGGTGAGAGACAGCAACGTAGAGGGGGAGAAAAGCAGCACACAAGAGAGATAGATGGAAAATACATGCACTTGCAAGGAGTGCTTATACAAATGGAAAAAATGTATTTCGTAAATGCGAAGAGAGGAAGCATAGAACACAACCCTCAAAAAGATGGTAAGGAGGCTATGCTCCAGGGCAAGGACTAACACAAAATGGTCAGGATGAAACAAGGAAAGCAAGAAAATAAGAGTGACTGTAAAGCCAACCAATGGTAGGCAATGGAATAGCTGTAAGCTCCTGTATGTTCTTGGAAAACGCAAAATAACTATTTCACAACCACAGAATTTGCATTGTGTTGAAAGCTCAACCTAAAAAGAGTTCTTGATGTCATGAAGTGTGGTTTCATCCACACATAAAAAAAACTGGTGGTGGCTTTGAGGATCCCCATGCCACCAGCATATCTCAGGGCAAAGCACCAATCCATGATCTTTTGAAGAACATGAAAAGTTATTTGAAATATTGACCGCAAATTTATACTGATAGAAGGAAGCTTGAAGGAACTGAAGATGAGAATCAAGCACAGATGGGGACTCTGGACCAGCACCTATCAATGGTGGTCAGCTGTGAATAGATTCAGGCTGGAGTACTGGAGCCGCATGAGGAGTTGTAGAAGAGTGCAGTTTCTACTAAAGTCTGATTGGAACACGAGGTACCAGTGTTGGAAAAGAGAATTTCCCGCCTGAAATTTTTTGTTTTCTTCCAGTTGGATGGAATGGAAGATATCGACAATGAGACACAACACGTCTTGCACCAAGAGGTGCTGGGTTCTTCAACTGCACAATTGAGAGAGGCAGTCATTCGTGAAGCCTCCAAGGACAGAGGGTTATCCTGCAGAGGAAGTAGAATGCTGGAAGTCCCAGACCTGAGAAGAACTTCGCAGCTTAAAAGGGCAGAAATCCTGGGAGTTAAGAAAGACTCAATAGAGGCTGGCATTCAGTGACAATTTCACAGACCCTCTGGTGGAGAGGAGTTTCCTGAAGTTTGAGAGTTCTGGCTCCTGCTTGAGGGAGCTAGAGCAAACCCGGGAAGAATTTGCAGACACTGTCAGAGGGTGGGTGGATGTTCCAACCAGTTATTATGGAATTTGATTTAAAGAAACATGTTTTTACACTATTTTCAGTGAAGTTTTGTGCTCTGCTCCCCTCCATTCTCCTCTCCTTTGCTATCGTTTGTTTAAATTCCAACCAGAGTTCAACTCTATGCATTGGACGTACTGGTAATGGTGTTGGACAAAAGTGATGTGATAGTTGTCATTAAGTGGTACTTGCGCTTTGTGTTATTTCTTTATTTTGAGATTATGCCCAATAAAAACGATTGCAAACAAAAGAGTGGTTTTTAAATAGTTTCTTCTAAGTCCACCTTTGTGTGACTGCCATACCCACTTTTAATACAAAACTCCTTTATATACAATCCATATGTTAAATCGCTTACAATTTGCTTCATACCACCAGTCCCTCTGAAAATCCATTTGCACAACTAAGAAGAGTCAGTTCCATAGTTTGAAGACCTCTACTCTCAAAGCAAATGCTTTACTATACCTTTCCGTGTTGTGCATAAATCTGTTATGCTGTGGTACTGTTAGACCTGGCATCCTTGGTGTGGTTTTCACCCTAACTTTTTGCCTTCAACCCTTCAGTTTGCTGACTTCATTTTTGCTGTCGTTAGGATTATAAAAACCTTAACACTGCTAATCAGTGCTAAAGTGCTTGTGCCCCCTCCTTAAAACATGGCAGAATTGGCGTACACCAAATTGGCATCCTTAATTTACTGGCAAGTCCCTAGTAAAGTGGTGCTACCTGTGCCCAGAACCTGCAGCATTCATTGGACCACCCTCTTAAGTATTACTTTAGACATGACCCAGGCCTGCCACTGCAGCTTGTGTCCGCACGCAGTTTTAAACTGCCATTTCGATTTGGCAAAAGAAACCTTTCTTTTTATTACATATAAATCACCTCTAGGGTAGGCCCTGGACAGCCTGAAGTGCAGGGTGCAGTGTATTTCAAAAGTTGGACATGCACTTTTATGTTTTACATGTCCTGATAGTGAAAAACTCTTACATTCATTTTTCACTACTGCGAGGCCTATCTCTCCTATAGGATCACATCACCAGCAGGCTGGACTGCGGCGGTGCTCTCTACGCCAAACTATCTAAACAACTCCTACACAGACTCCCGATCATCCAGAATGCAGCCACAAGACTCATACTCGGCCTTCCATGCCGCACCCACATCACATCGTACCTCGGGAAGCTTCACTGGCTCCCCATTCACAAGCGCAGCCTATTCAAACTTCTCATGCACACATAAAAAAGCCATACACAACACAGGACCAGAATACCTGAACAGTTGAATACACTTTCACTAACCCCCCAGACTCCTATACTCTTCCTCACTCTCACTCACACACCCTCCCCACATCCACAAAAGCAAAACTGGAGGTCGTTCAATCTCCTACATCGCACACAAGACACAGAACAACTTCTCTCAACACATCAGAGCCTCCTCCTTACTTCTTGTTGAGTTCCGCAAGAATCTGAAAACCTGGCTCTTCATATAAGCACCTTGGGACCACACACCTACACACATTTCCCAACCACAAGGATACCCTCTTAGTTGATTAATGTGCTATAGAAATCAACATAACATAACAACATAACATAACATTGGTGGGCTGGCCCATTTGTGGCGAAGGTAACAATACTTTAAGCATATGGTTTAGTATGGTAGTATGTAATGTGCAGATTTCCCAAATGCCAGCCGTCAGAATTAAGCATGCAGAAAATGACCCTTTACATACTTGCAGCAGCTATAAAGAAAATAGGTAGGGCCTCCTATTCCCTAGTCTTGCTCCAGTTAGATAGTTTATAAGCCGGAGCTATCCAACAACAGTGGGCTCAGTCTTTGGTTCCATTGAGTAAAATGTCCCACAAAGGGGCTCCTGATCTATGGGCAATTGATAGAAGAGCAATGGGGATGGCTGTTGGGGTGTTATATAAAGTTATCTGGAATTTGTCTAGCACAAAATTGCCAGTTGCGCTGTATTGTTGCACTCTAATGGTCTGGAACAACAGACTTGTATGATTGGTTGGTGAATTGTTGTTTTAGTGTATCTTATGTGGATAAAGTTGAGTGTGGTGCATGAGGTCCTGACACGTGGTCTGCTTGTGTCACCATTAATTTGAACACTGTTGATATGCATGGAAATGTTTATAGAGGTATGTGAGATGGATAAGACGCCCAGTATGCAGCATTTATGAAAGGTACATGATGGTTAGTAACCAGCAGGCTGACTATCCCTCCTAATCAGAGTGCTAGCACATCCTCAAAGCAGGTAATGCATCTCAGTACATGGGTGCATGAGGTCCGGCCAGAAGTGGGAAAGACGCAACCAGAGGGAGGTCCCCTTATACCCCAATACATTTTCCGCCCTAAAATGGGGAAAGGCGTGGCTCAAGGACATCTAGACATTATAGCGATAGATCTATGCGTAGTGTAGCCAGGTTTTTGAAACCAAAAGCCAGGACAGACTATAGACATAGAAGTAGAACTACAAAAGTCAGTGATAGCTTAGAGCTTCACTTATAACACTTAGTCAGATAGTACTGTGGTAACACACCCTTTTAGAGACATTGCTATATAGATTAATTATAATATACCTAGGTCATACATAGCAAATAATTGTATTTTTGTGTAATCATTCACACAGTAAAAAATAAAGGCAAATTTTGCGGTCCACTTTGAATGTGTATGTGTGGCAAAGACATATGGCAATGTGTTGCTGAGTGAAGAAAGGTTTAGATCTAGGGCAATAGAGAGATGTTTAACTGGTAATACTATCTGCTGCATGTAACCATTTGTTAATTTTCCAGAAATGTGAATTTTGCTGTGCATGCAGCAAAGCATAACATAGTAGTTTTATAACCTAAGACATGCTGTGCCACAAGTCAAGCTGGGTTGCTACCACTTCTCTCCGACAGAAGGTGAGTAAAGACAGCAGCGGTGCAGGCATAGGGATGCCTTCCTTTCTATAAGGCTGCATGGCAGAGGTTCCAATGGAGATGAAAGAATGTGCGGCTCACGCTCAGTGGTTAATTTGTAAAAGATTGAGTGCCGGTGCCCAAAGCTCCACTCCGAACCTCGCAGCCAGCTCAATTAAATGCCAGCACACCTAACACCAAGGCTGTGTAGCCTTGAGTCAAGCCTCTTCAAGCCACTGCCAGACAGACCCTGCCCCTTTATCCCACTCTTGTGAGTTCCTGCTTTCTCCCTTTGTGATGGTTTTTCTCTTTCTCTTCCTCCTTCTTTCCCATTGTGCATTTTCCCTTTGTTTAGGTGTGGCTGGCACAGGTAAGAGTGGTGAGGCGGTGAGGTGGGGCGGAGTCAACACATGATGCAATAGGGAAAATAAAATCACTTACCTTGCGCTCTGGGCATTGCCGACACGGAGATGCGGCAAATGCAAGGTAAGTGGTTTTATTTATTTTTTGATTTTATTTTCCCATTTCTGTTGTGTGTTGACTTCCCCTCCGACCCGCCCCACCGCTCTTACCTGAGCCGGCCACACCTGACTTTGTTGCTCTCAGGAAATGTCTGCAAAGGATAAATAGATTCCGGTCCCCAAATATGAGTGCCGGTGGCCCCTACCGGCAACTACAGGCTCAAATTAAACACTGTTCCCGCTACATTTATGGAAGAAGTAAAAAAACAGAAGTGGTTACGTTTCATCAAGCTATGTTAATCTTCTAACACAAACATAACAAGAGGTCTTGAGGGTAGAAGGAAATGAAGGAAGTTAGTACCTGCTGTCCTGGTTGCACCCTTGTTGGTTGGCTGTATAAGGATGGTGATGGTATTAAGCTCGTAGCTGGCCCGTAGACCTCTCATGAGAATATAAGACGTGTGCAAAGCATTTGTAGGTTTACACTTTTTACTCACACTGAAGACTGGAAACTTTGAAACTTTACTGGTTCTCCTTCAAGTAGACAAAGGTTTATTTTCCTGCGCAGTGGAATAATTTTCACGCTAAACGAACCCAGACATAGTAAACATGACCCCCTAATTGTAATTTTCTCTACCTGCATATTTAGCTCATAATGCCATGCTGGGAAATATAAGCAGAATTTATCTTAGCAAGTTTACTTTACGCAAACCTTTCCCATGCACATTGACACTGCAGAGTAGAGAATCAAGGCCTTGTTCACAAGTTGGGGGTTATTTTACTATCACTGAGCAAACAGGAGTTTGCACAGGGATCAGAATTCCGAATTGTGCAACGATTATTTTACTCAGCTGTTTTCACTTAAAATATATCAGCAGGTCAAACACGCCAAAATGTTTTAGTGGAAAGGACCAAAACATAACATGAAAAATTCGGTGCTTTAAATACTGATTCTGCCTAAGTCTCTTTTCCAAGTGGTACATCGGATCAGGAGGCACTTGTGGCCCCCAGTAAACACGTCTCGCCCCCATCCGGCCCCCTTGTAAACGAGGCCTTATTGCTTTCAGTAAAATATGCCTTCTGCCGAGACCATGTTTTCATTTTAATTAGGGATAAATACATCCAGCATAAATTGATCGATAAATCAATTTTTTAACGCAGATTTCGTAATGCGAGAATCTTAGAAAAGTCTGCGGTTTACTAGACTTTCCAGAAGGTTCCAATCAAGCAAAAAACTTGGCACGCCTTCGTTTCTTCCTCACTTGCCTTTGGGTGTGTGGAAAGATGACAGGGCAAAGATACACCTCCTGCTCTGCCTCTCAAAGGTGCATGGCTTGCGCAGAAGACAACAGCTGGCGGCCTAGTGAAGATGGATGCTGTTTGCATGTTTTTGTTTGCTTTTCATTTTTTCAGGTGTCGCCTCTTGTATGCAGCAGTGTGAAGTCCCGTCAGCACTTGATATCCCCGGAGAGCTTTCCAGGGCTCCTGTCTGGCGGTGCATGCCATGTTTTACGGCTGTTCAGCATCGATCGGCTAATACACTTGGCTATTTTGTAGCACAACCTGCCATGTCGGATCCTATTGGTTCTTTCGAGCAGCTAGCACTGCCAGGGCCCAGCAGACACACTTAGCGTGAATGTGTCTCGACACCAACCCGTCAGTCACAGACCTTCGGGAAATGTTCCAATTTCCTCATGGGCCAGTCCACCTCTTGATATGGTTGAAACCAGGGCTTTCAGTGGGATGAAAAATCTAGAAGGTATCTCAGGGGGGCGTGGCCTATGTAATTAAGGGCGTGGCTTAAACACTTAAGGTGAACATCTGTGCTTAGCTTACTGTGCTGCAAGACTGTGTTTTTGCTGCTTCTGTCATTGCATCAAGATCAGAGGCGCAACTAGAGCCAATATTCGGGGTTGGGGGGTCTAAGAAAAAATTTCGGGGGTGGCTGAATCTTTAAGCAATCGGCAAAGTGGCTCTTAGAAGGGGTGAAACAACAGCGAGGCATCATTAACATGCAAATGGTCTTTTAAAGACCTGTGAAGTGCTCGGGTGCGGCTGTGTGTGTGCCCGGGAAGCTGTCTCATCCCGGGCTGCCACACGCGACGGGGAGGGCTGAAGCCCTTTGAGTCCAATGGGTGTTGCGCGCCTGATCCAGATATATAATACAACAAGCAACATTTCACCTACAACAAGCTAGTACTATTGGCTTTGTCAATGCTTGTTAGTTGCATAAGATAAGTAAGAAACAACTATACCTTCGTGTATATAACATTAAAAATGCTTCAGTTCTGAAATTATTAGACTGTGAAAGAACTATAACGAGACTCTGAAGTTACATGGAAGGCAGTGAAGGGTGGTACTGCTGCAGAGTTAAGATTTATATTTTTTCACCCTGAAGGTGAGGGCAAAAGTGGAGAGCCCGATAGGGACCTATCTCGGCACCTGCTTTTTAGAACTGCCGGTACTGAGCACCGGCAAGACCCGGGCCACTTAAAGACCTGGTTGGAACATTTGCCATTTTAACAGCCAAGGGACTGTGAGTATCTTGTCCACCAAACTGATGGTCTACCTGCTCTATTTTGAGTCAAGCGGACTGTCATGTTTCCAACAGTGGTGCCCCACTGACTCTGCCAGCAAAAGTCCTACAAAAGTCCTGCACTGATGGCCCAATGGAGTTGGGACTGTCAGTGTTGGTGCATTGGACAATCCACCCTATTTAGAGTGGATGGTCTGATGTTCTTTTTTCAGTTCATGACCACCACTGGGGCGTAGCTACTAGTGGTGCAGCTGGTGCAATGTACCAGGGCCCAGAGGTGGCGAGGGGGCAAGTACAGTAGCCCCTTGAGTCCTGAAAGGGCACCTAAGTAACCATGCTGGAGTTCTGATTGTGAACGTGCATTAAAGATGACTTTACATGTAAGGTTTATTTGTCAATTTTTTTGAGAGTTCAAAAACAGAGGTCAAATGTGAGGCACGGCACAGGTTGCCTCACCCCACCACTGTTACCTGTGCCGGCCGCGTCTGTGTGTAAATGTTATACGAATTACTTTAGTAGAGGTGGACAATCCGATAAATAACAGAGAGCTAAATTAGGGGTCAGCCTTGACTCAAAGAGCCCAGACATGAGCTGAGCCATGGGAACATTTGGCTTTGAAATTGTGCAACAAATAATATGTAAAAATATGATAAAATGATTTGATTACACCACTGCATTCAAAGGTGTTAATTAAAAGTGATAGTTTTAAAACATGAACTTAGAAACATTCAGGCCCGGCACCCCACTCCGGCGACAATACCATTAGTGTACTAACAGGCAAGTCAGTTGTTATGTACACCCTTTTTGTGGGTTATATTCTTATTTTCACGCTACGATATTATAGTCCAATAAGTCAGACACAAGATAGATTTTTGTACAGCACACATGTATTTCAAGGTTTCTACATATGCAATCGTAAAAAAATAGGAGTCACAATGAAATATAACATTTGTCTAGGATCACACAATTTGGTCAAGTGCCTAAGTCAGGATTGATTCCAGGTGTTCTGGTCTCACTCTGTATAATTCAGCCACTACATTGATATCCCGTACTTGCTCTTGTTTGACTTCAAACTTAATGTTTTGTCTTTCATTAATGGTGTATAAGGTTACAGCGTGGGTAGCAGAAAGAAGCCACAAGAAATCTCAACTAATTTTGGGCTTGAGGGCTCAAGAAGACCTAGAGTTGAAAAAGAGCCTAGCATACGGTTCGAGCCCTCAGTGGCTTACCCACCTCCATACTTTAGTCTGGTTAATCTGTGCCTAAAATTAACCATGGGCGTAGTGGGGCTACTTGGAGCAGCGCGTAGTGTGGCAAAACCTACGCCCACTCGCGCGCTCCGCGTAGCCCCACTACGTGCCACCCGCCGCCCGCCCGCATTTCTCCTGAGAAATGCGCATGCGCGGGAATCCGCGCATGCGCATTTGTGTGAAGAAGTTACCGGCAAGCAGGAAGAGGGAGCCCCGGGACGCCGCACTGCAGGTAAGGTCTTTTATTTACTTTTTATATTCTAAATGAGGGCGGGCGGCGGGTGGCAGGCAGCTTTGCTTCGCAGCGGCGTGGGCGTAGCGCTGCCTGCTATGCCTACTTCGTAAACGGCGAAGCAGGCAGAGCTACGTGCACTCCGTGGGCGAAGCAGAGCACGACGCCCACCCTTACCTAAAATAAGCTTAGATGCTGCTGCCAGTGTGATACCTGTTTTAAATGTGAGGATATCTTAGCTTGTTCTGCTGAGGGCCATCTTGTAGCTGTGATGTGTGTAAGGGGAACTTACACTGCTGCTAAATGCTGCACATTGTGTGCGCAGCCTTGGACTGCTGCTGTTGAGGCTGTCCACGTTCTGTGCATGTGAAGGAAGTTTGCATTGTTTCTGGCTAGATCTGTATGTGTTCTATGGAAGTGAAGGAAGTGTGTACTCCGGCCAGATGCGGTACCTATTGTGTGTGTGTAAATCTTGCTGTGCATATGAGTCAAGCTTGTACTCATACACCCCAGTGCTGTTCCTTACACTTGTACCAAATCTGAAATGCTGCTTGTTCATTCTTAAGGGTGGGCGGAATTTGCAAAAGTGCCTTTTGCAAAATATCGCGAAACAGCAAAAAATCTCCCCGTGATCACAGAGATTTTGTGCTGATTAATGCGTTTCTGAATTTGACCTTCAACTCGGGCACCTGCTTTATTTATATCTGTAACAGATATAAATAAAGCAGGTGCCCGAGTTGAAGGTCAAATTCAGTATAAGTGCTTCCTGTTGAGGTTTAATTTTTGTGACAGGAGCATTGTGCCAGAACTAATCCTGCCCTGGATTATCCAAGAAGATGCCCTCAGTTTGTGCAATACCTCTACTCAACTGGATTACTTTCTACTGGCTAATCAGTAAGTGCTACCTCGATGGGTAAATGTATAGTTCTTTTCCAACACTACAGCTGCGTAAAGGGCCAGAAGAGTTATCTACAGCGACCATGTGTGTCTGTAACGTTGCCACCCCGCCAACGGGCGCCGGAGTCCCTCGAGTGAGCTGTCCATCATAGTGGGGGAAAGGGCGGGAAGACGTTGCACAACGCTGGTGTGTGGGCCGGGGCCAAACGGGCGGGGTTTCCATGCAGTTCACATGCCTCTTGTTTATAAAGGGCCAGAGAGCAGAGACCGATAAGAGCAGCAGATGAGGAGACCGAAACTCCTGGTGTCAGGAACTACACTGGGATTGCGCTCAAGAAACTCATGGATGCACATAGCTCCATCAAGGATTACAGCAAATTGTTGACAATAGATATGGGGAGACAGCACACCTGCCTAGCCTTGACCGTGCTCACGAATGTTTTTGTGCTGATTAATGCGTTGCTGAATTTGAGCTTCAAGTTCAACTCGGGCACCTGCTTTATTTATATCTGTAAGTGCTTCCTGTTAAGGACGGTTTAATTTTTGTGACAGGAGCATCGTGCCAGCATGAATCCTGCTCTGCATATTTACCCAAGAAGATGCCACCGTTTTGTGCAATACCTCTACTCAACTGGAGTACTTTCTACTGGCTAATCAATAAGTGCTACCTCGTTGGGTAAATGTATAGTGCTTCTCCTACACTACAGCTGCGTAAAGGGCCAGAAGAGTTGTCTCCAGCGACCATGTGTGTCTGTAACTTTGCCACAGCGCCGATGGGAGCCGGGGTCCCTAGAGTGAGCTGTCCATCATAGTGGGGAAAGGGCAGGAAGACGTTGCACACCGCCAGTGTGTGGGGCGGGGCTTCTATGCAGTTCACATGCCTCTTGTTTATAAAGGGTCAGAGAACGACCAGAGCAGCAGATGAGGAGACAGAACCTCAGGAACTACACAGGGATTGCGCTCGAGAAACCCATGGATGCAGAGACCTCCTTACAGCAAATTGCTGACGGTAGATATGGGGAGAAAGCACACCTGCCTAGCCAAGGGTGGGCAACAATTTCCATTCCCTCACGGATCGCGAAAGTTTCGACATTTTCGCGTTCCGCGCGGAAAAGTATAAATACAATTGGGCAGTGGATCAGCCTTCTTCAGCCATTTACTTTGTTGCCAATGTTAGGCTCTGCCTAGTAGACAATCGCTGGTCTTTTCGGATGTCAGGTAGTGTAAGTAACAGTAGGTAGCCTGCCTAATCTGCATACAGAGAAGTCAGACCCCAGGAGATAATTCCATTAATTCACCCCAAGCAACTCACCTGTAAATACAGACTAGTGTTAATTGAGTAATGAGAGTACCGGAAGCTGCCATTGCTACTGACTACAACTTTCTTATGCAGAGCACCAGACATCACTGCTGAAGCTTCAAAAGCATAACACCATCTTAAAATGGTATTCTGGGTACTCTGTCCTTTTTATTGTTATAAGATGGCAGATCAGTGCAAAATTTATTTTTTAATTTTGTTACTGAAGCATATGCTCTCCGCATTTAGTTGTCATGCTTTTTTGTCTTTCTTTCTTTCTTTCTTTCTTTCTTTCTTTCTTTCTTTCTTTCTTTCTTTCTTTCTTTCTTTCTTTCTTTCTTTCTTTCTTTCTTTCTTTCTCTCTTTCTTCATATGTTTGCTCTATAAAGAAAACAAACACTTTTTTAGAAGATGAGTCGAACTTTTGTATGCCAATAATCTTCACCACAAAAGTCCTCCATAGGCTGTAGTGCTGGTCCTAGTGTAGCTTATGGGAGATTAGATTGTATCAGTAGACATTCAGGTCTCATTGCACCTTATCTCAAGAGCTTTCAATTACATTAATGGACCGATGCACCAGATACCCACCCAATCTGTGTCTCCTATGCCACCATCTGCCCCAGTGCTGCTCCTTGCTAGTGGGCGGTGTACCTGTGTGTGTATGTGTGACTGCAGGCTAGCCAATATATTTTAGGAGTGCATTGTGAGGAAGGTACTTGTGTGGATGCATAATTAACATAGTCTTTTGTGACTGCAGTGTAAGTGGTCCACAAGTTGAAAGTTATCACTGATGCAGCACAGCATCTACCGCAAGACCTACCCTGGCTCTGCTTCCTTCCAAGGGGCTCCTTTTAGAGCATATTCCTCCCTTAAAAACCATCCTGCACAGTTCTTCGTCTTTAGTTTTCACTAGGACCTACATACCTTTGTTCATACTCTAGATTTATTAACAAGCTTGTATGCTGCTTCCAAGAAAGCAGAGAGAACGCTAGCTAGCTAGCGTCACGGACGCAGAACGGCATCCACCACAAGACCTACCCTGGCTCTGCTTCCTAGGAAGGAAGCAGAGCCGGGGTGGGTCTTGCGGTGGACGCTGTTCCTCGTCCGTGAAGTTAACTAGCATTATCTCTGCTGTAACTTGCGGCAGCTGAATGATTAACCTACTTGGGATGGTTTTTATCAAACTTAAGGTACAAGATTTACCACAAATTGGTCGAGTGACGGGTTATCTCACATTGAGAATTCACACCCATAGAAACCAGGCACTGTGTAGATTAGGGTAGTTTTTAGGTCCTGAAAAACGGCATATGATCATTTTTGACTAATTCAAGGCAAAAAACACGTTGACCAATTAAACCAATAATCCACCAAGCTATCTGGGAACATTATATCCTGTGGTACCAATTATCATTTTTTAACTTATCTAGTGAACTCATTCATTACATTTCTTGTTTTTGAGCATCACTTTACCTATTTTAATACACTTTTGTCTTACACTTATTTTACCAATCTACACCACATTATTATCCCACACACCCTCACTTCATCAAATAGCTGTTCTAAAAAGAACTCCATTAAAGTGCCCCCTTGTAGGTTCCCGTCGGGCATAGCATCACCAGCCAGACGAGGAGCTAGCCCAATTATGAAGCATAACACCCATTCAGGTATGTGAGGGCCCTTGCTCCTTTTGGAGCATATCCCTCCCTTAAAAACGATCCTGCACAGTCCTTTAGTTTTCACTAGAAACTGCATACCTTTGTTCATATGCTAGATGTGCTAAGGAGCTCATATGCTTTAATGCTCCTGGTTTCGCCTCTTTTGAAATAATATCATGGTATACAATATCATTGACAAAAATATTGTGTCAAAAATATTGTTGACCATAATATCATGCTCCTACACTTATAATGGTAAATACAAAAATATTGTAAAAATATATATTGTTGACACTACTATCAATCAAAAATGGACAGAAATATATATTTTGTAATATAAAGTTTAAATAGTTAATGTTTAAACATTTTAATATATAAATATGTAATGTAATGTAATTTAAGTATGCTCAACTAATAGTTAATACTATATATATATATTGTTGGACTTGGCCATTTTTGCAGGGTCATCCCTGAACTTTTTGCCTTCCTCCTAGTCTTTTTTCTGACCTGGTGTTGGTGGTTTTAGGACTCTGGGCACTTTAGCACTGCTGTCCAGTGCAAAGTGTGTGTGCCCTCTGTGGTAAACATGGGAAGAATGGTCTACACATGTTTGGCGTATTTAATTTACCTGTCAGTTCCTTGTAAAGTGGTATCTCAGATACCCAGGGCCAGTAAATTAAATGCTACTGGTGGGCTTGCAGAGCTGCTTACGCCACCCACCAAAGTCGCCTTACAAACCTGTCCCAGGCTTCTGCCACTGCAGGGTCTGTGCGCGCAGTTTACTCCCGCTGTGACGTGGCACACAAAGTGGTTGCCACGTCTGTGACCCCCCTTTTACTGCATGACACTCACCCTAAGCTAGGCCCAAGCTAGCCCTATGGGCAGGATGCGTTGTAGGCAAGGGTAGGACATGTACTATAAGTGTGTGACATGTCCTGGTTATGACAATCAGCCATTTTTGTTTCTCACTGCTGTGAGACTGCCCTCTTATAGGAATGCATTGGGGATTCCCTGATAAGTGTGTTAGTGGTAATTCCTGATATGAGAGGAGCAGCGTGGTCAAGTTTGGTATGTTTGGAATAGTAATAATAAATTCTGTGTAATGGTGTGCGCAGATTTATTATCACTATTTTAGAAATGCCACTTTTAGAAGTTGGCATTTCTGTGTGCTATGTGTCTTTGTGCCTGCCTGATGTATATTACATGTCTGGCTCTGGAGTGACAGGGGCTGGTGAGGTGTTTGGCTCCAGAGGGGCAGGGTGTGTCAGCGCTAGGCTGAATAGGCAGATCTGCATTTAGAGTAGTGGGAGGAGTAGCCACTGACCCTGAATGGGTCTGTGCCTGCCTGGTTCAATGCTGGCTCTGCCCCCCTGTGGTGTGTCTGAGGACAGAGCCCAACCTGACAAAGGAGGGTGTGAGCACCGTAAACAAAGTGCTTCAGTACCCCCAGAACCAGTTAGGACTGGTTCTCCTAGCCATTTGCCAGGGCAGAACAAAGACCAATGTGGTATAAGTACTGGGGCTGTGACCCCAGGAGAGTGTGCTGTTTTGGGTGCTTACTTGGACCTGAAGGAAGGACCACTGAGCACCAGGGGGACCCTGAAGGGTCCCAGTTGCTGACTGAGGGGGGCCGGAGGGGCTGCCCTCTGCTGGGAGGCCCTGTGTGCTGAACTGCCTGGGCCCAGCTCTGCCCTGGGTGATTCCTGGGATCTAGCACCAGACTGGCGCTTTCTGACTCTAAGCAAAGTCTACAGGAACTTGGGAGGAGCACTTTTGGGGTCTGCTCCCTACACAGCTCGAGTAAGGGTACTGCCGTCAAGCTCTTGGAGGAGGGGGAGCAGCCGGTGTGTGTGTAGGTGCACCCCCCTGTCGCATTGTGTGTGGTGGGCGCTTTTCAGCTGGTCCCTAGACCCTGAGAAGAGGGCTCCAACTGTGCTCAGAACAAGCACTGAGGCCGGAGTTGCGTGGGTGCACCAGTAAATTATTCCTGGAGCATGGGCTGTTGCGGAGACTTTGCTCTTTATCCAGGTGCCTGAGGGCGGAAGCCAGGCAGGAGCCAAGCCTGACTGTGGCCGGAGCTTACAGGAGGAGGAAGCCTTAGAGCTAGCGCGTGCAGCACTGCTCATGCCTGGGGAGTGTGTGCCAAACGGGAAGGGAGCTGAGTCAAAAAGGAGGGCGGGAGCCTACCCCGCACTTTGGATGCCCAGGGGAAGAGTGCCCCTCTTTCACGAGCGGTGGCCAGAGCCACGCGCTGCCAAAACCGGAAGTCAGACGAGACAAGCCTGATGGTGGGCAGGACATTGCGCCCCCGTGAAGGAAGTTCAACCAGTGCAGGAAACCAGGTAAAGGACGCCTGTTTGTGGGTGGGGCTCCTGGTGTAACGAGGGAAGCCCCACATGCAGCCTGAAGTCTGTGGGGTGAGGAGAGCCCCGCGTGCTGAAGAAGGGACCGGAGCCTCGCGAGCTCCATTGTCATAACTTCCCACCTCCCCCCGTCTGGCAGAGGGAGACGTGGGTCAGCCAGTCACAACGAGGAGACCAGGAGACCCCAGTGAGTGGGGTCCTGCCAAAGCACACTGTTGGTGCCTGAATCCTGCCAAGAGCGGAGTCCCGGTGAGTGGAGTTGAAATTTGAGCATTGTTGGTGCCTCAGAGTGGCACCAGAAGAGCCCCGGTGAAGGGGGCTCTCACGGCACGGTTGGTGCTAGGGCTGAATTTCACAGCTGCACCGCGAGTGCGGGCAGCTGAAACGACGGGGGCATTTCTTTTTGGAATAAGAGAAACAAGGGTGAGTTGCATGCTCACCTCAGTAGAGCCCTGACCTTTGGGACAAAGAGCATTTGGGACAGCCCAGACGGGCCCCCGAGGAAGGCCAGTTGGCCAGGGTTCATTTTGTGGTTCTGTAGGGCGCAAGGCCCTAAGGTGATGTATGCACCTAAGCAATGTTACTATGGTGCACTGTGGATCTGAGGTAATTAATGCATAATGTGGTTTATGCTTAATGTACTGTGAGTTATGCATAATGTGGTTATGCCCAATGTTATTTTGCATGATGTATCTATGCTAGGTGCTACTGAGGTGCACTGCTAATGTAGGATATATGCCTAGGATGGTTTATACCTAATGTTGTTTATGTATAATGCGTTTATGCTACCTTTGGTGATGCTGAGTACAGTATTTTACCAGTAGTTGCTGGTTGCGTTATATTCACTACCGGTGCTTTCTGATGGTTCTGACAGTGGCCTGATTGGCCCTGTAATGTATATAATCCCCTGGGAAGTATAACCTAGTGCCAGGTGGCACAGTGTACTTTTATGGTTATTTTCTAATGTATTTATGATAATACAAAGGCTATCTTTTCATATAACCTTGAGTGGAGTTTCCTTTGTGGTGTGCCTAGTGTGTCGCTGCTGTGTGTGTGTGTGTTGCGCAAATGCTTTACACATTGCCACTGGGATAAGCCTGACTACTCGTGCCAAGCTACCAAGGGGATGAGCAGGGTTATCTTCAGCGTGTAGCTTCCTTGCCCTGACTAGAGTGGTGGTTTCTGCCTGGCTTAGGGGCATGTCCTAGCCAACCGGAAATCCTATTTCTAACATGTATGTATATACTTAGAACAACACACAAACACATGTGTGTTTTTATATATATATATCTATAAATTGTTTGGAAAACAGACTATCTAACTTTGAGTAATGTGTCTTCACTTTCTAAATGTCACATGGTGTAAAAAAATGGTGAAAAAAATGCAGCCAATTGAAAGCCTCAATTTATAAAATGGGCTCATTTTATTTAACTGAATGTCTGTGAGCAAGGGCGGATGCCCGAAATGCGTCAGATTTTGTGAAGACTCGGCTTTGAAATAAATTAACAACAACTGTGCCTTACTTTGGATCTGCGTGGTTTCTATTTTCCGTTGACACGGATTTTTTCGAGACTGCAAGTGTGGGATATCTATATATATATATATATATATATATATATATATATATATATATATTCATCAGAAGTTGCCCGCGCAATAAGCCCGCACTCCAAAACAGGTAGGTTCCAATCCACAACTTTTATTTGCAATTTGATTAAGTAGGCATTTTAGTCTGTGTTTCTCCTTTACAATCCTGCCTGACGCGTTTCAAAGATACCAATCCTCTTTCTCAAAGGCAGATTGAGAATGCAAGGTCTTTTCAGCCACAATTCCGCTTCTGTTATGTTAAAGTTTGCAAAAACGCTCCTGCTGGCTTTCACTTCGACAATTAATCAAGCTCCGGTGTGTTTATGCAGGGCAGCACGGTATTTGTAGTTTGAAATCACTTTCTGACCTTCAAATGAGTTTTATGCAACTTCGTAGGTTCTTAAAAGAAAGGAGCATTTCCCAAATACACAGAGACTGAAAGTCCAACTCCCATCAGTATTAAATACCTGTATTTGCCCATGTCGATCTGGCATAGTTCCAAAACCGGGGTCCTTTCATTTTTGGGAGGTGCGTCGACTTCACGGCTGGACCTGCCGTGTGAATATTCATCAGAAGTTGCCCGCGCAATAAGCCCGCACTCCAAAACAGGTAGGTTGCAATCCACAACTTTTATTTGCAATTTGATTAAGTAGGCATTTTAGTCTGTGTTTCTCCTTTACAATCCTGCCTGACGCGTTTCAAAGATACCAATCCTCTTTCTCAAAGGCAGATTGAGAATGCAAGGTCTTTTCAGCCAAAATTCAGCTTCTGTTATGTTAAAGTTTGCAAAAACGCTCCTGCTGGATTTCACTTCGACAATTAATCAAGCTCCGGTGTGTTTATGCAGGGCAGCACGGTATTTGTAGTTTGAAATCACTTTCTGACCTTCAAATGAGTTTTATGCAACTTCGTAGGTTCTTAAAAGAAAGGAGCATTTCCCAAATACACAGAGACTGAAAGTCCAACTCCCATCAGTATTAAATACCTGTATTTGCCCATGTCGATCTGGCATAGTTCCAAAACCGGGGTCCCTTCATTTTTGGGAGGTGCGTCGACTTCACGGCTGGACCTGCCGTGTGAATATTCATCAGAAGTTGCCCGCGCAATAAGCCCGCACTCCAAAACAGGTAGGTTGCAATCCACAACTTTTATTTGCAATTTGATTAAGTAGGCATTTTAGTCTGTGTTTCTCCTTTACAATCCTGCCTGACGCGTTTCAAAGATACCAATCCTCTTTCTCAAAGGCAGATTGAGAATGCAAGTTCTTTTCAGCCACAATTCCGCTTCTGTTATGTTAAAGTTTGCAAAAACGCTCCTGCTGGCTTTCACTTCGACAATTAATCAAGCTCCGGTGTGTTTATGCAGGGCAGCACGGTATTTGTAGTTTGAAATCACTTTCTGACCTTCAAATGAGTTTTATGCAACTTCGTAGGCAGTGTGGCAGGAAAGACCTTGCAATCTCAGTTTGCCTTTGAGAAAGAAGATTGGCATCTTTGAAACGCGTCAGGCAGGACTGGAAAGGAGGAACACAGACTATATTGCCTACTCAATTAATCTTTAAATAAATGTTGTGGATTACAACTTACCTGTGTTGGAGTGCGGGCTTATCTGCGTGGGCAACTTTTGATGATTATTTCACACGGCAGGTCCAGCCGTGAAGTCGACGCACCACCCTAAAATGAGGGACCCCGGTTTTGGAATTATGCCAGATCGACATGGGCAACACAGGTATCAAACACTGATGTGAGTGGGACTTTTAGTTTCTGTGTATTGGGGAGCTGCTCCTTTCTTTTTAAAAAACTCACGAAGTTGCACGAAACCCATTGGAGGTCAGTAAAGGTCTTGAAACTACAAATACCGCGCTGCCCTGCATAAACACACCGGAGCTTAATTAATTGTTGAAGTGAAAGCCAAGCAGGAGCGTTTTTGAAAACTTTAAACAACAGAAGCGGAATTGTGGCAGGAAAGACCTTGCAATCTCAGTTTGCCTTTGAGAAAGAAGATTGGCATCTTTGAAACGCGTCAGGCAGGACTGGAAAGGAGGAACACAGACTATATTGCCTACTCAATTAATCTTTAAATAAATGTTGTGGATTACAACTTACCTGTGTTGGAGTGCGGGCTTATCTGCGTGGGCAACTTTTGATGATTATTTCACACGGCAGGTCCAGCCGTGAAGTCGACGCACCACCCTAAAATGAGGGACCCCGGTTTTGGAATTATGCCAGATCGACATGGGCAACACAGGTATCAAACACTGATGTGAGTGGGACTTTTAGTTTCTGTGTATTGGGGAGCTGCTCCTTTCTTTTTAAAAAACTCACGAAGTTGCACGAAACCCATTGGAGGTCAGTAAAGGTCTTGAAACTACAAATACCGCGCTGCCCTGCATAAACACACCGGAGCTTAATTAATTGTTGAAGTGAAAGCCAAGCAGGAGCGTTTTTGAAAACTTTAAACAACAGAAGCGGAATTGTGGCAGGAAAGACCTTGCAATCTCAGTTTGCCTTTGAGAAAGAAGATTGGCATCTTTGAAACGCGTCAGGCAGGACTGGAAAGGAGGAACACAGACTATATTGCCTACTCAATTAATCTTTAAATAAATGTTGTGGATTACAACTTACCTGTGTTGGAGTGCGGGCTTATCTGCGTGGGCAACTTTTGATGATTATTTCACACGGCAGGTCCAGCCGTGAAGTCGACGCACCACCCTAAAATGAGGGACCCCGGTTTTGGAATTATGCCAGATCGACATGGGCAACACAGGTATCAAACACTGATGTGAGTGGGACTTTTAGTTTCTGTGTATTGGGGAGCTGCTCCTTTCTTTTTAAAAAACTCACGAAGTTGCACGAAACCCATTGGAGGTCAGTAAAGGTCTTGAAACTACAAATACCGCGCTGCCCTGCATAAACACACCGGAGCTTAATTAATTGTTGAAGTGAAAGCCAAGCAGGAGCGTTTTTGAAAACTTTAAACAACAGAAGCGGAATTGTGGCAGGAAAGACCTTGCAATCTCAGTTTGCCTTTGAGAAAGAAGATTGGCATCTTTGAAACGCGTCAGGCAGGACTGGAAAGGAGGAACACAGACTATATTGCCTACTCAATTAATCTTTAAATAAATGTTGTGGATTACAACTTACCTGTGTTGGAGTGCGGGCTTATCTGCGTGGGCAACTTTTGATGATTATTTCACACGGCAGGTCCAGCCGTGAAGTCGACGCACCACCCTAAAATGAGGGACCCCGGTTTTGGAATTATGCCAGATCGACATGGGCAACACAGGTATCAAACACTGATGTGAGTGGGACTTTTAGTTTCTGTGTATTGGGGAGCTGCTCCTTTCTTTTTAAAAAACTCACGAAGTTGCACGAAACCCATTGGAGGTCAGTAAAGGTCTTGAAACTACAAATACCGCGCTGCCCTGCATAAACACACCGGAGCTTAATTAATTGTTGAAGTGAAAGCCAAGCAGGAGCGTTTTTGAAAACTTTAAACAACAGAAGCGGAATTGTGGCAGGAAAGACCTTACAATCTCAGTTTGCCTTTGAGAAAGAAGATTGGCATCTTTGAAACGCGTCAGGCAGGACTGGAAAGGAGGAACACAGACTATATTGCCTACTCAATTAATCTTTAAATAAATGTTGTGGATTACAACTTACCTGTGTTGGAGTGCGGGCTTATCTGCGTGGGCAACTTTTGATGATTATTTCACACGGCAGGTCCAGCCGTGAAGTCGACGCACCACCCTAAAATGAGGGACCCCGGTTTTGGAATTATGCCAGATCGACATGGGCAACACAGGTATCAAACACTGATGTGAGTGGGACTTTTAGTTTCTGTGTATTGGGGAGCTGCTCCTTTCTTTTTAAAAAACTCACGAAGTTGCACGAAACCCATTGGAGGTCAGTAAAGGTCTTGAAACTACAAATACCGTGCTGCCCTGCATAAACACACCGGAGCTTAATTAATTGTTGAAGTGAAAGCCAAGCAGGAGCGTTTTTGAAAACTTTAAACAACAGAAGCGGAATTGTGGCAGGAAAGACCTTGCAATCTCAGTTTGCCTTTGAGAAAGAAGATTGGCATCTTTGAAACGCGTCAGGCAGGACTGGAAAGGAGGAACACAGACTATATTGCCTACTCAATTAATCTTTAAATAAATGTTGTGGATTACAACTTACCTGTGTTGGAGTGCGGGCTTATCTGCGTGGGCAACTTTTGATGATATATATATATATATATAGATATATAGATATATAGATATATATATATATATATATATAAAAACACACATGTGTTTGTGTGATGTTCTAAGTATATACATATATGTATATACATATATATATAGAAATTATGATTAGTGCTGCAGAAAGAAAAATTAGGGCACATTTTGACTTCTCAAATCCTCTTCTATTTCATTAAAAAAAATTCTGACATGCATAAAGCAGTTGCTTTACTACAGTGATCTAATGAGCAACTAGAGTGCTACCGTTCAGAATTTATGGCAACTGTGTGACACATCTGAATGCCTTCTTGATGGAACCAACGTAAACAAGCATTGAAAATGCAATAGGTCTCGCCCTCGTTTAAGTTAAAGCAATTCTGTTTGTAATTAGGTGGCTTTTTAGCTTTGCTTGTATTAGTGTTTTTCAAACTTTCATGTACATAACATGCTTATGTATGCATATATGTATATGTATGCATGCATTTATATTTGTATTTATATAGATATGCAGATTATATATATGTTTATATATGTATGTATATATACACATACATATATATAAATGCATATGCATATATATATGTATGTGCATATGTGTGCGGGTAGATAGAGGTAGTGAGGTAGAGGTGTGGAGGTAGAGGTGTGGAGGTAGAGGTGTAGAGGTAGAGAGGTAGAGGTAGAGAGGTAAAGGTAGAGAGGTACAGAGGTACAGAGGAAGAGAGGTAGAGAGTAGTAGAGAGAGAGGTAGAGAGAGGCAGAGAGGTAGAGAGTAGAGAGTGAGTAATACAGAGTAGAGAGTGAGTAGTAGAGTGTAGTAGAGATTAGTAGAGAGTAACAGAGAGTGAGTAGTAGAGAGTAGTAGAGTAAGTAGTAGAGAGTGAGTAGTAGAGAGTGAGTAGTAGAGAGCAGTACAGAGTGAGTAGTAGAGTGAGTAGTAGAGAGTAGTAGAGAGTGAGTAGTAGAGAGTAGAAGAGAGTGAGTAGTAGAGAGTAGTAGAGAGTGAGTAGTAGAGTGAGTAGTAGAGAGTAGTAGAGAGAGAGTAGTAGAGAGTGAGTAGTAGAGAGTAGTAGAGAGTGAGTAGTAGAGAGTGAGTAGTAGAGAGTAGTAGAGAGCGAGTAGTAGAGAGCACGTAGTAGAGAGTGTGTAGTAGAGAGTGAGTAGTAGAGAGCAGTAGAGAGTGAGCAGTAGAGAGAGTAGTAGATAGTGAGATGTAGAGAGAGTAAGAGAGAGTAGTAGAGTAGTACAGAGTGAGCAGTAGAGTGAGTAGTAGAGAGTAGTTGAGAGCGAGTAGTAGAGAGTGAGTAGTAGAGAGTAGTAGAGAGAGTAGTAGAGAGAGAGTAGTAGAGAGTGAGTAGTAGAGAGTAGTAGAGTGAGTAGAAGAGAGTGAGTAGTAGAGAAAGAGTTGTAGAGCGTGAGTAGTAGAGTAGTAGAGAGTGAGTGGTAGAGAGTAGTAGAGAGTAGTAGAGTAAGTATTAGAGAATAGTAGAGTGTGAGTAGTAGAGAGAGAAGTAGAGAGTAGTAGAGAGTGAGTAGTAGAGAGAGTAGTAGAGTAGTAGAGAGTGAGTAGTAGAGAGCAGTAGAGAGAGAGTAGTAGAGAGTGAGTAGTAGAGAGTGAATAGTAGAGAGTGAATAGTAGAGAGTGAGTAGTAGAGAGTGAGTAGTAGAGAGTAGTAGAGTGAGTAGTAGAGAGTGAGTATTAGAGAGTGAGTAGTAGAGAGAGAGTAGTAGAGAGTAGTAGAGAGTGAGTAGTAGAGTAGTAGAGAATGAGTGGTAGAGAGTAGTAGAGAGTAGTTGAGTGAGTAGTAGAGAGTGAGTAATAGAGATAGAATAGCAGAGAGTAGTAGTAGAGAATAGTAGAGAGTGAGTAGTAGAGAATGAGTAGTAGAGAGTAGTAGCGAGTGAGTAGTAGAGAGTGAGTAGTAGAGAGTGAGTAGTAGAGAGAGAGTAGTAGAGAGTAGTAGAGAGTGAGTAGTAGAGTAGTAGAGAGTGAGTGGTAGAGGGTAGTAGAGAGTAGTAGAGTGAGTACTAGAGAGTCGTAGAGAGTATTAGATAATGAGTAGTAGAGAGTGAGTAGTAGAGAGTGAGTAGTAGAGAGTAGTAGAGAGTGAGTAGTAGAGAGTAGTAGAGAGTGAGTAGTAGAGAGTGAGTAGTAGAGAGTGAGTAGTAGAGAGAGAGTAGTAGTGAGTAGTAGAGAGTGAGTAGTAGAGTAGTAGAGAGTAGTCAGTAAGTGTCAGTCAGTGTCAGTCAGTCAGTGTCGGTCAGTGTCAGTCAGTCAGTGTCAGTCTGTCAGTCAGTGTCAGTCAATCAGTGTTAGTCAGTGTCAGTCAATCAGTGTCAGTCAGTGTCAGTCAATCAGTGTCAGTCAGTGTCAGTCAGTCAGTGTCAGTCATTGTCATTCAGTCAGTTTCAGTCAATCAGTGTCAGTCAGTGTCAGTCAGTGTCAGTCAATCAGTGTCAGTCAGAGTCAATCAGTCAGTGTCAGTCAGTCAGTGTCAGCTAGAGCAGCTCTGCTAACCTGGTTCTCTGGCTCTAAAGCAGCTCTGCTGACCTGGTTCTCTCCCTCTAAAGCAGCTCTGCTGACCTGGTTTCTCTGGCTCTACAGCAGGTCTGCTGACTTGGTTCTCTGGCTCTAGAGCAGCTCTGCTGACCTAGTTCTTATGCTACAGAGCAATTCTGCTGATCTGCTTCTCAGGCTCTCAAGCACCTCTGCTGACCCGGTTCTATGGCTCTAAAGCAGTTCTGCTGACATGGTTCTCTGGCTCTAGAGCAGCACTGCTGACCTGGTTCTCTCCCTCTAAAGCAGCTCTACTGACCTGGGGGCATATTAACAAGCCAGGCGATAAAATTATCGCCGCTTTAGCAGCAGAAAACTGCCGCTTTGAAACCCATGTTAGATGTGAAGGATATCTAACATGGGCTTCAATTGGAATTCCATAGAGCATAGTATCAAGCCCATTATCGCCGTTTTAGTGGCAGTTTTCTGCCGCTAAAGCGGTGATAATTTTATCGCCTGGCTTGTTAATATGCCCTCTGGTTTCTCTGGCTCTACAGCAGCTCTGCTGACCTGGTTCTCTAGCTCTAGAGCAGCTCTGCTGACCTGGTTCTTAGGCACTAGAGCAGCTCTGCTGACCTGGTTCTCTGGCTCTAAAGCAGCTCTGCTGACCTGGTTCTATGGCTCTAAAGCAGCTCTGCTGACTTGGCTCTCTGGCTCGAGAGCAGCTCTGCTGACCTGGTTCTCTGGCTCTAAAGCCGCTCTGCTGACCTGGTTCTCTGGCTCTAAAGCAGCTCTGCTGGCCTGGTTCTCTGGCTCTAAAGCAGCTCTGCTGACCTGGTTCTCTCCCTCTAAAGCAGCTCTGCTGACCTGGTTTCTCTGTTTCTACAGCAGCTTTGCTGACCTGGTTCTCTGGCTCTAGAGCAGCTCTGCTGACCTAGTTCTTGGGCTCTAGAGCAGCTCTGCTGACCTGGTTCTCTGGCTCTACAACAGCTCTGCTGACCTGGTTCTCTGACTCTAAAGCACCTCTGCTGACCCGGTTCTATGGCTCTAGAGCAGCTCTGCTGACCTGGTCCCTTGGCACTAAAGCAGCTCTGCTGACGTGGTTGTCTCGCTTTAAAGCAGCTCTACTGACCTGGTATCTCTGGCTCTACAGCAGCTCGCTCTGCTGACCTGGTTCTCTGGCTCTAGAGTAGCTCTGCTGACCCGGTTCTTAGGCTCTAGAGCAGCTCTGCTGACCCGGTTCTCAGGCTCTAGAGCAGCTCTGCTGACCTGGTTCTCTGGCTCTAAAGCAGCTCTGCTGACCTGGTTCTATGGCTCTAAAGCAGCTCATCTAACCTGGTTCTCTGGCTCTAGAGCAGCTCTGCTGACCTGGTTCTCTGGCTCTAAAGCAGCTCTGCGGACCTGGTTCTCTCCCTCTAAATCAGCTCTACTGACCTGGTTCTCTGCCTCAAGAGCAGTTCTGCTGACCTGGTTCTATGGCTCTAAAGCAGCTCTGCTGACCTGGCTCTCTGGCTCTAGAGCAGCTCTGCTGACCTGGTTCTCTCCTTCTAGATCAGATCTACTGACCAGGTTCTCTGCCTCAAGAGAAGCTCTGCTGACCTGGTTCTATGGCTCTAAAGCAGCTCTGCTGACCTGGCTCTCTGGCTCTAAAGCAGCTCTGCTGACCTGGTTCTATGGCTCTAAAGCAGCTCTGCTGACCTGGTTATATGGCTCTAAAGCAGCTCTGCTGACCTGGTTCTCTCATTCTAAATCAGCTCTACTGACCTGGTTCTCTGCCTCTAGAGCAGCTCTGCTGACCTTATTCTATGGCTCTAAAGCAGCTCTGCTGACTTGGTTCTCTGGCTCTAGAGCAGCTCTGCTGACCTGGTTCTCTGGCTCTAAAGCAGCTCTGCTGACCTCGTTCTCTCCCTCTAAAGCAGCTCTGCTGACCTGGTTTCTCTGGCTCTAAAGCAGCTCTGCTGACCTGGTTCTCTGGCTCTAAAGCAGCTCTGCTGACCTGGTTCTCTCCCTCTAAAGCAGCTCTGCTGACCTGGTTCTCTGCCTCTAGAGCAGCTCTGCTGACCTGGTTCTCTGCTCTAAAGCAGCTCTGCTGACCTGGTTCTATGGCTCTAAAGCAGCTCTGCTGACCTGGTTCTGTGGCTCTAAAGCAGCTCTGCTGATCTGGTTATCTGGCTCTAGAGCACCTCTGCTGACCTGGTTCTCTGGCTCTAAAGTAGCTCTACTGACCTGGTTCTCTCCCTCTAAAGAGCTCTGCTGACCTGGTTCTCTGGCTCTAAAGTAGTAATGCTGACCTGGTTCTCTGCCTCTAGAGCATCTCTGCTGACCGGGTTCTATGGCTCTAAAACAGCTCTGCTGACCTGGTTCTCTGGCTCTAGAGCAGCTCTGCTGACCTGGTTCTCTCCCTCTAAAGTAGCTCAGCTGACCTGGTTTCTCTGGCTCTACGGCAGCTCTGCTGACCTGGTTCTCTGGCTCTAGAGCAGCTCTGCTGACCTGGTTCTTAGGCTCTAGAGCAGCCCTGCTGACCTGGTTCTATGGCTATAAAAGCAGCTCTGCTGACTTGGTTCTCCGGCTCTAGAGCAGTTCTATTGACCTGGTTCTCTGGCTATAAAGCAGCTCTGCTGACCCGGTTCTCTGGCTCTAAAGCAGCTCTGCTGGCCTGGTTCTCTGCCTCTGAAGCAGGTCTGCTGACCTGGTTCTCTCCCTCTAAAGCAGCTCTGCTGACCTGGTTCTCTGCCTCTAGAGCAGCTCTGCTGACCTGGTTCTCTGCTCTAAAGCAGCTCTGCTGACCTAGTTCTCTGGCTCTAAAGCAGCTCTGCTGACCTGGTTCTATGGCTCTAAAGCAGCTCATCTGACCTGGTTCTCTGGCTCTAAAGCAGCTCTGCGGACCTGGTTCTCTCCCTCTAAATCAGCTCCACTGACCTGGTTCTCTGCCTCAAGAGCAGTTCTGCTGACCTGGTTCTATGGCTCTAAAGCAGCTCTGCTGACCTGGCTCTCTGGCTCTAGAGCAGCTCTGCTGACCTGGTTCTCTCCTTCTAGATCAGCTCTACTGACCAGGTTCTCTGCCTCAAGAGAAGCTCTGCTGACCTGGTTCTATGGCTCTAAAGCAGCTCTGCTGACCTGGCTCTCTGGCTCTAAAGCAGCTCTGCTGACCTGGTTCTATGGCTCTAAAGCAGCTCTGCTGACCTGGTTATATGGCTCTAAAGCAGCTCTGCTGACCTGTTTCTCTCATTCTAAATCAGCTCTACTGACCTGGTTCTCTACCTCTAGAGCAGCTCTGCTGACCTTATTCTATGGCTCTAAAGCAGCTCTGCTGACTTGGTTCTCTGGCTCTAGAGCAGCTCTGCTGACCTGGTTCTCTGGCTCTAAAGCAGCTCTGCTGACCTCGTTCTCTCCCTCTAAAGCAGCTCTGCTGACCTGGTTTCTCTGGCTCTAAAGCAGCTCTGCTGACCTGGTTCTCTCCCTCTAAAGCAGCTCTGCTGACCTGGTTCTCTGCCTCTAGAGCAGCTCTGCTGACCTGGTTCTCTGCTCTAAAGCAGCTCTGCTGACCTGGTTCTATGGCTCAAAAGCAGCTCTGCTGACCTGGTTCTGTGGCTCTAAAGCAGCTCTGCTGACCTGGTTATCTGGCTCTAGAGCACCTCTGCTGACCTGGTTCTCTGGCTCTAAAGTAGCTCTACTGACCTGGTTCTCTTCCTCAAAAGAGCTCTGCTGACCTGGTTCTCTGGCTCTAAAGTAGTAATGCTGACCTGGTTCTCTGCCTCTAGAGCATCTCTGCTGACCGGGTTCTATGGCTCTAAAACAGCTCTGCTGACCTGGTTCTCTGGCTCTAGAGCAGCTCTGCTGACCTGGTTCTCTCCCTCTAAAGTAGCTCAGCTGACCTGGTTTCTCTGGCTCTACAGCAGCTCTGCTGACCTGGTTCTCTGGCTCTAGAGCAGCTCTGCTGACCTGGTTCTTAGGCTCTAGAGCAGCCCTGCTGACCTGGTTCTATGGCTCTAAAGCAGCTCTGCTGACTTGGTTCTCCGGCTCTAGAGCAACTCTATTGACCTGGTTCTCTGGCTATAAAGCAGCTCTGCTGACCCGGTTCTCTGGCTCTAAAGCAGCTCTGCTGGCCTGGTTCTCTGCCTCTGAAGCAGGTCTGCTGACCTGGTTCTCTCCCTCTAAAGCAGCTCTGCTGACCTGGTTTCTCTGTCTCTACAGCAGCTCTGCTGACCTGGTTCTCTGGCTCTAGAGCAGCTCTGCTGCCCTAGTTCTTAGGCTCTCGAGCAGCTCTGCTGACCTGGTTCTCTGGCTCTACAACAGCTCTGCTGACCTGGTTCTCTTACTCTAAAGCAGCTCCACTGACCCGGTTCTATGGCTCTAGAGCAGCTCTGCTGACCTGGTCCCTTGGCTCTAAAGCAGCTCTGCTGACCTGATTCTCTCGCTCTAAATCAGCTCTACTGACCTGGTATCTCTGGCTCTACAGCAGCTCTGCTGACCTGGTTCTCTGGCTCTAGATCAGCTCTGCTGACCCGGTTCTTAGGCTCTAGAGCAGCTCTGCTGACCTGGTTCTCTGGTTCTAAAGCAGCTCTGCTGACCTGGTTCTATGGCTCTAAAGCAGCTCAGCTGATCTGGTTCTCTGGCTCTAGATCCGCTTTTCTGACCTGGTTCTCTGGCTCTAAAGCAACTCTGCTGACCTGGTTCTCTCCCTCTAAATCAGCTCTACTGTCCTGGTTCTCTACCTCTAGAGCAGCTGTGCTGACCTGGTTCTATGGCTCTAAAGCAGCTCTGCTGACCTGGTTCTCTGGCTCTAGAGCAGCTCTGCTGACCTGGTTCTCTGGCTCTAAAGCAGCTCTGCTGACCTGATTCTATGTCTCTAAAGCAGCTCTGCTGACCTGGTTATGTGGCTCTAGAGCAGCTCTGCTGGCCTGGTTTTCTGGCTCTAAAGCAGCTCTGCTGACCTTGTTCTCTCCCTTTAAAGAGCTCTGTTGACCTGGTTCTCTCGCTCTAAAGCAGCTCTACTGACCTGGTTTCTCTGGCTCTACAGCAGCTCTGCTGACCTGGTTCTCTGGCTTTAGAGCAGCTCTGCTGACCCGGTTCTTAGGCTCTAGAGCAGCTCTGCTGACCTGGTTCTCTGGCTCTAAAGCAGCTCTGCTGACCTGGTTCTATGGCTCTAAAGCAGCTCTGCTGACCTGGTTCTATGGCTCTAAAGCAGCTATGTTGATCTGGTTCTCTCCTTCTAAATCAGCTCTACTGACCTGGTTCTCTGCCTCTAGAGCAGCTCTGCTGACCTGGTTCTATGGCTCTAAAGCAGCTCTGCTGACCTGGTTCTCTGGCTCTAAAGCAGCTCTGCTGACCTCGTTCTCTCCCTCTAAAGCAGCTCTGCTGACGTGGTTTCTCTGGCTCTAGAGCAGCTCTGCTGACCTGGTTCTCTGGCTCTAAAGCAGCTCTGCTGACCCGCTTCTCTCCCTCTAAAGCAGCTCTGCTGACCTGGTTCTCTGCCTCTAGAGCAACTCTGCTGACCTGGTTCTCTGGCTCTAAAGCAGCTCTGCTGACCTGGTTCTATGGCTCTAAAGCAGCTCTGCTGACCTGGTTCTCTGGCTCTAAAGCAGCTCAGCTGACCTGGTTATCTGGCTCTAAAGCAGCTCCGCTGACCTAGTTCTCTGGCTCTAAAGCAGCTCTGCTGACCTGGTTCTCTCCCTCTAAAGCAGCTCTGCTGACCTGGTTCTCTGCCTCTAGAGCAGCTCTGCTGACCTGTTCTCTGCTCTAAAGCAGCTCTGCTGACCTGGTTCTATGGCTCTAAAGCAGCTCTGCTGACCTGGTTCTGTGGCTCTAAAGCAGCTCTGCTGACCTGGTTATCTGTCTCTAGAGCAGCTCTGCTGACCTGGTTCTCTGGCTCTAAAGAGCTCTGCTGACCTGGTTCTCTGGCTCTAAAGTAGTAATGCTGACCTGGTTCTCTGCCTCTAGAGCATCTCTGCTGACCTGGTTCTATGGCTCTAAAACAGCTCTGCTGACCTGGTTCTCTGGCTCTAGAGCAGCTCTGCTGACCTGGTTCTCTCCCTCTAAAGTAGCTCAGCTGACCTGGTTTCTCTGGCTCTACGGCAGCTCTGCTGACCTGGTTCTCTGGCTCTAGAGCAGCTCTGCTGACCTGGTTCTTAGGCTCTAGAGCAGCCCTGCTGACCTGGTTCTATAGCTCTAAAGCAGCTCTGCTGACTTGGTTCTCCGGCTCTAGAGCAGCTCTATTGACCTGGTTCTCTGGCTATAAAGCAGCTCTGCTGACCCGGTTCTCTGGCTCTAAAGCAGCTCTGCTGGCCTGGTTCTCTGCCTCTGAAGCAGGTCTGCTGACCTGGTTCTCTCCCTCTAAAGCAGCTCTGCTGACCTGGTTTCTCTGTCTCTACAGCAGCTCTGCTGACCTGGTTCTCTGGCTCTAGAGCAGCTCTGCTGACCTAGTTCTTAGGCTCTCGAGCAGCTCTGCTGACCTGGTTCTCTGGCTCTACAACAGCTATGCTGACCTGGTTCTCTTACTCTAAAGCAGCTCCACTGACCCGGTTCTATGGCTCTAGAGCAGCTCTGCTGGCCTGGTCCCTTGGCTCTAAAGCAGCTCTGCTGACCTGATTCTCTCGCTCTAAAGCAGCTCTACTGACCTGGTATCCCTGGCTCTACAGCAGCTCTGCTGACCTGGTTCTCTGGCTCTAGATCAGCTCTGCTGACCCGGTTCTTAGGCTCTAGAGCAGCTCTGCTGACCTGGTTCTCTGGTTCTAAAGCAGCTCTGCTGACCTGGTTCTATGGCTCTAAAGCAGCTCAGCTGATCTGGTTCTCTGGCTCTAGATCAGCTTTTCTGACCTGGTTCTCTGGCTCTAAAGCAGCTGTGCTGACCTGGTTCTCTCCCTCTAAATCAGCTCTACTGTCCTGGTTCTCTACCTCTAGAGCAGCTCTGCTGACCTGGTTCTATGGCTCTAAAGCAGCTCTGCTGACCTGGTTCTCTGGCTCTAGAGCAGCTCTGCTGACCTGGTTCTCTGGCTCTAAAGCAGCTCTGCTGACCTGGTTCTCTCCCTCTAAAGCGGCTCTGCTGACCTGGTTTCTCTGCCTCTAGAGCAGCTCTGCTGACCTGGTTCTCTGGCTGTAAAGCAGCTCTGCTGACCTGATTCTATGTCTCTAAAGCAGCTCTGCTGACCTGGTTTCTGGCTCTAGAGCAGCTCTGCTGACCTGGTTCTATGGCTCTAAAGCAGCTCTGCTGACCTGGTTCTCTCCCTTTAAAGAGCTCTGTTGACCTGGTTCTCTCGCTCTAAAGCAGCTCTACTGACCTGGTTTCTCTGGCTCTACAGCAGCTCTGCTGACCTGGTTCTCTGGCTTTAGAGCAGCTCTGCTGACCCGGTTCTTAGGCTCTAGAGCAGCTCTGCTGACCTGGTTCTCTGGCTCTAAAGCAGCTCTGCTGACCTGGTTCTATGGCTCTAAAGCAGCTCTGCTGACCTGGTTCTATGGCTCTAAAGCATCTCTGTTGATCTGGTTCTCTCCTTCTAAATCAGCTCTACTGACCTGGTTCTCTGCCTCTAGAGCAGCTCTGCTGACCTGGTTCTATGGCTCTAAAGCAGCTCTGCTGACCTGGTTCTCTGGCTCTAAAGCAGCTCTGCTGACCTCGTTCTCTCCCTCTAAAGCAGCTCTGCTGACCTGGTTTCTCTGGCTCTAGAGCAGCTCTGCTGACTTGGTTCTCTGGCTCTAAAGCAACTCTGCTGACCTGGTTCTCTGGCTCTAAAGCAGCTCTGCTGACCTGGTTCTCTCCCTCTAAAGCAGCTCTGCTGACCTGGTTCTCTGCCTCTAGAGCAACTCTGCTGACCTGGTTCTCTGGCTCTAAAGCAGCTCTGCTGACCTGGTTCTATGGCTCTAAAGCAGCTCTGCTGACCTGGTTCTCTGGCTCTAAAGCAGCTCAGCTGACCTGGTTATCTGGCTCTAAAGCAGCTCCGCTGACCTGGTTCTCTCCCTCTAAAGAGCTCTGCTGACCTGGTTCTCTGGCTCTAAAGTAGTTCTGCTGACTTGGTTCTCTGCCTCTAGAGCAGCTCTGCTGACCTGGTTCTATGGCTCTAAAACAGCTCTGCTGACCTGGTTCTCTGGCTCTAGAGCAGTTCTGCTGACCTGGTTCTCTGGCTCTAGAGCAGCTCTGCTGACCTGGTTCTCTCCCTCTAAAGCAGCTCAGCTGACCTGGTTCCTCTGGCTCTACAGCAGCTCTGCTGACCTGGTTCTCTGGCTCTAGAGCAGCTCTGCTGACCTGGTTCTTAGGCTCTAGAGCAGCTCTGCTGACCTGGTTCTCTGGCTCTAAAGCAGCTCTGCTGACTTGGGGACATATTACCAAGCCAGGCGATAAAATTATCGCCGCTTTAGCGGCAGAAAATTGCAGCTAAAACGGCGATAATGGGCTTGATAATATGCTCTATGGAATTCCAATTGAAGCCCATGTTAGATGTCCTTCACATTTAACATGGGCTTCAATTGGAATTCCATAGAGCATATTATCAAGCCCATTATCGCCGTTTAAGTGGCAGTTTTCTGCCGCTAAAGCGGCGATAATTTTATCGCCTGGTTTGCTAATATGCCCCTTGGTTCTCCTACTCTAGAGCACTTCTGTTGACCTGGTTCTCTGGCTCTAAAGCAGCTCTGCTGACCTGGTTATCTGGCTCTAAAGCAGCTCTGCTGGCCTGGTTCTCTGGCTCTGAAGCAGCTCTGCTGACCTGGTTCTCTCCCTCTAAAGCAGCTCTGCTGACCTGGTTTCTCTGTCTCTACAGCAGCTCTGCTGACCTGGTTCTCTGGCTCTAGAGCAGCTCTGCTGACCTAGTTCTTAGGCTCTAGAGCAGCTCTGCTGACCTGGTTCTCTGGCTCTACAACAGCTCTGCTGACCTGGTTCTCTTACTCTATGAAGCAGCTCTGCTGACCAGTTTCTATGGCTCTAGAGCAGCACTGCTGACCTGGTCCCTTGGCTCTAAAGCAGCTCTGCTGACCTGGTTCTCTCGCTCTAAAGCAGCTCTACTGACCTGGTATCTCTGGCTCTACAGCAACTCTGCTGACCCGGTTCTTAGGCTCTATAGCAGCTCTGCTGACCTGGTTCTCTGGCTCTAAAGCAGCTCTGCTGACCTCGTTCTCTCCCTCTAAAGCAGCTCTGCTGACCTGGTTTCTCTGGCTCTAAAGCAGCTCTGCTGACCTGGTTCTCTGGCTCTAAAGCAGCTCTGCTGACCTGGTTCTCTCCCTCTAAAGCAGCTCTGCTGACCTGGTTCTCTGCCTCTAGAGCAGCTCTGCTGACCTGGTTCTCTGCTCTAAAGCAGCTCTGCTGACCTGGTTCTATGGCTCTAAAGCAGCTCTGCTGACCTGGTTCTGTGGCTCTAAAGCAGCTCTGCTGACATGGTTATCTGGCTCTAGAGCACCTCTGCTGACCTGGTTCTCTGGCTCTAAAGTAGCTCTACTGACCTGGTTCTCTCCCTCTAAAGAGCTCTGCTGACCTGGTTCTCTGGCTCTAAAGTAGTAATGCTGACCTGGTTCTCTGCCTCTAGAGCATCTCTGCTGACCGGGTTCTATGGCTCTAAAACAGCTCTGCTGACCTGGTTCTCTGGCTCTAGAGCAGCTCTGCTGACCTGGTTCTCTCCCTCTAAAGTAGCTCAGCTGACCTGGTTTCTCTGGCTCTACGGCAGCTCTGCTGACCTGGTTCTCTGGCTCTAGAGCAGCTCTGCTGACCTGGTTCTTAGGCTCTAGAGCAGCCCTGCTGACCTGGTTCTATGGCTCTAAAGCAGCTCTGCTGACTTGGTTCTCCGGCTCTAGAGCAGCTCTATTGACCTGGTTCTCTGGCTCTAAAGCAGCTCTGCTGACCCGGTTCTCTGGCTCTAAAGCAGCTCTGCTGGCCTGGTTCTCTGCCTCTGAAGCAGGTCTGCTGACCTGGTTCTCTCCCTCTAAAGCAGCTCTGCTGACCTGGTTCTCTGCCTCTAGAGCAGCTCTGCTGACCTGGTTCTCTGCTCTAAAGCAGCTCTGCTGACCTGGTTCACTGGCTCTAAAGCAGCTCTGCTGACCTGGTTCTATGGCTCTAAAGCAGCTCTGCTGACTTGGTTCTCTGGGTCTAGAGCAGCTCTGCTGACCTGGTTCTCTGGCTCTAAAGCAGCTCTGCTGACCTCGTTCTCTCCCTCTAAAGCAGCTCTGCTGACCTGGTTTCTCTGGCTCTAAAGCAGCTCTGCTGACCTGGTTCTCTGGCTCTAAAGCAGCTCTGCTGACCTGGTTCTCTCCCTCTAAAGCAGCTCTGCTGACCTGGTTCTCTGCCTCTAGAGCAGCTCTGCTGACCTGTTCTCTGCTCTAAAGCAGCTCTGCTGACCTGGTTCTATGGCTCTAAAGCAGCTCTGCTGACCTGGTTCTGTGGCTCTAAAGCAGCTCTGCTGACCTGGTTATCTGTCTCTAGAGCAGCTCTGCTGACCTGGTTCTCTGGCTCTAAAGCAGCTCTACTGACCTGGTTCTCTCCCTCTAAAGAGCTCTGCTGACCTGGTTCTCTGGCTCTAAAGTAGTAATGCTGACCTGGTTCTCTGCCTCTAGAGCATCTCTGCTGACCTGGTTCTATGGCTCTAAAACAGCTCTGCTGACCTGGTTCTCTGGCTCTAGAGCAGCTCTGCTGACCTGGTTCTCTCCCTCTAAAGTAGCTCAGCTGACCTGGTTTCTCTGGCTCTACGGCAGCTCTGCTGACCTGGTTCTCTGGCTCTAGAGCAGCTCTGCTGACCTGGTTCTTAGGCTCTAGAGCAGCCCTGCTTACCTGGTTCTATAGCTCTAAAGCAGCTCTGCTGACTTGGTTCTCCGGCTCTAGAGCAGCTCTATTGACCTGGTTCTCTGGCTATAAAGCAGCTCTGCTGACCCGGTTCTCTGGCTCAAAAGCAGCTCTGCTGGCCTGGTTCTCTGCCTCTGAAGCAGGTCTGCTGACCTGGTTCTCTCCCTCTAAAGCAGCTCTGCTGACCTGGTTTCTCTGTCTCTACAGCAGCTCTGCTGACCTGGTTCTCTGGCTCTGGAGCAGCTCTGCTGCCCTAGTTCTTAGGCTCTCGAGCAGCTCTGCTGACCTGGTTCTCTGGCTCTACAACAGCTCTGCTGACCTGGTTCTCTTACTCTAAAGCAGCTCCACTGACCCGGTTCTATGGCTCTAGAGCAGCTCTGCTGACCTGGTCCCTTGGCTCTAAAGCAGCTCTGCTGACCTGATTCTCTCGCTCTAAAGCAGCTCTACTGACCTGGTATCTCTGGCTCTACAGCAGCTCTGCTGACCTGGTTCTCTGGCTCTAGATCAGCTCTGCTGACCCGGTTCTTAGGCTCTAGAGCAGCTCTGCTGACCTGGTTCTCTGGTTCTAAAGCAGCTCTGCTGACCTGGTTCTATGGCTCTAAAGCAGCTCAGCTGATCTGGTTCTCTGGCTCTAGATCAGCTTTTCTGACCTGGTTCTCTGGCTCTAAAGCAGCTCTGCTGACCTGGTTCTCTCCCTCTAAATCAGCTCTACTGTCCTGGTTCTCTACCTCTAGAGCAGCTGTGCTGACCTGGTTCTATGGCTCTAAAGCAGCTCTGCTGACCTGGTTCTCTGCCTCTAGAGCAGCTCTGCTGACCTGGTTCTCTGGCTCTAAAGCAGCTCTGCTGACCTGGTTCTCTCCCTCTAAAGCGGCTCTGCTGACCTGGTTTCTCTGCCTCTAGAGCAGCTCTGCTGACCTGGTTCTCTGGCTCTAAAGCAGCTCTGCTGACCTGATTCTATGTCTCTAAAGCAGCTCTGCTGACCTGGTTATCTGGCTCTAGAGCAGCTCTGCTGACCTGGTTTCCTGGCTCTAAAGCAGCTCTGCTGACCTGGTTCTCTCCCTTTAAAGAGCTCTGTTGACCTGGTTCTCTCGCTCTAAAGCAGCTCTACTGACCTGGTTTCTCTGGCTCTACAGCAGCTCTGCTGACCTGGTTCTCTGGCTTTAGAGCAGCTCTGCTGACCCGGTTCTTAGGCTCTAGAGCAGCTCTGCTGACCTGGTTCTCTGGCTCTAGAGCAGCTCTGCTGACCTGGTTCTATGGCTCTAAAGCAGCTCTGCTGACCTGGTTCTATGGCTCTAAAGCAGCTCTGTTGATCTGGTTCTCTCCTTCTAAATCAGCTCTACTGACCTGGTTCTCTGCCTCTAGAGCAGCTCTGCTGACCTGGTTCTGTGGCTCTAAAGAAGCTCTGCTGACCTGGTTCTCTGGCTCTAAAGCAGCTCTGCTGACCTCGTTCTCTCCCTCTAAAGCAGCTCTGCTGACCTGGTTTCTCTGGCTCTAGAGCAGCTCTGCTGACCTGGTTCTCTGGCTCTAAAGCAACTCTGCTGACCTGGTTCTCTGGCTCTAAAGCAGCTCTTCTGACCTGGTTCTCTCCCTCTAAAGCAGCTCTGCTGACCTGGTTCTGTGCCTCTAGAGCAACTCTGCTGACCTGGTTCTCTGGCTCTAAAGCAGCTCTGCTGACCTGGTTCTATGGCTCTAAAGCAGCTCTGCTGACCTGGTTCTCTGGCTCTAAAGCAGCTCAGCTGACCTGGTTATCTGGCTCTAAAGCAGCTCCGCTGACCTGGTTCTCTCCCTCTAAAGAGCTCTGCTGACCTGGTTCTCTGGCTCTAAAGTAGTTCTGCTGACTTGGTTCTCTGCCTCTAGAGCGGCTCTGCTGACCTGGTTCTATGGCTCTAAAACAGCTCTGCTGACCTGGTTCTCTGGCTCTAGAGCAGTTCTGCTGACCTGGTTCTCTGGCTCTAGAGCATTTCTGCTGACCTGGTTCTCTCCCTCTAAAGCAGCTCAGCTGACCTGGTTCCTCTGGCTCTACAGCAGCTCTGCTGACCTGGTTCTCTGGCTCTAGAGCAGCTCTGCTGACCTGGTTCTTAGGCTCTAGAGCAGCTCTGCTGACCTGGTTCTCTGACTCTAAAGCAGCTCTGCTGACTTGGGGACATATTACCAAGCCAGGCGATAAAATTATCGCCGCTTTAGCGGCAGAAAACTGCAGCTAAAACGGCGATAATGGGCTTGATAATATGCTCTATGGAATTCCAATTGAAGCCCATGTTAGATGTCCTTCACATTTAACATGGGCTTCAATTGGAATTCCATAGAGCATATTATCAAGCCCATTATCGCCGTTTAAGTGGCAGTTTTCTGCCGCTAAAGCGGCGATAATTTTATCGCCTGGTTTGCTAATATGCCCCTTGGTTCTCCTACTCTAGAGCACTTCTGTTGACCTGGTTCTCTGGCTCCAAAGCAGCTCTGCTGACCTGGTTATCTGGCTCTAAAGCAGCTCTGCTGGCCTGGTTCTCTGGCTCTGAAGCAGCTCTGCTGACCTGGTTCTCTCCCTCTAAAGCAGCTCTGCTGACCTGGTTTCTCTGTCTCTACAGCAGCTCTGCTGACCTGGTTCTCTGGCTCTAGAGCAGTTCTGCTGACCTAGTTCTTAGGCTCTAGAGCAGCTCTGCTGACTGGTTCTCTGGCTCTACAACAGCTCTGCTGACCTGGTTCTCTTACTCTATGAAGCAGCTCTGCTGACCAGTTTCTATGGCTCTAGAGCAGCTCTGCTGACCTGGTCCCTTGGCTCTAAAGCAGCTCTGCTGACCTGGTTCTCTCGCTCTAAAGCAGCTCTACTGACCTGGTATCTCTGGCTCTACAGCAGCTCTGCTGACCCGGTTCTTAGGCTCTATAGCAGCTCTGCTGACCTGGTTCTCTGGCTCTAAAGCAGCTCTGCTGACCTCGTTCTCTCCCTCTAAAGCAGCTCTGCTGACCTGGTTTCTCTGGCTCTAAAGCAGCTCTGCTGACCTGGTTCTCTCGCTCTAAAGCAGCTCTACTGACCTGGTATCTCTGGCTCTACAGCAGCTCTGCTGACCCGGTTCTTAGGCTCTATAGCAGCTCTGCTGACCTGGTTCTCTGGCTCTAAAGCAGCTCTGCTGACCTCGTTCTCTCCCTCTAAAGCAGCTCTGCTGACCTGGTTTCTCTGGCTCTAAAGCAGCTCTGCTGACCTGGTTCTCTCCCTCTAAAGCAGCTCTGCTGACCTGGTTCTCTGCCTCTAGAGCAGCTCTGCTGACCTGGTTCTCTGCTCTAAAGCAGCTCTGCTGACCTGGTTCTATGGCTCTAAAGCAGCTCTGCTGACCTGGTTCTGTGGCTCTAAAGCAGCTCTGCTGACCTGGTTATCTGGCTCTAGAGCACCTCTGCTGACCTGGTTCTCTGGCTCTAAAGTAGCTCTACTGACCTGGTTCTCTCCCTCTAAAGAGCTCTGCTGACCTGGTTCTCTGGCTCTAAAGTAGTAATGCTGACCTGGTTCTCTGCCTCTAGAGCATCTCTGCTGACCGGGTTCTATGGCTCTAAAACAGCTCTGCTGACCTGGTTCTCTGGCTCTAGAGCAGCTCTGCTGACCTGGTTCTCTCCCTCTAAAGTAGCTCAGCTGACCTGGTTTCTCTGGCTCTACGGCAGCTCTGCTGACCTGGTTCTCTGGCTCTAGAGCAGCTCTGCTGACCTGGTTCTTAGGCTCTAGAGCAGCCCTGCTGACCTGGTTCTATGGCTCTAAAGCAGCTCTGCTGACTTGGTTCTCCGGCTCTAGAGCAGCTCTATTGACCTGGTTCTCTGGCTATAAAGCAGCTCTGCTGACCCGGTTCTCTGGCTCTAAAGCAGCTCTGCTGGCCTGGTTCTCTGCCTCTGAAGCAGGTCTGCTGACCTGGTTCTCTCCCTCTAAAGCAGCTCTGCTGACCTGGTTCTCTGCCTCTAGAGCAGCTCTGCTGACCTGGTTCTCTGCTCTAAAGCAGCTCTGCTGACCTGGTTCTCTGGCTCTAAAGCAGCTCTGCTGACCTGGTTCTCTGCCTCTAGAGCAGCTCTGCTGACCTGTTCTCTGCTCTAAAGCAGCTCTGCTGACCTGGTTCTATGGCTCTAAAGCAGCTCTGCTGACCTCGTTCTCTCCCTCTAAAGCAGCTCTGCTGACCTGGTTTCTCTGGCTCTAGAGCAGCTCTGCTGACCTGGTTCTCTGGCTCTAAAGCAACTCTGCTGACCTGGTTCTCTGGCTCTAAAGCAGCTCTTCTGACCTGGTTCTCTCCCTCTAAAGCAGCTCTGCTGACCTGGTTCTCTGCCTCTAGAGCAACTCTGCTGACCTGGTTCTCTGGCTCTAAAGCAGCTCTGCTGACCTGGTTCTATGGCTCTAAAGCAGCTCTGCTGACCTGGTTATCTGTCTCTAGAGCAGCTCTGCTGACCTGGTTCTCTGGCTCTAAAGCAGCTCTACTGACCTGGTTCTCTCCCTCTAAAGAGCTCTGCTGACCTGGTTCTCTGGCTCTAAAGTAGTAATGCTGACCTGGTTCTCTGCCTCTAGAGCATCTCTGCTGACCTGGTTCTATGGCTCTAAAACAGCTCTGCTGACCTGGTTCTCTGGCTCTAGAGCAGCTCTGCTGACCTGGTTCTCTCCCTCTAAAGTAGCTCAGCTGACCTGGTTTCTCTGGCTCTACGGCAGCTCTGCTGACCTGGTTCTCTGGCTCTAGAGCAGCTCTGCTGACCTGGTTCTTTGGCTCTAGAGCAGCCCTGCTGACCTGGTTCTATAGCTCTAAAGCAGCTCTGCTGACTTGGTTCTCCGGCTCTAGAGCAGCTCTATTGACCTGGTTCTCTGGCTATAAAGCAGCTCTGCTGACCCGGTTCTCTGGCTCTAAAGCAGCTCTGCTGGCCTGGTTCTCTGCCTCTGAAGCAGGTCTGCTGACCTGGTTCTCTCCCTCTAAAGCAGCTCTGCTGACCTGGTTTCTCTGTCTCTACAGCAGCTCTGCTGCCCTAGTTCTTAGGCTCTCGAGCAGCTCTGCTGCCCTAGTTCTTAGGCTCTAGAGCAGCTCTGCTGACCTGGTCCCTTGGCTCTAAAGCAGCTCTGCTGACCTGATTCTCTCGCTCTAAAGCAGCTCTACTGACCTGGTATCTCTGGCTCTACAGCAGCTCTGCTGACCTGGTTCTCTGGCTCTAGATCAGCTCTGCTGACCCGGTTCTTAGGCTCTAGAGCAGCTCTGCTGACCTGGTTCTCTGGTTCTAAAGCAGCTCTGCTGACCTGGTTCTATGGCTCTAAAGCAGCTCAGCTGATCTGGTTCTCTGGCTCTAGATCAGCTTTTCTGACCTGGTTCTCTGGCTCTAAAGCAGCTCTGCTGACCTGGTTCTCTCCCTCTAAATCAGCTCTACTGTCCTGGTTCTCTACCTCTAGAGCAGCTGTGCTGACCTGGTTCTATGGCTCTAAAGCAGCTCTGCTGACCTGGTTCTCTGGCTCTAGAGCAGCGCTGCTGACCTGGTTCTCTGGCTCTAAAGCAGCTCTGCTGACCTGGTTCTCTCCCTCTAAAGCGGCTCTGCTGACCTGGTTTCTCTGCCTCTAGAGCAGCTCTGCTGACCTGGTTCTCTGGCTCTAAAGCAGCTCTGCTGACCTGATTCTATGTCTCTAAAGCAGCTCTGCTGACCTGGTTATCTGGCTCTAGAGCAGCTCTGCTGACCTGGTTTTCTGGCTCTAAAGCAGCTCTGCTGACCTGGTTCTCTCCCTTTAAAGAGCTCTGTTGACCTGGTTCTCTCGCTCTAAAGCAGCTCTACTGACCTGGTTTCTCTGGCTCTACAGCAGCTCTGCTGACCTGGTTCTCTGGCTTTAGAGCAGCTCTGCTGACCCGGTTCTTAGGCTCTAGAGCAGCTCTGCTGACCTGGTTCTCTGGCTCTAAAGCAGCTCTGCTGACCTGGTTCTATGGCTCTAAAGCAGCTCTGCTGACCTGGTTCTATGGCTCTAAAGCAGCTCTGTTGATCTGGTTCTCTCCTTCTAAATCAGCTCTACTGACCTGGTTCTCTGCCTCTAGAGCAGCTCTGCTGACCTGGTTCTATGGCTCTAAAGAAGCTCTGCTGACCTGGTTCTCTGGCTCTAAAGCAGCTCTGCTGACCTCGTTCTCTCCCTCTAAAGCAGCTCTGCTGACCTGGTTTCTCTGGCTCTAGAGCAGCTCTGCTGACCTGGTTCTCTGGCTCTAAAGCAACTCTGCTGACCTGGTTCTCTGGCTCTAAAGCAGCTCTTCTGACCTGGTTCTCTCCCTCTAAAGCAGCTCTGCTGACCTGGTTCTCTGCCTCTAGAGCAACTCTGCTGACCTGGTTCTCTGGCTCTAAAGCAGCTCTGCTGACCTGGTTCTATGGCTCTAAAGCAGCTCTGCTGACCTGGTTCTCTGGCTCTAAAGCAGCTCAGCTGACCTGGTTATCTGGCTCTAAAGCAGCTCCGCTGACCTGGTTCTCTCCCTCTAAAGAGCTCTGCTGACCTGGTTCTCTGGCTCTAAAGTAGTTCTGCTGACTTGGTTCTCTGCCTCTAGAGCGGCTCTGCTGACCTGGTTCTATGGCTCTAAAACAGCTCTGCTGACCTGGTTCTCTGGCTCTAGAGCAGTTCTGCTGACCTGGTTCTCTGGCTCTAGAGCAGCTCTGCTGACCTGGTTCTCTCCCTCTAAAGCAGCTCAGCTGACCTGGTTCCTCTGGCTCTACAGCAGCTCTGCTGACCTGGTTCTCTGGCTCTAGAGCAGCTCTGCTGACCTGGTTCTTAGGCTCTAGAGCAGCTCTGCTGACCTGGTTCTCTGGCTCTAAAGCAGCTCTGCTGACTTGGGGACATATTACCAAGCCAGGCGATAAAATTATCGCCGCTTTAGCGGCAGAAAACTGCAGCTAAAACGGCGATAATGGGCTTGATAATATGCTCTATGGAATTCCAATTGAAGCCCATGTTAGATGTCCTTCACATTTAACATGGGCTTCAATTGGAATTCCATAGAGCATATTATCAAGCCCATTATCGCCGTTTAAGTGGCAGTTTTCTGCCGCTAAAGCGGCGATAATTTTATCGCCTGGTTTGCTAATATGCCCCTTGGTTCTCCTACTCTAGAGCACTTCTGTTGACCTGGTTCTCTGGCTCCAAAGCAGCTCTGCTGACCTGGTTATCTGGCTCTAAAGCAGCTCTGCTGGCCTGGTTCTCTGGCTCTGAAGCAGCTCTGCTGACCTGGTTCTCTCCCTCTAAAGCAGCTCTGCTGACCTGGTTTCTCTGTCTCTACAGCAGCTCTGCTGACCTGGTTCTCTGGCTCTAGAGCAGCTCTGCTGACCTAGTTCTTAGGCTCTAGAGCAGCTCTGCTGACTGGTTCTCTGGCTCTACAACAGCTCTGCTGACCTGGTTCTCTTACTCTATGAAGCAGCTCTGCTGACCAGTTTCTATGGCTCTAGAGCAGCTCTGCTGACCTGGTCCCTTGGCTCTAAAGCAGCTCTGCTGACCTGGTTCTCTCGCTCTAAAGCAGCTCTACTGACCTGGTATCTCTGGCTCTACAGCAGCTCTGCTGACCCGGTTCTTAGGCTCTATAGCAGCTCTGCTGACCTGGTTCTCTGGCTCTAAAGCAGCTCTGCTGACCTCGTTCTCTCCCTCTAAAGCAGCTCTGCTGACCTGGTTTCTCTGGCTCTAAAGCAGCTCTGCTGACCTGGTTCTCTCGCTCTAAAGCAGCTCTACTGACCTGGTATCTCTGGCTCTACAGCAGCTCTGCTGACCCGGTTCTTAGGCTCTATAGCAGCTCTGCTGACCTGGTTCTCTGGGCTAAAGCAGCTCTGCTGACCTCGTTCTCTCCCTCTAAAGCAGCTCTGCTGACCTGGTTTCTCTGGCTCTAAAGCAGCTCTGCTGACCTGGTTCTCTCCCTCTAAAGCAGCTCTGCTGACCTGGTTCTCTGCCTCTAGAGCAGCTCTGCTGACCTGGTTCTCTGCTCTAAAGCAGCTCTGCTGACCTGGTTCTATGGCTCTAAAGCAGCTCTGCTGACCTGGTTCTGTGGCTCTAAAGCAGCTCTGCTGACCTGGTTATCTGGCTCTAGAGCACCTCTGCTGACCTGGTTCTCTGGCTCTAAAGTAGCTCTACTGACCTGGTTCTCTCCCTCTAAAGAGCTCTGCTGACCTGGTTCTCTGGCTCTAAAGTAGTAATGCTGACCTGGTTCTCTGCCTCTAGAGCATCTCTGCTGACCGGGTTCTATGGCTCTAAAACAGCTCTGCTGACCTGGTTCTCTGGCTCTAGAGCAGCTCTGCTGACCTGGTTCTCTCCCTCTAAAGTAGCTCAGCTGACCTGGTTTCTCTGGCTCTACGGCAGCTCTGCTGACCTGGTTCTCTGGCTCTAGAGCAGCTCTGCTGACCTGGTTCTTAGGCCCTAGAGCAGCCCTGCTGACCTGGTTCTATGGCTCTAAAGCAGCTCTGCTGACTTGGTTCTCCGGCTCTAGAGCAGCTCTATTGACCTGGTTCTCTGGCTATAAAGCAGCTCTGCTGACCCGGTTCTCTGGCTCTAAAGCAGCTCTGCTGGCCTGGTTCTCTGCCTCTGAAGCAGGTCTGCTGACCTGGTTCTCTCCCTCTAAAGCAGCTCTGCTGACCTGGTTCTCTGCCTCTAGAGCAGCTCTGCTGACCTGGTTCTCTGCTCTAAAGCAGCTCTGCTGACCTGGTTCTCTGGCTCTAAAGCAGCTCTGCTGACCTGGTTCTCTGCATCTAGAGCAGCTCTGCTGACCTGTTCTCTGCTCTAAAGCAGCTCTGCTGACCTGGTTCTATGGCTCTAAAGCAGCTCTGCTGACCTCGTTCTCTCCCTCTAAAGCAGCTCTGCTGACCTGGTTTCTCTGGCTCTAGAGCAGCTCTGCTGACCTGGTTCTCTGGCTCTAAAGCAACTCTGCTGACCTGGTTCTCTGGCTCTAAAGCAGCTCTTCTGACCTGGTTCTCTCCCTCTAAAGCAGCTCTGCTGACCTGGTTCTCTGCCTCTAGAGCAACTCTGCTGACCTGGTTCTCTGGCTCTAAAGCAGCTCTGCTGACCTGGTTCTATGGCTCTAAAGCAGCTCTGCTGACCTGGTTATCTGTCTCTAGAGCAGCTCTGCTGACATGGTTCTCTGGCTCTAAAGCAGCTCTACTGACCTGGTTCTCTCCCTCTAAAGAGCTCTGCTGACCTGGTTCTCTGGCTCTAAAGTAGTAATGCTGACCTGGTTCTCTGCCTCTAGAGCATCTCTGCTGACCTGGTTCTATGGCTCTAAAACAGCTCTGCTGACCTGGTTCTCTGGCTCTAGAGCAGCTCTGCTGACCTGGTTCTCTCCCTCTAAAGTAGCTCAGCTGACCTGGTTTCTCTGGCTCTACGGCAGCTCTGCTGACCTGGTTCTCTGGCTCTAGAGCAGCTCTGCTGACCTGGTTCTTTGGCTCTAGAGCAGCCCTGCTGACCTGGTTCTATAGCTCTAAAGCAGCTCTGCTGACTTGGTTCTCCGGCTCTAGAGCAGCTCTATTGACCTGGTTCTCTGGCTATAAAGCAGCTCTGCTGACCCGGTTCTCTGGCTCTAAAGCAGCTCTGCTGGCCTGGTTCTCTGCCTCTGAAGCAGGTCTGCTGACCTGGTTCTCTCCCTCTAAAGCAGCTCTGCTGACCTGGTTTCTCTGTCTCTACAGCAGCTCTGCTGACCTGGTTCTCTGGCTCTAGAGCAGCTCTGCTGCCCTAGTTCTTAGGCTCTCGAGCAGCTCTGCTGACCTGGTTCTCTGGCTCTACAACAGCTCTGCTGACCTGGTTCTCTTACTCTAAAGCAGCTCCACTGACCCGGTTCTATGGCTCTAGAGCAGCTCTGCTGACCTGGTGTCTTGGCTCTAAAGCAGCTCTGCTGACCTGATTCTCTCGCTCTAAAGCAGCTCTACTGACCTGGTATCTCTGGCTCTACAGCAGCTCTGCTGACCTGGTTCTCTGGCTCTAGATCAGCTCTGCTGACCCGGTTCTTAGGCTCTAGAGCAGCTCTGCTGACCTGGTTCTCTGGTTCTAAAGCAGCTCTGCTGACCTGGTTCTATGGCTCTAAAGCAGCTCAGCTGATCTGGTTCTCTGGCTCTAGATCAGCTTTTCTGACCTGGTTCTCTGGCTCTAAAGCAGCTCTGCTGACCTGGTTCTCTCCCTCTAAATCAGCTCTACTGTCCTGGTTCTCTACCTCTAGAGCAGCTCTGCTGACCTGGTTCTATGGCTCTAAAGCAGCTCTGCTGACCTGGTTCTCTGGCTCTAGAGCAGCTCTGCTGACCTGGTTCTCTGGCTCTAAAGCAGCTCTGCTGACCTGGTTCTCTCCCTCTAAAGCGGCTCTGCTGACCTGGTTCTCTGCCTCTAGAGCAGCTCTGCTGACCTGGTTCTCTGGCTCTAAAGCAGCTCTGCTGACCTGATTCTATGTCTCTAAAGCAGCTCTGCTGACCTGGTTATCTGGCTCTAGAGCAGCTCTGCTGACCTGGTTTTCTGGCTCTAAAGCAGCTCTGCTGACCTGGTTCTCTCCCTTTAAAGAGCTCTGTTGACCTGGTTCTCTCGCTCTAAAGCAGCTCTACTGACCTGGTTTCTCTGGCTCTACAGCAGCTCTGCTGACCTGGTTCTCTGGCTTTAGAGCAGCTCTGCTGACCCGGTTCTTAGGCTCTAGAGCAGCTCTGCTGACCTGGTTCTCTGGCTCTAAAGCAGCTCTGCTGACCTGGTTCTATGGCTCTAAAGCAGCTCTGCTGACCTGGTTCTATGGCTCTAAAGCAGCTCTGTTGATCTGGTTCTCTCCTTCTAAATCAGCTCTACTGACCTGGTTCTCTGCCTCTAGAGCAGCTCTGCTGACCTGGTTCTATGGCTCTAAAGCAGCTCTGCTGACCTGGTTCTCTGGCTCTAAAGCAGCTCTGCTGACCTCGTTCTCTCCCTCTAAAGCAGCTCTGCTGACCTGGTTTCTCTGGCTCTAGAGCAGCTCTGCTGACCTGGTTCTCTGGCTCTAAAGCAACTCTGCTGACCTGGTTCTCTGGCTCTAAAGCAGCTCTGCTGACCTGGTTCTCTCCCTCTAAAGCAGCTCTGCTGACCTGGTTCTCTGCCTCTAGAGCAACTCTGCTGACCTGGTTCTCTGGCTCTAAAGCAGCTCTGCTGACCTGGTTCTATGGCTCTAAAGCAGCTCTGCTGACCTGGTTCTCTGGCTCTAAAGCAGCTCAGCTGACCTGGTTATCTGGCTCTAAAGCAGCTCCGCTGACCTGGTTCTCTCCCTCTAAAGAGCTCTGCTGACCTGGTTCTCTGGCTCTAAAGTAGTTCTGCTGACTTGGTTCTCTGCCTCTAGAGCAGCTCTGCTGACCTGGTTCTATGGCTCTAAAACAGCTCTGCTGACCTGGTTCTCTGGCTCTAGAGCAGTTCTGCTGACCTGGTTCTCTGGCTCTAGAGCAGCTCTGCTGACCTGGTTCTCTCCCTCTAAAGCAGCTCAGCTGACCTGGTTCCTCTGGCTCTACAGCAGCTCTGCTGACCTGGTTCTCTGGCTCTAGAGCAGCTCTGCTGACCTGGTTCTTAGGCTCTAGAGCAGCTCTGCTGACCTGGTTCTCTGGCTCTAAAGCAGCTCTGCTGACTTGGGGACATATTACCAAGCCAGGCGATAAAATTATCGCCGCTTTAGCGGCAGAAAACTGCAGCTAAAACGGCGATAATGGGCTTGATAATATGCTCTATGGAATTCCAATTGAAGCCCATGTTAGATGTCCTTCACATTTAACATGGGCTTCAATTGGAATTCCATAGAGCATATTATCAAGCCCATTATCGCCGTTTAAGTGGCAGTTTTCTGCCGCTAAAGCGGCGATAATTTTATCGCCTGGTTTGCTAATATGCCCCTTGGTTCTCCTACTCTAGAGCACTTCTGTTGACCTGGTTCTCTGGCTCTAAAGCAGCTCTGCTGACCTGGTTATCTGGCTCTAAAGCAGCTCTGCTGGCCTGGTTCTCTGGCTCTGAAGCAGCTCTGCTGACCTGGTTCTCTCCCTCTAAAGCAGCTCTGCTGACCTGGTTTCTCTGTCTCTACAGCAGCTCTGCTGACCTGGTTCTCTGGCTCTAGAGCAGCTCTGCTGACCTAGTTCTTAGGCTCTAGAGCAGCTCTGCTGACCTGGTTCTCTGGCTCTACAACAGCTCTGCTGACCTGGTTCTCTTACTCTATGAAGCAGCTCTGCTGACCAGTTTCTATGGCTCTAGAGCAGCTCTGCTGACCTGGTCCCTTGGCTCTAAAGCAGCTCTGCTGACCTGGTTCTCGCGCTCTAAAGCAGCTCTACTGACCTGGTATCTCTGGCTCTACAGCAGCTCTGCTGACCCGGTTCTTAGGCTCTATAGCAGCTCTGCTGACCTGGTTCTCTGGCTCTAAAGCAGCTCTGCTGACCTCGTTCTCTCCCTCTAAAGCAGCTCTGCTGACCTGGTTTCTCTGGCTCTAAAGCAGCTCTGCTGACCTGGTTCTCTGGCTCTAAAGCAGCTCTGCTGACCTGGTTCTCTCCCTCTAAAGCAGCTCTGCTGACCTGGTTCTCTGCCTCTAGAGCAGCTCTGCTTACCTGGTTCTCTGCTCTAAAGCAGCTCTGCTGACCTGGTTCTATGGGTCTAAAGCAGCTCTGCTGACCTGGTTCTGTGGCTCTAAAGCAGCTCTGCTGACCTGGTTATCTGGCTCTAGAGCACCTCTGCTGACCTGGTTCTCTGGCTCTAAAGTAGCTCTACTGACCTGGTTCTCTCCCTCTAAAGAGCTCTGCTGACCTGGTTCTCTGGCTCTAAAGTAGTAATGCTGACCTGGTTCTCTGCCTCTAGAGCATCTCTGCTGACCGGGTTCTATGGCTCTAAAACAGCTCTGCTGACCTGGTTCTCTGGCTCTAGAGCAGCTCTGCTGACCTGGTTCTCTCCCTCTAAAGTAGCTCAGCTGACCTGGTTTCTCTGGATCTACGGCAGCTCTGCTGACCTGGTTCTCTGGCTCTAGAGCAGCTCTGCTGACCTGGTTCTTAGGCTCTAGAGCAGCCCTGCTGACCTGGTTCTATGGCTCTAAAGCAGCTCTGCTGAATTGGTTCTCCGGCTCTAGAGCAGCTCTATTGACCTGGTTCTCTGGCTATAAAGCAGCTCTGCTGACCCGGTTCTCTGGCTCTAAAGCAGCTCTGCTGGCCTGGTTCTCTGCCTCTGAAGCAGGTCTGCTGACCTGGTTCTCTCCCTCTAAAGCAGCTCTGCTGACCTGGTTCTCTGCCTCTAGAGCAGCTCTGCTGACCTGGTTCTCTGCTCTAAAGCAGCTCTGCTGACCTGGTTCTCTGGCTCTAAAGCAGCTCTGCTGACCTGGTTCTATGGCTCTAAAGCAGCTCATCTGACCTGGTTCTCTGGCTCTAAAGCAGCTCTGCGGACCTGGTTCTCTCCCTCTAAATCAGCTCTACTGACCTGGTTCTCTGCCTCAAGAGCAGTTCTGCTGACCTGGTTCTATGGCTCTAAAGCAGCTCTGCTGACCTGGCTCTCTGGCTCTAGAGCAGCTCTGCTGACCTGGTTCTCTCCTTCTAGATCAGCTCTACTGACCAGGTTCTCTGCCTCAAGAGAAGCTCTGCTGACCTGGTTCTATGGCTCTAAAGCAGCTCTGCTGACCTGGCTCTCTGGCTCTAAAGCAGCTCTGCTGACCTGGTTCTATGGCTCTAAAGCAGCTCTGCTGACCTGGTTATATGGCTCTAAAGCAGCTCTGCTGACCTGGTTCTCTCATTCTAAATCAGCTCTACTGACCTGGTTCTCTGCCTCTAGAGCAGCTCTGCTGACCTTATTCTATGGCTCTAAAGCAGCTCTGCTGACTTGGTTCTCTGGCTCTAAAGCAGCTCTGCTGACCTGGTTCTCTCATTCTAAAGCAGCTCTACTGACCTGGTTCTCTGCCTCTAGAGCAGCTCTGCTGACCTTATTCTATGGCTCTAAAGCAGCTCTGCTGACCTGGTTCTCTGGCTCTAAAGCAGCTCTGCTGACCTGGTTCTCTGGCTCTAAAGCAGCTCTGCTGACCTGGTTCTCTGCCTCTAGAGCAGCTCTGCTGACCTGGTTCTCTGCTCTAAAGCAGCTCTGCTGACCTGGTTCTATGGCTCTAAAGCAGCTCTGCTGACCTGGTTCTGTGGCTCTAAAGTAGTAATGCTGACCTGGTTCTCTGCCTCTAGAGCATCTCTGCTGACCGGGTTCTATGGCTCTAAAACAGCTCTGCTGACCTGGTTCTCTGGCTCTAGAGCAGCTCTGCTGACCTGGTTCTCTCCCTCTAAAGTAGCTCAGCTGACCTGGTTTCTCTGGCTCTACGGCAGCTCTGCTGACCTGGTTCTCTGGCTCTAGAGCAGCTCTGCTGACCTGGTTCTTAGGCTCTAGAGCAGCCCTGCTGACCTGGTTCTATGGCTCTAAAGCAGCTCTGCTGACTTGATTCTCCGGCTCTAGAGCAGCTCTATTGACCTGGTTCTCTGGCTATAAAGCAGCTCTGCTGACCCGGTTCTCTGGCTCTAAAGCAGCTCTGCTGGCCTGGTTCTCTGCCTCTGAAGCAGGTCTGCTGACCTGGTTCTCTCCCTCTAAAGCAGCTCTGCTGACCTGGTTTCTCTGTCTCTACAGCAGCTCTGCTGGCCTGGTTCTCTGGCTCTAGAGCAGCTCTGCTGCCCTAGTTCTTAGGCTCTCGAGCAGCTCTGCTGACCTGGTTCTCTGGCTCTACAACAGCTCTGCTGACCTGGTTCTCTTACTCTAAAGCAGCTCCACTGACCCGGTTCTATGGCTCTAGAGCAGCTCTGCTGACCTGGTCCCTTGGCTCTAAAGCAGCTCTGCTGACCTGATTCTCTCGCTCTAAAGCAGCTCTACTGACCTGGTATCTCTGGCTCTACAGCAGCTCTGCTGACCTGGTTCTCTGGCTCTAGATCAGCTCTGCTGACCCGGTTCTTAGGCTCTAGAGCAGCTCTGCTGACCTGGTTCTCTGGTTCTAAAGCAGCTCTGCTGGCCTGGTTCTATGGCTCTAAAGCAGCTCAGCTGATCTGGTTCTCTGGCTCTAGATCAGCTTTTCTGACCTGGTTCTCTGGCTCTAAAGCAGCTCTGCTGACCTGGTTCTCTCCCTCTAAATCAGCTCTACTGTCCTGGTTCTCTACCTCTAGAGCAGCTCTGCTGACCTGGTTCTATGGCTCTAAAGCAGCTCTGCTGACCTGGTTCTCTGGCTCTAGAGCAGCTCTGCTGACCTGGTTCTCTGGCTCTAAAGCAGCTCTGCTGACCTGGTTCTCTCCCTCTAAAGCGGCTCTGCTGACCTGGTTTCTCTGCCTCTAGAGCAGCACTGCTGACCTGGTTCTCTGGCTCTAAAGCAGCTCTGCTGACCTGATTCTATGTCTCTAAAGCAGCTCTGCTGACCTGGTTATCTGGCTCTAGAGCAGCTCAGCTGACCTGGTTTTCTGGCTCTAAAGCAGCTCTGCTGACCTTGTTCTCTCCCTTTAAAGAGCTCTGTTGACCTGGTTCTCTCGCTCTAAAGCAGCTCTACTGACCTGGTTTCTCTGGCTCTACAGCAGCTCTGCTGACCTGGTTCTCTGGCTTTAGAGCAGCTCTGCTGACCCGGTTCTTCGGCTCTAGAGCAGCTCTGCTGACCTGGTTCTCTGGCTCTAAAGCAGCTCTGCTGACCTGGTTCTATGGCTCTAAAGCAGCTCTGCTGACCTGGTTCTATGGCTCTAAAGCAGCTATGTTGATCTGGTTCTCTCCTTCTAAATCAGCTCTACTGACCTGGTTCTCTGCCTCTAGAGCAGCTCTGCTGACCTGGTTCTATGGCTCTAAAGCAGCTCTGCTGACCTGGTTCTCTGGCTCTAAAGCAGCTCTGCTGACCTCGTTCTCTCCCTCTAAAGCAGCTCTGCTGACCTGGTTTCTCTGGCTCTAGAGCAGCTCTGCTGACCTGGTTCTCTGGCTCTAAAGCAGCTCTGCTGACCTGGTTCTCTCCCTCTAAAGCAGCTCTGCTGACCTGGTTCTCTGCGACTAGAGCAACTCTGCTGACCTGGTTCTCTGGCTCTAAAGCAGCTCTGCTGACCTGGTTCTATGGCTCTAAAGCAGCTCTGCTGACCTGGTTCTCTGGCTCTAAAGCAGCTCAGCTGACCTTGTTATCTGGCTCTAAAGCAGCTCCGCTGACCTGGTTCTCTCCCTCTAAAGAGCTCTGCTGACCTGGTTCTCTGGCTCTAAAGTAGTTCTGCTGACTTGGTTCTCTGCCTCTAGAGCAGCTCTGCTGACCTGGTTCTATGGCTCTAAAACAGCTCTGCTGATCTGGTTCTCTGGCTCTAGAGAAGTTCTGCTGACCTGGTTCTCTGGCTCTAGAGCAGCTCTGCTGACCTGGTTCTCTCCCTCTAAAGCAGCTCAGCTGACCTGGTTTCTCTGGCTCTACAGCAGCCCTGCTGACCTGGTTCTCTGGCTCTAGAGCAGCTCTGCTGACCTGGTTCTTAGGCTCTAGAGCAGCTCTGCTGACCTGGTTCTCTGGCTCTAAAGCAGCTCTGCTGACGTGGTTGTCTCGCTTTAAAGCAGCTCTACTGACCTGGTATCTCTGGCTCTACAGCAGCTCTGCTGACCTGGTTCTCTGGCTCTAGAGTAGCTCTGCTGACCCGGTTCTTAGGCTCTAGAGCAGCTCTGCTGACCCGGTTCTCAGGCTCTAGAGCAGCTCTGCTGACCTGGTTCTCTGGCTCTAAAGCAGCTCTGCTGACCTGGTTCTATGGCTCTAAAGCAGCTCATCTGACCTGGTTCTCTGGCTCTAGAGCAGCTCTGCTGACCTGGTTCTCTGGCTCTAAAGCAGCTCTGCGGACCTGGTTCTCTCCTTCTAGATCAGCTCTACTGACCAGGTTCTCTGCCTCAAGAGCAGCTCTGCTGACCTGGTTCTATGGCTCTAAAGCAGCTCTGCTGACCTGGCTCTCTGGCTCTAAAGCAGCTCTGCTGACCTGGTTCTATGGCTCTAAAGCAGCTCTGCTGACCTGGTTATATTGCTCTAAAGCAGCTCTGCTGATCTGGTTCTCTCATTCTAAATCAGCTCTACTGACCTGGTTCTCTGCCTCTAGAGCAGCTCTGCTGACTTGGTTCTCTGGCTCTAGAGCAGCTCTGCTGACCTGGTTCTCTGGCTCTAAAGCAGCTCTGCTGACCTCGTTCTCTCCCTCTAAAGCAGCTCTGCTGACCTGGTTTCTCTGGCTCTAAAGCAGCTCTGCTGACCTGGTTCTCTGGCTCTAACGCAGCTCTGCTGACCTGGTTCTCTCCCTCTAATGCAGCTCTGCTGACCTGGTTCTCTGCCTCTAGAGCAGCTCTGCTGACCTGTTCTCTGCTCTAAAGCAGCTCTGCTGACCTGGTTCTATTGCTCTAAAGCAGCTCTGCTGACCTGGTTCTTTGGCTCTAAAGCAGCTCTGCTGACCTGGTTATCTGTCTCTAGAGCAGCTCTGCTGACCTGGTTCTCTGGCTCTAAAACAGCTCTACTGACCTGGTTCTCTCCCTCTAAAGAGCTCTGCTGACCTGGTTCTCTGGCTCTAAAGTAGTAATGCTGACCTGGTTCTATGGCTCTAAAACAGCTCTGCTGACCTGGTTCTCTGGCTCTAGAGCAGCTCTGCTGACCTGGTTCTCTCCCTCTAAAGTAGCTCAGCTGACCTGGTTTCTCTGGCTCTACGGCAGCTCTGCTGACCTGGTTCTCTGGCTCTAGAGCAGCTCTGCTGACCTGGTTCTTAGGCTCTAGAGCAGCCCTGCTGACCTGGTTCTATAGCTCTAAAGCAGCTCTGCTGACTTGGTTCTCCGACTCTAGAGCAGCTCTATTGACCTGGTTCTCTGGCTATAAAGCAGCTCTGCTGACCCGGTTCTCTGGCTCTAAAGCAGCTATGCTGGCCTGGTTCTCTGCCTCTGAAGCAGGTCTGCTGACCTGGTTCTCTCCCTCTAAAGCAGCTCTGCTGACCTGGTTTCTCTGTCTCTACAGCAGCTCTGCTGACCTGGTTCTCTGGCTCTAGAGCAGCTCTGCTGCCCTAGTTCTTAGGCTCTCAAGCTGCTCTGCTGACTTGGTTCTCCGACTCTAGAGCAGCTCTATTGACCTGGTTCTCTGGCTATAAAGCAGCTCCACTGACCCGGTTCTATGGCTCTAGAGCAGCTCTGCTGACCTGGTCCCTTGGCTCTAAAGCAGCTCTGCTGACCTGATTCTCTCGCTCTAAAGCAGCTCTACTGACCTGGTATCTCTGGCTCTACAGCAGCTCTGCTGACCTGGTTCTCTGGCTCTAGATCAGCTCTGCTGACCCGGTTCTTAGGCTCTAGAGCAGCTCTGCTGACCTGGTTCTCTGGTTCTAAAGCAGCTCTGCTGACCTGGTTCTATGGCTCTAAAGCAGCTCAGCTGATCTGGTTCTCTGGCTCTAGATCAGCTTTTCTGACCTGGTTCTCTGGCTCTAAAGCAGCTCTGCTGACCTGGTTCTCTCCCTCTAAATCAGCTCTACTGTCCTGGTTCTCTACCTCTAGAGCAGTTCTGCAGACCTGGTTCTATGGCTCTAAAGCAGCTCTGCTGACCTGGTTCTCTGGCTCTAGAGCAGCTCTGCTGACCTGGTTCTCTGGCTCTAAAGCAGCTCTGCTGACCTGGTTCTCTCCCTCTAAAGCGGCTCTGCTGACCTGGTTTCTCTGCCTCTAGAGCAGCTCTGCTGACCTGGTTCTCTGGCTCTAAAGCAGCTCTGCTGACCTGATTCTATGTCTCTAAAGCAGCTCTGCTGACCTGGTTATCTGGCTCTAGAGCAGCTCTGCTGACCTGGTTTTCTGGCTCTAAAGCAGCTCTGCTGACCTGGTTCTCTCCCTTTAAAGAGCTCTGTTGACCTGGTTCTCTCGCTCTAAAGCAGCTCTACTGACCTGGTTTCTCTGGCTCTACAGCAGCTCTGCTGACCTGGTTCTCTGGCTTTAGAGTAGCTCTGCTGACCTGGTTCTTAGGCTCTAGAGCAGCTCTGCTGACCTGGTTCTCTGGCTCTAAAGCAGCTCTGCTGACCTGGTTCTATGGCTCTAAAGCAGCTCTGCTGACCTGGTTCTATGGCTCTAAAGCAGCTCTGTTGATCTGGTTCTCTCCTTCTAAATCAGCTCTACTGACCTGGTTCTCTGCCTCTAGAGCAGCTCTGCTGACCTGGTTCTATGGCTCTAAAGCAGCTCTGCTGACCTGGTTCTCTGGCTCTAAAGCAGCTCTGCTGACCTCGTTCTCTCCCTCTAAAGCAGCTCTGCTGACCTGGTTTCTCTGGCTCTAGAGCAGCTCTGCTGACCTGGTTCTCTGGCTCTAAAGCAACTCTGCTGACCTGGTTCTCTGGCTCTAAAGCAGCTCTGCTGACCTGGTTCTCTCCCTCTAAAGCAGCTCTGCTGACCTGGTTCTCTGCCTCTAGAGCAACTCTGCTGACCTGGTTCTCTGGCTCTAACGCAGCTCTGCTGACCTGGTTCTATGGCTCTAAAGCAGCTCTGCTGACCTGGTTCTCTGGCACTAAAGCAGCTCAGCTGACCTGGTTATCTGGCTCTAAAGCAGCTCCGCTGACCTGGTTCTCTCCCTCTAAAGAGCTCTGCTGACCTGGTTCTCTGGCTCTAAAGTAGTTCTGCTGACTTGGTTCTCTGCCTCTAGAGCAGCTCTGCTGACCTGGTTCTATGGCTCTAAAGCAGCTCTGCTGACCTGGTTCTCTGGCTCTAGAGCAGCTCTGCTGACCTGGTTCTCTGGCTCTAAAGCAGCTCTGCTGACCTGGTTCTCTCCCTCTAAAGCGGCTCTGCTGACCTGGTTTCTCTGCCTCTAGAGCAGCACTGCTGACCTGGTTCTCTGGCTCTAAAGCAGCTCTGCTGACCTGATTCTATGTCTCTAAAGCAGCTCTGCTGACCTGGTTATCTGGCTCTAGAGCAGCTCTGCTGACCTGGTTTTCTGGCTCTAAAGCAGCTCTGCTGACCTTGTTCTCTCCCTTTAAAGAGCTCTGTTGACCTGGTTCTCTCGCTCTAAAGCAGCTCTACTGACCTGGTTTCTCTGGCTCTACAGCAGCTCTGCTGACCTGGTTCTCTGGCTTTAGAGCAGCTCTGCTGACCCGGTTCTTAGGCTCTAGAGCAGCTCTGCTGACCTGGTTCTCTCCCTCTAAAGTGGCTCTGCTGACCTGGTTTCTCTGCCTCTAGAGCAGCACTGCTGACCTGGTTCTATGGCTCTAAAGCAGCTCTGCTGACCTGGTTCTATGGCTCTAAAGCAGCTATGTTGATCTGGTTCTCTCCTTCTAAATCAGCTCTACTGACCTGGTTCTCTGCCTCTAGAGCAGCTCTGCTGACCTGGTTCTATGGCTCTAAAGCAGCTCTGCTGACCTGGTTCTCTGGCTCTAAAGCAGCTCTGCTGACCTCGTTCTCTCCCTCTAAAGCAGCTCTGCTGACCTGGTTTCTCTGGCTCTAGAGCAGCTCTGCTGACCTGGTTCTCTGGCTCTAAAGCAGCTCTGCTGACCTGGTTCTCTCCCTCTAAAGCAGCTCTGCTGACCTGGTTCTCTGCCTCTAGAGCAACTCTGCTGACCTGGTTCTCTGGCTCTAAAGCAGCTCTGCTGACCTGGTTCTATGGCTCTAAAGCAGCTCTGCTGACCTGGTTCTCTGGCTCTAAAGCAGCTCAGCTGACCTGGTTATCTGGCTCTAAAGCAGCTCCGCTGACATGGTTCTCTCCCTCTAAAGAGCTCTGCTGACCTGGTTCTCTGGCTCTAAAGTAGTTCTGCTGACTTGGTTCTCTGCCTCTAGAGCAGCTCTGCTGACCTGGTTCTTTGGCTCTAAAACAGCTCTGCTGACCTGGTTCTCTGGCTCTAGAGCAGTTCTGCTGACCTGGTTCTCTGGCTCTAGAGCAGCTCTGCTGACCTGGTTCTCTCCCTCTAAAGCTGCTCAGCTGACCTGGTTTCTCTGGCTCTACAGCAGCCCTGCTGACCTGGTTCTCTGGCTCTAGAGCAGCTCTGCTGACCTGGTTCTTAGGCTGTAGAGCAGCTCTGCTGACCTGGTTCTCTGGCTCTAAAGCAGCTCTGCTGACGTGGTTGTCTCGCTTTAAAGCAGCTCTACTGACCTGGTATCTCTGGCTCTACAGCAGCTCTGCTGACCTGGTTCTCTGGCTCTAGAGTAGCTCTGCTGACCCGGTTCTTAGGCTCTAGAGCAGCTCTGCTGACCCGGTTCTCAGGCTCTAGAGCAGCTCTGCTGACCTGGTTCTCTGGCTCTAAAGCAGCTCTGCTGACCTGGTTCTATGGCTCTAAAGCAGCTCATCTGACCTGGTTCTCTGGCTCTAGAGCAGCTCTGCTGACCTGGTTCTCTGGCTCTAAAGCAGCTCTGCGGACCTGGTTCTCTCCTTCTAGATCAGCTCTACTGACCAGGTTCTCTGCCTCAAGAGCAGCTCTGCTGACCTGGTTCTATGGCTCTAAAGCAGCTCTGCTGACCTGGCTCTCTGGCTCTAAAGCAGCACTGCTGACCTGGTTCTTTGGCTCTAAAGCAGCTCTGCTGACCTGGTTATATTGCTCTAAAGCAGCTCTGCTGATCTGGTTCTCTCATTCTAAATCAGCTCTACTGACCTGGTTCTCTGCCTCTAGAGCAGCTCTGCTGACCTTATTCTATGGCTCTAAAGCAGCTCTGCTGACTTGGTTCTCTGGCTCTAGAGCAGCTCTGCTGACCTGGTTCTATGGCTCTAAAGCAGCTCTGCTGACCTGGTTCTCTGGCTCTAAAGCAGCTCAGCTGACCTGGTTATCTGGCTCTAAAGCAGCTCCGCTGACATGGTTCTCTCCCTCTAAAGAGCTCTGCTGACCTGGTTCTCTGGCTCTAAAGTAGTTCTGCTGACTTGGTTCTCTGCCTCTAGAGCAGCTCTGCTGACCTGGTTCTTTGGCTCTAAAACAGCTCTGCTGACCTGGTTCTCTGGCTCTAGAGCAGTTCTGCTGACCTGGTTCTCTGGCTCTAGAGCAGCTCTGCTGACCTGGTTCTCTCCCTCTAAAGCAGCTCAGCTGACCTGGTTTCTCTGGCTCTACAGCAGCCCTGCTGACCTGGTTCTCTGGCTCTAGAGCAGCTCTGCTGACCTGGTTCTTAGGCTGTAGAGCAGCTCTGCTGACCTGGTTCTCTGGCTCTAAAGCAGCTCTGCTGACGTGGTTGTCTCGCTTTAAAGCAGCTCTACTGACCTGGTATCTCTGGCTCTACAGCAGCTCTGCTGACCTGGTTCTCTGGCTCTAGAGTAGCTCTGCTGACCCGGTTCTTAGGCTCTAGAGCAGCTCTGCTGACCCGGTTCTCAGGCTCTAGAGCAGCTCTGCTGACCTGGTTCTCTGGCTCTAAAGCAGCTCTGCTGACCTGGTTCTATGGCTCTAAAGCAGCTCATCTGACCTGGTTCTCTGGCTCTAGAGCAGCTCTGCTGACCTGGTTCTCTGGCTCTAAAGCAGCTCTGCGGACCTGGTTCTCTCCTTCTAGATCAGCTCTACTGACCAGGTTCTCTGCCTCAAGAGCAGCTCTGCTGACCTGGTTCTATGGCTCTAAAGCAGCTCTGCTGACCTGGCTCTCTGGCTCTAAAGCAGCACTGCTGACCTGGTTCTTTGGCTCTAAAGCAGCTCTGCTGACCTGGTTATATTGCTCTAAAGCAGCTCTGCTGATCTGGTTCTCTCATTCTAAATCAGCTCTACTGACCTGGTTCTCTGCCTCTAGAGCAGCTCTGCTGACCTTATTCTATGGCTCTAAAGCAGCTCTGCTGACTTGGTTCTCTGGCTCTAGAGCAGCTCTGCTGACCTGGTTCTCTGGCTCTAAAGCAGCTCTGCTGACCTCGTTCTCTCCCTCTAAAGCAGCTCTGCTGACCTGGTTTCTCTGGCTCTAATGCAGCTCTGCTGACCTGGTTCTCTGGCTCTAACGCAGCTCTGCTGACCTGGTTCTCTCCCTCTAAAGCAGCTCTGCTGACCTGGTTCTCTGCCTCTAGAGCAGCTCTGCTGACCTGTTCTCTGCTCTAAAGCAGCTCTGCTGACCTGGTTCTATGGCTCTAAAGCAGCTCTGCTGACCTGGTTCTGTGGCTCTAAAGCAGCTCTGCTGACCTGGTTATCTGTCTCTAGAGCAGCTCTGCTGACATGGTTCTCTGGCTCTAAAGCAGCTCTACTGACCTGGTTCTCTCCCTCTAAAGAGCTCTGCTGACCTGGTTCTCTGGCTCTAAAGTAGTAATGCTGACCTGGTTCTATGGCTCTAAAACAGCTCTGCTGACCTGGTTCTCTGGCTCTAGAGCAGCTCTGCTGACCTGGTTCTCTCCCTCTAAAGTAGCTCAGCTGACCTGGTTTCTCTGGCTCTACGGCAGCTCTGCTGACCTGGTTCTCTGGCTCTAGAGCAGCTCTGCTGACCTGGTTCTTAGGCTCTAGAGCAGATCTGCTGACCTGGTTCTATAGCTCTAAAGCAGCTCTGCTGACTTGGTTCTCCGACTCTAGAGCAGTTCTATTGACCTGGTTCTCTGGCTATAAAGAAGCTCTGCTGACCCGGTTCTCTGGCTCTAAAGCAGCTCTGCTGGCCTGGTTCTCTGCCTCTGAAGCAGGTCTGCTGACCTGGTTCTCTCCCTCTAAAGCAGCTCTGCTGACCTGGTTTCTCTGTCTCTACAGCAGCTCTGCTGACCTGGTTCTCTGGCTCTAGAGCAGCTCTGCTGCCCTAGTTCTTAGGCTCTCAAGCAGCTCTGCTGACCTGGTTCTCTGGCTCTACAACAGCTCTGCTGACCTGGTTCTCTTACTCTAAAGCAGCTCCACTGACCCGGTTCTATGGCTCTAGATCAGCTCTGCTGACCTGGTCCCTTGGCTCTAAAGCAGCTCTGCTGACCTGATTCTCTCGCTCTAAAGCAGCTCTACTGACCTGGTATCTCTGGCTCTACAGCAGCTCTGCTGACCTGGTTCTCTGGCTCTAGATCAGCTTTTCTGACCTGGTTCTCTGGCTCTAAAGCAGCTCTGCTGACCTGGTTCTCTCCCTCTAAATCAGCTCTACTGTCCTGGTTCTCTACCTCTAGAGCAGTTCTGCTGACCTGGTTCTATGGCTCTAAAGCAGCTCTGCTGACCTGGTTCTCTGGCTCTAGAGCAGCTCTGCTGACCTGGTTCTCTGGATCTAAAGCAGCTCTGCTGACCTGGTTCTCTCCCTCTAAAGCGGCTCTGCTGACCTGGTTTCTCTGCCTCTAGAGCAGCTCTGCTGACCTGGTTCTCTGGCTCTAAAGCAGCTCTGCTGACCTGATTCTATGTCTCTAAAGCAGCTCTGCTGACCTGGTTATCTGGCTCTAGAGCAGCTCTGCTGACCTGGTTTTCTGGCTCTAAAGCAGCTCTGCTGACCTGGTTCTCTCCCTTTAAAGAGCTCTGTTGACCTGGTTCTCTCGCTCTAAAGCAGCTCTACTGACCTGGTTTCTCTGGCTCTACAGCAGCTCTGCTGACCTGGTTCTCTGGCTTTAGAGCAGCTCTGCTGACCCGGTTCTTAGGCTCTAGAGCAGCTCTGCTGACCTGGTTCTCTGGCTCTAAAGCAGCTCTGCTGACCTGGTTCTATGGCTCTAAAGCAGCTCTGCTGACCTGGTTCTATGGCTCTAAAGCAGCTCTGTTGATCTGGTTCTCTCCTTCTAAATCAGCTCTACTGACCTGGTTCTCTGCCTCTAGAGCAGCTCTGCTGACCTGGTTCTATGGCTCTAAAGCAGCTCTGCTGACCTGGTTCTCTGGCTCTAAAGCAGCTCTGCTGACCTCGTTCTCTCCCTCTAAAGCAGCTCTGCTGACCTGGTTTCTCTGGCTCTAGAGCAGCTCTGCTGACCTGGTTCTCTGGCTCTAAAGCAGCTCTGCTGACCTGGTTCTATGGCTCTAAAGCAGCTCTGCTGACCTGGTTCTCTGGCTCTAAAGCAGCTCAGCTGACCTGGTTATCTGGCTCTAAAGCAGCTCCGCTGACCTGGTTCTCTCCCTCTAAAGAGCTCTGCTGACCTGGTTCTCTGGCTCTAAAGTAGTTCTGCTGACTTGGTTCTCTGCCTCTAGAGCAGCACTGCTGACCTGGTTCTATGGCTCTAAAACAGCTCTGCTGACCTGGTTCTCTGGCTCTAGAGCAGTTCTGCTGACCTGGTTCTCTGGCTCTAGAGCAGCTCTGCTGACCTGGTTCTCTCCCTCTAAAGCAGCTCAGCTGACCTGGTTCCTCTGGCTCTACAGCCGCTCTGCTGACCTGGTTCTCTGGCTCTAGAGCAGCTCTGCTGACCTGGTTCTTAGGCTCTAGAGCAGCTCTGCTGACCTGGTTCTCTGGCTCTAAAGCAGCTCTGCTGACTTGGGGACATATTACCAAGCCAGGCGATAAAATTATCGCCGCTTTAGCGGCAGAAAACTGCAGCTAAAACGGCGATAATGGGCTTGATAATATGCTCTATGGAATTCCAATTGAAGCCCATGTTAGATGTCCTTCACATTTAACATGGGCTTCAATTGGAATTCCATAGAGCATATTATCAAGCCCATTATCGCCGTTTAAGTGGCAGTTTTCTGCTGCTAAAGCGGCGATAATTTTATCGCCTGGTTTGCTAATATGCCCCTTGGTTCTCCTACTCTAGAGCACTTCTGTTGACCTGGTTCTCTGGCTCTAAAGCAGCTCTGCTGACCTGGTTATCTGGCTCTAAAGCAGCTCTGCTGGCCTGGTTCTCTGGCTCTGAAGCAGCTCTGCTGACCTGGTTCTCTCCCTATAAAGCAGCTCTGCTGACCTGGTTTCTCTGTCTCTACAGCAGCTCTGCTGACCTGGTTCTCTGGCTCTAGAGCAGCTCTGCTGACCTAGTTCTTAGGCTCTAGAGCAGCTCCGCTGACCTGGTTCTCTGGCTCTACAACAGCTCTGCTGACCTGGTTCTCTTACTCTATGAAGCAGCTCTGCTGACCAATTTCTATGGCTCTAGAGCAGCTCTGCTGACCTGGTCCCTTGGCTCTAAAGCAGCTCTGCTGACCTGGTTCTCTCGCTCTAAAGCAGCTCTACTGACCTGGTATCTCTGGCTCTACAGCAGCTCTGCTGACCCGGTTCTTAGGCTCTATAGCAGCTCTGCTGACCCGGTTCTTAGGCTCTAGAGCAGCTCTGCTGACCTGGTTGAATGGCTCTAAAGCAGCTCTGCTGACCAGTTTCTATGGCTCTAGAGCAGCTCTGCTGACCTGGTCCCTTGGCTCTAAAGCAGCTCTGCTGACCTGGTTCTCTCGCTCTAAAGCAGCTCTACTGACCTGGTTTCTCTGGCTCTACAGCAGCTCTGCTGACCTGGTTCTCTGGCTTTAGAGCAGCTCTGCTGACCCGGTTCTTAGGCTCTAGAGCAGCTCTGCTGACTTGGTTCTCTGGCTCTAAAGCAGCTCTGCTGACCTGGTTCTATGGCTCTAAAGCAGCTCTGCTGACCTGGTTCTATGGCTCTATGGCTCTAAAGCAGCTCTGTTGATCTGGTTCTCTCCTTCCAAATCAGCTCTACTGACCTGGTTCTCTGCCTCTAGAGCAGCTCTGCTGACCTGGTTCTATGGCTCTAAAGCAGCTCTGCTGACCTGGTTCTCTGGCTCTAAAGCAGCTCTGCTGACCTCGTTCTCTCCCTCTAAAGCAGCTCTGCTGACCTGGTTTCTCTGGCTCTAGAGCAGCTCTGCTGATCTGGTTCTCTGGCTCTAAAGCAGCTCTGCTGACCTGGTTCTCTCCCTCTAAAGCAGCTCTGCTGACCTGGTTCTCTGTCTCTAGAGCAACTCTGCTGACCTGGTTCTCTGGCTCTAAAGCAGCTCTGCTGACCTGGTTCTATGGCTCTAAAGCAGCTCTGCTGACCTGGTTCTCTGGCTCTAAAGCAGCTCAGCTGACCTGGTTATCTGAATCTAAAGCAGCTCTGCTGACCTGGTTCTCTCCCTCTAAAGAGCTCTGCTGACCTGGTTCTCTGGCTCTAAAGTAGTTCTGCTGACTTGGTTCTCTGCCTCTAGAGCAGCTCTTCTGACCTGGTTCTATGGCTCTAAAACAGCTCTGCTGACCTGGTTCTCTGGCTCTAGCGCAGTTCTGCTGACCTGGTTCTCTGGCTCTAGAGCAGCTCTGCTGACCTGGTTCTCTCCCTCTAAAGCAGCTCAGCTGACCTGGTTTCTCTGGCTCTACAGCAGCCCTGCTGACCTGGTTCTCTGGCTCTAGAGCAGCTCTGCTGACCTGGTTCTTAGGCTCTAGAGCAGCTCTGCTGACCTGGTTCTCTGGCTCTAAAGCAGCTCTGCTGACCTGGTTCTATGGCTCTAAAGCAGCTCTGCTGACTTGGGGACATATTACCAAGCCAGGCGATAAAATTATCGCCGCTTTAGTGGCAGAAAACTGCAGCTAAAACGGCGATAATGGGCTTGATAATATGCTCTATGGAATTCCAATTGAAGCCCATGTTAGATGTCCTTCACATTTAACATGAGCTTCAATTGGAATTCCATAGAGCATATTATCAAGCCCATTATCGCCGTTTAAGTGGCAGTTTTCTGCCGCTAAAGCGGCGATAATTGTATCGCCTGGTTTGCTAATATGCCCCTTGGTTCTCCTACTCTAGAGCAGCTCTGTTGACCTGGTTCTCTGGCTCTAAAGCAGCTCTGCTGACCTGGTTATCTGGCTCTACAGCAGCTCTGCTGGCCTGGTTCTCTGGCTCTGAAGCAGCTCTGCTGACCTGGTTCTCTCCCTCTAAAGCAGCTCTGCTGACCTGGTTTCTCTGTCTCTAAAGCAGCTCTGCTGACCTGGTTCTCTGGCTCTAGAGCAGCTCTGCTGGCCTAGTTCTTAGGCTCTAGAGCAGCTCTGCTGACCTGGTTCTCTGGCTCTACAACAGCTCTGCTGACCTGGTTCTCTTACTCTATAAAGCAGCTCTGCTGACCAGTTTCTATGGCTCTAGAGCAGCTCTGCTGACCTGGTCCCTTGGCTCTAAAGCAGCTCTGCTGACCTGGGTCTCTCGCTCTAAAGCAGCTCTACTGACCTGGTATCTCTGGCTCTACAGCAGCTTTGCTGACCTGGTTCTCTGGCTCTAGAGTAGCTCTGCTGACCCGGTTCTTAGGCTCTAGAGCAGCTCTGCTGACCTGGTTCTTAGGCTCTAGAGCAGCTCTGCTGACCTGGTTCTCTGGCTCTAAAGCAGCTCTGCTGACCTGGTTGAATGGCTCTAAAGCAGCTCAGCTGACCAGGTTCTCTGGCTCTAAAGCAGCTCTGCTGACCTGGTTCACTCCCTCTAAATCAGCTCTACTGACCTGGTTCTCTGCCTCTAGAGCAGCTCTGCTGACCTGGTTCTTTGGCTCTAAAGCAGCTCTGCTGACCTGGTTCTCTGGCTCTAGAGCAGCTCTGCTGACCTGGTTCTCGGGCTCTAAAGCAGCTGTGCTGACCTGGTTCTCTCCCTCTAATGCAGCTCTGCTGACCTGGTTTCTCTGGCTCTAGTGCAGCTCTGCTGACCTGGTTCTCTGGCTCTAAAGCGGCTCTTCTGACCTGGTTCTCTTCCTCTAAAGCAGCTCTGCTGACCTGGTTCTCTGCCTCTAGAGCAGCTCTGCTGACCTGGTTCTCTCCCTCTAAAGCAGCTCTGCTGACCTGGTTCTCTGGCTCTAAAGCAGCTCTGCTGACCTGGTTCTATGGCTGTAAAGCAGCTCTGCTGACCTGGTTATCTGGCTCTAGAGCAGCTCTGCTGAACTGGTTCTCTGGCTCTAAAGCAGCTCTGCTGACCTGGTTCTCTCCCTTTAAAGAGCTCTGCTGACCTGGTTCTCTCGCTCTAAATCAGCTCTACTGACCTGGTTTCTCTGGCTCTACAGCAGATCTGCTGACCTGGTTTCTCTGGCTCTACAGCAGCTCTGCTGACCCGGTTCTTAGGCTCTAGAGCAGCTCTGCTGACCTGGTTCTATGGCTCTAAAGCAGCTCTGCTGACCTGGTTCAATGGCTCTATAGCAGCTCTGCTGACCTGGTTCTCTCCCTCTAAATCAGCTCTACTGACCTGGTTCTCTGCCTCTAGAGCAGCTCTGCTGACCTGGTTCTATGGCTCTAAAGCAGCTCTTCTGACCTGGTTCTCTGGCTCTGAAGCAGCTCTGCTGACCTGGTTCTCTCCCTCTAAAGAGCTCTGCTGACCTGGTTCTCTGGCTCTAAAGCAGTTCTGCTGACCTGGTTCTCTGCCTCTAGAGCAGCTCTGCTGACCTGGTTATATGGCTCTAAAGTAGCTCTGCTGACCTGGTTCTCTGGCTCTAGAGCAGCTCTGCTGACCTGGTTCTCTGGCTCGAAAGCAGTTCTCCTGACCTGATTCTCTCCCTCTAAAGCAGCTCTGCTGACCTGGTTTCTCTGGATCTACAGCAGTTCTGCTGACCTGGTTCTCTGACTCTAGAGCAGCTCTGTTGACCTGGTTTTCTGGCTCTAAAGCACCTCTGCAGACCTGGTTCTCTGGCTCTAAAGCAGCTCTGTTGGCCTTTTTCTCTGGCTCTGAAGCAGCTCTACTGACCTGGTTCTCTCCCTCTAAAGCAGCTCTGCTGACCTGGTTTCTCTGTCTCTACAGCAGTTCTGCTGAACTGGTTCTCTGGCTCTAGAGCAGCTCTGCTGACCTGGTCCCTTGGCTCTAAAGCAGCTCTGCTCACCTGGTTCTCTCGCTCTAAAGCAGCTCTACTGACCTGGTATCTCTGGCTCTACAGCAGCTCTGCTGGCCTGGTTCTATGGCTCTAAAGCAGCTCTGTTGATCTGGTTCTCTCCTTCTAAATCAGCTCTACTGACCTGGTTCTCTGCCTCTAGAGCAGCTCTGCTGACCTGGTTCTATGGCTCTAAAGCAGCTCTGCTGACCTGGTTCTCTGGCTCTAAAGCAGCTCTGCTGACCTCGTTCTCTCCCTCTAAAGCAGCTCTGCTGACCTGGTTTCTCTGGCTCTAGAGCAGCTCTGCTGACCTGGTTCTCTGGCTCTAAAGCAACTCTGCTGACCTGGTTCTCTGGCTCTAAAGCAGCTCTGCTGACCTGGTTCTCTCCCTCTAAAGCAACTCTGCTGACCTGGTTCTCTGCCTCTGGAGCAACTCTGCTGACCTGGTTCTCTGGCTCTAACGCAGCTCTGCTGACCTGGTTCTATGGCTCTAAAGCAGCTCTGCTGACCTGGTTCTCTGGCACTAAAGCAGCTCAGCTGACCTGGTTATCTGGCTCTAAAGCAGCTCCGCTGACCTGGTTCTCTCCCTTTAAAGAGCTCTGCTGACCTGGTTCTCTGGCTCTAAAGTAGTTCTGCTGACTTGGTTCTCTGCCTCTAGAGCAGCTCTGCTGACCTGGTTCTATGGCTCTAAAGCAGCTCTGCTGACCTGGTTCTCTGGCTCTAGAGCAGCTCTGCTGACCTGGTTCTCTGGCTCTAAAGCAGCTCTGCTGACCTGGTTCTCTCCCTCTAAAGCGGCTCTGCTGACCTGGTTTCTCTGCCTCTAGAGCAGCACTGCTGACCTGGTTCTCTGGCTCTAAAGCAGCTCTGCTGACCTGATTCTATGTCTCTAAAGCAGCTCTGCTGACCTGGTTATCTGGCTCTAGAGCAGCTCTGCTGACCTGGTTTTCTGGCTCTAAAGCAGCTCTGCTGACCTTGTTCTCTCCCTTTAAAGAGCTCTGTTGACCTGGTTCTCTCGCTCTAAAGCAGCTCTACTGACCTGGTTTCTCTGGCTCTACAGCAGCTCTGCTGACCTGGTTCTCTGGCTTTAGAGCAGCTCTGCTGACCCGGTTCTTAGGCTCTAGAGCAGCTCTGCTGACCTGGTTCTCTGGCTCTAAAGCAGCTCTGCTGACCTGGTTCTATGGCTCTAAAGCAGCTCTGCTGACCTGGTTCTATGGCTCTAAAGCAGCTATGTTGATCTGGTTCTCTCCTTCTAAATCAGCTCTACTGACCTGGTTCTCTGCCTCTAGAGCAGCTCTGCTGACCTGGTTCTATGGCTCTAAAGCAGCTCTGCTGACCTGGTTCTCTGGCTCTAAAGCAGCTCTGCTGACCTCGTTCTCTCCCTCTAAAGCAGCTCTGCTGACCTGGTTTCTCTGGCTCTAGAGCAGCTCTGCTGACCTGGTTCTCTGGCTCTAAAGCAGCTCTGCTGACCTGGTTCTCTCCCTCTAAAGCAGCTCTGCTGACCTGGTTCTCTGCCTCTAGAGCAACTCTGCTGACCTGGTTCTCTGGCTCTAAAGCAGCTCTGCTGACCTGGTTCTATGGCTCTAAAGCAGCTCTTCTGACCTGGTTCTCTGGCTCTAAAGCAGCTCAGCTGACCTGGTTATCTGGCTCTAAAGCAGCTCCGCTGACATGGTTCTCTCCCTCTAAAGAGCTCTGCTGACCTGGTTCTCTGGCTCTAAAGTAGTTCTGCTGACTTGGTTCTCTGCCTCTAGAGCAGCTCTGCTGACCTGGTTCTTTGGCTCTAAAACAGCTCTGCTGACCTGGTTCTCTGGCTCTAGAGCAGTTCTGCTGGCCTGGTTTTCTGGATCTAGAGCAGTTCTGCTGACCTGGTTCTCTCCCTCTAAAGCAGCTCAGCTGACCTGGTTTCTCTGGCTCTACAGCAGCCCTGCTGACCTGGTTCTCTGGCTCTAGAGCAGCTCTGCTGACCTGGTTCTTAGGCTCTAGAGCAGCTCTGCTGACCTGGTTCTCTGGCTCTAAAGCAGCTCTGCTGACGTGGTTGTCTCGCTTTAAAGCAGCTCTACTGACCTGGTATCTCTGGCTCTACAGCAGCTCTGCTGACCTGGTTCTCTGGCTCTAGAGTAGCTCTGCTGACCCGGTTCTTAGGCTCTAGAGCAGCTCTGCTGACCCGGTTCTCAGGCTCTAGAGCAGCTCTGCTGACCTGGTTCTCTGGCTCTAAAGCAGCTCTGCTGACCTGGTTCTATGGCTCTAAAGCAGCTCATCTGACCTGGTTCTCTGGCTCTAGAGCAGCTCTGCTGACCTGGTTCTCTGGCTCTAAAGCAGCTCTGCGGACCTGGTTCTCTCCTTCTAGATCAGCTCTACTGACCAGGTTCTCTGCCTCAAGAGCAGCTCTGCTGACCTGGTTCTATGGCTCTAAAGCAGCTCTGCTGACCTGGCTCTCTGGCTCTAAAGCAGCTCTGCTGACCTGGTTCTTTGGCTCTAAAGCAGCTCTGCTGACCTGGTTATACTGCTCTAGAGCAGCTCTGCTGACCTTATTCTATGGCTCTAAAGCAGCTCTGCTGACTTGGTTCTCTGGCTCTAGAGCAGCTCTGCTGACCTGGTTCTCTGGCTCTAAAGCAGCTCTGCTGACCTCGTTCTCTCCCTCAAAAGCAGCTCTGCTGACCTGGTTTCTCTGGCTCTAAAGCAGCTCTGCTGACCTGGTTCTCTGGCTCTAACGCAGCTCTGCTGACCTGGTTCTCTCCCTCTAAAGCAGCTCTGCTGACCTGGTTCTCTGCCTCTAGAGCAGCTCTGCTGACCTGTTCTCTGCTCTAAAGCAGCTCTGCTGACCTGGTTCTATGGCTCTAAAGCAGCTCTGCTGACCTGGTTCTGTGGCTCTAAAGCAGCTCTGCTGACCTGGTTATCTGTCTCTAGAGCAGCTCTGCTGACATGGTTCTCTGGCTCTAAAGCAGCTCTACTGACCTGGTTCTCTCCCTCTAAAGAGCTCTGCTGACCTGGTTCTCTGGCTCTAAAGTAGTAATGCTGACCTGGTTCTATGGCTCTAAAACAGCTCTGCTGACCTGGTTCTCTGGCTCTAGAGCAGCTCTGCTGACCTAGTTCTCTCCCTCTAAAGTAGCTCAGCTGGCCTGGTTTCTCTGGCTCTACGGCAGCTCTGCTGACCTGGTTCTCCGGCTCTAGAGCAGCTCTGCTGACCTGGTTCTTAGGCTCTAGAGCAGATCTGCTGACCTGGTTCTATAGCTCTAAAGCAGCTCTGCTGACTTGGTTCTCCGACTCTAGAGCAGCTCTATTGACCTGGTTCTCTGGCTATAAAGCAGCTCTGCTGACCCGGTTCTCTGGCTCTAAAGCAGCTCTGCTGGCCTGGTTCTCTGCCTCTGAAGCAGGTCTGCTGACCTGGTTCTCTCCCTCTAAAGCAGCTCTGCTGACCTGGTTTCTCTGTCTCTACAGCAGCTCTGCTGACCTGGTTCTCTGGCTCTAGAGCAGCTCTGCTGCCCTAGTTCTTAGGCTCTCAAGCAGCTCTGCTGACCTGGTTCTCTGGCTCTACAACAGCTCTGCTGACCTGGTTCTCTTACTCTAAAGCAGCTCCACTGACCCGGTTCTATGGCTCTAGAGCAGCTCTGCTGACCTGGTCCCTTGGCTCTAAAGCAGCTCTGCTGACCTGATTCTCTCGCTCTAAAGCAGCTCTACTGACCTGGTATCTCTGGCTCTACAGCAGCTCTGCTGACCTGGTTCTCTGGCTCTAGATCAGCTCTGCTGACCCGGTTCTTAGGCTCTAGAGCAGCTCTGCTGACCTGGTTCTCTGGTTCTAAAGCAGCTCTGCTGACCTGGTTCTATGGCTCTAAAGCAGCTCAGCTGATCTGGTTCTCTGGCTCTAGATCAGCTTTTCTGACCTGGTTCTCTGGCTCTAAAGCAGCTCTGCTGACCTGGTTCTCTCCCTCTAAATCAGCTCTACTGTCCTGGTTCTCTACCTCTAGAGCAGTTCTGCTGACCTGGTTCTATGGCTCTAAAGCAGCTCTGCTGACCTGGTTCTCTGGCTCTAGAGCAGCTCTGCTGACCTGGTTCTCTGGATCTAAAGCAGCTCTGCTGACCTGGTTCTCTCCCTCTAAAGCGGCTCTGCTGACCTGGTTTCTCTGCCTCTAGAGCAGCTCTGCTGACCTGGTTCTCTGGCTCTAAAGCAGCTCTGCTGACCTGATTCTATGTCTCTAAAGCAGCTCTGCTGACCTGGTTATCTGGCTCTAGAGCAGCTCTGCTGACCTGGTTTTCTGGCTCTAAAGCAGCTCTGCTGACCTGGTTCTCTCCCTTTAAAGAGCTCTGTTGACCTGGTTCTCTCGCTCTAAAGCAGCTCTACTGACCTGGTTTCTCTGGCTCTACAGCAGCTCTGCTGACCTGGTTCTCTGGCTTTAGAGCAGCTCTGCTGACCCGGTTCTTAGGCTCTAGAGCAGCTCTGCTGACCTGGTTCTCTGGCTCTAAAGCAGCTCTGCTGACCTGGTTCTATGGCTCTAAAGCAGCTCTGCTGACCTGGTTCTATGGCTCTAAAGCAGCTCTGTTGATCTGGTTCTCTCCTTCTAAATCAGCTCTACTGACCTGGTTCTCTGCCTCTAGAGCAGCTCTGCTGACCTGGTTCTATGGCTCTAAAGCAGCTCTGCTGACCTGGTTCTCTGGCTCTAAAGCAGCTCTGCTGACCTCGTTCTCTCCCTCTAAAGCAGCTCTGCTGACCTGGTTTCTCTGGCTCTAGAGCAGCTCTGCTGACCTGGTTCTCTGGCTCTAAAGCAGCTCTGCTGACCTGGTTCTCTCCCTCTAAAGCAGCTCTGCTGACCTGGTTCTCTGCCTCTAGAGCAACTCTGCTGACCTGGTTCTCTGGCTCTAAAGCAGCTCTGCTGACTTGGTTCTATGGCTCTAAAGCAGCTCTGCTGACCTGGTTCTCTGGCTCTAAAGCAGCTCAGCTGACCTGGTTATCTGGCTCTAAAGCAGCTCCGCTGACCTGGTTCTCTCCCTCTAAAGAGCTCTGCTGACCTGGTTCTCTGGCTCTAAAGTAGTTCTGCTGACTTGGTTCTCTGCCTCTAGAGCAGCTCTGCTGACCTGGTTCTATGGCTCTAAAACAGCTCTGCTGACCTGGTTCTCTGGCTCTAGAGCAGTTCTGCTGACCTGGTTCTCTGGCTCTAGAGCAGCTCTGCTGACCTGGTTCTCACCCTCTAAAGCAGCTCAGCTGACCTGGTTCCTCTGGCTCTACAGCAGCTCTGCTGACCTGGTTCTCTGGCTCTAGAGCAGCTCTGCTGACCTGGTTCTTAGGCTCTAGAGCAGCTCTGCTGACCTGGTTCTCTGGCTCTAAAGCAGCTCTGCTGACTTGGGGACATATTACCAAGCCAGGCGATAAAATTATCGCCGCTTTAGCGGCAGAAAACTGCAGCTAAAACGGCGATAATGGGCTTGATAATATGCTCTATGGAATTCCAATTGAAGCCCATGTTAGATGTCCTTCACATTTAACATGGGCTTCAATTGGAATTCCATAGAGCATATTATCAAGCCCATTATCGCCGTTTAAGTGGCAGTTTTCTGCCGCTAAAGCGGCGATAATTTTATCGCCTGGTTTGCTAATATGCCCCTTGGTTCTCCTACTCTAGAGCACTTCTGTTGACCTTGTTCTCTGGCTCTAAAGCAGCTCTGCTGACCTGGTTATCTGGCTCTAAAGCAGCTCTGCTGGCCTGGTTCTCTGGCTCTGAAGCAGCTCTGCTGACCTGGTTCTCTCCCTATAAAGCAGCTCTGCTGACCTGGTTTCTCTGTCTCTACAGCAGCTCTGCTGACCTGGTTCTCTGGCTCTAGAGCAGCTCTGCTGACCTAGTTCTTAGGCTCTAGAGCAGCTCCGCTGACCTGGTTCTCTGGCTCTACAACAGCTCTGCTGACCTGGTTCTCTTACTCTATGAAGCAGCTCTGCTGACCAATTTCTATGGCTCTAGAGCAGCTCTGCTGACCTGGTCCCTTGGCTCTAAAGCAGCTCTGCTGACCTGGTTCTCTCGCTCTAAAGCAGCTCTACTGACCTGGTATCTCTGGCTCTACAGCAGCTCTGCTGACCCGGTTCTTAGGCTCTATAGCAGCTCTGCTGACCCGGTTCTTAGGCTCTAGAGCAGCTCTGCTGACCTGGTTGAATGGCTCTAAAGCAGCTCTGCTGACCAGTTTCTATGGCTCTAGAGCAGCTCTGCTGACCTGGTCCCTTGGCTCTAAAGCAGCTCTGCTGACCTGGTTCTCTCGCTCTAAAGCAGCTCTACTGACCTGGTTTCTCTGGCTCTACAGCAGCTCTGCTGACCTGGTTCTCTGGCTTTAGAGCAGCTCTGCTGACCCGGTTCTTAGGCTCTAGAGCAGCTCTGCTGACCTGGTTCTCTGGCTCTAAAGCAGCTCTGCTGACCTGGTTCTATGGCTCTAAAGCAGCTCTGCTGACCTGGTTCTATGGCTCTATGGCTCTAAAGCAGCTCTGTTGATCTGGTTCTCTCCTTCCAAATCAGCTCTACTGACCTGGTTCTCTGCCTCTAGAGCAGCTCTGCTGACCTGGTTCTATGGCTCTAAAGCAGCTCTGCTGACCTGGTTCTCTGGCTCTAAAGCAGCTCTGCTGACCTCGTTCTCTCCCTCTAAAGCAGCTCTGCTGACCTGGTTTCTCTGGCTCTAGAGCAGCTCTGCTGATCTGGTTCTCTGGCTCTAAAGCAGCTCTGCTGACCTGGTTCTCTCCCTCTAAAGCAGCTCTGCTGACCTGGTTCTCTGTCTCTAGAGCAACTCTGCTGACCTGGTTCTCTGGCTCTAAAGCAGCTCTGCTGACCTGGTTCTATGGCTCTAAAGCAGCTCTGCTGACCTGGTTCTCTGGCTCTAAAGCAGCTCAGCTGACCTGGTTATCTGAATCTAAAGCAGCTCTGCTGACCTGGTTCTCTCCCTCTAAAGAGCTCTGCTGACCTGGTTCTCTGGCTCTAAAGTAGTTCTGCTGACTTGGTTCTCTGCCTCTAGAGCAGCTCTTCTGACCTGGTTCTATGGCTCTAAAACAGCTCTGCTGACCTGGTTCTCTGGCTCTAGAGCAGTTCTGCTGACCTGGTTCTCTGGCTCTAGAGCAGCTCTGCTGACCTGGTTCTCTCCCTCTAAAGCAGCTCAGCTGACCTGGTTTCTCTGTCTCTACAGCAGCCCTGCTGACCTGGTTCTCTGGCTCTAGAGCAGCTCTGCTGACCTGGTTCTTAGGCTCTAGAGCAGCTCTGCTGACCCGGTTCTTAGGCTCTAGAGCAGCTCTGCTGACCTGGTTCTCTGGCTCTAAAGCAGCTCTGCTGACCTGGTTCTATGGCTCTAAAGCAGCTCTGCTGACCTGGTTCTATGGCTCTAAAGCAGCTCTGTTGATCTGGTTCTCTCCTTCTAAATCAGCTCTACTGACCTGGTTCTCTGCCTCTAGAGCAGCTCTGCTGACCTGGTTCTATGGCTCTAAAGCAGCTCTGCTGACCTGGTTCTCTGGCTCTAAAGCAGCTCTGCTGACCTCGTTCTCTCCCTCTAAAGCAGCTCTGCTGACCTGGTTTCTCTGGCTCTAGAGCAGCTCTGCTGACCTGGTTCTCTGGCTCTAAAGCAGCTCTGCTGACCTGGTTCTCTCCCTCTAAAGCAGCTCTGCTGACCTGGTTCTCTGCCTCTAGAGCAACTCTGCTGACCTGGTTCTCTGGCTCTAAAGCAGCTCTGCTGACTTGGTTCTATGGCTCTAAAGCAGCTCTGCTGACCTGGTTCTCTGGCTCTAAAGCAGCTCAGCTGACCTGGTTATCTGGCTCTAAAGCAGCTCCGCTGACCTGGTTCTCTCCCTCTAAAGAGCTCTGCTGACCTGGTTCTCTGGCTCTAAAGTAGTTCTGCTGACTTGGTTCTCTGCCTCTAGAGCAGCTCTGCTGACCTGGTTCTATGGCTCTAAAACAGCTCTGCTGACCTGGTTCTCTGGCTCTAGAGCAGTTCTGCTGACCTGGTTCTCTGGCTCTAGAGCAGCTCTGCTGACCTGGTTCTCACCCTCTAAAGCAGCTCAGCTGACCTGGTTCCTCTGGCTCTACAGCAGCTCTGCTGACCTGGTTCTCTGGCTCTAGAGCAGCTCTGCTGACCTGGTTCTTAGGCTCTAGAGCAGCTCTGCTGACCTGGTTCTCTGGCTCTAAAGCAGCTCTGCTGACTTGGGGACATATTACCAAGCCAGGCGATAAAATTATCGCCGCTTTAGCGGCAGAAAACTGCAGCTAAAACGGCGATAATGGGCTTGATAATATGCTCTATGGAATTCCAATTGAAGCCCATGTTAGATGTCCTTCACATTTAACATGGGCTTCAATTGGAATTCCATAGAGCATATTATCAAGCCCATTATCGCCGTTTAAGTGGCAGTTTTCTGCCGCTAAAGCGGCGATAATTTTATCGCCTGGTTTGCTAATATGCCCCTTGGTTCTCCTACTCTAGAGCACTTCTGTTGACCTTGTTCTCTGGCTCTAAAGCAGCTCTGCTGACCTGGTTATCTGGCTCTAAAGCAGCTCTGCTGGCCTGGTTCTCTGGCTCTGAAGCAGCTCTGCTGACCTGGTTCTCTCCCTATAAAGCAGCTCTGCTGACCTGGTTTCTCTGTCTCTACAGCAGCTCTGCTGACCTGGTTCTCTGGCTCTAGAGCAGCTCTGCTGACCTAGTTCTTAGGCTCTAGAGCAGCTCCGCTGACCTGGTTCTCTGGCTCTACAACAGCTCTGCTGACCTGGTTCTCTTACTCTATGAAGCAGCTCTGCTGACCAATTTCTATGGCTCTAGAGCAGCTCTGCTGACCTGGTCCCTTGGCTCTAAAGCAGCTCTGCTGACCTGGTTCTCTCGCTCTAAAGCAGCTCTACTGACCTGGTATCTCTGGCTCTACAGCAGCTCTGCTGACCCGGTTCTTAGGCTCTATAGCAGCTCTGCTGACCCGGTTCTTAGGCTCTAGAGCAGCTCTGCTGACCTGGTTGAATGGCTCTAAAGCAGCTCTGCTGACCAGTTTCTATGGCTCTAGAGCAGCTCTGCTGACCTGGTCCCTTGGCTCTAAAGCAGCTCTGCTGACCTGGTTCTCTCGCTCTAAAGCAGCTCTACTGACCTGGTTTCTCTGGCTCTACAGCAGCTCTGCTGACCTGGTTCTCTGGCTTTAGAGCAGCTCTGCTGACCCGGTTCTTAGGCTCTAGAGCAGCTCTGCTGACCTGGTTCTCTGGCTCTAAAGCAGCTCTGCTGACCTGGTTCTATGGCTCTAAAGCAGCTCTGCTGACCTGGTTCTATGGCTCTATGGCTCTAAAGCAGCTCTGTTGATCTGGTTCTCTCCTTCCAAATCAGCTCTACTGACCTGGTTCTCTGCCTCTAGAGCAGCTCTGCTGACCTGGTTCTATGGCTCTAAAGCAGCTCTGCTGACCTGGTTCTCTGGCTCTAAAGCAGCTCTGCTGACCTCGTTCTCTCCCTCTAAAGCAGCTCTGCTGACCTGGTTTCTCTGGCTCTAGAGCAGCTCTGCTGATCTGGTTCTCTGGCTCTAAAGCAGCTCTGCTGACCTGGTTCTCTCCCTCTAAAGCAGCTCTGCTGACCTGGTTCTCTGTCTCTAGAGCAACTCTGCTGACCTGGTTCTCTGGCTCTAAAGCAGCTCTGCTGACCTGGTTCTATGGCTCTAAAGCAGCTCTGCTGACCTGGTTCTCTGGCTCTAAAGCAGCTCAGCTGACCTGGTTATCTGAATCTAAAGCAGCTCTGCTGACCTGGTTCTCTCCCTCTAAAGAGCTCTGCTGACCTGGTTCTCTGGCTCTAAAGTAGTTCTGCTGACTTGGTTCTCTGCCTCTAGAGCAGCTCTTCTGACCTGGTTCTATGGCTCTAAAACAGCTCTGCTGACCTGGTTCTCTGGCTCTAGAGCAGTTCTGCTGACCTGGTTCTCTGGCTCTAGAGCAGCTCTGCTGACCTGGTTCTCTCCCTCTAAAGCAGCTCAGCTGACCTGGTTTCTCTGTCTCTACAGCAGCCCTGCTGACCTGGTTCTCTGGCTCTAGAGCAGCTCTGCTGACCTGGTTCTTAGGCTCTAGAGCAGCTCTGCTGACCTGGTTCTCTGGCTCTACAACAGCTCTGCTGACCTGGTTCTCTTACTCTATGAAGCAGCTCTGCTGACCAATTTCTATGGCTCTAGAGCAGCTCTGCTGACCTGGTCCCTTGGCTCTAAAGCAGCTCTGCTGACCTGGTTCTCTCGCTCTAAAGCAGCTCTACTGACCTGGTATCTCTGGCTCTACAGCAGCTCTGCTGACCCGGTTCTTAGGCTCTATAGCAGCTCTGCTGACCCGGTTCTTAGGCTCTAGAGCAGCTCTGCTGACCTGGTTGAATGGCTCTAAAGCAGCTCTGCTGACCAGTTTCTATGGCTCTAGAGCAGCTCTGCTGACCTGGTCCCTTGGCTCTAAAGCAGCTCTGCTGACCTGGTTCTCTCGCTCTAAAGCAGCTCTACTGACCTGGTTTCTCTGGCTCTACAGCAGCTCTGCTGACCTGGTTCTCTGGCTTTAGAGCAGCTCTGCTGACCCGGTTCTTAGGCTCTAGAGCAGCTCTGCTGATCTGGTTCTCTGGCTCTAAAGCAGCTCTGCTGACCTGGTTCTATGGCTCTAAAGCAGCTCTGCTGACCTGGTTCTATGGCTCTATGGCTCTAAAGCAGCTCTGCTGACCTCGTTCTCTCCCTCTAAAGCAGCTCTGCTGACCTGGTTTCTCTGGCTCTAGAGCAGCTCTGCTGATCTGGTTCTCTGGCTCTAAAGCAGCTCTGCTGACCTGGTTCTCTCCCTCTAAAGCAGCTCTGCTGACCTGGTTCTCTGTCTCTAGAGCAACTCTGCTGACCTGGTTCTCTGGCTCTAAAGCAGCTCTGCTGACCTGGTTCTATGGCTCTAAAGCAGCTCTGCTGACCTGGTTCTCTGGCTTTAAAGCAGCTCAGCTGACCTGGTTATCTGAATCTAAAGCAGCTCTGCTGACCTGGTTCTCTCCCTCTAAAGAGCTCTGCTGACCTGGTTCTCTGGCTCTAAAGTAGTTCTGCTGACTTGGTTCTCTGCCTCTAGAGCAGCTCTTCTGACCTGGTTCTATGGCTCTAAAACAGCTCTGCTGACCTGGTTCTCTGGCTCTAGAGCAGTTCTCCTGACCTGATTCTCTCCCTCTAAAGCAGCTCTGCTGACCTGGTTTCTCTGGATCTACAGCAGTTCTGCTGACCTGGTTCTCTGACTCTAGAGCAGCTCTGTTGACCTGGTTTTCTGGCTCTAAAGCACCTCTGCAGACCTGGTTCTCTGGCTCTAAAGCAGCTCTGTTGGCCTTTTTCTCTGGCTCTGAAGCAGCTCTACTGACCTGGTTCTCTCCCTCTAAAGCAGCTCTGCTGACCTGGTTTCTCTGTCTCTACAGCAGTTCTGCTGAACTGGTTCTCTGGCTCTAGAGCAGCTCTGCTGACCTAGTTCTTAGGCTCTAGAGCAGCTCTGCTGACCTGGTTCTCTGGCTCTACAACAGCTCTGCTGACCTGGTTCTCTTACTCTAAAGCAGCTCTGCTGACCCGGTTCTATGGCTCTAGAGCAGCTCTGCTGACCTGGTCCCTTGGCTCTAAAGCAGCTCTGCTCACCTGGTTCTCTCGCTCTAAAGCAGCTCTACTGACCTGGTATCTCTGGCTCTACAGCAGCTCTGCTGACCTGGTTCTCTGGCTCTAGAGTAGCTCTGCTGACCCAGTTCTTAGGCTATAGAGCAGCTCTACTGACCTGGTTCTCTGGCTCTAAAGCAGCTCTGCTGACCTGGTTCTATGGCTCTAAAGCAGCTCAGCTGACCTGGTTCTCTGGCTCTAGAGCAGCTCTGATGACCTGGTTCTCTGGCTCTAAAGCAGCTCTGCTGACCTGGTTCTCTCCCTCTAAAGCAGCTCTGCTGACTTGGTTTCTCTGGCTCTAGTGCAGCTCTGCTGACCTGGTTCTCTGGCTCTAAAGCAGCTCTGCTGACCTGGTTCTCTCCCTCTAAAGCAGCTCTGCTGACCTGGTTCTCTGCCTCTAGAGCAGCTCTGCTGACCTGGTTCTCTGGCTCTAAAGCAGCTCTGCTGACCTGGTTCTATAGCTCTAAAGCAGCTCTGCTGACCTGGTTATCTGGCTCTAGAGCAGCTCTGCTGACCTGGTTCTCTGGCTCTATAGCAGCTCTGCTGACCTGGTTCTCTCCCTTTAAAGAGCTCTGCTGACCTGGTTCTCTCACTCTAAAGCAGCTCTACTGACCTGGTTTCTCTTGCTCTACAGCAGCTCTGCTGACCTGGTTTCTCTGGCTCTACAGCAGCTCTGCTGACCCGGTTCTTAGGCTCTAGAGCAACTCTGCTGACCTGGTTCTATGGCTCTAAAGCAGCTCTGCTGACCTGGTTCAATGGCTCTATAGCAGCTCTGCTGACCTGGTTCTCTCCCTCTAAATCAGCTCTACTGACCTGGTTCTCTGCCTCTAGAGCAGCTCTGCTGACCTGGTTCTATGGCTCTAAAGCAGCTCTGCTGACCTGGTTCTCTGGCTCTAGAGCAACTCTGCTGACCTGGTTCTCTGGCTCTAAAGCAGCTCTGCTGACTTGGTTCTCTGGTCCTAAAGCAGCTCTGCTAACCTGGTTATCTGGCTCTAGAGCATCTCTGCTGACCTGGTTCTCTGGCTCTGAAGCAGCTCTGCTGACCTGGTTCTCTCCCTCTAAAGAGCTCTGCTGACCTGGTTCTCTGGCTCTAAAGCAGTTCTGCTGACCTGGTTCTCTGCCTCTAGAGCAGCTCTGCTGACCTGGTTATATGGCTCTAAAGTAGCTCTGCTGACCTGGTTCTCTGGCTCTAGAGCAGCTCTGCTGACCTGGTTCTCTGGCTCGAAAGCAGTTCTCCTGACCTGATTCTCTCCCTCTAAAGCAGCTCTGCTGACCTGGTTTCTCTGGATCTACAGCAGTTCTGCTGACCTGGTTCTCTGACTCTAGAGCAGCTCTGTTGACCTGGTTTTCTGGCTCTAAAGCACCTCTGCAGACCTGGTTCTCTGACTCTAAAGCAGCTCTGTTGGCCTTTTTCTCTGGCTCTGAAGTAGCTCTACTGACCTGGTTCTCTCCCTCTAAAGCAGCTCTGCTGACCTGGTTTCTCTGTCTCTACAGCAGTTCTGCTGAACTGGTTCTCTGGCTCTAGAGCAGCTCTGCTGACCTAGTTCTTAGGCTCTAGAGCAGCTCTGCTGACATGGTTCTCTGGCTCTAAAGCAGCTCTGCTGACCTGGTTCTCTCGCTCTAAAGCAGCTCTACTGACCTGGTATCTCTGGCTCTACAGCAGCTTTGCTGACCTGGTTCTCTGGCTCTAGAGTAGCTCTGCTGACCCGGTTCTTAGGCTCTAGAGCAGCTCTGCTGACCTGGTTCTTAGGCTCTAGAGCAGCTCTGCTGACCTGGTTCTCTGGCTCTAAAGCAGCTCTGCTGACCTGGTTGAATGGCTCTTAAGCAGATCAGCTGACCAGGTTCTCTGGCTCTAAAGCAGCTCTGCTGACCTGGTTCACTCCCTCTAAATCAGCTCTACTGACCTGGTTCTCTGCCTCTAGAGCAGCTCTGCTGACCTGGTTCTTTGGCTCTAAAGCAGCTCTGCTGACCTGGTTCTCTGGCTCTAGAGCAGCTCTGCTGACCTGGTTCTCGGGCTCTAAAGCAGCTGTGCTGACCTGGTTCTCTCCCTCTAATGCAGCTCTGCTGACCTGGTTTCTCTGGCTCTAGTGCAGCTCTGCTGACCTGGTTCTCTGGCTCTAAAGCGGCTCTGCTGACCTGGTTCTCTTCCTCTAAAGCAGCTCTGCTGACCTGGTTCTCTGCCTCTAGAGCAGCTCTGCTGACCTGGTTCTCTCCCTCTAAAGCAGCTCTGCTGACCTGGTTCTCTGCCTCTAGAGCAGATCTGCTGACCTGGTTCTCTGGCTCTAAAGCAGTTCTGCTGACCTGGTTCTATGGCTGTAAAGCAGCTCTGCTGACCTGGTTATCTGGCTCTAGAGCAGCTCTGCTGAACTGGTTCTCTGGCTCTAAAGCAGCTCTGCTGACCTGGTTCTCTCCCTTTAAAGAGCTCTGCTGACCTGGTTCTCTCGCTCTAAATCAGCTCTACTGACCTGGTTTCTCTGGCTCTACAGCAGTTCTGCTGACCTGGTTTCTCTGGCTCTACAGCAGCTCTGCTGACCCGGTTCTTAGGCTCTAGAGCAGCTCTGCTGACCTGGTTCTATGGCTCTAAAGCAGCTCTGCTGACCTGGTTCAATGGCTCTATAGCAGCTCTGCTGACCTGGTTCTCTCCCTCTAAATCAGCTCTACTGACCTGGTTCTCTGCCTCTAGAGCAGCTCTGCTGACCTGGTTCTATGGCTCTAAAGCAGCTCTGCTGACCTGGTTCTCTGGCTCTAGAGCAACTCTGCTGACCTGGTTCTCTGGCTCTAAAGCAGCTCTGCTGACGTGGTTCTCTGGTCCTAAAGCAGCTCTGCTAACCTGGTTATCTGGCTCTAGAGCATCTCTGCTGACCTGGTTCTCTGGCTCTGAAGCAGCTCTGCTGACCTGGTTCTCTCCCTCTAAAGAGCTCTGCTGACCTGGTTCTCTGGCTCTAAAGCAGTTCTGCTGACCTGGTTCTCTGCCTCTAGAGCAGCTCTGCTGACCTGGTTATATGGCTCTAAAGTAGCTCTGCTGACCTGGTTCTCTGGCTCTAGAGCAGCTCTGCTGACCTGGTTCTCTGGCTCGAAAGCAGTTCTCCTGACCTGATTCTCTCCCTCTAAAGCAGCTCTGCTGACCTGGTTTCTCTGGATCTACAGCAGTTCTGCTGACCTGGTTCTCTGATTCTAGAGCAGCTCTGTTGACCTGGTTTTCTGGCTCTAAAGCACCTCTGCAGACCTGGTTCTCTGGCTCTAAAGCAGCTCTGTTGGCCTTTTTCTCTGGCTCTGAAGCAGCTCTACTGACCTGGTTCTCTCCCTCTAAAGCAGCTCTGCTGACCTGGTTTCTCTGTCTCTACAGCAGTTCTGCTAAACTGGTTCTCTGGCTCTAGAGCAGCTCTGCTGACCTAGTTCTTAGGCTCTAGAGCAGCTCTGCTGACCTGGTTCTCTGGCTCTACAACAGCTCTGCTGACCTGGTTCTCTTACTCTAAAGCAGCTCTGCTGACCCGGTTCTATGGCTCTAGAGCAGCTCTGCTGACCTGGTCCCTTGGCTCTAAAGCAGCTCTGCTCACCTGGTTCTCTCGCTCTAAAGCAGCTCTACTGACCTGGTATCTCTGGCTCTACAGCAGCTCTGCTGACCTGGTTCTCTGGCTCTAGAGTAGCTCTGCTGACCCAGTTCTTAGGCTATAGAGCAGCTCTACTGACCTGGTTCTCTGTCTCTAAAGCAGCTCTGCTGACCTGGTTCTATGGCTCTAAAGCAGCTCAGCTGACCTGGTTCTCTGGCTCTAGAGCAGCTCTGATGACCTGGTTCTCTGGCTCTAAAGCAGCTCTGCTGACCTGGTTCTCTCCCTCTAAAGCAGCTCTGCTGACTTGGTTTCTCTGGCTCTAGTGCAGCTCTGCTGACCTGGTTCTCTGGCTCTAAAGCATCTCTGCTGAACTGGTTCTCTCCCTCTAAAGCAGCTCTGCTGACCTGGTTCTCTGCCTCTAGAGCAGCTCTGCTGACCTGGTTCTCTGGCTCTAAAGCAGCTCTGCTGACCTGGTTCTATAGCTCTAAAGCAGCTCTGCTGACCTGGTTATCTGGCTCTAGAGCAGCTCTGCTGACCTGGTTCTCTGGCTCTATAGCAGCTCTGCTGACCTGGTTCTCTCCCTTTAAAGAGCTCTGCTGACCTGGTTCTCTCACTCTAAAGCAGCTCTACTGACCTGGTTTCTCTGGCTCTACAGCAGCTCTGCTGACCTGGTTTCTCTGGCTCTACAGCAGCTCTGCTGACCCGGTTCTTAGGCTCTAGAGCAACTCTGCTGACCTGGTTCTATGGCTCTAAAGCAGCTCTGCTGACCTGGTTCAATGGCTCTATAGCAGCTCTGCTGACCTGGTTCTCTCCCTCTAAATCAGCTCTACTGACCTGGTTCTCTGCCTCTAGAGCAGCTCTGCTGACCTGGTTCTATGGCTCTAAAGCAGCTCTGCTGACCGGGTTCTCTGGCTCTAGAGCAACTCTGCTGACCTGGTTCTCTGGCTCTAAAGCAGCTCTGCTGACGTGGTTCTCTGGTCCTAAAGCAGCTCTGCTAACCTGGTTATCTGGCTCTAGAGCATCTCTGCTGACCTGGTTCTCTGGCTCTGAAGCAGCTCTGCTGACCTGGTTCTCTCCCTCTAAAGAGCTCTGCTGACCTGGTTCTCTGGCTCTAAAGCAGTTCTGCTGACCTGGTTCTCTGCCTCTAGAGCAGCTCTGCTGACCTGGTTATATGGCTCTAAAGTAGCTCTGCTGACCTGGTTCTCTGGCTCTAGAGCAGCTCTGCTGACCTGGTTCTCTGGCTCGAAAGTAGTTCTCCTGACCTGATTCTCTCCCTCTAAAGCAGCTCTGCTGACCTGGTTTCTCTGGATCTACAGCAGTTCTGCTGACCTGGTTCTCTGACTCTAGAGCAGCTCTGTTGACCTGGTTTTCTGGCTCTAAAGCACCTCTGCAGACCTGGTTCTCTGGCTCTAAAGCAGCTCTGTTGGCCTTTTTCTCTGGCTCTGAAGCAGCTCTACTGACCTGGTTCTCTCCCTCTAAAGCAGCTCTGCTGACCTGGTTTCTCTGTCTCTACAGCAGTTCTGCTGAACTGGGTTTCTGGCTCTAGAGCAGCTCTGCTGACCTAGTTCTTAGGCTCTAGAGCAGCTCTGCTGACCTGGTTCTCTGGCTCTACAACAGCTCTGCTGACCTGGTTCTCTTACTCTAAAGCAGCTCTGCTGACCCGGTCTATGGCTCTAGAGCATCTCTGCTGACCTGGTCCCTTGGCTCTAAAGCAGCTCTGCTCACCTGGTTCTCTCGCTCTAAAGCAGCTCTACTGACCTGGTATCTCTGGCTCTACAGCAGCTCTGCTGACCTGGTTCTCTGGCTCTAGAGTAGCTCTGCTGACCCAGTTCTTAGGCTATAGAGCAGCTCTACTGACCTGGTTCTCTGGCTCTAAAGCAGCTCTGCTGACCTGGTTCTATGGCTCTAAAGCAGCTCAGCTGACCTGGTTCTCTGGCTCTAGAGCAGCTCTGATGACCTGGTTCTCTGGCTCTAAAGCAGCTCTGCTGACCTGGTTCTCTCCCTCTAAAGCAGCTCTGCTGACTTGGTTTCTCTGGCTCTAGTGCAGCTCTGCTGACCTGGTTCTCTGGCTCTAAAGCATCTCTGCTGACCTGGTTCTCTCCCTCTAAAGCAGCTCTGCTGACCTGGTTCTCTGCCTCTAGAGCAGCTCTGCTGACCTGGTTCTCTGGCTCTAAAGCAGCTCTGCTGACCTGGTTCTATAGCTCTAAAGCAGCTCTGCTGACCTGGTTATCTGGCTCTAGAGCAGCTCTGCTGACCTGGTTCTCTGGCTCTATAGCAGCTCTGCTGACCTGGTTCTCTCCCTTTAAAGAGCTCTGCTGACCTGGTTCTCTCACTCTAAAGCAGCTCTACTGACCTGGTTTCTCTGGCTCTACAGCAGCTCTGCTGACCTGGTTTCTCTGGCTCTACAGCAGCTCTGCTGACCCGGTTCTTAGGCTCTAGAGCAACTCTGCTGACCTGGTTCTATGGCTCTAAAGCAGCTCTGCTGACCTGGTTCAATGGCTCTATAGCAGCTCTGCTGACCTGGTTCTCTCCCTCTAAATCAGCTCTACTGACCTGGTTCTCTGCCTCTAGAGCAGCTCTGCTGACCTGGTTCTATGGCTCTAAAGCAGCTCTGCTGACCTGGTTCTCTGGCTCTAGAGCAACTCTGCTGACCTGGTTCTCTGGCTCTAAAGCAGCTCTGCTGACGTGGTTCTCTGGTCCTAAAGCAGCTCTGCTAACCTGGTTATCTGGCTCTAGAGCATCTCTGCTGACCTGGTTCTCTGGCTCTGAAGCAGCTCTGCTGACCTGGTTCTCTCCCTCTAAAGAGCTCTGCTGACCTGGTTCTCTGCCTCTAGAGCAGCTCTGCTGACCTGGTTCTCTGGCTCTAAAGCAGCTCTGCTGACCTGGTTCTATAGCTCTAAAGCAGCTCTGCTGACCTGGTTATCTGGCTTTAGAGCAGCTCTGCTGACCTGGTTCTCTGGCTCTATAGCAGCTCTGCTGACCTGGTTCTCTCCCTTTAAAGAGCTCTGCTGACCTGGTTCTCTCACTCTAAAGCAGCTCTACTGACCTGGTTTCTCTGGCTCTACAGCAGCTCTGCTGACCTGGTTTCTCTGGCTCTACAGCAGCTCTGCTGACCCGGTTCTTAGGCTCTAGAGCAACTCTGCTGACCTGGTTCTATGGCTCTAAAGCAGCTCTGCTGACCTGGTTCAATGGCTCTATAGCAGCTCTGCTGACCTGGTTCTCTCCCTCTAAATCAGCTCTACTGACCTGGTTCTCTGCCTCTAGAGCAGCTCTGCTGACCTGGTTCTATGGCTCTAAAGCAGCTCTGCTGACCTGGTTCTCTGGCTCTAGAGCAACTCTGCTGACCTGGTTCTCTGGCTCTAAAGCAGCTCTGCTGACGTGGTTCTCTGGTCCTAAAGCAGCTCTGCTAACCTGGTTATCTGGCTCTAGAGCATCTCTGCTGACCTGGTTCTCTGGCTCTGAAGCAGCTCTGCTGACCTGGTTCTCTCCCTCTAAAGAGCTCTGCTGACCTGGTTCTCTGGCTCTAAAGCAGTTCTGCTGACCTGGTTCTCTGCCTCTAGAGCAGCTCTGCTGACCTGGTTATATGGCTCTAAAGTAGCTCTGCTGACCTGGTTCTCTGGCTCTAGAGCAGCTCTGCTGACCTGGTTCTCTGGCTCGAAAGCAGTTCTCCTGACCTGATTCTCTCCCTCTAAAGCAGCTCTGCTGACCTGGTTTCTCTGGATCTACAGCAGTTCTGCTGACCTGGTTCTCTGACTCTAGAGCAGCTCTGTTGACCTGGTTTTCTGGCTCTAAAGCACCTCTGCAGACCTGGTTCTCTGGCTCTAAAGCAGCTCTGTTGGCCTTTTTCTCTGGCTCTGAAGCAGCTCTACTGACCTGGTTCTCTCCCTCTAAAGCAGCTCTGCTGACCTGGTTTCTCTGTCTCTACAGCAGTTCTGCTGAACTGGGTTTCTGGCTCTAGAGCAGCTCTGCTGACCTAGTTCTTAGGCTCTAGAGCAGCTCTGCTGACCTGGTTCTCTGGCTCTACAACAGCTCTGCTGACCTGGTTCTCTAACTCTAAAGCAGCTCTGCTGACCCGGTTCTATGGCTCTAGAGCATCTCTGCTGACCTGGTCCCTTGGCTCTAAAGCAGCTCTGCTCACCTGGTTCTCTCGCTCTAAAGCAGCTCTACTGACCTGGTATCTCTGGCTCTACAGCAGCTCTGCTGACCTGGTTCTCTGGCTCTAGAGTAGCTCTGCTGACCCAGTTCTTAGGCTATAGAGCAGCTCTACTGACCTGGTTCTCTGGCTCTAAAGCAGCTCTGCTGACCTGGTTCTATGGCTCTAAAGCAGCTCAGCTGACCTGGTTCTCTGGCTCTAGAGCAGCTCTGATGACCTGGTTCTCTGGCTCTAAAGCAGCTCTGCTGACCTGGTTCTCTCCCTCTAAAGCAGCTCTGCTGACTTGGTTTCTCTGGCTCTAGTGCAGCTCTGCTGACCTGGTTCTCTGGCTCTAAAGCAGCTCTGCTGACCTGGTTCTCTCCCTCTAAAGCAGCTCTGCTGACCTGGTTTCTCTGTCTCTACAGCAGTTCTGCTGAACTGGTTCTCTGGCTCTAGAGCAGCTCTGCTGACCTAGTTCTTAGGCTCTAGAGCAGCTCTGCTGACATGGTTCTCTGGCTCTAAAGCAGCTCTGCTGACCTGGTTCTCTCGCTCTAAAGCAGCTCTACTGACCTGGTATCTCTGGCTCTACAGCAGCTTTGCTGACCTGGTTCTCTGGCTCTAGAGTAGCTCTGCTGACCCGGTTCTTAGGCTCTAGAGCAGCTCTGCTGACCTGGTTCTTAGGCTCTAGAGCAGCTCTGCTGACCTGGTTCTCTGGCTCTAAAGCAGCTCTGCTGACCTGGTTGAATGGCTCTTAAGCAGATCAGCTGACCAGGTTCTCTGGCTCTAAAGCAGCTCTGCTGACCTGGTTCACTCCCTCTAAATCAGCTCTACTGACCTGGTTCTCTGCCTCTAGAGCAGCTCTGCTGACCTGGTTCTTTGGCTCTAAAGCAGCTCTGCTGACCTGGTTCTCTGGCTCTAGAGCAGCTCTGCTGACCTGGTTCTCGGGCTCTAAAGCAGCTGTGCTGACCTGGTTCTCTCCCTCTAATGCAGCTCTGCTGACCTGGTTTCTCTGGCTCTAGTGCAGCTCTGCTGACCTGGTTCTCTGGCTCTAAAGCGGCTCTGCTGACCTGGTTCTCTTCCTCTAAAGCAGCTCTGCTGACCTGGTTCTCTGCCTCTAGAGCAGCTCTGCTGACCTGGTTCTCTCCCTCTAAAGCAGCTCTGCTGACCTGGTTCTCTGCCTCTAGAGCGGATCTGCTGACCTGGTTCTCTGGCTCTAAAGCAGTTCTGCTGACCTGGTTCTATGGCTGTAAAGCAGCTCTGCTGACCTGGTTATCTGGCTCTAGAGCAGCTCTGCTGAACTGGTTCTCTGGCTCTAAAGCAGCTCTGCTGACCTGGTTCTCTCCCTTTAAAGAGCTCTGCTGACCTGGTTCTCTCGCTCTAAATCAGCTCTACTGACCTGGTTTCTCTGGCTCTACAGCAGTTCTGCTGACCTGGTTTCTCTGGCTCTACAGCAGCTCTGCTGACCCGGTTCTTAGGCTCTAGAGCAGCTCTGCTGACCTGGTTCTATGGCTCTAAAGCAGCTCTGCTGACCTGGTTCAATGGCTCTATAGCAGCTCTGCTGACCTGGTTCTCTCCCTCTAAATCAGCTCTACTGACCTGGTTCTCTGCCTCTAGATCAGCTCTGCTTACCTGGTTCTATGGCTCTAAAGCAGCTCTGCTGACCTGGTTCTCTGGCTCTAGAGCAACTCTGCTGACCTGGTTCTCTGGCTCTAAAGCAGCTCTGCTGACGTGGTTCTCTGGTCCTAAAGCAGCTCTGCTAACCTGGTTATCTGGCTCTAGAGCATCTCTGCTGACCTGGTTCTCTGGCTCTAAAGCAGCTCTGCTGACCTGGTTCTCTCCCTCTAAAGAGCTCTGCTGACCTGGTTCTCTGGCTCTAAAGCAGTTCTGCTGACCTGGTTCTCTGCCTCTAGAGCAGCTCTGCTGACCTGGTTATATGGCTCTAAAGTAGCTCTGCTGACCTGGTTCTCTGGCTCTAGAGCAGCTCTGCTGACCTGGTTCTCTGGCTCGAAAGCAGTTCTCCTGACCTGATTCTCTCCCTCTAAAGCAGCTCTGCTGACCTGGTTTCTCTGGATCTACAGCAGTTCTGCTGACCTGGTTCTCTGATTCTAGAGCAGCTCTGTTGACCTGGTTTTCTGGCTCTAAAGCACCTCTGCAGACCTGGTTCTCTGGCTCTAAAGCAGCTCTGTTGGCCTTTTTCTCTGGCTCTGAAGCAGCTCTACTGACCTGGTTCTCTCCCTCTAAAGCAGCTCTGCTGACCTGGTTTCTCTGTCTCTACAGCAGTTCTGCTAAACTGGTTCTCTGGCTCTAGAGCAGCTCTGCTGACCTAGTTCTTAGGCTCTAGAACAGCTCTGCTGACCTGGTTCTCTGGCTCTACAACAGCTCTGCTGACCTGGTTCTCTTACTCTAAAGCAGCTCTGCTGACCCGGTTCTATGGCTCTAGAGCAGCTCTGCTGACCTGGTCCCTTGGCTCTAAAGCAGCTCTGCTCACCTGGTTCTCTCGCTCTAAAGCAGCTCTACTGACCTGGTATCTCTGGCTCTACAGCAGCTCTGCTGACCTGGTTCTCTGGCTCTAGAGTAGCTCTGCTGACCCAGTTCTTAGGCTATAGAGCAGCTCTACTGACCTGGTTCTCTGGCTCTAAAGCAGCTCTGCTGACCTGGTTCTATGGCTCTAAAGCAGCTCAGCTGACCTGGTTCTCTGGCTCTAGAGCAGCTCTGATGACCTGGTTCTCTGGCTCTAAAGCAGCTCTGCTGACCTGGTTCTCTCCCTCTAAAGCAGCTCTGCTGACTTGGTTTCTCTGGCTCTAGTGCAGCTCTGCTGACCTGGTTCTCTGGCTCTAAAGCATCTCTGCTGACCTGGTTCTCTCCCTCAAAAGCAGCTCTGCTGACGTGGTTCTCTGCCTCTAGAGCAGCTCTGCTGACCTGGTTCTCTGGCTCTAAAGCAGCTCTGCTGACCTGGTTCTATAGCTCTAAAGCAGCTCTGCTGACCTGGTTATCTGGCTCTAGAGCAGCTCTGCTGACCTGGTTCTCTGGCTCTATAGCAGCTCTGCTGACCTGGTTCTCTCCCTTTAAAGAGCTCTGCTGACCTGGTTCTCTCACTCTAAAGCAGCTCTACTGACCTGGTTTCTCTGGCTCTACAGCAGCTCTGCTGACCTGGTTTCTCTGGCTCTACAGCAGCTCTGCTGACCCGGTTCTTAGGCTCTAGAGCAACTCTGCTGACCTGGTTCTATGGCTCTAAAGCAGCTCTGCTGACCTGGTTCAATGGCTCTATAGCAGCTCTGCTGACCTGGTTCTCTCCCTCTAAATCAGCTCTACTGACCTGGTTCTCTGCCTCTAGAGCAGCTCTGCTGACCTGGTTCTATGGCTCTAAAGCAGCTCTGCTGACCTGGTTCTCTGGCTCTAGAGCAACTCTGCTGACCTGGTTCTCTGGCTCTAAAGCAGCTCTGCTGACGTGGTTCTCTGGTCCTAAAGCAGCTCTGCTAACCTGGTTATCTGGCTCTAGAGCATCTCTGCTGACCTGGTTCTCTGGCTCTGAAGCAGCTCTGCTGACCTGGTTCTCTCCCTCTAAAGAGCTCTGCTGACCTGGTTCTCTGGCTCTAAAGCAGTTCTGCTGACCTGGTTCTCTGCCTCTAGAGCAGCTCTGCTGACCTGGTTATATGGCTCTAAAGTAGCTCTGCTGACCTGGTTCTCTGGCTCTAGAGCAGCTCTGCTGACCTGGTTCTCTGGCTCGAAAGCAGTTCTCCTGACCTGATTCTCTCCCTCTAAAGCAGCTCTGCTGACCTGGTTTCTCTGGATCTACAGCAGTTCTGCTGACCTGGTTCTCTGACTCTAGAGCAGCTCTGTTGACCTGGTTTTCTGGCTCTAAAGCACCTCTGCAGACCTGGTTCTCTGGCTCTAAAGCAGCTCTGTTGGCCTTTTTCTCTGGCTCTGAAGCAGCTCTACTGACCTGGTTCTCTCCCTCTAAAGCAGCTCTGCTGACCTGGTTTCTCTGTCTCTACAGCAGTTCTGCTGAACTGGGTTTCTGGCTCTAGAGCAGCTCTGCTGACCTAGTTCTTAGGCTCTAGAGCAGCTCTGCTGACCTGGTTCTCTGGCTCTACAACAGCTCTGCTGACCTGGTTCTCTAACTCTAAAGCAGCTCTGCTGACCCGGTTCTATGGCTCTAGAGCATCTCTGCTGACCTGGTCCCTTGGCTCTAAAGCAGCTCTGCTCACCTGGTTCTCTCGCTCTAAAGCAGCTCTACTGACCTGGTATCTCTGGCTCTACAGCAGCTCTGCTGACCTGGTTCTCTGGCTCTAGAGTAGCTCTGCTGACCCAGTTCTTAGGCTATAGAGCAGCTCTACTGACCTGGTTCTCTGGCTCTAAAGCAGCTCTGCTGACCTGGTTCTATGGCTCTAAAGCAGCTCAGCTGACCTGGTTCTCTGGCTCTAGAGCAGCTCTGATGACCTGGTTCTCTGGCTCTAAAGCAGCTCTGCTGACCTGGTTCTCTCCCTCTAAAGCAGCTCTGCTGACTTGGTTTCTCTGGCTCTAGTGCAGCTCTGCTGACCTGGTTCTCTGGCTCTAAAGCAGCTCTGCTGACCTGGTTCTCTCCCTCTAAAGCAGCTCTGCTGACCTGGTTCTCTGCCTCTAGAGCAGCTCTGCTGACCTGGTTCTATAGCTCTAAAGCAGCTCTGCTGACCTGGTTATCTGGCTCTAGAGCAGCTCTGCTGACCTGGTTCTCTGGCTCTATAGCAGCTCTGCTGACCTGGTTCTCTCCCTTTAAAGAGCTCTGCTGACCTGGTTCTCTCACTCTAAAGCAGCTCTACTGACCTGGTTTCTCTGGCTCTACAGCAGCTCTCCTGACCTGGTTTCTCTGGCTCTACAGCAGCTCTGCTGACCCGGTTCTTAGGCTCTAGAGCAACTCTGCTGACCTGGTTCTCTGGCTCTAAAGCAGCTCTGCTGATTTGGTTCTATGGCTCTAAAGCAGCTCTGCTGACCTGGTTCTCTCCCTCTAAATCAGCTCTACTGACCTGGTTCTCTGCCTCTCAAGCAGCTCTGCTGACCTGGTTCTATGGCTCTAAAGCAGCTCTGCTGACCTGGTTCTCTGGCTCTAGAGTAACTCTGCTGACCTGGTTCTCTGGCTCGAAAGCAGTTCTCCTGACCTGATTCTTTCCCTCTAAAGCAGCTCTGCTGACCTGGTTTCTCTGGATCTACAGCAGTTCTGCTGACCTGGTTCTCTGACTCTAGAGCAGCTCTGTTGGCCTTTTTCTCTGGCTCTGAAGCAGCTCTACTGACCTGGTTCTCTCCCTCTAAAGCAGCTCTGCTGACCTGGTTTCTCTGTCTCTACAGCAGTTCTGCTGAACTGGGTTTCTGGCTCTAGAGCAGCTCTGCTGACCTAGTTCTTAGGCTCTAGAGCAGCTCTGCTGACCTGGTTCTCTGGCTCTACAACAGCTCTGCTGACCTGGTTCTCTTACTCTAAAGCAGCTCTGCTGACCCGGTTCTATGGCTCTAGAGCATCTCTGCTGACCTGGTCCCTTGGCTCTAAAGCAGCTCTGCTCACCTGGTTCTCTCGCTCTAAAGCAGCTCTACTGACCTGGTATCTCTGGCTCTACAGCAGCTCTGCTGACCTGGTTCTCTGGCTCTAGAGTAGCTCTGCTGACCCAGTTCTTAGGCTATAGAGCAGCTCTACTGACCTGGTTCTCTGGCTCTAAAGCAGCTCTGCTGACCTGGTTCTATGGCTCTAAAGCAGCTCAGCTGACCTGGTTCTCTGGCTCTAGAGCAGCTCTGATGACCTGGTTCTCTGGCTCTAAAGCAGCTCTGCTGACCTGGTTCTCTCCCTCTAAAGCATCTCTGCTGACTTGGTTTCTCTGGCTCTAGTGCAGCTCTGCTGACCTGGTTCTCTGGCTCTAAAGCATCTCTGCTGACCTGGTTCTCTCCCTCTAAAGCAGCTCTGCTGACCTGGTTCTCTGCCTCTAGAGCAGCTCTGCTGACCTGGTTCTCTGGCTCTAAAGCAGCTCTGCTGACCTGGTTCTATAGCTCTAAAGCAGCTCTGCTGACCTGGTTATCTGGCTCTAGAGCAGCTCTGCTGACCTGGTTCTCTGGCTCTATAGCAGCTCTGCTGACCTGGTTCTCTCCCTTTAAAGAGCTCTGCTGACCTGGTTCTCTCACTCTAAAGCAGCTCTACTGACCTGGTTTCTCTGGCTCTACAGCAGCTCTGCTGACCTGGTTTCTCTGGCTCTACAGCAGCTCTGCTGACCCGGTTCTTAGGCTCTAGAGCAACTCTGCTGACCTGGTTCTATGGCTCTAAAGCAGCTCTGCTGACCTGGTTCAATGGCTCTATAGCAGCTCTGCTGACCTGGTTCTCTCCCTCTAAATCAGCTCTACTGACCTGGTTCTCTGCCTCTAGAGCAGCTCTGCTGACCTGGTTCTATGGCTCTAAAGCAGCTTTGCTGACCTGGTTCTCTGGCTCTAGAGCAACTCTGCTGACCTGGTTCTCTGGCTCTAAAGCAGCTCTGCTGACGTGGTTCTCTGGTCCTAAAGCAGCTCTGCTAACCTGGTTATCTGGCTCTAGAGCATCTCTGCTGACCTGGTTCTCTGGCTCTGAAGCAGCTCTGCTGACCTGGTTCTCTCCCTCTAAAGAGCTCTGCTGACCTGGTTCTCTGGCTCTAAAGCAGTTCTGCTGACCTGGTTCTCTGCCTCTAGAGCAGCTCTGCTGACCTGGTTATATGGCTCTAAAGTAGCTCTGCTGACCTGGTTCTCTGGCTCTAGAGCAGCTCTGCTGACCTGGTTCTCTGGCTCGAAAGCAGTTCTCCTGACCTGATTCTCTCCCTCTAAAGCAGCTCTGCTGACCTGGTTTCTCTGGATCTACAGCAGTTCTGCTGACCTGGTTCTCTGACTCTAGAGCAGCTCTGTTGACCTGGTTTTCTGGCTCTAAAGCACCTCTGCAGACCTGGTTCTCTGGCTCTAAAGCAGCTCTGTTGGCCTTTTTCTCTGGCTCTGAAGCAGCTCTACTGACCTGGTTCTCTCCCTCTAAAGCAGCTCTGCTGACCTGGTTTCTCTGTCTCTACAGCAGTTCTGCTGAACTGGGTTTCTGGCTCTAGAGCAGCTCTGCTGACCTAGTTCTTAGGCTCTAGAGCA